>NC_073722.1:80634280-81884280 GCF_023634155.1 Falco peregrinus | reverse complement strand
ATCCAGAAGAGCAACAGTGGCACTGGGGCATGGAAATTATGCTCCGTGTAAGTTGTGACAGTGGGTTTAGCCCCTTCTAAAAAGGCAGCTGGAAACATGCTGCAGCCTCCTTCAGACTAACCTCCCACTACAGGTCCCCAGGCGATCTGTGTTCCTCAGCTTTTGCTCTGACTGGGTCCTGTACCCCGAGCTGTGCCAGGTGCTGGGCTGCAGACCTCAGACTGTGAAGAACAATATGTAATGCCAGCAAAAAGGATTCGTAACATATGCAAAGAGTATATTCTTGATCTCACACCGAGGTTTTCTGTAGGCTCCTGTAGTACTTCCAGAAGCTACTATTATGCATAGTATAATGATACATGCTTTATTTTAAATTTAATTTTCTGAATTAAGTTTCATGATCCTTAGGTTTACGATTTGGGAATTAAAATCTTTTGACAACAAAACAAGTGCAGAACAGGCTTTGACTATAGAAATTTTCTTATGACACATCTGGTGAGGCACTTCTGCATTTTTCAGTAGTGTCCATCTTTAATGCAAAGACATAATTCTATCCTGTACTTGTTCAGTGCCCTTCTTCAAGTATCTCAGTTGCCATGTTATTGGGAATTTGTTTTACTGGGGCCTCAATTAATGAATTAATGCTCTCAGATTTCCTTTTTAATTTTTTTTTTCCCTGAACAGTTCCAAACAATCTGCTTTTTTTCTTCAGTTTGAAACAGACTTTTGAAAGAAGATGTTCACGTTTGCACGGATTATTGCATTTTCTCAAATGCAGGGTAATCTTAAAGAACAAGCCCTCGTTTCTCTGAGGGAGGAAATATCTGTCTTTGAATGGAAGGTAAAGCATACTTCCCCTCACTTCCTAACTACATTATTTGGTATTTCTAGTTTGCCACAATTTACCGTGCACACTCCTCCCTCCCAGTCCCTTTCCTCCATTGCAGTGGCAGATCTGAGCATTGGCTTTTGAACTGGCACAGGAACTGCTGCTTCACGCTATAGGCGCTGCTATACAATACCATTATAAAATACTGTAATATGAGGTAAGATTGTTTTTTTAGGACAATTTCCCTCAAAAATTGCTTTAGAAGCTTGAGAAATACAGCATAATATTTTTATTTCTCATTTTCCTTAAGCTAAATAAGTGAAAAATACACACTGTGTTCTACATTGTGGGAAAAGCAAACAATGTGCAAGCTTCCTGGCCACAGGAGACAAATAGAACAAGAACACAAAAGTACAACGATCTCCACCTAAAAAATGAAGCATAAATAAGAATCACCTCATAGCCCTCTTTTTCTGTTCAGATAACATGATATATGGAAATCAAAGGACACCCCTTTCAGCTGTTAGCAGAAGATATTGGCCCAGCGCTGTACCGCTGTATGAAAGGATGAGCGTGCTAAACGTCCTATGAAGAACATCTCCTTACCCAAACATCTGTTTCAGTTAGCTTTGAATCAAGACATGTGTTTCTAACATGACACTCATTAACATTAGCACAATGAGGATGTTATGGATATGTGGTTTTCATTCTCCTGTTGCCACTGTATCTTAGGCAGCAGGCTTTATTTTATTTTACTAGCATAGTGTGTTTTGCTTTCATGGCAGTTCTGTCTAACGTTGTTGCATACAAGATACTTTAAACATAGTTGTGACCTGGAACGTGAGAACTAGGCCTGCTGAGCACACCAAGGTCTACGAGACATTTGGCACCTATGAGCTCTGTCAGGGTTCTGCTCTCATATAGTGCTTGGCAGAAGATTTAGCTTTCCCTTTGCAATGTGAAAGCATGGCTGTGGTGATAAAAACAGGACAAGGGAAAAGTTCTATTGCAGTTTTGCTGCTAAGGAGATGCCGTCAGAACTAATGCTACATCTCTGTTGTAAGTTACTGTGGAAGCCGAGGGCAAGGAAGGAGAGCTGACCTTGTCTTTGCACACTTGCAGGCTTAAGTTTAAAATCAATACAATTCCATTAACTTCCCTTTTTAATCTTGTAAGACACACTTATAGACAGGTGAAATAGTGTCTTGTCTTCATATCCATGCCTGCGCAAAACATGTTTGTTGCCGTGAGGACCGTGCGCCTGGTGGCACATGCTTCCCCCCTTGGAGTGCACGGAGTTGCTATTCTTGCCGTGTCGGTACAATGGGCTTCTCCCAGGAAAAACAGCTTGTGTCCACGCTGTCTGAATGAGGTCAGTTCTCATGGCAACCACACTTTATCCACAGAAATGTGTATTGTTTTCTAACACTTTCCCCTTCTCTGAAGAAATGATGTAAAATCCAAGGGAGCAGAGGAGCAAGAAAGAAACCTAATTGGCATGCAAGCGGCAAATGCTGTAGCACTTACTTGCCTTTCATGCGGATCGTTGTTATTTCAAAAATTATTGCGCAGCCCAAAGTTTTACAAGACGACACATATTTTAAGAGCACTCCATTAGGGTTGCTCAGCAACATGCCCATGCAGTAGATTTTTTTTTAGACAGAAGTCAAGTTAACCCAGGGTTAGTTACTGTTGGTTATGGCAGAAAGCAACAGCTCTGGTGCTGGGCGCCTCGGGAGGTTATTGCAGTCACTTCCTCCTTCCCTCTTTTCCTTTCCCCTTCTCCAGTTTAAGGAAGCTTGCTGGGGCTCGGGTGATCCCGTGGGAGGCCGGGAAGAAAAGAGGAACTGCTTTGTTGGTGGGGATGGCCGGAGCTCCCTGCTCCACTCCAGCGGCCCCATGAGGCTCCTGCCAGCAGGGGATCAGGTGGCATGAGGGTGACTCTCAGCGCTACGCCTGCCTCTAACTCCGGAGTTCTCTGCTGATGGTGTAAGGCTATGCTAAATCTCCTTTTAGAACTAGCAGGGAATGGGTTTTGTTTTGTGGGTTTTTTTTTTCCAGATTTCAAACCCTTTTGAACAGGAGAAAGACACCCCCCATGCTTTTAATGGCATTTTCACTCTTTTAAAAGGGAACCTCAAAAGCCAACTCCTTTAAAAGACTTGACCTCAGCCTAATAAAAAAAAACATTTACCTTGATTACAAGAACATCCTCAGTTTTGCCAGCCTAAGCACCTTTTAAGTCCCCAGACCATGAAGCAGAGCTGCTGCTAGGAGAAAAGCCTCCCGTACAGAGAACAGCCACTTACTGACTGGGAGGCTCCTTACAGCGTGGTGTGGCTGGGTCCCAGGGCGCAGATCCAGCCATAAAAGATCTTGCTGTCACACCTGAGGCAATAGCTATGCTTGTTACTTGTATTGATGCCTTAACTGATTGCCCTCTGCCCTTTGTATGGTATTGTAAAGCTAGCGTCGGGTACTGTAAGTCTACCAGCAACACTATCAGAAAACCTACAATTAGAATATTAGTTAGTAAAACCTGTAAAGTACTGTATTTATTTTAAATTATTACCTTCTTTGTTGTCATGGGGGTCACTGTAGATAGAAGCCAGGGTAAACAAGGAGAAAATGACAAAAGCCAGCAAGATGAAAGCTACTTCAAGGTTTGTGAAGGGCAGCTCCATGAACTGTCACTGCTTCGCCTAGGAAAGAGTGTCAAGGTTTACTCTGCTGGCTGAGGAAAGGGACTGCTGTCAATGGAGGCGGTAAGTCTTAGTCAGAGATACTAGATCCTGGTCAAACTGGTTAAGTAACTTCAGCAGGTAAGGAAACAATACTGCTGGCTCATACAAGAATGCAAGTTCAAGCCCTTTTTCCTGAGGGCATACTAACGTACAGTTGCTCTAGGGGACATTTACAGCAGTTATTAAAGTAAAGCTGTGCTTAACTGGACATCTATATCCATCTGTATCCTATATTTATTTTATATGTATTTATGTACAATGCATTTAATAACAGGAGCATTTTTGACTCTGAAATAATAGTAAATACATCCTTCTTAAAAAGTATCTGCAAAATCTGTAGGAAAGCATAGATTTTCTTAACAGTAAAACTCCTAGTATATAAAAAGTATTTTCTATGTAGTGGAAAGTTTAAAATGTACGAGAGAAAGCCCCAACATTACAACCAAATTACAAATCAAATCCCAATCAATACTGTAGGGATTCTGAAGTCAATGGAAATGTAGTGTTCGGTTGCCCACAGGATTTAGCTCTAGAAAGCAGTCTCCATGAAATCTTAAAAGCAAGGAGTCCAATACATTCCTACAGAGAAGTTGTAAAAAATCAAAAGCATATAAAGAAATGTAAAGAGCTTGCAGTTAATAAAGGGAAGCCGGCACTTACTGATTGCCAGGAATTTGTGTGTATACGCCACTGGGGTTTCTTCAAAATCATCCCAGTTGTATAAAATGATTTTGGTATCTGGACTGAGTTAATCACGCACAGCTGGAAGGATCTAATGTGATGTGGTTCCCTGATGCTTTTCAGTTGCTGCCTTGCTCGTGGCAGGTACAGTCCACATCAGACTAGAGAGTGGTGAAAGTGAAACGAGAAGGCACAGCTGGGTGAGGTTTCCCTCTTGTACCTGCCTACAGGACACTGCGATGCAAGCAAACTGAAGCAACAGAAGCTGTAGCAATGCCATTGGGACAGTATAAAGATTGCATGTTGTAAATCATGTTGAATTTTAAGCCCTAGTAAAATATTAACATGATTGTAAACAAGACTAACTCCTATAAGAAAGAGAAACCCAGGTCAGTAAATGTATCAGCAGGAATTTTGAAATTCAGATCCATACTGATATGAGCAATAATTATTAGGATGATGTGGCTATATCAGCAAGAGCCAAACCTGTATAGCTGCAACTTCTATGCAAAACGGTCCTTTTGCAGGATCTTTCTGATCAGTTTGTGAGGATTTTGTTTGCTGTAAAGTCTTGGTCTGAAAAACACAAATACCATTTATACAAACTAAAGCATCAGTGACCTCTGATTGTATTAGCCACATGTTGATTAAAGGGCATTTCTAAACTATAATTTTTTAATATTCTGACTATTCTATTGTTTAAATATTTTGACATTTCTACTTCTGGTCTTGTGTATAGTGATCTAAGCAGGAGTATTTCCAGGCAAAGGAGTGATGCTTATGAAACCCAATGTCAATAACACCTGAATAAAACAGGAGAATGTGGATATAATTTGATCTCTGTCACATCCAGTGAATCTTCTGCTGGATCATTTTTGCAACAAACAGTTCATTAGTAGCTATTATAAATCTCTCTTTATGATTTGTAAGAGTGAAAACATAATTACATGTATCACAACTTCCCTTTTTATATGATGGATTAATTACCCCATTTTATTCAATAAATGAAAGCATCACCTATTCCAGTCAGAGGTAAACTTACAGCTGTGTATCTATTGTAAAATCTATTATTGACTGTATTTATGCATGCTTTTTCTTTGCAACAGACAATATTTATATATCTGCCTGAATTTAGGCGTAAATTCAAAACTTACGTTTTTTTTCTATATAGTCAGATTCTTCCATTATCCCGTATGTAAATAAAGCTGATGAATCTTTCATGCTCTTCTTAACTGATAAATTGTGCTATTGAAGAAGAGGCCTGATTTCTGAAAGTATGCTACAGTTGATGACAATTTTTGATATAGTAGCCTGCAATTTCTTGAAGGAAAGTAATTAAATAAAACTGATACATTTTATATTGTTGTGCATGTATGTGTAGTGTAGTCATTTATGTAATCGATATCTTTACCTATACATCATTAAGTAGTTAAATATCAATCATAAAGCCTTAGACATTAGCCAACACTAGAAAAAATTAATCTAAACAGCTGTAAGTAAAAGAACTGAGGGTTGATGATGCGTTTCAATTTGCAGAGTTCTGCTGAAAGCAGCCAGGGGGTCAGCTCAGCTGCCTGGTGCATCCCAGTTCCCCTCGCTGCCGGCAGTGCCGGTTACCTGCTGCCGTACTGCGAGCAGAGCCAGGTACTGGTGCTGAGCTATAACTACCGGTAAAGAGAGGCAAAGGAGAGATACACAGTAAAAAACATTTTTAAAGTGTTAATTCTGAATATATACTTACGTATAGAAACACTTAAGTCTGATTTAGATCAACACTGTTATTAGAAAAAATATGCAGCTATCAGAATAAAGTTATCATTTGACTTACTATTAAAAATCACATAACTTTATAATAAATTATTAAATTTCAGTGTTCATCTATTTGTACACTGTCCGTTATACGCTAAGGAAACACCACATCGTTCTGCTTGATGACTGGTTCAATGGAGACATGTTCAGTGGAAGACCAGAACCCTCTGCCTATGTCCTATGTCTGTCACCAACAGAGAAAGTATTCAATAAATATTTGTTAAAGATAGAACGTGCCCCATATTGAGGTCTTATTAATACTTTAGGAATAATTTACAAACAGACACAAGTTCTGTTCATATATCTACGAGGCTAAAGAAAACAGGTGTTAGCCCCTCCAATGTATCTGTACTGTGGCTGAAAAAATGACACCTCCGCTACTGAGTACCTAAAACAAAAGCAAAGCCACCAAACAAACTTGGATTGAGTGCTGGATGATGTGAGCGAATCAATTCCATATGTTTAAGTTTCTTTTGATCCAGGTACCAATATGCAAGGCTAACACATTCTTGTTTGACTCGTCAAAATTTCCTGTATTAAAAGAATTGCTTACTAAGCCTTCATTTTTGTGGCAAATAAAACATGAAGTTATTTTATATAAATCTATAAGTGCCTAAGCCAATCTATAAGAGCCAGGGAACAAGTTCATTAGGGTTTCCTAACCATGCCTGTTACCTTGTTTTGCCATGGCAAACAGAAATGCTGTTAAAAGCCTCAGGAAGGAGTAGCAGTTAAACAGAAAGATTAAGAATAGGCTCAAAAGTAAACACCTTATTCAGCATCATCATATCATAGGGAATCTTCAAAGCAAAAGTGGTGGTGCTACTGTGCAGGAAAGAGTTAAGCCTTCTGGCTCCAAAATGTTGGGAAGGTGTTTAAAGCAAAACTTGCCTGTTGAATATGAATAACCTTTCAAAACATGGGTTACTTGCTATGTTTCTGATATCGTTCTCCATCGATGAAAGCAGATTGTGTTGAGCAGGCTAGAAGTTAGGAAAAGAAGAATGTGCAGATGTGGGAAGAGATGCTGGTGGTGACAAAATAAAAATGAAGTTTGATATCCTTATAGAGAAATTGGACTAGTTTCACCATCACTATGTGTTCACAGGTATGCTATTAAAATATAATAATAAAATAGTAAAATTACCCCACTTGAGATACAGCTGCTGACATTTTACTGAAGACTGATGAAACCCCAGATCTTTATAATGTGTTCTGTTAGCTTTGGAATCAGATTAACTTGAAAAAAGGAAAGGAAGGTCAAGATGATTTTGGAAAGGGTGTTAAAAGGTTTGCACTGAAGTATACCCATAGAACCACTCTAAAACCAGATCAGACTTACAGAATGTTCATACAGCCAAAACCAAATGATGTCTTATGATTTATCCATTTACCAGGTGGCGGAAATAGAGTCAGCATCAGAGCTGCTGTTCCATGGTTGCGTAAGGTTTCTTTGTCTAACTTTTTCAAAGAAATGTGTATGAAAAGTAGTTCAATGGCCAGATTCTTCAGATTTTTATTTTCTATATGAAATTCCGGCCCCACTGGGATCTTCAGAAAGCTGATCCATTACACTGGTGGCTTGGATTTCACTAACTGTAGCAAGCTCCTCCACAAATGTTGGTTGACTTGTGTGGGATGACTGAGAAAATAAAGAATTAACTGACAGGACTGAATGTATCTATTATGGCCTTAGAAAAGATGAAAGAAACATGTGAGACTGAAAAGAAAAGGAAAATCCAGCATTTCTCCAAGCAGAGCTTTTAATTTAAGAGATTAGACAAGGACAGAACATAGATTAGAATAAGAACTCAGTGGGAGCGGGACAGAATAAAATCCATAATTTGAAGTTTTAATTATTATTATTTTTTTTAATCTATGCACTTTTTTTCTGGTCTATATTGCTTATATGATAAAGTAAAATTGTAGGAAAAAAATTAATATGGGACAGCTAGAAAATATAAAGCAAATATATTCTACATACCTGCACACCTGTTCCTGACACTGGAAATACCGCTGTTGGTGAAGTGGAAATATCCCTCATGATAGCGCTTGTATTTTGCAATGGTATGTTCTTACTGGTTTTGCAGAGGCACCTCCCCACATGCTGACACTGCTGCCATAGCTGCTGTGGTCACTGCTGAAACTGAACTGTTGACTTGACCATGTAGATGGTACACTCAGGCCCAAAAGGTGTCAGAAAATGAGGAGAGGCAATATCCAAACTTTAATAATTTTCTACTTTAATTAAAATCCAGCTTTGTAATTGATAGAAACTATTTGATCTGATAAAAAATGGTGGACTAAACCAAATAAAGTGCAACAGTCGAAGAGTGACTTATGGAAGTGCAACATCTACAGCTTTAGTCAGTGACTGTTCCTGGTACTGATAACACGAAGTAGCTACTTTACAGAGGCCAGCTAAGCAAGCATGAGCTGTGTATGATATCAACTTCAGTTATTTGTCTTATTGCAGTGGGACATATTTAACTGGTCTCAATTAAATTTCTAGTTGTTTTCATTTTTTTTACATCCGTCACATAAAATTATGCCACATTGCCATTTCTTGAAGCAGATTTATCATGCAAATGTGGCCTTATTTGCTTTAAAGTAACAAATACTGTATTCATAAGAGTAATACTATTCATAAAGCTACTGTATTTTGTTTGCTATAAACAAGTCCTTCAGTTTTTGTAATTGAAAAAAAACAGCAATAAGAGTCAAACTACATATTTTAAAAAGGGCTCATATGCTGCAGGGAATGGATCTGAGGAAAACTCCACTAAAATGGTTTTTGAAGCACCACCATTAAAAGCATTAAATGATCTGTTAGTTGTTACTGTTTTTCTACCCTTTGCTGCTTTAATTGTCATTCAGTTTTGTTTCTTGGCAGCTCTTTCAATTGTCTAAATATTGAAAAGCTGACTCCTATACTGTGACAACAGCTGTTGTAAATTAACATCATTTGCTAACTTCAAAATGCTGAGGATCTGATGAGCAGCTTCTGCAGTGAATTACAACCTGCTGAGACGTGCTGTAGTGGGCTGGGTATCCCTAATGAAGGAGTTAATTTCTTTAAATCTGCTTGGCTATGTATGCAGCACAGATAGATCTTCAGTCATTAGTTCAAGAGTGAACTAAATCAGGAAAAACTGAACTAGATGCATAGGAAAAGGTAAGAGAGGGGTTGGGGAAGGAACAGTCAGAGAAGTACTAGTAGAAAAAAGTTGCCAGAAGAATAAATGACACGTATATATCAGAGAGGATAAGAGCAGCCTTTGGACCTACATATCTGTAATTTCCTAGTTATCTCAGTACATCCTAAGTTCATGGTGGGTATGCTCTAGACTCTTGTTTGCTGAATCTGTTCATTTTGTTTCCTTAACTTGTGTTCTAAGCTTATCAAGGTAGGACATAAACCAGGTATATTAGCTGTGAAAAATTTAAGAAGGTAAAACTTTATTGTGGTATACAGAAAAATAACTAGTTCATTATAAAGTAAGACTTTTTCTCCCTTCATAGGGTTTAGCTTTATTAACAATTATATAAAAAAATGGATATTATGGAGACTAACTCAAACTTTCTCCCCGGGCTTTGCTGCTCCTATGTTTAATGTGTGAGGAATACTCAGCTTAGAGTGTACATCCTTCTTCGTTATCTCAGTAAAGAAATGAGCAAACAGTGTTAGTGAGTTAAGCACATAAAATAGCTCTTGTGAAACAAACAAATAAAAAAGGCTCTTTCATTGCTATAATGTTGTTAGAAAAAAAAATGCCAGTTTCCCTAAGTCTGACATTTCCTTAGCTATGTGTGCAGCTAGGCTGGGTCCAGCTCGGAGGTGCTTTCTGCTCGTAGGTGTCACCAGTGGCTTGCACTTTTCTTAGCCAGCCTTGTTTAGGGTTTTCTGTTGTTCTTGGTTTTTTGTTTGTTCTCTGGATGTTTTATCTAATGTCTTTAATATTAAATACACCTGTATGTCTTTAGCTTTGCCGTCCACGCATTGTTCCATGTTTTTACCTGCCTAAGCAACTAACATGGATTAAAAGGGGAAAGATCCTGCCATACTTATTTCTGTGACGTATCAATGACTTTGTACCTTAGCAGCGGTGGAGTACAATATTGTTTGTAACATTGAATCTAACACTGCTAACCTAAAAAAACAGTTTTGAATATTTTTTAATATGAAATTGACATCCTTACAGGTCAGAATGCGGATGAGTCCAATGTAAAACTTGATGATTTTTGTTCTGGCTTATGTGACATTCGGCTATCCATCGAATGCTGAGCACATCTTCATAATTTCTTTCATAATGCTTAAAGGCATTTTTTGTGCAAGACTATAATGATAAATAATTGATACATAGTCAATGACAAAGGAAAGGCATGTCCACTGTGAAATGTGAAGGACTAGCAAAACTTCTGGAGTGGGAGCAAAGCTTCCCCTTAACCAATATAAACTCAAAACTGTTGGGTCTTAAGCTGTTTGAAACAAAAGCCTTGTCAAAATGGAATTCTTTGTATCCTAATGACAGTCGCATACTGCATTAAAATTTGAATGAACTTGTGGGCAGAACAACCATAAAATATCCCCATGCTCAGGAAATACAGCTGAGATCCGCAAGTAAATCATAGCGGCAAGATTCTGCGCTCAGTGCAAGGCAAGAGCAGAGCTGGCAAACAAACCCCAAAGTTACTCTGAAGAGTATACTCTCCTCCCGTTTCAAGCTCAGCCCTTTAAACAGGAGGGAAACTCTGCTCCTGGAAATTGCCAGAGTATGTGGAAAGTGGCAGAGGATGGACCAGTTTGGGGCACCCTGCTCCCAAGGGCAGGATAGCCCAGCCCAGCCCCGTGCCCATCATCCCAAGGCCTCCATGCAAACCTGTGGCTAAAGGGGCTGCCATCGCAGCTCGCGGGATCTGGCTGGGGCTGCGCCAGGAGAAACGGCCTGCCGAGCTCTCCGCTACAAGTGTCTGATGCAGGGGGAATACAAGGGCTGATTTGTCCTCTGTTATAATCAAATTGCAATATTGTAATAGTATATCCTTTAAGTGTCCAGCTTGATCGTTACTTTGTGTGCTGTATCCACTAGCACATTTTAGAGTTAGATTGAATTTGTATGGAGTGATATTTGCAAAAAAGTATACCGAATGTTCTTGCCTTTGAAGCAGTATGAATTAAATAGCAGGCAGAAGAGATCTCTTAAAGTGAGACTCCACTTTCCAAACTTAACAGAGCTTAAACGGTCAGAATTTTCCCAACATTTTTAGTGACACTAGCAATAAGGATATATACATATTTCATTAAATCAAAAAGGTAACTTTACAAAATGTGAATGATATATCAGGAAAGAAAGATCATCAAATATCAACTAATTAAAATGTATATGATATTTTGTTTTCATTCAGAATCTAAGCTTAAAAAAAAAAAAGTAGTTAAAAATATTTAAAACCCCTCTTTCTTGTTTCCCTTTTAGCAACTGTTATAACACCTTTCTACCCATATGTCCTGGTTTCAGCTGGGATGGAGTTAATTTTCTCATTAGTAGCTGGTGCAGTGCTGTGCTTTGGATGTGGACTGAGATGTTGATAGCACACGGTTTTAGTTGTTGCTGGGTGATGTTTGCACTAAGCCAAGGACTTCTCAGTTCCTCAGGCCCTGCCAGCGAGGGGGCTGGGGGGGCACAGGACACTGGGAGGGGACACAGTCAGGGCCGGTGACCCGAACTAGTCAAAGGGATATTCCATACCATACAACATCGTGCTGTGTATATAAACTGGGGGGAAGAAGGATGGACACACACACACACACTGAGTGACGGCGTTTCTCTTCCCAAGCCACTGCTCCAGTGATGCAGCCCAGTTGTCCAGGGGGTGGCTGAGCACCTGCCTGCCCGTGGGGCGTGTGAATGAATGCCTTGCCTTGCTTTGCTCGCATGCGCAGCTTTTGCTTTACCTACTAAACTGTCTTTACCTCAGCTGACGAGTTTTCTAACTTTTACTCTCCTGATCCTCTCCCCACCTCACTGTGGGGGGAGTGAGCGAGTAGCTGTATGGGGCTGGGTTGCCAGCTGCGTTTAACCCACCACAACACCGTTTGTCTGAGTTCCTGGATGTCTGCACTTCAGCAGAGGGTCCTAGTGATTCAGTCAACCTGTCCACCAGGAACTAGATTATTTGTAACAAGCTATGTGTAAACTGTGGGATCTAGGACATGACAACTGAAACCCAGTAATTTTCCAACTGTGATGTTTAGCATTGCTGAAGTATCCTCTCTAGAGTGTATATCTCTTTGGTCCAACTTTTCTTTGGGTTTACGTACCACCCCTCTCACCCTACGTTAGCCATGTGCTTTCCGTTAAGTCCCATGAGTAATAGCTGTTGTTCATTCTCTCCCCTGTTCAGAGGTGAAGTTTGTGCACAGCAGAGTCTGGACAGGGGGTTTGTTTGCTGATTTTCTCTGTAGATGCGTTGTTACACATTTATCTTCAGAATATTTGTATTGGATAAGTGATTCTAGGTTGCTCCTTGGGCAAAAATTGGTAAGCTTTATGGTAGTACATAGAATCTCTTGGACTATATTAACTACAGACTAAAACCAAAACTTTGTAATTGTGTAAAGAAATCTTTCTGAATTTCTTTCAAGGCCCTGACTGGTTTTTGCTTTGTTTTAATATGTGTATATGTACAACTGAGGACACATCAGAAAATATACAGATCCTATCTGTGAGATATTGGAAGATGTAGAAGGGAACTACCTCATCTTCCATTCCATGTCAGTGCTAATTATTCTTTAACTGTGGCTTTATTTGCAGGACTATGGAGAGGACATGAGGAAGTGTGATGGAGAGCCTGCCTCAACCCTAGAGGCGTTGGTATGTGAATTGGAAGGAAAACCAATCACAAATGGCTCTAGCCTCTGGTGGGCATTTTCCCAGACAAAGCAGAAGAGCTGATCTTACTCCTGATCCTACAGAAATCTGGCTTTCAGTACAGCTGCCTTGGAGGTGGAGGAAATTAAGGAGGTACAGGAGGAAATGCCTGCCTTGCCTGGTCTCGCAGGGGACCCTTCTGCTGTGGGGTTGCTGAAGGTTGAAGAACAACAGATGCTGATCGCTACCACAACGGTGCACTGGTGGCAACATTGGCACTGCCCAGAGCACTGTCCTGGGCTGTGAAAAATCTCATGGTGACACAGTGCCCCAGAGAGAACTGGGTCAGGCAGTGGGACTCATTCCCAAAACCTCAACAGTAGTGGTTTTGGCTGGCTTTGTATAGTCTGTATTATCAATAGATGCTATCTTTGCTTTGCCAGATCAGGTGACTGCTTACCTACTAGCATGCCTAGGAAGGCTATGTTTATTTTTCCATGGCCTATTTATTTATTGGTGGGGCACATCTCGCCTAGACAGAGGTTTCCTGTTTAAAGCCACAGCTAGAATGAAGTTAGGGCTTGCTGACAGCAAGTTGCACTTGGGTTCCTTTTTTCCCTTCTCTGTTTTCTCACAGTTGTGTAGAATCTGATTTTTCTCACAAAAGCTTTGAAACTGAGAACACTTCACAGCAAGGAAAACTGCAAGTATTTAACCGCTTGGAATGCACATTTACAGATACATTTTCATACTTACAGGCATATCCATATGCAATGCAAATGATGTGTTCCTAGTACACAAAACCAATGTGGGAGTTAGCAGGTAGATTTATATCACCTTTAATGCTTATTGTATCACTAAAGAGATTGGGTAGAAAAAAAGCCAAAAAGGTGAATTTTCTTTTGAAGTAGTGGTAAAGGACGTCTGCTGACTACTATTTTTAGTGTTCAGTTTGACTGATCTGTTTATCTCAGTGGTGTGGAGAAGATGTAAAGTAGCTGGAATTGGCCAGTAGTGAATCCTCCCACATCAGCAAAAGGCAGTGGAGGGAACCTGGCTGCTTCCTGCAGCCACAGCCCGCAACCCCAGCGCGATCCCTGCGGCAGATCTGCAGATCCAGCCACGCTGTATGCAGGGTCTGGGTGGCATGGGGTCTGCCAGCCCCCCAATCTCAGTTCCTCTGTTACAGCTAACTGGGTGTTGGGCTAAAGTGCTAAGCTGGCCTTTTGAATATCCTTGTATACTTCCACTGACAATCTGTGAAAAGGACTAAAATTTAGTTTTCAATTCAGTTAAGTATGTCAAGTGTGAACAAAGCTCTATTTGTGTGACTTACATTAAAATTATTTATCTAATGAGAATTTCTGGTGGTGATTTGGTCTTGATAACTAATAGCAGGATATGCTTGCTGATTTGATCTTACAGTGCCACATATAGTTCTTCAGCTGAATCCCTCTTTTTATAAAACATTGTCATACCTGTCAGCACTGTGATATCTTATCTACAACTACTCCGGTTCTGTGGAAGCTTGAAGGAGATATTTTGGAAACTCATTTTACACCTAGTACCATCTGGACTCTCTAGGTGCCATTCTTGATTATTTTAATGGTGGTATCTTGCTGATAAATGAATATAAAGGGGGCATTATGATTTATCTGCTTCTCTGGGTGCTTAAAAATACATTACAAAATAAATCTACGATTTCACACGCAGGATTATCTACTCCATTTATTGCCATTATCCTGGGAGCAGTGGTAAAGTAATAGTTGACATAAATGTATACTTCATAATTTTCTCAGAATGCTAAAGAAAACTGTAATTACTGGTGTAACTCATTCTTGTGTGTTTATATGTATTTTTGTATCTCAAAAGGAAGTAATTGCATTTCCCCCAACTGAATGTTTAAAAAGTTCCCTCTTGTATACTCAAAAATTGGTCTATGGTGATTTAACATAAGGATATTGTATTTGTCTTTAAGCAGTTTGGGACGGCCTGTCAACCTGGGCTTTCCTGCTCCCCACAAACCTACTGAGATCGATGTGCACATTGAAATCAGTGAAGTCAAAACAGAAGCAGCATCCAATTATTTTGGTATTCTGCTGGTTCCCTTCCTTGCCTCCTTATATTGCATGTGGTCTGTTGTGACCAAAATGCTTGTCTGAGACCTTCCTGGGCTGAAACTTTGCAGCCTTGAGAAGTTTGACTGAAATAGCTGGGACTCCAGATCTGGGACCAGCTTTTATGCTACTGCTGAATCTCAGATGGCAAATTTATTTGGAGGTGGCTGCTTGCTTTTGTATCCCACTGAGAAGATCCTATATACCCAATACAAAAATGCTTAGATATTTTGATATAAAAATTACTACAGCCTTGATAGCAGGATATTTTACTTTATAACCTCCTGACTTTTTAGGTTCAGGGCTGTTCTTACAACACCTGTAAAAAATCCATGTTTATGTGAACAGTCATATGCTGTCGCATGTATTTTTCTTCCTAAATGCCAGGTCCCCTGTTGGGTTTTTTTAACAGTTAGGACCGACATACACATCCCCAACGTCCAGGGCACAATCCCCTGGGCATTGCCTAACCCCTGAGTGAAGCATTTGTCCTCATAACTAACCATTTGGTTTAATACTGCCGAATGAATCTGAATTCAATCCGTTACCAGAAGAGGCAGCTCCTGCCAACACCACATTCTGCAGCTGGGGCCGGTTTTGCAGAGCTGTGCCAACCACTTTCACTGCATATGCACAGAACCTGCATTTCTCTTGAGAAGTGGTCTCATGCTTGAAAAGGACCTTCTGAGACAGGTTATATATGGCCTGACTTTTTGTGTAGGAAAAATCCTAGAAATTAGGAAAAAATGTTGTGTAGGAAAAAGCCTAGGTTGAGCATTTGAGTAGGTTTGAATTGTGATTTTTAGATTATCTTTTTTTTTTCTACTTGTTACTGTGATGTTCCTGCTATTAATGAGAGGAATGCAAGTAAAGCTGTCATTCTGGGAAATCATAGTCTCATTCCCTTCAAGAAACCATTCTTTCCTTTTTCTGGTGTGTTGTGATCTGTGAAGACTGTCAAACTTCACCTCTTTATTTCGTGAACTGCACCTGTCTCGTCTGCCTGTGAGTTATCTAGGGAACAGGCAGGCTGACAATGAGAAACTTCACATTGTCAGTGATCTGATGAGCTTCACCATCCATACAAATCTACAGAAATGTAAGAATCCCTACCAGTAAGTGCAAAATATTTGTGGAAATTCAAAATCGTAAGGAAAGCATCTGCTTTCAGATTTGGTTATGAACTCTGGTCTCCAGGCAGGTTTATGAGCTATGGTTACCATGTTAGCAGAGCCTGAGCTCAGCTGCAGTTGAATCGGCTCTGTTTTGCAGCAGAGCAGAATGGTCTTCAAGTGATAACCAAAATTATAGAATTGATTTAGGACAAGCCAAAACCTGAGCCCCAGTCCTCTGAGTCTTCGCCTAGCATCTCTATGCCCGTCAATTTTGCTGAGAGCAGAGACTTTGGGAATGTTTGGGAGCTCCTTTTGCAGATGCATGTGGGTGGCTGCGCTGGTGGCTGGGCTTGGCATCCAGCGTGTGGCAGGACGGAGGAAGCAGCAAGGAAAGGGTAAAGTGGGGGGAAAAGCAATTAGTGCAGCACCCTCGAAGTCTTTATTGCTTGGAGGCCAGCTGGCAGTGCTGCTGGGCACACGGGAGACAGGGATGGTCTGAAATGTATAGAGGGGAACGAAATAGAGCGGTGGGAGGTTTTAGTTCTGCAATGTTCTGCAACATTGGATTTCTCTCCAGTTAAGTCAAGCTAAGAAAATTACTGTTGCTATCTGAAACAAGAAAGGGTGACAACTGCAAAGAAAATATTTCCATCTGTGTTTTTAGAGAAAAAAAAAATAGGAGGAGAAAGTTACTGGTGTTATCTAGCAAAGATAATTTTTCACACCTGAGTGATTTATTTTTTTTTTTAAAAAGACCTCTTCCCCTGCTTTTTCTTGTTGATCTTCTGTGAATGTATTGAAGTGGATATATAATGCATATTCAACATAAAGACAGAGTTAAATTTGCTGACTCTTAAAAGAGGGACAAAACCAGGATTGCATGAAAGAACATGGTGAACTAACTCCTTCGTTCACACTGCCTAAGGAATCATTCAGTCTGGGCATTTTATCACTTACAGACAGAAGAACATCAGATATTGCTGCAATCACTCCTTTATTTCTCCAGCATTTCAGTACGTCATCCAGTTTTCAATTGAAACAGAAGATAGAATCAAGTTGTGAGATGCTTTAATATTTAAAAAGAAAATGTACACACTTCAGACCAATGGTAATGCCAAAACTTGTCTATGATTTTTTCCAGTGAAAATTAGCCACTTCAGAGTAGGAAAAAATAGACAAATAACTTTGCACTCAGATACATACCTGCACTGATGTCCAGTGACAGTCACACATGAATCAACAGACAGAATTTTACTTATCAGTAACTGTTGCCACAGGTGCTGGAAGTTTGGGTAGGGATGTGGTCCCCTGTGCACTCTGCTTCAAGGCCAAATTCTATGATCATTACTGATGTAAATCAGCACCTTTTCTCATCAATGGTTGAATCAAGTTATGCCATGCTTTGCTTTTCCATAGAATCAGCTATCTGCAGAGCTTCCTGAGACCCTGGTGTTATCTAGCACTTCCATGTGACCTCCTAATTCAGGGATATTTGCTTTTGACAGAATTAGAGTATTTCATTCTGTTTCTAACCAAAGCTAAAATATTCAAATTGGCACAAAAACTAAAAGACAATTTACTTCATGTGTCTTAGCCACGTAGCTAATATTATAGAATATTTCTTGTGAAGTTTTACATTTATTGTGAAAAATCCCCACCAGAGGCAGACTTAAATAGATTTTCATATCTTTATTAGAACACGCTAATTTTGCCTTTTATATATATATATGTGAAAAAAAAATTGTGTGAGGTTTGGTTCAGTCAGGGATTAGTAATGGCCTATAAAACTGTATCTAGCTCAAGTCACTGTGGAGAGCTGCTCTGGTTTGATAATTTAGTTTTACAGATTAGCTGGGATCTAGTTCAGCTGGTCCAGTAACAATAGATGCTGTATGGCAAATAGTATTTTTGTCAGTCAAAATTATTATGCTAGGTTTATAAGAGAAGTCTCAAAGCATAGTGTGACAAACATGTGCTGGGAAATATGACAGTTCAGTTACCTTCTACAGATGTGATGTAAGAATGGTGCTTTTTATTTTTTAATATTTTAAGTACTGTCAGGGTAAAAGTGAAAAAAGAGAGAAAAGAAAATGTTCTACTCTAGCTCTGTTTTTTTTTCTCTGTTTTCTTATGTCTCATTTATGGTGTCTGAGGAAATTATTTGCTCACTATACACACCTCAAAATTGCCTTGATGCTTTTGAATGGACCAAAATGCTGGTGCAAAAAGGCATCAGTAATTGAGCACACTGACACGGTCCAACACTGATGCATTACAGCAAGTCCCAAGGAGACATTATGATATATTTAATCTCTGTATGAGGAACCTGTTATGGTGTTAATATATTGTATGTTATACCTATACATTTAAATAAATCATGGGACTCTTCCTTTGTATATACAGTAGAGAATTTAGTTTTAAAATATTAATAACATAGCAATTTCATTTTTCTTTTCACACTTTCACACAAGCAAATTGAGAGCTTTGGCTAGTGTTAAATGTTCGTTCTGAGGTAAGGAGATTTAGTGATACAATTTCTTTCACTGTTTATGGGAGTTGATGCAGTTAACTCCTATTTAGATGCCATGATGGATTTACTTTTGTATTTCTGAAATGACCATTTTTTGTACAGAAAGGCTAAAGACTACAATTAGTTGAATTGAAAATAAAAAGAATTACAAATACCTTCACTTAAAACAATTTTTTCTCCAAATGTTTTTTATCTCTGACATGTTGAAGGAGTTATGCTGAAACCAAGTAAATAAAAAGCAGGGGTGGGTGCTGCGCTCGTCCAAGAGGTAGGTCTCAGCTGTCCTAAGTAAGTTTAACTCAAAGTCCTGCTTGGAAACAGGACTGGGATAGGGCTTTCCTCTCGTTGCTGGAAGTTTATGATTAAAGAATTCAGAAAGAATAAGTATGAGAGAAACTGACCCTGTATCCCCAAGATGAGCTCACAATCCCAGCCATACAGCGGGCGTGGAGAGCTGTTTGCCTTGGCCTGAACTGCGCAGGAGAGGCCTTCTGCCTCAGTCCCTGGGGTCTGCAGTGGGATCTTTTCCAAAGCACGCTGTGGCTCTCCTCTGGCCCCATCCTTCAGCTTTGTCCCAGACCACGGGGTTAGAATGCCAGTGATCCTTAGGTTTTTCACTGCCCAAGAATCAGGCACTCAGACCTGCTCTTTGGAGGCGTGGGGAGCTTAAGCCGTTTCAGGTGTGCATGTCAGTCCTGAAGCCTCTGTGGCTGTTGCAGTATTTCCAGTAGATGCTTATGGTGGTCAATTGGAATAGTATCTGTAGCAAAAGGGGGAAAAATAAAAAAGTGCCTTAAACTAAGTGTTATAAATAGATTTCCTTACCTCTGTTTAACACTTTTTTTATGGCCTGCCTGGCCTTCCTGTTGAAGAAGCCTTTTATACTGATTTAGCACAGAAATTGATTAGGAAAGCTCACACCATCTACGCCACTGACGCGGCTCCACTGGAAAAACAGGCAGTTGAGCAACCTGGTAATGAATAGGTTGAGTGGATAACTTCTAGGCTGCCTAAGCTGTCTGCTTATCATGTGAGTTAACTCTTTACATCCACATAGCATGGTAGTATTTAAAGGAAAAGAGGACTATATTATGTTCTTAAAAACTATCAATATTTTCCATGAAGGATACAAATTTGTAATTTGCTGCAATTGCTGGAGTAATGAAACCATACTATGTGCACAAAAAATGAAGGAAAAGTGGTGAGGTTCCTAAAGAAGAAATATAAAATATTTCCATTATATCTGTGCCTCTGTGGAGGAGTTTTGCATGTGTGGGAGAACACAGAAATATAATACAGATGTTCAGCTGAAGGGCCATGATCAAAAAAAGGAACGTCACAGAAATAAACCACAAAGATTAATGGTAGCCGAAGGATGGAAAGGTCTATCTAACTATCATATTTATAGTTAAACAAACCATTTTTCTTTCAGGTTTCTGTTTTCTGAAGGCAGGGAGGGTAATTCATTCGCTAGCCACTGTCATACTGGATAAAATGTTCTTTTTATCAAATTCAGATCCAGCAGATATGTCTCTTGCAAACTTGCTTCTTGTTTGTGTTCTCAAACAAGTACTATGGTGGACAAAATTATTTTCCAAAAGAATCACTTCTGGGAAGATCAAGTGGGAGATCCTTTTTGTAGGCTAGGATCAATTCCGCTATCTTTTTGTAAGCTAGTTCAAAGTCATACTGTGGAAAGCATCCCTTTGGAAAATTTAATTTTTGTTTGGGTAAAGACTTAATTAAAATTTTAAATAAGATGGATTGCTCAGGCTTAAAGAGGTCAGGCAAAGGTAGAAATTAGATAGACTGTGGGCCAGATCTTCCTTTTGATTTCATCTGGGAATTCCATTATATGTATCTACCCTAAATGAGGAAGTAAATTGGATGTGCACCAAAAGCTGCAGATTAAAACTCTTAAAAATATATACATGTGGTTGGACCGTGTAAAATACACTTTTATTTTTGGAAAACTGTCTGCAGTTTTGTGAACACACCAACCCCAATAAAAAAACCTGAAAAGTGTCTCAATATTCCTATGTAAATCAGAAAGCTATGCTTCCAAAGCCTATCATTTTGTTGCCTATGATAGCTAGTAACTTGGAGATTAAATCAAGTTTTTACTGTTCTTAAACTTGTTCTTGTTTTTACTAATATAGGTATTTCAAGTTATCTACCTTTTTTCCATTACACAAGACTTCTCTGACACAATGATGAGTTTAATTGAGGTAGTATAACTGTGTTGGGCATAGGAGATATATTTCAATCTCTTAAACTGTGTGAACAGCTAGTTCTATATGGTTTTATGGTCTGTACCACTGCAATACCATTCACGTCCATGTTTCTGTACCTCCACTGCCCTGAGTGATTAAAACAGACAAAAATGGGATTTTAGTAGTTGTGGTTGAATCTCTGAACTTCGTGAATGGAAAACTAAATTTGCATTTCTTCACGTCACCATTTTTCATGAAAAAACGGAATATTTTCAATGAATATTCCAAATGTAGCAAAGAGGACAATTTTCATCACAATAAAGAGTATGGCTGCCGTTCCAGGTCAGTATGTGATAATCCCATGGAAAAGTCCTTTTAAGTTGTCTCTTGAAAAATGGGAACTAAAAATGGGGTTTACTGTACAATTTTTACTTATGTTTAGAGATGCTTATAAAAATTAGAGTCTTAAGAAATGGTACCTAAGTTGCAACACTAATTTCCAATGATAAACGTGTATTACACTATTGGATCTTAGGTATCTGGGTGCACACGGCCAGGTTATTCTTACACGCCTGGGTAGATAGAACCTCAAGAGATATCTTGATAGTTTCCTCTGGCATTAAAATATGAGCCTTTAAATTATGTGTTTATTTGCTCTTAAAAAACCCACCAAAACCCAAACCAAAAGTGTAAACATCTGACTACTCACCAGCTACTAGTGGACCAGAGATACATGTATAGTGAGGCTTACTTGTTAGAAAAAAAGCACACGAAAGAACTGAATAATTTCTTTCATTTGTATCTCCCCAGATCATGACTGGTGGCAATTCGGAACACTCACTTTTCCTTTCAGTGAGATGCTCAAATACTTCCAGTTTTTAAAGCATTGTTCTAATAATAAGTAATAGGGGAAAAACTTACACACTTTTATTGTGTAAGACATTAAATAAAAATGGCTGAGGATAAATCTCCCTCAGCCTATGGAGCCCTTGCAAGTCAGTACTTCTACTCGGCCTTGTTCTACAGTCCAGCAGCGTTTCAGTGGCTTTGTGAGCTGCACAACTCTTACACAGCTCTTTAGGTCCTACAAAAAGCTTCTTTACCCTGATTCTCATTAGTGAGTCTTCTCCATCTTGCAGTTAAGCCTTTTCCCCTTCAGGAGTATCCCAGGCTCAGCTCTTGTCACAGATGCCCTTTCTTCTCTGCCGCACATACCAGAAGTGTCTCCAAACTGTGTGTAATCTTTGTTGGATTGTCTTGCTGAGTAGCCCTGTTAATACATAGGCTATGGCACAGAAATAAACTGAATTATTGTATACCAAGATGTCCTCTGGAGATACTGATGTGGGATTTGGATAAGACATTTAGGAAACTGCAACTTCAGTTATTCCATTTGCTGTGCTTACCTGGAAAGAAAGTAAGCAGATTGGGCAAGCTATTTTCAAACGAATGATCAAAGTATTAAATTCCTTAATTGAGAAAACCCCTTGGTCACTGTCTTAGGTGTGCAAGGAAGCACTGACAAATATAGCTCTTTAGGCAATTGCAAGGGAGTTGAACAACTCTTCCTTAACAGTCAAATCATAGAGGAAAAAATGCTTTTCAGTAAGACAACAAAGAACTTCTGAGAGGCAAATATAGAATATAGCCCAAATTCCTTTCATAAAAGTAAAAAAAGAGGGTCTGGTAAGAGAGAAACTTCCATTGCTAGATTCTCTTTCTACCTAACATAAGGGAGAGGGGGTATGTATGACTGTCCTCCTAAGACAGACTGCTTTGCTGTTTCTGTTAAAACACACCAAAAAAAGAAAAAGCATGAAAAACCTTTCAGAAGGAAAAATACTTGAAAGCCTGCCTTGTACTATTTATTTTCCTTGATTTACTTTTCCTGTCTGCCTCTAAAGAGTTGAAATAATGATCCTAGCACATAACAGCTCAACTCTGGGCATATTTCTAACTCTAAATGCATATGGATGCTCATTGTTACCATGGAAGCAGATAAAACCACTGGTTGAGAATATCAGCAGCTACCAGTGCATCTACCAGCCCAACAATAGATTATAATAAAGCCAAGCAGCAATGCTAGGAGATTCTACAATAAATAGTATCTGATTTACCCTCTCTGTCTTGGTTGCTGAAACAGGTTTCAGGCAGTGGAAAATACCTTTTGGAAAGTCACTGCTCATAAATAGAGGTCCTTTGCTTGTGAGGACATATATGTCCACAGTAACTCCCAAATTGCTAGTGGTAGTCCAGTTTATAAAATCTGAAGTTAGATTAAAGGAGCAGTGAATATGTTGCTGTTGTTCCATATAGATACCACCACTATATGTCTTGGGATGCAGGAAAAAAATACGTAACCTAGGCACCTGTCAAGGTTGAAGTGCTAGGCAAAACAGTTGTGTAGGGTGCTGAGTCTGAGATATCTGAGGATAGGTAAATACATATATTGTAACAGAAGAGTTTTAGATTGCATTGTACATATGTCCAGGCACACATGACCTAAGCTACCCAAGCACCTGGTCCTGAGAGGTGAAAATACTCTATTAGGGTTAGCGATGGTTTTCAGGGCTTTGTGTTGGTTCAACTTGGCATAGTGGTGCTTCAGCTGGGACACAACCTCACACAGGCTTGGAGCACAGCTGGACTTCTGCCCAGGTCCTGGATGAGAGTGGTGCTAAGGGGTCAGTACGGTGTGCCATGACTTATGTGTTAGTAATACTCTTTTGCCTTGAATGGTTAATTTGCAAGATAGGGGTAAAAACTGTAAAACATCTCTGAGGAAAGCAGTAATAGAAAGAGGAAATTGAACAAAACAGAAGTTTGAATTTGAAATGAAGACAGAATCTCATACTGCTTTGTCTGCCTCAGATTGTCATTTCTCGTTTGTAAGATAATGAAGATGTGAGAACTTTCCCCTAAAGACATCACATTCTTTTTCTGCATAGAAGTTATATAAATATCAAGAAAAATCAGAAACTGGTCAGAGACCATAAAATAGGACTGCTACAGTCTCCTCTGATGCATTTATGGAGGGAATTATTTATTTAAAATATTTATTTTGGCTCTACCAGCCCCGGGTTTACTCCACATGTAATACTACAGCTATTTTTGGATGATCCTTGCCATAGCATCCAAGACTCAGGGTCACACAGGCAGCTGCCAGCTATCAGCGGGGCTTTGGGAGCTGGGGGCTGCAGCACCTCAGCAGCTCCCATCGCGACTGCTAAACGCCAGCGGTGCTCAGCAAAGCGAGCCGGGGGGCAGCCCCCATCGCGACATGCTGCTACACGCCAGCGGTATCCACCAAAGGGAGATCCCCCCCCAGCTGCAGCATAAACCTGTAAGTCATCCTCCAGCTGAGCTGGATCTTTCGGGGCTAAACTGGCCAAGTGATGCCTCTTTACCCGTTACGTGTCTCCTGGGGCTGGATTTGATCGATGGTGTCTCGGTGCACGTGGAAGAGGGTCTCATGTTCCGAGATCCCTTTTCGTTACGTCCGTCGTGTAAGTGGGACACCAGTGACACCCAGTGGCAGCACACCTCCGTCCCAGCACGCCATGCGCTGTGCCTGGGAGGGGTGACACGTAAGGGGACACCAGTGACACCAGTGGCAGCGCTGTGCCTGGGAGGGGTGATGCTCCAGGCCCTGCTGGGGGGTCGGGCGCACTTTGGCTGCATCGTGTTTTCTGGCTTAAACAGTAGGTGCACAGCGTGTTACTACAGGGTCATTTGACAAATAGTAAAGGATAAAGAAGATTAATCTCAATTATCCGTTACCAACTCACAGTATAAGTCATCTTACCTACAGTCGTCTTGTGTCATCCTATAGGATTTAAAAATATGTGGGCAGAACTTGCCAGAATTGCCAAGCACAAGAGAAACAAGTTTTACAGGAGTGTGTAAAAGAAATGATGACCTGCGTTAGCGCCACAATTTAGCAATAACCCTGGACAATTTATTTGGTTTGTTTTCCTAAGGTCACAGACCTTCGAGACGTGAATGCGGAGTGTAGTAGTGCACTATTTCAAAATGTGCTATTATTTTAATCAATGAAGTGCTATTATTTTAATCAACGAAGGCTTTTGTAAACACGATACAGCTATATTTCTACCAAACTTTCTTCATTGTATTCCAGCAAAAGCTTTACTGAAGATTATTCTGAATTCGTTATCTCTTGCTGAGAGGAAATGAACAGTAAAACTATAGGAGGAACTCAAGCTCTAAGCTCCAGTGTTTTAAACAATCACTCGGTTCCAATAGGCACTAAGTGAAGGTAGCAGAAGACCTTTTTTGTAGCACACCGAAAATACGTTTAATGAAAAAATATGCATTTTAATGTTTTATTGGAAGGGTTTTCTCTTTGATACTGTTCTTTCTCAATGCAAGCTCATTCTAATGCTAGAAGGTACTTTGTATGAAAAATATTTAATTTTATTAGCTTTCTAATGGGAAATGCCACTTTAGGTCAAAATATTTCAAGAAAACATGGATTTTGAAAAAGATTTCAAAGGAGCAAAACTAAAGAAATTGCAATTTCCTAGTTTTTACAATTTGAAACTTTTTTTGATAATATATTTTAATTTCAATAGAACTGTTTGATTTCTCTTAAATAAATGTTAGTATTTTGGGTATTAAACAAAAGCAATCATTCTAAGAATTTCTTTCTTCTGAACTTTGTTTTGGAAAACTTTCTAGTTTATTCTGACTTGGCAAGCAGAATGTTAGAACTTGTATTGTGCTACCTGCTTTCACCGCCTTTCCTACAGATCCCCCCATTCGGTATCAGTCATTCAAATTGGCTTCTACAGTGAGAAAGTCACACAAGAAGAGGACATGGGGTATCCCGGGGGTACAGACCTGCTCCTCTGCCTTTGAGGAAGAGCGGATTCCCTACTGTGCAATCCAAGCGCAGTTACAACACTTTGCTTTCACTAGGTTGGAATCCTTAGCAAGGCTCCTAAATTTGTCTATTTTCTGCAAATAGGCAAATATAACACATTCAGTGTACTATGCCCCAGTACTTTAATTTCAGCTTTTATAACTACATATTTTTCACAGCAAATTCAGACGTATTGCAGATTAATAAAAAAACTTATTTTTTACATTCTTTCAGTAAAGAATGCCTACTATTCTCTGGGTCAATGCAATAAGTTTTTTTACATCCCTGTGAAGAGGGAGATATCCTCTGACATCAACATTAGATTAATGAAAATGAGACTGTTAGGTGAAAGTACAGAATACTATTTAACTAACATAATTTTTTCTTCAAGAACATTGTACCAGCTCAGCAACAAAAAACTGCGGAGAATCTGCCTATGAACCCACCAGGGAAGATCAGGACATCGATGTCTGGTACCTAGTGGCTGTATCCCCTCTCAGAGACAGAAAATGGCCTCAAGACACCACGCACTGAAAATTTTGTTTCAAGGGGGATTTCAATAATTCAAAACCCTTGCTGGCCCAGTTGGGGAAAAAAATGATAATATTGAAATGATCAGAAAGCTGGGGAAACTAGAACATCTCTACATTGCCAGATTCTTCTCCTGACTCTAAAATATGACATAAAATATTTCATAGGTTAATAAAATGCTTAGAATAAATGGTGCTGTGTTGTCAACAGAACCTTGCTTGGCTGATATTTTTCTTACTGTGCTTGTGTGTAGCAGGGCTGGAAATGATGATGTATCAGTAAAAGGGAAACAGATCAGATTGGTTAATCAGATGCAAATTGGTATCTTTTTAACTATCAGAGTAGAGAGAAAGAAGAAAAAAATGCCTTGAAAGGAAAGTCTCTGTGTAAGAATGAAACACCACATATTTTTTCACTCTGTTGTTTATATTGCAAAAGTATGTAGAAGGCCAATAAAGGAAAGAGCTTTACTTTGCTAGATAGCTTCAAGCTAATACAAAAGGCTGCAGTGTGGAAGAAAAGATGAAAGAATGTGACTACAAAAATGGACAGTATAGTTTTACCATATTTCAATTTTTATCTGAGCCAACGGCAGTAAGGAAATAAGTCCATGAAAGTTAAGCAACTTTCTGATTTCTCAAGAGAATCTGTGGTCAAATTTCTTCTGTTCTTGTGAATAAAGATGGATTCTCCTGTTTTTCTGTGACAAATGACTATTTCTGCCTGTTTATAGGGAAGGAAGATGCAGTCAGAAGAAAAATTCCATGTTGTAGCTGCCTTTGACAGGCTCTTTGTTTTACTCAGGTTGTTTGGAAGAGTGAGGAAATAATGTGTGATAAATAGATATAAATGTGAAGTCATGTGAATATACAGAAAAGAAAAAATAGAAAACAAGAAAAAAATTCCCCCCAAAACTCCAAGTTTGATGCAGAGGGTGGTATCCATTCTTACAGAACTTTTTTTTCAAGGAGTTGGAAGTTCATTAAAATATCTATTAAAATCTATATCCATCTGTATTTTACAAAACCAAGGAACTACATTTTCGCATGTGAGGGGAAAATCTTCAAAACACATCTGTCACAATGACTCTCCCAATGGATCCATAGACTTTAGTACAAATGTTTGTTGACTGACATTGTAACTTTTCAGACTGTCACTGTTTCTTGCCTCATTTTCTTCCCACCCTCTGCTGAATCAACCTATGTATCAAAAAAATTAATTTAATTTTGAATCATTATAAATGCAACTTAATTGCTCACTATATAAGAATTCAACTTCCAAAATCTGCATCTCCTTTTCAGATTCTCTCACATTTTTTCAGGTTCAGAACACAACCTGCAAAATCTATTTTTAGCATTTTTAAACATTTCATTTCTGCAAGCATGAGTTCCTTTGGACCTTGTGACATGTTTGTCATTCCTTCACAGAAAACATTCAACACCTTCACTCACACAGCACAACTGAATTCCTTGCATTTTCCAAAGTAAGGACAAGCTATCCCTTTACAGCTGTTACCAATAAGGGCACCTGGCTACATTGCTTCAAGAGCAAGTGAAAACCACATTGCAACTCTTTTTTGCTCTTTTGAGGTTGGGTTTTTTTCCCCTTCTCTTTCTTTTCTTCTCCTGATCAGTGCTGTCAAGCAGTTTCTCTGATGTGTGGATGGTCACAGCCACAGGTGACCCGGTCCTTTGCCACAGCAGTGTGAAAGCTGTGGTAGCACAGCCATTTTTGTTCAACGCTTGGTATAACCAGGCTTAATCCAGATCAATTATTGGCGTTACCACAGCATTCCAGAAAATGTGACTGGGAGATATGTTTTCAGGCTGAAACTTTCTGTTCATTCTGAGGGGCCATGGTGCTGGATCTGCAGTCCTGCTTCTCTTTCTAGAGAGAATGCAATTAGTTAGACTGTGCAATTTGGCCTCATTAAGTACACCTGTCATGGGATTAGCAGGAAGTGGGAAAAAAACTACAAAATCACATTTAGGGTTACCTTTGCCATGACATATACAAACACAGTACATAGCACCTGGAGTGTGAGAAGACCATGTTGTTTTCTGTAGGAGTTCTTCAGGTAAGAAACAAACAAAATCTTGATACTTAATAGAGCAGTGTCATATGGTTTGGTTTTTTGCATTATCCAGGTTCTGCTCTGATCCTTAGATGTGGGCTGTTGAAGTTACTTTATAAACTTGAATTACAATAGAGGCAAACATGTGCACCCTGTGGAAATAATGACAAAACAGGTATTTCTTGTCTTAAAAATAGGCACAACATTCCTTAAATATACAATTTCTAATTTCAGACTTGATCTGGAATGTTTCCGTTATTTTTGAGTGATGATAGGTAGAGTCTCCCTGCAGGTAATACTTTTACTAGTAAATAGTGAAATGTATATCTGAAACATAGAGGTCGGAGTGAATTGGAAATTAAATTGTTTAGCCAGTCTTTTAATTTCTGTTTGGTTATGGCTCCTTTCTTTCAAAAGGATTTAAGTAGAGAATGGATTTGAGGACTTGCTTGCATTTAAATCCATCTAACTCCGTCTCCCTGTCCATGTCTTTGGTAAAAGGTCATTTCTTCGCATGAATTTGTAAAACGACTGTTCTGGTGTACTTCATAAGCCTGGTATTTAAGAGGTTATTCTGCAACTTACTGTCTCCCTTTTAATTATTTTTTTAAAATAAAATTTTAGTCTAAAACTAATCTTCTTTTAAGCATATTCTTTAAAGATATATTTAATGTTACATGAACCTTTGTCCATAGTGAACAAGGTCTTGTTCCAGAGCATGGGTGTCGAGCAGGAGCCCTGTCGGAGTTGTTTAGCACAATTACTGTGGCATGTCATCTTATTTAGCACCCCAACTGAGACGAAGGAGGCATCTTCTCTGCTTTTACTCCTCTCCTTAAGATTTGCTAAAGAAAAGGTCCTCTTAGCATCCTGCCACAAGGAAGAAAAGACAGAAGCGAACAAGAGACAAAAGCAAGTGAGAAAGTGTCTGGTTTAATCCCAGTCACTCACTCACACCCCCCAGGGGGATGGGTGAGACAATCAGAAGAATAGAAGTTAGAAAACTCATGGGCTGAGATAAAGACTGATTAATAGGTAAAGCACAAGCCATGCATGCAAGCAAAGCAAAGCAGGGAATTCATTCACCATGTCCCACGGGCAGGTGCGCAGCCACCCCCAGGACAGCCGAGCTTTCACGTGTGATGGTTACTTGGGAAGAGAAATGCCATCACTCTAAATATGCCCCCCTTCCTCCTCCTTCCCCAGCTTTATATCCTGAGCGTGACACCACATGTTCTGGAACACCCCTTGTGCCAGCTGTGTCCAGCTGTCCCGGCTGTGCCCCCCCAGCTCCCTGTGCCCCCCAGCCTGCTCGCTGGGGGGTGAGAGGCAGAAGAGCCCTCGGCTCTGTGCCAGCGCTGCTCAGCAGCAAGGGAACATCCCAGTGTCACCAGCACTGCTTCCAGCACAAATCCAGAGCGCAGCCCCACACCAGCTACTGGGAAGAAAATCAACTCTGCCCCAGCCGGACCCAGCACAGAAAGGAAGGCTCAAATTGACAAAAAATACAGTATTTTAATGATTTAGTGCACGGTAGCTGTAAACAGCCAGGGCTGGGAAGGGAAAAGCTGTTCTACTGCATGAGATGGCTAGAAAGCAGGACTAGGAAAAGCTAAATGTGGTGATTCAGAGATGGAAATGAGAGAGGTAGTGAGACTGAAATAATAAACCAGCAAAGGGAACGATGTTCAGAAAGGTCAGATTCTGGGTTAGAAGGAGCAGAAAAGCTCATTACTGCATTCGATGTTCACATCCAAAACCTGAATGTAACCTGAATTTCCATAGTCATCATTTCTCTGCTCCAAAAGAGTATTTTTACCGTATGGAAAAGTAGTTTCCCATCTCCTTTTTATGACTGGTTTACAATAAACAGCATACTACTGTAAGAACGTTGAACTTTACTACTGTTGTTAGTTGTTCTATCCGATCAAGTAGAAAAGATCTCTGCAGTGGTCTTAAAAGTAGCAGATCTAGTAGTGAAACATATAGGTGCCAATATAGTACACGAAGGAATCTGAACTTTCAGTATAGTGTTTTGTAAGATAGATGATTGTAGGCAAACTTCATTTAAAGAACACATCGAGACTGCAAAATGAAACGTTGGAAAACTATGAGATGCAGAACTCAGTATTAATGTTACTTTCCTTTCCATTTTCAGTTATAATTATGTACCTCTTCCTCAGGGCTCCTTCTCTTATTTACTGGATAGAAAGGCTGGGTCTGGTTATAATTCATAACTGCCTCTGTAAAAAGAAAATGTACACTGGATCACTTCATTTGTTGCAGAAAAAGTAGGCGAGAGCCCACTCCCTCAACACTTGTCAACTTTGCTAACAAAGAGGAGACAGAAAGCATGTGTGTGGGAAGAAGATATTTCTGATTCAGCAAGACATGTCTTCCTTATCCAGGACAGGCAATGGCACTAGGGCAGAGTTTATATTACTGATCTATTAAATGCTGTCCTGCATACCTCGTTCTTTAGTACTTGAATTGGATTGAAGACCTAGATCCACACAATGCCTTGAGAAGTCCGTATCAGTTAGGTATCTGAAGAGTACGTCTCTGGGTATCTTTTTTAATTTCAACCAACATGATTATTCAAAGATCTGGTGTGTGCTCTGAGCTCTGAGGCTGACACAGAAGCTTCAGATTCCTGACCCTACCCCCCCGTTATCCAAATGAATGACCTTCTGTATTTACCTTGCCCTTTGCAAGACAGGCTTCCTAAAGGCAGATCTATCAAGAGTTCAGTGTTTCAGGATGTGATTGATGTCCACAGACTTCATTGTAGTTAAAATGGTTCTTTGCCATGGGATATCAGAGTTTAAATTTAAAATAACCCTTAGACATTCAAAATCATTTTTCTCTGCTCACTATGAGCCCCATTTTAGTCCCATCAAAGTATGGCAAAATCCCATTGACTTCAATGGGATCAAGAGTAAGCCCTGCATGTGGCTTTAAAAAACATATTAGTACCATCTTACATTTATAGGGCATAAAGATTCCCCCAAATCCCATAGAGCTTTTCTGAACAAAACTGTTCTTACAAAAAGTATGAACAGAGTAACACGATGATATATAACCTGCAGAGTTGGAAAGAATTAAACTCTACATGGTCGTGTCAGTGTAATAGCGCTCGCAGCTTGTAATTTGCAGTAGATTCTGCTACTGCTACTCTAAAAAGAAATGGTGGTCTTGTCTTCTGAGTGCAGAATACCAGAGCAGGGCAGGAGGCTGTCGCACAGTCCTGTGAGAGGTGGGGAGACCACCACTGAATTAAACAAGCAGCCACAGGCATCTTGGGAGTGATGCTGTGGATGGTGGCATTGTCTCTTAGCCAGTGTTCTGTAACTATGCTGGTCTACGACTTCCACAAGCTCCTTAAGAACTGCAGCACATCTGAAGGCTCCTGATATTGTGGTGAAAAATATCCAGAGAAAATGAAAATTCCTAATGCATTGCAAAACTGCAAGGAATATCAATGTGGTGGCTTTCACCAAAAGAGAGGATTAATATCTTGCTAAAATAAGATGGTGAAAAGTAAAGGAAGCATCTCTTAGAGAATGAAGTCTCCAAAGTTTAATTGTTTTGCAGTACAATTAGAACCTTTTGGGGGATTGCAGAAGAGAAGTGTAAATTTCTTTAACCTTCCAGGATTTTGAAACTCCATTGTTTTGTTTTGCATATATCCATCACATGCAGAGATGAAATACAGCATGCAAAACCAGTTCCTTTATAAGGGTAATTTGCTTACGGAAGTTGGTTATTAATTACTAATACCACAGCCAGTCCCATCAATAGATCATAAGAATGTTTTACAGACCAAGTATTAAGTTAAATTATTGGATATGGTGTGCATGCATCAATTAAGAGATAAAATATAAAGTAACTGGACAAAATGTTCATTTAGTAGCTTCAGTTTTTTTATATTGCCCATGAAACAATATTCAGGGATAAAATTTCTGTAGTGAAATTAGAACTCCTCCTCTTGCCGTTCTGTGGCATCCTTTCCAAATCCAGTCTATTGAAACAGAAATGGTTGATTGTCCATACTGGACGGATCAAGCTACAGGATATGGTGACTTTTGTATGGCATTAATTCAGCAGATAAAACCTGGATTGGTCCCTACTGTGGGCTTTCTTCAGGGAGTTGTTATTACTTTGAAATGGCAGGGATTCTGGATAGTGTTTTCAAAATAGAGGATTATTTATTGATCTTTAGGAACATAATAAGCATGAAAGAGAGTTAAATAAAAATGCTAACATGTACATTGTCTTAATCAGGATTAGCCATTCTGTTACAATTTAAATGTACTTATTTGACTAATCAATAGTGGGACTCGGCTATTTTTCTCAGCTGCTGCACATTCTTTTCAAGATTGAGTTCCTGTTTTGAACTTTGTGTAAGTCTATCTTTTTTTTTTTTTTTTTTAATCCATCTCAAAGTCTACGCCAGAAGGTCTTTTAAGACCCTGATTAGGCATCTTGAAGCAGGTCAGACAGTTTTACACAATTGATGCAGAGGGGATCACTGTGGATCTCCTTTTTGACAACTTGCATAGGAAACAGTTTAAAAAGATGATCCAGAAACCCAGCAATGACTAACCTTAGATTAAAATTCTGGAGTTTAACCTCTGGATTCACAGAGCTGGCTGAACAGAGACACTGATAACACTAGTTTGAATTTGAACCGTATTATAGAAAAAGTCATGACAATTATTCATTCAAAGTCCTAATCATGTTCCTCATTGGGCTGAGACACAGCCCTGAAAAAAAGTCCACCACATTTTCTCATTCAAAGGTCCAGGTGTAACCTTTAGAAATACGTGCCCTGCTCCATCTCCTGATCCTCCAGCCTTGCAATCGTTTGCATGTACTTGTGCCAACCCTGCTCCAGGCTGACTATGGCCCCTAAGACAGAACAAATCTTACTTCATTTTGATGGACGCAGAACAATAGAATACCAAAGAACACCTTTATGTTATTCTTGAACATTCTGAACAATGCTGGCCATTACCCTCTGCTAGGCTACCTGAGGGAAGGAGCAGAGACAGCTGCAAGTGTTCACTGTAAACTGTTTTCTAAGCAAGCACGTAGTCCACTTTAAAAGAGATCTTGCTTAAGAGTCATGCTTTTGGGTTTTTTCATCTAGAAAACTTTAGTGCTTTAAAGTGGAAGGCTTTTGGTGGGTACATCTGGGGAAGATGTGCTCGTGTTAATGCTTTGGTGGATCTTTCTGACACAAGTCACCTGCAGGGCAGCAGACGGGCTAGCTAATGGTGCTGCTGCCTGGCTTTGCATCCTGCTTCCTTTCCTTAGGCAGCTGGGGATAATCACTGTAGCAGCATATTTCTGAGCCTGAAAAGGAGAGAGATGCATCAGCTGTAAAGTAAGAATTATTCTGGACAAATTCAGCCTTGTATTTTACTATTTTTAATTATCAAAAGCTTATGAATGACTGAATAGTGATATGTGTGGTCCATAGGTTGCCTTGAAATCACCTAGATAATGCAAATAATAAAGTGATTTTTATATATATTGTTTCTTGTGAAATAATCCTTACCATGCAAAAGCCACAACCAGCAAAGGCAGTAAAGGATCAGTTAAAATTTTCCTTACACAAAGCTGCCAGAAACTTACCCAAAACGCAAAGTGAGCCATGAGCGATACTGTCCCAGAAGGTTTTGGCTAAAATAGCAGAGCTTTTAAATTATTCCAAAAATGATTTATACAGAGACTTATGTAGGTGGGATTTTGCAGGTCTCTGCACCATGACAAGCAGCTGAATTCTGAGTAATTACTTCTCTTTAACTAGCATTCTGAATGAACTGGGTTCATTTTTCCTCAGTCTGAGGTGAATGTTTATGCGTGTATATTTAATACTTGCAACAAAATACATGTTTTTAAAATGGAAGAGTAGGAAAACAAATGTTCCCAAAAATTCACATCGTAGAAAAAGTAATTTTTTTGAGAAGTCTGTGGGTTGCTTGGAAAAATTAATTGCCCTTTGTCATTGCAATAAATGTTAAATATACTGGACACACATTGTAATTTCTGAGACAAAGTTCGTCTGGTATTATATTGACATGTAACTTGGGAAAGGTTATAAGTAAAAAAGAATATCTGGATGGAGATGGTACATGGTTAAAATTATTATTTTACTTACATATTTTTGCCTATTTAAAACCTGAATTCAGACTAGAGCTCAATGTAGATCTCCTGAGAGACCAAGTTCAATGTGTGTAGCTGTCACTCAGAAAATATTTTTCTGATAAATAACCAGTTAAGAATCTGTGAAGCAGACTTTTAGAGTGAGTTTTCTGACAGATTCACGTTTACTGATGCAAACCAAATATCTGGAACATCCCTAGTATTTAATTCCTAGTCTTCATTTGGTCTATTGGCTCGTGCTGTATAAGAGGCTCTTTACCAACACCTAGAAATGAGAGAATGTTTAATTCATGTGAGTAGTTTTGTCTCTGGGCACATCATGGTCCACGAAAGTCAAGAATGGTACTTACTGGACCAGGAGCTATGTGGGAACACCTCAATGTGTTAGTTGAATTAAAGCCTTTATAGAAATTTTGACACTTGAAGTGTACAAATCAGGGTTACGCTGGCAAATTTATTTCTGGATTGTCCTCACTTCTGAGTGCTAAGTTTCTTCTGATAATATTATTTTATCATATAGTTGGGGGTTTATTAGCTCTCCTTTGTATAGACATTAATCAAAACCACATCTAAGCTGAAGAGTGGCTGTCCAGCGTTTTTTACTGTATTGAACTATAAAAGACTTCAGCCCTAAATTTAAAGCAGCTCTATGCTTTCACCATGTTAACTATAAACCAGGATAGAAGATTCTTGTCACATGTAACACACGCCTACCTGTAGGGCAAGGCCCCAAGGACAAGACTCCAGAACTGTTAGCCTGATGAATGGAGACCTGTTAGGACTTGTAGGGTGTAAGCCCTGGGAACAAAGGAACAAGTTAACAGCAGCCTCTTGAGCTATAGAGGTTGAGATGACAACCAGAGGGACAAAGAGGAGCAAACAGCAAGATAAGGGAATGGATAGTGCTGATAAGGAACTTTGTTATTCACGAAAGTCAAGTAGGAAAAAACCCCCCTAATCTCAGAATAGAGATTGTTGCTAAAATAAAATAGACTAATCAGTACCTATTGTTTAAATTATGTGTTTTAGAAGATAACCAATCTGTGTAGTTCATGCTTAAGATTTAACCAATCAGTGTGTAACATGTAGAAGGTAGAAACGTATATAAATGTAAAAGAATCACTAATAAATCAACATCTTGCTTGCATCAAGCTACGTCCGGTCTCTTCATTTGCTGCACCTACCTGCTATATTTAATATATTTTGTAATAAATTGCCATCAAAATATGTAAAAATCCTTTTACAGTAACAAAGCTTTGATTCCCCGAGGAGCTCCTTCCTGGGAGACGCACAGACCGCTGGCTGTCAGGCCGGCTCCCTCCCCATGACCTGTGCGGCGGCTGCAGCAGCTGGCGCCTCATCCATGAAGTTCAGCGGGGCCCGCTGCAGCGCTTCGCCCGCACACACACAGCCAGAGGCCAGGCCAAGGAAGGCCGAGCGGAGCCTGGCACCCCAGCTAGGGAAGTAACGACAGTAAGTGTCTGTTTTATAAACGATAACAATTAAAACAAATTTATTTTGGGTTCAATCAATTTAGGTTGAGAAACAATAAGCAAAACCAGCACTGGGTGCACGGAGAACTTAATTAGTTCCACCACACACACACCTGAGTGTTAAAAGCAGCGTCTTTTACCCCCGGATCTTGACCAATCTCCTCTCACCGGATGTCCGTCCCGCTCTTTCCCCATTGGGCCGTTAGGGTACGCCTTCTCCTCCTATTGGCTCTCCTGTGGCGCGCTTTTTCAGATCTCAAGGACTTCGTCTCCTTCGGTGGGCCTTCCTGACATGATCTCGCTGTGCTTTCCTGAACTGTGACTTTTCGAGGGGCGCCCCACAGACTGTGGCTCGAGAGTAGCAGTCTAGGTCAGTCTCTGGAGATCAACAAACAAAAGAGAAACAATAACCAAAAGTGATTTGAGCTCCTAGGGGAAAACTGCAGTATAAAGGACCTGTAATTCTGGTGCATGAAGATCTGAACGAAGACGACGGAGTCATGAGTATAAGGGAAGCCGTTCGGTTAGGTGGGTATCGGTTACTTGTGTGTAAGAGTGTGATTGAGATGGAATCTAATTCTGGAAACCGAATCTAGGTTTGGAGCCAGGATTTGAATTCCGAAGCGAGTGTGGAGGTCTTCTAACCGTGGTTCCAAACTCCTGCGAGGGACTTGGCTGGTGAAGGACCAAAGCGGTTCCTGTAGGATTCGTGGGTGGGATCTCGACTCCGATAGGGTATGTGGGTGGGTGAAGTGTTCAGCCCCCTGCAGGACACTCTTACTGGTAACTAAGGGTGATAGGAAACCACTGTAAAAGTCCTAGGATTCACGGGTGGGTGATAGGTCCAAACCCCCCTGTAGACATTGGTATCAGTAACCAAGGGTGTAATATTCCTGGATATCATGGGGGGGGGGGGGGGGTCAGATTTGAGACAGAACCCCTGCAAGACACTTTTTGGTTGCTAAAGGCTATAGGAATTGCCGCAAAATTCCTAATACAGTGGGCCAACAGGAGTCAAGATTTGAAGAGGAAACAAAGGAAGAAAAGGAATACCCACAAACTATTCCCCTGAATAGTGCTTTAGGAATAATGCTCAGGCATTGGGGCCACTGGCCAACTCGAGAGGGAAAAACTAAAACAAAAATGGTCCATTACTGTATGAATGTGTGGACGAGAGAGGAAATTCAATCCGATTATGTATATTGGCCAATATTTGGATGTTTTGATGATTGGATGTGTGAGACATTAAATTTATATGTGAATAATAAAGAGCCCTTTAGTCAGGAAGGAAGTGAATATGCTGCACTGTGGAGAGGGTTGGAGACAGGAAGATTGGTTTCATTATTTCCTTTGAGAGAAAAGAGGGAAAGGGAGGAATGGGAGATTGAAACTAAAACAACCACGTCATCATGGGAGCCATTAGACAATTTACCCCTGCCTTATTTAAGGCAACATGCGGAAGGCTGTCAGGGGAGGATACATCCCCCGTTGCCTCCCAACCCCATTTCGTCGGCTCCCCCACTGCCTCCTGACCCCGTTCCTTCAACTTCCCTACTCTCTCCTCCTTCTAGTCACACAAGGAGTAAAACAGTACAGAAAGAGATGAAATTTATAAAAAAAGAAGGAGCAGTGGCTCTGGCTCCCCTCCAAGAGGTACCAATGGGAGGAGATACAGGAGGAATTGGATTTGTATCGGTACCTTTGAATACAGGAGATGTGAGATCTTTTAAAAGAGAAATGGGTTGTCTATTAGATGATCCTTTGGGAGTCTGAACGATTAGACCAGTTCCTAGGTCCTAATACCTATACCTGGGAAGAAATGCAATCTATTTTAGGAATATTATTTACAACTGAAGAAAGGCCTATGATTAGACAGGCAGGGATACAGATGTGGGAAAGAAGGTATCAACAAGGCCCTCCTGGAGAACAGAAATGGCCTAACCAGAACCCAAACTGGAGTAACCAAAATGCCTGTGATAGACAAAATATGTCAGATTTGAGAGAGTCGATTATCCAAGGAATCAAGGAGGCAGTCCCAAGGGGGCAGAATATTAATAAGGTTTTTAGTGAACAACAGGAAAAGGACGAGTCTTCTGTGGATTGGTTAGAGAAACTGAGGAAAAATTTACAAATGTATTTGGGGCTAGACCCAGCCTCTCCAGCTGGAGAAGCATTTCTAGAAATCCAGGAACATGGAGGGATATAAGAAAGAAACTGGAAAAGTTGGAGGGATATAAGAAAGAAACTGGAAAAGTTGGACAGTTGGCAGGAACGAGGATTACAAGAACTGTTGAAGGAAGTTCAGAAAGTGTATGTACGGAGGAATGAGGAAAAACAAAAAGAGAAAGCAAGAATGTTTGTAGCAGCAGTCCGGGAAACTCAACAAATGGAGGATTTCCCGGGGAAAATGCCCGAATGTGATCATTATGAGCAGAGGCGACATTTCAAAAAGGACTGGAGGAGACGAATGAAGGACAAATAGATGTTTAATGAAGATGAATAGGGGTATCAGGGCTCTACATTCTGGGGACAAAAACAACATCTGAGCCCTTGATAAATTTAAAGATTGGTCCCCAAGAGGAGAAAGTAATGGTTTTTTTTGTTGATACCAGAGCTGAACGGTCTACAGTTTGGCACATCCCTTTGGGATGTCGAGCAAGTAGAGATACAGCTTTGGTAGTAGGAGCAACAGGGGAACCTTTCAGGGTTCGTATTATTAAAAATGTAAAGATTGAATTTAAAAGAACTTGATGTAACGGCAGGGGAAATTTATATTGACTTCCGTAAAAGGGTAATTGAATTTACAAAAATTTAAAGTACAAGAGAACCGATGTTATCTTTAGTAGCTGATTGAACCTGCTTTTCCCTAATTTTCCAGGACCTCTGTTGGTGTTTGTTATGTTGGGAGTCGCACACCTTGATAAAACTGGAGAGGGCAAGACCGGAGGGAATCGGTGCTGCAGCTGACAAGGTCTGCCGAGGGCTGCAACCCCTGGGGTAGTGACCGCTGAGCATTATGATCCTGACCGGACCTCTCTTGATAAGGGTCCTGATTGGAACCCTGTGGGAAGGTGTGGACACCCTTTATACTTCCAACTTTATATTAAGAAAACAGAGGGATAGATAAAGAAAGGAGAAGATAACAAATGATGTTTTTTATCTAGCTTGTTTTATCATGAGATGAAAATGGGAGTCAAATATGAAGTTCCCACAGTTGCTAAAAATGTGATTGTAAAACTAGTTAAAAATATAACAGAGGGTATTTAATCTTACCAATTGTTGTATGTAATTGAGTTACCGAAGTGAGTGTTATACTCTTGGGAATATTTGGGGAGTTGTTACTTATCCCTGTTTAATTCAATGTTTTACTTGATTAATAATTTGGGGGGTTGTTACTTGTCCCTGTTTGATTTGAGCATTGGAAACTAAGACATGAATCAATAAGGTAAACAAAACCAAAAGGGGGATTGTGATAAACGCAGTCATGATTCATGTCAAAAATAATTGTTGTACCCTGTGTAAATCTGGGACCTGTATCGCAGTTGTGGTGAGTGGGCACGAGTGGTTCTCCTTTAAGACAATGTGATGGCTTCCCCTTCCCCTGAGGCAATCGCTGCTTGGAAAAGGAGATAAGGAAAGCGAAACCATGAAACCATGCTAGGGAAGGCCCATGAAGGAGACAAAGTCCTTGAGATCTGAAAAAGCGTGCCACAGGAGAGCCAATAGGAGGAGAAGGCGTACCCTAACGGCCCAATGGGGAAAGAGCGGGATGGACATCCGGCGAGAGGAGATTGGTCAAGATCCGGGGATAAAAGACGCTGCTTTTAGGACTCAGGTGTGTGTGTGGTGGAACTAATTAAGTTCTCCGTGCACCCGGTGCTGTTTTTGCTTATTGTTTCTCAACCTAAATTGATTGAACCCAAAATAAATTTGTTTTAATTGTTGTCATTTATAACATGTTGGTCTTCAGCATGGCTGGCAAATATGGAGCCTGCAGAGAGGGAGGGGGTGTTGTGGAGTGAAGCGGTGTGGGGAAGACAAGACTGTCCGAAAGGGTGCCCGGAGTGGGCTGCCCTTGTGTCAGCATGTAGCTCATTTTCACATTAAACTCCTTAGTTAATGAGTAATAAAAGACCACTTACAAACTATTACAATGTGTTAAATGGATTGTATCATGCTGAAAACACCATAGGTTAGCATCCTAAAATGTAAACTATAATGCCAGAGCAATTAGGAATTATAACTGCAGCAGGCATATCTCAGAATACAAATCAAAGGAGATGAGTTATTACAACAGTACGACATTAATTAAGTAAATTTCAGGGACAAAATCTTAATTAAAATAAAGAGAACACATTAGCTATATTGAGAATTTAATAAACTTATGGTTTAACCTGTATGATTCTAACTAATTGTTTTGACAGCCCAGAATTCCACCATAGGGAATGCAGTATTTTCATTCTTTGAGCACATTTAATAGATGAAGATGTGGTCATTCATTTGGAGGTGTGTTATTCCTTTTGACTGTAATTTTCCCAAGTAGCCTCCAATGTGACACACGCAGACTCTGAATGTGCGGATTTGAGGTGGTGAATTTTGGTCATGTAAAATTCACAGAAGGTGAGTTTGGTTTAAATGCTGAATGCATCACCTGAACAGCTTCAGGAGATATTAACAGGGTGATGAACGAAAGCAGAGCAGAATCTGCCTTGACTCTTTTTCTTTCCTCTTGAGTGCAGAGATCAGTCTGTTCTTACAAAACTTGAAATATCTAGATCTTGGCACACTGTTGCACAGTGGGCGATTTCTTTCTCTGTGTTTTCTAGAAGTAGCCCTCCTGTTAGCTGTCATGTGAAGTACCTTATATCCATCTAGATATAAACACATTGGTTTAGTCTGCATCTATGATTGCTAGACTGGGAAAAGGAAACAACATAAAAGAAAAAAAGCAAGCAAAAGAGAAGGTGCAGAAGTCTAAAGCAAAATCTGAAATCAAGCTGAGGGCCGTCCTGACTTATCTGTTACCACTGTCTTTTTTTAGTGGTCCACTCCACACTCCTTTTCTTCTTTCTCTCTTTGTTTCCCCTTGACTTCTCACTTGGGCATCTATGACCCCTCTGCAGTCCCTGTGTATCTATCCTGCCTGTTGTACCCATCTTGGTTCTTGCTCCTCCTTCACACTCACAGCCTGTTTCCCCTGCTTACTCCTCTCGTTCCTCCTTGTTTCTTTTTTACCCCAATCTTCCAAGCCTTCCTGACACCACAACCTCCTGCTGCCCCGCTAATTTACCAATTGCTCTTTTCCATTTCCTCTCACTTTTCTCATTTCCCTTTCTTTGAGCTATCTTTATGCTGTCTTCTTCACTCTGGTTTTTCATTCTCTGTTTTGTATGGGGTCCTTATTGCTTGTCTAACTTTTTCATCAAGCTTCTGTCTCTTCCATGTACCTCCTTTATCTCTTTACCAACCCTTTATGTTTTTATTCCCAGTGCCCTGCAGTTCTTTATCATTAACTACAGTGCTTGTTCTCCTTTTTTCCCCTGTATCTCCATTCTTCAGTAGAAAATGTCACTGAGATATAGGGCATTTTTTAGCAGCACAGTGTTGTTGCAGACCTGATCCACTCCATTTAAATCGTAATTTCTATTTCAGTGTATGCAGCTTTTGCTACTAATTCCTTTGAAGTGTGAAATCCATTGTTCTGGTAAAATACTAGAGTACTGCATGGTGGGGGGAAAAAGCCCTATCTGTAATGGAATTTTAACTTGCTAAATCAAAATCACAATGTTGGACAGATATGTAAATAATGAGTTATTTATACTAGCTGTCGCTCTACCTTATCTAGAAAATAATTCAGTAGTTCTTATACACAATTGTGGCTGGCGTGTATTTTGATGTATGATAACTGTAAAACATTATCAGTGTCAGAAACTATACATACATCATTTTTCACTTTAATGCAGCTGAAAGTGCTGAGAACAAAGGCTCACAACCGATGCAAATCTTCTGATTAACACAAAGTTTGAAGTGTGTTGTGCACAAGAGACCCTGCACAGCCTTGTTTCACACAGTTTATAAGAATATGCAGAGGAATTTGTAGCTGAGAATGAAGAGGAAAAAAATCGTTAATGTTTTGGAATTGATTAGACCTGTATCCAACTGATTGCAGGCATTCTTTGTGTGCATTAAAACTCAGCATTCATAGAATTTTAAGTACATTGCAGTAGTTTGTTAAGTATTTTTGTAACAACATTTTCTTTCCCTCTATTTAAAAAAAACCCCATGGTAATCTAGGCATTCTGACTCATTTTATGTATTTGAAGAGACTAAAAAGTTGCTGCGTTCTTGGAGCGTATACTCAAAGTTTTATTACGTGGTCCTAATTTTCTTCTTTCCTATGTCCTTTATCCACATGGAGTGATAGGAAACCGCTGTTAAACAGGTTGTGGAAAATTATAATAGCCACTTTCAAACTGTGACTACTGCTAAACACATACATGGGAAGGGATCTTTGTGTCTGCCCGTGCCAAGCGTGCCGGACACCCTGGCTCGTTAGACCTGTGCAGCAGGACGAGGTGGCCAGGCAAGCAGTCCGGGCTGGCGTGCCCAGCTGAGCTGCGCACCCACTTGCCCACTCACCCACTCGCCGGCGTGAGCTGCACACCCCGCGCTGCCTTTCCTTCCCTCCCCACCATGCAGCCTGCGACCCTTACTCTTCTACCGCACTGCACCCGTAAGAAAAAGATGATCAGGATGTGAAGAGGTACAGAAACAATGTCCGGGCTGCTGATTTCTCTTAAATTTCATAGTAAAGCGAACGCTGGGTGAAATGGCAGGACAGATTTCCAATATGTTGTCCTTTGATGGAGACAGTCTCTTTCCCCGGTGCCCATTTCAGCTGTAGGGATTTCCAAACATCATACAGTAGACATGCAGAATCTTAGGAAAGTTGTACATCCCAGGGGATATATAACTTAGATACAGAACCTTGGGAATGCCGTGTGTCCCAGCGGACCAAGGTCCAGATGGATCTGGTTCAAATTGCTCTGAATCCCTTGTCTTTTTCTATATACTCTTCAGCATCAATTTACAGAGGCAGAAATGCACAAAGTAACCGTACAGTATTATAAGCATCCCATATAGATTTCTTAAGAGTCAACCCACCTACTATGCCAAAAGTATAATCAAGCCAAAGGATCTAACCTGGAATGAAATAAAAAGACAAAATTTTGAAATTATAACTCTCCTGAACAGCGACAGATACTGTCAGTTTTAGTAAGACAATTTTGGTCAACACTTCTTATTCTAAAACACACTTTTGGGCTTGTTCATTTTATTTACAAAAAGGTGTGATATTTACTGTGCAAAATGTATGCAACCATGAATTAATTTTCTCTTACATTTAAACTTTCCATTATAGCGGGAATGGCACAGGAACTTGCCCCAGCTCTCTTCAGAGGTGTACTAAGATAGAATTTTCAGATACACAAAACATTTTTGAGATTTTAGAAAACTTGTTTTGCCTTTGTACTCTTTTTCTCAAGACCTATAAGAATGTGATTTCAGAGGAATTAAAGTAGTGGGCATGCAGCTTCCCACTAGCTCAGGGTCCAGCTACCTATGGAAGATCAGGGAGAGCAGAGATAAAATCTTTTATAAGGATGTGCCAAAACACCTTTGGTTTATTTAGTGTGAGGGTAGGTCATGAACTAACAAAAGAAGTGCAACTAAATTTAGATGAAATTGTACAGAAAATATTTATTTTCTGGAATTAGCATTTTATTTCCCAAGCCTAGTCTTGATCACAAACTGCCTTCTCTCGTGTAGGTGTGCAATCCATTTTGTGTAGGTGTGCAATCCCACATGGCCTGAGACAGCGAGCGTGTTGCAGAGTGCAGAGGTTCTTCCCATCCCCCTACCCCCCCCACCCTCCTTTAAGTTCCCTTTTTGGCCCCAGTCCATCTAAGCTCCATAACAGTACTTTTGTAATCAGTTCTGTAAGTTTGTCTCATTGTTTTAATTTTTACAAGATGGGGTTTTGCAAAAAATACATGAGTCAGTTCTTTCTCACACCATTTTCACACTCATGCAGCAAAATTAAACTGTCACAAAATGTTCCTCTGCTTTCTCTGCTGATATCTTGTGCTTTGAAATGGAGAACTACATCTCTTTCTCCTTTCATCTGTTGCAAAGATGCAAAACACCCTGAGGTTCAGGGTAAAGATTTAAAACCATAAGGACAGTTTCTTGTGAGTTCAGAAATGCCTTTTATGTGTGTGAATATATGTACGCATGTATGGATGTGCATCCTGGGAGGAATGAACCTGAAGAAAAAATACAATATGGGGTTATGTGGGTTGATATTTGCTTTGCACAGAAGGGCAGCCTTACGCACAAGTTCTCGTTTTACACGGGTGTGTGTCTGTAAGAGTTCCTATGCTTCCTATGGAAGAAGGTCATGACTTTGGCCAGCTCCTTGTCAGTAAAAACTCATCACTTCACGTTTTTATCTCCTTTTGAAATACTGTCCTGGTATTTTCAAGTGCCTTCTGCTATATACTAGATAACACGCAGCTTTAAAGGCGATCATTTTGAACTTAATGACTTCCTCCTACCCTTCTGTTCTGCTTGAGATAGGAGACAGAGCTGTTTTCATTTTTTCCTGACTTATTGTCAGGTGATCATTTCAGGAATGTTGCAGTTATTACAGGCACCTCAGTAAATGTAAAATGTCATTGCTATATTCTCCTTGAACACAGCAATTACTAAAACCTAGATATCCTGGGAGCACCATTTTAGTTTATAGAGTGGTGAAGAATTAGGATAGCTGGTTTAAGAAACATTTACTAGAAAATACGTGTGTGAAGTACTTGTTGAAAACTCAGGTCTACTGTTTTCTTCATCTATGCAGGGTGAACTCTCTTCTGCTTTCCATAATGAATCATTATGTTGCTTTGCAGTTTTTCCCCATATCTCACAAGATCCCACGCAAGCTTTGAAAAAATCACCAAGACAAAAAAAAAAAAAAAGAAAAAGCAGCCAATTTAAATAACATACCCAGGGCTTATTTTCTTCCTCCGTTTGCTATGAAATCCCAGCAAAAAAATCATGTATGAGCAGTTTTCTATAAATCTTATGCTAAATAACTGTTAAACAACAGAAGGAAAATCCTAAGGATGAGAACATGCAAATACCCTGAAGAAAATACAGCTCTCTGAGGGGCAGACACTCAAACTTTTTATGAAGTTCAAGGAATCTTTCTAAAGTTACAAAGCACCTTGAGACAGAAATACCTTCTTGAAGCATCCAGGCTGCTGCTAGGCAGCAGATCATAAATTATGGAATGCATAGATTTTCAGTCCTCACACCATTTTTATGTCTTGCAGAATAACTCTATCTGTTATATCTTGTTGCTACCCAAGAAGATTTATTAAGGTGAAAAGCGCTGTATCTTTACTGAAAGAATAGCAGAGTACACTTACTATATATATATGTCCTATCTATAGCAGTTTATATTTGTGCAGGAGGCTTAGACAGTGTATTTTTTCCTGACTTGAGCGATAAATTTTTGGAAATCCTCAGGAACAGTGATCTGGAAAATATATTTTCCTCACAAGGCTCTAATATTTTGTTTAGCCAGTGGCTGCAGGATCCCATAAATAGTACATGTTTTTAGCAGATATAAAGCACTTTTGGAGACTGACTGCTAATAGCAAGATATTTGATGAATAGATTACTCTAAAAGATGAGATAAAAAAATCTTGCGGACTTTTTTTCTTAACCTTTTAGGGTTGTGCCCTTTTGCCAGAGAGTCTGAAAACAGACAGGACCACAATGCCTTAAGATATTGCCAGGGTCGTGCCTTTGGTAGTCACAGTTTTGATAATGCTATTTTGCACCAACAAGGTTAGTTTCTAGGAAAAAATTGATTATTCCTGTTGTGCTCTATAATATGTAGCGAATAAAATTATTGTTCATAGCTGTACCTATTCCTGCCCTTTTCCTGCCTCAATTAAAGGCTACTGAAATAAGGAATTTTGAAAGGGAAGGATACCTGGGGCTAATTGTTGATAAAAATGTATAACATATAGCTTGTATTGGTGTTAAGATGAGGTGGTTAATACACTTAAGTGACTTGAATAAGAACGGTGATTTTTTTGATTAAACTGTCTTATTTGATAAGGTGAGGGGCATCAAGAAGAAAAAAATATTTCTGTATCTTTTACAATTTCTCCTTTTGCCTTTTCAAAGATAATATACTTCTCTTGCTTAGGAGCTGATGGTCTTGTGTAGCAGTTACTTAGCATAAACTAAAGAAAATCAGAGAAAAGTCATTGACCAGAAAATTCTTAGCCCTACCAGTCATTTTAATGACTAACGTAGAACTGCTATCATCCCTGGAGGTATTTAAAAGGCGTGTAGACATGATGCCGAGGGACATGGTTTAGCAGTAGCCTTGGCAGTGTCAGGTTTACAGTTGGATTCAATGATCTTAAAGGTCTGTTCTAAGCTAAATGACTCTACAATTGTGTACAACTTATTCCACAACTTTTCTATGTTTTCCCTCTGCACATAGTCCCCAGGCATCACTCAGTTGTTTGGCACCATGTTAATTTTTATGCCTTTTTCAGTGCCCGCTTGACCTCAATATTACAATACATATTTTTTCATAGAAAGCACAATTTTATTGAAAATACTAAAAGAAAAAAAATGCCAAAAAGGTCTTGAAGAAATGATACTTTTGCAACTAGACAAATGTGCTTTCTGTATTTTTCCATCTACCTCTTATGAAAAAATGAGAATGTTACACAGCAGTACGAAAAAGGCCATATGGAACAGCTGTCTTCAGAATGATGCTTGAATAGTTTTGTCCTGATGAAGTATTGCTACAATACATCAACAAAATGCAATTTCTCTGAGGTAGTTGCTACTCACCAAATACTGCAGCCTAGGAAATAATCTCTGCTTCTTTTCAGCTGAATGATCTGGGGACTAGAATGATAGTAGGTAGGCTACAGAACTCTCCAGAATTCATTTTTATAAATATGGTTGATAAGAAAGGCAACCGTTTGAATTTCAGACATATTTCAAGAAAAAGCATATACAAATTTAGATGATTAAGCTTTTACATTTTTTTGCATATTTGCTAAGCTACACTCCACATACACTTCTCCAACATATGTTATAGTGAGAGAAAGTCAAAGATAGACCTTTACAAGTAAGCTGTTGCTTGAAAAATTGTTTGATGTGAAATTTTCCCTGGAAAAAAATTCATACCTGGCCTTTTAAACATCTTATATTCAAAACATAAGTAGGTTTTTCATACTGAAATTGCATTTCAAATGGCGTATTGTACTGTGTCCTGAAAGAGGCTCCAGGTGGCTAAGGCAATGAATAGTCTTTCTCAAAGCAACCTGAAGTACCGGTGATGTTTGTCTTAATTTTATAACAGAAACCAGAAGAAATGGTCCTGTGTCTTTACTTACAATTAACTCTTTTTGATTGTTAATACTTTCCTCCCTTCATATGCATTCTTCACCCTATTGCCTTTTCTGCAAATTCATTGTCAGTGATCACATCAGCCTACTACATCCATGACCTCTACAAAACTCCTGCTATTTCAGAGTGTGGTTACTGTTGCATTTCTTTAACCCCAGCTTTATATCAGTGCAGTTACAGCATGGAGGAAAAGAATAAAACTAGCAGATGTAAATTTGTTATCTTTTATAGAGACATTAGGTTTTATATCATCAGTGGTCAGTTTCCTGTTAATTTAATGAATGTGGAAAATATTTCAGCTTTATAAGTAAACTTCAGTTCTAGACCAATATCTCATCAAGCGTGTGATACCAGCATGATTCAGGTTGCATTAATTGGTTATCTTTGGGATCTTCTCCTGATACAGTAATAAATTCAAATTTTATCTGCACCTATAGTGACTGAAATTCACCCGTGAAATTTATCTAATCCTTACAGTCACGGTATGCTGTTTAATAGAATATTGCTATTATTTAAAAGCCAACAGATTTTGATAATTCATGAAGCAACATAGGTCTGGAAACCAAACCTGTTTATTTTATCCAGATACAGATCAAATATGTAAGTGCACTTAGAAAACATACAGTTACCAGAGTGCTGAGATTAAAGCATAACTCTATTCATGTGATTTGTTGATGCTTTTATTTATTTTGTGCATTTTTTAATATTAAGTCCTTATTTCAATTCCCAGGGAGATCTCTAAAATTCAAAGCTCAATCTTTGGGTCACTGAATCCTGCAACTTAATATTTTTCATAATATATCTGTTTAAGGTTTCACCTCCTTTTTTTTTTTTTTTAAGTGTTGTAACACACACCAAAGCAAAAATACTTTTAAAATACTTAGTTGGCAAACAGCCTAGCCTGCATAAATGACTGCTTTCAGCTGTGTTTGTGATGATTTTCTATTGCAAATGCTAGAGGGAGCAGCATGGGTAATGGATTACTCTAGTGGGTGCTCACAGGCAGGGAAAAAAATGCTGGTGAATTTACTTCTGCTGTTGGGTTTGGCTGCAGTGCTCAGAAGGTCACAGAGCTCCCGAGCCAGACGAAGGCTGGGGATCGAAGCGGGAGGTCAGGGCTCTGCTGCGCTGCAAGGCCAGGTGAGGGGGGACCACGCGCAGTGACGAAGCCAGCAGAGATGGTGGCTTCCCCCCAGTGCCACAGTGCCTCAGTACCCAGCTGGGACCAGCAGGTCTGGCCAGGGCAGCCAGGTACAGCCCAGTGATGGCCGCATGCCTGGGGTCACCAAAGGGAAAGGGACAGCCCCCAGCGGTGCTGGTTTTGAGAGGGCTCTGCAGCGAGGCACAGGCTGTGTGAACACCGTTAGCAAGCTGTCACCTCTGTGCCACCTGCCCCTTCTCGCAATTCCACCTTCCTATAAGCAGCTAATAATTCCCACGTGATATCTATCACAACAAGTACCTAAGAAAGTTAGAATAGGTGTGCACTTCCTTGGTTTAGAAGTTTATCAAAAACAGACACCTAATTAATCTGTCATAATATGGCAATGAAAAAATGATGTAATATTTAATCCTTTTTTCTATTTACTTCCACATCTATAATTAATATTTCTGCACATAAGGTACCTGAGACTTGCCTGTTACTAAGGTCACATAATGAGACATACAGCTGCCTGGATCACATCCCCTTTTTTCAGCTATTATTACTGTGCTTGCTGTTCATTAACTCTGTGCTTAGTTCCTGATTTGATAGATTTATTAATAACCTTAATATGTGATTTTAAATTATACTAGGTTCTTTTAGAGTCCTGGGGTGGAGATTATGTGATGTAGTCAGGAGACTTAAAATCCTCTGTGTTTTGATCTTACTGTTGGTGTAATTTAATTTTCAATATTCTTAAATTATTTGCCTTTGCACCTTTGATACCATATTGGATGCCATAATCCTTATCTAAAACTGATGCAAATTGTTCATTTAGATTCAAGTCATAAATCTCAATTAGCTTCAGGCTCCAGGCTGTCTTTACTGAAAAAGATGCCCCAGTTCTTTTTTTCTTATTCCTTTTTTACTAGATTTACTAAACCAAAAACTTTCTTTCAGCTTCTTTCACATAGTCCAGTTTAGCTCGTTTTATAGTTACTTTCTTTTTTCTTTCCACTTCCATGACATACTCTTCTTTTTTTAATCTGTCTTTTTTTTTAATTATTCCAATATCTTTCACTATCTGTTTATTGAGATTTTTTAATCTCCATTTAACCAATTCTTAATTTTTCAAATATGTACTTTGCAATCTAGAAGCTTAACTAGTTATTTTTCTTTCACTCTTCAATAGTATTCACAATCGTATATCACTTTGGGATACAATGCAAAACTCCCTTTGAGTATCTGTTTTATTGATAGCATGTATTTTCTCTGTCTCCTCCTGCATGTATGTCTGTTAACATAAAAAATGGCAAAACAGGATGTCAGTGTAAGACTAATGAAACTATACATATATTTGTGGTTTTTTCCGGTGTAGTAGGAACTTAAATATCTAAAGAATGTGCATTTTCCAGGTGCATAAATGCACTGTTAATATTAATAAAAAACTAAGAAAATTAAGATGGTAAATAAGCAACTAAAAAACGATGAAGGCTTTCTTTATTCTAGTAACTGGTTGTGTGGGTTTTTTTCTTTCCTATAAATAATATATCGACAACCCTTGATACCATCATGGGAGAGAAAATTCAAATACCTCAGATCCATAAAATCCATTCTGTTCTACAAGTACCCTGAAAAGCAATAACACTGTTTACTATTATTACTCTATGTTGATGCTAGGAGTCTTTTACCTCCCCTAGGTCCAAATTACTTACAAGCAGTGTAATGAAATTAGTTAATCACTTGCCACTGAAATAAAGATAATGAGGGCACACCTGGGAAGTTTGGTATTAATGCCTGGGCTTGGCTCAGGAGTGTGCTCAGGAAACATCCCTGGCTCATTCCCCTGTACCGTGCCTGGGCTGGCATCTTGCCACAGTCTTGGACCGCATGCAATGAACTGCTCCGGGATAAAATTAAACTGGAAGATGTGACCTCGGAGCCCATACAAAGCACCCCAGCTACAACTGGGTGTGCAATTCACTGCATGATGTCCAAAATAAAAGAGCTCTGGTGTGCAGGGTATAGACCTCAGCTGCTCAGCTTTATTGGTCTCTTCCACTCAGCCTACATTACTTGCTAAGGTAGAGACAGCCGCTGATTCCTTTGTAAAACAAAAGTACAATATTAATTTTAAAAAAATTCAGGAAGGAAACATTTTATAGGAGACTAACATATTCAGTGTTAATCGCATGACCGTACTTTCATTCTTCCAGAACTGAAAATGAAGTCCACAGAACCCTAACCTGTTTTCTAAGCAGCACTATAGGACTTTGAGTCACAACTTCAATTCTAGTGTCACTGATATAAGCTGGAACTTCTATTGAATTGAACAGAAATAATGATAAGTTAATTACTTTGTTGTTATCTGCAGTATTGTCAGCGTTGGCTTTAATAGCACCAGTATTTAATTCTGTATTTGTAAAGGAAAAATGTTTTTCCAAATTGTTTATGTCAATAAAAGTACAAGTGTGTGTCGAAGGGAAGCTCAGGAGGGGAAACAAAATCTGTAAGTGGTACGTTAGGTTTAAAACAATCCTCACTTCTCTAAAATATGTATTTAGGGGGAAATCTGGTGCAGATGCAATGGCAAGAAAGGGAAGTCATGAATTTAAATTATTAACATTATAACACTATTATAACTGTGAGAAGATTTTAAGTGCCTTGCAACAACTAATATTTTAGTTTCATAAAACGATGTGGACTTTGCAGGCTGCCGAGTTACTTTACAACTTGCTGTATGCTTTAGAAGGGACATAGTAAAAATAGTCATTTTGAGGGCTTTGTTCTTCCTGACAAAACGAGTCACCTATCTGTGTTGTTAAAACATTATCCTGCCAAGGGTCTGTGCTTTGAAACCCTTCCTCCTTGCACCTAAAGTATCTTACTGACAGTACTGATAGTATTAGTTTTCCCTCACTTTCTAAAATTCACGGAAGGCCTAGGATCATGTGGGAAAAGTGATGGACGAGCCAAAACATTAGCTTCAGAGTTTCTTCTTCCTGACACCATTTTGCCCGCTAGCCTCTCTTTCACCTAAGCAAAGGAAGAATTCTTATTTGCATTACTGACAACTGTCATTTTAGTATGTTTATTTTACTTACTGTCAATTTTTAACTTTCTCAAGATGTCCTTCAGGATGTAATACTCATCCACAGTGACATTACATTTCCTTCCTTGTCCCATTTAAACCAGGTCTTTATCTCGCTCAGTGAAACCATTTCTTAAAATACAAACACATGTTTCTTTATGCTCCCTTGTAATTGATGGAAAAAACCAAGTCTCTGGAGAGTCATATAATTAGTATGACTTAAATTTGTTAAGTGCCCAAAGCTACAAATGTATCAGAGACCTATGGGGATAGAACAAGTGCTTTTCATTTTCAGAAAAATAATCTGAGTTTTCTAGGTATTTCTCCAGCATTATTGACTGACCATCTATAAGACTACTGAGAAATGTGCCGCAAGCTCAGAGCAACTTAATTTTATACTGACCAAAGTTTTAATTCTTCTGAGTATTTTTTTTCCATTGTGAGTTATGCTTTTCCTTCTCTCATGTGTTTTATACGTATTGAGGTTAAGGTTTACTAGTAACAGTTAAAAAAAAACACATACAAAAACACCTCAAAAAGTTTCAGTGATTTACAACATTTTCAATTATTTACGTCTAGCATGCAGTGTATTATTTCTGTTGCTCCTCCAGGTGATTGATGGTCTTCCTTGCTGACCACCGTTTATCACTTCTGCAGGTGATGCTTCATTCTGCACTTTATTTTTACAACCTTTTAGATAATGAAAAGCAGTTTTAAAACCTCCAGGCTGAAACACAGCACCAGTTCAGTCGAGACTTCCCGCTGCCATCATGGGGCAGCAGTGGGTGCAGGAGGTGGACAGCCTGCCCATGGTGCTGCCCAGGGGAGGAGCAGCCATCAGAAGAGCTGGGGATGCTCATGGAGGCCCTGCGGAGGGGAGAGGCTGGCCGCATAGGGGGAGGGTCAGTAAGAGGCTGTGGGGGCGCGTGGAGGGTCCCGTTATGGGGAAGGCTGGAGTTGTGTGATTTCTGGTGGCAAAGGGGCACTTGCTTGTCCACCCACTGATCTGTGACTGCAGGGTAGGCTTGGTGGCCCTTGAGAGTGGCTACCTACTGGGGGAAATTGGCAGGTCTGGGGGGCATTGGGGCCACCCAGGTCTGAACCACACACTGACACCGCAGGGAAGCTGCAGGTGGTTGCTGGGGGGAGATCTGGGCTGGCAGGGGGTGTAAGGGCCTCTGCAGGCCCAGCCACACCATCTTGAGAGGTCTTTTGCTGGCCAGGGGTCACATCTAGGGCTCTGCTGAGAGACCACAGGGCTTGTGGAGCCCTTAGACTTAATGCTGCTCTGCGTCCATGTGGGAATCGCCGATGCTAGCAGGGGAGAGCCTGAGCTTACCCAGGGTGATTGCAGTGAGGAGGGGTTGAGGGAATCTGTTTTGTTCAGCCTGGAGGAGATTTTGGGAAGAGGGGAACACCTCATAGCAGCTGCTCAGTACCTACAAGGAGGTGATCAAGAAGATGGAGCCAGGCTCTTCACAGTGGTGCATGGCGGGAATATGGGAGGCAAGAGCTGAAGGTGAAGTGCAAGGTTCAGGCTGGATATGCAGAAACCCTTTTTCCATGTGGTGAACAGTCAAGCACTGGAACGGGTTGCCCACAGAGGTTGTGCAGTCTCTGTCCTGGGAAGTTTTCAAGACCTGACTGCATAAAGTCCTGAGCAACCTTGTCTGACCCCATAGTTCACCATCTCTTGAACAGGAGGTTGGACTAGGGAGCTTCTGAGGTCCCTTCCATCCTGCGAGCCTAGGATTGAATCATGATCCTATGTACTGTGCAGGAGTAAGAACTAAAATAAAATCTCTGAAACGCAACAGGATGGAGGTGATCTGGCATGTCAAGTGCTGTTAGCTTCATTTGTCATGTGTTGTCATATCACAACGAGCCATAACGTGATATGACTAAAGCAACCCAGCGCGGTACCTACAATTCACCTCACAGTGTGACAGATTTGATGGAAAGTATGAAATCTGACTGGTCTTCTGAAAAGTGAGAAGCATCTTTAAAACAGTTTCTATTCTAAATTCCTTTAAAATAGATTTACTGTAACGAAGTGAAAACCACCCAAGCCTTTGTATTTGCTTCAGAATTAAAGTTGCAAACCCCCTGCAATGTAGCAGGTTTTCAATCTAGGTTTAGCTATCATGGACCTTCTGTCATCAAAAGTTCTGCTAAGCTATTAAGAATGTTTTCATTTGAACATTTTGTTCTGGCAGGAAAAAAGAGGCACTTATCACAAAGTAAAAGATTTCTCTTAACTCTGTGAGCAAAGTGTTAAATAGGTTAACATTTGGGCTCCTGTCAAGGAAAAAAATTCAACCAATTTCATTGGTTTCGCAGAAATAAAGTTTGCATTTTATGTTCCTGTTGAATCAGCACTGCTGTGCTGCCGGAGTTGCAAAGGGCAGACCCGGTACACTTCCTGAAAGTGACCATAAATGTGTAGTATTGGATATTTTTTTTTTTTTTCACTTAACAGAAATGTCAAGAAGACAAGAGTTCAGGTTTCACATTAACCTTTAAATTTGCTTTGTTTTGGGCAACTGAAATCCTGAGCAACCTAGTAAAGCCCGTGTGTCTTTGTTTTGATCTGTGAGGAGAGGCTGTAGGACTGAGGCATGGAATCTTGATTTACGGCTCATTTCAGCTCGCCTGCAAAGACTTGGGTGCCCATACCTGCCTGCATGATAAGCTGGCCAGCTAACAGTTACATACTGGCTTCTGGCCATACTGTACTACCCACAGCGTGCCCACGCTCTACTTTACATTAAATGGCTGAGGAAGACTTTGGTGTGCCTGTCCCTTCTCTGCAATGGAAACTGAATTTTTGTGCATGGTGGAATGACTAAAGGGCTAGTCAAAATGCCGTTCTGTGCTCTTGTGTGTTTCTAGATGGTAGAAAAAACTAGCTGAAGTACCCGTGAGCTACGATAACATGGGACTTCCCCCAGTAAATTTTGCATCTTTGTGTGACCACGTATGGCCGTATATCATGTCTACATTGTTACTTAGATGTAATAGTGGAATTATCCAGATAGGATCATGCATACAGTACTCAGAATTATCTGTTGCATCAGGAAGAAGTTTTGATGATTCAGAGAATGAATGGACACTGTATAGGCACTTTATAACACATGCACATCACAAAGAAATTTTTTCCACGGTGTTCTTAGCTGAAACAATCGATGTGTACATGAATTTTCTTGCAGGTATGGACAGAAGATAGAACAATAGTCCTGGAAGTATTCAAAGCTACGTGCGTTCAGAATTCCCCTATTCATTCTTTACTGATTCCAGCATACATATTTTACACATATAAAGGGGGAATTTGTAGCAATTTAACTTTCCATGATGTGTGAATTTATAGGAAGCACTTTACTCAGATATTCTGACTGGGCTCCTACCAAAAGCAAAGGATAACACGTCATACATTGTGTAGGAATGATGGGTGCGTGGGATATGTATTTTTTTCTTGTTTGTTACAGTTCCACCAGTTTCAACCAATTTTTTGACAATCTCAGAGCACCCACTTACCCTTCAACAAAACCACTTTGATGCAAAACATGATTAGTCAGTAGCTGCTTAGTGTAATTGCCAGAAATGTTGATGTTTACTTCTTTCCTAGAAGACTGCAATATGCCAGGAAGACCAGCTATTATCATGTCTTGAATGATAAAGTTGACTGGATCGTTAATAAAATATAAGGTGACTATAGGCTCCATTTCTGTTTCTCTTTCACTTGGACCTGCATTTGTTTTTCAGAGAGTGGTTAAGAAGCAATGTATGCTTATTGATTTAGCAGACTTCATTTTAATATTTATATGTGTATAATGACAGGTTTACATTATGCTATTCAGAGAAATGTATCCTTTGGCATTTGTTTTGCATTTTAGTCAATGGAACAAGTTACAGAATTGCTTAAACCTTTCTCGTTACCCCCCACAGGACTTTAAGTGCTGGGTTAAAAATATTTTCCTAATGCTGTGCCTGCACTAGAAAGTTTCAGAGCTAGAGTATCTGGTGACATACGTATATACACATTGCTATGGCATATATGATTCCTTTTGCCAGTGCTTCATGTGATGATCAGAAAGATCTGCTGGCAAAAGACTTGTTATCCAGTATGTAGATGCCAGTGCTCCATGGATTGCTGTCTAGCACTTATGTTTTATGAGATTTTTACTGTGTGTTATGGCATGGCAGTAGAGTACTCAAGGAAATAGGACAGCAAAGGATTTAGTCTCCACAATATTTTTTTTTTGGTCTATCTCATAATTTTTTCTCTTTCCTTTTTTTTTTTTGGTCTTTTTGGGGGTTTTTTGTTTCTTTTTTGGGGGGGTGGGGGTGTTGTTTTTGGTTTGTTTGGTTTTTTTTTTTAATTCTCTCAAATGTGAATTCCAAGAAAACAGCTACACCCTTGCCAGTGCCTGGTTATGCTTTGATTAACATGAAACCAGGAATACAGATGCTGTTAGGGCATCCAGTGTTTCATTTATCGAGCAGCTCCACCTGTGGTATTTCTCATGGATGGTCCGATGCTCCTGAGCAATCGGAAAATCAGAATGTGATGCTGTTTGGGGCTTATGAGTGAGTCTGGCAAAAACAAAAGGCCACATTTCCAGAATTTCTGCTGAAGTCCCCCAGCCATTTAGAACAACAGCTCTGTCCTGTGACAGCTGGTAAACAGATCACGATTATACTCTGGAAGCTATTAAAAAACTATTAAAAACCTAAACACTGTTAGTCAGTGGCCAACCTTTTCAGACAGTCCGAGGCAGAAATGATTATCCTACAGTTGTGTCCTCCATTTTGATGAACAGAAATATGAATTTGAAAAGTGTGCAAGGCTTCAGGGATATGAAGTGGTGAAACTCCCCCAGGTTGCACAACCAAAATTTTCTCCCGTCCCTGTCGTCTCTTTCAGGATTTAACAGAACAGAATACTTTTAAATCACTGTCAGTCCTGGCAAATACTGTAGTTGGTCTGTTGATGTTAACATTGACTGGGAAAGGGTTTGACGCTTGCAACTTCATCAATACTAGGTTTTTTGAGAATATATAATTAGTAAAGGTTTTTCCAGAACAGTGTTTTTGCATTAGTGATCTTAAAGTGTCAACAAGGCTGGTGGGAATTCAGTCTATTGTTTAAGAAACTGCAGACCACACATGTTCCCATCTGAGGCAAAAGAACTTCACCAAAAATACTATATTCTTCTGATTAAAGCCAGTTTAGAACAGCACTGGAGAAATATTTTCAGGGAGTCTCAGATAAGATGACTAATAAATGAAAATATTTCAGAGATGCTGTTGTTATGACAATGGAAAGGAAAATGCAAGGCTTCCAAAATCCCTACATTTTTACTCATAAAACTTTCTGGATGCATGCAAAGCTTCATCCAGAGCTGCATGATAATTAACAACTCAAAGAAGACTTAAAGTCATTGCTAAAAGCTGGGGTTTGGAAACTGTTAGAGGAGAATGCTTTTGCATATTCTTGAGCCTAGGTATGGGGTTCGTTCAGTAAATGTTGTTATATTTGTTATAAAAGACAGTGTGGGATACTAATCACTAAGATTCCTGGACAATATAGTTGAAAACTGTGAAGAAGATGGTCATTCAGGAGGACAAGTGTACTGTGGGACATTTGTGGGAGGTCGTTCTTTGAAATATTTTCTGTAACACTGTAACACTAAAAACACGGCATTTTTCAACTCTTCTACTCCTAATCCCCATAGTTCACCAAAGCACCACGTTGACTTCAAGTTAATTAAATGTTTTTCTTTCCTGTTTATTTATGATCCCTTTCAAGTCATTATGACTTATAAGATTTGCTGTATTGAAAAGTTACATTGCTTCTTGATGACTGTATGATAGAAAGAAACAAGTCTGTAGCCTTAATTTAAAAGCAAAAATTCCAAAGTATTTGGAAGAGATACTGTGAGAACCTGTTAGGAATATCTATGCTTTTTTTTTTTTTTTTTTTTTTTTTGTAGAAAATAACAAGTGCTCAAACCTGAAAAAATCTGTGGGTGTTTAGGTGTTTAACTGGAGGATTTCAGCTACTGGAGGCAGGTGAAGCACTGAGAGCATTCGATTTAGCTACCAAGTTTTATGAAGTTTATGGGAAATCCCAGTCAGTGAGCCCTCTAGTCCCGGTGAATTTTGATGTAAATTGGTCGGTGGATTTGGCAGCTGTGTGGATTTCTGTGCAAAATGGTTCTTTAATGACCCAGGATCAGGTAAGACACCTTGGCTTACCTTTTTGCCCTGCCCTAGGCAGCAGGTCTTTTCTGAGGCATGTCCCCAGGCGATGGCAACACGAAAACAGTGCTGGAGAACTGTCGTCTTAATCCTACCTTCTCTGTTTTGTTAACAATGAACGTGATATGGTTGCGGCTGAAGAGCTGATGAAAGCACAGGTGTAGTTCCCCAGACACGTGTGTGCACTGACATTCACTTACACGGGAAGGCTGCTGCGGTGGAGGGGGCGGTGAGAGGAAAGAAGAAATAGCGGGGTGGGGGTGGGTGGGGGGTGGTGGGAATTTCCCAACCTGTAGGCTTGTAGCATTGGAAAAGCAATAAAGTTTCCTGTAATGGGTGATCCAGTGGACCTTCTCTGGAGCAGTAGTCATGGCAACACCTTTGCACTGGACCGGTAGCTCTAAAAGCACTGAGTGCTGAATGAATATATGCAAGACATTTGTATGCATTTGTGAAAAAGATGAAGATTTAATGTTGTTGTTTAAAATTAAGCTTCTAGTATTTTAAAGTCAACAAATAAATATAAAGACATTCTTATTTTTTTATGTTAAAATACATTCTTAAACTGGTAAACCTAGATTTAACCTTATTTGATAATTTTCCCGCCGATGCACATTCGGGTATTTGTTCAGCCAGACCCTGTTACTAATTGAAGTTGCATTCAGACCTGTCAAGCAATCGAAAAAGGTATTCAACTTGCAAGTTGCTCAGCCCACTTCTCTGTGAGCTGTGACACTGTGTCAAGATGTCCCTTATTGGCAGTCACCATTCAGCATGGCCCAGAACTTCCATGATGTGAGCCTCATGTAATGTGAAGCCCTTACTCGTCCTTATGATGCCCTTCCATAGGAAAAGAAAATGACATTAGTCTTGACACATGCAACCAACCTGAATAAAAACTGCCTTGATCCTGGATACAGGAGCTGTCATTAAACAAGGAGCTCTGAGGTGGATGCACGGAAAGGAAGGTTGGTTTTTTTTTTCCCCCTAGTATTGTAAATTTATGTAGTGCGAAGGAGGGGACAGAAATTGTCTGAATTTATTACTTCTGATAATCTGATTCTTTGGCATTATCTTTCTAGTATTTTCTGTTTTGTGCAGGATATAATCAGAAAAAAACCCTTCTATATTTTATTTAACGCTGACATTTCCCATTGATAGAAACAAAAATTGCAGTCTACTGAACAGCATCCACATTTCACTGCAAAGACAATAAGTCAAATCCTTGAGGGAGGATTGTATTTTTATGAGACATTTTTCATATCTTTTATTCTCTTAGGGTCAAAGAATCATTACAACTTCAACACATAATTATCTTTATCATCCAAAAGTAATTTACATTTAACAAGAATATTTAATCACTTCATTGCTTGAAAAAACAAATGAAATACAGTGTCTTATGCTTAGGCTGCTTGAAAATCTTGCTTGCAGTTATTCCCTGTTATGAGTCAAAGAACAACCACTGTTTGAAATCCCTAGCTTCTGTTTTATTTTTATTTTCCTAATACTTTTTAAAGCATTTCTACTGCAATCAGGAAATGGAAAGCAATAGAAAACAATTTAATGGTTGAAACCCCTCTAAGTTATAGCTAAAAGACTGGAACTTTCAGGAGTTCATTATCTTGCATCTGAGGTAAATATGCAACAAAGATATTTAGCTTCAGATCTCTTTTCTGTACTTATATCTCTGAGATATAAGTATGTCTCAGTTGCGTTTTTATTTCACTTCAGTAGAAGTTTTGCCTTCAGAAGGGTGGATTCCCCACTCACGTATTCAGGTGGTAGCTGCATGGAGTGGTTTGGAAATGTAAGATCTCGGTTGTCAGCAGAAATAAAAGGTCACCCTTCATTTTGGAAAGCAGGATTTCTAAGGCTAAAGATGGCTGTGGTGGGTAGGTAATGTTAAATCACTTACTTTGACTTTTCCTTATGTGTTCTGTGTGACAGTGACATTGTTTGTAAAATCCAGTCATGACATATAGGAGAGGAAAATGGGCAGGGAGGCATGCAGAAAGCTTCTGCTGCTTGTGTTCATTCACTAACCAAAATCTGTTAGAAATAGTCCACACCAACGAAAAGCAAACTTGAAATTGGATTTAAGTTATAAACAAACTAATCTGTTTGTAGATACTCATGTGCATACTAAATAGGGATTCCTCAGGACTCTCCTTGAATTTACCATGGAACATGTAGAAATACCTTAAATTAAAAAAAAATATCTGAATGATATTGGGTATTGGCATGTGGCAGAAGTGGACAAACAACTACTTTAGTGAATATTTATATTGTAATAGCATAGAAGACTCCCACATAGGAGTTACTGACAGATGTATGGAATTCCTGCCCCCAGTACTTTACAGACCAAATACCAGACTGTGGGATCAGTTCCATACCACCTAAATTATAACCAGCATAGAAAGCTTTGTGCCATTAAAAAAGCACAGCCATGCAGGGCCCATGGCTCTGCGTGTGGTAACAGCACAGATCCACCCTCCCCGTGTCACACCTGGGTACTGGCGTGGCAGCAGGGATGTCCCCCAGGGCTGGCAGCAGAGCACGCGGGCATGGAGGTGGCCCTTTGACCATCTGCTTCAAACCTGGGACAGTAATAACTGCTGTGACCATGGTAGCTACAATTACCCTGCCTTCACTTTGAAGCTTTGTTGCAGGAAGATGCAATGTACTTCAGCCTGTATGGTGGTAATGCAAGTCACATCTTCTTAACATCAAAATTGTTTACGGATTCTTTTCTAACCTAACATGTTTTTATTTTTGATTGATTGTGAATGAAACATTTTGAATTGATATAAAGCCTGCTAATACATTGGTGAAGCTATGCTGAATAAAATATTTTACATGGAGTAAAACCCCAGCAGGTTTGAAGCTTTTGTCTGTTTGGTTTTGTAAAAAATAATTACGTACGTCTTCCTTGATTTTTCTGTCACAGTGAAGAACTTAGATCTTGAATTTGCTAGCTGGACCCTGTAGTCAGACAGTGTCAAGGACTTTATTTACCACTGTGATTGAAAGCTCTTTCCTTTCTGCCTTAGGGCTTCTATGCATAATTCTGACAACTTGCTCTTTATCAAAGAAACTGTGTGAATCTTTAAAACTGCTGCTTTCCTTATTTACTTGCAAGGTTTGAATATCAAGTTCCAAGAGGAAAGGAAAAGTCACATGAAAGGAAAATTTCAAGGTAATTTAAAACCAGAGGAGGGAGGTATATATTTTTCAGGCCTTTACAATCTTTGCTCTGCACTCCTGGTTTGCCTTTCAGTTACAGTTCTCTGAGTCTCCTTCCGGCTGTGCTGATGCAATATCCTCTGTGCTCTTCTTTGTGCTCCACTTGTTCCCAACAAAGCCAAGGAATCACTGTGCTTCATACACATGTTGCCTTAAATCCATCAGATAGGCTACATATTTCGTGGGGCTTTTCACTGGTCTCTTTCCTCAGGAGTCAGGGGGTCCCTCATTATGGAGTTTCCAGTGAGGCTAAGAGTAGTATTTTTGTTCCTAAAAAATCTCACTTGGTCTGGAACCCTATCCACGGTGGTGCTGCCAGTGGTGTGATGAGCGGGTGGCTGGCTGGCTGTTCTGTGGCCATAACCGAGGAGACCAGGTGTTTAAGGGTTCTTAACTTGACATCTTTGAGAAAGCGTTCATTTATGCACTAGAACTTTCATGGATTTTATTGGAAAATTTCCTTCTGAAACAAGGGTGTGTTCCTGAATCAGGGTGGATCTTGTTCTGAAAGAGCTTCAAGCTCTGGCAACCGGCAGGGTACCGTAGATAATATATCATTTATCTGTAAAAAAGGTAGCTTAGCTACTACAAGTATTCTCAGTCACAAAGGCACCGTGGTTTGTATGAATTAATTTACTGTATTTTTCAAAGCACAAGCACTGCAAAGTGAATTAGCTTCTCTGGAGGCCTAATGTGCCACTGACTAGCTGCTGCTGATGCCCAGAGTTGTGGCTTAGGTATGCGCCTTACAAGTTCTTGACCTTCAATCTGTGCTTCGAAAACAACTTAACGGGGAGGCATTTGTGGGAGGCTGAAAGAGATGTTAAGAAGTGTTCTTTAAGGAAACAGTTAGTTTTTTATTATTGCATCTCTTCTGTAGCTTGCCTGTCTCATGAAAGATCTGAAATAACACTGCATGGTTATTGGTTTTGGTTTCGCGGTTATGAATTGATTTCAACAGATGTCACATCACTCTTGGCCTGGAATTTTAAAAAGTTAGATCAAAACACGAATAAAGCCAAAATCAATTTAAAGGAGGACCGACAGTTATATGGTAGTACAACTTTTCCTTATTTATTGGAGTAACTCTAAAAAGTATATAATGACTTTGATATACATCCAGAACTAGTAACGTCGGAGTGTTCTGTGTATGAATCGTATGTACTATGATATACTCCTTGTTGTGAAAATGCATTAACAAAAAGAATGAAGTGCAGAAGCCAGCTGCAGGAGTGTTTTGCCCCTGCCAAATAATGACGTACGGAAACTTACAGTTTCAAGTCAAGTCAAATTGACTGGAAGACAAATACTTGAAGATAGAGGCTAGTAAAAGTTGTAAAGTCTGTTTCTAAACTTGTTCCTTTCGCTTAGACACATCCCTGTCAAATCCTAAACCTATTGAGGAAAGTATTATAATAACAACAAATACCTGTGATTTTCTTCCCTTTTTGCAGACTTTCCCTAAAACAGAAGACTGAATATTTTTCTGTTGATGGAGAAAGGATGGGAAAGAGAAAGGGCATCAGTGTTACTTGATACAGTCTTAAAAAGCTTACTCTACCTTTAAAATAGTATCAAATTAAGGTCTGTATCTTGATGCTGATACCAGAATACAAACCAGCCTTGCATCATCAGAAGGATACAGAGAGCTGTAGCATTGTCTGCAAGCTGAGCCTGCCCATGCAGTTATGTTCAGATGTTTCCTTATTTCTCTGGGTGTCTGTATGTGCATGTGCACATGTGATCACATATGCTTTTCAGTTTTTCATGCTGGTGTCAGCTCAAAGCAAATATTAAGAGCTCACATCTGCCTTCCTGGAAAAAAAACTTTTTTTTTTCCTTAGTTCACCTTAACAACTCAAACCGATATTGGATGAATTTCAGAACTGGTTTTAGGTTTTCTTTTTTTATTTTGTTCTTCTTATAGTCATTATCTGATATTTCCCCGCGTTTCCAGACTGCATGCACTGAATATTTTTCTTAATATTGTATATATTACTGTTGATTTATTAGAAAGAATTCAAGGTTAGTCATTAGCAAACACTAAACATGCTTTTGTGCTGCTACAGTATGTAGTTTTCAGCAGTGGGAGGAAAATCCCCTGACAGAACTGTCTGCTCTTTGAATGCCTCCCATGGCGGGGCAAGAGGGGGAGAGAAATTCTTTGCACAAAAGCAGCAAATCTGCTCTGACAGCTGCCAGTGGAGCAGTGCAGGCCACACCACTTCAAAGCTGTGATGCTCTCTCCCATCAGCATCACTATCGGTGCTGCTGGGCTTTCTCTGGTCACTCCACAGGAAGAGGATAAGTACCTGAATTCTCAAATATTATCTATTATTCACACTTCCTCCAGGCTCAGGTGCAGACATGGTGCAGAGCTGTTATCTGCACCCCTCCCTCACTGACACAGGCAGGTAAATTGGTGAGGTTAGTCTGTTAGCTAGTGATAGAGGCTGCCTCTGGGCAGGCAAATACGTGGCAGGTCCAGGACATAAACACTAATAATAAAAATATTTTTAACCAATTAGATGTCAATAATAACCTGTATTCAGCTACTTAATAAAAAACATTTTTATTGAGAGAGAGCTGTGATTTCCATTCTTCCCTTGCCTCTCTTCTGGGAGGAGAAAAAAAAAAATATTTACTGCCAATTAATTCCTTCAGTGATTCTCCCAGTCTTCATAGCTATATAAGTAAGGCACCTGCAATGCAAGCTGCAAAAATTGTGCAGTAAGCCGTGTCTACTGGCCCTTTAAGTCCTTACACTGAAGTTATCAAGGGAGAAGTGAAAACTAGCCTAATGTCTTCTGAACTGCAAACACTGCAACGAGTTCACATTACATCACTTACATGCTCTCCATCCACAACCTTCTACTTGCTTATGAAATATGAGAGACACAAAGCATCTGTGTCTTTTACCATCTAGCTCAGTTCTCTGAGCATTGCTGGTAGCAGGAAAATATCCAAAATTAAAAAAAAAAAAAGAAAAAAGAATTGTAACTTAGCCAGCCAGCTGTGTGTCTGAGTGTATTCCTGACCTTTGTCAGGTCTGGGTATTTTACAGGATCATTTTTCAGCATTTTGCAACTCTTGTGAATAGACTAGGCATCCCAGGAAACTGGAGATAGACATTGAGGGGCAAAAATAAGGGAGGGAAAGGTCTGATTCAGAGCTTATTATCACTAAAATACAGAAATGTAGAAGTAGGATAAGTTTAACTGACATCATCTTAGGCTATGGAGGGTTAAAATTAGAAATAACTAATTTCTTTCAGTGGCAGTAACTAAGGACATTGAATTACTCCCTGTGAGATATGCTAGTAAGTAGAATAAATATTTAAAAAACACACATTACTGCATTCTACATGCACTAGAATCATGGAATGGTTTGGGTTGCAAGGGACCTCCAAAGGTCATCTAGTCCAGTGCCCCTGCAATGAGCAGGGACATCTTCAGCTAGATTGGGTTGCTCAGAGCCCTCTCCAACCTGACCTTTAAATAAATATGCATAATGTGGACATCCTGAAATTGTCCGTTTCTAGTGATGTTTCACTGCAGTGAAAGGCTGCGTAGCATGTCCCTTCTGCCTGGTTCTTGACACCCTCGTGCTGTCAGAGATTCTGCTTTGGAAGTTTACATATATTCATCTGCATTGTATCCACCCTTGGATCAAGGAGCACTATATGCTTTGCGTGTAGGTGTGAGTATTCCCGCACTCTGTTCCTCCCATCCTTTCAGTTCTGGTGTTAGCACTGGGAAAACCTTCTGTCTCTATACCCGGTAAATCAGTATGTGTCTGTACATCCAAGAGGTTGACAGGAAAATGTAACTACACTTGACAGAGCCTGCCTTTTCCACTGCTCGGAGTGGTTACATGGAATATGAATCATAATTATTTTTTGCTTGAGATTAATAATGACCCTGAAATCAATCACCATATCTAATGCATTATAAATAAAAATACATTTTCCAGTATCACATGATAATAATCCATGTTTTCTAGATCATTGACATGGGAAAAAATATTTCTTAGGAACAAAGACAGTGATTTCCTGTACAAAAAACAAATACATAAGGCAAAGCTTTTTCTTAGCTTTGCCCACTGGGTATAGTACCGTTTGTTTAAGTATAAAACTGCTGGGTGTTTCAGTTTGCCTGTATTGTGGTGTAAATGTATTTTGAATTGGGGTTAATAAGTTACATTCAGTTCAGAGTTGTGCTGTTTGTAACAGAAAAGTGACCTGTCTGTGCAGGACTGTTGCCTGCTTATTGTAACACACCTGGCATTATTTTAGGGCTTACAAAACATTCTGAGTTTCTGAATTTATTCTTTCAATGAAGCTGCCACTTCTCTGTACTTTGCATGCTCAACGTATAAAATAGATATTTCACATTTGCCACACGATGCAAATAACAATTATTGTTAGTAGCTGTCATGGTAGCGTGGTACTGAATACAATGGGAACACGGGAACTGGAAAAGGTAGCTTGATGGTTCCTTTTTTGGCTTGGGATTCAGGAGAGGTAGGTAAGTTTTTTGGTTTTTTTCTTTTTCTTTTTTTTTTCTATTTCATACATTATCCATGTGTCTGAGCACTGCTTTTGAATCTAGGGTTTGTTTTAAGACCATCAAGATAAGTGCAAGCGTTCATGTTAAATTGTCTGGACTTTGTGCTTAAGCTTTTTATCTGTAAAACAAAGATGTTGAATACTGGCTCACCTCATAGGTATTTGCGAGGACAAATTCTCTAGCCTTTGTGAGGCAGAGGTACACAGATAACTTCAGTTATTAATTGTAAAGCAATTTTCCATGTTATGTATATTACAGGTCTCTTTGTCTTAAAATGTTTTCTATGAGGAAAAAAATAATGGTTAAGAGCACAGTGATCATCTTCATCTATAACACCCTTTTATTCAAATCCAAAGGATTCTGCAGTTACAAAGTGTAACGTGATTATTCATCTTAATTGGATCACACGCTGTGATCAAAACAGGCTTGGGACAGGCATACGAGATGAGATCGCGGGGTGTACGGCTGAGCTTGGTAGCAGAGATGGGCTAGATCGGAACAGCCTCTGTGCAGCTGGTGTAAGTAACAACTCGCTGTGTTTGTTGAACATAATTATCTGTGCTATATCTTGCTCTTTCTTGTGTATACAAAGGTACAGCTGATCATTTTGGGTTTAGCAAATATGTCATGCAAAACTACCCATGGGAGAGTACGCTAAGTGTATTCAAAGTCCATTTTCAGCTGTCTATTTTGATAACTACTGGCTGAATCAAAAGCCTCTCCTGGTTAGTGGCTGAGGCAGGTGCATCATAGGAAGTGGAACATCTCCCACTGAAGCCATGAGCAAACCCTCCCTTTGCCCCTTCACATGTACAATTCCTACAAATATATCCAGTGAGAAAAACTCCCTCCTGCTGCCCAGCCTGATAATTTTTTAAATCTTAACCATGTGAAGAAGGAATACCAATGTCGTCTCTGAAAATTGTATGCCAAGACAAACAGCAGTACACCCTATCTCCTGTTTCTAGCTCTAGTGACCATGATTATTTCAAAAGGTCAAATTCAGCCAGAAACCAAAATACAGGTCTATTTTTCCATTAAAGGAACACATGATCCAGTTTTATCTCAAAGCACAGGATGGCATAAGATTCAAATGACAATTGCATTTTCTTAGATGTTGTTTAGAGCTTGTATTTTCACTATTTACATCCCTTTCTATGGTAGCAGAATGTTACTGTTCATTAATCCAAATTCTACTTAAGGCTGTACTACAATTAATCAGTAACTGATGATAAAAGTAATTGCATTTTTCTGAGTTTCCTGATTTGTTAGAGCAGTTTTGGCAATTGTCATTGTTAGTTGAGCAAAAGCTGTGCTCTCAGAAATGATTCACTGGTGTATATTCCAGTTACAAAGATGTGGTTCTGGGTCATCTAAAGGGTATACTAAAATGAAGTGAGGGAAGCATATAAAAGTTACTGCTGAAAAATAAACTTACTGAACCAGTGTTAATGTGATGTTCAGAAGCAGGGTCTTTTTAAGGTCTAACTTCAAACATTACTTCCTATGGAGCAATGACTCGCTGCTTTCATGACATAACACAGCTGCTATTTTCTGTTTATGATTTGGTAAAGACATTTCACAGAAAGATTACAGACTAAGACATAATGATACTGAAGGTGATTTTATAAGATTCAGATAGTACTGCATTTTCTGAATTGGTAAAATTTATTGCACAATATTGATACTGAAATTATATAATCCCATTTTTATTAATCTCCTAAAGTGTAGAAATCACGTCTCTTATTTGTCTAAAAATTTCTTTCGATCATCAGTAAGATTTTGCTGTGAATTTGGTGATATATACTAGGTGCACATATCAAAACGTGGGAAGAGGCTCTCCAGAGAAATAATCTATGCACTTTCCTCTCTAAAGATTTCATAATGCTGACGAAACAGGCTTTTTTCCACTTGGATCCTCATTTGAAATATGTAGACTATTTCAGAGCTAGGATTACTTGATAACTTTTAGAGCTTGATTTTAAAGAGTGAAAAACTCTGGAAATCTTTCCTTTCAAGAATATGGTGGCAGAAGGGCTTAAATATTCCTGCAAAACAAATCTTAAACTTGTGTAAATAATTATGAATGTTTGTTTATAAAAGGAGAAGACTCTTAGGAGAATAAGAGAGAAATCTGAAATTCTTTCACTTGGCAGTTTATTTTAATAACTGTAACTTGTTGCTAATTGCCTTTGTGTGGCAACATCTTCATCCTGTGGTGCAGGAAGAAAAATAATTCCCTGCAGTTGAATGGCATCTTAGAACACTGTGCAAGCTTCCAGCCTCACGTGAAACTCAAGCAGTTCTGTCAGATTCCTAATCTTTGTCTCTTGCTCATGACTTCTGAAGAAACTGTAACAACTCGTGCCAAGTTTACCATGCCATTTGGTGGAGTTTGGGATGTCTGGTAAATTCCCTTTCTGCATCTTGCCTGGATATACTCTGAATAAATGTTAAAATAAGATTAGTACCATAATTATTGTAACCCAGATATGCTGATTACTGTACTTCCTTTTTCTGCAGAATTGCCTGCAGTTTTCATAAGTTCTTTGGAAGTGCCTGAATACACTGTAATATTTGTGAAGTAAAGCAACTTGTTACTACGCCTGTAGTATCAAAGAGAAGTTCTTTAAATGAAGCACGGAAAAACTGATGTTCATGTTGGGGAAGAAGATATTTTCTTCAACAAAGTTTGATTTCAATCTCAATATCCTGAAGCAAGTATCTAGGACCTTGAGATTGTTCCCAGCATCTGACTCAACCTCTTGTTGAGGAAGCAAATACCAGCTTCCAAAGCAATGCAGTTTGTACATTGAAACTTGCAAAGGACATTGCAAATAGGTTATTAAAAAAAGTTTGAAAAGTACTGGTGTAAGCATAGAATCTGAAGGACTATAGCTCTGAGCACTTATGTGGATGCTTTTATTCCAAAATATACAGTCTAAGTTTCCACTGAAGTTCGTGGATCAGCGTAGCCTGCAGATCTATAGTAGCTTGCTCTAAAACCACACCAAAAGAGATTCTAGAATGTGAATGTTTTGACGTAATGTTCGAAAGTGTAGATGAATAAAGATTTTGCAGGCTTTAGTTCCTCGGTCTTAATTGTGGTATGAGTACTTGATAAAAATTAGATACTTGTCACAGTATCCTTTTTTGTTTCATATCCTAGAGGTTTCTAGACAAAGGATATTAAAATCTACCAACATTTTGCATTCTCATATATACAAGCCCTTCATGCATTTATTGCATTGATAAAGGCATGGAAATTAGAGAGGTATCTGAAGATGCCTCGTACTAGGATGATTCCACGTTTCTGATGCAATTGCTGTTAAGTTCATCTTTGACAGGACCTTTTTACTAATACTTTGTGTTGTTTTGTTGTCGCACTATGTGGCTACCACATTCAGATTTACTCAAAGCAGTTTTTTCTCCTCTTGATTTACACTTGGTAAGTGAGTTTACAGATTTTGTAAGTTGACTTTTATGAAGGCGATAGCATCTGGCCGTATTTTTTACTACTGTTGGCAGTGTCTAGGAATTTTGGAAGCAAATATTTGTGTATGCATTTCTGTCTAACTTATACTTCTTGTACATAGATTCCCTTCCTGTTTGGAGGGAGGAATGCTCTTCTAAAGCCTCAGAGCGTCCTTGGCTCTTCCATACTCTTTGCCTTTAAAGAATTTAAAGAAACGTTACTGAACATAAGCTGTCCCTTTATGGCCCAATGCAAGGCAAAAATCAAAGAAACATTTACGTCCTCATGTAAATGAACTTACTCTTTTGCATGACAAATATCTGGTGTCCTAAAGGTACTCTTGAAAATACTGCCAGGGTGCCATTCAAAATAAAACCTAAAGTTTACTCAAACTAGCAAAGCAAGTCATCACAGTAAGAAGGAATATTCATAGGGAACAGACAAAATGAGACAAATTTCAAAACAACCTATATGCAAGGTTTGTACTAAGAGTACTCTAAAAACACTGGAAAAACACATTTGCATTCCTGAATCTTGTAGAAATGATCAAGATAACTCTGAAGGATCTTAAAAGGGAATGAGGTTTTTTTATTTGGTGTAATGGATGAGGTAGAAACCAAGGGGGTGGGGAGGCTGGCAAGCCTGGAGGCATTCCTTCTTGGCAGGAGTCAGGGTGTCTGGGAGCCAGCAGGCAGGCAGAGGCTTTCGCCTTCAAGGCCCTGGTGGTCAGTGTGTCCTGGGAATTCAGAGCACAGCTTTTGCTCAGCTCTAGATAAGAAGCTCTTCTGTAAGGGTTTCTACATCCTATTTCCTACGTGGGAGATGTGATCTCAATGTCTGTACAAGAAATAAATACAGTAGATATCCACATGCACTGAATTCACAAAAAGAACTGGAACAACTTTTATAAGAAATCTAAGACAGTCTATAGACATTTTTGTAGCTGGTTTGTTGACAAAGGCTTTTAGAACTTAATACAATTGTTTGGATTTTGTTCATATTTGCTGCTTGGCAGCCACAGCATCCTGGGCCATCCCCGGCATCTATGTGAAAATCAGACACCAAAATTTTTTTCTGCCACCAATGTAACATATTCCAATCCTCATTTTCAGTTTTCATTGGCTTATTTTAAAAGGATGATCTAGTCCTGTGCCGATTTGGTTATCTGAACATACTTGGGTGCAGTCATGATGGGTAAATAAGTTTGCTTTCATTTGTTAATCAAGTCTTTCTCAATCTGTCTTTGGTAGGAAAACCACAGACAGAAGTTAGAGCAACAAACTATGCCAATTGTCATTTAGTAACAAAACCAGAAAAAAAAATGCAGTGGTTAAAGCCAGAGGTGTACAATACCAAAACCCTCTAAAAAATTCACAGCAAAACCTATGAAGCGAAACCAAGTGAAGAACTTGACCATGCAGTCTGCTGAAAAGCTGGTTTTTTAAACTTTGCCTGAGTGTCTTTCAGAAGAAATTAAAAAAAAATATATTTTTAATTGGATGTTAATGGTCCTAAGGCACTGATTCAAGTATTGATTTTTTCTTAGATTCTTGAAGTTCATACAGATTACAGGCATGGAGGTGCGTTCCTTTGGTGTGTAGATTTACGGAAGGGAAATTCATAAATGACACATTGCATGGCTACTGTTCTTGAAGCATTTTCTTTGTTTCTTTTTAGCAGGTATCTATTATTTTTAATGTCTTTGGGTCTTCGGCAATTTCTCAGGTTAACATTCTTTAGAACAACCACAGTTAGGCTGTTGGCATCTATGCTGTAAGATCCCATGTAGCATAGATGAACAATTCTTCAGCTATTGGTTAGGCAATTTTTTTAAATTATTTTTTTTTTACTTGCCAAATGCTTCTACTTCCATTTTAGTTAGTTTTTGGCAGACGGATTTGATCAGCTATCAACCTACCATCATCACTTTTGGCAGTAATCAAAGCCTTGCCAGTGCTTTAATACCAATGAGTCCTGTATTTTAGAATTTACTGGGTGGCAGCTGTCCTAAAGGACGTTCCAGAAACCTGCAAATGAATTATTTTGATTCACGGTCTTGCCCCAGTACAGATGATGCTTACTGTGTGGGAACTGGCAGATGTGTATGAGAAGGCTTAACTGAGCTTGCCAGACAGTTTAGAGTTCTCTACTGGGTAGAGATACAAGATGTCCATTTTTGCCACCCGGATTAGAAACCAGGCAGATAGCTAATGCCCTTGGTAACAGCGTATGCATGACAGAAGTGAGTGTTATTCAGATAAACAGATAAATCTATTGCTCACCTCAACAACAACAGGGAATTTTTTAGTATCAGTTTTCTTCCTGGGTTAAATGGAGTCATCAGAGACTTTGCAGCAGGATAGATTTACTAGAATTTTTTTGGTTGTTTTTAATTTAGGATGGGGAACTTTCCAACTCAAAGAGGAGATAAACATCTCTCTGTAAGAATGCCAAGAAAAAAAAGACTATTTCCAGATTTTGATATTATCAAGCTAGTTTCCAGATCATTCAGCACTCTTGGACTAAAAGTTTTCTCATATTATATGTAATTTAACCTTGCAGCCCCTCCTGGAAAACTGTTTACAAGCAATTAACATTTAAGTATATGCTCTCCAGCATATGTAACAATTTCGAAGGCTGATGAGCCAGTGGGGACAATGCAGGAGCCCTTTCCTTGTGCACACGTGTCTAGCAGTGCTGTGAACTGCATCACTATGCAAAATTATTTGGGCTGCAATGAGCCAGTTTTTAACCATCTCATCGGACAGCATTTGTACTCCCTCTTCCCTGATGGCTAATCCTGCACCGTTTGTATTGGGTGCTGAGATATCAGTCTGCATAGGCTGGGCAGAGGTGAGGGAAGGGTGTCTGCAGAGGTGTTACCTACCCCCAAATCCTAGTGCTTAGATCTGCACTGCCGTCTGGGCCAAACCTCTCTGGAAGTATGTTCGGCTTTGGCAGATGGAAGCTGAAGCTTTCAGCTCTGGCACAGGTACTTACTGTGGGAGTTTCATCCAGGCTCAAACATTGTTCAGAAGCAGTGTGGGGAAAATTGAGGAATCCTAGGCAATCAATAGGCCAAAAAGCTCTTACAATTTTGGCAATGAGGAGAAAATTTTTTACTTATTACTAGGAGATGTAAAATGTATACCCAAATGCATGTTTGGTTTTGCATTTTAGGAGCTGTAGGTGCCAGTGCTGAAATTCAGTATTGCAGTCACTTAAGCTAAGTCTGAAGTTGGTAACCAGAAATAAGCACTATTGAGTTATATGCAGACTCCTATAAAGCAAGCCATTTATGCAAATATACTTCCTGTTTTTTCTTTAAGAGCTACCATGCTAGACAAACTATACCTCCCAATATCCTCTACTTCTCACATTTTTCATACAGCTGAAGTAAAAAGCTTTTCCTACTTTTCAAAAGAATACAGAACTCAAATCCCTGAAACGTTCCAAGAGAAGTGAAATGCAGAAGCAGCCCAGTTATTCGGTATAAATCTGTTATGTTGCTACTTTAAAATTAAGATTCACGCAGGAATGACTTACACTGAATCATTGTATTATTCAAGCATTAGTACATTTGCTGCTAAACTGGGGGGGGGGGGGTGTGGGGGTGCGAGAGAAATCCTGCAAAACTGCAGCATAGAATTTATAAGCAAATATGTGTGTGCGTTGATGTGCAAATATATATGTGTGTATATATATATAAAATCCACGATTCTTTTTAGATCAGATAGAACAGGTGCCTCAGGAAAGTTCAGTTTGGTGTCTAACATTTTCTTTTAATGTTCTACGCTGAAAAAAGCAGTTATAAAAGTGCTTGAAAATCAAAGTGATCACAGAGCGAGTTGTAAACAGCTCTACTGTTCAAAATAGTTTGAAGATATCTCACTTAATTTAAGGATTAACCTCAAGACTTGATTTACATTCTAGCCCGTAATGGTTCACGAGACATAAAATAAAGTACAAGGGCCAAAAGTTTGTCTGTAGAGGATTTAACAGATGTGTCAGCTGGTGAAGGTCTGAAGGGATTGGAGGAAGCAAATAACCCATATCCCCGGGTCATAAAGTGTTAGTAGTGGTCTTCTTCCTCTTGGGTGTATAAGAGTAACTTGGCACCTGATATGACTACTGTCGGTGTTCTGGCCTGCAAATTTTCCATCAACAGGCGTTAAGAGAAATGGAAAAGTTCATAAACGGCCTCTATTCCACCAGCTGCAATGTGAATTGAGTCAAAGAATTTTTCTTCTCATAAAGATGAATGACAGTGGCTATAAAAACCCGGCAACTTTATGTCAGCTAGACCACTGCATTTAGCAGATAAAGCACTAGCTTGCCTCTGCCCTGGATAACAGCTTTCGACAACTGGATTTTCCAGTTGTGTATGCTATGTATTAGTATTGGGGATGGGGTAGTTAAAGAGTTTCTGTTTCCTAAGATGGTCGCACCATCAGACCACAGAAACCCAACTGTTGGCATTGATCATCGTTCTGGTTTTTTTGGCAAAAAAAGCTCTGAAAAAATGTCAGCAAAGATGCATATCTTGAATAAATTGGCTCTATGAGTATATGCACCTATTTCTCCCAAGAATGTCTTGTGGGAAAAGATTTTCTGTCATCTGTAGTTACGCAGTAAAATTGTCAGAGGATTGGGTAAAGTTGGTTACAGATTACTCCAAAGTAAATGATACAAAGGTTGCAGAATCCAATCAGTAAATGTCAAAACCTACAGATCAGTTTGAAATGAGCTAAACAAAGCTAATTACCAACCTTATTAATTCAGGTGATTTTAGGAGGATCGTCTCCATGGCAATGCAGTTTGTGAATAATTAGTATGATAAATAAAACTGATGGAAATACAAGGTTTTGACTACTTTATATTGGCTAATGTATTGGCTGATGCCACTTTGTGATTTCAAATTGATCTGTGGGCTAACAGTCAGGCAATTAATAATTCTGTGGTAGGTGTCTGTCACTTTAATTTGATTCAAGACCATTAAATAAAAACAGAGAAGCAGTAGTTTTGAGGGAAAAGAAGGCAGTACAAAATTGTTTTGCCATGGCATACAGTGAGTTTTCAAAGTGCTGGCAACGTCATGACAAGGAACAGAGATGCATATTTAGGAGTGGTGAGGCGGTGGTTGATATGAAATACTAGCTGAGTAATCAGCACATAGTTGATGAATCTTATGTGTCAGTTTAGGATTTTTCTAGTTACCTTAATGGCCTGTTTATTCCTTTGGTTACTGCCTGAAACCATACTTTTAGTCATGTCAAAAGCATAGGATGCTATAATCCTATGTGCTTGTGGTCTGGGGATAAAGCTTGCTGTACTTCAACAAGGAATCTGGTTTTGATGGTCTATCTGTGGAGACTAATGGAGTGTCTATCTGTCATTCTAGGACCTTCTGTCTTTCATCTGAATGACAGCCCATTGTTCATTCTCCCTGCTAGATTTGTTCCAAAGGGAAAACCCTGGCACACTACACCCACACCCACAGGATCTGGAGCAGGAGAAACAGGAAAGAATGAGGACAGAGCAGCAGACCTGAGTCTTGTCCCATCACTCAGTTATGTTAGCAAAAAAAAAAAAAAAAGAAGAAAAAAAAAAGTCTTAAATTTGATTCTATGGCCAAAACGATACTTCTACTCCCCCATACCATCTGCAACATCTCAGAGTCAGTCTGTTTTGAGTTACAGAAATCTGAATTAACTATCTCATATAGTACTTGTTTTGAGCCCTTTAAACTGTGACAAAATTTCTCACTTTTGCAGACAAAAATGATAAAAAGAAGCACCAAAAGTTGGCTTTCAAGATGTCAGAGAAAGGGAGTAAATACTCTGCTAGAAATTCAGTTGGTTGAAGTAGTAAATTCACAGGAGTAGTGAATGTTTTTGTAGGAATTTTATCTTATAGCCCATGTATTTGACTCATTCAATTCTGGCTAGTGAAAGCAAACAAGAGGATACTAAGTCCTTTGCCCAAATGTGAGATAATAATTATTTAATGTGGAGTCATCTTTTGTGTGAACTATCAGCAGTAGGTACCTGTATGCATGAATTTTCCTCTTTAAAAACAAAAAAAATAGTCATAAGGTGGCTTACCTTACTTCCACTGAGGGCTAGATCTCCTTGCATTTACCATGAAGTAAGACCACTGTGTTGCAGTCTGGTCTGCTCCTTAATGCTACACTTTTTAATGTATTTGATGTAATTTTTTAAAAAATATTGTTACTGACAAATGTTTTAGTTGGCTGGCCTGAGTGTGCCTTCTGTTGGTTGCTGCACTATTGCTGCCAGGGCTGGTTGCAACCTTGGGGAACCCTTTCTCTCTTTCCTTCCACATCACACTGCCAAAGCCCTCATAAACAGAGATGTAGAGCTGAATGCCTATCATGACATCATATATATATATATATATGTATATATATATTTACACACACAGACACATACATAAATATATGCGCACACAACAAGTGAGATGTACTTCAAAATTAGTGAAGCCATGGACCATACTGTGGAACTTCTCCTTGAAAAGTATTTTGTTTTCCTAAAAGACCCCATAAAAATAAGTCTTTTTTTTTTTTTTTTTTTTTTTTTTAAGGCTTTAAGTTGCCCAGTTCCTGTCTCAGTGACTACCTTGTACTGGTAAACTATTTCACAGTATTATCAAAGGACCAGTGTGCAGCCTAAGAACCTTGTACAGGTGTCCTCCTGTACCTTGGAAGTGGATAAATTCATGACTAGTCAGCTAACACAATACGCATTTAGTCTGGGGCCATATGTTGCAGAGATTTGAACATAACAAGGAGACCGTGTTTTAAACATAAAGTGGGTGTCCATGACAGTAGCTAACATGAGCCAAGTAGAGCACTGATGAGCAGAAGTGGTCTTTATAATGACAGTGGTACCGATTACTGATGATTACTTGAAATTAATGGTTGTTTTCCCACTACTGAGTGTTAAAAGGTGCTTTTCTAGCTTTATGTAGGCAATAGTAGTCTTTCTGATTTCTAATAGATCCTGTTAAAGATGTATTGATAAGCAGAGAAACTTTCTATCCCAGCAGCAGTAACTATTAGACCTAGGCTGTAGTCCAGGAAGGAAAAAAAGTATGAAATATTTCCCTAAGAAAAGTTGAGTTAGAAAACCCATTATCTAAAAAGAAGGACCAAGGAAAATGTACCAGTTTAATATAGGGCCCTCTATAATCCTCTGTAAATTGGACTTCTGTCTGTAATGGTCTGCAGTAAACAAAGGGAAATGAAGCATGTATGATAGTGTTACTTTTGCTAAAGAAACATCTTAGCAATTTAAATGCTTTCCATAATACTCAGAGCATTTGCATGAAAAAGTAACTAGCAAATAGGTAGGAAGAGGCAAAATCTTAATGTCATAGACCATAGCATACACTAGAAAGATACCAAAGGCTGAGCAGAAGTCTGATATATTCCAAATTTCTGGCTGCCAGAAATATAACCGTTAAATGCTGCAGACCTTTTGACAACGGAGAAAATATCCTGCCTGTTAACAGCAGGATCTGACTCTTGTCAGTCTCTGCAAAAGACTTATACTTCTTGAATATGGGAAACATTACAACCTCTTTCTGGGTCTAGAAAATTTTAAACGACAGATAAAGGATTAGGTTAAGCAGCTTAACTAAAAACAAGCTAATTACCAAATGTATGCCATGTGAAAATATAAAGTGACTTTTAATGGAAAACTAGTTGTAGCTTCAGTTGAACACCTACAGGGTACTCAGTGGAAGTCATAGCTGGAGATCTTGATCACATCTCTTGCCACTGTCTATGTGATACTAATTAGCTCCAACAAATTAGCGTTAAGGCTCCAAACCCATGTTTGTGTGTACACATGTGCGTACATGCGGTTTAGGTACCAAATGAACGGCTACAATGACAGTCATTGCGCTGTGGGACTGAAGCACAGCATGGAAGACAGGGGCAAAGATGCTGTAACTCTCCACACGTTTTCATCTGTGATAGTAAATACATGTACAAGTATGTATTGCACCGATATAGCATGCATAGCACTCTTTCAGTCGTATATGCTACAGCCAGTGCTTAAAACACCCAGTTGCTAAATGAACTGAATCGGAGCATATCACTGAATGTACCACTGCCAGTGCTATGTTCAGTGCCATGCTCCGATGCAGTTCATTTAGCCCTTGCTAAGGTGCCCTTGCCAGTGGAAGAGCTGCATCCTGAAGGTCAGTCCTCTCTCTCTCTCTTTCTGTTTTAGTAAAGATTTTCACACTGCGGGGTGTTAATCAATGATTAATTTTCTTCTTCAGCAGGCTCGATGCTTCTCTTGTTCATACCATACAAGCGTGCTTGGTATTTTCTTGGAGGAGCTAGGCATTAATTGCACAAGTAAGCATTATTTGAGGCTCATGATGAAAGCCCAGTGTTTGTGGGTCAGCTGCATTTGACATCACTGTACAGTGTTAGGCAATGTGGTGTTGTAAGAAAATACTGATTTAAAGCAGCGAAGCACCTGCTTCCTCTGAGGTATTTTTACCCTTGTTACCAGATTAGGTTTCTATTTCTTTCACACTCTCACCTGCTGTTTGCTCTGTCTAGTTATTGTCCACTTAATACAGGCATAGTCAGCCCAGGCCTTGTGACTACTGGTTGTACTCAGAGTGGCAGCCAGAGGTTTGGCATCTCCAGCCTTGCTCACTGGTGTACGATTTCAGTCCGCAGGAGATCTCATGGAATTACATAAATTGGGTACTATACATGAGGCTCCTTGATAAAGCAGAGTGCCAACCCAGACTTTCACTTGTATTCAGAGATTGAGTTACCACACTGACACACAATATGGATATTGGCTGGCTGTGTAGAAGCAGCCAAGGAGAAAACTTGAAAGACTATTTTAACATTCATATCTCCCATCCTACACGCCTTCGAAACATTGGGTAGAGAGCCAAAGTGTTGGGAAAGTAATCTCTACAGTAGCTGAGGTACAAACCTTTGCATTCAGCAAAAATAATAACTTGCAGTCCAACATTCTGACCTGTAGTGAAACAAATTATTTGCATCAGTACAACTATGTGGCAATGTACAATATGTCTATAACACACGCAAAAAAAAAATTTAAAAAAAAATCCATGAAACTGAATTCTTAAGGGTGAGATGGCATGATGATATCAGCATCATACATGGTAAGCAAAAATAAACTAAGTGCCTGTAGCATCAGCAATACAGATATTGCATAAGAGAAATCCCAGAAATATAACAGTATTAATTATAAGTGAATTAAGTATATTACAAAAAATATATTAATACAGTAATATATAAAACTGTAGCATCAGCAATACAGATATTGCATAAGAGAAATCCCAGAAATATAACAGTATTAATTATAAGTGAATTAAGTATATTACAAAAAATATATTAATACAGTAATATATAAAATACTGTATTTATATTTATGATTATTTTTTGTATAAATAAAAGAATAATCACAATCTGTAAGACAGGAAAACACCTGAAAATGAAACATGCAAAAAAGCTTTTGTTGAATCTGGAAACAGTAAAGAAAACTGGAAAGTATTAATCTCGTAATCAGGTGATTTTCCACCCATTATGTTCTCCATTATGACTGTGAACAGCTCTTACAATATTCCAGAGTCCAGAAGCAAGTCTAAGTAGACTGGATTTCTCCATCATCATTTTGTGGTTCATTAGATTTTTATATGCTGTGGTATCCAACGAGGAAGCATTGGGAACTTTTCCAGGAGTTATATCCGTGCTTCATTAGTTTTAAGGCTATCTTTCAGCCTCATTCTTACTTGTAAAAAAATTTCCTTATTTCCTGTGGAGTAATGAAAGAAAAACCTTCTCATCTTTACAAGCTTGCATTTTCTTCCAGTTGCGTATTTTCTTCACAGCTGAAATGAACAAAATATTGTGGCTGCCTGGAATTCTACATGTCCAGGTTGTAGTCTTAAATATTATGGGCATTCATGTAATTGAGAAGTCATTACAAAACTATCAAAGACAAACTTACATCCAGAAACATGAGTGGCATTATAAAAGTCACTGTACTTGAAAGACAAATAATAGTATTACAACTTACTGAGAAAACATTCACGTTTGCACATGGTCTGTGAGCAGTATGCGTACATCAGAAAGGCAAGGAATGGTTCTTCAATAAGCCACCACCTTCAATGTCACATCCTGTAACAATTTGTTCATAACTAAAAATAGGGCACAATCAGCTGTTAATCACAAAATGAAATAGCCATCTGCAGTAGCTGAGTTTTCAAACATCTAATAGGGCTTACAATTAAGACAATATACAGCTCATTTTGTGTGCATTCAGGTTTTGGGTTTTATAATGAACTTGTTTGCATGGTCATCACTCACTATCATTTTTTTCAGTGGCTTTGTGCAATGGAGGTTTGTAAGTTCCTGATTAATGAAAAATGTTGGAATGAAATATCACATAAAACATAACTTCATAGCAACAATTACTTTTCAGAAACTGGAGAGGCCATTTTCCATAAAGTGGAAAAGATCGTTCATTTTCTGGAAATAGTTGAAAATAAAATTTTGTTTGTGTTGGTTAATTGTATAATAAAATACAACATGGGTTCAAAGAAAAGGTTTTGCAAAACTCTGGAAAAAATGCTGGGTTGCTTCGTGTAAAACGGGTCAAGTAAATTGTGGGAAGAGTAATTTAAATCAGAGAAAAGCAAAGCACAGCTACAGGATAGTAAGGGAAAAGGCAAACTTTTCATGACAGGTGTTATAAATACTTCCAGGTTTGGGTGGGTTTTTTGTTGCATAAGAAAGGTAAAAAAAATGACATGATTAATCTCTGCATAGTTGACTCCAGTTCTCAGGTAATAATAAAAAAATTAGTAACCTGGATTGCACAGGTATGCAAGAAACAGCACTGAATAGAAATGTAAGTTGGTACACACAGAATCAGGTGAAGTCCAGCAGAATTTAGTAGTTCTAGCTCAAAACTGGCTCTGCCAAGCTGGGGTTAACTCCTGGGAATTCCATTAGTCCCAGGTTGTCTCCCAGGTTGTCCTGCTCACCATGCCTGGGGCATCTCTGGCCCAAAATTAGCTCAGGATGCGTTCCCAATAAAATGTTATGCTACTTTCTGTGCCAGGTTGGTTCTGGATGCAGAGCAGTCACCTGTGAGTGGCTGGGAAGGTCCTGGGATGAACTCTGGGTCCCAGTCTCTCAGGGTCTGAATAAGCACTGTTTTACCCCCAACTCCCAAGTAACTGATAAGTCCGCTACTTTTTGTTAAAAAACAGTTTGAACAGGAAATAACCATTCTGAGTTCCCCTTTCCCCAGGTCTTTTTAATACACTTTGTTACAAGAAAACCTGGCCTAACAATTCCCTTCATTCTAGGGGAAATTTTGAAGAAAACTGGCAGTAAATGTGAAGGCTTTTAGCTATTGAGTTCTGCATTGAAATCCAAATGTCAGAGTAAAAACCCTGAAAAGCCGCAATTACACCAAGTGCATGCCCAGCATTTTGTTGCCCCTAGAATTCACCTGTCTGATTCTTGCAAGCATAATTGTTTTAAGTGGTTTTATCTCTACGAAAACTATAATCTTTGTATTTTTGCTGATGGTTACTCAAATTAAAAATGACACAGTGCTGAAATATTTTTAAATAAAGATGCAGTGTTTGGACGCTTGCCTTGCTGTCTATTCTGTCAAACAAGCAAAAGATAATCTCAGTGATTAGGCAATTTTTTTCTGTCTGGGTGGTACACTTTTCTCATAGCTAATCACATCAGAAATATTTCACAATGACTTGAGTACAACTGGCAACTGTTATTTTTGTTTTGTTTAATGTATTTGACTCCGAAACAGCGATGTAAAAATTTCGGAAAGATGCTCTCTTCATTAAGTCAATTATGTGAAGGTATAAGAACCCTCATGGATACCAGGAGGCTGTGCATCACACAGTAATGTAAACTCATCTTTGCATCCACACAGTGAAAACAACTCTGATGGCAGATCAGCGTAATTTTGTTCTGATGTTTCCCCTCATAAATACTGAAAAATTGTCCTCTTTACTTGAATTGGAATTGGGTCTTGAACATATTTTCATTACCAATGTCAGGAAACTTACTGTACTGAGAAGTGTGGAAAGGCACTGAAGATAAAGTATTCTAAGATTTAAGAGGACACAGGTCAGACGATGCCTGTGTCTATAAAAATAGAAGGTGGGTAGCACGTGCAACTCAAAGGGTAAATTTCTGGGCATCTTCTAAGTGTGTAAATGACTTTTCTTGAAGAGAAATTGCATTTCTGTCTTCTGGATAAATTTGCAGAAGCTTAACGTTTATATAGCATGTGACTTCAAAAAACTGTTGGCCAAATAGGATCTACCCAAAATTAAATTGGGAAATTTCTTTTCCTTGGTGTGGAGCCGAACCAGTAAACCCATTCAGCCACAGCTGGTTCTAGGTAAGACCAATCTCTGCACCATGTTCTGAGAGAGGAAGTGTTAAGTGCCACGGTGCAAAGTCAGCCTGAATCCATCTGCCTTTCAGGAGACCCAACATAACTGTGTCTATCAAATTCTAGGAACAGTCTGGATGGGGGCACAGAGAGGATTGCAGTGACAGCTAGGAAGTTGTGCCACCAATAGCTCCAGCATAATGCAAAGAGGCAGCTGTAGCACCTCTGTGACAGGGACAGGAGATCATGAAGGCAAATCCATGACTAAGCTCTGCGTTTTGATCTGTGATACTGCACATGTATTACTTGAGTGAAGTAATGCTGAAGTGATGAGTGAGTCCTTCCAAAGGACTGGAAAAAAATTGTGCAGAGAATCCCACGTGGCATTGCACCTCAGGCTCATGAAGGTATTTATCTTCACTTGACCGGAATCCATGGGTTACAAGGCATCAGCATCCCCCCAGTCTCTACAGCTGGAGCCCCATGTCCCAGGGGGCACTAGGAGGAGCGCTAGCTCTGCCTGAGTGTGCACAGGAGGAAACATTTGGCTACCAAGCTAAGCATTTGCCTGAGGACAAAATACAGAGTTTCTGTGTTGTTGTGCCTGTAGTCTAGACATACAACACTTGCATGTGGGGGGTGTGTGTGTGTGGGTTAACTTTTATACGTCTGTCAGATGCTGTGAATCCCTGCGTTGATAGATCTTAAAAGTTTGTGTGCATACTGGACAGCAAAGGACCTCCCGGGAATCCCCACAACCCAAATTATCAGCTATTGAATACAGCCATGGTATAGTCTCCTTTTCACAAACCACCTTACATTTATTCTAACGTTTTATTTTGTTTGTCCTTACTGCTTCTGCTACTCTTACAGGGCAATCCTTGAAACTTAATTTCTACTCTTAATTTCCAGTTTGAAATTACCCATGAACAATCCACATATGCTCTTCCTCCAGCTTTGTCCTTCAACTTAAATAGCTCTTCTTTCTCTGTGGTGTGGCCTACCTGAGCTTCAGTTTGTGATTCGTGCATTTTGTTTGATAGTCACGGTGCCATTTAAAACAGAGGTAGTGAGCTCTGAGACAGCTCCTGATACACTTCAGGACAGCATGTGTAGTTCTTAGTATTTGTCTCGCTAGGTTAGACAAACGAAGCTTTCATCATATCTTTTCTCTGCCTGAATTAATCTTTCTAACCACCACAGGTGTACATTTTATTCCAGCTAAGCTTTCACCAGATCTCTGTCAATAAAACTTACTTAATACGGCTAAAAGCACCTGTAAGATTAAATCCAAAGGTACCATTTAATTCATGTGTAAACAAACATGCCAGGCTTTTCCTTCAAGGGAGAAGACAACACTTGATTTCACTTTGACAGGAAATACTCTTTCTTACTTTGTTGTTTTCTATGGAGCAACTGATACTTAATCCTGATGGTTTAGATAGCTAATGTTTATTTTCAACAGATGGGTTGTATTTGGCAGTCCTATGCGTGGTCTGCTCTTGAGTATAGAATGCAGTTGCTTGCTTACCTGTGCTAGTCAAGCAATACATGCTCATGTAATACAGTGCCTTAAGAGACTATCGGAGGTGTGAAATGTGCTGTAAAATAATGTGGTTTCCGTTTTATATCACAGGAGTAATTCCAGCTGCATACTGTTTAAATATGATTATCAGCATCATGCAAAGTAAATATATACCCAGCTTGAAACTGGTATTAGGATTAGTTGTGTTACACCGCTTGGCTCCTCAGACCTCAAGATGCTGCCCTTATTACTGAGCTTCCCGCAGCGTGATGGGTGCTCTGGAGCCCGGTAACAACTGGGCACTTGCAGCCGTGTACTGATGCCAGGCCAACTCAAAGCTGTTCATCAGCACAGGCACAATTCAAGACTAAATATCAGCCTCTCTGTGTGCAATGGCTTCACACTAGGCTGAGGTTTTTCTTTGCCTTCTCTCAGCCATTCTCTCCTTTCTACAATAGATTTTAGCCCTCCCTTTGCCTCAGTTCCCACTTCTGTGTTCATCATTAATGTCAGAAAATATTAGTATCTCAGAAAGAATAAAAAGAATACCCTGTATGAGGGGTAACTGACACTGCAGACTGCTCCCCATGCTAAGACAATGCTACTTCTCTTTTTCAGGACTTCAGCCTACTTTTTGGGACTGCTGGAACATTCCAGGCTGTATTCTCATTCTCTGAGCAGAGTCTTCCCGATGCTGGTAGATGTCCTATATTTTTCCAGTAAGTACACAGTCCTCTTTGGAAAATGACATTTACAGTATTATATATAGACTTATATAGCCTTATCAGTAGAATTTGCCAATTTGTAACAATTAAAGGCATTCACATCCAACATCCTTGAAGTTAGGCTCCTCCAAAGCTGCATTGCTCACATACTGGTTCACTTACAGAGTCGGCGTCTGTGCTGAATAAATCATGCAGGTTTCCCCCACCTTTTGTCTTCAGAAAATGATTTAATGTAAAATGTAGTTCAAAGTGAATGTAAGGTCCTCTTGTTTTCTCTTTAAATGTTTTATTTTCTTATTTTCAAAGAGCATGAGTATGCTTTTTATATTGAAGCAAAAAATTAGGAATGTAAATTTGACTACGTGCTGCATATAGAACAGCAAAGTAACACTTGCTAATTTCTCACATGTTGGGAGATTTTGTTCAGTTTCCCTCTACTCTCCAGTTGCAAGTTATTTGCATTACGAATAATGGACTGAAACCACACTAAGCAAGTGTTGCTCAGAATAGAGGCCCTGCAAAATCCTGTGGTGTGAGTGAAATTAATTAGCTCTTGTCACTACTGTGTTCTGCAATATGAAGACACAGTAGAAGAGCAGAATTTAAGGGGGAAGAAATATTTTTTTTCATAGGCAAAGTGTCATGCTTCTCTGAGGTTGTCCTCCCCCTCTGCTCTGCCCTGGTGAGGCCGCACCTGGAGGTGTGTCCAGTGCTGGGCTCCTCAGTTCCAGAAGGACGGGGAACTACTGGGGAGGGCCCAGCAGAGGGCTGCACAGATGATGAGGGGACTGGGGCAGCTCCCTTATGGGGAAAGGCTGAGAGAGCTGGGCCTGCTCAGCCTGGAGAAGGGAAGACTGAGGGGGGATCTTATCAGTGTCTACACATATCTCAAGGGCAGGTGTCAAGGTGATGGGACCAGACCCCTTTCAGCGGTGCCCAGCGACAGGACAAGGGGCAACAGGCACAAACTGCAGCACAGGCCGTTCCGTCTGAACATGAGGCAGAACTTCTCTACCTTGAGGGTGACAGAGCACCAGGACAGGCTGCCCAGGGAGGCCTGTTGGCAACTCTGCAACCTGCTCTGGGTGACCCTGCTTTAGCTGGGGGTTGGACCAGGTGACCTCCAAAGGTCCCTTCCATCCCTGACCATGCTGTGATTCTGTGACCATAGATGACACTTTCCATATTGATAAGGCTTAATTCAAATCTTTATTTAGGTATTGGAAGTTTTTCTTTAATTTAACATGAAACAATTTAAATCACTTCCCAGAAAACAACCATAGTATGGTAATTACACAGATGAGTGAAATGGCAGTTGTTTCCTCTGTAATTGAATCAATATAGTCTTTTTATCTGTTTTCTTTTCAAAGTTCCAAAAAAGAGGATCATATTTTTCAAAATAAGGCTGTGAGTTATGCATATTTTAATTTACAAATATACTATCTTAAGTTGTTCCTTGTGGTCTCATCTATTTGTGCAAATACACTGAAAGGAAGGAGTTTGCTGCTGCAGATTTTAATGTTTATGTTTACAAGAAATAATGTGACAAAAAAGCTTCAAACAAACAAAAGCGCAAATATTTTTCAGGAAGAATGTTGTTCACATGTAATTATAGTCCAGTTCCTTCTGAAGAAATGTTTTTAATGTGATGGTGTTAATTTTCAGCATCAATAATTTCTCAGTCTGTTTAATGGATAACGTGTTCCGCTTGAAAAATATATAAAAGTGGCCAGTTACAGTAGAATATTGTCAGACCTTTCTTGGGTTTCTTCACTAGAAGAGAAGTAACAATATCCATGTTTAACAAATGATTGACATAAGTTTTTTCAAAATAGGAATTTCATGGCAAGCATTAATTGACTAATATAACCCCCTGACCCTTTTAATCAATGCATGGAACGACCATTTGGAATCCAAGGTGATTTCTTGTTTTAGATTTGCTGTCCAGCTTTTCATATCCACAGCTTGTGATAATTCCTGTTTACTCAAGCACATCTAGATAGCATTTGGCAAAGCGAGCAATGTGTGCAGCACGTAAGGCATCTCTCAGCTAAAATACGGCTCTTTTCTGGAGTTAGACTGGGTGAATTTTGGCAGGTCTGTTGTGATGGAGGGACTGCTGGGCCCACCCTGTACGGTGGGACTGCTGACATCCCATCACCCAAACCTCCTTTCTTCAAGTTTTGCAGCTTCAGTTATTCAGAGATTTTGATATGAAATGCAAAGCATTAGGAGCCTTGGTTATGCCTATTCTAAGGACTGTTTAATCAGCCCACCTTGTTGAAAAAGCAGTCTTTACATAAAAAACTAAAAAAGGAACAACTCGGTGTCTGGATAGTTTCCAAAAGGATCCTTTCTTGTAAATGAAAGAATCTGGTTGAAAAATAATGGGTAGTGTAACCAGAAATTCACCAGCTCAGACACCCGACAGCCTGAAAATACCCTTGATAATTTTGTAACAAAAAGATTTGTTAAAAATTTGGTGTTTCTGTTTAATATTAGTGCTTATGTTGTTATACTGTGGTATCTCAATGCTGTTTTTCACAAAATGTAGGTGGTGCAAATTAATAATAATATGATAAGTTAATAAGAATCTATTTAGAAAGTAGAGAAAGAAATTAACTTCAACAATAGGATAGCTAACATTAACTGTTCAAAATCAAAAAATGTTCAGTTTGGGTTGGAATCGGTTTATGACCTGTTCTTATATTTTTTAAAAAAAATGTTTTCCATTCTGGTTTTGCACAAAAGAAAGAAAGATATTCTGCGATGAAACATAGAAAATCTTCCATATTATTAATAGAATTTATAGTACATTAAAGGGAAAATGTTCTAATGAAAATCATCTATTTTCTTTGAAGCCAGTGTTCAAACAGATGCCTTGGAAATGGGTGGCAATAAACAGTGAAAACTTGTCACTTTATAGCTTTATTCATGAAAGAATTAATTTATCTTAGCAATTACTCATTTCAGGGGGCAGCTGTAACTCATATTTCCTAAGATAGTTTTATTTAAATATAAATTGGCTGGAGGGAGATAAGTTGTGGGGGTTTTTTTCTCCACACTATTACATCCCTCATCCCTAGGCAATATACAGAACACAGGAATTTTGTTTTTTTCTGGCTTCCTTTCTCAGCAGACTTGGTAACTGGCCCAGGGTTTTTGACATGAAAATGCTCGTTTTGTGCTGCAGCTGCATTTGGAGCTGTTGTGGGTTGACTCTGGCCAACAGCTTGGCACCCACGGCTGCTCACACCAGCAGAAGGTGGGGAGAGAATAGGAAGAGCAAAAGCAAGAAAACTTGAGGGTCAAAATGCCGTCAGTTTAGTAAGTGAAGGAAAAATACAAGTGATGCAAAGGCAATCACTCATCACCTCCCACAAGCAGACCACCCAGCCACTCTCCAAGCAATGGCCACCTTGGAAGCCAAGCCCCTCTACCCTCTTCTTCCTCTATTCCAGTTTTTATTGCTGAACATGACACTGTACAGCATGGACTATCCCTTTGGCTAGTTCCAGTCAGCTCTCCCAGCCGTGTCCCCTCCCAGCTCCTTGCTCACGCCCAGCCCATTTGCTTCATGTGGGCAGAGTGGGAAAAAGAGAAAGCCTTTTTGCTGTGCAAGCACTCCAGGGACAGCCAAAACACTGGTGTGTCATTAACACTGTTTTAGCCGCAAGTCCAAAACCCAGCACCGTACAAGCTGCTATGAAGGAAGTTAAATCCATCCCAGCCCAACCCACTACAAATACTGAACTCTAATTTTGAGGATAAGAAGGTACGTGAGGTATGCCACTAGCCTTTGAAATAGTTGCAGACTGTTAGAACTCGTTGATTTAAATCGGCAGATCTGGTCCTGGATACCTTATGCATTAGTTTAAGATCAAAATTCAATCCAAGATCACCTTGTACAAATAACAGTTGGATATGATTAATTAGCAGAATTAGACTTCTTGCACACGTAACAAAAATATATGTAGTTTATACAGTAGTCTGTAACAAGACTGATCAGCTGACAAGAAATGCAGGAATTTCTTGTGAAGAGTCCATGTTCTTCTGCTCAGGCTGCACAACAGGCAGTTGTCCTGTTTGGATTTAAACCAGAGATCTCATGCTGGAGTTCCTCTTCAAGTGGCTTTTAAAGACAGGTCTGAACTGTGTCGTCAGGTACTTTAATTAGAGCATGTAAATGTACAGCAGAAAAAAGCAAGCAGGTTCCATCTTTGCCTGTGCAACTTCCCCGTCTCCTCAGTATCCGAACACGAAGCTCTCATCTTCTTGGGCTGTTAATTGCTATGTGCTGTTAAGCATGGAATATCAGCCTTTACTGGACACATGTAGCACAGTTTTATGTCTTGACAGAAGGCAAATAAGGTTGACTAACAGTATACTAGTACATACGTAAATCTTGTTTTCTTTTATATCTGTGTGCATTGTTTGGGTTTTGTTGAGACTTTTCTGCAAAAGGACCACTGTGGCATGAGATTTTATTGAAGGTAAATACAGATTTGAGACAATGCTTTAACATCGGAATTTGGTTTTTCTGAAAAGTTCCCACACAGTTTACTGCAATTTTTTTTTATTGACTGTAGAAGCCTCCCACTCTTTATAAAGTGCTTGTTAGCTTAATTAGGGGGTCTGTTAGACAACTATTTTTTCCCATAAAAGCTGCTAGGAGACAATTAGGGAGCTGTTAGTTAGGATAAAAGTAAGCTTTGTAGATTTATATATGTTGTCTTCCCACCCTTCAGGTCTGTCCACTGCTGTGAAATAAACATGAGACTTCCATGGTACGACTGTTGCTCTCCTCTATTACCATGTAAAGTGCCTATTGGAAGTGCTAACCATATTGCCAGACACACTGGCCACCAAAACACAATAAATGCTTCTGAAAACATGAGACAGCATCCAAAAATCTATCTCTGCATGTCATTTGCCATGCAAACTAATACTCTTGTACTCTGACAAAATCAACAAGTAATTAAGTAATTAATGTTTGTTTCTCAGTATGTATTAAGCACGTGGATAGGCAGAAAACTGGCTACAAAATACTTAAAACAGCATGTGGTGTGTAATATAACACAAGCTTTGAAGATTTACCAGCCCAGAGAAAGAAAAAATGCTTTAATTCGTGCCGTGACTATAACATTTTCAGCGTTCTTTCTACACGGCCTTTTTCTGGAGAGAAATTGACTTTATTAGTCCTTCAGCCATTAACTCTTTATCTCTTTTGCCATAATGCTATTGGTGATATCTGTTATTTTCTGCATATAATTTCAGTACTTTTCCATTCTCCAAGGCAGACCTTCGGTTTGTCTAGGGGGCCATCAAACAGAAAGTGCAGTATCATCAAGGAGACTGCTGCAGACTTGCACAGTGGACAAAGCTGGTAGCCATGTGGCTTTTCTTTGAAACTGAAGTGGTGAATGTTGTTGTTCCTTCTTTGTGAGACAAATGCATATTGAGAAGTGAGAGAAATGGAGACAGCTGAATAATGTTTGTATGTGATATTGGACATGATGTATATATTACAGGTGAAAATGGTTTGGCACATTAGTAGTGTTTATAGGAATTAGATGGAGTAATGGGCCCAAGGGAATTCTACTGGATTTTGAATCAGGATAAGTCATCAAGGTATATGCTTCGGCAACTATAAATAAATTTGTTTTCCTAATCAAATAAGACACTTATGCCTGCTCGGTAAGGATCATTTTCATTACCTAGGTGGAGGTAATTGAGTGGCAGAGAGCAACTCACATCTGTTCATCAGTAATACATTTGCAGGAAAGAAGACTGGAAATTCTCCCTACACACATGGGTCATTGCTTGGCATGACTTTTAAATTAATATTCTGGCTTAGTTTTGCATGCTCAAGAGTAATTGTATGTAAACAATCCCCATCGAAACCATGAACACATAACTGCAGTGACTGTAAGCTCTTTATGCAGAAGTTTTTTCAAGCTTTAGCTTTTAGCTTTGTACTGAGCAACCTAGGACCATGATGGATAAACTGGATCCTATGTACAGTCACATTTAAAAACAAAAAAGAAAAGAAAATACTTGTGGGAAACTTGGGATGCAGTGATAGTTCTTTTAATTGAAACACATGAGTGCTAGTTCTTCTTGAATCAACTTGAACAAAAAATCCTAGTTCCAAGAAGCTAGCATAAATTATGTATCTGCATCTTTTCAGTTGACTCTGATTGCTGTTACTTCCTAAAACATATCTTTTAATGACTTTTTGATGTATCATTAGTGCATTAAGAAAAACTGTAAAGCTTACAACTGAATACAACTCTGGATCCCATTAAAAGCCACGTCTTTGTCTCTGAGCCCTAACTCCTAGAAAATGTAAAAGTTAGGGCTCTTTCCTGCAAGCCTGCAAAATGAGATATAGCTTTGCTGTTACATCACTCTTTCTGCCACCTGCTGCGCACAATACCTACCACGTAATCAATCTCAACAGCTCTCTGGGACTTGGATTCTGGAGCAGGTCCCCTGCAACAGAACCTTCCCATGGTGAGTAAATAAGTTATAAGATCTCAATGTATTCCAACAAGGTTTTCACTTGGGGAGGAAGGGAAATGTTGAAGAAAATGTTTCTCCAGAAGCAGTAACACACCTCTTTAGCAACTTCTAATAATTAGAATAAAGAGGAAAACAGACATTGTATACAGTGAAGGTAATTTTTTTTTCTGTACAAATAATTAAACTGAAATTATATTCCCAAGAATATCAACAATATTGCCACAATCATAGTAAAAATGCCTTAGTAAGGAAGCTACAGAATCAGACACTGAAACATCTCTTTTATTATTGATATATAATATTGAGGATAGTTGCTCTAGCTTTCAAAAACTTGAATGTAACCCAATTCAATTATCTGACAAATTCAACATCCTTCCAGTGGTCTTCGATAAAATTCAGATATTGTAGACCAAGAAACAGAAAAACTGGACACAATACCCACGTAATCTGAATTTCATCCTGTTTGAGCATTGCCTCCTGTGTCCATAACCATGAAAGCCTCCTAATCCTCGATCTACAGAGACTAGAAGCACCTTTGAAAAAGTAAAACACAATACCCATCCCACAAAATGGTTCTGTTCATCCTTTCCAACCATAAACTTTTGCTTCCCCTTCAGACCCTAATGATTTTCACCACTGCCAGAACACCACCTGCCATTGAATAACCTCTCTCTGTTAATGAGGTCTTCTGTTTTGCATGTGGACTTGTGAAAATGGTGTGAGTATTGCTGTGTTCTACTGAAAAAAGCGTGGGGTTGTTTGTTTGTTATGAGTTGTAGAAGTTCACAAAGCTGGATACTACTGGGTAGTAGTTTTTCTAAGGGTTTTGACTTCCTCTTTGATCGGACTGGTATTGTGTATTAAAATAATATGATTTTGTAGCAACTAGTTGCAGGTGAGACAGGCTTTTTTTATATAGATTCTCATTATGTGGTATTTACATTACCTAAAAGAGATGTGTGAGTGCATATAATTAAACCTGAAACCAGAAAAGGAATGTGGTTTTTTTTTTTCTTTTGTTTGTTTGTCTAATCCCTCACCTAAATAACACACTAGATCTTTTGGGGACTTTTGCGAAGCAATGGTTTCTCCCAGGTACAAACACCCTCCAAGCTTGTGCTTTGTTTTCAGGACTATGGGGAGAAGGAAGGATGCAAAGGATCAGGGAACTGTGTTAATTAATTCAAATGACAACAGTTGCTGACTTAAACCTGAAAACTCAAAGGTCATGACAGTAGCAATTACGGAGACATTAAGAATGTCAGAAGTGACACATAAACTACAGCAAAATTGGTTGAGAAGCTGCTCTGTATTTAACTTGGTAATGTATTTTAGTAGATGATTATCCCTATGAGCAAAGCACAACATGTGAATGCCTGTCTGTGGGTATCTGAAGCCACAGATGCCGGCTTTGTGAAGTAACTCCTCTGTTCGTTCATTCTGTGAAAAATAAAACCACATTTCATCTGTCTTAATAGCCACCTTGACTCACTTAGGGCTTTTGCCTTGATTTATAGGGCAAGATTACAGTATTTGTTCTTTCGCATGAGCGTATGTAGTTTCCTAGGTTTACTTGCGTGAGCGATACCACCGCAATCAAAGCAATGGATGCGTGTCAGGTTGACTCTTCAGATAAATTGTTATTATAGATTTTTTTATAGGTCTTGTTGTCGTTTGAAAATGATTGTCTCCCACTGCCACTGACAGTGGATGAGTCTTGTCACGTCAAGTGTGGGAAGAAAACTGATCTTTAGACATTAATGCCAACTGCAGATAGAACCAAATGAAGATACACATCTGAGCATATTTAAATGGGCTATTGACTGACCTTTCTTTTTTGTATCCTGCAAACTTCAGCAGGGAGTTTCTTTTTATGTAGAACTTTGTTGTCAGGCTTGACTAAATTTTCACCAGCAGGTAAAGATGGATGCCATACATTTTTAATTAAGCATTGAATCTCAATTATTTTTAATCAATTTGTTGTGCTTGGTAAAAAAACAATGCGCTTTGTACACATGTGCAGATGCATGCTCACACACATACTATCAGAATTATAAGCTACCTCAACCTTAATTTCTGTTAACACTTGTTGTGTATTCAGAGCCATCACTGGTTAATGCAATAATTATATTTAAATGGTTGCAGTAATGTGGAACAAAAAGTAATTCCTGTTATCTCTCTCAATTTTGGAGATGTGAGGAAGTCAGATATATGAACTCTGGGTTATAGTTATTAAGCTTCAATTATTACTCTTTATTAAAATGAAGAGAGAACAAGGCATAAAGGAATATGTTACGTAAGTTGTCATTAGCAAGATACTAGAAAGACTGAAGGGGTTTCTGTTGCCAAAAAGACCCCTTTTAATTAAAGAAAAAAACTCTAATGAGAATCCAGCAATTCCAAGCCATGTATCATAACAAAAAACCGTATAAGAGACAAATTGTTCCATGTAGATCTAATAGTATTCAAGCCAGGAAAGAATACCCAGAAACAAAAACATCACAAACTGTGAATGCAATAACAGCATTCAACAGTTCAAATAAGAACTGCCAGTGCAGTTAAAATAGCCACTTCATGGGACATTTCTGCATCTCAGCTCAAGTACAAATATGAAAACTAGAATTAGACCAGAGGTGCATAGCCTGTCTGTACACAGAACAGTAAGTCCACCTCAGATATTAGGTGGCCAGACTTGCACAGTGGAATTGGTGTTCCACATCTGAATGAATGGGAAACTGGAGTATCCAAATAGAGTTAATCCTGATAATGTAAGAACTTGAGAGAACCAGGTAGATGTAGCATTTGCAGGTGTAATTTGGGCATGCAAGCATTTAACATCTCCAGCATAATGTTAGCCTATAAAGAGCTATCAAGGATCCTGTAGAGCCATTAATTTATTGTTTCAACAACAGCAACAAAAAAACCCCACCGTTGATGAATTTTTGAGTAAGATGTGGTTGTATAATATATTTTTTATAGTGACTGAAAATGCTTGTTCTGCTTTAATATTAAGAATGAAACTAATATAGCTGCTGTGGTAGGCTACTGGTAAGCAACTGGGGAATATGCAGAACAGGCCACATCTCTGACACGTAGGGGATGTGGTAGTGTGCTCTCCCCCTCCCTGCCATCCCAGGCTGTGCGGGCTGGAGGGCACCATGGTAGCCAAGAGCTGTTTGGGACAGTGGTTGGAAGATGCCTTGCTGGTATGCAAATATGACTGTAAGTCAATCATCTTACTTTATAAATATTGGACAGCCCCGGGCTCGCTGAGCTCTCCTGCACACCAGGATGTCCCCTTGAATAGGGACGCCTCTTAAGGCTGCTCCTCGAGGTTGAGCGATTCCTTGGCACAAAAGGTTCTTGGTAAGTGATTAACAGCATGTTAAACTTTGTAATCTTAGAGAAGTGATACAAAGGATGGATTGCACATATATAACCCTTTAGACATTAACTGCTGACCAAGTCTGGGTCTAGGAGTGGACCCAGCTGCACCTAGACTCCTCTGGGAGAAGGAGGTCAGAAAGCAAGGGGGTCCTTTCTGAGCCTCATGACTCAACGGGAGCATCTCCCTGACAGTTTCGTCTGACCCTGTTCTCCGTGCAGTAAAAAACCCAAGTGCCTTGCCATCAAATCTTGTTAAACCACTGTGGCATTTACCATTGTACTTTGTTAACTCACTACTTAACATCCATAAAGTATATCATTGCTTCTTTCTTACAAATGAAGTGCATGACTCCAACCACAACAGGGGAACAACATTTAAAGCTTGGAAACAGCTCAAAGAATAACAAAAATAGGAAATAAAGAACTGGGTTTTGTACCTAAGCAATGTTTGGATTGCCTGGCATGGATCCAGATTATCAGCAGTACCCGAACCACAAGGAATAATCAGAGCATGCCACCACTCTCTGCATTGAAATGCTTTCAATGAACTGAGAGAAGAGAAAAACTTGATAGGCATTGTGCGTGCTGTGCTTGGGGGGCAGAGCACAGCAGGTTAAAATATGATGCCAAGATAAATGTGGATTTCCTGATCTCTTCAGATGAGTTAGTGTTCTTGTTACAGCGACAGAAGTTCCAGGCTCGAGGAAAAACATGCAGTATTACAATCCCAATTAAGTTCTTCCAACACTTTTTGGTTTTGGTTTGGTTTTTTTTCCCCTTTTGGTCACATATTGCCATTTGAGAAGAGGGGAACACCATGGCAAGGGCAGTACTGTGGATCCAGAATGGCTCCTAGATAGATCGGCTGGCCCTTTTTTTTTTTTTAAATACAGCGACTCTTTACAAGAGCCAAAACTTGTGCATAGTTTAGATATATTATCATTATTGAAACTGTTTATGAGTATGTCTGTGCCTGTTCTGTAGCCTCTACATCCTGTATTGGTGTCTGTATAGAAGTACAGTTTGCAACTGGAGGAGCTGTAGAACACAGCCTTACATTGATCTTATGTGTGCAGAAACCTTGATAATTAACGTCTCCACATACACAAAAAATAATGTATTACTGAAAAGACAATACACTTCACTGTGATATATACATTATATATACTGAATAGACAATTCACTTCACACACAATTGAAACCTTTTGTCTGAATCACAGTTTAACTCTTACCTATAAGCTCCTAAACATTACGTACAGGATAAATGCACCTATTGGAATAAATCAGTACAGCGTACTTGACACCTACCTTACCAAAAAAGATAAGAAAATACTTATTAGCAGGTTTGGTAATACCTAACTTATTTATTAGATTATAAGTGGTACTCAGGAGCAGGGCATTCATCCTGGAGTGTCATAAGAACTAATTTTTTTCAGTTCTGTAAAATCCATTCATTGTTATTCCATGTTTGAATCGGAATTTTCTTTGAGAAGGAAATACATACTAGGAACTGTAGGCATCATGGACTAAAAGTTCACAAGATGGAAAATAATGCAAGTACCAAAATAGTCTCTAAATGAAAATGCTTTTATCTCATAGCAATGTTGTGCACAATCTCTTTATTTTATAAATTTGTTTGGTGTAGACAGCTTTTTTATGCTTTTTTTTTTTTTTTTGTCCTAATGTTCCCTGTTTTTCCAGAACTGGAAACTCACCTTGAGTGAGCATACTGGCTACCAAAACACCATTGTATTTGCAACCCAGTGGTAAAATTTCAGAGAAGGAAACACTTGGTGTAATATTTGTAATGTGAATTCTGTTATGAGAGTAGAGAACAAACTGGCAGCAGGAACTGCCTGGGGGATGAGTAGGTATCATGTGGTCTTAAATGTGAGTAATAACTATTCAAAACACTTGGTACTGGGGAGCCAGTGTAACATCTTCACATCATGTGTAGAACATGAAGAGGTAACTTGAAGTGCAGCACTTGCAGGCACGATACTACAAGGATAAAAGAGGAGGGGTAGCAGGAGGGGACACTCATGAGTCTAAATTACCAAGAGAGTTTTCCTGTTAGAAAACCTTTACGTATGTGGATTTGTGTGCTGTGTTTCAGTAGTGCATTAAACCTCATACTGTGTCTGTACACCTTTTTATTGAAATGCTCTTTGAATTGCTAATAAGGATACTTCAGCGGGCTAATACCTTCATCTATGGAACTACATATGGTACAGGTTTGGTATCAGCATACAAAGGTGACTCACTCCTCTTCACAGCAGACCTTGCGTTGCAGCATATGGCAAATATTTCCTTACAGCCAGATATCCTCTATTCCTCAGTTTGAAGTGCTTTATTTTACAGCAAACCAAAGTTTTTGCATTTTAGCCCTTAGGCTCTCAGCAGACATTTGTAGAAAGAGGAAAAACAAGTGTTTGGGTTATACAAAGTTAATAAAACCAGATGTTATTAACAGCCCGCTGTATCAGTATTCCATGTGTCAACATAAGCGCTATTTTATGTTCTTTTAAGATGAAGGAAAAGGAAGGAAGAAGCTAGTGATAGGATGGAATAGCAAAAGTGTGTAACTAGGCATAAAATATAAAGGGTTTACTTATGAAAAGGATGATAAATTAATACTTTGTATTAAAATACTTTTTCTAGAGATATTGTTAATCCAAGAAACCCATCAGTCACTCACAGGCACAGTTCTATGGTGGTGGTCACATACATGAGAATATCACTTGCATAATTTGTCAAAGTAAAACTGACTCATTAATGACGATTACTCAAGGTCAAAGTAAGAAACAAGTGTTATGCCTTACTATTTTCATCCAGATAATTGCACATTCCCTTTTAGCTTGGTTAGTATTCAGGCAACGTGCCGTATGTTTCTCTGTTGCTGAATGTATAGCGGAAAATGACACGAAGTCCGTTTTAATTTGGTAGTGTTTTTTACTCAGAGGAGAGAGAAGAACAGGGAAAGCAACTTGTGTCCTTTATTGTATCTCTGTACTCATTCTTTGTGTGGTGAAATAGTTGTACCTTTCTGTCTTCTCTCTTACCTCCTTCTTCTTCTGAATACATAGGAACTCATGCTTTAAAGACCTAGTGAGGCAAACTGCAGGCTGGGGAAGTACTTCAGCACAGCCACAGTAAGTGCCTGGCTTCTAGCTTTGGAGTTTTTCTTCATTCTTACAAACACCTTTTGTCTGGTCTTGGGGATATGTATTTCTAGCATTGTTCCAGCATGGTTAGCTTTTATTCAGAGTCCAATGATGACTTAAACATGAACAAATGCAGGATCTTTTATTTTATCTTGAAGAAAATCCTCAATGCAAAAGTCATTTCAATGGCTTGGTTTTTTTTCCCTAAAAGCACAAATAGAAAAGTAATGAAAATTATGAAGTCGAAAGAGTTGCAAAATTGTTGGAGATTCATTAAACTGCTAAAACTTTCCCTCTTTTTTTATCTGTTCTCTCAATGCCTAACATGCCTGCCCAGTCTAGATGTCAGGCTTCAGGTTTTTTTTCTGCCCGAAGGCATTAAAGGCTGCTTTTCTACCTTCCTAGCCTCACTGCCAGGCTGTGATCAGCTCTGAGGAAGCACCACCTCAGCCCTTCCTCAGAGCTGTTCTACTGTAAAGTAGACTTGGTTACCGAGATGGCTATTTTCAACTCACTGAAACCAGAAAAAAAGGAAATTGTCACATTCAAGACCATCGCAGATCTCTGCCTGTGGGTAACTGCTTCCACTCTTGAGTGTTTCATAGCTGCCTTGCGTTGGTGGCACCACGTTTCTGCTGGAGGCTTTCCTCCATTTTCTCTCCCCGAAACCCATGTGCTGAGCTCCCGCTGCTTTTGTGCAACCACTAGTGATTGGTGACAGCTGGAGAAGGGGATATATATATATATATATATACACATACACACATACATATGATTTCCTAAAACTTCCAGATTTATTGGCAGCCTGATAAGTAAACTGATCTTGCTCACCACATCAGTTATGTGTTCATTAACGCTCATGGTGGGAGGCTTAGGAATACCTGAAAGGACGAGTCACTTCTTTTCGTGGGAACATCTTACCTAGGCTTGAAGTGGCCATGCAACCACATCCTGAGACTGTGGCAAAGGCTCATACCATGAAGTTTCTTATGTTTTAATAGAAGAGTGGTATTGTTGCTGTCTTTCATTTCATGGATCAGGCCTGCAGAACCTGACTCAAATTTATTTGTTGCTTTTGGAAAGCTAATGTCATATTCTTAAGTCAATTTGAATCTCATTGCAAAAAATATCATTAAGTACTCTGTAACATTTCCTACCTTAATCCCCTTTCTAATTGCATAGTTTGCCTTAATTAATGTATATAGTGTGATTCTTTCTTCCCTTTCTTTTACTTGCCATGTCCTCCATGTTAAATGTTTGTTGGGTTTTTTTTAACCAAGAATTTGACATAAGATTTTGTGACATGTAGCTGTACAAGTTTGTTGCTCTATAACACATAGGTTTCTGAAAGGTTTGTAAGTACAAAGTTTTATTCATTTTTGATACTTGGAAGGATTAACTCAGAAAAGTTTAGTCCTGTATTTAAACGCTACTGTTCTGAACCCATAAAGCTGCTGTTTGGGATCTTTTTCAGCACAAACTCTTCCTCAACTTTAATATCTCTTCAAAAATCCAAATTCACTGGCTTGCAAAAAGACTGAATATTAATTTCCAAAGAAAAAAGTCCAGGTGTGGTAAGCAATGAGCTCAGACACCTGTTTGGTCATAAGAAATGGCTGTGGTGGGTGTTTCTTGGGTGTCTTAGTCATACGGCATCAGAGCAGCCGTAGTTACAACGTTGTTGATGTGCTCAAGGTATGAAGGAATCTAAAAAAGTTTGCTAGAGAAAGCTGAAGCTCTCTCTAAACCAGTATTTCCACCACTGTTAACCGATACTGTAGTAGCAATTATAATGTGTCTTTTCCACTGACAGACTGATGCTTTGCTCTGCTGAGGAACTCACTGTGAGGAAATTGCTCTGCAATGGCAAACTGAGCTCATCTTTTTATACGCACGTCTCCCAATTGCCTAGTATACATCTTCTGTCTAGTATAGTTAAGTATTACTGTTCAAATGTTGCCTTTTCCCTTGTCTTATGCTGGTAGCTGCCTCATTATTCACTTAAAATCAGTCGTCTGTGTTTGTTTGAGGTATTCTTTTGTCTTTTAAATTTTGCGTCCCACTTAATGAAGTCGTTAAGTGTCTTACCGAAATGCAGTGGTGCTGGACTCAGGGGATCAGCAGTCTGTACTAGACCTCGGTGATGAGTCCACTCACCCAAAGCAACGAGCCAAAGTTTCATACCGCTGCCCCTGCCCAGGGCTTCAGGATCCGAGGCAGCAGGAAGGCTTTTTTGGAAGGATAGTTCTCCTTCCTGCATGTATGTTCTTACTGATCTGGTTTCTGAAAAATCATTCTGCAGATAACAGGAGACAATTTAACACCCAAATACTTTCTCTGGAAGGGATAAAGGGATGCATTTTGATGCGGTGAGTAGTCATGCAAGTGTGTTAAAATGGTGAAGCAGAGCAGTAATAATTGAGGCTGATGTAGCTCCATTTTCAATTTTATTTTCAGGGTATAAAAATTGCTGTTACAAAACTGATCAGGTAAAATCTCCAATACGACTAAGAGATAAATAAGGTAAGATAAAAATTGCAAGCATGAGTGACAATGTACCTGCGTATCGCTGAGAATTAAAAGAATTTTTATACTAGTGCCAGAAGGTGAGGGGAGAGTATTGAACAGCTTTATTTCCTTTTTACTGTTTATCAGAAGAGGAGGAGAAATATATAACCAGCAGATACAACCTTAGAAAACCTCTCGTGTTTTGAGCTTTGGATCAGATCCCAGGACCCAGCAAAATATGAGAAAGAATAGTTGAATATACTTGAGTGAGCTCTGTGCTATACAGGTACCCACTGGATGTTTTCGTCGTGATGAAGGTGACGCTTGTTTAGACGCTTGCCCCGACGGCGGGAGGCACGGGTGGCTCAACACCCTTTCTGTGGGCTTCTTTGGAGACGCTCGAGGCTCGTGGCTCTGCACCTTCCACGCTGCAGCTCGGACCAATGTTTCTTTACTTTTGAGACCTGTCAATCGAGCCAATTATTAAAAAAACCCAGCCTGTATGTATGTCCCCTTTCAACTCCTTCTGTCTCTTAAGACCATAGAGGCAAAATTTGGATGGGGCTGGAATGGTTTATTCCGGAGCCTTTATCAGCACCCGGAACTAGCAGGTGTGCTGCTCGCCCGGAAGGCTGCTCTGGGGGAATCTGTAATTGTTCTGTTTCTCGTGGCTGTCCCGCTCGGCGGCCGCACCGCACACGTGTTTCACAAGTGTTTGCACACCCCCGCCGCGCCCCCCCGCCCCCCCGAGCCCAGCCCCGGCGGTGCCGCTCCCGCACAATGAGGGCCGAGGGGCGCCCGGCCGCGGGGAGATGACCCCGCACACAGCCCCCTGCCGCCCCCGCGCAGGGACCCCGCGGGGCTGCCGCGCTGCCCACCGGCGGACTGTCAAGGCAGCAGCACGGGAGAGGCGCGGACCGGCCGAGGGGAGGGGAGGGGGCGAATCCCCCGGCCGCCGGGCTGCCATTCCCCACGCCGGGGTTCCCATCCCATCCCCGACACGGCGGGGCCGGCAGAAGGGGCGCTGCCCGCCACCCCCGGGGGCGCCCAGCGACCCACCCCGCTCCCGGCCCGACCGCCGCCCCGCTCCGCTCCGCTCCCCTCCCGCCCCGGTCCCCCTCCGCGGCGGGGCGGGGCGGCTCCGCGGGGTGACGTCATGGGGGCGGGGCGGCGGGGCGGGGCGGCCGCGCCGGGCTGGCGGCTGCTCGGGCGGCGGGATGGGGCGGAGGGCGCAGCCCAGCGGGCAGGTGCCCCGCCGCCCCGGCAGCCGGCTCCCTGAGGCACCGCGGCCCGCCGCCGGTGAGTGGGCCGGGGAAGGGGGCGGCGGGCGGCGGGGCAACTGCCGGGTCCCGGGTGCGGGCGCTGCCCGTTTTGAGGGGCGGAGAGGGATGCTGGGGTTTCCCCCTTTTTATTTCCCCCTTTTTGTTTGTTTGTTTGTTTGTTTGTTTGTTCTGGGTTTCGCGGTTGTTGCTGCGCAGGGTTTCGGGAAGAGGCACCCGGGCAGCCGGCGGTTCCCGCTGCCGTGCCCTTGCTGCCGCCGGCTGCGGCACCCGCCGGGCACGGCGCGCCCGGTTCCCGCGGCCAGAGGCCGGCGCCGGGGCGGCCGCCGGTGCGGGGCACGGCCCCGGTGCCCGGGTCTCGCAGCCTCCCGCCCGTGCGCTGCTGGCAGTGACCATCGCGGGGCGTTCCTCTTCCACCCCCTGCCCCGACTCCCAGGCGGACCCCGGGCGGGAGCCGAGGGGCCGTAGTGGGCAGGGGCTCCCCCCGGGCCGGGCAGGGCGCCCCCGGGCCGGTGTGGGAAGGGTCTTCCGAGTGCGTGTGGCAGGTAGCGACTTGGTAGCAAGAGGAGACCCGGGTCTGAAGATCCTGGCTCGGGAACGTGGGCGAACTTGCCCTCTGTTCATAATCAGTTCATCAGCTTCTTTTAATGGAAGCTCCCTGTGTGTGGGCAGGGGGATAGAAGTACCAGCCCTTATAAAATGAGGCACTGAAACCCGTGGAAACATGTCCCGGCTTCCAGTGCTGGCAGCACGTCTTGCTGTGGCTCTCCAGGCTCTCTTGCTTGCGCCTCGTAACCTGGCGGTTTGTCTCGCTTCTCCCTTATCCCTTGTATTGTGCCCAGACTTCAGGGGAGCATGAGCATAAAACGCCTTCTTGCACTTCTTCCCCATCTTCTGCTTTCTTGAGTTTGCGACTTGGGTCAGGAAGGAATTCAAAGGCGGAAAACACCACCTTAGAGCTGAGTGCCGTTGAAATTGCCCCCATCGCCCAGCAGAAAGGCAGTGAAGTGCCTTGGGTGTGCTCCTGCCTCGCTGCTGGGAGTGCTGCTTGGTTCAGTTCCCGTGCTCGGGTGGGGATCTGCACACCTGACAGTTCCTGCACGGAGTGTTCTTAAATCCCTGTGACAGAGCATGGGTTGCAGTAAATGTGCGAACTTGATGCACTGGCTGAGAGAATGAGCTTATCTTGCAGAACATTTTCTTTCTAATACTGAACAGCTAATATGGACGCTGCCACAGTACTTCATTAAAAAGTTGGGAACTAATTAGCTGTTTCTTACAGCTAGAGTTCCAGATTTTAATTAGAGTTCCTGTCTTCAAGTTTAAACTGATTAAAGCAATGCCAAAGCCACTCTTGGTTATTTTCAATGTTTGTTTAAAAAAACAGAAGAGAAAACCCAAGTAATTCTAAGCTCTTTGAACTTCGTGTTGAAAAACAAACCCTTCTGTTTGGGGTTCTGTCCCTGACGCTGCTGGGAGTGGGGGGTGAGGAGATGCCTGTTGTGTGCATCTTGTATTAGAGTGAGCAAGGAAACTAATTAATGACACTGAAACCTAAAGGTTTGCTGTTCGCAGGGCATTGGTGTCACCTGGAAAATGGTAATTTGAAAAGGAAAACTGGAATGTGTTAACTAACAAAGATAGCACTGGGTAACCTGTGAGCATTCAGGTGCATTTCCCAATGTTTGAACCACATGTAAGGGTGTGTTTGGAGACACAATGGTGATGCTTCCTAATAATGCTAAAAACATTGCTGGTGTTTAATATTCCTAACCAAAAGTCTCATCCACACTTAAATAAAGCTGTCCTGATGATTTGTTATTGCCTTGCATTGCCTCATATGCATACTTGCTCCTGTCTTCGTTCCGCTGAAGAATGTTTGGTTACTTGCTTTAGACTTTAATACAAAATTCAGTGTATGGCTCATTCATGAGTACCCCGCTGTATTTTTAACAACTTTCTTACCCTTTTTACGTGTTTGAGAGATTTGCAAATTGATAATTCCCAAGGGAGTTGTTATGCTGATTAGACTTGCATAGTGGGTTTATTCTGAATATTTCACAGCAGTCTTGACACTCTTCATGGGAAGAGTTTAGTTTTTCTCACACTGCAAAGCACTTGTGACAAGACTTAATGATGGGTGCTTTAAAATACAGAAAATGAAGTTTTCTGTAAATTTTGTGCTAAATGAATGACACCATTTTAAGGCATGTGGATGGGTCAGACTAGCAGTGCTTGGAACTCTTCCCATATGGGACTGACAGCTGCCCTTAACTCTGTGAACTTGCTCCATTTAAATGTTTGGTGCAGTAAGAGCTTTGGTAATCTTCATGCTATGGCAGAAGGTTCTCTTGTCTGTTCCAACATTTAAGGGATTTTATTTTTCAATATTGTTATTTAATAGTGACTGAATTCTGTGCAAAAGAAACCTCTTTGCAAAACCTTGGGTGTTAATTTGGCATCTCCAGATATTTACATTCAAGGTACTTGCATGCTCTGATGTCAGGTATGCTGCCAATTAAACCTATATAATTAAATCTCTAAGTAAATGTGACTAATCTTTTCATACTATGATTATTCCATATGTTTGTTACCTACAGCTCGCATCAACTAATATGATGTCAGTATGGATAATGAGATAAAACTGTCATCTTGGTTTTTATATATAGTGTGGGATTTCTATATGTGTCTGCTGCAATTAACTTTTTAATATACTCAGAATAACTAGCTTTAGACAACTGGCTTTTCTCTTGTGGAAGAAGCAAGTTCATGTACTAGGAACACCTATATACAAAACCTGAATCATTTATTAGATTGTTAGAAGACTTTATTAGCTAGACAGTCCTGAGAAACCTTACATGTGATTTAGGAGAAAAAATTCCCCAAAAGTGCCTTACTGCACTTCCAGTGTGAAGAGCGTGGGAACTGGAAGTTTCTCTGTAGCCTGTGGAGTCTTACTGGACTGGTCCAGCTAGGAGCTGATACACCTGCTGGTAGTCTTGTCCCAAGCGGTGTGTATCTCCTTGTAACTTTGGTCCTTTCCTCCATTGTCAGTTATGGCTGGTGTCTGCTGTCACAGCCATGCTGCTGCCAGATACCCGTTTTCTGGTTTTGATGCCTTTTTGCATTGCTGCCTTACCTCTTCTAGGTTTTCAGCTTTAATTTTGTTTGGTTTCTGTATGTATATTGTCCATTGCTTAATCCAGTAGATTCACTACCATGTGGCATACATGACAATGAAATTATATGCCTTGACTTGAAAAAAAAATAACAAGATGTTTCTCTTTAAAGATCTATGTGAAATTAAATTCAGAATAGCCTCATCTTCTTAATAGCAGTGCAAATTCAAATAATGACTTACTAGAGGAACTTAAACCTTTTATGTGATGAGAATAACCTTGTTAATTATCAGGGTTAATGAGGTGCATTCCTTTAAAGTGAACAGAGTGATCACAGGCCAAAAAGAGGACCCCTATTCTGCTGGATAGTATTTTTCCAAATCATTGGTAATTGAAAAGAGGATTTTCTTCCAGGCAGATGTGTGGTATTACAACAGTTTATATCAGATTATTCACGAAAGAGGGATAAACACCTGTTAAAAAGTAGACTATAGGGTACTGTCAAAGCAATATGAAATGGTAAAACAACTTGATTTGGAAATAGTAAGGAGTTTGATAATACTGCATTATTCAGTGCTGTTTCACAGCTCTCTAGGGTGCTTCAATGCTATTTTTAACTTCATGTAGTTCCTTGTACAGAATGGTTCTTGGGATGCAGAGGCATTAAAGGTGCTTTGGACGACTGTACTGCCATGTGCTGTCCCGTTGGTTGCAGGACAGCTGTACAGGACAGGTCCCGTACCGTATTGTGAGGGGGTTTGTCAGTGCTGAAAGATAGAAGGGTAGAAAGTAAAATTCAGACTAGGTGACTATTGAAAAAGAAACTTTTTAATTTTATGGTGAAGATGATACTAGCTTTGTAGCTCTCTTATAATCTTACCAAATGAATGTTTTTGCACAAGGAGTGTGGCATTCAAGGCATCAAAAGCATTTCTGGTAGCTTGTGTGTAGGAAGAGTTATGCCGTTCCTGTCCGAATTATCACGTTAGCTTTGCTTGTGTGTTGCCAGATCTCTTCACAAGAATGTCTTCCAGAACTGACCCATCTATGTCTGTCCCCATGAGACGAGATCATGGCCCTGGGATGGGTGGTGGTGGGAAGTACAGTACAACACGAAATCTTGGCTTGTATTTGCCCTGTACTGATTTGGCTGAACTCTTAGTGCTTTGGAGTGAGGTAGCTGGTTGCATTGTATATTTTGTGTGTCTGACTGAGCAGCAGGTTAGAGGTGGTGTTTTGTCTGAATCTGCAAAAATGTTCTGTGGATGTGCACCTACCTACCCACCCTGTATAAGGAACCATAAAGCAAAGAAAGGAGAGCAAAGAAAATGGAGCTACATGCAGCTGTTACTGGAAAATTTAAGATAACGAAGAAAAGTCAGGTTTGTGCTATGTAAACTTTTCTTGATGATACAATGCATGGCGTGGAAGGAAAGGTGGTGTTATTGTAGGTTAGCTGTATGCAGTCAATGGTAGCTTGAAAATTCTCTACTTTGTGGAGGGTTTGGCTTGTAAGACTTAAATCCATTGTTTATATTCCTTTAAAAGGCAAGAAATAGCTTGGTATTTTTATAAGATATGAAAACAATTGTTAAAACTTCCTGTTAGAATTGAGCACACTTTTGCAAAGCCAAATTGTATGATACCAAGTTGACTTTGTTTCATTTATAGAAATGTGATTGTGCTTTGTAGAGAAAATGGTAGTCCAAACCCACAGACTTCACTGGAATAAAATCTATAACTTCAGTCTGGCAGATCAAGGAGGGCAGAGTGTACTGGAAATGTTTCTACAGTTGCCCACCAGCAACCGAAATCCAAGTTCCGACTACTTATACCTTTAAATGGAATTTAGACAAAACTAGATCTCAAACATTATTTCTTCAAAAAGGGTATGTAATGTTTGACTGTATTAAAATACCAGTTAATGTGGTACATAGTGAAAAATAGGTGTATGAACTTCTAATCTGTTCAGCCAGGTCAGTCTGAGAATCCAAAAACCAGAAGCTTGTTCCATTTGTGATGCAGAATTACAGCCTTGCCTGTTTAGCTCCACTGCAAAATAAGTTATTTAAATAAGGTAGTGGTCACTGGCTGATTTCCTGTAAGTCTTCCCATTTTCTTCAGAGGAACAGTTTCTCTTATCCTTTTTGCTGTCTATAATATTGCAACTAACCGGTCCCTTGCGTTGTGCTGTATTTCTGACTTTGTTGCATTACGCAGCAGTAGAGGGGATGAGCAGGAGGAGGGAAGTAACATCACGGTTTTGCAGGAACTTGCGGAAATATAACTGTCGTGGCATTGCGTGGTGAGGGCTCCCAGTGAGGGTATGTAGGGGGACAGCTCCTGTGCAGGTGATAACTGTTTTGGTCATGTTGGGTCATTGAGTGAAAATGTATTTGGGGTCAGTGGTATACTAATCCCCATTTCCCGGTTTCTGCCCTTCAGCCCTCTAAAGGAGGGGAAAAGAGATCCCAAATGGAAGCCCAGTAAGGGAAAGGCAGGACATCTCTGCAGTCATGGGAGCAGCTTCCTTGACCTCCATGGAGTGTAGTTTATGTTGTGATGGCTTGATGACTGCAGGTCTTGTGGGAGATAGGCTCTTCCCTGCCCTCCCTCCTCTCCCTTATCACAAGTATTCTTCTCTGAAGTCTTCTCCAGATGGAATTTTTTAAATATCAATGATGTTATGGAAGAAAGAGACTTCTTTAACATGGAAGAAACATTCAAAGAGAAAAATAACTATTACCACATGGATTCAGATGTGAAATTGATGTAACATGAGCCAAGCTAGATAGATATGTAACCCAAGGGACAAAATTTTGGTGTGAGATCAAGTAAGTAGTAATGAAATAAGGACTAGGATAAGATTTCTGTCCAATGGAGAAGTGAAGTTTCTGAGCAGTTTTCTGACAGGACAAGGGTGTACGTCTGTTGTGTGGTCAGAGTTTCAAGAGGAAGCCCAAGCCCAGCATAAGACTTCGTAGGACTTAGATGTGATGAGAGGAGGCTGGGAGGGTAATGTGGACTGCAGCATTGATTGTGGTGGTTTGCTACATATCATCGGCTGGGACCCGTTTGTATAGCAGAAGAACGTGAGGTGACCTCAGCTCTCGGGTTGTCGGGGCTGGCTGAGTGCAGAGGCGGTTGCCCTGCTGTTCAAGGACCTCAGCACCATCCACGGCAGTAGGGAAGATCCCTTGCTAAAAGTAGGCTGTGGGGTCAGTGTCCCACATGCTAGCACAGATAGTGTGTAACGGGACGAAATCTGGTTGTGCTTTCCTGGTCTTGGGCCCTCATGGGAAAGGGATGATTGTGCTTCCCAAGGGAAGACCTGGTACTTCAACACCTCCCATGTGTGGCAGTGGCCTCGGGCTGTGTGAGCAGCCCTTGCCCGTAACCTGTGAGCGCAGCATGTTCCCCCGGCCCGTGGCGGGCAGTGTGCTGCTTTACCTCCTCACGGCTTCAGGCTCAGAGGGTCTCTGCTGCTGCGTTGGAGAGAAACCTAAAGCGTGGCTCCAGAGTGACGGGCCCCTTCAAAGTTGTCTGCTGTCTCCTCGCAGGGGTGTGCTCTCTCCTGCTTAAAGCTCCTCTGCCAAGCGCAGCCGAGCACAGCTTGGCTAATGCGACTGAGTTGTTCTTCTGGGGAGTGGTAATAAATTCAGTGCACAAATTTATGTAATATCAGTATCAACTTGTCCTTCTCTGTGCTAGTTCTACGTGTGGGTAAGCAGTCATCAAAGTCAGCTGATGGGTGTGAATTTTTGTGAAGACAGATGCTTTTCTATAAAGTTGGTAATGTACCCAATCCAGTAGAGCTACGTTTAAGATGCATCTGCCTTGTTTGTATAGTACGTTTTTAAAAATTGAACAGTAAAATCGGTGCCTTTAGGTTAGTGGAAGCCCTAACAGGAAATACGAGGTATTGGATGGAAGATGACATACCTGCAAGAAAGCCAGACCAGTTCCATCTCCACACGCCTCTCAAACACTGTGCTTTCAGAGCTGGGGGGCTGCGTGCAGTATTCTGTGGAGCTGAGAGAAAGGGGCTGACTAACGATTCGAGGCAATATGCTTCAAAAAGATAAAAGCTCTTTGATAAACTTTTGCTAGAGTGAAGAACTGAAATCAACTTTGCAGTTGTATATGGATATGATGAATTTGGTAGGGTAGGCAACGATGTAGAGCAAAGCCTCAGAAATCAAATTCTGTCACGAGGAGTATATGAAGGCCTCTCTTCTGCAGCCACACACAGGAGGAGGCAAAAGAAACAGGTAAACCTTAAGTATTTTCTTGGTGGGTTTGTTCAGCGAGCAGTGTCTTGCACTTTGTGAGAAACTGTTTTCTGATTTTTTTTTTTTTTTAATCTTTTGAACTACATTCGTAGCAATAGTATGCTGATTGTATCCTGTCCTTCTGTGAAAAAAAAAAAAGTTAATACAAACCCTGTTCAGTCAGTAAGTGTTTGAAAATAGCCATGTTTTATGTAAGTAAGAAGAGCAGCACCTCAATTGCATGTGTTTTGCTTTGAAAGGGAATGAAAGGCGATGTTACAATGAAAAAATTTTGGCAAATGGGAAAAAAGCTGAAAAGAAGTGGCAGAATGTTCAAGGGGCAGTTTTTATCCCTGCTGAGGCTGAGAAATTTAAAGGGGAAATTATAAAAAGAATTTAATGGAGAGGAAGACAAAGGTAAGATTGTAGAAAATGGAGAAAGGCCTAAGCAAACTAAAGGAAAATGAACCTGTAAAATGTGAGATAGGGGTAGGGTGGAAGAGAAAAACAGAGGAGGAAATATTTACGATAAGAGAAGATTGAAGTGGCTGAAGTGATCTCAGTGGAAAAATAGTGGAAAAGGGACAGAATTGAGACACAGAATGAAAGATGATGATCACTGTGTGTGAAATGGGAAAATCTTGTTTTAAGCACGTGCTGTGTTCAACAGCCTTTTCTTCCCTTTTGCTAGGGGAAAATTTTGGACCTGATCTGGCAGCCCGAGAGGAGTGGGGCTACCACAACTCCATGCCCTGGGTCCAGCCAGCAGCAAGGCTGAACCTGTGTTCCCAGTACACACGTGCACATGCGAATGCGTGCCTGCGTCCGCTCCAGGTGCTGCACTGCAGACACACGTGTCCCCATCACCCACCCCGGGCTGACACTTCAGTCCACTCGCTGCAGTCTCTCGGGTGGCTGGCAGGGCAGTCGCACCCCAGTTACTGTACTCAGACCCCTGTGCACACATGCACAGTGCATAGAGCCCCTCACCCAGAGAACACTTGGGAAGGATTTAATAACAGATAGGAGAATGCACTGATCGGGCACAGGGTATGCCCAGGTAGCACAGCAAACTACTTGCAAGCAGCTGGCCCTTTTAATCCACTTCTCTGTTTTTTCACACTTGTTCCTCCTCAAATCACGTAAATACATCCCTGTCCCTGCATTTGGTTCCTCCTCTAAACATCCCATAGTAAGTCCTGTGTATTCCCCCCAAATGCCCTTCCCCTGCATCCTATGATGTGTCCCGCACCCCTGGGCATCCACATGATGGGTTTCACACCTGGGCACTGGGGCTGAGTCTCTCTTGGGGCAGCCCTGGGAGGGGTCTGGATGGGACCTCTCTTCCTCTGAGTCCCTAATTTGTGTTCCTGTCTGCCGTTCTGCATCCCTGTGGTCCTCTGGGCTTGTAGTGATGGGCCTGTAATGTGCTGATCGCCCCTGTGATTGAGGAGCAGCCCGGGAAGAGCTGGGCAGGCTATCACTTGCACTCCCCCACCTGCCAGTGTGTCCCTGTGCTCCTTTGTTGGGGGGCAGATGAGCTTTTATCACTTAATGTAACAGTATAGATCCGTCTTCATTTGCTATGAGAATTTTTTAAAGAGTAAACTTGTGATGACAGTGTTTTGTTAAATAAAATGTAGGAATGAAAAAAACGTAATTGTTTTGGAGCATGTGCTTGCTGCCTCCTTGTTTGGCTTTATGCGGTGGAATACAAAATGTATTATATGACCTATCAAGTCCAGTCAAGTTAGATTTTTATTTTAAAACTTGAAAGGGATTATTCTTCAGTTAAGGGTCTAATCAGTAGAAATAAGCTATAGTACAGGTTATAATGCTACTTCAACATCTGTGAGGAATCCAGGTGATGATAATAGTTACAAAACAAAAACTGAGGGAGTGCTTGTGATTGCCTGTGGTAATATTGTAGCTGATGGGATGGAATTAAATATTTTTTCCTGAATTGTCACCAACATTTCTTCATGTGCCTTTAAGAACTTAGACTACTTCTAAAGGCTGTAACCATTACAATTAGTTCTTTTAAAACTATGGTTAAGCGGATGCATGTTCTGTAAAGCTGTCATTAAGATATGCTTGACCTCATGAAGGAATGATTGTGTTCATCATCGGAACTGGATTTCTCAGTGCCTCAGGACTGGAGACAGGAGCCTGCTCAGAGAAACTGTCAGGCTGAGTTACACCCTGTAAAGGGTATTGAAGTGACACAAAATTCATCAGATATGTTTCCAAGAAAAGGGATGGGGAAATGTTAAAAGTTTAGGTTTGTTGGAATCACATGGTGCATAACCAAGTTTTTCAGTCTTTTTCCTACAGGAAAAGGAAGTTAAGGTGGAATCTGAGCGCAGAGGCTTAGCTAATTAGGCGTTAACAAGGAAGTGGTTTGGTTTTTTTGGTTGGTTTGTTCGTTTTGTCTTTTTTTCTTAAGAAATGGGGAAAAATTAATCCAGGCAGCTGCAGGTTATGGTTTTGACATCAGTGTTATCAAAGTTCTTAAACTGCTCTTAGAGGAAAGGATAGTTCTGTGTATAATTGTTAATTCCCAATACCTTCTAATTTTCTTCTGCCAAAGAGACTGGTACTAAGGACGTGTGCCATACCAGAGGCCCCTTTGCCTTGTCTATGCTTATATAGCTGTTTCTATAGCTAAAATGTAAATAAGATCAATTTTGATTTGAAGAAACAAAACATACTGTCAAGCTTTTTTGACATGTATCGTGTTATTAGTTGGGAGCTTGACTTCCTCGGTAAGATGAAATTTGAGAGAGTCTGAGTACTCTATAAATGTGTGGGGATAATCACAAGGCAAGAACTACTTAGAAAGAGACAATGCTGATATGAGAGCAAATGACCATACTTGCTGTGTATAAATTTACTCTAGAAATTAGAATAGGGTTTCTAATCAATAGAATAGCCTCTCAATTGAAAGTATTTTATATCAAAGCATATCTTACTGCATTAAAGAAGAGTTGCAGGAATTTGTGAAGAAACTTGCATAAAGATGATGAGATGCCTGCCACAGCAAGGAACTAAATCCATGGAGCAAGTGAACTCTTTTCTGTAGTATTCTAAAATAAAATTCACATAAAGTGAATGCATCAATATCGTGGAAGTGTATTTGACAGCAGATGCATCTCTTTCTCTCCGTAATGGTATGGAGATAGGTTTTTCAAACAGAAGCAACCGCTTTCAAGAGCCACAAAAAAATGAAAGCAATTTGGAGAGAACAAAATTTTCCACAGAAAGGCAATAGAAATTTCAACATGCGGAAATTTAAAATCGCTATAAAAAACTAGGAAGGAGTTTTTTTGGGCAAAAGTTTAAGTAGATAGTTGAAGAATGTGTTAAGTGATGATAATCTATTTAAAGTTGGGTTTCCTTGATGTATGACACTGGTCATGGTTACTTATACTTCTGCTGGGCTTTAAATTCCGTGTGTGATGTCTGCCAGTCTTTTGAGCAGAATTTTTTGAAGATTTTGGCAAGATGAGAGAGCTGTGCTGGGGGAAAAAGATAGTTTCCAACATCTTTTGACAGGTTAGACACGCTGATGCTTCAGGATGGGGGCCTTGAAACAAAATAAATTGATCTTTGTGCAAGGAATGTGTTTCTTCCCTTCCTCAGAAGATTTATTTGCTTATGGAAAATAGTAGGGCTTGAAATCACCTGTTTTTGTGCTGGGAAGGCTTAGGCTTTGTTGGCTAAAACCTCTTTCAAATTTAATGGCTGGGCCAAAGCAGGATTTCTTTGAAGCCACCGGTGTGGGTGATTTGGGCTGGGGGAGATGAGGGTGTGAGCAGCCCTACGGACACACCTGCTGCCGGGGAGCTCTGGAACAGAAACCTGCTTAGAAGGAAAACTGCAGAAGTAGAACTAGGAGAAGGAAATGATAAGGAAGAGAATAAATGCAGAGAGATGAGTGCTTGAAACCTGAGGAGTAGAACCATAGGAAGGGGAAGTAATGTGCTAAAAAATGAAATAATTGGTGTGGCAGGACATGATTCAGATGAGGCTACTGAAGAGAGGGGGTGAGGAGGAGCTAGGTAAGAGCACCACCAGCTCCACGTGGCCTGTGTGGTTTGGGAGGGTGAAGGAACACCGATGGGCAGGTGTGCCCAGCCGAAGCCAGGAATACAATCAGAGGCACTGGTCTGATGGCAGTGTAGACAAAAATGTCCTGTTGATCTGAGTTCTTGCTCGTGCAGGTTATAACACCTCACACTGTTACCTACTTTGGCTGTTACAGTAGACCCCAGCTGCTCTGCAGGTTTCTTGGGTGTATGAGAGTATGTACTAAAACTGTGTGCAATACCTTTTCCCATACTTTCTGCCCTTTCTCCATACAAATGTGGCTCAAAATTCTGATGTGCTTGGGATAAATCAGAGCTGTATGACACTTATCTGTAGAGCTCCAGCCTCGTTTTATTGTGCATGGTGAACGAGGCAGGATTATTAGGAGAGAAGTGTGGCGTTTTTTGTAGTCAGGCAGCTAAATGTTGCCCTGGAGATAGGGCTTACATCCTTTTCTGTGCACATAGGTCCTGTTTGATGCTGGTCAGAATATTTGCAGATGTGTATTTTGACTGCGTATTTGTCTCCTTTCCTGAATGCCTGATCTGAAAATCTGTATCTAATCTGCAACAGAATTAGATGATTGCATCTGAAGTTAAAGGAATTTTCGTGTGTGTTAGCTGTTGAGGCTGTGGCAGCTCTACCTGCTAGCAACTGGAGATCTTTCTGTGCCAGGTGTCATGTCTGTACATTTAGCAACCCTCAGTATTAGTCAGGAAATGACATTAGGTTATTATGATGGATGTCTTTTGGTTTAGCAGATTGGTAAAAGAGAAATCTGCTCTTGCTTTTCATACATTAGCCTCGGACCTGGCTTCCTGCTTACGTACTGAGGTGGAGTAGTGTGAACCTTACTCCTGTTTCCTTTCTGCTTTACTCTGTAGTGCTGTGATCTCTGTAGGACCTTTGTGCCTGTACGAGTTTAACTGTTATTCCCTTGAAACAGTTGTTGCAGAGCTGGAAGGTTCTGCACGCTTTAATGCCATATTGGCTATGCAGTTCTGTAACGGTGCTTCAAGCATTGCTGTCTGTAATTTCTTGTGCAATCATCACAGCTCTGGCTGCATGACTTAAAAATGCACAAGGAGAATGCAGATGTTTTACTGGAGGTAGACAACAGAATAGTCTATCTCTTTTCTTTTTTCTTTCTTCCCCCAGATATCTTACTGTTCCATTTCACCTTCAGTTGAATAAGCATTGAAGCCTATTTTTGGATCTCTAAGTTACAACCATGTCTACAATAATTCTGCTGAAGTGTAGAAAACTTTGTTACTGCAAGGCAGAGAAATTACACTCTTCTGCTGACAAACTAGTAAGAATTGTGACAAGCAATTTTGCTTTGTGGGCTAGTACTAGGAGAGTTTGTTTTGTCAAAGAACAAATAAATAACAGATGTGAGAACACAATTAAAATTCTCTGAGGGAGAGGCTGGCTTTCTGAAGGATATAAACAAAAAGAAAAACGTATTAATAGAAATGCTGTTTAAAGTATAAATAATATCCCGTGTGTTATTTACATGTTAAGATGATTTAAATCACTTGCAAAGGTGGGAAATGCCAGGAGGTAAAACAGATGATGGCTTGCAAAATTGACAGAGAGACTAGGCAAATTCTGGTCGTTTAATTGACTCAGAGAGCAACCGTCAACCTGACTGGATCCCTTAGCTTTACAGAAATACAGGTGGAGTGACTTCACATCTAAACAGCTAAAAGCTGCTCATGGTTAAGACCTTTTACCTTTATTGTTTTGGAACACAAAGAGATGAATAATGTTTTGTGGTGACAAAAATCTTTTACAGAAATAAATTCATTTATGGTAAGGTGTTGTGAAAGAATGCGCCCTATATTTTCTTAAACTATTTATAAAGTAGTTTTCTAAGAAAAGATTTTAAAAAAAAAAAAGATTGTAAGAAAGAGAGCAAAGAGACAATGTGTGCTTATTTGCCTAGGCTATTAGATGATAAGATGAAACAAGATGTATCTTCCCCAAACAGGCACATTTAATTTAGAATTCACAATCTTTTTTCCCTTTGATATTAAAAAAATATGAATTATGATTATCCACTTCTCATTCATCTTTTTTTTTTTTTTTTTTCCTTTTGCCCTTGGTAGAATAATTTCTGTAGCTTGTGTTGCATAAAATAGTGCTAAGCAATGCTTATTATAAGCTGGGAAGCTTAATGAAATATTTACATGAACACTTAACTAACAGACAGAACTTTTAAGATTTAACAGGCCACCTGCTCAGCAACTGAAATAGAGCAATGCTGTTTTCAAAACTAGCATTCGTGGCCAAGGGAACATCCTGGGTAGAACTCCCAGAAAACTGTTTTCTTATCCCATTAATTCTTTTTAGCCTTAAAAAAAAATAAATTGAGAAATCATAAGGCTTCCAAAGGAAAAAGAAGGGTGGGGGTGGGGAGGAGAAGGAAGAAGAGGAAAAAAAAGTGGTGAAAAGAAGCAGCTAGGGTAGCATCCAAGAACGCGCTCTCTTAACGCAGGAGTCTCAAGGTCAAATCTTTGGCATCTTCACCTTATTCTAGTAATTGGCTAGTTTAACACAATTTTTTTCTCCCCAATTCAGAGCTGTCTGTGCTCTGCCTTCACTCCAGAAGCAACATCATGCTGTGTTACTGTGACTTGCCCACGTTGCTGGCCCTCTTTCACAAGCCTGATTAGCAAAAATATAGGTAGTGCTGGTCCTGGAGCAGTTTGTGTGTACTTGTCCATCTAGATGTCTTCTGTGTACTGGAGGGGCACCTGCTAAACTGAAGTAAACCTCAGCTGTTGTTATGATCAAAAATATTACTGGCTTAACTGCTGGGATTTTTCTTCCAACTGTAGAAATCCAGCAGTAGACAGGTATATCAAAACAATTTTGACCATATCTGTTCCAGCAGGGATTTTACCAGAGTGAAATAGATACATCTTTCAAGTATAACATCAGATAGTGATTAAATGCAACACTTGTCTTGCAGGGGTGAGGGTTTCTTGTCAGGCACAGTTATTACGCTTCCATTTTTGCATTTAAAATTGTTCTCAAGTTTGTTCAGTCTGTGACAGCAGCATGACCTGTCCTCTGTGCTTGCGTCTAGAATGAGATGAGATCCGGGGAGTGGGGTCTGTAGAGGAGCTTCAAAATCTGAATAGTCATGTGGGTTGGAAAGAGCCCAAAGAATTAAATATCCAAATGTATACCCTTGACAAATTAACCATGAAGTGGTAGGTGGGGGATTACAAACAAACTTAGAAATTCTTATCCTAACTCCTACTACTCACTTCTGTTGTGAACATTAATTTTTTGTTTGTTTGTTTTTCCTGTAAAATGAAAGGAATTGTTCTGCTCAAGTAGACCTGAGAGGGTTGGTATTTTTCATAGGTAAAGAATGTAAAATATCCTTCTACCAGCTCAGGTTTTTTTATGTTGAAGCAACAAAGAACATGCTTTCCACTTTTTGAATATGATGGTAATTACCCCTACCGTCATATAGCTACTATGTTAGCACCACATATAGCAGTAACGGATAGTAGTAACTGCTGCAGAGAGGGTGTCTGCCTTAACTGCAGGACCGTGCTGATCTCCGTCAGTGCTGTAAGCGGCTGCTCTTTTCCCTTGGTGGACAATTGCAGCATCATCACCAGGCAAACGTGCGAAGTCTTAGCCAGCTTTGAGGCTGGCATAACTGGGCACAAACCCCATGCATCTTGCAGGACATGATTTGGATACTTACTGTCTCGAACTTTGTGGTGCTGGAAAAGTGAGTGTTTTGCCGCAGCTCCCATTATTGCAGTGTCAAGCAAGATATGGCTTTGACAATGCTGAAGTTGAGCTAACTTAGGGCTTACTTTTGTCGTAGTATTCGGAATGTTAGAAATCAAACATTTTCTCTGACTTTCAGTCAGCATTTTAAGTTTAGGCTTTGTGTTTTGTCCTGTAACAAATGTTATAAGGATTGCAGAACTGGCAGGTGCCACAAGTGCTCTGAAATAACGAGGCCTTTTTAGCTGGGAAAACATTTGACAATTGTGAGTGCTTCTGCCAGGAAACATTGCTGGCATCCAATTAAGGAATTTTCTGTAACAAGAATGACCTGAATAGTTTTATATCTAGCTTGGAAATTGTTTGATATCACACCTTGTAAAGAAAGCAATAACAATTTGTTAATTTAGAGCTTTTTTTGGAAAACCTAACTGGAGCTACTGGTCTAGTCACCTTTCTAGACATCAGTGTTTGTTTACTTACTAGAGGACTTGAGAATCAATTTCATGTTCATTTTGGCTTACCTATTTCTGCTTTGATTGTCTGATTTTCCTTAAGTTATTTTGGCGCAGAAGACATCTTTCTTCCTTCAGTCTGAGTCCTCTTTCCTGGTTTTACTTTATGTACTGTATATTAGTCCATATTAATTCACTGTATTTGTTGAGAACTTGTGCTCTCAGTGGAGAGTGTTAAATACGAAGCTTGTTAGCTGTTGGAAGTACATGTAGTTGATGAACTGTTGTTGAAGAGATACCAAAACCCTTTGCTCCAGGGAGAAGGATTACCTGCCTGCATATTAGTATCGTGGAAAGTCCTGAGCACATAGCGTGCTCTCCCGTTCGTGGCCCAAATTGAGACAGAGGAGAAAAATCCTGTAAAGGCAGGAGGCAAGAATATTCTTTGTAAGGAAAAATGTCGGCTGTTACCCATAAAGGTACCGCATGTTGGTATTAATTACCCCTTGGAAATATTCCTATATGGTACATTGTTATAGTGAAGGACTAAAAGCAAAGGTTTACAGGATAATGGAGAACTGCATTTGCAGATGGGCATCAAGAAAACAGAACTTAAATGAACCCAGGTGACATCCAGCTCTCAGTCCTGGAGGCTGGCGCTGGGTCAGTGTTCCAGGTGGCGGACAGGGGTGGTCGCGGTGAGGATGGGGCTGGAGCGTGGTGGTGTGGCAGCTGAGCGGGCTGGTGGGGCACGGGCAGCGGGCGCTGGGGGTGCCGGTGTCACCATCCCTGCAGCTGCCTGGGTTCTGTCTGCACGTCTTGCAGCTGGCAAACATCGCATTTTTAACAAATTTGGCTGTAAAGTTCCATTTCTCTTCATTAAGTGAAAATATGGTGGGTAGGCTCTGTTGTGCTACTTTTATATTTTTCAACAGTTCTGAAATGTGTCTTCAAATAATATTGATTGTGACATGGTTAATGCTTTTTAGTAAAGGGAAAAGTGCTTCATGGGATTTTTACGTCCTTTTGCCAATTTTCATTGGATACTGCATTTTACAATTTATGCAAATTAAGACAAACACCATTTTCAGTTCAGTCAACCCACACTTGATTTTTAAGGCTGGTTTCAGTTCTTGGGGAGTGGGCCAGACAGAGCAGAAACCAAGCCCTTTAATTACCCAGAACATAGCAATGCAACTGCCAGTTCCTACAGTGACCATCAGGCACCTCAGTTCTTTAGGACTTCTAGGGTTGACAGATTAGGTTTTGGTGGTCATCAGCTTTTGATGACTTTGCTGAGATTTCCAGGAACGACAGCTCCTGCCATTTGTGATGGCTTGGCTTACCTTTGATTAACCCTTTATAGATATGTGTAATAGAAATGTTAGGGCTGGTATGAATGATGTAGGAATGGAAAAGAAGCAACAGCAGAAGGGTTAAAATAAAGGCCTGTATCGATAATGAACAACTCTTCAAGGACATGGCTCCCAGGACACCATTCCAGTGGTAGGTCTGAGGAATGCGTTATTTGTGTCAGCACCAGAAAACCTGTCCTGAAAGAGCAGATGACTGGCCAGTGGAAGTTGGTCAAGTGTACCATTTCTCTTCCTGCTTACGCAAAAGAGAAATGGACTATAGACTATCTGTGTTTCAAAAGAAGGAAAACAGAGTAGGGAACAGCCTGGCCTGAGGTTTGTGTAGGCTGAGGTGAGCAGGGTTCTGGCGGAACACCCCGCAGTGGTGGCTTGCTCCTGCAGGCTATGAAGAGCCATCCGAAAACTAGCTTGATGCCTGTGGAGAAGGAATCAAAAAACATGGTGCGGACTTGATGGCTGGTGCCTCTTGTTCTCTTTGTCACATGCAGGTGATCCTGGCCAAACCACTTGGGTAGACATGTCACTTGCTTGTAGATGGATGTGAGGTTGCGAGTGAATGAAATCTTTGGCAGGATGAGCGTGAGTGGGATATTTGCAAATGAACGTCTTCCCCTTTTGTAAGATCCGATGCAGAAATTTGCCACAGTAACTTTCCCTATGCTATCTAATACTTACTTGTTTCATGCTGAAATTAAACTACATCCAGTCATAGACAGGAAGATTTTTAAGTTTCCCTACCAGCATGAGAACTGTTGGTAGGGTTAGGAGGTGTCAAAGGAAGACATAGGCTAAAGCAGTTTATGGTTATAAAAAAATCTTGTGTGACACCAGACCATTAAAATTTAAACCACAAATGAAGAACAGATCAGAAAGGAAGGAAAAAGACTGGACAGTGTTTGAACATCTTGTATTAATTAGACAACGTATTTTAAATAGATATTTTTATTGTGATATATTAACATTATCAGTAATATTAAATGAATAAAATCAATTTTACAATTGCAATGATATATATCAATGTCAATAACCCTAGTATATTATTTTATTATATTATTTTTAAGACAGGCAGTTTTAAATGGGTATACGGGATCCCTAAACGTACCAGCCTCCTTTGCTGTGGTAAAGAAACCTTGGAGTGCGTTAGATTGTTTGACCTTTGGCCTCCTGGGCAATTTCAGCACCAAAATGTGGCATTATCACTGTCAGGTTCCCTCTTCTCTCAAGAGACATGTTATCACTGACATTGCCTTCAGACTAGGTAATAAGAAGGAAATAGAGAATAAATAGGGGGCAGCAAGAGGAAACTATTTTTATAGAGTTCAGACAGCTGTGTTAGGAACCAGCCTGGTGAGCAAGAGGCATTTTGCAAGCTGGAAGAATAGCTGTATGGCACAAGCTATATTTTTATGAACTGTCTTCAGACTGAAGAGTGTAAGCACAAAGATAAACATTTGTACTTACGTAGTTGAACATACGTTATATTCGGTGTAAGTTCAAAATTACACAACAAACCAATGGGAAAACCTGCATAAGAGACAAATAGACTTACTGTCTAGCAGTTTTTGTTTATTTATAGTATGTAAAGCAGTTTTCCATTTACATGTTGTTCGTTTTGGATGCTTGTTTAATGTTTAGTAGACTATAACTGGTGCTTTTTGTGCCTGGAACTGGTGGCTTTCCAGGGCCCTGTATGTAGTGTAATTGACTTGCCAGAGTGAAAGGGGGAAATTCTGGGATGCACTGGTTTGTAAGAGCGAGGCAGAACTGCAGGGAGAGCAGAAGGAGAAATAGCAAAGTACCAGATTGCTTCGTGTGTCCCTGCAGCTTGGCTTGGGAAGAACCTATGCTGTTAAAGCAAGGAATGCTTCTAAAACAAACTCCCAAACTTTCCTTATCTTTTTGTCTAATCTTTATTAAAAGCCTTTAAAGTCATTCTGAACTTTTGTTTTGTTTTGGCCTTCTGGAAAAAAAATAAAAATAGCAATTCATTAAATGTCATGGATAATAATACTAGGATGCAGACATACTTAATTTTTTTTTACGATGCCTTTTCCTAAATATTTATGTCACAAACCTGTGGTTTGTTCTGTGCTCCTTCTGAAGTTACACATCTGGAAGACAGTGCAGTAATTTCATTGTATTAATACTTTATTTAGATTTTATTATATTTTGAAATTATTTGGATTTCTTAATTTCTGAGGGGGAGTGCAGCTGAATCAATGTGCTGGGATGGCAAGAATGCCTTACGTCATGCTGGCAGGAGCGGTGCCTCAGGTGGAGTGGTTCTTTAACGTGCCTGTTGTAGTGTGCTGGAAGCACTGACCTTTGGCTTAAACCTAGAACTAAAATCTGTCTAATGAAAAAGCTGCCAGAAATGAAAGGTCATACGAAATGTGATGAATTTTTGAACTCCTCAAGAAGGATTTCTCAAAGTACTGTAATTCCCTGTTGATCTGTCTAACCTGAGTGACGTTTCTATCACTGTTCACTGAACACTGTTTTACTGTTATTCGTAGTCTTCATGCAAATATAAAACTTTGAAGGAGAACGTGGCTTATGGAAACAGTCCAGCCTAAACAAACAGCATGTTTGATTTTTTATGAAATACGTCAGATTGGGTAAAAAAATGTATCATTCTGAATCAATTTGATAACAGCTGACCTTGAATATGAATATTTTTTTTTCCTTCCTGTTTCTTAGTAACAGGAAACTTTTCTGCAGGATGAGTATTTAGTATCCTGAACAGTTTCAGAAGCTTTTATACCTAAAAAGGAACAGATGATCTAAGGAAGTTTTGTTTGTAGCAATTAAAATAGGGAATATATAGATTATTTTTCCTCATTTTATACCCTATTGTCCTGCACTTAGAATTACATATCAACTCCTTGATGGTAGCTAAAAACTGGTGTCATGAATACAGACTAAAAATAGAAGTCTTCAAAGCTACAGATTTCTTTTTTCTTTTAACGTGTGATGCAAGAAAGCAGCTATGTGTGCTTTTACAGCTATGATAGCATTTCTTATACAAAGTGTGAGAATGTGTATAATTGTCAAAGTGTTGAACTGTATCTGAGCAAATGAAGAAAGCATTATCTACAATGTAATTTTATTCATTGACAATTGCTTACATTCTCACTCTCAAAATCTATCACATGAAGTGGTTTTCTTTCTCCTTTATTATATATTCCAAAGGTTCTTTATTTTTTTTAAAGGTTGATTTTATGTGATTTGGTGTTCAATAAAATATAAGTCAAGTCATTAAGGACACTGAAATCTGAAGCTCTGTGCTGTGACTATTTTATTATTGGTCCAATGAAGAAACAAATTTGTTCGGTTTGTTGTTTTTCTTTTTTTTTTTTTTTTTTCTGGTGGTGTGAAACTTCTTACATCCAAAGAAGCAGATTGAATGCTTGAAGGAGATTGGATAATCTTGGATGATCTTGGATTTTTCTACCTGAATTTAAAATTACTACATGAGCCTTGATTCTGACTTTACAGCCACGTGCAAAGGAGAGAATAAGACGACCTGTTCCTTTCTAATTGTTTCTCAAAGTGCTGTGTAGTACCTTTCCATCGTAGCTCCTGAAGTTCTTTATACAAAGAAAGGTATCTTTGCTCCATCGCTTAGTTGTTGTCTAAAGAATAATCCTGTAATGATGCTTATAAATGCCTGTGAAGTCTGTTTTTCTGTGACTGATGGTTTCTCATGGAGACAGTTCTTGACATTCATGTAAGTCCCAATTAGCAGGTAGAGGCATGACACCAGTTTGTTGAAGAGTGATACAGTAGTGTGGGTGTGTGCACGTGTATATCTATATCTAAAAATATATATAAAAACAAATCACACATTCAGTACGATGTCGTGGATCTTTTGGCAAATCATCTGGTGCAATTTTTTGTCTCCTTACTGGCCTATGTCATACTCCAGTGACTACCAAAATTGTGTAAACGGTAGGGTGAGCTGCTTTTCAGTAACCTAACAGGCCTGTTGCCTGGCCTGCTCTTGAAGTTTCATCACTTACAATCACTTACCACATATCATCCAAAGTGAGACGTGCTCAGTAGCCTTTGTTGGAGCTTGTTTAGTTGCATTGCTTGGTATCAGGCTGTCTCCCACCATGAAACTTCACTGACATCTTTTGCCACTATTGTTGTGTTTGTATGTTGTGTGGTAGCTTATTTTAGGAGCTAGCCTAGAAATACTTCTACTTGCAACTTTTACTTGTTGGAAGGAGAGACAATGTCATCTTGGTTTAGTTCCACTGAAGTAAAATTCTTCTGACTTCCCATGTTTTTACATGAAGTGTTTTCAAATGAAACTGGAGTGTGGAGCTGTAATATCTCTTTTTCACCTTCAGAGAGGAGCTCTTACATTTTGTCATACCTCTCTTTTTTTTGTATTTTAATTAATTGGTTGGGCTGAATGAAATTTGGAGTTTCACATATTCACCCCCACCCACTCCCCCATTTCCAGATTTGGCACAGAAAATAATTTGAAGCTTAAAACAGGCTCACCCTCTAGGAATAAAACTCTTTGCTTAGGAATGTTTTGTATCTCCCAGTGAATCCTTCTCAGCCTTGAGTCTGTTCTAAGTCATACATCTGGTGATGGTGTGTCTGATCCACAGAAGAATGAGGTAAGTTTTGAAAAATTAAGGTGGCTACAGGGAGTCTGTAAAAGAAGCAGGAAAGAAGGCGAGTAAAGCTGAAAGTGGGAAATAGTTTAATTTTTCTTCTTTGTCATCTTTGCCATCCCTTTAAAAAGTAATGATAGGAGAAGAGAAGAAAGTGTGGCTTTTAGTAGATACTTAATCTAATGTTAAAAATGGAATACAAGCTTTGGCTTCTGAAATCCTTCATGAGAAATGGCCACATGCAGCTGCCTGAATAAGTGATAGGCCTGGTACCTTATCTTGCTGTTCTGTGTTTTTGTCTTTGAGACATAGCTCATTAATAGGAGGAAAGGTAGCAAATCTCTAGGCTCTGTTGTCATATCTGGCTCTTTAATGAAGAAACGATAGCCCTTCATCAACAAAGTGTTGTTTGTTTTTGGTGTTTTTTTTTAATTTTGTATAAGTAGGGAGATAAGTCTAGGAAGGAAGAACCCTTCAGTCTTAAAGGAGTATTGTCACAGGGTACATAAGTGAACTCTGAAGGGCTGGAGAAGTAAAAATGAAAGTTTCATGGGTTTTTTAAAAATTTTTTTGTTTGTTTGTTTTAGGAAAAAAGCCTCCCCTAATTTTTTTGGCTGAGTTACAGCTCTCTGTGAATGCTTTAATGCCCAGTACTCAAAGCACATCGCAACAGTGCAAGTGACAGAGCACCTCTGCTCATCTGTTACGTTGTCATTCACTAACAGACCTCTGTATTTAAGTGCATTGCCGTAGTTACTGAAGGAGTTTAGGATTCTAAGTGGTTCAAGTCACATATTGGATGAGAATTTACTTTGATCTCCATGAGCATTGTTAGAACTGACTACTAATGAAATCAAGTCTGTAACTTTTTTGTTGAGATGCAAATTTGAGCTGTTTTGTAAGACTTGACAGAAGATGTGAGTGTACTTGAGTTATGAACTATGTAGGAGAGCAAACTATGATCACTTAACTGTCCATGACAGACTACTACTACCTGTTGCATAAGACTCTAATTGCGTGCCTCTTTCTGAGGCACAGAAGTCTTTTGTAGGCACAGGGTCCTCATTTCACTGTGACAGGTGATGTACGTGCTGTCACCTGTTGGGTTGCTAAACTTCAGTTCCTTCTATTCCTTTACTGTTCCTTCTTTTTCTGCTCTGAGTCAAAAATGAACAAGAAAAGCTCGAACAACAAAAAAATGCAAACCAAAAAAAGCCCGCCACCCCCACTGCCCAAGCAGAACACAACCAGGCAAAACTCACCACCACAAAACAAAAGGAATTAAATCCCAAAAGCTTATTAAAGGTTCTGCTCTTTAGTGATATAAATTCTAAATTGAGAGAGCTGCTGCATTAGGTTGACAGTTTAATCTATATTGACATATAATCTGAAAATAACCAGATCAGAATGCTAAAGAAAGGGAGAGCATGGACTGACATCACTGTAGTGTCTAGAGAACATTAATTTTCTTTTCATACGTTATATTGCTCTTTAAACATTTTAATTCATGAGGTGGCCCTTTCTTACTTTGCCTGTTTTAGATTTCTTAATCAGGAATATAACCTACTCCCACTGTCCTCTATAAAAATAACCTGATGGCGTCACAGTTCACTTCGTAATTTGAAAAGCTGGATACCATATGTAATCCATCGTAATGTAACTCATCTGTCAAATACAATTTCACTAACATACCTCTGCATCTGTTAAGTGGGTCTCAATAGATGTCATCATTAATGGAATTTAGGATTCTTAATTCATAGTTCATCTTTCTGTATCAAGCAGACAGAAATTATCTTGGTCTTGTTGAGTGATTTGGCCAGTAAGAGCAAATAATAATAGTGACAGCAATAATGACAAAAAATAAATACCCACTTTATTGATGCAGGTATATTTTTGCTGAATTCAGGTTGGGTGTGTTCTACATTATTTGAACTCTGTGTAAGTAAATGTTGTTGTATGAAGCTGTTAGTTATACTAATTGTTTCATAATTTGTTTTTTATATCCCCTCCCCCAATTCTTCTTTTCCTTCTTACATCACTAACTTATTATTGTCATCTAATGTAATGTAGCCTTTTCTCTTATGAATGTTTATGGATTTTTCCTTGTTTTTCTATCTCAGATTTAGCATATAATGAATTCTTTGCATGTACTCATGCCATGTGATCTTGCATGGTTATTTAGGTAATACAAAACAAATTTCCATGAAAAAGAGAGTATTTGTATTTTGTCTATAAAGTTAGATGTGGCAACATAAACCTACAAGCATTTGATTTTCTACAGATGTTCATGAGCAAGGCCATCAGGCAGCATTCTCCTGCTATGGCATGCCGCAGTCTGTTGGAAGGAGAAGTTTTATAATCTAAAAGCCCCAAAAAGCCTGTCTGGAGAATGTTTCAAATTAGTAAGTGTACCTGTGTTGTCCATTGCTGCCTATACTTTGAAACCTTCTGCATCTCACCAATGTAAATGGAGCTTGTCTGTCAAACTTTGTAAAATAAACATGCTTGTAAATTGTTTTCTGTTCTTCACACATCCTATTCCAGGTCTGAGTAGACTGTCTGAGGTATTTGTAGCAGCTCATTAGACTTTTTCAGAACAAATGTAGCCCCTTACCCCACCCTTGTTTTCATCCCTGCATGAGATAAAATAGGTTGTCATTTATAAATAGGAAAAAGGGGAAAACCACACACCCTACTACTCCCAACCTAAACACAAAAGAAAATAAATAAAACCCTCCCTTAAACCTTAACCATCAAACCTTGTGATTTGTCTTGCTGGCTTATTCTTCAATTAGTTGCCTTCAGTGTTTTTTCTTCCTTGGAGGAAGGCAAATCCAGTGCATCTGGCAACTTTTTTGGGTTTTTTTTTTTTTGTTTGGCTGTCATATTACAACAGTTGCTCAGATCTCTTCTCTGAACACCCACAACAGTAAAAATGCTTTAATTTTTTAAAATATGTCAGAATTCACACATACCCACACAGAGATTTAGTATGGTGTGTCATATAATCATTCTTCTCGGATTTGCTGTAACTTCCTTGAGATTGTTCCTCTCTCCTTTCACTTTTCAGTGAATATTGATGGAAGACATGGGGAGAAAAATGTATGGATTCTTGGCTTGTGGTAGCAGTTGATCTGTGGCCCTCCTGGGATATTGGCCAATACAGAGTTTGTCATACTTTTCACATCAAAAAATACCGTGAGAAAGTTTGGGACAGTTCAGATTTTTTAATGAGTAACTTCTTCCTTGCAGCATTATGACATGCTTTTTGAAGCCAGTAGAATGTGTGAGAAACACATATGAAGAAATATCATAGTGTCATTCAAGTTGAAGGGCACCTGTGGTAGGTTGACCTCAACCAACAGCCAAACACCACCCCGGCATCTTGCTCGCTCCTATCTCCTGTGGGCCGAGGACAAAATAGAAGGAAGGTGAGATTGGATTGAGATAATGATGACATAATAGGGAAAGCAAAAGCCTGATGCTTAAGTAGAGCAAAAAAATGAAATTCACTAATTCCTGTAGTCAGGCATTAGTCAGTGAATTAGTAGTCAGTCATTCCATTTCCTGGAAGGCAGGGTCTTCACAAGGGTAGTGAATGCCGTAACCATGAGCGTCTCCCCTTCTTCATCCTTTCCCTGAGCTTTTATTTCTGAGCATGACATCATATGGTATGGTCAGTATGGGTCAGGTGTCCTGGTTGTGCCCCCTGCCAGCCTTGTGCTCACCCCCCGCCTATGGGCTTGATGCTGTGCCAGCACAGTTCAATGACAGGTAGAACGCTGGTGTGTTCTGAACGCTTTTAGCCGCAGATACAAAGCAGAGCACCATGTGGGCTGCTCTGAAGAAAGGTAAGTCCATCCCCGCCAGACCCAGTACAATCTCCACCCTTTATTCCATACCATTTCTGTACCATCTAGAGATCTGGTCCAGCTGCCTGCCCAGAGCAGGGCTGGATTTGAAGATATGTGGGCTGCTCTGGGCCTTGACCACTTGTTCTGGATATTTTCAAGAGTGAAGATTCCCGAGTCTGTCAGGGCAACCTCTTTCAGTTTTTGGTGGCCCTTGCTGTGAACAATTTTTTCCTTTTATCTAATCCAAATTTCCTTCAGTTTGTGACCATTGCCTTTCTTTTAGATGTGTGTTTTCCAGCAAGCATGGCTCTGCTTTTAAGTCATTGAGTATAGCAATATAATTCCCCTTTCCCCCTTAGCTTTAGAGACTGAACAGACCCAATTTGCTCAGCTGCTCTTTATACATCCCATGCTCTAACCCCAGATCATCTTGTTGGCTCTCCAGTGTAGTAATGTGTCTTATACTGGGGGGGCATAAAATGGAATACAGTACTGAAGATGTGGTTTGGCAGATGCGGACTGGAATCATGATTTCCCTCCGCTCGCTGGTTCCGCTGTAGCTGGTGCAGTCTAGGCTGCCCTCAGCATCCAGTTTATTCAAGGGTGCGTGTGTGACTTATATTCAAATTGTCCGCCAGACAAATGACTGATTTCTTAGCAGTTAGCTCCCACACCAGACTGTTGCATGGGCTGTTCTATCCCAATTACAGTATTTTGCATTGTCTTGACTTTTTTTTGACATTTGTCAGCCTGTTTCTCCAGACCGTTGCAATGCCTCTGAGGCACAGCCCTGCCCCCCAGATGTGAATGCCTCCTGTCAATCACTAGTGAATTTGCTGAGGTATATTCATCCCAGCATCTGGGTCATTATGAAGATGGTGAGTATAGAATCATAGAATCTCTCAGGTTGGAAGGGACCCATGAAGATCATCAGGTCCAACTCCCTGCTCTTTGCAGGGCTATCTGAAAATGAACCATATGACTGAAAGTGCTCTCCAGATGCTCCTTGAACTCTGACAGGGTTGGTGCCCGACCACTTCCCTGGGGAGCCTGTTCCAGGGACTGACCACCCTCTCAGTGAAGAACCTTTTCCTAATGTCCAGTCTGAACTTCCCCCAACAGAGCTTCATGCCATTTCCGTGTGTCCTATTGCTGGTCACCAGAGAGAGGAGATTGGTTTAGTGACACTGCTCTGCTCGTAGGGTCAACAAGCTGGAGGGACTGTGGGCAAGTTGGCTGTTGAGGTTTGCATTCTGTAATTTGTTTTGCTGCTGTAGTGCAATCTGTTACGAAACAAATGGTGCCTTAAAGGTTTAGATGTCGTTCTGGTTTCATTTGTCATCAAATGTTACATTTGTAATCAAAGGTTGCGATTTCTAAGTTGGTGGCACCCATTCTTTTGGGAGATACTGAATGTCTGGGGAAGGGGCTGAATAATAGCGATGTGGAGGGTGGTAAGGGGAGGAAGAGGGCTCCGGAAATCTGACAACAATGAAGCGTTTCCCTGGGACAAAGGAACATTTTGGATATACTCCTCCTTCGTTACCTGAGCTTTAGCAAATCTCTGTGTTTATAATGGTTTTGTTACATTTGTCTTACTTATTTTGCCCAACTTCAGCACAGGTATAAGCATTTCTGTGAAATACCTAGGCTGAAGAGATCCAGTTCATATCTGGATAAGATAGCCAGAGAGAGCATTTGTTTTGCTGATTCCAGGTAGTATGCAACGCTAGAACAGGATAAAACAGTTACAGTAAAGCACTTGTGAGATTTATTGTCCTAAATGTTACATCCAATGTGATTTAATCACTGGAAAAAGCAGCTAAGCTTTGATTATGCCCTTTTAGGCACTACATATTTTGTTTTGCATTTCATTTTTTCTTTGTGCTTATCTTTTATACGCCATTAGAAAGAAAGTATTTTTGGGCTGTTTTCTTGATCTCTTCAGCATTTTTATTAAACCTTGTGTGTGTAAGTATTTTCCTTGTGTAAGTTCTGTGTCACTTACAAAACACTTTGCAGTGCTATTGGATGAATTTGATGACATAGTCTTTGAAATAACAAGTGTAACAAAAGATTTAATCAGTAGGGGGGTGATATTTCTTTATTCAGAGAATTTATTAGTATATGTTCCAATAATTTATCCCTTAGCATTTATGGGGGTTTTTTTGGTTTTTTCTTTCCTTTTTTTTTTTTTGTAGTTACAGTTCCCAGAGAAGAGAAATCTTTCTTTTAGTAGTTTAAAAAGAGTTTTTCAGTGGGTTTTCTCTGCTCTCAGTCCCTTAGAGATCCTAACTCAAGGCACCAAGAGAGAGATTTTTCAGAAGTAGCAAAGCTAGTTAAAACAACTAGTTGAAAATCGACGGGCGTTTTCCTAAATCAAGAAAATTTTGATGGCCATTTGACTTGTATGCCTCATATATAGCTGGAAATCCTGCAAAGACTTGATTGGCATAACTACTACATGATGAGTGGAATTCATGAGCAGAATGAATATCGGTAGATATTTAATAAGGTCTACAAGTACTTTTGTAGGAGAAGCTACACTAATTGTGAAGTGGTGAAAAGATTTTTCAGCCACAAGGTTGTCCATAAATCTCTCTTTGTCTTTACTGGTTGTTTAATGGAAATCTGTTAAATACAGTGTTGCTATTTACTGTAAATGTGTGTATTTGCACTCTGAGACAAAAATGTTTATTGTAATTTTGGGTTACATAGCTGTAATATGTAAGATTTACTGTCCCCAGGTATATTTTGCTTTCTTTAAAAATGGTTTCAAATCTCGGTGTTAAGTCACAATTGGCCTGATGAGTTCTTTCATTGCTGTCATGGAACAAATGGGTGGGAAGAGCATACATCAGCTTTGACGTCATCCCACTTGTGCACAAGCTTGAGGAACGTCTGCTGTTACTGCTGTTGATTCCTATGACACTTCATTGAAAGGTTGAGAACTTTGTCTCAATCTTATTTTTAAACTAGAGATGTCTTCCTGAAGGTGATGTTTCTTGTCAAGTCGTAGCAATGGTATTAAGTTGCTACATATGTATGCAATTCATTTTGTAGATGATTATTTTTCTAAATGGTTGATCAGTGAATATCGTAATCATGTTTCAGATGCTTTTTTGGTAAGCGGTATGAAACTTTCATGCTGCTATTGCATATGCTTCCTGAATTACAGAGCAAATCTCTTCTTGGTCCATCTGTTTGATAGGGGATTGCTGAATCTGTGCATCTAGAATTTAGCGGAAACCCAGGTAACAGATAATGATAGCATGTATTTTTGTTTATGTACGTACAAAATTCTCCTTGACTTCGAATCAAAATACTAGCAACTTTTCCTAAATATTGTGAGAAGTGAATTAAGCCTTGATTTCTGGAAGCCTGTCACATAGCTCTTGTTTCCCCATATTGCCTTTATCCTTCCTTTATACACCGAAATTGGTAGCAAGGGAAAAACACCCTGCAACCTCATGCCAAAGAAAACCTCCAAAAGAAGCCTACTTGGTCTAGTTAGTTTTTTCTCTTCTCTGTTCTCTGCTTATTTCTTTTCTTCCATGTTCTCAGTAGTGGAAATTATGACACTTTATATTTTTCTTTCATTTCTGTCTTCATTGTCTCTATCTTGCAGTCCATAAAGTGACAGAGTCCAAGCTTGTTTCCTCTCACTGTTAATTCCTTTCCCTGACATCTTATTGTCTTGCCGCTAACGCTGTTAGACATACTTCCACTTTCTTCTGTATTGACTCCTTGGTATTCATTCAGAGTGATTTCTTTTAATTTTTCTTAAAGTTGTTTGGTGCCTTTAGTTATGAACCACATTGCATTTTTTTGGTTAATATTTTGGAGGGATTTTCTGCAAAGAATTTTTTCTCGTTTGTTCTTTCTCTGTTGGGAAACATTGCAATGACTCCCTTTGCACTTCCTAGCTTTCTGAGCACTTGTGCCAAGGCTGCTGTAATTTTCGGTGAATATTACAATTTGAATACAGAGAGTTGTCAAACATATGACTAATCTTTGCTGCAACATTTCTGTTGTGTTTTGGCATTCAGTCAGTCTTCTTTTCCATATGCATGTAATGTGATATAGCTAAGTCCGCAGTATTGTTAATTTGCAGCAGCCTTGTTTTTGGAATAGTGATTTTCTGATTGTATAACTCGTAATACTGTTGTCTGACTTTTTTTTTTCTTTTTATTTTTTTTTTCTTTCTGCCCCCATTCCCTACTCATTTATTGGAAGTTTCACTGCAGAACCAGGTAACTGTATCAAGGTACAGTTCCCCAGAATCTTGAGATTGCTCTTGGAATACCTGGATGTGTTTGGCACGTGTTCTGCGCAACATAGAAAAGTGTGAAGCGCGAACCTCATTCAAAGAGGGGTGGGATAAATGATTGTACTCAGTGCTCACTGTAGTGATTCCACCAGATGTGGGGAGGGGGGCTCTGAAGGAAGCTGTTTGTCTTTGAGATCACAAAAGAAGCAAGAAGTTAAAGGATGATGTTCATGTGAATGGAAGATACCTATTAACCTTGGAAACTGCAGACTCCTGCACTTATTCATATACTGCTAGAAAATGCTAACATAATACTGGAAAAGATTCTCATTATTCTGTAAGCCATTTGCTTTAATGGAAAATTATGAAAAATTATTTTTGACCAGTTGTGAAGTCCCAGTCCTTTCCCTCAGCAAAATGTTCCCAGGTTCATTTCTATAGATGGGTAGCAGCTCTTCTCCCTCTCTGAAGATGGAGGTTCACTACGACTTCAGGGGCTACAAGGCATGTTTTTACTTAAATTATCTAGAGACAGGGAATTCTAACAGGAGGGGATGGGATTTCTGTCTCTGTATGTATTTCCCATAAAAAATTCAGTTCTTATCTCTTTCTGCCTGCTGATGGTATTCTGAGCAGCAGGTGCATGCCAGTTCATACCTGTGTAGTGCAAGGAACCAGGAAAAAGTCTAATTCCTGCATCACAAAATAATCACATTATTTGTGACACAAACCTTGAATGTCTTAAGGTGTGTCTAGGAGAAAGTTATCCTTGCTTCTCTCGTTTATAGCATAATTTTTGTAATGCTTTATGGCAAGACCAGAAAAATTAGTATTTAGCGGTAGATGAATCCTGGAATACCTGCTCCAGGTAAACAAAATGTGGATACTTTTTCCCAACTAAAAGTGCAATGTCAGGAATAATTTAAAATTTGCTTGATGTTGGGAAGAACCTCTGGAGATCTTCTGGTTAAATCTCCCTGCAGGGAGCAGGTTTGAGGAGTGTGCCTCATTGGGTTTTGGGCATCCCCAAGGATGGAGACTCCACAAGCAGCCTGCGCAGAGCCTGATACAGTGTTTGATCGTAGCTGCATGTCACCCAGCGCTGCAGGGACAGACAGGAGTCTGTGCAGGGCTCAGGAGCAGGGGGTACTGATGACAGCATGTCAAAACTTTTTCTTATGTTTAAGTAGATTTTGGTGTGTTTCAGTTTGTATCTGTTGACCTGTGACTGGACACCCTGAAAAGTGTCTGGGCTCTGTCGTCTTTAGTTTCCAGCATCAGATTCTTGGACCGATAGATTAAATCCCCTGAGCCTTCTCTTCACCGGGCTGAACAATCTCAGTGCTCTCAGCTTCTCCCCAAATGTGTATGCTTTAAGTCAGTCCTGGCAGGTCTTAAGAAAATGTTAAACTAAACAGTAGTTAGTCACAGAGTTTGTGCAGAAAAGGCGATGACACTTGATTTGGATGATGGGAAGATATGAAAGCTTAACTTGCAAACATAGGTAGGACTTTGGAGGAGATGCTCTGCTACTGTATGTACTGACCTTTATACAGGTCAGCTTCGCATGTACTTGAGATCTTCAGTACATGATCTTGAATTTCTACAAAAGAATTATGCTTTCTGTTAAGTTACAATTGAAGATGTGTAACATAGAAAATTTATGATCTGGTATTTATGGAACTAGTTCATTTACTTTGGGGGAAGAAAAAGGAAGAATAAAAAGTGGTCCATCCAGCTCAGTTTTTTTCACTATTTTGTAATTTGTTTCACGCATTTAATTTTTTTTTCCACTGTGTCCTTATTTGAATCTATGAGTGCACTGAATTTTTAATGTTGCAGTGTAGTTTCTTTCTAGATAATAGGATGCTTTTTGGCTTTGGGTAAAAGGTGTTTAAAATGTCAGTCTGGGTTTGCCTGTCGTTGTTTAAAGATAAAGACAGCAACATTTGGGAGCACGGTGCGGGTGCAGACTGATAAGATCATTACAAGTGTGCACCAGTAGTAGCAAGTTGTCTGTCCTTCCCCAAAGTTTGCTAAAAACTTGACCAGAGGTGTGCTTGTTTACTTCAACTTGCTTCAAAAATATGCTTCCAAGCTCTCAAGCCTCAAATTTACATGGGACTAGTCCTGCAAGCCATGTACTTGGAGACATCTTGACTGAATCTTACCAAAAAACCCCCACTAATCTCTTTGGTTACTTCCTTATTGAAAGGAGGCTTGTAGATGAAGAAGATGAAGTACACAGTGCTTTCTGCCAAAGACTAATGTTATGTTTCCTGTTACAGGCAGCGATTCCCCTAGAGTTTAGGTAGAATCCTGAAAACTGTTCTGTGGATAGAGTATCAGAGGAGATGAAATAAAGCATTCTTGCTCTAAGGTGAAAAGAAGGTCTCTGCTGGCAATATTTTTTTATACAATCAATGCATAGAGTTGTGGAAGAATAAATTGATGTCTGATTACCTAATGCTTCAGAAGGAGAACACAAAGAGCTTATTCTTTTAATTCACCTTTTGCTTTTGTCGGGAAAGCGGCAGTACTTGTTACCAGTATATGATAGTTCAGAAGGAAATTCTCATCATATAATGAGTTATTACCCGTTAGTTGATTCAAGCTGGGAAACTTTTAGAGGTTAATTAGGTGTTAGGACAGGGAAAGTGTTCTTTTTAAGGGTTTCACCATGTTGACTGATTGTCATTTGTCATCAAATCTGTTCAGCATTTTTATTCTATTTATACTGTTCCAATTTATTTTGCTTAGCTGCATTGTTTTCTACAAAGAAACTAACTTTCCCTGTTGAAGGAAGGAATAATTTATAGAGAACAGCTGAAGATCCAGAAGCTTCTGCAAGAACTCACAGAGCTGAAGTAAAAAAAAAACCATGTATTGCGTAGCCAAGTAGCTTTTCCAGTATGGAAGTGTTGGATACAACTCAAAATTTGATTAGTTTTTTTCCAGTAATGTCTGTGACTTGGTATTTCTGAAATGCCATTGTAGATGAAAGAGATTCTTAACAACAGGTTTCTAAAATTTTTTGAAAAACTAAGATTAGAGGCCTTCAGTAGTATTTGTTCATTAGATTTCAGGTTGGTCTATAGTTTTCAAGATAATGGATAAAGCAGTAATTTTTTTCAAAACTTCTTAAGTATTAGTGGGTTTGGAGAATACTCAGGTATCTAGTTTAAGTATTTAATTTAGAAGTTGTCTTTCTACAGGGTTTTTATATTACAGGGCAGTCTCATTCAAAAATTGACTCGGAACAGGAACTCGGGTCTAAACCTAAGCTCTGTGAAGAGCCTGTCTGCCAGCTCTGTATGTGGATGGGTTGTGTCTGACTGGTTTCTGCATCAGAATGAGGAAAACCTGGTCTCTGATTCCCCACAGGGGAAGGGAAGGGGAAGAAGCAAACCCCCTACAAACACTGTGGGTATTGGCGAGTGATGAGATGGGTAGCATCGACTACTTGGGGCCATCGACATGGCTGATGAGTCATAGACTAACATAGGTTGGCAGGGACTCGTGGAGTTCCTGGGTCCAGCCTGGTGTTCCGTAGGGATGGCACTGGCGAGGGGGGGTGCTCCCTCCTCCAGCAAGTTTTGAGGGCCCTTGTGGGTGGAGGTTCTGCAGCCTCCTGGGAAACCTCTTCTATCAACCATCAGCTCTCTGGCAAAGGGGAGGCTAACAACTAATAGATTTGGAACAAATGCACAGAACAGTGTGATTTGCTCCATTGTTTTCAGCCTTGAAGGGCTGCTTGGAAGGAAAAGTTGTATTTTCATTCTGTTAACTATTGTGTTTTCTAGAACAAGACCTAGCAATTACGCAGAAGGGGGTAACATTATCATATAGATTTCTCTGGACACGAACTAGCTGTTCTGCTGCTTTTCTTTATATTTGTCATCTTCTGTGCTTTCCATTCAGCATTCTTAGCCCAGACTGGCGGTGCTTGTCCTGTTACAAATTATTTTCAATAGTTAAAGTGCTGACTGGGAAGATTGTGGTCTCCATGCAGTTGCCTTATTCTGCTGTAATTCACATACTCAGATATTGAATTCAGTCATGACTAGTGCATGGATTACTCCTGATTTCTTGGTATGATAAATAAAATAAGTTAGAAGTTGCTGTCTGGAAGCTTCTGTTACATGACTAGTATGAAAAGTTGGCCTAAATAAAGTTAATTGAGCACTTAACAGCTGTTGTGTGTAGTGGTACAACAGTGTTCTTGCAGAGTTCAACAATAAAGCAGCAAAAGTCATCTTCACGTGACTGCAGAAAGCAACTACAGCACAGCTGTATTCACAGGTAAAACTTCATACGGTGACGTGTCAGCTGGCAGTGGAGGGCTTCAGGAGCTCGACGGGGCTGAACGGGGCAGGGGCTCTGGTACACCTGGATGATGGTGATTTCGATTCAGGTCTTTTAAGTTGACTTATGCAGCATTACTGTCTCTTTGAGAGACATTAGTGTCTGTCTCCATTTAAAGTTCTACTTGAAGGGTAATAAATTCTCTGCGACAGTAAATGCTAATCACTTCAGTTTGCTGTGTAATAGTAGCAGAGGCAAAAAGTGTTTTTGTAATTGTGCATGAAGAACTGTTGGAATTGTTGAGCTACATCTCTTATTATTACAATTATTTTCTGGGTTTCCTGGAATCTGCCGTATGTATGAGAGTTAATCAACTCTTGATAGCATTCTTACAGTCTAATTGTGGAATGTTTTGTATTAATAAACTGGTTGATTAGAGCTCTGTAATCAGCTGGTCTGTGTTAGTCGAACTAGCTGAAGTGTTCACAGGAATTGCTTGACTTGTTTTAATTTGCTTACTGATAAGACACTGTCTGGCTTTCCTATTAAACAAAAATTTGCAATATTTGAAAGGAGGGAGTCCTGCTGAAAGTTGGAGCTCTCTGGGTATCCATTAGCTATGCCTTTTTAAGTAACTAAATGTTTTCTTAAAATAAGAATAAAAATACTTTGTGGACGGATTTACACCTTTAAATTTAACTTTCTGGATGGCTATACATAAATACTGTTAAAAAAGCTTTATTCCATCATTCCATCTTCCTATTCTTTGTGCAGCCTTTTAACAATGGAAATAATTGTTTTTCTTTTTATGGAAAAAAACAAATACTAGGGGCCTGCCTCTTTTTCAGGAGTATCTAAATGTCTTAGGTTTCAGTTTCCTTTCTCCTCCCCTGATAAAGTTTCTTCAGAGGTTTTGTTCTTTTTGAGCCAACAAAGGTCCTGTCAAATAGGTGGTTGTAGCCTTGACTACTGTCATCCCTGTTACTCATCTCTGAAACGTGTCTGAGGTGAGATGGATTCTGTAGCTAGCTCCACGTTCAGCTGCCAACACTCTTCTCTGTCCTGTGTCCCGCTGTTCTTCACGGGCATCATTATTGCCACAAAATGTCACAAATCCCCTATAGCAGTCACTAGGGAAAAATAAAGTATGTATGGAAAATTCCAGTGGCTTTTCAGAGGTTTCAGATTTATAGTCAGTTAGACAGTATTCCTAGGAACTATAAGTGCTGCTGCTTGCTTTTTTTTTTTCAGTGGTGGTGGTAAGGTAACACTAATAGTGATAGAGCAGCATTGCAGCTGTAGGAGCTGTGTGTACTGCAGTTTGTGAATGCCACGTGACAGTGATGGGACATGCATAGACTCATTGAAAAGACTTACAGCTGTAAGTCACAAATTCATTACTATTATGAAATTTTGTCTTTAATTATTTTGTTCCTTGGAAACAGTCCAAAGTGATAGTAATGTATTGTCCTTTGTAAAGTTCATTGTGATAATCCAGTTTGCCATTAAAATGGGATTGTTATGAAGATGTAAAAGAAACACCCCACCAATATCTAAAATGAATTGAAAATTGGAATGACTATTTTTGCACTGAAAATATTCCAGCAATTTAATAGTGTTTTATTCAAAATTTAAGTAACTTGATGCTTTAGAAACACATGAGAAGGAGGTTCCAAGGAGTATGGTTTTAGAGCCATTGATTTTGACACGTGCAAATGAAGTCAGTCTGTTGGCTGACCCCCTGGTGTCTCACTGTGAAGGAAGAGGCTCCTGGAAGCCTTGGGAACCTCATTGTAAAGCACACTCTAAGGAGAGAAAACCCAAGAGGATTATACCACAGACATGTACTTGCTAGTTCCTTGGACTGGGTACGGGAAGCGGATGGCAGGCAAGGCAAGCAAATTAAAAACTTCTACAAATAGAGTTGGGGAAGTAGCTGAAGGGAGGAGTGCTGGATGAAACAAAGACAGCAAACCAGGAGGAAATTGTCCCTTTCAAGACAGACTGGCAGAGGGATAAATATTTTAGCAGAAAGAATGACAGAAAATAGACTTAAAAGAAAGAAACAGTAGGTGTAGTAGAGTATATGTAAAGAAAGGGGATGAAAGATGAGAGCCTGAGAATTTGAGTAGTACTGTCAGGGAAGATGGTGGAGTTGCCTTCCGAGAACGGGTAGATGGAAATATTTAAGAACTTGAATAAATATTACATGGTTAGGCGGCTGAGACAAATCCCTGGGTTTTATTTTTGGTGCTATTGCCTCTGGGGAAAACTGCTAAAAAGTTTGCGCCTATGCATTCTCAAGGTGGATTGTGGTGCAGAAAGGCACTGGTGAAGTGTTCAAGCTTCTGAACTGTAACTGAGCACCGATACTCTTCTGAACCTTTTGTTCAGAGGGTTCAGTTTGTGGGGGAATTGGTTCTGCTACCATTTTAACAGCATCTGCTAAACCATACGGTTCAGTAGCTAGTATGGAAACAGTGGTGACATCGGATCCAGCCAGAGCATGGTTTGTGTGCGCCACAGCAAGAGTGGGGTGGCTTGGAGCTGCAGGGCTATCTGGTTCTGCTTTGCTTGCCAGATGAAGTTCCTTGTATCCATAAGTATTTCCACTCCTTGTGAATGATTTTTCTTTGTATGTTGTTTCACTTGGCTGTTAAGCATGAATCTTTTGGATCCATGTTGTTTTGTGTGGAATTAAGTGAAGTTTGCAGTTTGCAAGAAACAAATGCATGTTGATTACCTTGCAGTTAGTTTTGTTCCCTCTATTATTAAGAGTAGATATGAAACCCAATAGTATTTCTAAGCTAGACACCTTTTCACCACAGGTTTTAAAATTCCGAGAATAACCTTGTTCATCTCTCTAAAAACAGATACAGAAAGCTGAGGGATTTACTTACCTGTCAGGACATGCTAGGGGAGAGAAATGAGAAGCAAATAATTCTGTAACTAAATTAAATCAGGAAAAACGGGTTTTTTGGATGCTATGAAAGGAACAACGCTAGTTTTCAAAAACTTCCTATTCTTCTAAATGTAAGGGTGATAGTTTTGCAATAAAGAAATAGGTGAGTTGGATATGAATAACTGTAATATGTAATCTTTATAATACACCTGATATTTGTGTAGGGTGGTGACTTCCCATTTGTTTCAGAGTTTTTGTTTTGTTTTGTTTGGGTGTCACACATTCCACATACTATTTTTAGTGTACCAAGCTAATGAAAATCTCAGCACTGTTGTGCCAAAAATTGTTGATAGAATTCTGAAGATATGCTTAATCAACAGCAGTAGAGTAACAGACTGTTCAGAAATAACTGAATCGGAGCATACATATTGCAAATTAATCAGTTATTACCATCAATAAAAGTAGGGGGGGAGAAGTGAACCTGCATCTCAACCTTGGATGTCGTTATCTTTTGAAGACCCTGCAACTAGCAGTGTCTGTCCTTTTCAGGTTGTGTAAAAATGTGCTGTTTGAATTTCTGGAGACTGATAAACTTCTTTTGTATATTTTCTATATATGCATATCTATATAAAGATTGTCTTTAAAACTTTGCAAAGTCAGGACTTGGAAGCTCTAATAAAGATTTAAGAAAGTAGAAATATGTATAATGGTGATTTTTACCTCTCCATAACATATCTAACACAAATCAATGTAATATCAGCCAAATTCAAATAAAATTGATTAATATTAGTGAATGTTGCATCAAGTAATAATGCCTAGGGAATGATTTAAGTTGCAAATTGGAAGTGTAAGCTGTTAATTACTTATTGTCTAGGTCATTGAAAACCATAGCTCATTAAAAAACATATTTTTAAATCCATCCAAAAAACATTACTCCAATTTGAGTGCTATTTCTTTTTAAATTATGCAATTTACATTCTTAAATTTCCTACCTTGTGAAATTTTTATGAATGCTTCTTAAAAAAAGAGAGGATTAAAATTTTATTTTTTTTATTCTAACTCATGAATCTTGACAATGTAAATTACATTCTGTTAGATATCTAGGTTTTCTTCTATGTGCCTTTTTTCATCTAAAGAGTTCAAGTGAAAAACATTTTGATCAATGACAGTGGTGGCAAAATAAGCTATTGATACAAACAGGAGGCTGAAGTCTATTTCAGGAAGCGCATCTTAAAGATCTCATTTTTAGGGGCAATGCAATGCAAGCTGGAAGAATATTGTGTCATGTAATTTTTTAAATAGTGAAAGTGATTAATTCTATAAACTGTGGGAAGTGGTGGATTTGAAATATGTTTGATATTTCTAAATTGCATCCAGAGGAACCTTACACATGAAAAAGAAATCAGTTTTTCCTGTGAAGACGCTAAGTAACTACGAATTCTTCTGCATGAACTGCGGTGTAGTATCTGAGGTTATTGTTACTGTAGAGCAGCAATTGCATACACAAATCCAGATGGCCTTTGGGATAAAGGTCAAACAGGTGATCTTTTCAAGATAATTACATTTTTGGTTTTGTTTTCATCTGTGTATGGAGCCAGTACTTCCATGGGCAATTGAAACAGGTCTAGTACAGAGAGAATTGTTTCAAAGGCAAAGTGGGCTGTCTTTTTAAAAACACTCATGTGTGAGTTGGATGTTACTTCAAGGCACATTTTATATGTGTCTATAAATGTATTTGGAGAAGAATATTGAAAACTCTTCCATTTCCAAGTAAAATTCCTGTTCCATCTTCCTTTGTGTGTGTGTCTGTAAAAAATTAGTCTTCAAAGTGTTGTAAATGGCTGTTCTGATACAGATGCTATTTATGGCTTCTCTAGGAATAAATTGTAGTTTTCTTAAAATTGGTGGGCATTCTTGTATATCAATCAAATACTGGCTTTCTTGTAGATCAACCAAAGTATGTGTTTGGCTGCTTTTGCCGTATTGAATTTGGCTGTTTTTTAATTTTTTTTGGACCATTCAATTAATTTAAGATTATGATAATGAAAACAAATCACAATAAGCCTTGGTAATGTGCAGTCTCCTAAATTAACACTGAAAACTAGAGCTAAATTACCCAGGTGTTTTGAAGGTAAGGAGGTTAGTGTCTGGTCTCGTTCATATTAGTATTATAATGAGAAGCTATGTACATTCACAGAAGGAAAGTAACATCAGTATAGATGTTTACAGCTACATTAACATTTTCAGTTTTGGTTCTCTGGTTATTAATTTTTATTTTTTTTTTTTTTACTGAAGGAAAAAAGTTCAAGTTCTGATTTATAACTGCTTGGTGAAATTTATAAGTGATGTATTGAAAGGACACAAGAATTTATCTTGATATATAGGACTATACTTTGATTTCACTGCCTACCAAAAACCTGATCTTTTTTAGCTTCTGAAGGGAGAAACATCTTATATGAAAAGAAATACTTTAGACTTTGAAAAATGTTTCTGTGATAGTTTTTACTTTTTGCAGTCATACTTTTTAAGAGTAACTTAAAACCTGCATTTATGTGTGTATTGCCAAGATAAACATCCTCAAGGTAACCCACATTTTTAAGGGCTGTTTTGTGCTCTTTTTTCAAGGGGTTAAAACCAGTCAGTGAAAATAACGGGTTTCTTAACAGCATAAACAAAATTAGTCTGAAAAATGTTCCATATTTCTCTTGTATTTAAAGACAGACTGGGAAATCTTGTGAAAACCTACGTGAAAAAAATACGAGTTTTCTGTTGCTGTATGCCTCTCATGCCTCTAAATACAGTAACTTTTAATATATTGTGTTACACACCCCCCCTCCCCATAGAGAAACGGAGTACATGTGCTCACTTAAATGTTAAGGTCAAAGAGCACTGTAAAAATCTTTACTATTAGGAAATAAGGACATACCACAGTGGTACTGCTAGCAGCATTGCTGGCCCAACTCAATCCTCAGTAAAGGTTGTCGAAGAGTGAAGAGAAGCTCCGTGAGCCTGGGCAGGTCTCAGGGTAGGGATTATTAGTGCCTTATGATTTGTGGTGGTGTAACAAAAGCTTTGAAGAAAAATAATTTAAAAAAATCAGGATGCAGAAGATCTGTGGTGTGGTTCAGGATAGTTAGGATGCTGTGAATTAATTGTGAATGGTTTTTAACGTTTGTGTGTTCATTGCAGTAACTGATTCTGGAGAATTAGCAATATGCCTTCAATGCAGGGTGATTGCATTGTAGGGTATTGTAGGTAGTACTTAGAGATATGACTGCCAGGTGTGCAAGTTATCTTTCTAGAATACCAATGTGAAAAAAAGTTCAGCCTCTGATGGAAAAAAACCATGGCAAGCTAGGGTATGGTGGCTCTTTTCAAATAAAGTGGTGTGTGTGTATTTTGAATGGATTTCTAAATACACGTAATGCTGTAACAAATTCTGTTTCAAGAGTCATAGCTGATTAATTGCTTCAGGTGCAATTAAGATGTATAAAAATCCATAACTTCTGATATTCAAGGGAAAGGATGAATTGAAGGAGGAAAATAGGGGAGAAGGTAGGTAGCAAAAGGCTAATTTTTGTAGTGTAACTTCAAATATTATCTAGATTTCAAAGATTTTCATCAGTGTAGTATCAATTTTAAGTTTTGACAAGTTGTTAGATTGGGAATTGGGAAGAAGACAAAAAGGATCAATCAAAAACTTACTCTGCTCAAGAAATGATCTATTTTAACATCGATGGTAGTGTACTTAAGGTACTGCTTGACTTCATTCTCCTGAATCATAATGTGCATATGAAATAGGTGCGTCTACGTTAATGGTTTATATAGATGGCTTGTCAAAGCAGCTGTTTTTTGTGGTAGAATTGTTGGCTTATTTTCCACATGTGCATAGCTTCTGTTACTCAACTAGGACACATTGTGAACACTGATATATTATTGCTATATATCCTCTCTTTGTATTCATTCATCACAAAATCATATTTTCCTGATCCTGTGTAGATAGCAGTTCTGAATTTTGGATTGAAATGCATTGTGTATGAATGCTGTGTGTTGGCTTCATTTGTATAATGACATAAATAAAAAAATCTGGATTATAGAAGCACCTTCTAACTTGTAAAATATCTGTTCCCAAAAAATTAGTGGTTAGGTTGATGAACACATCTGGAATTGATGTGCATTTGCAATAGTACCTTGGTTCAGTTCATTTGACTTCACAGAGATGAATGATAGAGGCTAAGCTTCTTATGGTAGCATTGAGTAGTAACGTTGTAGGAGGTTCTGCGAGGACTAGTGAGGTGTTTTTATTTAAAATGGCTGAAGGTAAAAATATTGAGTATAATCACATAACAGGAGTTAAACTTCTTCCCTCTAACACTCCAATCCATGAAACAAATTTCTGACTTTCCAATGCATAGGTTTAAAGTAACTGTCTCCAAAGAATACCAAAAAGGAGAAAACGTCAGTGTGGTCCTGTTGCCGGAGAGTGTGCCTTAATTGTACTGGCTTTGTTTGTCATCTGGTCCCAGGAGAACTGACATCCAGAGCATCACAGCAGGACTGTGAGTGCAAGTTTCCGACCACCTTCCCTGCACCGTTTGTACCTGCCTGGTTCCCAGGCTGTGCTGGACGGGACGCGACTGCGGAGCACAGGAGCAGGCTTTTGGGCTGTGGAGGCTTCGTGTAAGAGGGAACTTTCCTGAAGACCCTCATAGCTGTGACAGTTTATGGAATGTTTTAAAAGCTAGAAAGCTGCAAAAATATGATCTAATTGCTCACTTCGAATCAAGCATCCCAGCTTGATTTACACATATATAGGACATTAGGTATCCAACAGGAAACACATTTAAAAACAGGGAGATTAAAGGTCATGTTCTGCTATGACTAACCTATATAAAAACCTTGTTAAAACATGAAATTTCCTTTCCATAGGAAATGAAAATTAAAAAAAGTTTGTGAACTCATTTTTCAGCAAATCTGACTCAAAAGTGTTTTCTAATATTTTATTAATTGTGATATATTCTGAGGTTAGATGATGAGGGGTTTTGTGCAGGAATTTTTTTTTTCCCATTCCTGTTTCTACTATCACGGATATTCCTGTCCTGGAGAGAGTCTTCAATATTTTATAAATGGATTCGTTCTGTTTTATCAGGAGCTGGATAACTTATCTTTGAAAACATATGTGTGTGAAGCTAAAGCTGTTTCATGGCTATATAGTATTTATAAAAAGAGGTCATTCACTTTGGGTGCCAAAAGCTGCTTTGGTTTCATCTGGAAATCATAACAGAAGCTTTTTTCTGGTTCTTTGGTAGCCCAACTAAATGAGTCATCTGTGGAATTTTGCCTAACATGGCAAATTTTGGTTTTCACCAAAAAATCTGTGTTTGTTAGGAAAGTTTTCCTGGTTAAAGCTTTCTTACAATTGTTAATCAAAATTTGTGAGAGAGAATGCCATCTGTAGGCTAAAGACTGGTGGTCTGGGGCACCATTTTCCTCCACGTGGATAGAGCTGCCTTTGGTTTGATGCTGTGTGGTGCAGTCCCATCCCTTTCAGCGGGCAGATTCTGCTGTTGAAGTAATGGTCTCCTCTGGCATCACCTCTGCAGGGAGGGGTGAGCTGCTGTTCTGTAATCAGTGAAGCAAGAGAGTCATAAAGTACATCACATTTAAAAGATAATTCTAAATGCAAGGAGATCAGGTTGTAGTCATTACTACATCTTGTGGACTGTCTTTAATTAAACCAGTTAGACTTTCAAATGCTTAAAAGCTTACTGAGTTGGTGATCTGCACAGGGTTTTCTGATAGAATAATGTATTTTGAAAAGTGGAGGGAAACATGTAGAAATAGTATCTTTCCCTATAAAAAGGTACGCTGGAAGATCAGCAGATTGTTCAAATTGTATTTCAGTTTCTAAAATCTTTGGTTCATAGAAGTTTTGCTACTAATCATGTTTGTAATAATTTCTGCATCATATAATTATCTCAGCTTTCAGTTTCAGGAAGGTGGCAATCCATGGCTGGCAGTACCAGCACATTATCATCTCTCTAATCACATCTTCTAATTTTTTTTGAAGAATGTATCTTGATTCATATTCACAAGCTGTTTGTTATGTTTCAAACATGAAAATTGTTTGTGGGTGGCATACTTTGTCTTGTGCATGTGTATCAAAAATCATCTGTCATCTGATTTAAACTTCCATTTAGTCAGCACAGCATCTCAATTTAGAGAAAATTGGACTCCATTATAAAATACAATTGCAAGAGGATTATGGTGTTATGGTAATGTATATAATTTATCGCTTTTGTTATTATGCAACAGATTGTAGAGTAATGTTTTGACTTACTCCTTTAAAATTGCTTTGGAATGTGAAAATGATAACATTACTCTTAAATGGGTTTTTTGGGTTGGTGTTTTTTTTTCCTTTCAAAATTTTAAGGAGTCATACAGTAGCCTGACTTTCATGGATAACATTATAAGGAATTTTCAAAATGCATTTGTTACTACAAGACAAGTAAACAGAAATACAATATTTGAACAAAAAAATGGGGAGGGTGTTTGTTCAGGAATGACATGAAGATCTTCTAAGTTATGGAGTTCCAACTGTTCTTATTTACCATAATCTGGTATTTTGCAGCATGCTCTTTGGTGGTATCTCATCTCTGAGCAGATTAGATGCTAAAGTTATGAATACACAGGACATGTTAGAACAAATAACCTTCCTTTCTCAGGAGGAACTTCATAACACTTTAGGAAATACTGAACTTTAATAGCAATTCCAAGTTCATAAAAACTTCTAACAGGACCTACTGACCAAGTTCATGTCGTCCCTGGGAGGCTTTGTTCTGTCGTTTCGGATTTGCAGTTCTGCCTTGAAACATGAGGGCCTGTGCTAGGGGTCAGCAAGTTCTTTTGTTCCAGAAGTGTGGATTTGAATCTCTTGTGGCTGTTGGTCAACTGAAAGCTTCCCTGCAAAGTGGACAGCTTCTTTCCATCTAGAAATGTGGTTTGTAAGGGATGGCAGTCCTACGAGATCTCTCTGCTACTTGTGATCATCGGTTTAATTTTATATGCCTGCTCTGTTCTATTATTAGAGTACATGGAGTCGTATACACGACATTTTGTATAGCTTCGATATATTTTATTTTTTTAAAGAGTCTACGAACAATATGCATTACTTAATACTCTTGTCAGGAGATAGTGCTTTTGAAAATGCTTCTTATTTTGCATCATTGTGTTCTGAGTACAGTTATTCAGTAGGCAGATATGTGGAACTGTGTGCGTGTAGGTCATAAACACATGCATTCAATCACCCCAGGTTTTCATTTGTTTTTTATTACAAGTAGATACAGTGCAGACTGGATATCTTTCAAATCTAAAAACTTGGGTTTTGATGCAATTTTTGAAAATGCTTTGTTCTAGTGTTACTAGAAGACAATCAGGGAATTTAAAATTGTGTGTCACTTAAAAAATAAATTTTAAGGGAAGTTGAAACAGTATTTATTTCAGCCACTGACAATTTTACACCTTATTATATGTATAAGGCGCAGGGGGAACTCCAGGAGTTTTGTGTGGACAAAACTTAATCTGAGTTATGCATATTAGCTCTGAAGATGTTAATTTAAGTTGTTGATAGTCTTCTGGCACCCTCAGAAGTTGTTGCTGATATTCATTTAGTTCTGTTTGTGCAGTGTCCTAAAGTTGGTATATGAATGAGTAAATTATGTGAAACGGTGGTTTTTAACCCTTGTACAGCAAAACCTGTGATGTTTCTAATAAAGCTATTAATTTGTTTGGGTGATTTGTTTTCATTATATGGAGTAGCGCAAGCAAGGGATCTGCAGATGATCTTTGCTGATCCTGGAGGCAGCCCAGCTTGGTCATTACCTTGTGAAGGTGGGAGACCACACAGCAGGACAAGCGAGAGATTTGCACTTTGATGGTGGCATTGCAGGTGGGGACAACAGCAGTGGGGAAGAATGGTTGTCAAGTCTTTTTTGTATGTTGGCATATTATGAATCATTTGACAGAGAAAAAGGGAGGTTTCTGCTAAATTGTTTCAGGAAAAGGTTTTTGCTTTCTTCATGCAAAGATTGAACTTTGAATTCAGGCTTAATCTTTTTCCTGATTGTTTTTAAATCTGTTTCCTTAACATTTGCCTTTCAGAATGCAGTCCTTCTGAATACTTTAGGTAGGGATTCAGTGTTGTTATTGGCCTCCTGTTTACAATCCACAAATGTGTATCTGCATTTTCCAGCTTACCTCACAATTAACAGTACTGGTCTTTTTCTGCTTTTAAGAATGTTTACTCTCTGAAAAATGCTTTATTCTGTTGCTTTCCTATGGTAAATGTTGCTTCTGCCAGGCTGGAAAACAAATGTACACAGGGAGTGAGATCCTCACTGAGATAGCTAGATTTATTTTTCCAGTAACAGGTGAGCCATGTAATACAAAGCAATGCATGCTTGGAAGCATTTGGCTAATAAAATGTTGGAGCCGTTTTCTTGATCAGTAATTAACCTAATTCTGTAGACTTCAGTCCTTTAATAAAAGGAAACTGAGATTGTCTTTGCCAATCTTCTGAGTCTTAGCTTCCAATTAATTAAATTTATACAGATTGTTTTGTTCAGATCCTCTGCCTTTTTTATAAGCCAAATTATTTATCGCTTCATTGCTTTGCAAGTTTTTTTCCTGCTGTAACCATTTTTCTCAAATCAGAAGATGTAACTACAGCTTTAATAGTGTCTTTCAGTGTAATGGATTAAAAAAAGAGATTCTGAGGAAATTGGTACAAGCACAGTTATAATTCTTTGTGCTATTTTTCTTTGCTTATCTAATGACAGCTCTTTCTGCAGAATAGACAAGCCTTTATGTGTCTACAGCTGTATCATGTGACTGCCTTACTACTTTGAGCATCTTTCTTGATAAATTCTGAATATTAGGCAACAGCTTTTAGTCTAGAATAAAGGTCTAAAGACTGCATAAATGACAGGCCAATTTACTGAGGATGTTTAATTGTCTGCATCTTGCCTTTTTAACCCAAGTGTGCATTTTTTTTATTGTAGCCATTTCATTTTGGGGTTTTGAATTAGACTTATTCTGAGGCTTATAAGCTTTTGTGGTGGCCAAGGCCTTAAAAAAAATGAAAGGTATAGAAAACAAAATAAACCAAATATAATAACAACATCCCCCCCCCGAAAGAAAAAAAAAAAAACAACTCAAAGGAAAACACCCCCCCACACCCCCTGCCCCCCTCTCCCAAAGAAAAACAAACTGCGAACCCAGGAAAAAAGGAAGTTTTGCATCCTGGACAGCTTGCAAACTACATGAGAGACAAATTGATAGGTACAGACAGGTAGGCAAGAAAGAGACAAGATGATGATACTGATTTAAAAAAAAAAAAGACAAAATTGGTTATCTGCCTCAACCTCTTGCATTCTCATGTCCTTGTTATGGTTTCATACACTTGGTTTGTAAAGCATGTGGCATTGGATTGAGTCTGCTTTTCATTTACACATGGAAACTTGAGAGCTGGTATTTAGAGGGAAGAATGCCTCCCAGGGGAAGGACTGTTGCTTCAGAACTTTTTGGTTTCCCTCCTAAGACTGGGTCATTCATGGTTAGCTCATACTTGATCATTCTGATGCCACCTTCTCCTCTGTTTCATTTGTTCTTGGGAGAATATGGATTAAGGTAAAGTGTGTGGCTTTATCACAGAGTGATATAGCGAGAAGGAAGAAACCTTAACTGCGAGTAACAGGAGCCAGGAAAGCAGTGCCCAGCACGGCATGTAGTGGTCACAGACGTGTCGATTGGACAGGGCCCCAGGGGTCATCTGGCCCAAAGGTCGGGCAGAGCTGGGCTGTGGCCAGCAATAGATCAGGTCTCTGGGAGCTGCGGCTGGTCTCGGACACCTTCAAGGATGTGGAGTTCCATAACATTGGTGGACAAGCTGCTCCAGGGCTGCATGGCTTTCCTAGGGAAACGTTCTCTCCCTGATGTTCAGCCTGAACTTCCCAAATGCCAGTTTGTGGCTGTTTCCCCTGGCTCAGCTGCCTTGCCTTTGTGGTCAGCCTGCCCTTGCAGCCTGCTGTGCACAGGCGAGGCCCGGCTGGTGTCCCCAGCCTCCTCCGGCTGTGCCCGAGCACGGTGCCCGCCCTCCGCAGGCCCCGCCGTGTGCCAGGGGCAGTGGGAGCGTCGCGCTGTTGGTGGGGCGGGGGTCTGCCAGTGGTGCTGGGACCTGCTAAGCCACTGACTGTCCCCACACTGCGGTTACGTTGCTGCAGGTGCAGCACTTGGTACTTCGCTACGCTGAACTTCCTGAGGTTAGCCCCTCCTCACATTTGCTGCGGTTTCTCTCAGCTGAAGTTCTGCTGTTTGTCAGCCATGTCCTCAGCTCCAGTGCCGGCTGCAGATTTGCTAAGGATGCAGCCAGGGAGGACAGCAAAGCGTACTGCAGTCATTGGAAAGGATGTAAGAGAGCAGCAAGAGGGACAGGCTGGTAATTTTTCTATTTCTAAAGTGAATCTGACCATGATGAGGCTTATTGAGATAATCTTTTGAATGCACAGGAGGATACTTGCTTTTTTCCAGATCCTGAACTTGGAAAAAAGTACTAGTTGGTGTCTGTTTAAGACAGTAGTATTTAATTGTAGGGAAGAAGACAAAGATCCTGATATTTGTCCATAGGTTCTTTGTTGGTTTACTGTGTTTCAAGAGAAATCCAAGCTGAAACTTGGGCAGGTGTTCCCTTAGTGAACTGTGTCCTAAAGTAAGAATCTGTAAATAATCTTCAGAGCAAGCAATGTGACTTGACATTCTTGTCTTCTCTGATTCGTGCTCTGCCCAGGTCTAGCTAGCCATGTTCTTGCTATCCTGCCGCAGGTGTGCTTTGGATTTTGTTTTGTTTAGTTTTGGGTTGGTGGTTTGTCTTTTGGATTTGTGGGTTTTTTGGTTGGTGTTTGGTTTTGGTTGTGGTTTTTGTTTTTTTTTTTTTTTTTAATTCTTATCAGCACATATTCAGAAGCCTGGTAACAACCACAGTCTGCAAGGATGTGAAGGATGTGGGCAACATGGATTTAGTTTTCTCAGTTCCAGGAAGGAGTTGAACATGTTTCTCTTGCAAGCTAGCCAAGTTGTCTTGCCAAGATGTTGTACAAAGTGAGGGTAGTTTCTTCTGTCTTCAGTGTTCCTGTGGTGGTTTTAAAAATGGAGTGCTTGCCTCGCTTCAACACTGAGGACTCCTGGGCACAGAAAGCAACTTACTGCATTCTTGAGCGAAGTGCCTAAATTTTGGAGAAGACAAGATTTAAAACTGCACTCCTGCCCCTCTTGACCTTGCAAATAGAGTGAGGTAGATGTATTAATAATTACATTGAAACTATATTATTTCAGAAATGGGAAGACTGTTTGATCTCTCCGGACTTGTTCATCAGTCCTCAAGTTAGCATTACATTCTCATGTGCTGTTCCACATATTAGTATTAAAACTCAGTTGATCTGCAATTTAGCAGCTGTGATTATAGGTAAGCACCTTTGTCTTCAAGCTTAAATTTTAAACCCATAAAAACTCAAGGAAAGAAGTAGTTATTCCTAGAACTTTTCAACATGTCAGCCCCATTTCTGGAGGGAGGCTGTTCTGTGACTGTCAGAATAGGATGATTAAGTAGCCTATATGTATTTGGGCCATAACTGTAGAAGTGAAAGAACTTTTTCTGTTGTGTATCGTTGAACCATTCAGCTCTCAATGGAGAGAAAAAAACCCCAGACATTTAGTAATTAGCTGTGTATCAGAAGTACAACTCTTGAGTGCCGTAATACTTGTTAAACAAGCCCATGTTTGCCAACTCTTCTGGAAAAGGAGATACCTTCACTGTCAATGCTGATGGGAGTATTTCTGCTTGCAAAAGGCTGTAATTCTAGCATAAACTACTCGGAAGATTAACTTTCTCAGAAATGTAAATGGTAATTTTCTGTTTCTGTGTAGCCTTAACTGTTAGTTAATTAACTGTTTACACTTTTCTTCTAATGCAATACTATCATTTTTTCTCTCTGACCTGATGAAGGGCTCTTGTGCTGAAAGTTTGTGGGGTCACTTGCTATCAGTTGGTTTAACAAAAATAATATTTTTTCCCCTGAAAACTTAGTTCTTTATAAAACACATTATTTATTTTCCTAGGGTATTGATTCAGTGACATTGTAGTGTTGCTGCAGCAGGCAGTGGGAATATGCAAGCTTTGGGTATGTGCAGTTAATTAGATGAAATGTATTTTGACAGACATCTAGTAATTAGAATTTAAAATTAATCTGGGTGGGGTTTTTTGCCTTTAATTATGTTTTATTTCAGTTCTTTGCTGAGAAGCTTTTCATTAGCTGTTAGCAGTTTACATTACTGAATTTCACTGAATTTCACAAAGAGGTATGTTGTGTCATCATGGGCTTTCATGAGCAGAGCTCTCAATACGTTTTTCTGAAATTATCTCCAAGCACAGGATGCTACATGTCTATGCAGTAACTTGTTGTAAGAGACAATTTAAGCAAAGGGAATAAGCTCACGTTGCACATGCAGCTAACCATACTTTTCTGTTATGATTTCTGATGCTGGCGATGCAAAGACTTATGTTGAATTAAATGAAGAAATATAGCATGTATTTCACTATCTCTACCTTCAGTTATAATAAAACCTTCAACTAAAGTGTAATATTTAAATGTATTTTCTCAGTTTGACATAGTTGTCAGGATGTAGAGCTGATCAACAATCTTCTGTTGGTTTTGTTCCTTTTCCTTCCCAAATACTTGTTTTGAGAACTTGGTACTGAAGCTGTTCAGTGACAATACTGATACACTCGTTTGTATTTAAAGCACTTCATTTGAAAACAAAAACCTCCCTGTGTGTAGAACTTGTCCCTCTTACCTGCTTTTTCTTAAGTCCTGACATGAAAATTAGCAGTGTGAAAGAATTGATTCTCACACTCAAAAAATCAAAAGATTGTTCTCACACAACGCATATCCTCCCATGTTCTTCCTCAGAGTGTGTTTTAAGGTGTTCATCTCGCTGTCAGCCTCCTATCTCAAGTTGTGGCATAGCTTTTGGGAATGTGTTTATTCTTCTGTGAGTACATGCTGCGTAATGTTTTACCATGTTGATGCGTGACGGAGAGAGGCGAAATAAGGTGTATGCAGTGAAGCTTTTAACCTTGAACTCATTCCTTGAGATACCATTTTCTTCCACACTGGATTTGTCAGCATTAGTAAGCTCACTTGTACGGTTACACTTGGCTGTACGCTTTTGTGAGCACTAAACATGAACAGAAATTGGGTGACTAGCACGTTAAAAGGTAGGTACGGAGCTACACGCTACACTGCCTCTTTGCTGTACCCAGGCCCATGTCATTTCATCTCTCCTGCTTGCTGTGGAGTGCTGAAGGGCCGTGGTCACCATGGCTTGTCTCCAGTGCCTCACTTGATCTACTTCCTTTACTGCTGTGATCCAAAACTTTTTATAATCTCTTCTGTGTGCACTGATTGATTGTTTTTTTAAAGCTTTTAATTTGTTGATCAGACATGGTAGTGAGAGCGTCCAGTGAATTCTAAGGTTTGAGACATTGAGAAGTCCTTCTACTTCAGCAGTTCTTAGAGCAAAACAGAACCCGTGTACGTGGAAACGCTCGGTGTTTGTTTTGAGTTACTATGGGAGCTGAGCGTAAGGACTAGTAAAGAACAGTGCTGGTAGAGAAATGGCTGTTCTGAGGCATAAAAATAATTCTAGCCTTTTACTAAAAAAGTTTGTCTGAAAGTCTTTCCAGAGATTTTTGTATTGAGCTTGGCCTGAAGAAGCTGGATCAGTGGAACTGGAAGGATCCTCACCCCATTTCTGTGGGCAGGGAAGAGGGGACGTAGAATATCTTGTCTTGGCCATAATGCCTGGGTCACTCCCTGTCCTGATGGAGGGGAAAAAACTGGATCGTACCTGTGAGATACTTTTAATACCCTGTTACACAGATTTGAGTGCTAGTACTGCCCTTGATACTGGGGAGATGGGGGGTTTTGTTGATTTTTCTAGTTTTGGTTTTGTTTCCTTCTGGAATAAATAATTTGTTTGCTTGTGTGACGTACTCGGGTTTGGAACATTTTTTTGTTGGTTGGGTGGGTTTTTTGGCTGTTGGGTCCGTCTCCATCCCCCCTGTTTGTTTGGTTTTGAACAGTGTAGCACTGAGAGATATTCCCATGTGTACACAGGGTAATAGTTTTACATTTTCTTCATTATTTTTCACCATTTTTGGCTTTTTCACTAACTTGTAGGGGGAAGCCTGAACCAGAGGACTGCCTTGATTGTACACTCAGAAATCAGCGACTTGTTTGTAACAGCTGTGTTAGAAATGCCAGGACTGCACCTGTGTCAGTGCTTCTGGAGATCCTTGCTGGCTTGCTGCTTAGTTGTCAGGAGAGGGAATTCAGATGTAGCCGTTGAAAAGCAGAGTACTGTGGGATGACACCTTAGTATTGTGGCCATAATCAATAGGTAGTTACAGCATTATTCAGAAAACCCTTTGGTATGATCAGGTCAATAGTTATCTTTATTTAAAAATGCAAATAAGAGAAATATAACTGTATAAAAATAATTAAACCATATCTGTTGGTTAACTACAGGACAAATTATGTTACCTGACAGTATGTAAGGGTAAGATAGGTGTCTGATTTAAGTTATGCCTTTAGATGTCAAATTTTACCACTTCCCTTGCACTAGGAGTAGAAAGGCATGAAAAAATTGATAGGAAGCTGGCAGCCAGAGGTGGCTAACATGAATGTGCTCACTGCAACATCATGTGTCAACAGGAATAGCCTTTGAAGGAAAACAACAGTGTAAGCAATTTTGCATTAGTTTTTCCTTAAAACGAACAAACCAAAAAAGTCCTACACCTAGCATTGAGACAGTTTTTCACTGTTCTTACCATCTGCAAAAATGCAATTTTAAACTAGCCATATTTTTTCATTAGATTTTAGGACTTTGATCTTTGCCAACCGTTCTTTGTTTTCATATTCCACGTTTCAGAAAATCAGGTACTGTCTGAATTTTTAGTTTTAGCTGACAAGTGTTTTCAAGAGTAAAACCTCCAGAAGCTACTGTGTATCTTGATAGAGCAGATTTAAGGAATGTGCTAAGATAGCAAACAATATTTTTGAAACTGCTTTGCATGGATGCATTACTCATAGTAGATATGAAATTCGACTGTTAAGGAGTGACCCATAAGTGATTCTGGGAAAGCAGGAGTTAGGAGAGCCATTTAAGTTGCACCTCTTCTCCTGTTGCCTGACTTCTGTGGCAAACTAGGTCAGTTTGTCACTAGCCCACCTGATTTGCACAATTCGTTGTTGGTTGTTCAGCACAGTAGATGTTTCTAGGCTCTCTGGGTGCTGCATAGTATTGTAGTCTGAGGGTGGCAGCCCTTAGTTGTTCTTCCATTAAGGTTGAGAGAAGTAAAGCAGTATTTAGCTCTGCTAAACGGAAAGTTAAAATGGGTAGTATAACAAAAGCCCAACTTAGTTAACGTGACTGTTACTCTCCAATCAAATTCAGTTATCTGCTGAAGGTTGATTGCATCTTCTAAAATAGTTAGAAGCTGAAGCTAGCTCATGGGGGAGGTTCTCCAAACGGGAGAAGGATTATACTGCCTCATCAGCTGCATGGAGTAATTTTGCTGTTGGAATGAAGGAACAGAAGTAGGATTGCTTCCAGGGGTTTCCTCTCTGCTTTTCATAGTGAATATCAATGCAAGCATTTCTTTTTTTACTGTCACTGAAATGTTGTTATCCTCTATGGGCATTTTTTGTATCTTGATTGTCACCTGGTGCTGCAGAATTTCTCACAGATGCCTAGCTCTGGATGGTGTTGCATTTAGTATGTAGCTTTGATTTCTGAATTACTCCTCAAACTTTTTTTTTTAACCTATGTGTTTGTTTATTTACTTCACCAGGGTGTAGGATTCTTTTTGTCTTCATCTGAGCATAAGCTAAGCTTTTCAATGAATGTATTCTTGTTTTCTTGTTTCTGAAAGCTGATCTTAGCCTGTTTCTCCAAGTCAGTTTCCTTTTAACTTTTAATCAAGCGGTTCGTAAGTCATGTGTGCTGGCACTGTGTTTTCAGTATGGTGTCTTTCAGTGAAGTACATGATGTCTCTGGGATTTAATTCTTTTAGCAGTTCTTTTTATCTTCTTTTGAATAGGGTCTCTCATTTCTGTGTCGTTTTGCTTTTGCAAGTTGCATAAAACTGGTGGATTTTTCTGGCTTTTGTAACTCCCGTAGGGATATTGAATCTGAATGCGTTATTAGCATGCCTTTCAATAGAACGATTTTGAACAAGATCCTGCATACTGTTCAATACTCAGTCTGGGACTGCATTTCTAATGGTTTCCCTAACCAGCTCTCCATGTAACTATTATTATAGTGCTAAAAGTTTCTTCTCTGCTCTGTGTCCCAGTGTGATACTTGCCCGATATTCACGGGTATCTGCCAGTACAATTGTATTTCCGTCCCTCATGGCCTCTCAGATCTCTCTTAGCCTATCGTAGGTGGTCAATGCTATCATTCTCCTAAGGCAATTGATAATAGAAACTTTACTTTTGAGCTCTTGGATCCAAGAACATTGAATGATACACTGAAATCTTCCTTTTAACCAAAATTCTGTCAGAGGGCAAATACTCCCCTGGACTCTTAATCTGGACACCTGAGAGCTGAGACTACCTACTTAAAAAACTTCATTCAGCTTAATACCCTGTTGTCATTCAGTGGAAATAGCAATGTATCAAGTTCTGAGCCTTTTATAGCTCGTCTACAAGACGTGGCATTTCATGGGAACAGGGCAGTAATTGCAGGATACTTCAAGTTTGTCCCTATTCAGTCACAACTGATTATCCATTTTCTTTCTGAACATAACTTCTGCATCGGTGGGGAAATACTGTATGCATTGTGGACATCTTCAGAGCTCTTAGCAATCATGTATGTGTAGATTCTTGTCATGCTGAAATAGTACAGATATCTGAAGGATGTACAAGGTGAGTGAATTGCATCACTAATTGAAATTAACAGGAGTCCCTGGCTCTTTTTATTCAGACATCTGTTGGCCTCCATGCTCTGGTTAACTCTGCATGCATTTGTTCAGTGTATTGCCCATTCAGAATGTTATATTACAGCTAGTAATAATTGACTGGTATTTTAATGCTAATCTGTACTATTCAGCTCCTGGGTCCAATTACTTATTGTTGAGGGGATAGAGAATCAATGGTGATTTTTCACAACCTCTCCCCTAGATTATATGTACTACATTGTAGCTATATAAAAATCAAAAAATTGCTCAGTTCCAAGAATAGGATGCTATTATTGTGCTGTTGGCTACTGACTTTCAATATATATTCATTTTTGTGTTGTAATAGAAGCAGCAGAATTTTTTGGGGAAGGATGATACTTTTGAGAGTTTTTTGTTTGTTTAGCCTCAGTTTAAAGGTGAATATATTAGTAGTAATTGCGAAAACATTCAAATAAGATTTTGCTGAGAAATCTTTGGTATTTGGTATCTTCTGTGTAAGCAGAACTTTATTCATAAGCAAAATCAGCTCTTTGGCAGCGTTTTTTTTTTTCTGCAAGACTGGTGAAATTCATAGGGTTTAGTCATGAAAATGTTTTTCCCATCTAGCTTTGCAGATTGATTTTATGAAGTGCCACTCGGTAAATAATTCAAAAAGAAATCTGCTGAATTAATTTTACTGGAAATTAGACAGTTAATTCTACCTATTGCACTGATAATTACTGCCTTGAGTGGGAGGGTTGTTTTGCTTCTGTACATGGGGGAAAAGTAACCTTAAAATAAGCCAGGGAAGCATTGATGCCGATTTTAAAACCTGCATGTATAACATCTGTGAGTCTTTTTTGTATAATAAATGAAAGTAATAATAATACTCAGCTTTTATATGGTCCTTTATAAATTGTTTTGGTAACAGAGGTTTATCTGTTAAGTGATTGTAATCATATACTAATACTATAAGCCCAACCACAGACTGTAAATACCCTAGCTAGGCTTAGAAGAACTAGAGGGGACAGAGGGAGGAAGGTGGGTCTTACTGCACTTACTCGTACGCTGCTGGAAGACTGTAAGCACCACATCAGAGTTACTCTTAATGCTTTGGAACTGTGTACCATAAAAACTGTATAATCCATACATTTATTTTCTAGCTCAATCACCAGGCTCCTAAGAAGTTGTTGAGGCTAAATTTATGGTGTGTATTCAGCTGTGTGCATTTTAGACTTTCTGTCCCCAAACTATGGTACTCCAGCTCCCTCAAACTGGTAAGGGTTGTTGAGGGGTGTCTGAATTTAGTGACTGCTTCTTGGTTGAGATGCCTGCCATTCAGGCTTCAGCTCTCATTATTTTGTCAGCAGTCTACGTAATATTGAATACATTTTTGGATTTACGTGCTTATTCAGTGTAACTGCATGGTAGAGTTTTGATTTCATAGTTGTAAGAGTATATTATTCCCAGCAGATTAAGAGAATTCTAAGTATGAGGAATGCGACAAATCAGTAGTAAGTTCTGTGTGAGGCAGTGATGTTGCTTGCAGGTGGGCTCGTTTTTATAAAAATGTTACAAAATACTGAAATCTTGGCTTTACAGATAGTTATGGAGTGGGAAAAACTTGTTAAAATTTGAAGTGCATTTCAAGCATGGTGAACAGTGAAAGTTGTACAGATGGAGCTTACACTTGTCATAGAATGATGAGCAACTACTTCTGCATGTTATAGTTGTCATTTTACTGCTCCTGTTATAAGGAATATCTGATTGATGCACCTGAAACTTACACAGTTTAGAAGAGAAGTTTCTAGCTGGTGTGATAAGGGACTTCCTCCTGCTAGTCCCTTGTTTATTTTATTACTTGTCTATCAAACTTACCATATAATTCTAGGAAGTAATATGAAAGAGAAGTATCATATGATCATTTTTTCCCATATATGCATGAAAATGACCTGTGATCTGCATACTTGGAGATATTTCTCCTCCTTGGAAATAATGGCAGCTCCTTTCCTGCTTTAACACTTGATATGTACAGAATTTGTGAATAAGAGATTCCTGCAGTCATAATATGATGTGAGAAGTATTGGCATGGGGATTCAGATGAGGTGGTAAAGAAATTTTCCTGGAAAACCTCTTATTAATTCAATGGAAAGTACTGGTGTCTCAACTGAGAAGCCAGTAACAGTGAACCGGTATTACTGAGCCTACTTCAACTCATATGTATAATAATATTTATTAAACAAACAACAAACAAAACAACAAAAAAGAACTGGAAAAAGGCAAAACAAGTTTTGAATGGACTAATAGCTGTAAGGCTTGAAACTTCTCCCTTTTAGTGCCTCCACTGACAAAGCTGCAGTGTATGCAAAAAACAAACTGAGAAAACTCCAGAAGTCAGTAGTTCTGCAGGATTAATGGGTGAGGTAACTTTTTCACAGGGTTCGTATTTGAGTTGACTGAAACTAAGACACATGCCTTCCGCCTTGGTGATTTGTTCATTCCACCAACAAACTGCCTACATTTTTCTGAGGAAAAAAAAACTAAAGGAAAAAGGTACAGTTTCATGGTGAAAATGCTGAAGCCCTAATGCTCCTCAGCTGAAAATAGTACAAAGTTTTGACATGTACTTCCGTGTTCATCCAAAAACAGGTTCCTTCTTACATCATGCCAAACTGAAACATAGCATGCTAAGGTGAATGTTCAAGCAACACTTTGTGAAAACAGATAATTTGGGCGGTTTTTTTTTTTTTGGTTAACTCTAAGTTTTGGATGTTTTTGTTCTCACTTCATCTTTTTTGTGAAGCCAAAAGTGGATATTTGCATGTTTGTAGCTATAAAATTTTGGTAAATTGCCATCTCCTGCCTTATTTGCTAGTTCCCCTGCTCACAGGTATCCAGTGCTTTAACACTGTCTTGTAAAACATGTGCACTGAAGCTTGCACAGCAGCATATTCTAAACTGCTTTGTTTGGGATCCCACCTGTATCTTTTCTGTCATATATCTCAGCACATACTGAGCCCACAGACCTGTGAGTTTTGAAAGTTCAGCTGTTTTTTGTATTTAAAATCTTTTCAGTTACTTTGATATGAATTAAAAATTAAAATGCCATTTTCTTTTCAAAAGGACATGACATACTGCTCTTAGAATGTTTCAAATACTGAATGTCCACCTGAGTAGTAAATGTCCGAGTATGGTAAGTGTTCCTGAATATTCTAAGTGCATGTGTGTTATTCTAATCCATAACTTTTTGAATACTTAAGAGTAAAGCAAAGATTTATTGTTTCATGGAATAATGAAATGACATTTTGGCTTTTTTCTTCTTTTTAAATATTCACTTCACCAGAAAATGTTGGAATGAATAACAGACTTCAAAAGTAGAAAATAAATTTACTAACCTGTCATTTGCACTTTTGTGAGTATGGCATATTGTATCTTGTATTGCTTTGTTACAATTTTAATGTCCTAGCTGTTTCAGCTACATACTTTTAATGATTTCTTTAATAGCCTAATAAATATCAATATATGAAAGTTATCCTTGGCATCCCATTTTTATTTTTTGTCCTAATTTCAGACTATTATTTCTAATCATTGTAACATCCTGAATAACAGACCATGCTTCTTTATATATATATATATATATATATATACACACACTCCCTTCCACACACACACACACACACACACTGTCTTTGAGCATGCGGGAATAATCCTTTCATCCTATAATCATCTTAGTTCTTTTCATTCTCTGGGATGGGTTGCTTCCTTAGGTTACTTCCTGAAACTTTTCTGTTGTTCTGATGGCTAAAGAACTAAGTCTTAGCTTCATTCATTAATTTATCAGTGAAACTCTTCGAAGTAAAAGACATGCATCTTTATCTGTCCAGCAGTGAAATACTGCGGTTACTAATGAAGACCTTTGGGGAGCCAGGTTGCAAGTATGTGTCATTGTTCTGTGCTGGCTTTGCCCTGCCTACACTTAAAACTGTACTTCTGAAATATAAAACTTTTGGAAGCAGTATCCTATGTGAGGAGGATTTTATCTTTGTGATACATCAGTGTTGTAAAAAAAAAAAAAGGAAATTGTGGAGTGATAGTAGTGATAGTATGCCCATGATATGTTCTACTTCTCAGATGCTCGCAATGCATTTCGTTGCTGGTACAGTAGCATTTGTGGATAAGTTAGAATTTTTAAATGGTAAAACTTGTTCTTTTTCATAATTACATGTCTCTTCCAGGAAATTTTTTCACTTCTTGAAAAACAGCAGAAGTCTCCTCTAGCCTAGGTGCTTTGTACAAGCCTGAAAGTTAGGGCTAAAGAAACTTTGCTGTAAGGATCTGTTTACTGCAGGAAAGCAGATTTTTTTTCTGAATTAGCCCTTTATCTTAAGGTTTTAACCAACCCTCAGTAGGTGAGTAGGGTAGGCAACAAGCTCCCCTAGCAGGTTGCTCGCCTACCTGTTTGACTCATCATTATGATTTCCCTACATATAACCTCAGTACTTTTATTCTGAAATACAAAGTCAATCTACATCACGGAACTCTGAGAGTATTTCACAGCATTGAAATACATATTTTTTCTTTTGTAGTTAAGTGTTATGGCAAATACGTGAATAAAATTATGGCAGCTGTGCTTTTACAAAGCAACTTTTAACAAAACCCCAACGTCTTTCTCTGACAAGAAAATTGTAATACTCTGATAAAACCGAAAAGCATAATTGTTTCCTGAAAACATGCAGGAGATTTGAGATTACTCTGAGAACTATTGATTTTAAAGTTCGTGAAGAGTGTCTGTAATCAGCATAGCAATTTGACTTCTTAATTAGACTAGTCCTGTGAGAATTTGGCTTGCCATACAGTATGTTTGTGAATCTAATCAACCAGGCAGCAAAATAACCCCAAAAAACAATTATAGATACTATCTTTATTTTTTTAACTCACAAAGGAGTGAGAACTGAAATACTGGTGCTCTTGCCTCTGTGATAATTAAAACATGGATCTGAATGAATAGAAATTAAAAAAAAATGTACCCTGAAGGATTCTGTAGACCACAAAGTGAGGTCCTTGACAGCTGAAAGAAACAAGAGAAGGACAAAAGAAACTCTTGGACTTTGCTAAGACTGTGCCATCAAATACTAGCTATTTGCTAGACTAATATGCATCGATTTTCTTTGTCTGTCTGTCTGTCTTTTTTTTTCTTTGAGGATTTATCAAGTCACAAGAAGCCATATGTGAGATTTTGGTTTTTTGGTTTTGTCATGACATCAGTCTATTGTCTACATTTATAAACACACAAAAAGTGCTGTCTAGTATTAGTTCATATCTTAGGATTTGTCTTGTTTCTTATTGACATAAATGTTGGTAATTTTGAATTTGTCATTAGTTGTCCTTTGTATATGAAGTCATTTGTAATGAAAATAATTAGAAACAGTAGTTAGATTAAACAGTACCCAGAACTTGATTTGTTACTTCTTCCATTTACTCTGTTTTGCAATAGCTTAATTGTTCATTAGCATCCATTTATGACTTGAAGATTTCAGGCTCTGTGTTTGGTATTAAAAATGTGTTGGCAATTGAACTGTGTATTGTATTCTGCAAACATACTACTCTAGTAGTCGAGGATGTTGGTCTGCTAGGTGACTAACATCTGTCTGGTTTATTACTGTCTTTTCTTTCCTTAGGGAAGAGCTTTGTACTGTGGGTTTCTTGTTGTCGATAGAGAAGACTGGTTTTGGTTTTGCACTATGCTTATAGTGAAAGGTTGAGTTCATAAATGCTTGTGAAAGAGTTCTGGTGATTTCTAGGTAGGTCAGGAGTATATGCTAGCGCCTTTTATGACTAAAAAACTGGTTTTGCACAGATAAACCCATCTTCTGGGGCAGGCAGCTCTGCTTTGCTTTTGGAGTAGGGTTGTTTGCTCATTCCAGAGCTCTTTTATGGTCTTGTAGCGATACCTGAGCTAGACCACTGATCGCTTGAAGTTGTGGACTGAAATTGTGGACTGAAACCTGGTGCTTGATACTATGCCAGATACAGAGCAGAAGACAAAATTTGCATTCTCACAGACATCACTGACCTTAGTGTAAACAGCCAGAACTCTAGCTGTGAATCTTGCCTATGAGTAGTTTTTAACTTATTACCTTTTTTTAATTGTTAAATCAATAGAAGGTAGTTAAAGGGGTGGGCATTACTGTCAAAAGGCCATCTGGGACATTCAAAGGGAAAGGGATTTGTTACTTTTTCTGTTGTTTAAGTCTTCAGAGTTTTTTTCCTTACTTAGCAGTGATTTTTGTGAAGGACTGTTGGCAGTGGTGGGGCAGGGTCTTTCAGGAAGTGTCCAGTTAGAATGTCATTTTTTTGATATACTGTACTCTTTGCCATATTTGAAGCAGTTTAATAGTTGCATGCTGTTGTTCCTTTTTTTGATTACAGAAACAGAATTTGGATAACATAAGGATATTCTTACTAACAGTTGGAGAGAGACTTTCAGAGTTAGAAATGAGAAATCCGATACAGTAAGGTGTTTTGGAAAGTGTTTGCTGTGAGCAGTGAATTCCTCTTTAGCTAAAAGACACCTGATGGCAGCTATAAGAATTAGAGGCATTTTGTTAATTTGATGAGATCTACTGAAGTATGATGCTAGTCACAGATGCAGCCACGTGATCTTGAAGACTACACCCTCACTCACTGTTGCGCTTTCTCTGACCCATTGACTGGATTCCGCCTTAGAGGCCAGAAGCATGCTTTTGCATATAGACTCTATAGGCCTTCGCTGTTCACGTTGTGGGTAGGTTTGCCTAAGTGCTATGTTAGTGGGTGGCTTTTTTCATTTGTGTTTTTTATTGTTGTTGTTGTTGCTTTGTGTTTTTTTTTTTCTTTTCTGAAGGGTCTATTTTTTTTCTCTCTGTGGTTTGACATCTCAGCTGGGACCTGGAATAAGATGATTGTTTCCTTTCTCAATTCAGTTCCATTTCAAGTGAAGTACAGTAGGAAGACAATTTTCAGCCTCTACAGATGACTCGGAAAATACACTTGATGATGTGTCTTGGGGATATTTACTTAAGTGCAGCACGGTGAGCTTTGAGTCTGAAGTAATTAATGACAAAAGTTTCCCAGCTGTCACTATGCAATCCTTAAGACCGTTAGCTAGCATGTAGTGCTTCAATGAGGCAGTGTGCACTGAAAAAACATAAGTAGCAGAGAACAAATGCTATTTGGATAGTGGAAGGAATCTATAGAAATAGGGTGTTTCTCATAAGAACCAAACCTCAAGTCATTCCAGAATTGCACATCTGTAGAGATGGTACCTGCCTAATCACTGAAGGTAGTGTGATCCGCGTGTGATGGATGGCCTGTGCATTTTGTTTGCAGTTTATTACCTGCTCTGTGTCCCCTTCTGCTGAAAGGGGCATAGCCAGAGCAGCGTGGAAGAAGGCTGCCTTCCTCCAGACGCCAAAAAATGGATTGGTTAGAAATCTTGGGGAGGAACGGGGACTGCTCCTTCCCAGCAAGCAGCTTTCCAGGTTTGCCTGGGGAGAGGCTTTGATGGCCGTGGGTGGAGCAGGCAGGCAGACTGACTGAGCTGCTAGGAGGGCTTAAAACAGGCAGTAAGATGGGCTTCTGAGAAGCAGGCAGGTTGTATGTCTGTGGGCTCAGGTTTTAAAAGTGGTGAGAAGAGTCTTCTGGAAGACTGAAAAGGAACTGTCTTGAGTTTGTTACAAACCAGAGGGTTGCTGGAAGTTCAGGCTTGATCTGAGACCAGTAAAAAGGAACTTGCTGCACAGTGGTGGGGCTGGGGGAAGGCAGCTGTGTGCAAAACTTCCTGTTCTGCTTACCCTTTCGAGCCAAATTTCATTATTCCAAGATTTCAAGACACACACACACACCCCCACACCCCCATCAGTTTAGAAGCCCTGTTACTGGGCCTGCCTAATTCAGCTTAAAGCAGTAGTGCAGGTGAGTTCATTTATAGCTCTGGTAAATTCGATGGGCCCTTGCAGTGTGGGGTAGCATACTTAGCAAGAAGCAGAGAAACAAGTGCCAGGCTTTGTTTACATTACAGAGCTTACCTTTTATCTTTTTTTAGTTTTTAACACCCTTCTTCAGTTCTACTGAAGCCTCCTTGGTCTTCAGAAGTCAGCTACAGGAAGAGCTTTAAAGAGACAAACTGATGATTGTATTGTCATGTTTTCAGTGGCTGAGTGGCACCTTGAGTTTATGAAATGTAGAATATCCGCAATGTAGCAGTAGTTCAAAATGCTGGTTTTCTGAGAGTATTTACTAGGAAATAATTCTGAGAAGATGTACCTTACTTGTGCCTAAGTAAAATGGAGCCAGGCTTTGTTTTTTACTTTGTTTCTTTTCCTGAGAATGGGGAAAACAAAAGTTTAAGCTAAAAATGCTTTTGATCCTGTGGCAAATTGTTTATTACAATATTCCTTACACTAGCCATCCACTTTAGGAATTCAGAGCATACCTATTGTCTGACAAAGATGTTGCACAAATTTTCTAGGGGAATCATAGTTCTGGGGTTTAGATTGGTTGATATAAAGGCATAATAATGCATCCTCTTTAGTAGAGAAAATAGAGAGTTTATGCAATGGAAGTCTTGAGAATATAGTGTACTGAAATGTAGACTGCAAATGTTAAGTCAGAAAGGTTAGCACTGGTAAGACACTGCTTTGCATATTTACTCTGGTTTCAGAAACTGGATTACCTGAGGCACTAACTTAAAACTTTTTGCTCTAAATTTGAGGAAATATTTTCATTATGAGTGTTTCTTAAATGCGCAGGAAGGCCAGTTGTACTTTCCTTAGGTTGTTAAGACGTTACTGGTTTAGCAGCAAGGTACGCTCGGACAGCTAGTCACCTGCATGTGACAGGGCTATTCTGAGCAGCACCATCACTGGTAACAAAGCTTACTTCTCTGCAGGAATCCAGCACAGAGGCCAAAGACGATGTTATCATACCTCTCTCACTTACTTTTGAAATATCCCTAATGTATTTAGTCATGGTAAGTAAACAAGCAGGAGATCCTCTGTGACCTGGTGAAGTTTATGTGCCCTGTCACTGGTCATGTATCCGTCACCCCATCTTATACTTTGTTTTGGTTTCTGAGGATGTAGATTCATAAATACTTACAAGTCAGTAATACCCCGAGAACCCTTTTTTCTTTTTTTTTTTTTTTTTTTTTTTTCCTTTCTGCTGTTACTTTCTTCCTTGATCCTAGAAAAAGGATCGTTTGAGCAGCCGCCTGGTAACTCATAGCCTGGAAGAGACCTAGTTTCAAATGAATTCAGCATAAGAAGAAGAAACTAGTGATGATTTTAATTGAGAAAGAAATTCCGGCTGGATTCATAGGTGAGAGGAAATGTTTCAGCAAGAGGTAGAATGGCTCCCTGTTGGCTGTGTAAGGAATGAGGGTCTGTAACAGGAGACAATATTTGGGGGCAGGAAACTTTATGTAGTACTTCCATGTGACAGCTTGCTGGGTATCGCTTGGGAGCTAGGTACTATGAATTCTCAAATTCATGAGCTATGCAGAACTCAGTTTTCTTCAATTAAATATTAATTTAAATGCTAGATGAATATTCTATTCATAAAGCAGCACAACAGAACATAAAAAGAGGTTATGGATGAGTTAACATAACATTTAAATTGTAAAACAGTCTTCTCCTAAGTGGGAAATACGAAATGAGATGTACAGCTCACTTCATAGAGAATTACAAAGTCTGAGAAATTTTTTTCAGTTTTTGAGTGACATGCAGGGCCTATTTTGTATAGCAAATGAGGGTGCTTGGGATTGGGATTTATTAAAGGCAAAATTTACCAGGACTGGGAAGACAGCTGGTTTCTACACACAAAAAATCCAAGTGATTACATTAAGGAATTGTTTTATTGAGAGGCAATTGAAAAACAAATCACAGAATACTTATTCCTATAAAATTGTTTCCCTGGTTTGTTTATTTTAAGAATTTTTTTTTCATAATTAGTTGGGCACTAGTGGTGCTGATGAATATGAGAATAGTTACTTTCAAAGCAACGGACAATCAGACAATAATGAGAATGTAGTAGTTCAGTTACTCATAAAGTTGACACTGTGCAGCAACACAGTGGATCATAACAAAATAATGTGTAGGCATGTTAATTCTCAGTGTAGGAAAGGAACATCACACGGGTTCCCTAATTTAAAGCCAAAGATGTTAGTTCTTGACAGAATTGTAGAATAGTTGAGGTTGGAAGGGACCTCTGGAGACTGTCCAGCACAACCCCCCCTGCTTACAGCGGGGTCAGCTTGAGTAGCTTGCCCAGAGCTGTGTCAAGTTAGCTTTTGAGCATGAAGAGAGATGAAGACTCCAAAAGCAGCCTGGGTGACATTTTCCGATGTTTGACCAATCTGCCAGTCAGAAAAGTTTTTCTGATGCTTAACTGGAACATCTTGTATTTCAGTTTGTGCCTGTTTCCCTGTGTCCTGTGACTGGGGCCCCTGGCAAGAGCCTGGCCCTTTGTTTTATGCTTCCCATGAAGTATTTATAAATATGGCTAAGATCTCCATGCTGAACACCCTCTTCTCTCTCAGCTTCTCCTTATACAAAAGATGCTCCTGTCCCTTAATAATCTTTGTGTCCCTTCAAGTCCCTGCTGAACTTGCTTCACTATGCCCATGTCTCTGCTGCACTGAGGTGCTCAGGACTGGACCCAGCACTCTGGATGTTTCTCCCTAGAACTGAGCAGAGGGAAAGGAGCACCTCCTTTGACTTCCTGGTGACACTGCCAAGTTGCTGTGGGCCACCTTTGCTCTGTGGATGTATTGCTGGCTCATGGTCGGCTTGTCCACCAGGACCCTCAGGTCCATCTCTGCAAAGCTATTTCCTAGCTAGTCAGCCCCCAGACTGTACTGGTGCCTGGCATTATTCCTCCACAGAATAAGGAATTTGCACTTCCCCTTTGTTGAACTTCACAGGGTTGCTGTCTGCTCTTTTCTCTAGCCTGTCAAGGTTCCTCTGAATGGCAACGCAAACCTCTGGTATATCAACTATTTTCTTTAGGTTTGCATTATATATGGACTTGCTGAAGGTCCATCGTGTCTCACCTTGCAAGTTATTAATGAAGATGTTGAACTGTGTTGGGTCTCACACTGACACCTGGGGCATGCCTTTGATGACTGGTCTCCACCTGGACTTGGAGCTGCTGATCCACAGCCCTTCGAGCCCAACACTTCAGACAGTTTTCATTGTTGATCTTTGTTAACTTTAGGAGGACAAATTGATTGATAGTAGCTGTTACGTGTGAGCAAGGATTTCTAAGTACACGTGCAAATTTGGCAGACTATTCATAGACAGCAAAATATTTTGCAGAAGGCGATAGCACAGTGTTAGCATAATTCACCTAAAAAGCCAATCAAGAGATGCAGAAACCTGCCTTCCTGAGTTCTGAGGCTCATGGGAAGTACTTGAATCTGCTTCATCTCACTCTAGACCATCCACTGACCTTCCAGTGTGCTCTTGTTTTCATGCCAGTCCAGGGTGGGAAATGTTGGAAAGAGAAGAACCCTTCTAGTTGCTCTGTCTATGTTGAAAAACCCTGAGATCAGCAGGATTAGTGTCATCAGAAGAGCACCTTAAAACTTGGCCATATGTAGGTGAGAAAAATGCCAAACATTCAAAGTGGGGAAATAAATGTGTCTATTGCAAAGTGCTGTGCTGTCACAGATGGCTTTTTGTCATTATTATTATTCTAAGGTTAAAACCAACATGGAATCTTCAAGTATGCTCATGTAAGAGTACAGTTTTAAGGGATGAGGGACAGAGTGATGTTGCTGTGCATATGAAAGATCACAGGATTTCACAAGATGAATATGAAAATAACCTTCTTGCACACTGTGTTCCTGAGTGCTAACTGTTCAGCTAGTGATACTCTGTGACTAAAATTCTGATTTACAAGTTATATATATGCTAATAAGCGGACAGACATGATGTTTTCATAACTTCGTTAGGTCTTTTTGCCTGCTAGCATTATATCAGTATAATCCAGATGGACTCTTGTCATCTTATGTTCTCTTTTGATTTGGGGAGTAGGAAAGACAAAATAAAAACTGAGTGGCATGTAAGGCATCTGATCTAACTGAATAGAACAAACTGGATGAGATGTAGTTTATTCTAATTTGTTAAAAGATATACTTGAAATTATTAAATCTTTACCTCTGTTTTTTTTGTATGACCATCACATATTTGCAAGTGAGGGCAGTTTCCATAATCATGTGTGTACTTTCATCTAGGTGGAAAGTCAGGAGGGGAGTTTTCCTTTGTATATTCATAAACTTACAGCAGGGGCCCAAGGATCCAACACTTCATTAAGTAAACACAGATTAATTTCTGCTTTTTGCAAGTTCTGCTCCTTGGGTAGATGCAATATGTACCTTTATTTTATATGTCAGTCAATAGACTTTAATCTGTGTTACATACAAGATTTCAGAGACAACTCAGGATTACTCCAAGCAGGGTTCTTTATATTCCATATTCCATAAGAGCTGTGGCACCTTATGCAGAAATCCAGTATATCTACCTTTGTTCATTATGGGACAGTAGTTAAGCATTCAGTGACTTAGCTATTATGGGCATGACACCTGTCTTTAAGGTTCTCATCACTGTGATTTGTTTTCGTCATCCTTCAGATTTAGGAGAATGATTGCTGTTTGTGTATTTTGTGTTCTTGAAAGCTGTGTTGAAACCGTGTGGGGAACATTAATCTGTAAATGCTCTAGGAAGGCTCAGGTTCTGTTTATTATGTTGTGGTTTAGGAGTATTCTAGGATTTTTTCTTCACATGATTCTACTGGAACTTGGAAAGAGGAAACCTGCTTACAGTTGGATCACCTTCCTTATCTATAAACCATTTGAATTATAATTAAAGCTACATGTGTAAATTGTCAGAATGTAGTTACTGAGTCATGCCATGGTTTCACATCCTACACCTTCATTCAGTTCCTATACTTTCATTGTGGTTGCAAGTTCACCCTTCAGAAAATAAAATATCCAGTCTTCAAAAAGAGCCATTTGTTTGAATGTGCTTGACACCTGCCAGTCTTCTAGGGAAATTTTGTGACAAAACTTCTGCACAAATCTTGAGATATTTTTCAAACTTGAAGCCTTTGGGGATTTATTGAAGGTGAGGTCACTGCTTACAGTGTGGTCATGTAAAATAGTAGCCATGGCAACCACAGAGTATTGGAATGGAGGCTGAGGAGAGGTTTATATGAAAGAAGTAATATCCTTGGGCACAGAAAGCATCCTTGCTGCGCCGCCGCAGCTGAAGATAGATGGATGTTTCATTTGTGTGAGAGCCTTTTGTTCACTAATGTCAAGGAAAATTGAATTTCCCATTACTAGTCTTCTTCCAAATGTATTTGAGTTGGTACCACAGGTTTTAAAGACAGGTTTATCTTGTGTTACCTCATAAATAGAAGCTTGTGGAATGTTCTTAGGGCTTTGAAGGCATGAACCCCCTAGAATTTAATGCAGTGAAAACTGAAGCTATGAAAATAATATGGCTTGAAGTTGTGGTGTCTCTTCTAGTTTTGTTATATAAACCAGAAAATATTAAAAGATCAATGAGAAAAGGAAAGAATAATAGCTTTTGAATTTTGAAAGAAACTTTACGGAATAAATGTAGGTAAATGGTAGTTAGTTAAGCAGCCACATGCTGAGACAATGCTGTGCAGTATTTTGATGCGAAGCCTGTGCAAACAGAAAATTACTGGTGTTTTTTAAGGCAATTCAAAGTTGTGTTTGCAAAGGGTTTCACTGGATGTTGCAGTACTTGCAAGTCTTGAGAGCACCTACATCTAGTTATACTGTATCACATCTCCAGCTGTTCTCTCTCTTTTTTTTTTTTTTTTTTTTGTTTTGTTTGTTTACCTCCCAACTTTAGGTAATACCTATTCACAGAGCTGGACTAAATTTCTTGTGATTTGTCCCATCACTGGTGCTTCCCATTATGAGCCTTTTGCAGCAGTCAGACTGGGTGGGAGCAGGAAAGTACCTCTATGTCCCGCTTTCCTCCCCTAAGATTAGAGTTCACAGATTTACTGTCAATATGGATAGACTTTGTTCTATAGCTTGAGTGGATGAAGTAGCACAGTCATTGCTAGTGATAGAGGTTTGTGTGTGTGTGTGGTTTTTTTTTTTTAAGTAGTAGGGTTTGTGTCTTTGAGTATGTTAATGCTTAGGACAAAATGGAATCTGGATCTCTAGTGTCTTGTCAAAATGTTCTAAGAACATCCCAAATTTTCTCAATATACTTACTGTGTTTTAATGTAAAGGTGGGCCGCCCTTGTCTTTTGTTGGAAAGACAGCACCAAGAATAGACAGAAAGAAACATTTTGTGCATCTCTTCTTGATTGTTGAACTCCCAGAAGGGTTTGGGGCTATTATTGAGCTTTACACTATGACTTATAAAATGTGCTGCCATTCTGGTTTGGATCAGGGCCAAGTTGATGATCACCGAATCATGGGCCAAGTCAGGTGTAGACACTGTGATGGTATGAGTTTGTCCTCTACTGTAGTAACAGGAAGCATGACCTTTAATTCCCTCTTATGTCATCCTTGTCACAAATGTACATAGAGTGAAAACTTTCCCTGCTGAAGTTTATGGGAGTTTTGTAGTTAACATCAGTGAAGTCAGAACTTCACAGGTTGTGTATGATAGGGAAAAAGTAGAAGGTTTAGATTCAGATAACTCATGTGATTTTTTTTTTTTTTTTAATTTTTTTTATTGAATGCAAGTGTGATTTTATTTTGCAATTTTTGTGGCCTCTTAAATAATCATGTGATCTTTTGTTATCCTAGATGAACATGGCCTTCCCATTCAGTCTTCGTGCTTGTTATAAGAAGGGCAATAGCAAAATAAGGAGATAGAAAGCAGAAATAAAATACCAGCATTTATTAATTTTCTCTTATTAGTGGGAATCCTTCTTTCCTGCAGCGCAAATATGTACACTTCTTAGCATGGCAGATATTGCATCTTTCAGTCATGTTTAATTCTAACATAATGCAGAAGTGAATGGAAGTATAAAATCAGATCAGAAGAAGTTGAACAGTTAAACAGCTGAGGAAGCAGTGAAAATTTTTAGTTAAGGAATGTGGTATCCAGTACAAATACTTAAGGAATTATTTTTTTTTAAATCAGTGGATTTTAGAATATATTCCCACGCCTTGCAGATTCAACTAGGGAATACATTCCAACTACTACTTGCAGAAATACGTAGCTCCTCCTAGTTGCCAAGTGTAACTCATGGTGTTAGGATTGTCATGGTGTTAGGTGTCATGATTAGGATTCAACCAAGCAGTGACAACAACATTAGTTTAGTTTACGTGTAACCAGTGTCAGGACTGAGCTGGCATTCAAGTTGCTCACCAGTCGTGACAAAACCCAATATATCCAAATAGGGCACAAGATACAGCTTATCTTAGTCTTCTAAAACACCTGCCCTCTTTCAAAGTTGTCTACATGGAGTAAGGGTCCAAGATTTTTACATTTCCTATTGATAGAATTCCTCTACAATAGGGATTCAACACATTATTTATAGTCTGTCTGTGTTGTCACACAGAAGATCCTGCAGGAACAAGGATGGCTATCTTTCGAGTGGATTTATCCAAATTGCAGTGCAAATCCTGATCTCCCTTCCTTTCTAATGCTTCCACATTATTTTGCTGTCAGGGAGTGGGATAGTGAGGTTGAAAGCTCATCAATTGTGCTGTTTTGTTGATGGCTGGCCAGCCAGCGGCACAGACTTAATGCAAATGAGAACTGGTTTTGCTCTGAGATCTAGTTTGAGGTGGCATTGTGTCATTCCTGATGGTAACAAAGTTTTAAAATTCATTTTGAATTTATCTCTTCAAGTCCTGTCGACCTTTTGGTTTATTTTGCTGTTATGTGTAAACCTTAAATATGCAGAAATTACGTTTAAAATAAATGCTTGTCACCAATAATCTTTCTTAATCATATTTTTTTTTTATAATCTTTGGCTTTGATTTTATGGTAGTATTGAAACTCAGATTGAAACCAGCTAATGGATTTCACAGAGGAAAGGCATAGTTACTATGGCTACACAGCACCCTGAAAGCTTAAAAGGACAAAGGATAAATGAATACGGTACTGGCTGCTTAGCCTTTTCTAGAATAGATTCTAATAATTTAAAGGCTTTATAGTCCTGCAGACACTGTTAGAAAAAGCAAGTTGTTAGTCCTTTAAAAATTTGTGGTTTATTTTTTAGTTTGGATCATTACTTTTGAAGTAGTATGTTTGAAAAATACTTTTTAAAATGTCCTCTGCATTTACTAGTTTATTTCACATATATCTACTGCATGTAATGAAATTGACTATTACTGGTCATTTCATCACTGATATTTTTACTATGGTATTTTAAAAGGAGTAGAAAGCTAATCCTCCTACGGACAAACAAACACAGAGTAATTGTGGTTTGATGAAAACTTGCAGTAATGTACTTTTTATAGCTTTCACTGTAGTTTTGGCTGAAACATTTTACCTTTGGTTTTCTTATAAACCAATCTACACATTTAAGACAAACATCTTGTATATAGTAAAGAAAAATAAAACACATGCATGGTTAGGTCCATGCAATTAAGGAGGAAATTACCAGGTTTTAGCATTACCTTAGTGACTGATAGCAGAAGGGCTATTACCTGCCTTTGCTTGAGAAATAAAATGTGTTGAAATCATAAACATGTCGCTCACCAGCTCAAGGGTAGATTTTAATGACCTGTTGAAGATAATACAGAATAAAATTTTATAGAGTATAATGATAAAATGCATCTACTGTTCACCACAAATAGTTCTGTCTACTGCGAGTTGTAGGCAGCATACTTTGGCCGACGGGTTGCAGAAAATCATTGGGAAAGTAGCAGGTGAGCTTACAGGTGGCTTTATAAAGAGAGATTTCCTGTGCTCTTATTTGCAGGCAGATGGCTCTTGTATTTGTAATTTGGATTTATCTGTCCAACAAAATTTGCATATATTTGTAAAGCGAACTGGACTTGCTGTATATACAACAGACCACTGAGCCATCCTCCTATTGTAGATCTGTCCTGTGCTCCATAGAAATGCCACATTTGCTACATCAGCCCGTAAGTGTCATTTATGTCTAAGTCATGCAAAGAGGCCTTTCTACCTAAAAATATCAGAATTGTTGTACAGAACTTCACCATACAGACCAGCAATCTACGCCAATCTGTAAAGCCTAGTTGGGCCAAATTCCAAGATGAGCAGAAGAGGATGCCTGGGAAAACCCAAGAATAACCCAAGTGAATGTATAGGTGGAAGCAGGTGATGCTGTTAGAAAAATATTGGGGGAATTTCATCCTGCTGTTTATTGTGGATCCGAGATTGGATAATTATGTAGTAAATCTTAAAGTAGCTCTAGGTTATAAACTACTATAAACTAAATTATGGTGGTGGAGAAGTGATCCAGAACATCTGTTTGTTCTAAATCTCCATAGGGCCTGTTCCTAGCTGCTTCTTGTGGCTTTGTACAGACAGATCTAAAATACAGATGTCAGGCTTCGAAATTCAGTAGGGCAGTTTTCCTAACTTAAGACTATTCTTCTTTAATTTACAGCTTAAATAACACTTCTGTTACAAGTTCAGACAGAACCAGTGTGCTCAAGACTAACACAATATTTATGGAGGGTTGGTTGGTTTGGGTTTTTTGTGTTTGTTTTGGGGTTTTTTGGCTTTTGTTGTGTTGTTGGGTGTTTTTCTCAAGGTTTTTTTTTTTTAGTGTTTAAGAGTTTTTCAGAGGATTTTCACTTAAAAATGAGTTTTGTATATTTCTACTGCTTCTTAAAATAGGGAGAAGGGGTTATTCAGGTAGATTCTCAGGTAAAATATGTTCCTTTCGGGAAATCACTGTTGCTAGTTTTTTATCTTGCATGAAAATGTATTGAGGAATTTTCCTCTTCTTTTTGATCATTGTAAACATAAGGATGAAAAAATTAGATGGGCTATTAATGATTTGTTAGTGATGATATCTAGCTGAAGTCGCTCCATAGTAAGCAGTCATTGTGGGCTTTTCATTCCAAACTTGATTTCCAGCACAGTGTAACTTTATTCTTTAAAACTTGTATTATGCACAATTTGTTTTGCTACATGAAATGGAATTTGGAACTTTCATCAAGTAAAAACTGCCAATGGATTGACAGTTTATTTAGTAACAGATCTCCAACCCCTACCTTAGATGATTTAAATGTAATTCTTTCAAAAATGAAATTATGAAACCAATAAAATAAAAAATCATTTCCTAATTAGGGATTTTTATTTGTAGTTATGTGTTTCATTCGTGGGTTTTTTGGTTTGATGAAATACTCCATTTATTTATTATTTACCTAAGTACTGCAGAAAAAGATGCTGCTTGAAATTCAGAAGTGGATCAGTTAAAGTGCTTCAACAGAAGACTGGGACTATGTGATATTTGATGTTGCCATGGGAAACTGCTTTGCAAGAGCGTTTGCAGAGCAGATGGACCAAGACAAATAAACCAGATACAGGTATTGAACGGAGATTGTGTAATGTTCTGTGCAACAACAGGAAAACATGAACTCAAACCTACAGAACAGTTCTTTCATTCATCCTTTTTGTATGGATACACTGATAGCTTAATTTTCAGAACAGAATTCTTTATAGCAAACTTTGGTTTGTTTTCCTTTAAATGGAATAGTGTATTTCTATAGTATTTCATCTTGTGTCATTGATAAACAACTCTGATATGAATAGTTCAATAGTGAAGGCTTCCTATAGTGTTTGAGTTTTCAATGAATCAAAGAAAATTTCAGGTTTACCTTCTGTGTTATGCAAAACCAGTAATGTCCTCATGTTATGCTGTAATCTACTACCTTTCTGTCTAGCCTCTAAAGTTATACCTAAGTACACAAACATAAAGGAATGAAGTCTTTGCTTTCCAGATGTTACAGTTTTGTTAGCTTCACAGGCTCTTGGCTCTTGAGAGCTCTTCTGTACCTTTATACGCTAGCTTTTTTTTCCTTGATTTTAAAAAAATAATAAAAAGACACATACTCACCCTAAGAACCGGAATGTCTTTCTAATCATATGTTTGGCACAGAAGTCTGTTTCCTTAGCAACGTGAACACAAAAGATATCCATGTGACTATATACATGCAACATGCCTTTGTAAGAGTACGTATGTACAGAAATGCAGTGTGTTTGTTTAATATTTATTCTTTGTTCTCCCTGGCAAGGAATAAAATAGACATGTGCTGTTTAATTTTTTTCTAAGGAAATAGAGAATTTGAAATACAATTTGTAATCATATATTTTCAACTACACAAATTGGAACTCAAATTCAAACTTGAAAAAAGAAGAAGCTTCTGGAAAAATAAAAGCTTAATCTGCTCTCTTGAAGATGTATGATTTCAACTGCTAAGGGATATTTTTTTTTTCCTTAAGTAATACCCTGACTGTAAAAAAATTACTTTGGACTTTCAATCTATAATCTAACTGTGCTTCTGTTCTTCATGAATTATAAAACTTACTCCATGGGTTGATTTCTCCACATGCAGTAGAACAGTTATTTGGGTCATGCTGTCATAAACTGATGAATGCCCATGTAACTGTCAAAATTTTTCGTTTAGTATGAAATGCCATGGAATGCCATACCACTGAATACCATGCGTTGATTTGCATTTTTAGAGTGCATGTTAACAATTTTTTTTGAGTGGTCTGAGTACAGTTTGTTTGTTTATAAGTATGTATTTTCAATACAAACCAAAATACTTTTAATGTATTTGTTCTTAATCCATCTTAAATATCATGTGAAAATCTGCCTGAATTACATATTTATGTATACTATGCTTTTTCAGGGAAAACTAGGAGAGTTAGAAGCAGGAATTATGGGGGCAGACTTCATGGCTTCTGCAGTGAACTGGATCAGAGTATCTGAATTTCTTCCACTGCTTTTAATCTGTGATTGTAAAATCTTGCCATTAATATCAGAGAGGCCAAAAGACATGTTGGCAGTCATTAAGGTCAGGGTTACTATATGTTGCTAGCTTTCAGCTATAAACTTTTTATGCCTTTTGGAGTAGCTAAAGCACAATGAGGTTGATTGTATTATTTTTATTTTTCTATGCATGGTGGAGAAGAGATTTCATGGGTGATTAATTTAAGCTCTTTTCAATTTCTTTTAAGCAGAGATTGGTTAAATAAAACACTTTACAGAGAATTGTTGAGGTTGGAAGGGACCTCTGGAGATTGGCCAACTCACTGGTCAAAGCAGGGTTACCTACAGCGTATTGTCCAGGACTATGTCCAGTTGGGTTTTGAGTATCTGCAAGGATGGAGATGATGCAACCCTCTTGGGCACCCTGTGCCATTGATTGACCACTCTCACAGGAAAAAAAAACCCTACCATTATATTTAAATGGAATATCTTGTGATTAACTTATGCCTGTTGCCTATTGTCCTTTCACTGGATATCACTGAAAAGGCTCTGGTTCTGCCTTTGTTACTGCGGCTCTTCCTAATGCAGCCCAGCGCAAGGGCACGTGGCTGGCTCACAGCCACCTTGTCCTGCAGGTCCTTTTCTGCTCATGTGCACAGGATTGTTCCTGTCAGGCGCAGGACTTCATGTTTCCCTTTGTGGAACTTCAGGAGGTTACCGTCGGCCCATTTCTAGGCTCTCAGGGTCACTGTGAATGGGAGCACAGCCCTCTGGTTTATCAGCTACTCCTAGTTCGGTATGGTCTGTGAACTTGCTGAAAGTGCACTCTGTCCCACCTTGCAAGTTATTGATGAGTTGTTGAACAGTATTGGCTCTTGTAAAGACACCTGGGACTTGCCTTTGGTGACTGGCCTCCACCTGGATTTGTTGCTGCTGATCCACAACCCTTTGAGCCCAGCAGTTCAGTCAGTTTTCTATTCACTCACTCTCCATTTTTTCATGTTTCACCAGTCTGTCAGGAAGGAGACAATGGGAGATGGTGATGGAAGCATTATTAAAGTCAGGATAAGCAATGCTCAGCGTTCTCTCCTTGTCCGTTGGGTCAGCCTTCTCGTCGTGAAAGGCTATCAGATTGGTCAGGCACAATTTCCCCTTCACATATCCATGCTTACTACTCCTAAACACCTTCCTGTCCTTGTGTCTGGTGATGTTTTTCAGGATTTTCTGCATTCCCTTCCCAGGGATTGAGGTAAGGCTGTGACTGGCCTGCAGTTTCTTGGGACCCTCCCTCTTGTCCTTTTTGGAAGTAGAGGCAATGTTTACTTTCTTCCTGTCCTCAGAATTTCATCCCCAGCCACCCTCCCACCCCAGACCCCCATCACTGTGATCTTTCATGATTTTTCAACGACAGAGTGGTCTCACAGCCAGTGTCCTCAGTACGTGCGGGGGCATCTTGTTAGGGCCCATGGATCTGTGTCCAGTTTGTTTAAATGCTTCCTAACCTGATCCTCTTCCTCTGATGGGAAATCTGCCTTGCTCCAGGCTTTCCCACTGGTGTCAGCGACCTGGGATAGCTGATGGATGGTTTTATCAGTAAAGAGTGAGGCAAAGAAGGCATTTGGTGTATTTGCCTTCCTCACATCCTTTTTGACAGGTCTCCATCGGAGATAAAACCAGCAGGAACATTTCCTGTTCCCCTTCATGTTTCCTTGAGCTATCCTGCCTGTGTCTCTGTGATCCCAGTGAAGTTGTAATTCGCCAGCTGCACACAGACTTCTCGGTTCCTCCTGTTCCCTGTGCTGTGTGCATTAGTGTGCAGGCTCTTTGGAGAGATACAAAAGCGTGCTGATTTCCCAGAATATGTAGGATAGCTTTCCCCATAATTCTGCCTGGTAGACATTTTCTTATGTATGTGGACACAGTTGGTGTGGGACCCCTACAGCCCTGTTTTTTTGCTTACAAATTTGCTCCTGTTCACATTGCCCCATACTCTTTGCTTGCCAACCTGGTCCTTCGCTTCCTCGCTTAACTGCTGGTCATCCTCTCCTGCCCCATCATTCCTAGTTTGAAATCTCATTACTGGATTGGCTAGCCTGTTGGCAACAATTTTTTCCTCTTTTAACTGATACCATTTCTGTTAAACAATCCTCTGTCCTGTTCACATAAAAACTAAAACGCTGTTGCCCCTACGAGCTGCACAACCAGCTATTGACTTGGGATCTGTCTGCTTCTCCTCATGCCCTTCTGCCTTTGCAGAAGGATTCGGGAGAAAACTTCCTGAGCTCCCCATGCTCTCGACACCCTCCCCACAGCCCCATCATACCCCACAGCGATGTAGTCAACGCTTGGTGATTTCCTGATCGCCCTGGCATCGTCACTGGTGCCCATATGGAAGAACGACGGAGGGTAACGGTCTGCAGCAGCCTGTCCACGATGTCGTGCTCCGAGCTGCTGGCGGGCAGCGAGCCTTCCAGGGCAGCAGGGCCGGGAGCAGCTGCGGGCTGCTGTCCCCCCAGCAGGGAGCTGCAGGCACCCGCCGCGTGCTCCTGCGCACCCCAGCTTTAGCTGCTTTGGGTCCTTTGCTGGACAGAACTTGCATTTGTTGCTCTCATAAGACAACTGTTTGAATGTTTTATGTGTTTTGGTGTTTGCTTTGCAAGCAAATGTGTGTAAAAATACTTCTAGTGAACAAATTATGTGGTTTGGCTTTTTTGTTTCATTAAGCTTTGTTTATTCTTGACTAGTATTCTGCCAATGCCATATGGGTTAGCTGGCTACAAAAAAGCTTATTTAGTGTGGCTGATAGAGGTAAAGTCATGTATGGTTTTCCTGTGCTCAGGAAGATAAAGGTTTTATCTTCAATTAATCTCAAATCAATCTGAGAGTCTACAGAAAGATTAATGGGAAACAATATCTAGTATAGAATTTGATAAAGGTTATTTAAGACTACCTTTCAAGTCCAGAATTGGTGTTTTAGGTTGTACCATCTGGAAGACACCAGCATAAATTCCAAAGCTCGCTTCATAACACGATTTCAGTGTAGGTATACAATATTTCAATGTGATATAACTGGTTTCACATGTGTCCTGTTTCTGTTTATTCTAGGAAATGAACCCAGGAAGTAATGTGAAGGGCCATGTGAAGCTCTGTCATAGCAGAAATTTTCTAAAAGATTGCTTTACCTGTAAGTTGTTCTTTTCTGTTGTTAAATGTTAAATTGTATTCATATGGCTGGAAAAAAGGGTTTATTTTGGCATTTTAAGTGGCAGCTTGATTGTGAAGAAAACCCTTCCAAGTGCCTTATGGTTAATGCCTGCTGTTATTAGCTTGCTGTATCTTAGTGAAGAGCAAACGAATAATTTTCCTTACCTATTAAGATTTTGAATCTAATGAGCAAGATTTTTATGCTGTGTCATTATACGTTATATATCTACTGTGGTGCATGTTAAACTGCATTAGCTAATTTTTCAGAAATTATTTTAAAAGTAAATGAAAAGTAGAAAACATCCAAAGCTGTATGAATGTATGAAGCTTCTCCACTAAAAATCCTGTAGCAAAGATTGCCTGTGCAGGTGCCTGCTGTGACTCAGACCTCTTCTGGATTGTTCATCTTTTCCCAGTTATTAAATTATATGATAGTGCCCTTTACAGTTGTGCCACTTGTGGCAAAGAATTTTCTTTGAGCTATAGTCTAATCATTTAATTTTGCATGCATCGTATAACAAACTCCACTTAGGAATTTAAACTATTGTTTTCATCTAGAGTCTAATTATCTGCATCAAAATACTCAAGCAAGTGAAGGAGATTAACTTGTCTTCCTAGCAATACTGCAAGAAAAATATTACAAGATCCATTTTACACAAAGAACCAAAAGCATTAGACTGTTGATTTTGGCAGATTCATGTAGGTGGTGGCAGAGCTGAAAACTGAATTCAGAAGTTCTGAGTCCCAATCAAGAGTTATAATTTGAACATATAGAAATATGCCTAAAAAGACTATCTTGAAGGAGACTTGGAGTTTACAAGCTGGTTATGTTAATCAGTATGTTAATTTTCTCCCTTGAGTATGTAATTATCATAGTTTAACTAAACATTATATAGTTAGCAAGTTCCTGAAAACTGTGAGGGGGAAGGTATTAATAAAGAGTGTTTCAAAACTGGTAGTAGCTGTTTAAAAAGAACTGTTTCAGATTTTTTTTCCTTATCTAGAACTCTGTTTTAAAGTAGCAGCAACTTCTATGCCTGGGCAGTGTAGGTAATTTAGTTTGACATAACCTGTAACCCAATAAAAACTTGAAAACACTAGTCTTCCACAATTCAAACTCTTAATGAAATGTGAGAAAATGTCCTGATACTTATTTCTGATTTTCTTCCAAAAGTACTTTGTCTTAGTACTTCTTTACTACTCTAATATAACTTGAAACAACCACAAATCAAGTGCAAATACAAGAAAATCCATTAGAAATTAGAATCTTAGTTCTGCACTACATGTTGTAAAGTAGAAACTAAACATCACTGTCTTCATTCTATTAATATTCACACGGTATGGGTGAAACTTCAGCAATTGCCCTGTGTTATGCTAAGTGTATTAAAATGACTCAGATGACGAAGCATTTCCTTTCGTTTTATCAAAGAATCTGGATGGGATGTTCCAGGATATTTCAAGGAGGCTTTTATAAGCAGTCAAGGAAGAGAGAAGGGAAAGTGCTATTCTGATAATGCTGCCTTAATAACTGAATTTGTCAGATTTTCAGTACTATTTGGTAGGCTTAATTATTTAGCACTAAGTCACGCAAGTGGATTTCCAGTATCATAACAGTGGCCTTTAAAAATTCAGACTGTAAAGAGGTAAGGTTGAGTTAGAGTTGGCTTATTTATTTCGACTTTGTTGTCCCTTTAAATTGCTCTGTTCGTCTCTTCATGCCTCTCTGAGTGTGTGTGTGTGTGTTAGAGGTATTTATAGTCAATGAAGATAAGAGAAGATTTGGGACAGAAGTACAGAAGCAACTTGGAAAAATCTTAGGTGAGAACATGGATGAAAGTCATTGACAGGATGCAAAAGCTGAGTGTCGTATTGCATGCTGAGCAGTAAAATACATTTGTAGCCTCCCAGACAACAAATGCGTTATTAGAGTCCTGCAAATATGGCAATTTCCATTTGATTTTACTAACATGACTGCATTTGAGGATAAACTAGCAGAAAGATGTAGGTGGGTGTTCAGTGTTTTTCTGGTTTTGTTTTTGGTTGGTTTTTTTTTTTTTAAATATAAAATGTTTGCAACATTGTCTATTACGATATTGTTCTAGACAGTTCTGAAGTATGGTTAAAGAGCTCCCAATATGCAAGCATGGAGGCATATTTTCTTCCCTTGGTGTGAAAACTGACCTCATATTTACTCCTCTCAAGTGTCAATGAAACTCTTTCTGGTATGTGTGTTGAGCAAATATTCACATACATCAAAGGTACCATAGGCCTAAAGTTCCTTGCCATCATTCTTCCTGTTATGCAAAGTGTACTTCTCTAGGTATAACTTCCATTCTGCAGAAGCATTGGAGATGGTTATGCACTTGATGTAAAAATTTTGCATGTGGTACCCCTCTTACATGGAGTACTAGGTTGCTTTGAAGCCCAGGAATTTGAGAATTTTGGTGAGCTACAGAAAAAAACCTGCCTGTGCTCCTTCAAAGAAGTTCACATGGGCTAAAAACTGTTGTTTTGTAGGAAGTGCTGCTACAGCCTGTTTTTCCTTAGCCTGTTGCTCCAGGAGGATAATAGTCTGTCACTGGTTCTTACCGCTAGTGGATATTTATGCATCTTTAATCTGCACTTGTGGTGCTTGTGCCATCTGATGCCCTGGCAAGGTTGAGCAAAGCTCCACTGTCCCCTTGCCAATGCACTGACATCGTGTGTGCTCTGTTCTGCATCAGGACCATACGCAGTGGCATTATAGAGAAAGGTGATGTCCTTCTGCCACTGGTCTATCTGCATTGAAATGCTGTCAGGACCTTAGTTTCTTTATAAATTGTTCATTTGTGCAGTTTTGACCATAAGCTTTTGTGAATGCTAAGGATATTGTTGAAAATTTCTGCAGACAATTCTTATAGGATAATCTGAACAGGAAGAAGCTTGTAAGCACTGATTAGATAAACTTAATAGCAGTTCTAGAAGATTGACATCAGTCAATACACATTAATTTAAGCATTGGACATACTGTTTTTCATTACATCTGCTTCCTTTAGCAGTGTGCTTCAGAGAGCGGTACTGAGGAGGAGAAAAGGTTCTAGAGATTGATCGTTGATTTAATAAAGGCCTACTAAAAGAAGTAATAAGGTAATTTTTGTTTGGAATAACTTCTGACTGCTACTATGTACAGGCCAGAAGGAATAATACGCCTTATTTAACCAATTAAATATTGCTTGGAGAACTGCAGACAAGCAATTCTGGTTCTGTTTCATTTCAATTCTCTTTTTAATTGGTTGTCAATAAGTTAATGAAGCTATGGCAGCACTCTGTATTTTCACCATGGCTAGACCTGCTTATTTCAAGTCCTCCTCTACACCTCTATAGTCAGTGCTTAGTCTATTCACTCCTTGTTCAAGAAGTGGGGGACAGTATCACAGAGGCATGTCTCAAAGCAGCATATATGCAGCCTCCTACTGAAGGCTACAATTGATTTTATAATTTGGGTATTCAACCATCATATTGGTACAAACAGAAAAGGCAACATGGGGAGGAAAAAAATATTATTATTATATATTCTGAGCTACGAGAGAGAAATACAACATTTTTGTAACCATGAGATAGTTACAAATTATTTGTCTCAAGTCTTTTTGACAGAAATAACTCCATGCTGTTAATTGTGACATTGATTAAAGTATTCATGTTACACATTTAATGTGTCTGGTAGTATTACAAAGCCATCAGTATTGTAAAACTGGCTGTCATGATACACAGCCAAGTAACTATATAATTTATTGAGATTTGTAGATCATAGTGGCAATTAATTCATTATGATCAGTTTTTTAATTATTGTACTTTTCTTCCAAAGGGAGCTTGTGTATATTGTTTCTGTTAATGTTAGCTGCTGAACAAATAGGCAAACAGAAATCTTTTGTACCTCTTTTTCCCCAGAGCAGGACTGTTCTGTGTTCAGCTAATCCCCATCAAGATAATGTTTCTGTCCTGTGCTTATCAAAGATTAAAACTTTTAGGTATCTTAATATGTTCTGTGTAAAATATAGAAGTAAACTTTGTTTTATATATATATATATATATATATAAAAAAACATATTACTTATGTTTATAGAAGCACAACAATTTCTATATAGGAAAGCCATTCATTTTGACAGAAATTTAAGAGCACAAATGTTCTGTTTGTACAGACAAAATGGTAAATTAGTCCTCTTTATGAAAGACGTGTTTGCTGATGCACAGTGACAAGAGTTCATTGTTTTCTCTGAATACTTCCCTTGCTGGATCTCTGGAGCACTTAGCTTTCCCCCCTATTCTTCTCATGCCCTCTGAAGAAAGGGTTGAAAAACCTTCTTTTGATTCCACTGAAAATGCAGGGGTGGGTCACTTACTTGGAGATCCTGATGAGAGTCCAGTGCAAGTATGGTAAAAGGTGAAACCAAGCCAGCTGAAAACCGAAAACCACACAAACCGCCAAAATCAGTAATAAGAATGTAAATGATACATATAGAAAATGCTGAAGGATAGTACAGATTTTCTTCTGTTGTAGAAGATTCCAAGACCCTAAGAGCACATTAATTTCCAGGGAGCGTCTTGCACAGCTCTAATTAAGGTTTCAGTTTTGGCTGGAGATAAATCTGCTGCTGCTCTTCCCATGCCTAACTTTAGTCTTGGACTTTAGACTTGAACTTTAATCTCATATGTTACCTGGCATATCTTTTTGTGTCAGTTTCTGTGAATATATCTGCAGTTTTAATTGTAGCATTTTTGCATCCTGTAAGCATCTTCCTAATCATAAGCAAGTGCTTATCCTGTCAGCCTGACCTCGGTGCCGGGGAAGGTGATGGAGCAGGTCACCCCGAGCGCCATCACACAGCACGTGCAGCACAGCTGGGGGGTCAGGCCCAGCCAGCCTGGGCTGATGAAAGGCAGGTCCTGCTGGATGAACCTGGTCTTGTAAGACAAGGTGACCCACCCAGTAGATGAGGGAAAGGCTGTGGATGTTGTCCACCCAGACTTTAGTAAAGCCTTTGACACAGTTCCCCCCAGCATTCTCCTGGAGAGACTGGCTGCTCATGGCTTGGGTGGGTGTATTATTTGTTGGGTAAGAAAACTACCTGGGCAGCCAGGCCCAAGCAGTTGTGGTGAGTGGGGTTACACCCAGCTGGTGGCCGGTCACACGCGGTGTCCCCAGGGCTCCGTGCTGGGGCCCATTCAGTGTCTTTATGGAGGGCCTGGCTGAGGGGATGGAGCGCACCCTCAGCCAGTTTGCAGATGGCCCCCAGCTGGGCGGGAGTGTTGGTCGGCCTGAGGGCAGGAGGCTCTGCAGAGGGTCTGGGCAGGCTGGGCCGATGGGCCGAGGCCACTGTACGAGGTTCCACCAGGCTCAGTGCCGGGCCCTGCCCTTGGGTCACAGCAACCCCCCGCAGCGCTCCAGGCTGGGGGAGAGCGGCTGGGCAGGGCCTGGGGGGAAAGGGCCTGGGGGTGCTGGCTGGCAGCCGGCTGGGCAGGAGCCAGCAGGGTGCCCAGGTGGCCAGGAAGGCCAGCAGCATCCTGGCTGGTGGCTGAAACGGTGTGGCCAGCGGGGCAAGGGCAGTGACCGTCCCCCTGCGCTCGGCACTGGTGAGGCCGCACCTCGGGTACCGAGTTCAGGTTTGGGCCCCTCGCTGCAAGAGGGACAGGGAGGTGCTGGAGCGTGTCCAGGGACGGGCAGCGAGGCTGGTGGGGGGTCTGGAGCACAAGTCTTGTCAGGGGCGGCTGAGGGAACCGGGGTGTTCAGCCTGGAGAAAAGGAGACTGGGGGGGCGCTCATTGCTGCCTACAGCTGCCTGAGAGGGGGTTGTAGGCACGTGGGGGTCGGTCTCTCCTCCCAGGTAACAAGTGACAGGACAAGAGGAAATGGCCTTTAAGTTGCACCAGAGGAGGTTTATAGTGGACGTTAGGAAGAATTTCTTCACTGCAAGGGTGGTCAGTCATTGGAATAGCTGCCCAGGGAGGTGGTGGAATCACCATCCTTGGAGGCGTTTAAAAAACATGTGTATATGGTTCTTGGCAACATGGTTTTGTGGTGGGCTTGGCAGTGCTGGGTCAATGGTTAGACAATGATCTCAAAGGTCTTTCCCAACCTAAATGTTTTTATGATTCTATACAAATCTATCTTGGAGAGTGAGGAGGATAGAATTATTTTGAAGATCTGTAATTGTTTGCTTCAGTATTTATTATGTAGTTGTTTGGTTTTTTTTAAGAAAGGATATACTGCAAAATACAAATTGATGTAGCTGAACTGATGACACTAAAAATACAACAGTTGTCTCTGGTGTTGCTTTTTAATTTACGTTGGTGAGGTATAATTTCTTGTTAAAATTAGATAGTTGTAACTATGATTTGCTGAAGGTTAAAGAAGGAGACAGGTTCTGTGAAACTTGTGTGTTTTGAAAATATATTGTACCTAATTTCCACCAGTAGTGCTGAAAGCAGTGGTCAGGAAAAAATGTCCTGTAAGTTAAATGTGATGACACAGGAAAGAGCATCAATGCAACTAATCCAAAATACTTATCCTTTCAGGTCAGTATGCAGTCAATGTTTTCCTCTACGTATAAACTTCCTAAATCTCAGGTAGTGTCAGAATGCACATGCAGATATCAAAATGGTGCTAGTGAACATGTGCACAGCATTTATAAGACACCAGCTGTGGTTTCATTAGTTGCTAAACACAAGGAAAGCCAGAGAATTGTGCAAGCTGCCTTGGAAATTGAGGTGGATAGCTCATCATGCAATAAGCAATGCCAAATTTGAAAAAAAAAGCCAGTGGAAAAAAATGAGAGACACAGATAAAAGAAAAAAAATATTGCAAAGAATTCTCAGGAGCTGAAAATAAAGTACTCTGATGAATAAAAAAAAAAATTGAGGTCCAGTGGGAGAGAAGGGAGGGAATGGTACAAGCAGTGAGTACTTCTGACTAATAGTGTTTATTTTTATTATTGATTGGTCTAATGTTTTTCCAATCCAACAGACCACAACTTCTTAGTATGTTTTCAGTGTTGTGAAAATATACATGAATTCTATAATTCTTTTTTACCATTAATAGTAAGTTTCTGGTCGATTACATGTTGGTTCATAGAATGTGTGGGTAGGATTTATAAATGCTCTGACTCCCCCGTTTAGCATGATGGTGCTATAGTATGTGCTTCCAAATTATGCAACAAGGTTTGGCTTCACAGCCTCCCTCAGACTGAGCTTGCATCTCTCCCTCTTGAGGTGACTACCTGGACTATGCTACAGAAGTAGCTTGCAAGGGAAGGACTGAGAACTTTTATATAGCCTGTCACTTGTACTTCCCCTACTTATTACACTTGTTGGGTATTACTGCACAATTAGTCAATGGGCAGGAAAGAGTACCTGGGATTTAGAGCCAGTGAAAATGGGTTTTGCTGAGTGTGTTTGCAGGTGGTTGTTCTCCTGCAAACAAGATCAACACACTTCAAAGCAAGAGTCATAACAGTCTTTAAAAAAAGGGCAAAAAAAATTAGCTTCATTAATACCACTTAAAAGGTACAGCAACCTCGGATTAGATACAGCATTGTTATACTATACGTCTACATCTCATACTGCCTGGCTTCGGGCAAAAGACTCTTTTGTTTCAGCTTGCCAACAGATGAAAGGTTCAGCTCCTGCACTGATAGTTTGCACAGTATGGAGGGATTGCATTGTCATAGAGATGCAAGAGGTACAGCAGGACCTCCAGAATGTCCACATGAGGATGTTCATCTCTGTGGAGCTGTGTGAGGAGCTTGTTTTGACCCATGGAAAGCAGAACACTCCTAAGAAACCTCATATTGGTAGAAGAGCAACTTACAATTTCTTCATGTTGCCTAGAAGTTGATGCATCATTGGGCTTGTCTCTCTCCTCTGAAGAGAGGCTTAAGGGTGACCATCTCAGGAAATGGCATTCTGCAGGGTCACTCTTGCCATAGTCTACTGATAGAGTCTGGGGGACTGTAATGATCATGGCCCTTTGTGCCTTCCATAAAGCTAGAGAGGATAATTACGAATATTTATTAATGTAATAAACCAAAGACAGCAGTTTTTGTGGGCTGATTTCTGTGAGACTGTTCTAAGCATTCTCCATTTTTGCTGGCACTTTAGTAGTTTCCTGGAAAAAGAAGTTCTTGGCTCTAAACTTGAATGGAAAAGGCAAATTGATACTTCTATAATTATTTTGATTGCAGTTTATTGTTGTAGTCTATTTCAGGTAAAGCTACGCTGTATGAATCATAAGAAATTACTGGCTCGAAAACAGAGTTATAATGTCAAGAGGTGCTTTTGCTCCACAAATAACTAGTTCTCCACTAATGTCATGTCTATGTGGCTGTAAGTTTTTGTGGGTTTGTTTGGGGGTGGGGCGTTTGGGGTTTTTTGTGTGTTGTGTTGTTTGTTTTTTTTTTAATATTATGTGTGCATGGTAAGAGCATTGCCTTTCAACTGTGCAGTAATCTCTGGTAAGTTGCTTGTATTTTTAGATTTTGTATGACACTTGCTCTCCTCAGGCTTTAATACATCCTTCTTTATACAGCTCGCTCTTTGTGAACAGTTTCAAAGTGACTGTGACTATAAGCAGAAGGTTTATTTAAGCAGAAAATAAACTAAAGAACATCAGAAATGACTGACAGGAGGGCAGTGAGAATACAGCTGTGTCCTCTGTATGTTTCTATTTTTATGATTAATCACAGTAAGAAATCAGTAATCTAAAAGTAAGCAAGCAAGCAAAACTTGTCTGTGCTGCTCTCTGCAGCTATCTGTTAACTAGGATCTAGAAAGTGCTAGCAGCTTGTGGTTGTTTTTGCTTCACTAGCCCAGCAATGTACACAGTATACATTACACAGAGCTGTGTGGAAGATCTTGAGAAAACAGGACTTTGTGCATTGTTGCCACCTCCCATGTGGCATTGTATAGCTCTTGGTCCTTGGGCAACCCTGGGCCTTTCCAGGTTCAATTATCTTGTCATTAGAGGTAAAATGGAAGAATTTTGCTGACAGCTGTTATTTGTGTGTTTAAATAGCTATAAATAACTAGTTAAAACTACAAACTGTAGTTTACAGCTAAAATTTCTAGCAGGTGCACCCTGCAGCATTCCTTGGTCATCGGGATGGTTGGGGCTGTGGCTGGATACAGTGGCGTGCTTCCAGCCTCGGCAGGGCCTGCGTGCAGGCAGCTGGCATGTGCACAGTGGGAGAGGGATGGTGGGTCTTCTGAAGGGACAGCTGGTGACTGTTGCTCAGTCCTGTAGCACCCAAGAAGCATATATACCTCCAGTCTCCACCTGGAATGCTTAGGGTCCCAATGGCAAATTCTAGCAGGTTTTGGAATGAACACACTAAAAGTTTAAGTTGCGGTGCCATGAATCTTTACCTGTCTGTCTGCTGTATCACGACCTAAAGATCTGCTTTCATTGCAGCTTGGAAGAGATCACATAGACTGCCTTTACAGACCATGGAGAAACAAACACATGCATATACATAGTTTCAGAGAGTTAAAGTTCAGAACCAGTACAGTCATGAGTGGTGCTTAGTGTCTTCTGACTAGCTGAACTGGACTCCAGAATTAGCTAGATGACACAAACCCATCTTTGTATAAATTTGGAAGGTACTGTTCCTGGAATGTTTTGCAACATTCATTCAAGAATTTCTGCTGAAATGAAAACTTCCATTGGTAAACTCTTGTGTAAAAAGTCCAGAAAGTTCACTCCTGAGGCTAAGTTAGCACTGACTAACTGGTGTTAATTTCACTGACTGAAATTTGTCCAGACATCTGGTTTAATAGAGGAGAGCAGTTGCTTTGGAGCATAGACTCCACACAGTTTAAGTGCCTAAGGTTAGATGGGGTACATATATACTCTTTTCCCAGTGTTTATCAAAGAAAGAGGATTGAAACAACTTGCATTTCAAAGTGAAGTTGGCTTTCGTTTTCCAGTGATCTGCTGAAAAGATGACAGTAATGTGCATGCTGAAGTAGTAGGTTAAGTTTGGCTCAATTGACATTAGAGGGCAGGAAGATCCTGGAGTGATCCTTACAGCCTTGGTTGACTAGGTGCTCCCTTCAGGCGTGTATCATCATTTCACCAAGTCTGAGTGCCTGGCTTCCATCTGTTCAAACATGCACAGCCTGAGAAGGGAGAATAGCTGTCTTCTGCCGATAACAGAGAAAAAGCACAGCTGTGGCACTTAAAGGTTAGAGCTTAAGAGATGCTGTGAAGTGCCTCTGCCCTCACATATACTGACTTGTCAATGAAGTGTGTGTGTGTTGTAGTGGAGCTCTTTTTGTGTAAGATGCTGTAATGGCATTTTCTGAGAGGTGACAAAATGTAATTGGAATGGTTACAAAGAAAAGTTGACAGCTGATGTTCAGTTCTTAATATAGCAAAAATAAAAATGAAAGCAAATTTTTCTGACCCTAGACTAACTGACATTTTTGTTTTGGAAGAGATGTTTTTGAAATTTCTCTCTAAGCAACTCACACTCTAAATGGAGCTAAATAAACAAGGTAGAAAACACCTATGCATGAGCAGAATTATAATGACAGAAACAGATCTAAAAGAAAGCCTTTTTTTTTTTTTTTTTTCCCCTGGAAGATTTCTCTAATTTGTGATTTTTTAAATAGTCCACATAAAGCAATTTTCAAAGATGTTACCGTGAGTAATAATTTTATTTGTGATGTACATTTAAGTACAGCTGTAATAATAACACTATTATTATAAAGCAGAATAATGCAGTGTTAAACTCTTTGAAGCAGGCAGATGTGAGCCTGTCTGGAGAGATGTATTCATAACCAGTAGTAATTAAGAATTCTTTTACTAGTTCTTACAAGTCTCATCTGAGATCTAAATTTGGATTTTGCTAATGTATCTTAGAAACTTGTATTTCAACAAGATGTCTAGTCATCTTCTGATTCTTAATGTTATTGAGGCCTTAACTATAACCTGCAACTGAATTCTTTGCTCTAATTTTATGCTTTATGAGAATTTCAGCCATTTACAATGTAGAATTTTCTTCCTTACAGTTTCACTTAATAGGCCCTTACTTTCTGTCCTGACAAAGTTCCTAATCTACTTTTTCTATGTATCTTTCATTACTTTATTAATTTTTGTTCTTTGTCATTCATCTTCTTCAATTAAATGATCTGTCCTTTTCATCTGTGTTTCTGCAGATGGAAGTTTCGTAGATTCCATATTGTTTCAGTGAGCCTAATGGGGTGAATGGAGTGTCATGGTGAATATTTATGACCTTGAAGCAACTGCCCTGCAAAGCTGTGACAGTTTTCTCAAAGAATGGAGAGAACAAGTACATTAATAATAGTTTTGGCGTTTTTTTTCCATGTTTTTTAGCATAATTTTTGCAGATTCATCCTCCCAAATCTCCCTTCCTTTTGGTGGTTATACAAAGGTTTGAATTGAGCTTATTAGGTTGTACCCATAATATGCTTACGTTTTTTTAATGTTACGATGTCATAGCAGTGGACTCCCTTGTTTGTTGCAATAAAAATACCCCAATACCCGTGCTTGGTTGTTTTCATGATTAATTGTGGTCTTTGAATAGAAGAAAAGATGGTATTTGCAGATTTGAACACTGTATTATTGTGAGAAGTGAGAGGTGGGAAGGGTTATTTATAAACATTCTTTGAAATCAATGAATTTTCTCTACTTTTGTAATTTTTAACATAACAGGTCTGTTTATGTTGATACTGCCTAAAAGTTCTAATTTTAATAAGACCAGGTTTCTAATTTGCTAGATATATCATGCATATAAAGAAATACTCTTTTCCTGTAGGAGTGCCTATCGTCTAAATATACAAAAAACATGTGGGTTAAAAATAAAGTTTTACAGTTGTAGTATTTGCTTTAAACAATAGCTTATTCGCTCCATCTTTTATCTCTTGTGCCCCAGTTGAAAGAATGTTCCTTAAGAAGCAGCTTACAAGGAAAGTTGTACTCAAGTGTTCACTGCAAAAAACTAGTGAGTATTGGTTAAATGGTGTCGTGAGCAGACAGCATACGGGGCAGACACACGTGCGTCATACGCAGTCATCCACTCTGTTGAGTAGCCTGGGCTGTGTAATTCAAAGTTGGCCCCCTCTCAGCTTTTTGTTACTCATGTACCACCAGGGACTTGTGCTCAGGGGACAGCGGGAAATTTCAACGCTTTTCTAAAGCAAACAGTTCCAAAAATTGTGACTGTAGGGTGCTTGATCTAAAAACAGATTTGTACCTGCTATTAATTGGATCCAGGGGCGGACTTCACAGCATGCAGCAGAATGGGAAAAATTTATCTTTGTGTCACGAATGTAATGAAACTCTTGACTCAGTGCCACTAATAGCTGTGACTTAGTTGACACAATCTTGTAGCATTTTTAAGCTAATAGGACAGCAGCGTCTCAGAGCTGTGAAAAGTATTTAATTCTTAGCTGGGTAATAGGCGAGAAAAAAGCTGCCTCATTCATTGCTTTGTGTCTCACAGACACCAGGTTTTTATTCTTTCTGGTAAATGCATGTTACCATATTGTTATTACAGGCCTTGCTCTCTATTGTCACTTCAGTTCCCCTCCATTATCAGTGAGGGGAAATCATCTAGTGAGGAGTCATGTTTTTAATTGCATTTTCTGTTTGAAATGGGAATTTCAGTGGGATGGGAGCGCTATGGGTTTTCAGTTAAGTTGGTTTAAGTAACTGCTTATCCTGGAAAAAGCCAATGGGATGAGATTCAGGTAATAAAACATATTGTTGGGCAGCTGAGGAATGTTGGAGGAGGTGAGCAAAAGCCAACTAGGAGAAAGTTCTACAATCTATGAGACACAATGTTATTTTAAGATAATTGATCCTTAAAATACTAAAATCTATAAAGTGTTTATCAACAACTATTCAACATCTAATATCAAAGATGGTATTAGAAAAAGTGGTAATCAGAACAAGATTGCCTCATTAGTTTTGTGAATGTTTAGAGGTGCAGGCTTTATTCAAGGTGCTTTGAGAATCATCCTGCTGGGAAACACGGAAATGTTACATATGCATCCTTTCCTGAAGGAATGTAACAATACTTCCCCCAACTAATATTTGGCCAAAATGGAGATTTTGCTAACTTTAGCAAATGTTCAGTTTCTGCTTCAAAACCATTTTTTTTCAAATTTTTATTTTATTTTGACCTGAACAGTTCATTGCTGTCATGAAACATGTTTGATATCTAATGTGTCATTTTTATGGTAAGACCAAAATTTCACTAAACTGTTTGAAGAAAACTGAGGACAAGTAAAGAAAATCTTTCAAAGCTCTTCGGTGTAGTTTAAGTCCAGTAAGTGAATTAAAATCACTAAGTGAAGAGGATAGAGCTTTCAAATGCAATTGTAGTGGATTTTTCAAGGAATTTGGTGCCAAATCACTTCTGAAATGTATCAGGCGCAAGGCTTTCAATTTATTTAGACTCTTCAGAAAATCTGAAGCCTAATCCCATTTGTAGGCACTGAATAAGTAGCACCCACAGTGTAGGATCTTTAGGTGCAGAATTCAGAAACACTGTCTTAGGAAAAGGCTGATTTTATTGTTTGAGGGTTGTGTTTTTACTTTGCACCTAACATTTGTTTCTAATGTGCCTATTAAACTGACACAGTATAGCCTTACCATGCCTCTCATTTTGACATTTTTTCCATCTGCTTTATAAGTTTTTGTTTTGGTTTTGTTATGTAGAATTTTTTACTTCAAAGTATCTGTTGGACTTCCCTGCACAGTTTCAGATAGTTTTCCACTGGTATATTGAACTGTTTTAAAACATCACCAATGTATATGCCTAGTTATTAACCCCACTATTTTGGGCACTGAAGAAACAGGTTTCCCACACACCAGAGCTAGAGTGCCTATCGTGTGGTCTGGTACCTGCACACGGTGTCTGCTCGGGGCTGGATGCCACCCTTGTGGTTTTGCCACAGCGAGTATCTTAATGGTAATGACGTTGTATTCCCTGCTTGCAGTGTTTTTTCCTAGAGAATGTCCATAAGCTTATGCTGTAAATGGTCTTGAAATGTACAGCTTTTCATAGTTTCCCACTGAAAAATATTTATTAATGGGACGGTGAATTGACTCAGAATTCAAATACAAACGACAATTTCCTGTTACACCATTGTCAGTCCCTAGATTCACCCAGTGCCAGCATGCAGCATGTTTTTAAGGGTGACCCTTTGCTGTGTGAGAAGCATGTGATGCTTGTGCCAAGGCTGTCCTTGATACAGCTTTTAAAGTGCAGAAGTGGATAGGTGGGAGTGATTTCACATCTTGGAGGTGTTACGGTGTAATCCTAACTTTCAGAGCTGGGGTGGCCATGTTGCTTGGAGAATGAGAAAAAAGATTTGCAGTCTGAACCAGCATGCAAAAGCAATTAATGTACTTTGTGGTCCTACAATAAAATAAGATAATACTCTCTGATATGAATGTCCAGTTTCCAAGTTGCTGTTTAGCCCTGATACTGTGATGCTGAGAATTGTGTGAACTATTGGAAAGCAATCTTATTTTCATAAAGCTGAGGTTTATAAAGGTGGGTTTTCTTTTGCGGAGTATAAATGATGTGTGAACTGTTGCTAGTGTTTGGAAGTCACTATTATGGTGCATTTTGAGGAACTATGCATTCAGGTTTCTCTCTATATATAAATATATATATGTATAAAATATGTATGTTATATATATATGTTGTTTTGTGCTGACTTCTGAACAGGGATATATTTTACCCTGTAGTGAACACATGAAGAAAACTGTTGTAAGAGTTAAGTTCTGACCTTTTCTAGCTACTGATTGTATACTGATCAGAGGCTTTAAAGGTTTTTATAAACATTATTTTACACCCCCCGTATTCCTGAAGAGTCTTAGAACTGTTCTGCTGTAAAAAAATGTATATGATAATTGCTAACATGGTAAGATATTCAACAATATAATATAAACTTTTTATCAGTATGTGATGTGAAGACCTGGTTAGCTTTACGGCATGGTGGGGGAGGTGGTGTAGTACATACTAATTCAATCCTGAGAACGAATTTCTTAGCTGTTTTTGAGCAGGAGATTGACAAATCTCACCCTTTGTTAATTTGGGCGCTTAATAACCTCTTCTGACTCTCTTAAAAAAATGCAATTAGTCAGTGAGAAAAACAACTTATTTGTGTCTGAAAATATTCATGGGAAGAATGATTTCAGAAAGTGTACTGGAGAGCAGTTGTAACTTTTTTCCGGATTGTTGTTGATTGTTGTCAGCAAATTATGAAAAATTGTGCTCATCAAAGGTAAGACAGCTGTGCAGATAAGCTTGGCACTGCTTAGTATAACTTCAGGAAGCTAACTAGTACTGGGTTTTCTCAGGTTGGATTTTCTTCCAGGGTTTAAGTATTGGTGTGATTATAGAGCAAAGTGCTTTCCATAGTGTCCTCACATTGCACAGGAGTTCACTATAAAACATATTACTTCTATGTGGTATTGAAGAGAGTTCAGTTTTTTACTGGATGTTGGAAGAACAGATAAATGTAATAGCATATCACATTTAATCTTAGCTTCCAAAGCAAAGCATCCAGGCAGAGGTGTAAGTTAGGAATACAATCAAATTAATCTTGCAGTGTTCAGAAAGCTGGTAATGGATAACACAAAGAAATATTAATTCCCAATTAAATTTGTCATATATTTAAGGTAGAAATACATAGACTTGCAATGATTTGCCTGGGTGTTTATGTTGAAAGGTGCTTTTCCTTTAGGACGTTTTACTGTCCTTCTCCTGCCTGCCCCCCATGTGAATTGCCACTGCTAGACACGTGGTTCCATGGAAAAGTAACAAAGCAAACCCCTGCAGAACTCTTAATTTCTTGATCAATAAGCACCATGTAAAAATCTGAGTAATCCTTACTTCGGTACTCCTTTTCGAAAAATGTTCACGGGTTTGATAGTAACAGTCAGATCCTTCAGAACAGGAGCTTGAGGGATTTGTTTTCTGAATCTGGGTCCACTACAGTTTTAAATGAGAGCACTATATTGTGATACTGAACTCAGAGTTAGTATTGCAATGTCCATCTAAGTGCAATAACTAATTACAGAATTAGATAAACATCTTAACAACAAATGATATTTGATTAGAAATTAGTATCTTCCTAATAGTTATGTGGCTCTGCTTTTGGTAGACTTCCACAGCTTTTAGGTGAAATTGTAAACTTAATCTCATTTTTTTTGCCTTGTAGTTAATAACACTTTTAAATTCTCCTTACCTGGAGAAAATAAAGAGGGAGGAAGAAGAAAAGCCTGGTGTATGTGTAGGAGAATGCTGTATCACACATTTATAAATTGTATTTGTTTAAGCAGAAATGTATTCCATGTTTTTTAAATTTCTGATTATCTGATTTCATTAAGCTTCTCAGGCATGTAGAGTTTCAGCCAGGGAATGTGCTTTGTTTTGAACTGTCAGCGACCCCTGTAACGATGTTTAATTAACTTTTTGCCAATGTCAATACAGTGCCATCGTACCCGGCGGCTGGACGCGCCCCCCCTGGCGGCTCACGGACGCTGCCGGCCTGTCCCTCAGCCTGTTCCCTCAAGCCAACGGCTGCTGACCCCGAGCCTCAGGCAGGCCCTTCTGGGCCTACCTTTTAATTGGAAAACATCAATAATTTTCTTACAGAATGAAACACCAGCATTTGCATTCACAGCAGTTACAGTTAGCAAAATAAATAGAGGGTACTGGGTAACAAAGTAAGCAAATAAAATGGAATTACTTCCTTCTAAGTCTAAATTGCACAGTAGGTGGGTGGCAGTAATTTAGGAGTGGCACCCACTTAGAACAGTGCTTACTTTTAAACTTAGGAAATACTTGAATGGTAAAGAAAATTATTCAAGAATGTGAAGTCTGTGTTTTTAAGATGATTTAATCCTATAGCAGAACTACAATTTGAGTTAAAATGAATCTTGGTATCAGAATTCTTTCAAGCTATTTCATAGCATTAAAGAGAAGCATAATACATCTCGCTTACGTATAGTCATCTTAAAATCATGAAGCTGGGAGACTCTGTGGGTCAAAACCACCAGCAAGTGAATTCACCACCTCTGTAATGTTAGATTCCACAGATCCTTTCAAACTCCATGCTGCTGTGATTTAATGGGATCCTTATCATACCGGCAATGACCCATCGTCTCTCTGAAGCAGTGGGAGAAGTTTCAAAGCCAAACAACATGCAGATTGGACGTAAGGTTAAAAACTTGGTTCAGTATAGAAGATTTTTTTTATTAAGCCATTTTCAGTAAAGCTGATTACAGAATAGAATACTCAACAATTATAGAAGTTATACTTCTTGGACTATGAGTATGAATAAAATTCTGCCCAGGTATTTCTGAAGGAAAGGAGGAGGAAGGGGGGTCATAGCAGATGGGAATAGGAGAGAAATGGCAGTATTTTAAGCTTATAAAGTAGAGATGTTAAGATAAAGGAGGAAATGCAGTACAATCAGCATAGACACCTGTAGGAAGTTGAGAAGAAATATATTGTAAAATCGTGTTTTGAACTAATATTAATTTGCATTTTTCAATTAATATCTTGTATTTTTTCATGTCCCTTAAACATTCTAGCAGCTGAGATTCACAAAGCAAATAGTGCTTAACAAACATGGAAAATCTCTAAAAGCTGACTTCCAATATTTACACAGATGGACCTGGCTGTAAGATTTTTTTAATTTATTTTTATATCACAAATTGCGCATCTGTCTTCATTCTTTGTCAAATAATGATTGAGAACACAGTTCATAGTATAATTTCCAATATAAAGTGCACCTGAATATCTGCATTAAAAACAAACTTGGTCTTCCAGTCTAATTCTATGTAGCCAGTAACAGAAACAGGTGGGTTAGCAAATAATAATTTCCTGTTGTGCAGGTTTTTTAGAACAGTTTCCCACTGTGTCCAAGATCAGCGTCTCTTTGATGTTGGTGATCAGAACTTTAGAGAATTGAGAAGTCTTGATTTTTGAGGAAATTGCTGATGCAGTTTCTTCAGGACTAAGAAGAATTGGCAATAACTTGCGTGGGACCATGTTTACATTTTTGCAGCTGATGATAATTAGCATTTTCCCATCATCTTTTAATTAAGAAATATGCTGATCCTTCTTATCAGTTCGTGCTCCCAGCTGCTAGGTAGCTTCTTTTTTCTGTTCTATCAGTGCCGTAACTGTGTTGCTTGTACTACTCAACTTTGTCCTGTTTCTAGTGCTGTCATCTAGAATATTGTCCAGGTCTTCCTGCATTGTGTCCTGGCCCACCTGTATTGACTGACAGCTTTCAATCTTGGCCAAGAACTTGAGTCCATTCTTACTGAATAATGCTGGAACTCTTCAAGACTGTTCGATTCAGGTTTGCAGCATTTAACCCAAAACAAAGCAGGTGGATTCCACTACTTGCCATGTTTTGATGTTTCTGTTGTAAAGATTTGTTAACCACCTCCTGTTAGAGAGCTGTTAAAATGCCTTTTACATGTATGTTGTTAAGAAGTGGGAAGAAATAATGAGAAAAATAATGGGAAATAATACTTTAGATGGCTATATCTTTATTTACCCTCTACTCTTTAGTACTTTTAGTAATTTTTTTTTTTCTGTAGTAAACATAACCAAATAACTCAGTAGTGCTTTCCTGAACAACTAGACTTGTATTTGTGCTCTGAAGTAGCACATGGACAATAGCATTTTACTTTTGTGTTTGCGTGCCGGTGGATGTGCAGTTAGGCAGCATGGCATGCATATTACTTCAACCACTGTAGAACCAGGAACATAATTTCATACAACATAACTTAATGAAAAGATACCACCTTTATATTGCTGACGGTCAGCAATGTTTGTAAGCAGAGAATGGTTGAGAGGTTAGTGTTCATCATGAATGCAGAACTACCTGAACTGGCGAGGTGATAGGACCACTTAGAACTTGGCTACTGCCCATCAGAATAAACATAGTAGGATCCCTGTCTGTGTAGTGAGTAGCTGTATCACTGCATAGCAGTTTCTTGAGTGGATGTTTTGACTGCATAATTTCATTTCTTTTGTAGTGTAACTTGGTTACATAGTCTGCCGATTCTGCATATAAATTTGTCATTGACTTTCTCTGTATTTTTTATTAGATATAGCTACATTTCAAGAAAAATTGCAAACTGTCATTCTGACTTGTGAGAGTGGTGGGCTGCTCAGGCTACTGGTAGTTTGTAGAACTTTGCAAATCTTCCTTTGTTCCCTGTTTCATGGGGGAGACTGTAGTGTGATAAGTGAATAGTATGCTTGGTTTAATTTAGATAAAATAAACTTGGTGGAAATACTGTATTGGAGGCATCCATGAAAGATTTTGTGTTTAACAGTGGAAATCAGTTGTTTTAATTCTGCTATTTAGGAGATAACAAAGACAATTGGTTTTAACAGCCTGAGGCCATACTTTATCTCATTTATCATTGTTCTGTCATTTTATATCTCACTTTCATCAAATCTGTTTCAGCTAGGTAACCTTTTATTTGATATACCAGGCATATTTTAATTCAGTCTCAGCTATTAATTTTTAATTTTTTGACTTGTACCCTTCCATGACCTTGGTTTTTTAGGTGTTCTAAAAATGCTTAAGCAGTGTATCTGCACAGAATGTGCAAGTGGCAAGTAGGTTCTTCCATGTTTGCACTGAGTTCTATTTTAGATCCTCCATGGAAGAAAAAGTAGACTTGTGCTTGCTTAGTAATGTGCTGTCGATGAAATGATATGTAATAATGTGCAATAACCTGTGAATGGCAAAATAGAAAAAATATCCAAAGACATTAATTTGAATTTTTTAATTGATTACTTCCTTAATACCTTTAAAACACCTATATTCATATTATATTACGTGGTACTTCTCAGCACTTCAGTTGATTATGAAGCTAAAGGTGGGTAAAAGGGGAAAGCTATGACACCCCCCCCCCCCCCCCCCCCCCAGAGGTTCTTATAACACAGTGGCTACATTTAAGTGTATATCGACACCATATAGCATTTCAAAAGTGACTTCCAGTATGATATCTCACAGCTACTTGTTCTGATTTTTGAAGAAGGCAAATTCTATTTGCCTCTTTTAAACAAATTTTAAATTTTGCTTTTGGTGAAGACTGACTTGCACAGGAGTTCTGCCTAAAAGTTGCATTCCTGAGGCTCCTCCATTTGAAGCCAGCTCACAGTGCAGGACAGGATTTAAGACTACTGGTCCAAATAGCAGAGAGCAACAGGTTTTCCCCTTCAGAGGAAAAGATATCTGGAAGCAGTCCATGCTGCTTTGAAATATTTGTATTTGGCTAAAGATATCTTTCATATTTGCTCAAATTCCATGACTAACTTTGTACTGCAGTAAGTGTAAACATTTTTTTTTTTTTTTAAACTGTAGGGAATGGTAGAAAATATAAAGGAGTTTTCATTTAGCTAAAAATTTCATTTGGTTCTAGTGTCCTGTAACTTAAGGATGCTATTGAAGCCCAAGGGATTGGTTTGCATCAGTCTTGCTTGCTCTGCGTTAGACAACTGCTAGCTGCATTTTTAATTTAGGTGTTAGAAGCTTCAGTTAGTTAAAGTGACTGTACTTCATCCCAGCTGATCATTATCTAAGGACCAGTATCCACTTCTACAGCTCCTGTAGGGATCAGACGTGCTTCTCTGTACCTAAGGTGTGACTATAAGAGGCTGAAAGTTACAAGTAGCCTGCATTAAATTTGCTAATATCGGTCAGATTTGTGTTCTTTTTTCCTCGCAAAACTTTATGTAAAAGAGTAACTACTATTTTAAGGGAAAGAAACCCACATTGATTATTTGTGGGTGAAAGTGAGCTCCTTTCTTAGTATAACATACCAAATTTTATACTGATTGTCGATGTGGACGTTGCTTTATTCTGAAATATCTGCAGAAATGGGAAACCTTGTGTTTAAAGGGTGTTATTGGAAGTTTAAATATGTGTGTCTGTGTATATGTATGTGTAAATGAACAAAGGCCTCTGAATACATACTGGTATTTAACCTTAATTTTTAGCTATGTGTTGATACAGTTTTGATAGCCTGACAGCAAAATTTCATTTAAAATCGTAAGCAGGATTCTTTTGTTTAGGACTTACCTATAAATTCTTTTGAAATCTGCCTCCTGACAAGATCCCTTATTAGTGTTTGCAGTTGTTACATGCTTTAGCCTTTTGTAATTTTGTCATCAGTGCAGGTCAGAGGTGAAAGGCTCAATTGCTTTGATGCACTTGTTAATATCAGAGGGAAATGGAGTGTATAATTTGTAGAAGTTTTGCTTTACAGAAGGCTTTGTACTTTATACAGCAGGGATATATCTAGGACTGTGCATCTGAGTGCAGTAATGGAGTATTATCCAGTCCAACCTGTTTTAATAAAACCTTGTTTTGTTCTTAAGTAAAATTGAGGTGGTAGTGTTATACTTATTTTTCATTGATTTCTTATTAAGGAAATGAAGGTAATATAGATGCTGAAGGTAATATATAAAGTGACTCTTGAGGACACCAGAGGTGTAGACTAGAGGTGAGGTAAGATGTCTGTAGTGTATACAGAAAGCACGTTAACAGGTCTGAAAACAGTTATGAGGGTGTAGAATCTCCCCAGTTAGATAGTAAAGGGAGTGTAATATATACAGTGTATGCAACTTTGCTGTATTAATTTTGAGGACAGCGAAACTCATTCTTAGATCTTGGGACAACAGGCTATAGGTCTTTACTTTTTCCTACATTGTGCATTCATAGCCAAATTGGCAAATAATGTGGAGTCCAAACTACCTACATCTAAGCATTTCACGTCCACAATCTATGTATTTTTTTTAATTCAATATAGCTTTTGCCTTAAAGATCATATCATGGCTACAGTACATCTTACCTAAAGACCATTTTATGTTGAGTAAAAAAGAATTAAAATTACCTGTTCTTGATATAAGAAAGTGTTATTTATGCAGAGAGACTTAAGCTTTCTTCGATTCAAGACTCTTGCAAAGATTTGGCGTTCTGTAAGTGATGGCAAGATTGCAGAGTGATTATAGATAAAGCTGGCAGTAAACTGGCAGTACACTGGTACATTGTTTCTTGGTGATTGTGTTACAGAAGGGGTTGTATCGCTGTTTATCATTGTCTCATTGTTGCTTACATCACCATGTTGAATCATTAACCAGAGCTGACCAGATTCTCTTCTTACTTCAGTGCAGCAGGCTTATGTAAATGGGTATGGTGAGAAGGCAATGTGCTCCTTATTAAATTAAAAAGAAAACCCTGCAACATTGTGTGTGTATGTAAGGTTAGAATTCTGATCCCTTTTTGTTGTCCGATTCTTATGGAAATGCTTCCAGGGATGTTTGCACAGTGAATGTATGTGTCCTGGGTGTGAGAGGGGACGTAGTACCCTCGGAGCCATGGGTGGAGGGAATAGATGAAGAGGCTGCATGTGTTGGAGGCTAAAGCAGAAACACCCGGTGTAGTCCACAGCTAGGGAGCAGACCTGCGTTGTGAAATGCCAGAAACATGGTTGCTTTTGTCTTTATTTCCTTCATGGGCACCAAGAGCTGACTGGTACTGTTCATAAAGTACATACTGTAAGGAGAGTGTTGGATGACTAAAAATTAAATTGGATCCCTTGGCTTCTCTGAATTGGGATTAGTAGGGTTTCAAACGGTAAGCCAAACGGAGGGTACTTCTCTCTTCTGTAGTTGCTTGCTTAAAGAACTGGGATTTTATTTCTGTAACTTAACTCAGTTACTAATGGCCCACCCAACACATAGCTCTCTTCTGAGAGAAACAACATTTTCACCTGGTTCAGGTCACCAATTCTCTTCTGTTACTGTCACACCCTGGAGGCTGAAACCCCATCTATCTGCTTTGCACAGCAGCTCCATACTTCACTGTGCAGCTGTCATGCTGTTCTTCGGGTAAGGCATGCCACCGAAGTTATGACTGTTTGGGTGGGATATTTGCCAAAATTAGTGTTGTTTATATAGAATATCCCAAACTGATAACCACAGAGAATGAGTGGAAGTCACCCTATTCTCTGAGAAAGGTGTGTTTGTGTGTGTGTATATATATAGATATATATATACACACATATAAATATATATCTATATAAATAAAAATCTCTGATTTACAACTTTGAGGTACTCTGGGACTCTCGAGTTAAAACCACATCGTAAATTGAAATCAATACTTCTGTTGCTTCTCCAAGACAGGCACTGATGTGCTGTTCTGAGATCATAGGTGTATTAACACCTATGCAAAAGCTTTAGTTTTAGAATTCTGTATAGTACAATTGAAAAAAGCAAAGAAGGAAGTCTAAACTGAAGTGTGGGACAGAAGAATCATCCCAACCCCACCTCTGCCACTGACTTTTATGGTGTTCTTTTGCGTATGTCCTGCAACTTCCAACAGTTGTCTTAGCCACGAAGCAGTGTCACTCTCCGTATTTCTCCGTATAGCAGTATGAGGCTTGATTGCTTTGTGACTTGTTATGGCATTCGGGCTGGGAAGAGCCACGCTCAGCCCATGTACAGTGAGGGCAGTTGTATGTTAATTTGAAGTCTCCATGTGGTGAAGAACTGTAATTAGTGAAACAGTTAAGCAGAATGCGAGCATGGATTTACCTGATGGTAAAGTATACCCCTTGCTTTGGAGTAGTGTTTTTTGTTATATGCTTCTTAATGGGATAGGTTCAAGGTGGTGGTGGGGGGGGATGGGCCACAAGACTTCATCATTTTAAAAAGAATTAAGCACATCACACCCTATAATGTCTTTATGCTGTCTAACTAAGACAGACATAGATGGGATTAAAGAGATTACTGGTTAATTTAGAAGTCTGTGACTTGAATCTCAAGTTCAGATGCAGAATTATTGGCACAGTATCAAAAGGCAGATTGACTTCCTTAAGCTTAACTAGACACGGAGACACACAGTATAGGAAAGCTCCATTTTAATATCTAAAACTCCCTAGTTTTCTGTCAGTGTTTTCATCAGAGAGGTAGGAGATTATCATGAGAAAGCAGAGCCAGGTTTAGGGAGTCATAATCCAGTTCTTCCTCAGAGGAAGGAAAAGTCTGTAGCTTTAAAACTTTCTGTTAAACTAAAAAGGAATTTACATTATAGTATAGTTTAAGATTAATAGTTAAACTTCACCAGTCTGGTGTACAACAGTTCTTGTCTGAACACCACTAGAATAAATTTTTTTATTACAACTGTCTTGGTAAGCAGGAGCTTGGATTTTTTCCCTGATTTATATTAAAAATTCAGAAAAATCTCCCTGTGTACATTGGAAACTGTTTAAACTTATAGTCAAACCAATTTTGAAATACCAGAGAGTAAAGATGGAATAAACATGTAAAATACATCTAAAAATGTGTAAAAGCACTGTGTAGATGGTGATAGACAATTTAATTCTTTGTAAATCTATTTCTGGACTTTGGTTTTATGTATATGTAAAAGATAATAACGTGCAGACGTACACACATTTGTCTTGCAGCATATGTAAACACCTAGTACATATTATTAGTGCATTTGATAAACCCAATGATGTAAAACTGGGATGGCAGTGTGAACCTGGCCCCAGTTTATCATGGCTAGACTTTTGTAAGCTGTTAACTCAGACGGGGAAATGGTAACTAAAGTAGTGGAGCAGTGAATCAACAGTATGTTAAATCCTCCCCACATGGCTTTATAAGAAAAGCTAGGCTTTATATAATGCCATTATTTCATCTTAGAAATCCAATTGCAACTGTGTACAGCTAGAAATGAAGATGATTTATTTCAAGGCCTGGGTAATACTTTTTTTTTTGTGATTGGCAACATATTAAAACATTGTTGGTGTTTGCTCTGTTTTGGGCTTTTTTTTCCCTACTTTAATCCCTGTATCGTTTACACCATGTTAAGAATTTGACTTCTGATCTAATTATTTCTTTACTGACTTTAATCAAAATCAGTTGTGGTTGCATTCTTCATAGTTATCAAGAATAATACAAATTTTAAAGAGGCGCAAGTGTTAAGGGTTTCCTTTCTTCATATTAGTTTTTGTAATACAGCATCTGAGACGTTCTTCTATTGTTTTGCATTTTAAGGGGAAGGGAGGTGATAAAACAGTTTTCCTGGGCATGTTTCTGCTTTTAACGGAGAGGAAAGGAGCTGTTGGGTAGAAGAAGCTCACGTTTGTGACATTTTCAGAGTGTGTGTGACTACTGTAAGGACACGTGTGTGTCTGCCTTTGGCTTGTCCTGCTGAGCTTGCTTCTGGTGATGTCTTGGGAAAAGATGAGTGCAGCAAAGGGTTAACTTTTTTAGTATCAACCTCAGAAAGGCACATTTGCAATCCCTCCCAGTCTTGTCTTCCTTTTTACACCTCATTTGCTCACCGCAGCTCTTCACTTCAAGGCAGATCCTTTGACCTAAGCAGATTATTGTAGACGCATGAAGGACACAGCAAGCTACCCGTGCTTTTAAAGGAGGAGATTTTGGCTCCAAAATAGGACACTAAGCTTTTCAGCCTTATGCTGCTTTACCTAGTCAGCACGAGGCGGTGTCTCTGGGTGCTTAGTGGACTCCTGTGGAATCAGATGGGAAACAAAAGCAGAAGTGGCAGCTGCTGCAAATGTGGGAGCCTGTGCCATTAGAGGGACGCGATTGCTAATAAGGGCCTGCGAGACCTGGGTTTCCTTGGTTTCCACGACAGTTATTAGGTAACCCAGAAACTGAATTGTCTCCCACCATGTTTCTGGGGGATAGTGGGGCAAGGGGGTGCTCCAGGGACACAGCAGAGGAGCAGCAAATCATCACTCAAAGCGTGTGAAACTCCCGGGATTTTTGTGCCTTACTTCTTTGTTTGCTGTTTCTCATTTGTATTTGCGATTTGCTCTGCTTTACTTTTTATTCTGATGGAAGACCCTGGCGTATGCTACACAGTTTCTCAAATAATATTTTCCCCTTTTCATTTAGAGCTGAGCTTGGCAAAGCAAGGATATGAACAATTATACAGGTGGGCTACTCAGGGGGAGTGAAGATATAAGGCATCCAAACAGGTATTGGCAACCTGCAGCACTGTAAAAATGCCCCTCCAACAGATTTCTGTAGTTCCAGCACGGGAGACTGCCAGCAATGGGAGAAGTTCCGTGGGCAGAAACAAAGAGAAGAGCAAGGAAGTCGAGGTAAGAGGAAGGTTTCAATTTGCTACAGCAGGACGAGTGTGCCTTTGGTAGCCGGTGGGTTTGACTGCTCAGCAGCACGCAGCGCGCCGTAGCGTGACAGTACACACGGGTGCAGCATGCTTTAGCACACTGAAGCAAGCTCAGGTGATAAAATCTCAGCGTTACAGAAAAAAAGAGCATATCTGGAGGAGAAAAAAAAAAAAAAGGAGGGGGGGGAGTTGCACACCATGTTAAGGGGGTTTAATGTATCTATTTCAATGTGTGCAGCCTGCTAGTACAGACAGTCAGTGTTCCTTATAAGCTGTCAAAGAGCAGTTTTTGTATAATAGGTTGGATGAAAAAGTAGTTTTAATAAGATCCCTATCTTCCTGTAAAAACAACAAAAATATCATGCTAAAGTCTGACTTTCTAATATGCCTGTGTTATTCATAGCAAATATAGGCATCACCTCTGTAACTACTTATAATATAAAAGGTGTCAGTGTCAGTTTTATCCATTGACCAATGTTCTTTGATTCATAAACATACAGAAGTGTTGTTCCAGCAGTAAATATTGTATCCTCTTGTTTTCCAGTTAAGAAGAAACTGTGGGTTAACTATATTAATTGTTGGAACAGAAAGTACAGAAAATCTGTGCAATTTTAATGGTATTTTTATAGGAATCTCTTTTGCTGTGTATAGATGAATTATGCATTGTGCAACAGCGAAAAAAAAAGCATCCCTTCCCATCCCAAAACATAAGTAGTCTGCTTATAGATGTAGCAGTAAATGTACATACTATAGACATGTACTTTTTACAGATGTTTAGTGTATCTGTGTGTTTCTTTCCCTTTTGCTATATGGAAAATAAGGAACCATTGAGAAAACAAACATGATGTCTTTTAAGTAATATCTAAGAGATTGTGTGACAAACTGCATCCCTGAAAAAAAAGTAGTGTTTTAACTTTCTTTTTGTGGTTTGTCTGACATAGTTTTCAGAAAATTTAAGTTCAATAGATGATCAATGCTCATATCTGTTGATTGTAGAAAAGTATTGGTAAGCTTACAGGCCTTATTTAATTTTTAAAATACCTTTTTTTGATCAATATTTGGTTTTGACAAGTTCACTGAATGTGATTATTCTGGTTTTTGTTTGAGCACCTATGTATAAGCAGCGTCCTTCTCTGGAAGTAGTCTCCAGTTGCTTACTGTCATCAGAGCTCATAACCTCTAGAGATTTGTGTTCTGAAATGGAAAACTTTTGCTTTGGTTTGTTTTTATTCTTCCATTGATTGGTTAAAGATGAAGCTTCAGGTGGAAAAAGTTCTTTGAATTAAGACTCAAGATGTGAAAAGCAGAAGTATATATCATGTTAATTAGCTTAAAATTGCTCTCTGGCATTCTTGTTTTAATTTGGTCATTAGAATTAACTGAAGAATACACGAAACATTCACACAGGGATCATATAAGTGTGGTAGTTAATTTAGGAGTGGGGAAGGTGTGGAGCTTCTGAATTGTAAGAATAGTCTCATGCACTTTTCTATGTTTTTTTCTGATGAAGGCTAGGTTGTGTCATTTTCCAGCCAGACTCCAGTATCTCAGAACACAAAGTCTTTTCTTGAAAGTTGCGGAAGTTATATAGCAGAAATGAGCAAAATGGCTGGGATAAGTTAATGAAAGTTCTTTTGTAAATTGAATATTTAAAAAAAAAAAAACAACACCAAAAACCACCTCAAGCCAACCCCACAAAACTCCCAACCAAACTTACAACTACAGGCTGTGCATTGAAATGTATTTGCGGAACTGCTCCTTGCTGGGCAGAGCCTAATCATCCTGCTCAGAGATCTGCTCATCCCCTAAGGCTTACGGCTGTGATCTGTACAGCGTAAAAACTCCCTGATAAAATTGATAGAGATTGTAGATTGAGTGGTAAAGACTGATGTTTTTCAGATAATATCTACAGCTTATCTGAATTATGATGATGCTCAAGTTTCTTTTCTGGGTGTAATGTAGGATTAGTGAACCAGCCTTTTTATTGTCCAGACAGAGGTTGCTCAGGCTTATGTTGATGGTCGTCTATCCCCATGATTCCTACAGAAAGGGAAACTTCCTTGCTCATGCTCAGTGTTTCTGTCTGTGTTGGTGAGGGGCTTCAGGGTTCATGGTATCCACTGATACTGTGTTTGCAAATACCTGCTGCCTCTGCCTTTCCACGAGCAGGCATTTTGAGGTGAAAGCTACATCAAGTAGTTAAATGGGCTTCCTACAGCAGTGAGAGCATCAAGCTGGTTCAGGTTCAGGAACACATGAAAAAATGAAATGTCTGAGAGGTCACGATAACAACTGTTAGGATAGTATGCCAGATTCTGTTATTGCTAGAGAATTGTATACAATGTCCTTACAACAGCATGCAAATTTGTGAAGAATTCATCTCATTGCAGAGCTCACTGCAGTGAGCTATTTGCAACTTTACAGTGAATTTTGTAAATCTGGCTGACTTAAGAACCTCAGTTGCATGTAATTCATGATGCAACTCATTCTGTAATGCTTTTTTGTGATTATAGATGCTCATAGACATGCTTTCTCTGAAGGTTTTAATACGTGTCTGCATACTTAAGGAAGATTGCCAGATATTGGAATATTTTTAAAAATATTAAGTGCAGTATTAATTATGAGCCACAGGTGCCCATAATGGATATCTGACCCAGTATTAGCAGTAGAGGCATGATAACATTGGCTATTGGCAGACTTTCTGTGCAGTATCCTTTGTGGGTGCAAAAATTTTAGTGCAGTCTACTCCTGTAATTTTTGGGTGATTTGCCTCAACAGTTAGAAGAAGTTCTAGCTAACGATGGATTTTGTATCAAATTTAACTATAGAGCCTCTCTGAGTGTAGTCTAAAGACAGGGTAGGTTTTTTCCATGACAAGGCAATGAAAATGCTTAGGTGTTGTATAACCTGTTGCAGCAGCTCTGCGCTACATTTCCATATGCAGGTATAATCCTCCACTTGTTTGTTTCACTGATTTTAGGAAGGCTTAACAATCATTAATGCTACTTGTTTTGCCCAAACATTTATGTCAACAAGCTGTCTGTCTTAATCTTTTAGTAATGTCATTGGAAAAAGATGGTTGCAGAAACGAAGACCAAATTACAGAGTATAGGGTATATTTATCACATGATGTGGACTTTTTTTGATACTCAGTAGTCAGTTCAGCTTTCTTTAATACTTGAGAAAAATAGTGACTTTACAGTGAAATGTGTAATTATGTTTCTCTGATGGAGAAAAACACCTGGGTGTCTGTTTTCAGAGAAGTCTGTTAATAGAACTGTTGTTCAAAGTCAATTAACCTAAAAATCAAATTATGTCATCAGCATTCCAAACCTGTTAACTTTTTGAAAATATAGACTTCAGTGCCTTGAGACCAGTGCCACATTAATATATCATACTTAAATAGTTATGCTGGACTTATGGTTGATTTTCTGTACTGTGAACATAAAGGCTAAAGAAACTTATATGAATACTGAAGAATATGGTTATAAGTTGCCTGCTCTGGCTGATAATTTTATTTTTTATTTATGAACATATGCTGTGCAGTTCATAAGGAAGCCTCTGTTTACATTGCCTTGTGTATGAACATGGATTATTGTTCTCAAGTGAGTTAAGTAGAGAAATAAATTTTCATAAAGTAGAGAAAATCTGACAGAGCAAGTGAGTGAAGCTTAGCAAAAATACTAACACTAACCTAGAGTTTGCAAGGGTCATTCAACAAACTGCCGTGACTACTGTGGAAATCTAAACTTGAATGTTGTATACACAGAGTGGGAGAAGAAAGTTTATAAAAGCCAGCAATAAATGTTGTGATATGGCAGAGAAGATGCTCCCTGCTGCCAAACTAAATTTGTAGACACCATACCTTTTCAGCTTAACCATTATTTTTCAGAAAGTGGTACTGGAAAATTTGTATGCTGCTTTTAAAAGGATTAGCATAATGAACTCTCGTCTGTGAGAAGCAAAAATTAGGTCTGTTTATCTGAATGTAATCATTTCAGAGTGCAAGATCTCTTAATAAGGAAGGCAGTGACAGATAGGAGTCAATCTTTATTCGGTTACCTTGCAGGAACTCTCATGAAAGGAAAAGAAAAAAAGGCCTTTGGAACTGTAATAAAATAAAAAATTGGACACATTCATATGGGAGTTACAGTGATGAGCCATGTCTGTTGACCCAAAACCCAACCCAATATCCTGAAGATGTTACAAAACTTGATACTCTGTAGTTACTTTTAACAAGTAATGAATTTGCCAAGTTATTGTTGCTTTATTTTTAGTTTTGATTCTTTGTTCATAACTGCCTCATTATGCCTCTACATTTCTATAGTCTTAGTATGTTTTGTTCTGGCAGAGGTGATGCTGAATCTTCATTTCTGCCATAGAACTTTGCAGAATGTAATAAGATGCAAAGAGCTTTCTTTTTTCTCCAACACATAAAAAAATAAATGCTGCTACATTAGTTTTTGAACCTACCTCCTTAAACGTCTTTCTCTTTCCCCATCAGATCCTCACCCCAATGTTTATCATACTTGGGCATGAAATTCAGTTGTGCATACTGCACAATTCTGTGCTGTGAAAGAAACTGCACCTCTGTTCTTCAGCAGTGTTTTCATGTTCTGCCATCTCAAAGGCAGCGAGACAGCAAGGGATCCCCAACTTTTGAGGCTTTAAATGCTATCAGGGAAATACTTTGATATTTATGGAGAAAGTATGTTGGATTTGACTTGAACCTGGTGGTTTTGCTGTACAGTTTGTACCTGTAAAAATGCAATTGGAATGTGTTGATCGAAATCATGTTATGTCCGTTTGTAGTGAAGAGTGTGTAATTTTTTGTAAGCAGATTTTCTCTTCAAGTCAGAATTAAGACTGAAACCTAATGGTTATTTCAAATGCCCCATTAGGGTAGCTGCTAACATTAATTTTAAATGCCAACCTAGAGTTACTGCTAACATTTACCTTAAAGCTTGTAAATAGTTCAGGAGACATTGATGTGCTTTTTAAGGGTGGAGGTGGTAGCTGAATGTTCTTGATGGGAATGAATTGTTTTACGTTTACCTATGTTATCTCACTTGTTACTTGCTTAACTTTAAATAGATGTAATGGTAGATGAAATACTTCTAAAGGCATATATTTTCCTGTGTGCTATAAAGAAAGTAGTGCTTACACATCTCTATTAAATGATTTTCATGGCAATTGTGAAATACATACAGAGTTACTTGATACTTGAAATAAGTCTGTGATTAATGAAAAAAGTTAAAGGTTTTACATGTCCGTTTATTTTTTTTTTATTGCCTTATAGCCTTCAGTCAAGCGGTGTACTGCCTTTTTTTTAGATGGGGAGGCACAGTATTTAGTGTAGTTAGATTTGTTAGTGGCTTTGAGCACTTTACCAAAAGGTGAATATGGGGTATCTCCTGATACGTGAAAACATCACTTTATACCAGTGCTTATAAAATAAACAGATATTTGTGGTTTTCTTGCTGATTATCTTAAATTCTCTTCTTAAAATTTCTTAGGTATAATTTAACAGATAAATAGATACAGTCATTTATTACCTAACATAGAGGTGGATATTCTTTCCCCCACAGGAAGTGTAAGGATGTTTGTTTTCAAGTATAGCTGCCTGAAAAAAGTCATAGAATTTCAGTCTTTTTAGGATGTATAATTTTTTAGTCAACAGGACGTATGAAGGTGGGAGAATGGGGAAGGGGCACCTCTAGCATATGAATCAGACTACTGAGGTACTTTGACATATATTGCTTTTCCTTCATGGTTTGTCTTAATGTAAAGCTCATGTTGGACATGATGTTACATGCAATACGTGAAAATCTCTAATTCTGTATATTGTCAATATTGTATGGTATTTCTCAAAAGACACGGGAGGTTATTCTACTTTTCTTGACACAAAGGCTTGGACTACTGTGCTGTGTTTGCATGGAAATCCACCTGTATCTGCAGTATTAAGACACTTTTGCTTCCTGGTGAAGTTTTTCTGTAATTTTGTGCTGATAGGTTGCTGTTGGGTTTGGTGGTTGAAGTGCTCCCAGAGTCAGTGTGCTTAGTTTTCTTGAAGATGCTTTAGAAAGTGAAGTTCGTAATTGGTAAGTCATTTGACTCCTGTTTGGGAACTGTTATTATTGGTCTGCCATGTGATTCTTATGACAGGCGATTTCATGACAGTGAGAGAAAGGGGAAGTGTTACCTTATCCAGGCTGGGTTTGTTCTAATACATTTGGATCCTTGTTCCTTTTTCATATTCCTGCGAATAAAAAACATGACTTTTCTACCAGTAAGAAAGTAAGAGATTGCTTGCTGTGCTTTTATTAGCGTGCTGTAAGATAATGCCAATTCCTTACAGGCTGCTTTTCCTGATAAGATTACGTAAAGGTTACTGGCTGCATAGTATGATTGTCAGGCGTTTTATGAAAAGACGGTGGTAAAAGCGTATTTCACCAACTTGAGTTGCTGTGTATTGACTATGTGTCAAATACCAGTATTGATTTTAAAATCGGTCTTTTCACTGATAAAGGATTTGAAGCTTAAGATTCTATATCTCAGTAGCCTTCTTCCACTTTATGTTTCTAGCCAATGCTTATGATCTGCTGGCGCATGTCTTCTAACACTGAAGTCTCAGGAAGAAAGGTTTTATAATTCCTTCTATCTCTGGAATACCCGGTTCAAATAAATTGAAGGTTTGGGCTTATGGTGTATTTTCTCTCTCCTGCTCTAAAATGGTTCTGAGTTCAAAATATTAGGCTTCAGGTTTAATTTTATTTGGATTTCCTTCTAATATTAGTCTGACATTCTAAAGAAGAGGCATTGCCATATTAAAAAGTTAATGCAAATTTTTCCTGCAAAATTATGTTTTTTAAAAACAAATGCAAAATCCCAACAAACCAAAACCACACAAAAATACTTTGTTTGGGTTTAGTTAGTGGTTGTTTGTCTTGTCTTCAGCTATAACCTTTCATGGTTTACTTAGTTTCATGACTTACGTAAGTCCTGAATTAGGTTGAAGCAGTGGCTGTAATTGAGGCAGTTTCCAGAATGTTTTGTAGTGCCTAAATCTGGTAGCTGAATGGGGCTGATCTGGAACGGGAGACAATTCAGGAAACTGAAAAACTTGATTATTTGCTCTAGGTACCATTCACACTGACTTCCACTAGTCAGTGCTCTCTGAACTGCTGTCTCTGTTGCTTCTCTTCTGGGGGGTGACATGTTGCAAATACAGTTCAAATTAAAGTTATCGAAGGCAAACGTTTGTCATCAGCAAAGCCTGTGTTCCAAGACTCATTTTGGAAAGTACTTTCAAACCTAGACAGCGTTTCAAAAAGCACCTTCCATAGTCACATAAACCCCACCAAATCTTGTTCTGATTAAAGGCAACTCTCAGGCATGGTAATCTGGTTGGTTTACCTATGCAATTAGTTAAGGAACAACATCATAGAGGCTCAGATTGCTTGAGTGTGCTGCCAGGTTTGCAAAACTTGTGATGCTAGCCCTGCAGGTGTGTCCAGTTTTGTCTGAATCTAGCTACCTGAACAAGAATATTTTAAAAGGGAAAAAAGCCTATGTACAGTCAGCCACACATAGAATTATATAAAATTCTTATTTACAGTAATATTTAATTCTTCTTCTAAAGATTTACAAAATTATACTGAATTTCACCTGTGTGGGCTTTTTTGTTGGTTTTTTTGTTTTGTTTTGTTGTTTTTCCTAAGGCGGCAGAAGGTCTTTCTATGAGACACTTTGAATGTAGTTCATTCTTACTGTGAAAGTGAAAAATTCTTTGTATAGCACAGACAACACTTTTAGCTCATACCATCAGCTTTGGAAGGATGTCCATTATACTTGAATTCAGTGAATTGTTATAAGCATATTAGAAATGCAATTCAGGCTTACATATGTGCGCAGTACAGAAACTACTCAAATCACATGAAACTTGTTGATTCTCCTTTTGTAAAATGAGGCAGTTATTGTAGATCTGCTGAATCCTGTACCTGCTTTTACAGCTCAGTGCGTTGTCTGAACACAATGGACAGCACCCAGGGTCTGCCACAGCCCCCAGCCTTCCCTCTCCTGCAAAGGCTTTTTCTATGAGAAACAATTTTTGTAAAAAACACTCAATTGTTAGCTCCTATTTAATATGTACATCTGTAAGTTTATGATTTTGATGTATTCTTCCTTGAATTTGGTATTATTTTCAACAAAAAGAGAAAAGCAAGTATAACCTTACTTTTAAGGGGAATGCAAACATCAGCTGTTTCATGTTCTAGGGTGGGATGATTTAAATTTCATAAGAAGATAGAGGATGCTTGTCAGCCGACTTTGAAGTATTGGCAGATTTCTCAAATTCTCTTCTAGGCTTTGAATACACCATAGTCATAACTTCATTTCCCCATCAGTTCTATCTTAAGTTGTGGCAGCAGTAACAGCATGCAGGCAATGGAAGCATTTCCTTGTTCAGAATATGTTTCTTAACTGTATCCGTATCGTGGAATAGCAGTTTTCAGTCATTAACATGATGTCTATACCTTCATTTAGGTCACTTATTGGCCAGTTTTGTCCAGCTATGTAATCATAGGATTATGTGAATACAGAAGGATGAGGCTGTTTATTGGCAGTAATAAGAGAACTGTCTCTTGGAGCAAGTAAATAAATTGTCTGGATGCATTGCCATGAGATCTAAAGAAAACCCTTTTCAGTTTAATCACTGGATATATTTGGGATTACAGCTGTATTTTACAGCACTGTCATGCTGAAACAGTTTGAAGTAGTTATGGTAACATCTCATTGATTTTTAAAGAAGTGTTTGTCTTTTGAGAGAGATTTGTTGTCTAGTAGCAGCCCAGATAAAAAAAAAAAAACCTACACATGCTGTCCACTGTCATTTCTCTTAAAGAAACCTCTTGCAGATGCTGAAAGGAGACTTTCCTGTTCTGTGCTCTGTCTTTCACCATCTTATTACCCCTTACGGTTCTGGAAACCTTTATTTCAGAATAGGATGTAAATGTCAAGTAGCTGCGGCAAGAACAAAATGGGACAGACAGCAGTACTGTGTTAGTATTTCTGAGTTTTAACTACTTTGAGTATATTACTTGCGTTCACTTCAGAGACTCCCATTCTTTATCTCTGAAAGAAAAATAAAACGCTTGGTAGCACTCCCAGTCATGGGACTCTTCCAGTGGTAGGCAAGCCTGACATATTGCAAATGGTTGGTTAGACAAACCATTGTGAAAATAGTGCGTTTTGTTGGCGAAATGCATGCTGTTGATGCATTGGCCTTTTTGCAGTGAACTGTGCAGCGCTGATAAGCAGGAACTGAGATCAAGTCTGCTATATCACATGATAGACACAGCTGGAGAGGGGGGTGATTCGGCAGTGTACGAGGCCTGACGAGGAGTCGGTTTGTAACTGGGAAGGCTGTGCTTGGAAGGGCGCTTGTCTGTGGTGCGGGGTGGGAGGGTTAAAGGTGCTGGAGTTGCGTGGGATAGTGATTGCATGAGTGTTGTGAAAGCTTTAACTGCTCTCTCCCAGTTTTCTAACCGCTTCCAGCCTTTTGCTCTGAATACAAGTGATCAGACACTGGTGGGCACGTGAATTGTTTTTCCCAAACCCGGTGTCAGGGCAGGATCACTGTTACACATAGGCAGCAACAGCAGGGCCTGGTAAAATCCTCTAGTGCTGCTGCTGTCTCCTACTGTGAGAAAAGGAGGTCACGGCGTGACTGGGGCAGTGCTGCTGGTGCATGCCTTGCCTGAAATGTGTCTCCAGGCTCATTAGAGAGGAATCCCCGTGGTACCCAGTGCCTGCAGGCAGTGGGATTTGGCCCTTCCGAGCTGCAGTGAGTGTATTGGTCATCACTGGCTCCGATGGCCCTCTTTACAGGATCCGTGGCTAATCATTTAATGCATGACAATCGTGTTCTTTTTGATGGCACTTTTTCAGCTGTATTACTTCCTACTCCCTCCGTTGTCTGCGATGCTATTCTTTGAGTCATTATAATGACTGAGTTTGATGGACAGCTCACAGCGCTCTGACTTTGGTTGTAATTCCAGATGTATTTTCCTGTGCTTTCAGTTTTCTCATCTGGAATTCGTGTGGCATCGCTTCTCTTTTCATAGGCTGTTCCAAAATCCCCCAGTGAGGTCCATTTTCTAAGGGATACGGATGTGTTCTGTTGTTTTCTGTGGGTGGATCCTGTAGGTAAAAAGTTTCCATGGAAACAATAGACCCTTCAGCTTTTACAGTTCCCACAAAATTGGGGCAGTTCTGGCCGTACGGCGCTGCTCGCTCAACATACTGCTCACGGGGAGGCGCCTTGCTTCGCACCCGTTTAGGCTGCTTAAAATACAAATGTTCATCACCTGTTTCTTGTGCATTTCTTGAGTGTGGTTGAGAATTTGGACTGCTGGTGTCATTGTCCATTTAAAACTTCTGAATATTAACACAGAAGAACTGAAATCGAAAGTTAGAAGAGACTGGAAGAGCAATGGTGGAATTTTATGCAGGACTGTTAAATCTTACGTACCGTATCAGTTGGTATTTATGGCCTCCAGGATATAAATTCTCATTCATGGAATTTCTAGTACCTTTTTGTTTGTATGAGTGTTTGAGAGTTTCCTGTAGTAATACAGTCTTTATTCTGTATTATTTATACAACCATAGATCATGTTACTGGTCTTCTGTGTTTTTAGCAGATAGGTGGAAGGGCAGTTTGCCATAGTTTCACAAATCATTTTAAGATTCTGGTATTCCAATCAAGCTCACGGTGTTCATTTCTGATAAAATTAAAAACCAGTACGCTGGTCATGACAGTGCTGTCAATACCAAGTGTGCAAGGAGGGAAAAACAATCACCATGTGAAAAATGGTGTGCTCATGGATTGTCATTCTTAGTTGTCTGCTTCAGAATGTTTCAAACTAAAAAATGCCAAGCCATTTAGAATGTTTTTTTGTAAATTTTCACAGATTGTGTTACCAAGCTTTTTCTCTGCAATCATAATTGCAAGACAGTGGCTTTTAAGAGAAATCTGGCGTTCTTGCTCAATAACACGACTCTAAGAATGAGCATTGCATTCCTTACTTTCAGCGATTTTGTAGTCTCAGCATCTGCCACCGGCCAGCCTGGATAAGTTCAGTTGAGATCTTAATATAGAATTCTCTGTTATCCCCAATTGCTGTTGTTCAGGTGTTATAGGAGAAATATGACAGAATTAATTTTCTCACTGAAGCTAATGTAACCTTTATTGTCAAATAAATAGATTATGACATAACTGGGAATAGTTACTCTGCTGTCACTGTTTGCAGTACAGCTCATAGTGCTGCCATATGCAAGTGATTGGACCTGTTTTATAAAACTTTAAGGTATCACTTTAGTGACTATTCTGAAAGGAGATGGTTAACCTAGAGTATTTTGCTAAACTCATTTTTTCCTGAATTAAAAAAAAAAAAAAAAGAAGAAAAAGGGAAAATTTAAACATGTTGATGATTGGATTGTTGATTTATGCAATGTTTTTTGCTAAAATGATTACCCCAAATACTATGTGTGTCTGTGTATGGTAACTTAATGTTCAGATAAGTCAACTGCAGGTTAAATGTGTCTGACTAAAGTTGAACTAAATCCTTTATCTTCAATGTGACGTCTTTTTTGTTCTTTTTGTTTGTTTGTTTTGCTTTTCCCTTGGCAGTCCTACATTAAGACTTGTTACTTTCTGGTGTGCACAAGCATATTTTGTTTGCATTCCCTTTCTGGCAGAATAGCATTTGGCACTAGGTAGAATCAGAAGAATGGAATGTTTAAGAAACAAATGTTCTTCTACTAGTGGTGAAGCATTACTCTGTTTAAAATAAAAGCAAGCAAACACTGCTGATGTTCTAGGTGTTCTGTGAAGTAATTAGAGTGTACTTAGGCTTGAAATCAAACATTGTGGCTTAAAATAGATTTTATATATCCTTACATTATTGATAATGAACATTTTGGTAACACTGAAAATGATAATGTAATATCTCACAGAAGTACAAGTGGCATTATGTGACATAATAGGGTGTCAGAGTTGTCAAGTCTGTAGTGCAAATACCTGTTCCGAATTTTGTGCTACTTTAATGAGAGAAAAGCTAGAGTATTTCTATAGTCTTACTCTGTCTGAATTGATGCGAAGATGTTTAATGTTGAGCTACTGTTTCAGGTGTCATTTACAGAAACAGATTTGCTTACTGTCCTTCCCATGATAAAGAAGAAAAAAAGTAAACTTTCATGGTGATTTGGGTGTCTTTTTTTCTTACATTACTTGCTTTGCATTTTGGTCTGTGTGCTGAGGGCTTCTTAGTTGTTAATTTTACTGTCTTTTATGATCTAGAATGACTGCTGTAGCTATGTTCAATATACTGCCTGAGTGAATATGCATTTTTAATTAAAGGCTTTTTTTTTTTAACCTTGAAGTGGTTATTTATTTAAAAAAAAAAGAAAAAAAAGAAAAAAAAAAAAGAAACTTAGTGACTGCAGCAGACTAACTTCCTGAAAACTTGATTTCACTCTGAAGGAGGCTACATTTAACCGCAATCTGTGAGGGAAAAATAAATTACCTGTCAGCCTGCAGTGGAGTTACTGTGCAAAGCTTTTTCTGTTCTTCCTGCGATCCTACTGATTTTGCCTCCTTCCAAAATTCTGGTTAGGAATATTGAAAGATGGAATAATTTTGAGAAGTATCATGGAGAACCAAGAGAGATTTGTGAGGCTTTCTGGCTCTCCCTACCTACTCTGGCAGATTTCAAGAAATTCTCAACCTGTGAAGGTGTTCACAGCCTTGCCAGTTTGGGATCTGTGCTTTGAGACTCTGCCTGTAGCCCGTAAGGTGATGACCTGGTTCTGCATGTGTGTGTGCGCGGGCGTTGCTGCAAGTGTTTTCCCACCAGACCCAGTGATTCGGGGTCTGCGCTTGGGACAGCCCCGGCCACAAAGCACCACTTCCAGCTTGGGCACTGCTGCATCCACCGCCTGGCTCCTGAGGACACCAGAGCTTGAGCTAGAACAGTGTCACAGGAAAGGTTTGGGACCCTTATTTTGTCTAAGTTGATCTAAGGGCAATGTAGAATGTTTATGCACTGTGGAAGAGATGAGTATTTCAATAAACATTTTGTAGCAGCTGCTTCTGATGTTTCAACCATTTTATTAGGGAGAGATTAAGAAGAAAATGTAAGTGCAAATCTCCACAGGAAACAATCATGAACAATCAATTGACATTTTTTGTACAAAACATATGAATTAAAATATGAAAATATAGTAAAAGGTATCTAAATGCCTAATCTGGAATTTTGCTGTTCCATGAAACAGTGAAACACTTATTTTTGCTAGTTTTCTATGAGAACTGACTTCACCGTGCGCTAGACACTAGATACTTTCAGATTTAAAAAATTCCTGAGGCATGAAGCATCCTTTTCCCTGCTAAGTTCAAGTCCCAGTTCATATTTCAGCTACATAAATCATAGCTGAAGGTAGGCTGAGGTTGTCTTTCTGACCAGGAAGGTGTTTGGATATGAACGCAAATTTGTGTACATTTCAGCTTCTGTGCTGTAGGTACTGTCTCCCACATTTCCTGGAGTAATCTTTTGACTTACTGGTCTACCTAAAGTGAGAAAGGTGTGTGACAGGGTTGGTTTTTTTTGTGGGGTGGGGTGTGTTTGGTTTGGTTTGGTGGGGTTTTTTTCCATTGCTGATGGGTTTTGGCTGTTTCAAATCATCAGTAGTTTTGTTTCATCTAATGGACCTGATTGTTTCTGGTTGTTGAGTTCTGTATGTTGGAGCTGCTTAGGCTGTAAAATTAGTTCTATAAGAAACATTAAGTCTGTTCTATGCTAGGGGTATTTTTATATGTCATATGGATTGTTTTTCTGTCTGTTACAGCAATTTGTAGGGTCTTGTCTTTTATGGTAATCCCCAAGGGGTTTTTTTTTATGCTTCGTGCAGCTACGTAGTGATAAAACTTCCCTAAAATTGTAACAAATTGAGGCTGTCGGAGATGGAATAAAAGCAGCTCCAAGGTAATCATTCGTCTATATGAACAGTGTTTTCTTGTGACAGAGAATCAAGTTTTGAAAAATGTGAACCTGATGAGAACTCTTGCCTAACTTTACTGCTTGTTTGATGTAAACAGACTGGGTTTGGAAAACTGGAGGCAGGGTGGCTGTTTCACAAGGTAAAGGAAACTGTTCTGTTTTATGCACAAAGCAGCAGGGAACTTTTACCAGATGTCCTTGTAAAGTCAGTTGCATTTGGTACAATGTTAGGGCCACCAAAAACCACATTATGAACCATTGGCCTTCACTTTGCACCTGAAAATAGTATGTCTGAATAGCAATTATTTGTCATGCATGTAAAATTGTGGATATAAAAACAGCAGAGCATGTCACTATGAAAATCAGTTCTAAACACTTTGTGCACTGAGGGGATGCTCCATAAAATTAATCTTACACAAAAGGAAATAAATGCATGGGCCATAAAGGAGTGTGCAGCAGAAATGCCAATTGTAAATTTGTGGGTTTTCTGCATAAGAACAAAAGGTTTAAATGAAAAATCTATTGAAAGATCTCTCACTTAAGAGAGCTGAGCAGCTGGTAGAAGGTGTCCCTTGACAGAAGTGGCTATACTGATCATGTCATTATTATGAGTTTGTACAACTTCTATGACTGTTGGAGAGCAAGATTCTGCCACTTGAAGAGCCAGATAAGTATGCGATGGGTATACTGCTGCCAGATGCCAGCAGTGTGTGTCTGTGCCTGGAAGATTCCAGAGTCCGACTTCTGTACGCAGAAGTCGCTGGCAGGGGTCAGAGAATGTAGTAATTCTGTAATGCAATTACTTTTTTCCAGTGTCAAGGCCATCTGAACATCTGCAACTGCATTTGACCTTTTAGGGATTTTTGTTCAGTTGTTTTAATACAAAACTTTAGCTTGAAGAAAGACTGAAATTATGCATAAAAATGAAGCAACAACTTATCAAATAATTAAGAACAGATCATTTCAGACAGAAAAGAATGTTGAAGCTCACGATCAAACATTTAGAATATATGCTTAGTTTATCTAGGGTACATGGAACTGATGTGTGGGAAATCGTTTTCAAATGTTTCCAAACATCAAATAATTAATTTTTGCTCATTTCCCTTACGTATTCTTCATGATTGCATAAAGCCTGTACTTTTTTACCTATTTGACCTTTAGAAACGAGGCTTCATGATACCTCATGTTCTTAGCTTTCAGATCTGGAGTAAGAGTTTAGGGAGGAAGAAGTGCATATGATACATGTGAAATATTACACAGCTGTTAAATGCAGAGCTGTACTACAGCATGCAGTGTTTGGGGAATTTTCAGTTAACACCAAGTACCACATAGTGTCAGATGTCTTATGACTTCACAACTTTAAATGACTTGAAATAGTGTGAGGATGCTAAGGGTTCTTGATCATAGCATTTGATGTTCCAGTGGCTCCCACTTCTCAAAAAAAAATAGTTTAAAATGTGGTGATGGCAACATGTATTTAACTGGAATGGTTTTTCGAGTAATGTTTTATTGTATTTGGAGGTCCCCCACTGTGTAAATTTTTGGTTTTACCTTATTAGAGATAATTAATGTAGATTTACTATGAGGAAGTTCTGCACGTAATATAGGAACACTCTAGAGAGGGAAAATAGGTATTTCTGCAGAGGAATTTGGGGTGAGGTACCTGCAAGAACAGAACCGCACCGTGGCATAAAACCATTTAGTAAAAAAATACAAAATAAATTGCTAACAGAATGGCTATAGTGGGTTGACAGCAATTTCTGTTGTAAAATTTCCCTCTTCTGTGCTGCTCCCATTCTGTGAGGGCACACACTCTGATGAAGGCTCCTGCTCCTCCAGCCCAGCTGAGCAGTGCTGTGGGCTGGCGGGTCAGGGCACTGGCTCCAAAGTGCTCGTGTGCCTGAGTCCTGGCTTGTAGCTGGCTTTTTTGAGCAGCCAGCTGGTCCACCTCAGACCCAGCCTTCTGCACGTTCTCTGGCACCCACAGGTGGTTTCCCACTGACAGGCACCTTTCCTCACTTTTTACTGGTTTCTGAGTTAGGTGGTCAGGTTAAGTTGCCAATTGCTTCATTGCTGCGTAGCCCCCAGACAATTCCCCATGTATATGAAGCCAATTAGTGGTTGTTACCTGGGTTACTATGACTTTCTGGCCTTTCACCATGAATGTTACAAGGATGTGAAGTTATATGACTGCTGTGTTTCCTTTTTTGTGCCTGTATAACCCATGGAACAGCATAGACCCTCTTCTCTGGCAGGGATTTGCGTCAGCCTCCCCCATGCCAATTATTTGTTTTATTGGTGACAACTATCTTTGTTTTTACAGCTTGTCATCAAATTGGTGGGCAGGTATGGTTCAGACCTCACTTTAGCAGAGCGATGCCTTCAAGTAAGCTTCACCCCATGGCATACATGCGTGTATGTGCATATTTGTTTTAAAGAAGCTTGCTGACGAGCAAATTTGCAAAATCCATAGTTAATTGTTGCTCAGTGTTTTCCATTATGAAGGTGGTTTTGGTTGCTAACAGTTTTGCTGCACTTCCACTGTTAGGCCCAAATGCCCTGTTCTGTGTCTCAGTTAAAAAGACTCAGATATGAGGATACAGGTATGCCCCTGAATAAAGTTAGGAAAATTGCTTGTTTTGAATGTGTAAAAGGTTTAAACTACAAACATGCTTGTAGTTCCTAATCTTTGCTCACCTTTTGTCATTAGTATCTGCTTATTCAGTCTACTATAATGAAAAAAAAATATTACTGCAGTAAAAACCTAATATAAATTACCACTTTCCCCCAACAGTATTTATTTTTTTAAAAAAACCCTTTCAGAATACCTTGAGAATATACTCTTAAGTTTTTTAGTTTCATCATGCAGTGGCAAACATTTTGATTCCATAAAGAATTATAACATTATGATATTTATTTTTTATGTGGTTTGAAGTTGCCTGAATATAGGGGGAGGGATTTAGATGGTAAACAGCTCAGGGTGTATTTACTTCTTTTCCTAGTATGATCTCTGCAACTTCTAAGATTATCTGCCTTTTTGATTCTTCTGGCAAGCATTCAAATACAGTAGTTATTTTTTTGTAATAATTTAACACTGCACTAAGTTGTGTGTGACTTTTAATGACGACAGCTGTTAAGATAGTATTGGTGTTAAAATTGTTGCATGAGCTAGAAACTGAGTAATGTTTATGCTATCCCTTTACTTTGTTTCTGTTTAACCATAGTAGGTCATGTACCAAAATTTAGTCTTTATTTGAAAGTTTCGCTCTTCAGTGCCTGGTTTCATTTCAGTATATTGGTCAGACTGATAATGCAAACAATTTTGTAGTGCTGTTAAGTCAGAAGGGTGATATCTACTGTGTAAAGTATAAATCACTGACTGATAAAGCAAAACCCATATACCTGTCGTTGGTTAATGTGTAGTTATTTCCATACGTTTCCTGACATGGATCTCCCATTTGAAGTGCTTTTTATACCCAGCTGTGGTTTCTCGGTTTTCATTTCTACAGTGAGACCCCTCATTTTCCATTTCTCTAATGATACAGTTTAATTCTGGTTTCTAGCACAGAATAGCAGTGTAGGAATTTTATCTGACCAAGAACACAAAAGCTTTAGTTTCATTGAATTTTGGGGGTTGGTACTTCAAATTTTCATCATCTGTGAGACATAACAGATATTGACTAGCATAAATAGTATCTGATTCCCCTATCCTTTCTCTCCTTTCCAATAACTGCTGGAAAAAGCTGTAGCAGTAGGCTAGAAGTCAGCAAACATTTGGTGTTATAAACATTTTACTTCATCTTTTTTTTCTTTTTTCCTTACTAATACCAGGTGAAGACATTGTAAATCAAGGCTACTCAAATTCCAAGTATGCAGATCGGTGCAAGGAGTGCAGGCTTTTATTTTTGATTCATCAGACACCCTATTATTTTTACAGAAAAGCTTAACAGTAGTTGAGTAGTCATTTGGAAATACTGTGTGACTTCTAAATTTGTTTCAGTATCACTAGTTGTAAAACATATGTCTTGCTCTCCACAGTTTATGTTGTTCAAAAACTTTAAAAATGTTCTGCTTCCAAAATGCAAAAGACCATGATGCCATTTAAGAGGGAACAATGATAATGTAGCTGGACAGGTAAACCTGCAACATTTACAGCCCTAATAAACTGAGAACGCATTTGAGAGGCTGACACAGGTAGGTTTTATTGTATTGCACTAGGAATGTAATACTGTAATCCTTGCAGCGATTCCTTACCATGAATCAGAATCATAATAAACAAAGACAGAACACAGTTTTGGTACTTTTATCTGTTTCTTAATATTATTTATTAAATATGAAACTTAAAGTGATCTAGACAGGCAACAGATGCATAAGGCTACATTCCTGTTATTAAAAAATATTTAAAAAAAACCCAAAACCTTACAGGTTCTAAAAATCAGATAGTGGAGAAAGAAACGGTTTTGCATGAGAAACTAAAAGAAGGCTTTAAATCTTCAAACTAGACAGTAAGAAAGTTTCTGATTATCTTGGATACCTACACACAAGGTATAGTTTCTGAAATCCCATGTCATTTTTCCATGTATCCAATGATAAATACGATAATGTTGATACTACAGACATTTTCACCATATTCCTTTATTCATAATCACTGTACGTAACTACAGTGACACAAAGATAAATGCAAGCAATTCTTCCTCAGAAACATAGAGGAAATTAAGCAATTTAGGGAAAGTGGATCCATTATGGCAGGCCACAAAATTTTTATATCTTTGTTTTAACAGAATCTATTCTTTCTTCTTATATGTAAATGCATATTTACATGAAGACAATCCAAAGCATTTATACTAAGCATAGGCTGAGTCTTAGTGAATTTGTTACTTACAACATTTCTTTATAAGGATTTCTATTTTCTATTTAAAATTCAAATGCTTTCAAGTATTGAAATAAGTCATGTCCCTTTACACCATCCAGTTAGTTACTTACTGTCCTAATGAAAAGGTTTAAAAACATAAAAGTTCACTGTCTGTTAAAAGAATGTGTTTCAACTGAGAAAACTAATAGTATCAAGTTCAACCTTCTGCAAAGTAAAGTAATATTCTTGAAGTCCTGAATCATAATTGGCAATAGGTGAATTATAGAATCCTAAACAATTCACAAGATTCCTTTCTTCCCCCTACACATAAAGTAAGTATCAATCACTGTCTTTTGGAGTCAGTGGCAGCAACAACTTTTTCATTCCCCTGTTGATTCACAACATAAATTCATTGAAGCAGATGAAGGGACTCTTCAGTAATTCCTGAAGCATCAGGGGAAGCAGTAAGCGGAAATCAGGAAAAAACATTCCTTGGATGTTCGCGGGGGTTTTGGTTGGTTGGTTGTAGTTAGTTTCATTTTGAATTGGTAGTTGTAATCCACAATAATTTCTTTTCTCATTAATATCCCATCTTCAGTAAATGCTAATTACAATTAATACACAGTAATAGCTATGTTACTGTTATGTTAAATATAGTAAGTGTAACAGTTTTTTGTTAACAATTTTATTACTGTGTGCCATGGTTTAACCCTGGTGGCAACTAAGCACCGCCCAGCATGCTCGCTCTCCCCATTGTGGGATGGAGGAGAGAATTGGAAAGGTGAAAGTGAGAAAACTCATGGGTTGAGGTAAAGACAGTTTAACAGGTAAAGCAAAAGCTGTGTGCAGAAGCGAAGCAAGGCAAGGCATTCATTCACACGCCCCACGGGCAGGCAGGTGCTCAGCCACCCCCAGGACAGCCGGGCTGTGTCACTGGAGCAGTGGCTTGGGAAGAGAAACGCCGTCACTCTGAGTGTGTCCCACACACACCTCCTTCTTCCCCAGCTTTATATCCTGAGCGTGACACCACATGTTCTGGAACACCCCTTGTGCCAGCTGTGTCCAGCTGTGCCCCCCCAGCTCCCTGTGCCCCCCAGCCTGCTCGCTGGGGGGTGAGAGGCAGAAGAGCCCTCGGCTCTGTGCCAGCGCTGCTCAGCAGCAAGGGAACATCCCAGTGTCACCAGCACTGCTTCCAGCACAAATCCAGAGCGCAGCCCCACACCAGCTACTGGGAAGAAAATCAGCTCTGCCCCAGCCAAAGCCAACACCGGTGCCTTAAGCATTCCTGCTTATGAAGTAGTTACCCACATTCCATCCTTCGTGTGACTGTACTCCTTATCATTCATTGTTGTGTCTAACATAGCCAGGAAAGCAGTTAAATTTTCTGCTGAAAATGAAGCGATCCCTGGCTGTTTACGATTGTGTGAACATGGAATCAATGTTCAATGAAGTAACAGACCAGAAAAACGCTTGCACAGCTAACGCAGATTGGGCTGGTGCAGCCTCAGCCAGAGCACCGAAGTCCAGACTCGGAAAGTCTGAAGTCTGGACCGTGGTTGTGGCAGTTATTGCGCTGCCTTATATTCAGGATGTGATGTGACCCCAAAATCTAGACCCACTTTAAGATAGTAGGATAGCAGAATAATAGAAGGAGTAAATAGGGCTTGCAGTAGTCAAGATGCAAGAGTATCATTTGACTTAATATTGCTAAGGAACTGTACCCCGTTTTCAGGAACTGATGGGAGTTAGGCTTAGACAAGCCAAATATTTTGGTGCCCAACTGACTTTAAGTGCTCTGACAGACATTTAGGTGCTAAATTGCTTTAAAAATCTGAGGTTTTGGCATAATTATAGTGATTTGGAGATGTTTCATACCATTATGTAAAGGCATAAATTTTATTTGTTTTTTCCTTCCCTTTTTAGAAAGTAATGAACTGAATTCGGCAGAGATATTCTCCAAGCTTAGCAGTGCTCAAGATACGCTTCTCTTCATGTTTGCTGGAATTTAACAACCAAAAAGTGTGAACAGAGTGCATAATTAAGGAAAGAGTAATGCTTATGAAGACACTAAGTTCTTAATTTCTAAGTTACTCTGAAATATATTCGCTTCTTTTTGAAGAAGTAGTTCAGAATGTAGATTGTCTATTAAAGGGGCATATTGAAGGGATTTTATAAGTAGTAAAATCAGTGAGAACCTACTTTAATTGGTCTGTGGTAGCGTATTTACAGGAAACCAGACTAGATATAATTATCTTGGGAGGTTAAGAAACCCTCTTATCCCCATCAGTGTACTTACATAATACACATTTTAATACCATTTCACAGTAAGGCTACACTGAAATGGGATGTGCACTAAAGCGGAAGATGTGCAGATTCCTGTTGGGTTTTCTTTCCAAAAGGCTCAGAAGAGATGCCACTATTCCCAGAAATAGGGTTTTCTTTCTTGTCCTCTTTTTGACATAGCTGATTACAGGCAGTTGCGATTTTCCCACTAGCTTGGACTCGGCTCTTTGATTATACAGGAAGGAAAAAGGTGTTGTGAACAGCTGAGTGTTTTTCCTTCCCTTGGAAAGAGGGTTGCATAGCTGATGATATCTGGTCAATCTGCTGGTAGAAATCAGCAGTAGGAGGTGAAGAATCTTGGGTTTCTATAGTTTGGTTTTTTTTCTGTAGTGAAGAAAAGTGAGCTTTTGGGCAAAATCTGATACGACTGGGAGGGCAATGCATGTATAAAGTCCCATGGTAACTCTAAACTCTGTATGATATTACCATGTAAACATTATTAGTAAAAGAGCAGGTTAGGATTTGACATCCAAGAAACGCCTCTTTAAATCCTGTGAGTACAGCTTCTACTAGGTGTGTATTAAAAGGAAGGAAAGCATTTTCTCCATGCCCCCATGAGCGCAGTACTGTCAGAAATGTGTGAACTTCTTGAAATGTCTTTCAGTGGCAGATTATTTTTTTTCCTATTTTTATTTGCCTGGATTTTAACACTGGCAGTTTTAGTGATCTGACAAACTCAAGGACTTTGCAAGTGCTGTCTCCCTTTGTTTCAGCTTTCTTGCTAGCATTTAGCCTATTCAGAAGCTTTTGTATCTGTTGTTTTTTCATGTTTGAATCATTTAGAGGGATAGGTATCTGGAACAAAATTTCATGTATAAAGTAAGAGTACAAGAACCAGTACCTAGCACTGAATTAAAAAGCACTGAATTAAAAAACGGCGTTCAGGTATAACACATTTTGTGTTATATGTTTTAGACTATGTAGTTTCCTGACATTCTCCTTCATGCTCACTGATAATGCTAATAGCCAGAATAGTGGTAAACAGGCTACTGGGATGAATCATGCTGGTTTGATGAGAAAGGACAAATAAAATTTGTTTTGATTAAAAAAGCATCAACAACAAAACCCACAACCGCAAAAAAACCTGTTCAAATTGGCTACATTTCCTTGTTAGCACATTTCATTAATTCCACAACACTTTGAGTGCCTATTTGAAAAGCAGTTCTTGGACATGTGGGCTTCTGTGATGGGTTCTTCCAGTATGTATTCACCAGCTTAAAGATGGTGTCCTCCCCTGCTGAGCTCTGTGGAAACTGAAGTTATTTCAAGCAGTCTGGATTGGCAGAGGATAAATCATTAATATTAATGCCTTTACAACTTCATGGATGCTTCTGAGGAGAAGTGCTGAAATCTAGGATCTTGATTACACCGTGACAATCTTGAGCCTTGTATCCGTTACGGAATACATATGTTTATTTAAGGAGCAGCCAAATTCTTGCAGAGCTGGACCAAACCTTTAAAACCAGCTTGCTTTCTGTACTTCTCTGATAGATCATAGTATAGACATACCATTGATAGCAGTAGCTATTGATAGTACTTGAAAATATAAGACAATTGTTATCATGGCTGATAACATGATAACACTTCAACTCTGCTAAGAAGGCTTGTCCTCTTCAGATATACAGAAATGTGCAAGAGTTAACCAATGATTAATGTGTGTCAAGAAAAGTAATCCTCAAATGGGATTGCACATTTTTCCTGTTTGTCTGATTTTAGTGTGAAGTCTGTGGGACCTCTTGTTTGGCAAAACAGTGAATTTTGTATTTAATTCCAAGTTGTGGCTTTTAAGGAAAACGCTTTTTTTCCAAAAGAGATGTTCAAATGTTATAGTGGATCAATGTTGATTGTATTTGGAGCCACTGCGTTATTGCTTCAGAATGCAGTACTTCTTGTATGGTTTGAAGCTCTCAGAAGACATTTCAAATAAAACTTGTGGGGCACTGCTGCAAGGAGTTTGTGTGAACATACCTTTGATTTCAGTATTTGCTTTGCTTTTACAACAGTAAATTTAAAAATAGATAAGTTCTTATTTGGTTGGTAGTTTCCATGTATCTTAGTGGATGAAGATATTCTCTGTGACCACAAGTAGATCAGAAACATTTAAAGATGTGATCTTATATGGTATTTACCAATGCGTCTGTTCTTATGAGGGTTTGGGCTTTTTCGAAGTGCAGGATGGAGATGTCAACAGATGTTGGGCAATTTAAGTAGTATTTTTAGTAGTTTTGAATAGTAATATGATGAATTATTAGTTTCTGGTGGATTACATATTTAGAAGAAGAGGGAGATATAGGCTAACATGATCCAAAGCGTTTTTGAGTAACGAACTTGTGTTTTGTAGAGTTTATTTGTAGCCTTGTGTTTTGCTTTATGTTTGAATTAATAAGCGATACAAAAATCATAATGGTAATAATTATCTATATTTTTTGTCATCTTTAATTCCCTATCATTGATATATATGACTGTGTGAAAGCAACATGGAATTATCCTATCTCTAAATATAGAACATACAAAATAACATGCAGAAATATCTGAAAATACCATTCTGAGTAGTTAAAAACAGTTTGAAGTACTTGCTGTGCCTCTCAGTCAATTGCTTACCTGTTCCCATGAGGGCAGTATTGATTGTGACAACTTTACATGGGTGTATGTGAACAGATCATGCGTCCAGGCTCAGAGCTTATCTATAATTGTTCCTACATATCTAGGGATGACTGCATTGATATATTTCCCATAGTGTTGTCTAGTCTGTACTTGCCTCCTCCCTTACCTGTTACATTTGATGCAGTCATCTGTCACACAATAATTTAGTTATTTTGCAAAACACACATTTCAACCCAAAGTTTTTTGTTTTATTGGACCATAAGCTTATGTGGAGTGGCACTGAGTTTTGTACTTGAAGACAAGTTCCTTATTTTTTATTCCTGTTAATTACTTTTAACTGCACAGTTAAAACAGATGATACAAAGAATGAAGACGATACAAAAAAATAGGCATGTTTCTGGTCTTCGTGTGCAACTGATATTTCTTTTCTAAATTCCAGACACGTTCATCTATGTGAAAAATAGTAGAATTGCAAAAGTATGAGGGAAGAGCATTCTGTAACATGTTGGGAGGGTTTTGGATAATACATGAAAAGACAGGAGCTTCTTTTCAAAGCCTGGGCTGATTTGTCAGCATTTACATTAGGAAAATTTATGTACTATTTGACATTTCATAGCAAACTCTGAAAAGGTAATGCATAGCCTGGAGCACCATTTTTATTGCCACTCATCAGAAACAAGTTGCAGTGCAACTAGACTTCGTACGGCTTGACTATTTACTTTGTGATACTTAACTGAGCAGTTTGGCCACCTCAGTGTTTTCAGTAGTGGAATATCTCGAGAGGAGGAGGTACATGTTTTTTAAGGAATGTCAGTTTCTCTAGAAGATTGGCTTGCTGCTGTCAGCATGCCAAGTTTGAAACCAGATTGTGAGTTGTGGAGTGCATTACAGATCCTATTTTCAGCAATGTTCATCTACTGCTGAGAAAGCATTAAGTCAGTCATGTATGGAGAATGATAGAGGAACACCATGGAAGGCATCCACTAAATGTGATCACTGAGTGAAAAAGCCCACACTTCATTTTTTGACTAGACAATTTTTGTATCTTCCTTCCTCAGTTTCGTATCTTTTCCATTCCTCACAAAATGTTGGGTAACACATACACAGAAAATGCTATAATTTTTTTCAATCTGTAAATCACTGAAGTATTAAAGTGCACTTCTAACTACTGTTTATAAAATTTTGCCTTACAGAAGTCGCTATGCTATTGCTGAAAGTGCCTGGCAAACAGGTTTCTCATTAGCTCTGGTTCTTGTTTTCCTTACTGCAAACCTTCACCTCGCTGCGCTAACAGAGGTGCTCTGCTTTCCCTTTGCAGTGCTGTGGCGACCCATACCTTTGGGTTTCTTTCCTCCTAACATATATGTGAACATAGTTATGAGTAAGGAAGATAGTCAGTATATGCAGCAAGGGAGAAACAGATCTGACATATCTTGATCTAATAGATCTAGATACTGTTCCTGACCGTTCCTGATTCTTTTACAGCTGGGCCTCTTGGCAAAGTGTTTATTTTCCAGGCCAAATTTCAACTTGCTTTTCATTTCAAATCTTAAGTTTCTCCTCAGCAAAGATGTGCTTTCCTGCCAAATCTCACCCTCCCTCTGTTGGCTTTGAATTTGTTCAAAAATATGCCACGAGAAACTGTATTTCATTACTTTAGGGTTTTAAAACTTGAGTTAAAGGACTTCAAGAGAATGATGGGCAGAAATTATCAGCTCAAAAGGAATGCGTTTCAAATAATCAAGACTGCCTCAAAGAGCAAGACATTTACAATTAAAAGTTTTCTGAATTGTAGCTTTAGGTATTAATTGTTTTGATACTGCCCGAATCGTCAAACAAGAGGAGTTACATTTTAGTGTGTTTAAATTGCAGTAGCTGGATAGAATGATTCCTGATCTTTCATTTTTCAGAGCCTGTCAGACAGTATTACAGCACATAAGGCTGATGCTCCTTCTAATACTTAAGAATGTTGTGCCGGTGCTATGCCTGTACTGTGTACTTGCCTCCAGTCCTCTTATAAAGAGAGGTTTGCCGTGCTTCAGGCAAGCTAGGCTGGCTTACTGGTGTGGTTATACTGGAGAGAGTATGGGAGTCTTTGCTCAGAAGTGTGTTGGGGCAAGGCATTTACTGTTGTCCATTGTGCTACAAGTTCCTTCACATTCTTAAGTGTGAATTGCATAAATGCAGGTTTTTACTTTGTTAAAATCCTTGATTCTTCAAATGTCGTTCCAATGAGGCAATGAGCTAATGATTGACATTGTAGGAGAGAGGCCAAGTAACTCTTTAATCAACATTATCTCCTTTCGATGTCTGAGAAGGTGTGTCAAATGGGAAGCTATCAAGGTATGACCTGTTCTTTTCTAACTTAATAGAAATGCTAATTCATACAAAACCCACAAAAATTAATGTAACTGTTCCACCCTAGAAAAGATTTTGTGTTAGAAAATACCTTTTTCTTGACATGAGCTGAAATCAAGTGTAACAACAGGGGAAGGTGCATTTATATATTTGTATTAATCTGTTTTAGGAGAAATTATTCTCTCCTCAGAAGATTATAATATATGGTATTGATCACTACCAAAAAAATGGAACCCTCGATGTATTGTTTCAGAAATTAGTGGTTATTTGTTTTTTGGGGGGGGTTGTTTTGTTTCAGTACAGAACCCTAAACTTCCTTAAAAATTCTTTGGTATTATCTTTAAAAGTAATTGAAGCTAGAGACTATTCAGATTGCTTACTGCCTTTATTTCTTCTGCTAAGCTGAGAAATATCTTGACAAAATGTATTGTGTGGGTTTGGTTTTTGGGGGTTTGTTTTGTTTTTTTCCTTTAATTTCTGGAGCAGATGCTTGTCTTCTATGTGAGACGTAAATTGTAGGATGTGGTAGAGGTGATGAAGTTTACACTTTTCATAGTCTTGAAAAGTTGCTGTAAAATCACCAGCTGTCTTCCCATGGGTTTATCTCTCAAGTGCCCTACTCACATGATCCTTGAAATTCTGGGAATGACAGATTTAATTGAGTCAGTTCTTGAACCAAATAATATAGATTTGCTTAATTAGGTGAAACATAATCTTGAAATATGGGATTTCTATTTCTTTCAAACTCTTAGAAACCCTTCTTAAATGAATAAGCCCATATGTTCCTCATGCTGTGCAAAACTGTTCAGAGGGAGCAAAGCCAGTTAAAAATCCAGAGATCTAATGGAACTAGACAGCTGAGGAAGATGCATAATACTAAGAGTTTGCACCAAGATATCAATCTAGAAGTAAGGGTTAATGGGAACTCAAAGCTGCAAAAGTGCAGATTGCTGTTGGTGACTGGAGGATTCTGACAGCTCAGGTGAGAGCTCTTAATGATACATTGCAAAGTGGCAAGGACAAAGCTGTTGGGCAAAATGAACCCACAAGTCTACCAGCCCCCTTTAGGCTTTCTAAATTATGCACAGTACTGCTTTACCTCCTGAATATGGTAGGAGTAGAAAGATATAAATGTTATTGTGAGGCAGTTCTTATTCTCCTTCCTTGCAGTATGAAATGCTGTGTTGCAGAGGTGAAAAAACAAAATAACATAACTTATCTATGAAAGATCTCACAAATAAAGTCTGTGGATGTCGCAAGTTTATAGTGAATGCTTTAAGATTAATGAAAATGCCATTAAAGTATAAATGTTAATACATTTTTTCCCATAATAAGCCCAAGAGAATAATTGAGGGAGGAAATATTCCTCCCTAATTCTTGCTCTATCCAGTCCCAGTAAAGGTCACGCATCGCATAAATCCTGGACAAGTACTTTAGAAGCATTTTCCCTTAAAAGGTGTACAGGAGTGGAAAGAGGTAGGCACCTATATTTCACAAGGATCAAAAAAAATAAAGAAGCTTAATCCTGAGCTGTCACCTAAACGATTTTAGTGAAGTTGTGTAGAGGAGTGAAGGCAGAGGGTTGATGAGCTTTGATAATGTGCAGCTGTGGCCTTGCCTCAGAGGTGTGGGCTGGTTGACATGGACGATGTGCAGCTGTAGCTCGTTCCTGCTAAGTGGTTAAATAGCCCTGAGGGTGGTGGGAGAGGGGGTTGGATGGCGGCGGAGTGGGGTGGTCTGGCCTCTGGAGGAAGGAGAAGCAGCTGGACAGTAGGCTCTGACGGATGGTAAAAGCCTTGTTGCAGCCTACAAGTTTGGTTATGCTGCAACAATTGGTGCCCCGTGTGAGGCCAGCTGAGTTGGGCTCTGACTACAAGTGGTGCCCAGCGTAGCTGAGACAAGTGGGAGAGCCTGCACCCCATAACAGACACAGTGAGAGGTGAGCTGTTGCAACTAACTGATAAGGGTGTATTGCAATACTTGTTGTCCATCTTGACTCAAATTGCAACTTTTGGTACCCAGCGTAGATGGGGCCTAATTGATATGGGTACAGAAGAAGAAAATTTCGCTTTAACAATGCTTATAGATATATTTGAAAAAATAAGTGTAAAGTATAACAAGAAGGCAATAAGAACTTTGCTAGGATGGTGCAAAGTAAATGATGTGCTAGTTACGCTGAAAAATGTCTCCAGTGTTCAGACATGGCAAAATGCTGGAAAATTTCTTTTTGAGGTTGCCTCAAGGAGCGATAAAATTGCAACAACATCACTAACAACATGGAGGTTAGTCTTAGACCTACTAGAACAATTAAATGTGGACAGGGAGACGAATTCTATATTTGCAATGCTTATGGATATATTTGAAAAAAGAGGTGTAAAATATGACAAAAGGGCAATAAGAATTCTGCTAGTATGGTGTAAAAGCTATGATTTGCCAGTTACATTGAAAAAAGTTTTCAGCATTCAGACATGGCAAAGCGTTGGAAAGGTACTTTTTGAGGCTGCCTCGAGGGGAGACAAAATTGCCACATCTTCGTTAACAGCATGGAGATTGATCATAGATTCGCTAGAACAATCAGATGTGGACAGAGAAATAAACCCTATATTAACAATGCTAATAGAAGTGTTCGAATATAAAGGCATAAAGTATGATGAGATGGCAATTAAAGAACTCTGCTAGGGTGGTGTAAAAGGAATAATTTGCCCATTACAGCAAAAAATGTCTCCAGTATTCAGATATGGCAAAGTGCTGGATTGTTACTTTTTGGGGCTGCCACGAGAGGGAACAAAATTGCTACAATGTCATTGACAGCGTGGAGATCGGTCTTCAATTTATTAGAACAATCAGAAGCAGACAAGGAGACAAAGGCTGCAGTTGAAGCAGCCATGTCCCCCGGTTGCAGAGATGATGCCCGGTAAGGTACCTTTGGTGCCATTGGGTTCTCTGTCATCGCCTGATTCACACAGTCGGGGCTGGTAGGAGGAGCAGAGCGGCGCCGGGTCAAGTGGGCAGGCCTGTGGGATTTAATTACCTGGGGATGAGGGGACATTGTGTCTCCATGGATGCAGGGCCGCGGTGGCTTCCAGCTAGGCGTGCTAAGCCTGTTTTAGATCCTAGAATTGACAAGAGGACATCAGGTACCAGCTGTTGCACAGGACCCTTGAGAGGGGAGTCAGAATATCTGGGTGACCCTGATGCGGAGGCTGAATCAGACATAGCTTTGTGCCTTCTTAACTCAACCTGAATGGCCTTTCCACGTATCCTTCAAAGGGCCCTACAATAGATGATAGACAAAGCCTTTTTGGTTAAAAACAAAAAAGGGGAATTGTAGAGGAGTGAAGAGAGAGGGTTGATGAGCATTGATATCCAGCTGTGGCCTTGCCTCAGAGGTGTGGGCTGGTTGACATGGACGATGTGCAGCTGTAGCTCGTTCCTGCTAAGTGGTTAAATAGCCCTGAGGGTGGTGGGAGAGGGGGTTGGATGGGGGAGGAAGCCAGTGGTCTGAGTTCTGGAGGAAGGAGAAACGGCCAGACAGTAGAATCTGACCGATGGTAAAGCCTTGCTACAGCCTACGAGTTTGCTTGTGCTGCAACAAAGTTGTAAAACCAGTTTATGTAAACTTTGGCAAGTAGCAGTGGGTTTTTCGTTGTCTGGAATAATGGCAAACCCAGATAATATGTTGCCGGGGTGTAACAGAATTTGGCCTGCAGAGAACTAGTGATCTCATCTTCACTCAAACTGATTCAGGAATGCTTGGACACCCTTTCGCAAAATTTTCTGGTGCAAGTGCCAGCTGAGTTTTGCTCAGGTGGTGTGGCCCCAGCTCACTTCACATGTTCATGCTGTGCCTTTGCTAGCATAGCGTCGCGGGCTGTGGCTGCTGGGAAGGGCAATGCTCGTGTGGCTCTTCAGGTGTCAGCTCGGATGTGGACTTGCTTAATGACTGTTTCACACCTAAACTGCTTCGAGGCCGTAAACCACATGGCTGCAGTCACGTCTTGTGTCAGCGAAAGCAAGCATTCAGAGCCAGGCTTTCTCTGCACAAAGACCGGTTCTGTGTCTGCATCAGAGCCACGACTAACTTGTAACCGGTGTGGATAATTGAGAGTTTTCTGTGTGTTTATTACTGCTATAGTAAAACCTCTAAGGAAATTAAAATTCATGTTTTGATGAAGGATCTGGACAGTACAGTAAATGTGATTTTACATTCTGTTTTTTTAGCCTATGTGTTAAGTGATTATTTTCCACTCTGTGTATAAAGTAATGTAAGGAAAAGCAGTGTGTGGCACTAGAACTAATGAGGTTATAGCATGTGTATAACAGGCTGTTATGATTTTGGTGGTTTTTTCAACTTATTCGTTGATCTGTCAGCTTCAGTGACTTCCTTCAACCAACAGCTCCTAATTTTCAAAATTGGAAGACCCTACCGTAAAGCCTTGAAGCTGTCTTCTTTTCTCTATAGAAATAGCTCGTTTATTCCTGCCTACTGATGCTCAACTGAGACATGTTTTTGTCCAACACAGAAGTTTGCCTACTGCTTATGACTGATTACTTAAATATCCTTTTCAGGAAGCTATGACCTAAAGTTCTTTAAGAGTCCAGGTAAACAGTAATTTCTATTCTTTGTTCATTGTACTGCTGACTTTCTGCCAAGAACTATAAGGGGTCAAAGCAGCAGGATTTACCTCATTAGGATTCAACACGTTCTTCCCTGTTACCTCGTAGTTATCTGTTTCATTTTAGATTTGGCTCATTCTAACTTAATGATTCTGAAGACTCTTACTGGTGTTTTTTCTAAAGGTAGTCACAGCACAGTTGCTTAGGTGACCTCCAGTTCTTAGTGAAGCCAAAAAGTCAAGGCCAGGTTTCATCCCCATGAGAGTACTAACTGATCAAAACCATACTATGCAACAGTCCAGAATAACTTAAAATTTACTTCCAGCTTTTGTTGTGAATATAGTTATGCCTCACTATTAGGGAACAGTCCTGTAAAGCAAATCTGCTTCAAATGTTCACAGCTAATTAAACCAATTTTCTGTTAATCTGCAATTCCCCATTATAAAACAAACAGTAAGCATAGTTTATGGATAATTTATGTTTGTTGGAAACTAGATTTTGCAATATAAATATTTAGATATACTGGATCTTCAGAATTAGGTTAAACATATGTCTTAAATTTAGATTTGTGACAGCAATAGCTCTGTGATGACTTTTTATAGAAAATTTTTAATATAATTGTTTCATTAACAGTGTGTAGTTCATCAATATGAATATACGATAAGCTCAAAGTCTACTAGAGAGGTTTTTGGTGATAACTGTGGGTTATTTCTGTAAGTAGCTCAAAGATTTTTTGAAGATCCTAATAGATTTCTCTCCCAGAAGTATTGTTCTTAACTAAAAAGTCACAAAACGGGACAGAGAAATAGAAAAATGTCAGTGGGGCACAGTTACTGGGAGTAAGCGCCTGCCTATGTTGCTTGTCACCTACCAAGCAGTCTTGGTTTGGTTCTGCCTAATTGGCAGAAACAGGAAGATTGACCTGCTGCTTCATTTTCAGAAGAATTTTTAACATATTTACCTGCTGCTTGATGGATGAAGGCAAGAAATTAATTATTCTGTACAAATATAGACCAAATGGTGAGTCTAAACTCTTAGCACTAAGTTTAAATTGATGCCATGCTGGGAATGCTAATGATTGTTTCCTGTTAGTTCTTTATCTTGAAAGAAAAAGATTTAGATTTTGGAACGCATAATTCCCACTACTATATATGAAATATTTTATGATAGAAATTTTCTTTCAAATCTTTTTCTTCCTGACAGGTAGGGCAATAATGAGTGAGCATAAAATATTTCACGTGTTGGATAGTAGACTACTTACTAGAGCTGTTTTGTTCTAGTGTGGTATGTTTTACACTGCAAGCCTGTGATAGCTTTCTGCTGATCTGATAAATTGCCTGGACCGATTAGTGGCTGTCAGTAAAGTACATCTATATAGTGTCATCGTAACATTTAATTAGGTTTATATATTCTACATCCCCTGACATTACTGTGGTAACTGTGCTGGAGAAGACCCTGATTAGTAAACTCCCATAGTGTTTAAAAGGTGAGCTTGACATTTTTCTTCTCTGTACATTTTGATTATTTTACCAGTCTCTGTATGTAAAAAATGTACATCCTAGTACTTCCCCCCTCCCCAGCCCCCAGTGTGGGAGCAGTTGGTGGCAAGCAATGAAAAATGTATGGTTTTACACTTTTGATACCATGCCTCTTCCTACTTCTGTTGAGCATATATGAAGCAAAATGTATTTTAATTCCCAGTGTTGTTTCCACTTCAGGACTTTTTTGGTACTCTTGTAACTGTAAGGACTAGATGGTGCCTTCAGTAAAACTGTAAAAAGTGTTTCTTCTGTGGTAGAGCTGCTTACTGCTCCACTGCAAAGCGAATTTGAGCTGGCACCTTCATTCTACATTGCCACTTGTGGGCTTTTTACTTGGTGGGGAAAGAACTTTCTGGGATGAAATTTTGCATATATGATAACAGAAAGATGTATTTGTTTCTGTCTGATGCTGGAACTTTCATTTAGATGTAATTTTTTTTAAAAGTGAAAATAGAAACTGTTTTAGTTGATGATGTGATCATAGATATCAGGTAGAGGTATATTCTTAATGCAAATCTATTTTCTATTGCAGCCCATGAAGATATTTTAAATGCGTAATACTAATCTGTGTTAACAATTGTTGTTAACACTTTAAGCAAACTGCAGTCCTGTGAGTTGTCAGTAAAGACTTAAGTAAATACAGGCATAGGGTATCAATATATTCTGTGTCTGAGAATAGTCTGTCCCTTCCAGAGGACACCATGTTGTAGCAATTTGTTGGCACAGATAAACAAATTGTCATTCTAAACATACTGGCACATCTCCTCTGTCAGCCTTGGGAGGTCCTGATCCTTCAAAATGGACATGGCTTCAGCACAGACACAAGATTAACAGACTGTCCTTCACCTCTTAACTTGACCGTAAAGATTTGCAAATTTTGTATGTGGATTAATGAGCTCTTAAATATGCACGTTGAAGTTCAGCTATAAGAAAGTGCCCAAACACCGCTGGTGTGTTGCAGTGGATGTTCCTTGTCCCACTGCTTCGCTTTATTACATGCTCTGCGCACGTTTCATTTTCCCACATCACAGATGAGCATGTTTGGCCCCACAGTTTAATTATCCTGTATACGCTTTTCTATTTGTCTTTCACTTATTCCTATCCACTTCCACCTGATCATCAGGAGTCTGTCCTAGATCTGCTACACCCCAGATACTGCAAAACCTGAGGGAGGGGAGGGGATCTTAATTTTGTGCTTGGAGTCTTAAAATTACTTCTTGTAGCCATAACAAGCCAGTCTGTATGTAATTACTTTCACCAGCAGCTTGCTTTTTCCCCCCTCAAAACTTCTTGAAATGCTCCTTAGTTTTGTGGGTGGCTGGCCTGCAGTTAGATGCAACATTTACTTTCGGAGTTACTTTCTTTTTAGCTCTGTAAATAAGCGCTTAAGTTGAATATAGGCCAACGACTTCCATGTGCCTTTGCATTCATCTCTGTTTTCCATTATTTTGTGTTTCCTGAGGCAAGCTTGTTTTCTCTGGCGAAAAACAAGGGAATAGGGTCCCTAATAAAAGCTTATTTTCTCTGGCGAAATACAGGGAAAGTGTCCCTAATGAAACCTTATCTGTTGGGCTACTACTTAACAAGTGTGCTCTCAGCTCGCTCGGGCATTTGGGGAAGAGAGGGTGGAATGGCTTTGGGAAATAGCGTACTTACTCCACTTAGCTCTTGGACACTTGTAGCGTGGCATATACTTCAAAATTGTACGTAAGTCCCCTGAAAATGTAGTGAAAATTGTTTTTTTCAAGTTATATGGATCTGTAGATGTGCTTTCGTGACTGCTTGCTTACTCTTGTAATGTATTGGTTCTAGCAGCTTGCCAGAATTTTGTTGGTGAAATTCTTATTTATTAACTTTTTTAACAAACATTTCTAGATAAATACATTTTTCTGAAGAGAATAAAAAACATTAGTGCTAGAATGGAAGGTTGCTTTCTTGCTTTCTTCAAATGAGAGAGCGCCTTCATGTAACCATGCTGTGATTAGAGATGTATGTGTATGAAAATAAATGGTACAATAGAGAGCTAGAAATGTCAAAGCACTACAAACCTTAATTGAACCTTAAAGAAATTAAAAAAAAGTCTGAATTCAGAGTAAAATGTGTAAATGTCTAAATGTCAAAATGAATAAAATTTGAACTTCAAGGAACTGGGCAGCTAATGAGAGGAGGCATAACCTATGTACCGTCTGAAGAGGCTATTTTGTGTAGGGGAAATGCTGTATATTTCAGTGATTGGGAAAAACATGATAGGGAGATTGGTGCCGAAGGCAGAAGCAGACAGGGTTGGAAAGTGAAAAGAGAGAAATTTTCAAAAAAAACAGGAAAAAAAATAGTGCATTGGGAAAAAGAGCTTAAAAATCCCAGCCAGGAGCAAGTACAGGAGAGATGGTGTGCGTGAACTGGTGTCTGTCAGGGCTGTGGAAGGCTTGGGTTCCAGATCCCGTGGGATCAAAACGTGGTTACCCTTGAGGAGGCATGTCATGCAGGTCATCAACAGTACAAGGTGACTTTGGGGGGCGAAGGCTTGTCTGTGTTCTGCCCCAGCTGTAGAATGGAGAGACAACACATTCATCTCGGAGAAGATGAGAAAATAGTTAATTGAAAATGATGAGGTGCTGGGGTGTTACGGGGCAGGTGCATGCTAGCTGCGTGGGGATAACTCCTTAACTGGCGCTGCAGAGCAGCTCAGGTTGGCGCTGAGCTGAGGAGGCGTGCGGCGGCCTACGGAGGTTTCCAGCACCCTGCCATGGTTCCCGTGAGGGCAAGGCTTACGGCTGAGCCGTGGAGCTGCTCTTCAGCACAGCAGTGACACAGCTTTGGGAGCAGGCCCCTCGCACGGGACGGTGCTATGTTACGCTGCTGTGCCAGCCCATATCCCACCGCTGCCGGGGCATCTCTGCGCCTGCACCGCTGCGTACTGCTGCCCCGGCGCCAGCGTGCAGAGCTGCCTGAAAGAGAGGAGTATGAAGGGTAGTATAGTCACAGGAGCTTGTAAGGGCAAGGTGACGTTGTCAGAGGCAGAGATCAAACCTCCTGGGTGGCGCAGGATGAGAGCCGGCTGCCTGAGCTGTGGCACCGCAGCCACGGCAGAACTGTCATTCTGTGTTCACCCCATCGCTACAGGGTGCCTGGCAGCAACGCTGTGCCATCAAGCGTTGTGGTCGTCTTCTGCTGTACACCCAAGGTCTCAGTTTTAGAACTTCACATTTTCTAAGTAACCTTGCTAACGTCATCGTTCTTTGGAAATACTTGTGAGAGCTGGATACCTATTTTGAGCTTAGTGTTATTTTGAAATGGAAGGGAGACACTGATGCTGTGCTAGTTTTACCCTTTGATTGGCAAACACAGCAAATACTATGTCTTTGGTATTTTTTTTAATGGTTTGTGAAGAATAGCATAATATTTAATGTTTTGTGAAGAATAGCTTGTTACAGATGCGATATGCTTGTGCTGTGCGTGAACCTTAGCTCCCTGACAGCCATGGGGGTTGTGGTTATAACTCCATGTCCCGCACCGTTTTCATTTCACAAACAAGCAAACCCCAATATTCTCAATGGAAAATAAATAATAAATTGTTATGGTCTGGTAATATAACATTTTTATTTTTGTTCAGCTGTCAGTACCATTAATCATTTGCTGTCATATTCCGTTAGATAATTTTATAAAACATCGGTTTGGTTGGATTGGTTTCTGGCTGAACTTAGCTTATTTTTCTTTTTAATAGATAGTGTTTGTAAGGAGTTTACTCCTGCTCAGTGAGCAATATTGGTCATATGCACCAATAAGAAATTGTAGGTATCCTGTGACTGATTAATAGTTTATTTGAGTGGTAGTTGATAGAAAACTCAGTGTGAACTCTGGAAACTGAGGTGCAGCTATTTTTTTGTTAACTACTACAGATGTGAAATTAGTTAAAAGGTGAAATTTGATATTCTCTTGGAAGGTGCTTGTTATAACAGCTATTAAAGTTAAGTTGTATGCCTTATATAAAAAAAAGCCTGCTAAAAATTTTGAATGTCGTCGTTCATTATGTTGTCATTGGTGATTAACTGGGTATACTACCTAATAAGTTGATATGAGTCAAATTATTTGATGAAAACTTATGATAGATCTGCTGAAGGCAGAAAATTAGGATACCTTTTTAATAAAGATTAAATAAGCCCTTTGAATTGTTGCTACCGCTAAACCAGCTGAAGTATGCTATTGCAAGTAATCCTTTTCCATAACCCCCCCCTTCTGATACATATTATGAAGACAGTGACTTAAGACCTGACCTCTGCTATGAGGAAATCACGACAGATGGGCTATTCAGGGTTTTTCAGGGTAAACGGATTCCAGTTATTTAAGTTATAAATAATTACTGGCCTACTGGCCTAACCCTGCAGTTACTGGTAACAGCTTAAATAACTAGCCACTTACATAAGTATACGTTAACCTAAAAGCTAATAATTATGTGAATAAACTTTTGAATAATATTACTCTGATCATTTTCAACTGCAGTTTCCAGAAAAAAATACAAAAGTAGGCCTTTGAAGCAAACGCGTAGGTACAATGGTATGACTAAAATAGCTGAAATAATACTTTATTTAAATGGGGTCTCATTAGACAGTAATAATTACTGTGACATAATTATTGGAAGCAATTATTCTTGTCACTCGGGCTGCTGTCAAAAAGTAGATCAGGAAGTGCTTGGAGAGGTCAAGTAGGAAAAAAAAGTTGAAGGGTTCTGTAGATCTTCTAGTTTTTATGTTTGTAGTTAACTTAGTGAAATAAATTGAAATGTTTTACCAAATAGATATTAAATCTGGAGAGGTGCCAGAAGATTGGGTAAATATCAGTATGGCACTGAAATTAGCGGAATTCTTAAGAGTGTCTTCAAATAGACTCAAATTAAGCCTGAACCTAATTTACCGTAGGACTTCTGAAAAAAATGAGGCAAAACATAAAAGCCTAAATAATACGAAAGAAATGTAATTTAAAATGTTAAGCTACTACTCACCATTTGATGAGCATTTATTTAATGGTAATGCTTTTACACTCTGGTGGTTTGGGAAATAAAGCAGAGTGTCAAAATCAATAATGAAATACTTTTACATAAAACACTTGTTTAAGCAATGTGAATTTAAAAAAAAATGACAATAATATATAACTACACTCTCTCATCCTTAGAGTCAGCAGAGAATGCATCCAGAAAATATGCTGTGTGTAATGGACTTTATTATTCTCAAGTTTTTTGTTAAGAAAAGCTACTTTTGTCTTCATCTTCATATTTTACTTCAATAGCAAGCTCTGCCTAATTCAAAGCAGGTTTTATCTTACGCTATAAATATACCCTTCTTAAATAAATCACATAGGAGTGAGGGAAAGCTTGGCAAGGTAGGCTTTTCCTTTTACATATGCAGAACAAAGTTTGTTAATGACTGACTTCAGCTGCTTATGTGCTGTGTGTTGGGATAACTGCATGCGTAACTTTGAGTTAGTTAATGCTTTACCTTCTTGTGGATTTTTTTATATGTTACATTTTCTGCTATTTCTATGGCTACCCTGAAGAATTGTTGTCTGCCAGGTGCTCAGTGTGATTTTAACACGTGCACTTACTGGTCATGGCTTTATTGTTGATTGAAGCTTTGGTTTAAGCCATTTGGCAATCACGTATGGTTAAATATATGCAAATTCACAAAGCAAGAAAACCCATGTACTTTGTTCTTGTTTTCAAATCCGTTTGTTTCAAGGCCATTCTTTGCTTTACTTGGGAGTTTGGTACATCTACGTGGAGAGGTCCCGAGGGAAGGATGAGGCATGCTATTGCCACTCAACCTGTAGGCAGGAATGTGCCAGGAGCACACACCATTGAGTTACTGTTGAAAGCTCTGAGGACAATTCAATGGAAACAGCTAACATTGGATGAGCAAAGCATTCCCGAGAAGAGTAGCTGTGATATTAAGAGTAAGAAACTTTCAGAAAACAAAGTCATATTTGATGATGGTATAGAAGTTAATTATTAATACAGTTTGAAAATAAAGCGGAATTGAGTTCTGCTTAGGCAAGTACAGATTTGGCAGTATCTACCTGTTGAAAGATATTATTTTTTTTTTAGAACTATTAAATCAGTAACCATAAATATAAGTTTCTCCTAATTTTTCAATACTTTCTTCTTGCAGTCTTCACAAATGCAAAGAGGTAGAATTACAATGCTAAAAAATTACTGGGGGAAAAAAAAAACATCTGTCATAGTTTCTCTAAAGAGCCTTGAGTGATTTAAAATTGCTTTCTGGTTTACACAAGAGATACTTTTCATGGTGAGAAAAAAAGTGTGACTATAAAGACAAAACAAACCCACACTTTTGATATTTCTAATAACCCAGAAGACTATTTTCTTCGAAAGCTTTGAAAGCTTTCCTGTCACTCTTCAGGTGCTATAGCTATGGAGTGGTTAGACAAAGCAATGTTCACTGCAAGTCATCTTAAATTGATTTATTTTCAATGATTAAACTGTTTTAAGTCATAGGTGAAATCTGGATCCTTAGTTAAAATAAAAAGGAATCAAAATATTGAAGGGCTAAGGACATCTTAAAATGCATATTGGCAGTGTAACAGAAAAGAACAAAACATAAGTTGGCTTTAGTTGGAAATAATTATATGGTTAATTATGGTACAGTGGCATCAAAATAGCCGCCTTACAGTCTCTGAAAATTGATTGGATAATATAGGTAGTCATTTAAGAAGATGCTGTAGTTGACACTTTGCAGGCTTAAATAAATAATTGAAGCGAGTTCTAGCGAACTTGATTATAATATAGTTCTAATACTCTAAAGCCGGGTGCTGATACTGTGATTATGTTTGTAAAGAGCTGCCGAAGTGACTTCCTTGGTAATCATAATTAAGTTAAATGACATCTCTGATTTGTCTTTACAACTAGGGGAATGCCTTGACATGTGCATAATTGGGTTTACTCTTCAACTAGTGCCCTAGAAGCACTTGTGAAATCTGTCATTAATGAATAGGAGAACATGTCTGCATTGGATGCTTACATCCACTTAATGCAGAGGTGTTTGATTGTTTATGTCCAGTAGCTATACAAGAAAACTGGTATCATTAGAGTCTTGATTGGCACTGTCATTCTAGGTGTCAACTGAGTAATTTGTGGGCAGGGGTGCTTGTTTTCTCTTGGTCTCTGTGGGTTTTTTTAATGAGGCTAGCACAGTAGGTGTGTATTTTAGCTAATTGCTGCAAGTATTGGTCAGGAAGATAGCGTTTTACTGGCTTGGTGGCTTTTCAAGCTACTGACATTGTAAGTTATATTAAGTGCTGAAGTCAAAAAATTATTCCTCGTTTTGGAGGGGCAGATGGTACTCAGTACTTCTAATGGAAAAAAAGAAAAGATAGTTACCACGTTTGTATGTGGAAACAATATTTTTTTTTCTCCCTGACTTTAAAGAATCACCACCAAATTGTATTGCACTTCTGCACCTGTTGGCACAATCACATATATCCTAATATGACTTTTTTTTTTTAATATAGAGATAATTTTCAAACTTGAGGTTGAGCTGCTTATTTGTAACATGCAGATTTAGAGTCATTATGCTGTTGTGCTATGGCTGTGCTGAACTGTCCTTGTGAAACACAGCAGTCGTAGGACGCTGAGTAGCTGGGTGAGAAAAGCCTGTTGCTCAGTTGTGCCACAACGATAGCACAAGCTATCAGAGTTTTCTAGTGCGTCCAGCCCATGAATTTTATGTTTGTGTTCAAACTAGAATAATTGATTGGAACTCACAGCTTGATAAGACTCAGACAGGAGATACACAAAGAACAACAGAGACTGCATTTCTCTTACCAGCGCTCAGCATTGAAGGCTATTTGCATTTCAATATTCCTGCAGCTCTGCTCCTGGAATATTTTGATTATCTGCCAAGTCATGCAGTGTGTTTAGTTGCTAGACAAATACCATCACTTTGATTGCTGTTGGGAATCTTCAAACACAGAGAACAAAACTATTTAGCTTAGATAAAGAACAGTATGTTTTGTGTTCACTTTCCTGCTGGTCTATGTGGTAGCTGTTAGATCCTAGTAGGGACTGAAAAAACAGAAAGTTCTTATGCATTTCATCTTAATGAGCCTTTCTTGAGGCCTTTGTTACCTGAATCTAATTATGTTCCTGAATTAAGCGTACCGATCTTTTTCTCTTGCCAAATTAATGAGCTTTTTTTGGAGCCATTATGCTTTTATTTCATATAACTGTCTAATTTTTAATACATCATCCTGAACTAAACCCCTATTTATTTAATATTAATATTGTGTGAGATGTACTTGAATCTATAATTCTGTATGCCTCTTTGCTTGCCTAAATTATAAGTAAAAATTCTCTCCTCTGAAAAGTATGAATAAAATTCTTTTCTTTTAAAACAAATTTATAAGGGATGAATGAAGATTTATTTTTTTTTTTTTTAAAGGCAATGTATTTGAAGTGGTGGTTCTTCAGTTGTATGAGCAAGTGCAAAGTTCTCCTTTCAGTTATGATCTGTAGAGTAGTAGTCAATATTTTGATTCCCTCGGGCAAAAAAGAAGAATGCAAATGTTCCAAAAGGTTCTGCACCCCAAGAAGAGCAGAACAGACTGTAGCTATAATCAGATGATTCCCTGTCTCCACAGGCACAGGCAGTATAGAAAGGGTTCATGGATCACTTAGTTGAGGGGTGATGATGGTGTCACTCTTGAAATGGTCTCCTTGCAGATCCTTGGAGGACTGTTCCCTCAGGTGGATGGCACGCACTGCTCTTGGGCATCCACTCTTCACTACACCTCTGGTTCAGGTAGACTCTGCGGAGCTCTAAACTAACGTGTTTGTTTGTAGAAGGTTGTAAATCTTCAGATCCTAGATTTCTTGCCAGCTGATATAATAGAGGATCTGCTACAAATTGTTAAAATGCTGTATACCTGACTCAACTGTGTAGAAACTCATAATGTAATGACTTCAAATAGTTACCTTTGTCATACCGAACTATGGCTGTTGCCTGGAGTTTATGGTTCTTTGTCAGTTCTAAGTACCAAGAGTATCCAGCTGTGCAGCAGCATTTTGTGGAAGATTCTGTAGCCTAAATCATTTTTTTCACTTCATCTGTGATCAAACTCAGACTGCGTATAACATGCTTATATGTGATATGTAGAGTTCTGTTCTCAGGTTGAATTGGCTTATACCCACCCCAAGTGTGAGGAGTACGCACTAGAGAGGGAGTTTGCATTACTTCTCTACACTAAACAAATCTCTGGAGGGATTTGCTGTAGACTGAAGCATGCAGCAATTTAGGTTTTTTTCTGCTAAGTTAACTTGAAAATTTGGTAGACAATCAGAAACAAAGTAGCCTGACACATACAGCTATATTAAAATACAAGCCTAGAAGAATGATAGCAATTAATCAGAGGTAATAGAATATTGGAGTCTTCAGTGAAGACCTGAAGCTTCCCCTCTTAATAGGTGATCAAGAGTGAGTGTGGTTGTACCAAAAGAAGCTTTGGCTAACTACTCATTTGAGCAGCTGCTCATCAGTAGGTGTAGCAGACTTTTAATCTGACCTTAGAGCTCTAGGAACTTGGGAACTATATTGTTTTATTCCTAGGGGTCATTTCAACCGCTTATCTTAAATATGTTCATTTTACTGCCTTTGCAAAAAGATGTTTGTGTGCATTTGGTCCGGAGAAGGAAGTGTAGGAGTGACCATGTAAAGATTGGGGTTTGGGGTTTTGGTTTTTTTTTTCTCTCTTGTCCAGTCTTGGGACAATGGTCAGGAAGTTTTCCATCCAGTGTTGTGGAGGGAGAGAAATATTTTTTAAATAATGATTTAAATGTTCTTTGAAAATCACATTGAAGACTTTCTTAAAGGTTATATATTTGAGGGTTTTTTTCAGGTTCATATTCTTTCTTCAGGGAGGAACCAAAGCAGTAAAGTGCTCCCAAGCAGTGAGCTGCACCAGCTGAACGTGTAGCCACCTGGTTCACGGTGTGCGTTCAGAGCTGCTTCACCTCAGTGAGGTCCAGGATCTTTTCAGACATAGCAAGCCAAAAATTTATACAAACATTTTTGTGGGCTGTGATCTTTATATAATATTTTTCTGGGACTGACTTAAAAATATTACTTATATTCCAAATATGCATTTTGGTTTGTTCTTTTAATTATTTTTTAAGGATTTTTTTCCCTCTAGCCAGCATTAATCTCTAGTTTCCAGACATTTGCACAAAAAAATGCACAATAACTTACTGATCATGGGGAAAATGCAGTTTAGCAATTGTAGCAAATGGAATCTGCCCATAAGTCCTGTGTGTAGTAAAACGTTTTGCTAAAGAGTTACTTATTGAGTTTACTGACAGAGAACCATTTCCCCAGAGCTGTTTACCTATCTGTGAAGGTTCAAGTGGCCTGAAAGATGGGCTCGATGTCTGTTTCTACAGACTTCACTTGTGAGGTGTAAAGCAAGTGGTACCTCTTTGCCCAGCCCCAAGCACAGTCCTACAGAGAGCAGCAGCATTCATCTGCTGGACTCGTCCCCTTTCACCTAGCTTAACAGAGCTGACCAGTGTCATCCCTGATGCTGCTCCCCTTTCTCTGCCTGTAAATTCCACTTACACAACAGTGACGAACTGCTGTGGTGGGTTCTGGAGCAGCAAAAAAAATGGGTTGTCTCATTTTGAAAAGTCTACACAATACTGACATACTTTCTTCTTGAAACTTTGAATGAAAACCAGGAAATTCCAGGGACAACGGAATAGTTTTGAAAAGGCATTTTACTTTCTCAAAAGATTTTATGTGCTCGTATTTAAAAAGCAAAGGGAATGGGATGGGGACTAGTTTAAATAGCAGTGAGACTCCACTGTTGTTTCAGTCCTGTTTAGCTGGTAAATAGTATTTCAGTATATGATGCAGAAATCACCTAGAATTTGCAGTAGAAGGTTGACAAAACAAAAATTCTGGTTGGTTGTCTCATACTAAATGCTTATCTTTCCAAATTGTGGAGGACGACTCATGCATATGCTTGTCCTTCTGATACTTTTTCTCATTCTCCAGTTTCATTTAAGGACTTCATGGCATGTTTGATATGCAATGGAGAGCATTTAAAACATGGATTCATTTTTTATGTCTGTGTACAGGTTGCTTAAATGCACAAACTGTTCACTGCTACTTCCTTTACTCTTAAAAACAACCAGTTTGGTATGTAAAGTTCTGCTAGTTGCATTCACAAAACTGAGGAAAATAAACAGTCTTGTAGGGCCTGTAAGACAGTGGATGCTCTGGTCCTGTGGAACTCTTAATGGCTGCTAAGTTTGTGACAATGAGTTTAGTTTGGTGCTTCAGCTGGATTTCTCATTGCGAAGCCTTTGCTGGGTTGTATTCATGCTACGGAGGACCAAGTTCTTGTAAGTCTACAGCTGAAATTTTTTATAAAGGAAAAATGGGTTTGACTCTGCAGACAGGTGCAGTGGCAGCCTTCATGTTACTAACGCTTTACTGGCATGTATTTTTATCTCATGTTAAAATTTCAAGAGACTGAAAAATCAGTAAGAATCAACCCATAGACTCACTCATCTAATCATCTCCAGTGCAACAAACCTAAGGCTGGCTTCCACTTATTCCTTACTATCAGTTGTGTGAGGGTCTGTGGAGAATTACAGCTTTGTGCATTTCATACTTTGAGAATCATATATTAACAGTAAGTGCTGAAACGGTAGAACTGTACTTATTCAGGAAGGAACTGTAGTTAATCAGAACCCGGGAAGACAAAAGCCTGCTGTAAACGCAAGCATGTCTTGTGTACTGCAGGGAGATGTACTGCAGAAAAAATAAGCTTACTTTACAAGCACATAACGTTCAGTGGCATTGAATAGGTGCTGCTTTACTGTGTAAGTCTTTCAGCATTAACTTCAGTACCGAGGCACCCATCCGCTGGCCTGGCAGGGGTTCGCGTGGGGTATGCTGCCTTCTGTGAGCTGAGGTCAGAGGTGTTGCTGACGGGCAGCCACAAATTTTCGTGAGCATGCACTGCTGTCCCTGCCACTCCTTTGTGGGCAGAAACGGCACTGCAAGCCAGAACCTGGGCAGAATCGAGGAAGACCATAAAGCCCTGAGGGTGCAAGTAGAAAATATTGGTGCCCGAGTTACCTCTTCTTCCGTTTTACCAGTAAGAGGAAGGGGTGCAGCCAGAAATAGGACTATAATGCACATGAGCTTCTGGCTTTATGGCTGGTGCCATCATGAGGGTTTTGGCCTCCATGACAACAGGACTTTCTTTGATGACTACAGCCTATTAGGGAGGGATGGGATCCACCTTTTTAGAAGAGTCAGGGGCATCTTTGGCAGCAGGCTGGCCAGCTTGGTGAGGTGGGCTTTGAACTGAAGGACTTGGGGAAGAGTCCAAAGCGGCAATGCTCACACCATCACAACTAGTGGAGGAACAAGCCAGGCCAACCAGAGCAGTGATAAATGTTCCTTAGCTGCCTCCCAAGATGAGAACCAGAAGGCCAAGAATGTCAAGGGTGGCCACGGCTGTGGTGGATCCACTTACCTCCCTCCTGGGAAACCTGTGTGCTCAGTTGCCTCTCTGAAACGCCTGTGCGCCCAGGTACAGTGTGGGAACAGACAGGAAGAATCAGAGATCTGCGTGCGGTCACAGTTGCAGTAACAGAGACATGGTGGGACAGCTCGCGTGACCGGAATGCTGTCCTGGATGGCCACGTACGTTTTAGTTAAGGCAGGCCAGCGAGGAGAGGTGCTGGAGCTGCTCTTTATGTGAGGGAGCAACTGGAACGTATCGAGCTCTGCCTGGGCATGGATGAAGAAAGAGCCAAGGGCTCACGGGTAATGACTAAGGGATGGGCCAACACGGGTGACACTCTTGTGGGTGTTTGCTCCAGGCCACCTGATCAGGAAGGGAAAGTCGATGAGGCTTTCTACAGACCACTGGAGGCAGCCCCCCGATCACAGGCCTTGGTTCTCATGCAGGACTTCAACCTCCCTGATGTTTCCTGGAAAGACAACACAGCTAGGCACACACAGTCCAGGAGGTTCCTGCAGGGCTCTGATGATAATAACATTTTGATGCAGGTGGTGGAGGAGCCAATGAGGCGAGATGTGCTGCTGGACCCTGTGCTGACAAACAAAGAAGGGCTGGCTGGGGATGTGAAGGTTGGGGGCTGCGGTGACCACGAGATGGGTGGCGTTCAGGATCCTGTGTGGCGGAAGCAGGGCAACATGTAGCATTGCAGCCCTGGACTAGAGGAGAGCTGACTTCGGCCACTTCAAGGACCTACTTGGAGGAATCCCATGGGTTAGGGCTGCACGAGCTAGGGGGCTCCAAGAGAGCTGGTTAATACTCAAGCACCGCTTCCTCCAAGCTCAAGACAGGTCCACCCCCACAAGCAGGAAATCAAGCAAAGGGGGGCAGGAGGCCTGCATGGCTGAGCAAGGAGCTTCTAGCAAGCCTCAAACACAAAGAGGAAGTTTACAGGATGTGGAAGAAGGGACAGGCTGCTTGGAAGGAATTTAAGGATGTTGTCAGAACATGCAGGGAGGCAACAAGGAGGACTAAGGTGTATTTGGAATTAAATCTGGCGAGGGAGGTCAAGGACAAGAAGAGCAGCTTCTTCAGGTGCATCAGCAGGAAAAGGAAGACCAGGGAAAATGTGGGCCAGCTGCTGAATGAGGTGGGTGCCCTGCTGACCAAAGGACACAGAGAAGACAGAATTACTGAATGCTGCCTTAACTTCAGTCTTTTCTGCCAAGGCTGGCCCTGAGGAATCTCAGACCCTTGAGACAAGAGAGGAAGTCTGAGGAAGGAAGACTTTGCCTTGGTCAAACAGGATCACGTTAGAGGTCATTTAGGCAAACTCAACACCCACAAGTCCATGGGCCCCAATGGGATGCACTCCCAAGGGCTGAGGGAGCTGGCAGATATTGCTAAGCCATTTTCTGTCATCTTCAAAAGGTCATGGAGGACATGAGAGGTGCCTGAGGCCTGGATGAAAGCCAGTGGCACTCCAGCCTTTAAAAAGGGCAAAGAGGAGGACCAGGAAACTACAGGCCAGTCAGCCTCATCTCCATTCCTGGAAAGGTGATGAAACATGGAGGTCATCTTGAAGCATGTGGAGGAAAAGGTCACCAGGAACAGTCAACATGGGTTCACCAAGGAGAAATCATGCCTGAACAACCTAATGGCCTTCTGTGATGGAATGAGTGGCTGGGTAGACAAGGAGAAAGCAGTGGATGTTGTCTACCTTGAGCTCAGGAAGTGTGGGTCAGACGAGGGGACAATGATATGGATTGAGAACTGGCTGAGTGGCAGAGCTCAGAGGGTTGTGGTCAGCAGTGCACAGTCTAGCTGGAGGCCTGTAGCTGCTGGTGTTCCCCAAGGGTCAGTACTGGGTCCAGTCTGGTTCAATTTATTCATCACTGATCTGGCTGAAGGGACCCTCAGCAAGGTTGCTGATGATACACAACTGGGAGGAGCGGCTGATACCCCTGCAGGCTGCGCTGCCACTCAGCGAGACCTGGATGGGCTGGAGAGCTGGGTGGAGAGGAACCTCATCAAGTTCAACAAAGGCAAGTGTAAGGCCCTGCACCTGGGGAGGAACAACCCCGCGTACCAGCACAGGCTGGGGCTGACCTGCTGGGGGGCAGCTCTGAGAGGAAGGACCTGGGAGATCTGGTGGGCAACAAGTTGCCCATGAGCCAGCAGGGTGCCCTGGTGGCCAAGGGGACCCTGGGGTGCATTAGGAGGAGCGTGGCCAGCAGGTCAAAGGAGGATGTCCTGCCCCTCTGCTCTGCCCTGGTGAGGCCACACCTGGAGTGCTGGGTCCAATGCTGGGCTCCCCAGTTCCAGAGGGACAGGGAACTACTGGAGAAGGCCCAGCAGAGAGCTGCAAAGACAGTGAAGGGACTGGAACATGCTTATGAGGAAAGGCTGAGAGAGCTGGGGCTGTGCAGCCTGGAGAAGACTGTGCATATAAATATATTAAGGGCGAGTGTCAAGATGATGGGACCAGGCTCCTTTCAGTGGTGACCAGTGACAGGACAAGGGGCAACAGGTATGGGAAGTTCCATCTGAATGTGAGGAAGAACCTTTTTACCTTGAGGGTGACAGAGCACCAGGACAGGGTGCCCGGGGAGGCTGTGGAGTCTCCTCTGGAGATGTTCAAAGCCCACCTGGATGCGACTGTGCAACATGGTCTGGGTGACCCTGCTTTAGCAAGGGGTTGGACTAGATGGTCTCCAGAGGTACCTTACAACCTCAGCTGCTCTGTGATTGTATATATGTTCCAGATCTCTTTATTCTGGTGCTAACCTTGTTTGGAGTACTAGGTGCTCAATCTGGTAGGTTAATCTTTTTGTTTATTATGATTTATGATGTTATAGAATAGCATGTTTTAAATTAAAGAATGTTATGAACATTTATAATCTGGTTTTCTTTATAAACAAGATTATAAATTGTTTCAGGTGCTGTGGAGAAAATTGCTCAAAGATATTTTTGTAATTAATTAGCAAAGTTTTGCACTGAATACCTACATTACCCGTTTCAACTGGGGAAAATAGATTATGAAATTTTAAAAATACTTACGAAGCTCTCTAGCATTTAAAAAAATCCATCTTACTATTGCTGTATTTCCAGAACGTATTAGTGTTACTGAAAAGGTATTTTGTTACTGTTACAAACTAAAAATAAGTTCACATTCAATTTATAGTTGGCATGTAGCATTTATTGCTGGTGTGTATACATTACTGTTTGCTGTTTACAGTACATCCTAGTGTAACACTTCAAGACAAGTCAGGTATTTTGGTGTGTGTGGGCGTGAGTACATACATGTTTGTGTGTTTTCACGCTGTTGATTTGTATTTTATACCCACTACTGCTTTAGGGCTGTTTCTAGTTGCTTCAGGAAATACGGGATATTGCATCCAAATGTTACATGGGTTTAGGAATGGTGCTAGTCTCATAGTTGTTTTGTTATAAAATTCCTTTAAAATAACACTTCTTAAAATTAAAGTGACAAGTTGAGAAAAATTTAGCATGGAGAGAAGGCACTGAATTTGCTGATACTGAAATAGTATTAATGCATGTAAGGTGTGCTGAAAGTGCATAGTTCTTTTCTAACCTGCATGGCATAACCCTTTGGAGTCCTTGAAATAAACATGTTCTTCTACAAATATGTTTATTATCTTGTTTAGATATAATGTAAAGAGCTGTTTTAGAGGTATGCATCCAGACACATGCACGCAATACATTCAAAGTGTCAATGTTTCAGGGAATCTAAATTATTTTCAGAATTTCAGAAATTGAAAAGGGATAAGTGGAAGGAGAAAATGTTGGGCTGGTGCCAAGCGATAGCTCGTAACCCTCACAGACTTCCCAACAGCACAAGAACACCCGAGGTCTCAGGTGATGCTTCACATAACTCTTCTTTGGTGAGTCAAAAGCTGCATTTCATGATGGTGGCATGCTCAGATGAACTTCAGAGGTGTTAAATATATTTTTCAAAATGTGGTGTTTGCCATTGATTGCATTGCCTCAGTGTGTGAAGCCCTGTGACATTATAGCTGTTTACACTTTCTATTTGCTATTTTTTTCATCTTTTATGTTATGCATGGTCCATTCTGACTTGCATGCTATGTCTGTAAATCAGTGTTGATGTTTTGTGAATGGTAAAGTCTTTAAGCAGGAAATTTCCTAACCCGGATTACTTACATTCTTTATGATCTTAATCAATGCAATGGCATTCGGTCCCTGATGAGTACAGGTGGATGTTGTCTAAAGGTACCTTGTTTGCTCTTCGCTCCTCCCTGTAACAAGGATAAAGTATAGAATGTCCGCACTTGTGTTAGACAGCTGGATTTTAAAGTGGTCTTCATATATTTAACAGGATGCTGCTAGAGACGGTTGAGTTTCTGCATGCAAAGCTGTTGATAGTAGATGTTCAGGCAATGTAAAGTTGACAGTATACATAGTGGAGTTATCATGAATTGTATAAAGTTGAATAAAGTGACTCATTGACAAGAATTTTAATCCTGCAGTTTCTTGCTCTTTGAAATAAATCCATTAACATCAGTAGACCTCCCCAGGTGAGTAAGAACTGATACTTGAATGTAAAGACTTCACACTGCCCCACATGTAAGAGCAAAAATTGTCTATGTACTTGTTTTTCTTCAACTGTATAGACATTTTCAGACTACAGGAAAACTGATTATTTAAAACGTATTCAGTTAAATATGCCTGGTCCAGTTATATCATTAAGTTTAAAATAGGCACATTTTCCTGCCCTAAGAAGCATGAGATAGGAGGAGTACTGCCCTCCAGTTGCTGAAACATGGACATGATATCTAAGCAGAAAGGTGAATAATTGTTTATAACCACTGTTGAAATGTGGTATTCCAAAATGTGTGAGGAGAGTTGTAAGTTACAAGTGAAGAGGCAGTGGTCTCTTTGAAAGTTGAAGTTCTGGTGAAAAGAAGTGCCCCTACTTAATGTGGTAAAATTTTCTTGTTCAGTGGTAGATTATATAGAATACAAATTTCTGCTAAGCAAGGGAACACAAAAAAAAGCAGCACTAAAAGCTGTACATTTTAGTTTACTGAATATCCTAGATTATTATTACAACTCACTTTCATTTGTAATTCTTTTGTTGCTTTTTAATCTCCTTTTATTTCTTTGCAAGAAATAATGAAAGAAGAAGTTTCACTATATTATCCCCTTATTTAATTACTATTGATATCATTATTACTATTTTTGTTCTAAATTGTATTTAATTACTATTCATATTTAGGTATTGCTAGTGGCAGCTATTAAAGTATTTAGATATGTGGAATTTGTCGTTTTCATTTCTGCTTGACTGCTAGTCAACATTCAGTTTGGTTTTATATTCCAGAGATAAGCATTCCAATCTACCAGATGGGATTTAGAAATGATGAACTGGGAATACAGTTATAATACTTGAATCAGTAGAGTTGGCATGTTTTAACCTTATTAATATTAAAAATATTAATCCACTATATTCCTCTTCTGAAGTAGATATTAATTCAGACAAATCTGAAGATGTTCAGATTATTCTCTACAGGTTTTTTTTTCCTTTTCTTGAGTGCAAATTCATATATTTTTCATTTTTTCCCTTTCTCTGATTTTTGCTAAAGTTGTGGAAAGCATAGTAATGTTGTCTTCCTTAATTGAAAAGAACCCAGATCCTGAAGGCTTACAATTCTGTGCAATAGTATTTTCAGTTTTTTTGTCTTCTGAAAGGAAAATGGATATAATTGAAAACATACAGTTTTAAATTCTTTCTTCATGAGTCGCTTGTCTTCATACTGACAGTATCTATTTATACTCTGAATCTGTAAGCATATGTATGTATGGTTAGTTCATACGATTTTGATAGGAATACATAAATATGTATTAACATTGATTAAGCAATTTGAGTAGGAACAGTTCTATGTCTGCTTGTCAATGCTCAGTTTCTTGGGGTCCTAATTGGGAATTTGAGCATTATCACAATCCATGTTCTTAATAGTTACATACAGACAGCCTGTTCTGTGTAGGGTATGGACTGGTCCTTCATTCATAACATTAAACACATGAAGCTAATGGGACACGAGCACGTACTTCATGGTAATTTATATAGCACATGCAACTTTTCCCTGCTGTATTCCCTACTAAAATTGTGGGTGAATATATGTGGAAGTATGGTCATGTGAATAACTAGATAAATTGTGTTTGTACATGCAAATGAAATTTAGAAGTCATGGTAAATGATCAATCATCTAATTTAAGTCTAAGGAAGGATTATTTTATATGCAAGCAAACGATACCATCTGTTTCTCCCAGAGAAAGTAAAACATGTTTATGGATTACTTGTGTGACATAGGCAGATCCCAGGCTTCCAGGTCTGATCTACAGATGTTGACTGAGCAAGTCAATAGTAGTCAGTGATCATTCCAAAATGTAGTTAAATAAACAATGGGAAGTGGGTTTGCTGTGGTTTAAGCGGGGCAGACAGTTCAGCCCCCCGCAGCCGCTCACTCACCCCACCTCTGTGGGTTGAGATAAAGACAGTTTAGTAGGTAAAGTAAAAGATGCTTACACAAGCGAGGCAAAACAAGGAATTAATTCGCTCCTGCCCATCAGCAGGTGGCAGTTCAGCCACCTCCAGGAAAGCAGGGCTCCATCATGTGAATTGTTACTTGAGAAGACAAATGCCATCACTCTGAATGTTCCTGCTTCCAGTTTCTTCCCCTAGCTTTTATTGCTGAGCATGACACCGTATGGTATGGAATGTCCCTTTGGTGAGTTCCGCTAAGTATTTGAAAGTTCAGAAAGGTGTAGGAATGATTTATCACTAGATGATCTTTAAAGGTCACATCCAAGCAAACCATTCCATGATGCTGTGATCTTTATCTAAACCCCAAAATCTAGTGCCAGAACAAGAAAGATCTCTTGAGCTGAGCTTTTTAAGTGTTTGGCCGCCTGATTTTCATTAAGGGAGTGTAATTCTTTGCTAAAAATCCCATTAAATAGGGTCCATCTAGGTTTCCCTTAACATTGCTAGCCTGTTACTGTTCATCTGACAGAGCCTGAGGGGGTGTTTAAGATCTGTATTTTAATTTGTTATAAGAAAATTGTGTTGTTTAATCCTCAGAAACTGCATGTAAGGGAGAAAGGAGTAATTAAGAATATGGAGTTGGTTTAATCTGAATTATTTTCCTATTTGCATAAATATTAGATAGACTTTATTAATTAGGCTGTAGAACCAGCTAGGAAATCCCCAGTACCATGCCTACAAAATTCCTTATAGACAGGGCTTTGGGAAATTGAGTAGTAACTTTAATATAGTAGCCAAACAATATGTATATGTGAATCAAACTGCGGAAGAGAGAGATTCTATAAATGTAATTTCAAAAGAGGCAAAATTATTCATCCAGTAGAATAAATTATATGCTGTTTAAACCTTCTCTTAGTCTGTACTTCTAGAAAAATAAAAGTACAGCTGGGTGCAGCATGTTGAATTACACATTGAAAAAAGGGCCCATTGAGAATATAACCTTTTGTGATTCAGGTGTGCTGCTCTTGGCTTCTCTGTCGGGTGGCTGACAGAGCAATACACAAGCTCTGGATAAATTTCTGAGGGGAGAGGAGGGTCCTAAAACTTCATGTTCTCTGGTGCTACATATCCCAGCTGGGCTAATTCCCTCTATTCTTCCAGGGCTGAGAAGTTCTATTCTTAAGTGTTTGGGTGTTTCTATTTACTTCTCATGGACATTTTGTAACTTCTGCAGCATTTCAGTTAAAGCTAGCATTTGTTCTGATATTCTTGGGCTAAAGTTTTTGTTGCTGTTGTTTGTTGTATTTGATTCACCTCACCTGTTTTTCTTTCCTCAGATGCTCTAAGACCTTTTGAGAAGAGATTTATTTAGAAACATGTTCTTTTTTAGCATTTTACAACAGGTTTCTTTTTAGATTTTTATTTAGCAATTTGCTTAGTATCTGTTAATATTAAGCCATGGAAACTTTTCCTTGTGATCTTAGATGTTCCATATTGGTCTCATCCTTCTGTATGATGCTGCATGCTCCCCACCAGGGCAATTGCTATAACTATTTATTGCTTTCCAATTTACAGGATCAGCCTAAGCTGTCCATGGCCCCAGTAGCCATGCCACCCTAGGCCAGTCTTATTGATTTTCGTGATGTTTGAAGCCAATTAGCAGTCATTACCTGGGTTACTGTTACCTTCTACATTCTCACCACAAATGTTTTATAAGGGTGTAACGTTGTTAAGAGTTCATTTGTGTTTCTTCCTGTGCATACATAAGCCATTAGAGCAGGACAGATTGTAGGCCAAAGCTTTGGGGTAAGTGTCCCCTGGTGCTCAGTTTCTTCCTTGGTGCATAACAGCATCATTTAATAATTTAAAAGCACGGCAGATTGAATCCTTTGTTCTTTTCTTCTTTTCCCAAAATATTTCATACACCTTGTTTCTCCTAGCAACGAGTGTTTACAAGATTGATTGAAATGATATCATAGAAATTATTCATTATTTATTTCTTTTTTGCATAGTCAAAGCTGTCTTGTTAGTCTGTTTCACTTAGGAAAAAGATCCATCTTTTAAGTGTAGAATTTAAAATGTATTAACTTTTTATAGTTTTGGAGAGAAGAGTTATGTCCCACTACATTAGACTTCTTTTGACTGAAAGCTCGAGAATTAATTATCTAGTAGTTTTTAATATGTCTATAAAAAACTGTGTAAAGCCTCAGGTTATATGATGTAGTTATAGATACTGAAACAAAGAGGAGATTACCAGATCACCATTCAGTTTCTATCTGGAAAATAAGTTCTAGAAAATGAGAAAACCAGACAGGGCCAAGTTATTAACCTAAGTTTTTTATAAGGTGAAATGGGTTATTCTCATTTTAGCTCAGCAGAGTCTTCAGTCCCATCATTAACTGAACACCTACACTGTAACGGGGAAGCCAAGAAGACAGGAAGCATCAAACAAACGTCTCTGCTCATTCATTTATTGCCAGAGTAATACCAGCAAGGAAAGCTATGAAAGCATATGATGTTAAAAAAAAAAGGGGGGGGGGGGGGGAGGGGGGAGAAGAGGTAGAAGATGATTCTGCAACATTATCTTGTAAAAAATATCATGGTAATACTAAAGGTTTATGTTAAATTGCAGGTTTACATAGTACTCCCATTCCTGAGGGTCTGGATTTTTTGCATGGTATTTTGCAGTCCAATATTACTTGAATCACTGCTTGAATTGAAGATCCAGAAACAGTTTTAAGATAAGCTCTCTACTCTGCTGACTACTACGGTCCGTGCAATTTGGTCCTGTAAACAGAAATGTGTATGCATAATTTGCTTGAAGGGTCTATACCGATACCGTTGGCATGCTTAAAAGTGAAGTATGTGCTTGTGCAACAGCAGCATTGATAGGAAAGGGTAAGAATCAGGATTTCCTTCCTATTTATTTGTTTGTCTGTTTCTACCCTGGTAGTTTAATTTGTACCTAATTACATAAATTTGTGCAGTTTCCGTAAATCACTAAGTGGTTTGCAAAGTAATTATTCCTGCAAAATACACTCTAGAATATTCCAAAAAACATTAAGTCAAAAATGTTATGTGCACGCATAGAGGCCATTCCACGGATTTGTATTAGTACCTAAGTTTTGCTACAGACAGGTGGAAGGAGAAAGCAGTAAACTGCACGAAGCGGTACATCCCTAATGTGTTCTGCTGTGCTATTCTTATTAAGAAGATTCACCTTCCCAACACTACAGGTGATTTGGTGTGTGTTTTGTAGTGTAGGAGGCTACGCAGTGCGCACATCTCTGCACCCAGCTGTTCTAACGCGGTGAGATGTTGGTGTGGTGCCATCACAGCCCAGTTTCAGCCCCTGTTCCCCCCAGCCTGCGGGCTGGTGTCCCCAAGCATGGTCAGCCTACACATAGCAGGACTTCCTTGTGAGCACCTCGTCCTCCTTGCAGTTCTGTCTGGTTCTTCTGTTTATCCCACAAAACGCATGCTGTGCCACAGAGATTAAGTGGGGCCTCTTCAAATTTGCAGCACGTATGAGTTTCCCTTTTTATAAGGTTTTGATGGAGCACTGAGCTAGGACAGGGTCCGGGGATAAATCAGATCTTCAAATAAAAGATAACCTTTATAAGCAGATTCTTCCAATAATACTCGGTGGGAAGATTCTGAAATCTGATGTTATCGCTCTGTTTTACAGTTGGCAGCATCACTTGCCACTGCAACTGCAGTTGTGCTGTCCCCTTTACAGCACACAGCAACAGAAAGTGCTGGGGTGAGGAGCTGAGGCAAAAGAAGGTTCCTAATCATTGTGTAGGTTGAAGTGCTGACCTGAGTGGTATGTAACTTCCACGTAACTTTGTGATTTCAGCCTCATTAATGTGAACTAACAATAACACTCAGGATAAAATTTTCATGTACAATTAAATCCTTCAAGAGCCAAAGGGCTTAGACCTATCCTGGCTGATAGTGGAAGGGTTAAATAAATTAGAATAATTAGTACAAAGGAGGAGAGGCAAATATGGCAGAGAACCTAGTGGCATTCAGGAGATGAATCGGCAGGTAGGCTGAGGCTTAGTGCTTGTTCCACGGGGTGTGGAGGAGGTAACGGCAGGAGCCAGGTACCTTAGGGCAGTTCCAGTGGTGTTCAGGTCTTGGTCTTTGAAATGCCAGTCCTGCCAAATTAATGAAAAATGGGAATGTGGTTGAAGATGGCCATATGTGGGTGCTGACCATATCACTTCTGTTAACTGTGGACTGTGAAAGAAGACTGCCTGTGACCTCATTAGCTAATTACATCTAGAGTTAATCTCTAATTCCCTCCCCTTGTGCTTTGAAGAAGTATGAGATGGGAGTAACAGGGTGAGATTAAGGAGGGAAAATTTAGGCTGAAGGTGAAGAACGTACTCTTGACAATGAAATGTCTTAGGCTGCGATATGATTTTGTACCGAGTGTTGTAGGATCTCATGTCTGTGATCCTTGAAATTGGGATGGAAACATCTGCATGTGATATTTGTCTTAGGTTTTTTTCCGTGCATGTGGTTTTTTTCCCTGCTTCTGAAAGAAGTACATCCTGGTTTTCTTGGCCTGATAATGCTTTATAAAATCAATGGTATGAAAGGTGCAACTGCTGTACTAGCCCAGTTGGTTGACTTATGATTTGTCTAATCATTAAGCATTGTTCAAATAGGAGTGTTTAGATTTCATTCTTTCTGAAGGTCTATTTTGTGGTAAAGTATCTATTTTCTATTTCTGTGCCTCGTACTTCAGGTTTTTTTTCCTTTTTCAGTCTGCACCGACAGTGACAGTATTTACTTCTTAACCATGTAGGTTGTTATTCATATAACTGAGATTTTTTTTTAATAAGGTATTTTAAATAGGATCTTGTGTTTGTCTACTTTACATTAAGAGAGGCACCAAATGTAGCCATGCTTTTAGCATTTTTATACCCAAAAGTTAAATACTAGTTCTCTTTAATGGTGGGTAAGGGAGAAAAATAGTGTCTTTTTTTCTGTGACTTTTTTTCTCTTTTCTGTTGTTTTGGAAAAAGAATTTTCTGATGTACAGCATAACCATGATCTGACAAAAGAGGAGGAAAAGCATGACAAAACCTGATTTCATAGATATTTCAATGTTTCAAAGAGGAGGTCTTGTTTTCCATTTATTTTCTATTTGTGCAGAAATGATACACTTCTATTTTGAGAGGTGTTTGTTATTCTTAGCTTTAATTTTGTATTTATTTCATGTACAAGAGTTATGCTTTAAGGTGCACTGAGGTGTGCTTTTGTGTGTGGTCCACATCGTTATTCTTCAGGCTGTAAGTGCCTTGTTCTAGCAGTATGTAAAGGTGTTATTAAATGTACTCGGAGTTTTATTACTAAATTGGAATATTGTACTTTTTTGCTGCTGTGAGAGAGAAGAGAGATTTTTCATCTTACAGAGATTTACAGAGATGTTTGGGTTTTTTTTTCCCCCACTTAGAATTATAGAATCTTTTAGCTTGGAAAAAACCTTTAAGATCATTGAGTCCAACTGTAAACCTGACGTTACCAAAATGGAAAGTTTCCAAGATCGATTAAATTTTCTGTCAGTTTGAGCTATTCTTCTCCTTTAATATTTCTAAGATACTAAAGTAGTTTGGAAAGACTGGTTTTGTTTGTTTTAAGGTTAGGATTCTAAAATGTGTATGGAAAAAACACATTAAAAATTCTTCTTTGAAAATGTAGTTGGCTATAAAACATTTGAACTAAAACTGACTCTGTCATTTTAATAATAATTTCTGTTCCTTCCATAGAAATTAATCAGGTAGCTTGTAGCAATTTTGTCTCCCTTTGCCTCCCATGTTAAAAAAAGAGGGGAAGAAAAAAAAGGGTCAAAAACATGAGGGGAAAAATATTGGGGAAAGAAAATTTTTTTTGAAGGACATGAAAGATTGTATTAATTCTATGCAATCCCATTTTACTCTCCCTGGGAACAATTTGGCTCCTCAGTGTCTGAAGGTCCCAGGCAAGGATCAGTACTCTGTTACGAAGCTATCTTCATTGTCAGTCAGTCCATAATTGGCATTTTCATTATAACCATTAGAAGAAATATGCGAGGAAAATGTGTAAATAAGGGGGGAAAGTGTATTGTGGAACAGAAGTGATTGTAGTAAAACTCATTTATTAAGTCATTAATTTGAATTTGTGGTTTCCCTAGACAAAGAATCCCCAAAAATCTCCCCCAAAACAAGCAAAAGAAAAATCTCCAAACCTGAAGGAGCTGCAGAAAACTGCTGAGTAAATCACTTCCTAGTGTAAGTTTGAAGGTAGGCAGAATAAATTTATGCATAGTGTGATTTACAGTAATGAGATAATTGAGTCAGGAAGCATGTCGATGTTGGTGCATCCCAGGGACTGGACCTGGCTGGGCTGACGGCCAGAGAGGCAGTACGGCTCTCGGAGGGGCGGGGCCTGCTCTGGTGAGTGTTTGGAAAGGTGGTGCATCAAAACCATGTACTCACACTCCATGTTTAGTGGGGAAATATAATTTTACCTATTCAGATTTAGGCATATACTCTTCTTGGTAAGTGATACTAGTTTAGAGTACACTATTTCCTCATGCTGAATTAATTTAATTTATGCTTTTATTATGGAAGCCTCAGTTTAATTACGTTTAGTGTTTGTTTTCTCTGGATAATATTATTTCAGAATGTGTTAACTGCTTGTTGTAATCTTTGTAATCTATAAATATTAATGCTCATGAAATTTTAATAACAGCTGATAAAAACAAAATAGACGTGAGCGATTCAATTAATCAATTTAAATTATTTTATAACTGCATAGATAATTACTAAATTGTCAAAACATCCATGATGATGCCTGTTGAACTACAGTAGTATGAGATAGTTTGAATATTTTATACAGACTAAGTATAAAGACCATTATCACTTCTGTTAACTGTGGACTGTGAAAGAAAACTGCCTGTGACCTCGTTAGCTAATTACATCTAGAGTTAATCTCTTCAGTTTCTTTGCTCCTCTGGGCTAAGGCCATTTTGTTTAAGACTGATATTACAGAATCCTGAAGATACCTCTTATAGACAGCCAGTTCAAGATACCCATATAATTTTTCAAGAGCTGCTAATCTCCCAGAAACTTTAAATGACTAACGATGTTCTCTATCTCAGAAAATCCTGTTCTGTAGTCAAAAGAGGAGATTTCAAAAGTGTGATTCTAAAACTTGCTTTTAAATCATTATTTTGGGATTTCAGTAAAAATGGACTCACTTTCAGAGGAACAAATTGAAATTATATGCTTAGAATATCTGAAATTATGCATCTCAGAGTTTGGTGGTCTATCAAAGTGTGATTATTTTTTTTTAGGTGCAAGGTCTAATTCAGATAGCATCAGACAATCTGCCATTACAGAAGTCTTGCTGTAATCAAGGTTCCACACTGTCAGGGGTTATTTGAAATAATGTGAGGATGATTCAGGCAGAACTTTTTTTCCCCCATCATATTTAATTCTTCATAGAAGGTAGAGAAAATGAAATGAGGAAGAGAATTGAAGGAAAAACAAAACCCCAAACAAACCACAGGAAAAAAGTAAATTCTGTATAAACACAGATGTCAACTCCACTTTGGTTAGTATCTTGTACAATTATGCATTAACTTGTTCTCAAAAATGTTCGTTTTCTTCCAAATACTTTTTTATCACACCATGTTCACACTTCACCTTGGCTTATGTATTGAGCAGTACCAGTGGGTGATGGCATCTGCAAGGCTGAATATTCATCTGTTGACACTTCCAACTGAATGCATTTTTGAAGTGTTCTGTGGGTGCCTACCCTTTTAGCATGCAAGTATGTTTAAAATACACTGTAAAAAAGTTGGAGCTATCCATCATTAATCTGCTGGTTTGGAAAATCTGTTCTAAGCAAACTTTGAGGTTTTGCATGCACCATCATTGACAAGAATCACCAGTAGTTACCTTGATTCTGATTTCTGTACTTCAGTTGTAGGATCATTCATTTTTTCTGCTTGATCTTAAGTATTGATCATATTTTCTTTCTAAACAGAGACACAGAGAACACACAGTATAACATAATTAATGTAAATGTGTTTCTTGGAAAACCTTTTTCCCATGGCTCTGAAGAAGTGATTAAAAGGCAGAGAATTCTGCAGTGTAACAATAAAACTTCGCTTTAATGTTGCAAGTGACCTAAAAGCTTTTTCTTCAACATGTACAAAAAGCTTTCATGTAATACATGTTTATACATAGGGTTGAATCAAGAAGTGTGAACTGTAGTACCAGTCTTGAAAGTGTGGTCTGTTTTTCTTTAAATAAAAAAAAAAATCTTATTAGAGGAGCTTTCTTATTGAGCTCAGATATGCAAGAATTGCAGCTGTCACAAATACACTGCCCTGAATTTAAACGCACAAAGATCCTGTCTGCCACCCGCAATTGCTTTGGAATTAATTAATAAGGTAGAGGTTAGGTGGTTTTTTCAACTCAGTCTTTAGCATTTGAAGAACCATTTGTGCAGAGATACTTTTTTAATAATGTGGATTACAGTAACATGCGGTAATGCTTTGGTTGGTCGGTGCCTGCCATGGAAAATGTGTCACTTATCAGCTTCTCAGATGCATGAGATGTGCAATTAGCTTAGTAATTTTGTATATATATTCTCAATTCAAAGCATTTAGCAAAGAAATTGGTTTCTTCCAGATGAAAAAAAGTAATTGAAAGCAATTTATTTTTGTACATGAGAAAATTCAATATGTTTTGGTTATCTACGTATTTAGTTTATTTGTGGGATGTAATTAACTGCATAAAAGCCAGTCAGAATGGGATATGTTTAAGCCTATTGATGTATTAGTGCATTCAGAAGTGACCACAAATTGTCTGCATAAAAAAAGTATATTTGGGTCCAGAATGTACTTTAATTAAAAAAAAAAAAATCCTTACAAGCAGAGAGCTGCTTTTGGTTGGTTTTTTTTCAGAAATTTTAGTCATCTGGAGATCTACTCATATTATTAGGAATTTTGTTTCTAGGGGCCCTTGCCTGGAGGCTTAGTGTTCTGTTATTCTTTTTTTTTTTTTTTTTTTTTATTGCATGGTGCAGGCAAACTCTTTCTTACAGAATTATGTATAAAGGTGGGGAAGAATATTTGAGATTTTTGCTTTCTGTTGGTTAAACTACTGTTAAGTTTCCTGTGCCGTGATAAAGGAGAGAAAATAGAGAAAATACTTCTCCCCCCCGCCCCCTCCTTAAAGAGATGTGTGAGGGAAATCTACTTGAAACTGAAAAATAAGATATTTGCATGTTCACTCCTTTCCCCTTAACCACCAATATTAAATGAAGTCCAAGAGTAAGAAATGCCAGCTTTTTTAATGTATTATTCAGAAAGCTGAGTGTGAAGATTGAATGTATTCCAATGCATTTGACCTGTAGTTATCTTTAAAACAGAATATTAAAAAAAAAGATTCAGCAGGGTGTCAGTGAATAACATGTCTGCTAAAGAAAGCTTATTATTGTTCTCTAATAGCCTTCTCATCACTGCCTCTGGCTTTGGATGGCCTGAGATAATTATATTAATGAAATAGTGTAGTTGAAACTGCTTTATAATCCTCGGTAACGCATATGCTGTCAAGAGATTGCTGTGATGAAAGTTTCACAGTCATGAAGCTGGTTTTGGCATTCGTGCAACTGCTCTTTTCTTGGAAACATCAAATTTTTGTTGTGTTCTGTAAGGCTCACCTTTTGAAGACAAAATGCACTTTGCTTAGTCTTGTAAGAAATTATTTTTTAATAAAAGTCCAGAAATTGACTACTTTTGCTTAGAAAATATATTTTTAAATTTAGTTTTGAAAGTTCAGACATATTTTAAGATTATAAGTTTTTGGAATGTTCTAGGTAGTTGTTTGAAATAGTAAAAATGAAAACCTTTCAGTACATTTTGAACTTGAAAATCACATTCAGAATATATGTACGCTGTAGTATCCTTATTTTCTTCGATTTCCCATAGTGTCATACATGCACAGGTGTCATCCCCAGTCCTAAAGGCCTTTTCAGTTAAGAGGGAAGTATTGTAGAATTCGGTCTTTCAAAAATCAGAAGCCTCAGCAATGGTCAGTATAGATGCCTACACACCCCCCACACCCCCACACCCCCCGGAAGAATTTTCAACACAATTTTTTACTGTTTACCTATCACCTTGTCAAATATATATAAATTTTAAATACCCTTCAATTCACAGGTATACTGTTTTTAAGAGGAACGCATTTTTAAATGAGCCTCACTTGTAATCAGATCTTAAATACTACACATTAGAAAGGTTTTTGTTCTGATGCAAAATCTTGTCTAATTTTTGGATTAGAATAATTTGAGCAAAACCAGTATGTACAAAAATCAGTCGTTATAAGGTCAGTCGTTAAAGATTCATGGCTGATTTTGATGGTACACCAAACTTTTTTTTTCTTATCTGAGTAGTCATCTTGGTTGCCAGAGGATTAATGGTGTGGTAATGATACTAATTAATACTCGGAGAGCTAAGGTGAGAAATCTAAACAAGTGCATGAATTAGTTCTATTGAAGAGTATCTTTTCCAATGGATAGGATAGCTGAACACATTCCTATGTGTATTCCTTAACCACGATTTGTAGAATGTCTCTAAAATGCATATGTACATGTGAGTTCAGGGGTGACAAAAGCTAAATAAGCTAAATATATTTGGACCTTACTGAAGTACATTTATTAGGCTTTTTTAATTCCTTTTCCCTTTTCCATTTATCTCACTCCTTGGAGTAGCAATGGGCAAATTAAAAAGGGAAGTAAATCCTTTATTGTTATACTGCCACGAGCTGTGATCTTGTTAGATCTTGTGAGATAACCAAACCTGGGCCTAGTCAGTATTAGAGATCAACAAGGGACAAAAAAGTAGGCGTACAAAACAAATAGCTCTGTTCTTGTTAATATTCCATATTTTTTTTCAGCAGATATTATTCTTGTGTGGTTCTTAATTTATCTTTTTCAGGTGCATTGTTTTGAAAATGCAAATTAAGAAACTTAAGTGTTCATCACTGAATTCTTGGATGCACAGCAGTTACAACATGAATTTTCTTGTTTTCATGTTGGATGGTGGATACAGCTTTTACGTAGCATGCAAGCATGTTTGTAATTCAAATTAAGTTTACTTCTTTCTATGGCTTTAAATGGGATGTCTTCATATGAAGCTGGGTATTACATATAGTAAGATGTATACTATATTTTTGGTGTTAAAGGATGCTGCAATATGACTGAGGTTGGTTTTATTCACTGGACCTCTAAAACTGAAATATTATGATGCTCTTTGAATTGCTTTTCTGTTTTGTCAGTGTTGAACAACGAGAAAGCAATAATGAAATTAAAACATGAGTCTTATATCTCTGTCCGCTTAAAAAAGAGGGACATAAAAATGGTTCCCAAACCCAGATTCATCCAAAATCCAATGATTTGGATGGTTACCAATGCATTCATCTAGCCCAATGTTGTTTCTTCTTCAAAACCAACTGATTCCTATAGAAGAATACAAATATCAAGATTTCTGTGGCATGCTTTTCAAATCTGAAGCTATACGCGCACACAGGTCCTCATCCATTTGGGATAACACAGGGTATTTAACAGCCCTGAATAAATGTTTTTTCTTTTGTTAATTTCACTTGTTGCATGCCTTTTGATGTCCATTGAACATTAACTGTTGAGACTGACCCATTTCTCTGGTGGAGTTCTAATGTTTAGTTATTTGATTGTGTGAAGAACTACTGCTTGCTGTATTAATGAAATCCCAAGGCTGTTACTTACATGCATATTGAAATACATTATCAAATCTGATAAGGATACTTTAGAACGAGTGCCCTTTATGCCTCTTTCATAGCCCAAATAAAAACTTAGAAGAGTGTCTGAGACCTAGCATGTATTTGTTGTTTCTGAACAGTTTTGAGGCTACCGTGTGAATTTTGCAAAGGGAAAAATCATTATCACTTATTGATGCATAACCTTGCAGATAGCATTCTCGACCTTTAACAGTCACGATTACAGAAATTTAACTAGGTGTTTTAAAATGCCTGTTCTTGTTGGATGTCTAAAGAATATGAAATGCCTTCAAAAGCATATCAAGCAGAGTGCTGCTGCTAACCCAGGTTCCCCTGCAGTGGATTCCCAAATAACCAGAACAGGAGGAAATCTGTCAGTGTGTTCACAGGTGCTGGAAATTCAGTTGAACGGAGGAGTAGAAGGCGGCAATAACTGTTCCACTTTGGCAGATCCCACTGTTCCCCACAGTCATTCCTGAAGTCATTCCACTTCAGGAATGAGGGGCAAGGATGTCACAGTGAGCAGTCAGAATGCTTACCTGGGATTCCCATTCAGGCATGGCTGCATTGAGTTCTCAGGTTCATAGAGCTTGCTTGTGTGTTGCTTCTGCTATTATTTGAATATTTGAATAGAAAAGAACAGGTTTTTCTGGGCCGCTGACTATCAAATGTCATCAAGCTGAGGCATTTAAGGAAGGGACTGGGCGTTCAGTGTAAATAAAATTGCTGACTTCAGTATAGATACCAATTTTTTTTTTCATTAATATGAAAATACTGAATGTGTTCAGGGGATGTTTTAGGTTAAAATTTAACCATGTTTTCTGTCCTTTATTGAGGATGCTTAGGCAGAAAGGTTCTTGGAATCAGTGTGAAGTCTCTGGAGGACCAGGTTGTTCTTGAATACTGCATCTTGAAAAGCTTTCTCAGAATAGATGCAGAAAGAAGTTCAGTTCATAATTTTGTACCCAGCTTAGTTCTTCAGGTACTTGGCAGTAGGGTTTTCCTTATCAGGCATAAGCAAAGTGAAATTCAAAGGTTTCTGTTCCTACCTGAAGACAGGTAGAATTCTTCTGTGATTCCTAAATGTGGAGCTATATTGGTACCAAGAGCATTGCTGAGACAGATGCTCTCTTGTTGCTTCTGTAAGTGCAGGACTGCAGAATGTTTATGTGTTTCAAAAATTAATTTATGTGCCACACATAACCTGATTTTGGGGTGCCTCAGCATTACATATCTTCTACAGTGTGCTAGATCTTTTGGCGTTGCATGGTACACTTAGCCAAAAGTCAAATTTTGATTTTGGTTTGGGGCAGAACTTGGCCTGTAGTTTATGTAGACCCTCTGTGATATCTAAGCACTTGCCAGCAGTTTGGTTTTCTGCTTTAACTCTCAAAGCCTCATCTAAATCTTACCATCGGTTTAATTTCAAAGTAGTTATTTCTCTGCCTGACGTATTTACATGGGAAGTAGTCTTTCATCTGTCTTCATGAATTATGCAGACAGCTGGGTTACCATACAAAAGTGGAAAAGGCTTTGTGTTCAAAGGCTTGACAGGAGTCACATACTATCATTGGAAGCTCTCTCACTGGAAAATAATAATTAAAATTTTTGATGTGATTTTAATGTGATGAAGAGCTGAAAGGGTGGAGATCATGATGTGCAGCTGTGGAGGAGGAAAGTGCTGAATGCAGGCTGTATGTGAAAGCACCGGAGTATTGTCAGACTAGTCCTGAAGATAGGACTGCAGGTGACCTGTTCAGTTTACACTCTTTAACTTACTTATCCCGCACTATGATGTCTAATGTTAATTTTTGGGGGCTGGGAGTTCATAGGCAATGAATATGCTGTTACAGGGCAAAATTTTTGTATGATTCCATACATTATGTTATTTTTGCACCTGTTCTTAGTAGTGCTGTCCTTTAACTAGTATACTTGCATTTAGAGGCATATTTTCTATTTATGCTTGCTATTAGTTGTGCAAATATTTAATTGTATCCTTTTGGTATCTAACTTATATCAGCAACCTCAGAGTATTTTAAAAATAGATTTCTAAATGGGATCATACATCTTTAGAAATGAGATGCTTCGGTTTTGTCAGAGAATCTTGAAACATACAGCCTGTTTTAGAAATAGCTTGGGGCTGGAGGAGTGTTAAATGTGTGTTTTGCTGTTCTCTGTAATACAGGCATTAGGATATATTAATGCAGCATTTTCAGCCAGTTATCTAGTTAATACTTTACAGTTGGCAATAAACTATGGTTTTATACAATTTTTGTAATTTTATGATTATTTATTAATTTCTTGTTCTGTTGTGTGAACACTATGCTGAAGTATGTTAGTTTTCAACAGTTCCAAGTTAAGATGTCAAGGTTCTTGCTAACCGTAATACTAATTTGATCGGGTACACAGTAAGAGATTAGATTATAAAAAAAATCAGTAATTGCAGTAATTCAGTAAATAAAAAACCCAACCCATTGAGTTCCTGTTAAATTGCCAAATACGAACATCTACTGGGTAGTTGTGTGTGTAAAAATGTCACCACTGAAGCATAAATGAAGCTACTACCAGATGTATGATCAAAATACCTTCTATTTAAGGTCATGTATTACTTCAGTAATTTAAAAATAACACCATGACTAAACTACTAATGTTCATTATGAATTCCCTTTTCTAATACTCAAGTACTTGAAAATAAGCTGAGATACAAATTTTATGTTGCTTACAACTAATTGGAAACTTAGAAGTCTCCCATGGCATCAGTAGGAGCATCTGTGTACCAAAATTTATACATAAAAATAATGAATAATTTTGCCATACCTTTTTATGCTCAGTCAGCACAGGAATTTGCAGTGTAATTCAAATGCATGGAATTTTTGAGGAAGTAAAATTAGGTTTTTTACAAAAAAGGTAAACTAATACTAAGAACCATAGAGTAATAGAATGATTTGGGCTGGAAAGGACCCTAATGATCACCTAGTTCCAACCCTTTCCCCCCCCTGCCACGGGCAGGGACACCTTCCACCAGACCAGGTTGTGCAAAGCACCATCCAACCTGGCCTTGAGCACTGCCAGGGATGGGGCACCCACAGCTGCTCTGGGCAGCCTTGGCCAGCGCCTCACCGCCCTCACAATAAAAAATTTCTTCCTATTATCTAATCTACATCTGCCCTCTTCCAGCTTAAAGCCATTCCCCCTTTTCCTACCACTACATGCCCTCATAAAAAGTCCCCCTCCAGCTTTCTTGAAGACCCGAGTACCTGAAGGTACTGAGAGGCTTCTAGGTCGTCTCCCTGGAGCCTTCTTTTCTCCAGGCTGAACAACCCCAAGTCTCTCAGCCCGTCTTCACAGGAGAGGTGCTCCAGCCTCTGATCAGTTGTGTGGTCTCCTCTGGACTCACTCCCACAAGTCCATGTCCTTCTTGTGTTGATGGCCCCAGATCTGACCGCAGCACTGCAGGTGGGGTCTCATGAGAGCAGAGCAGAGGGGGAGAATCGCCTCCCCTGACCTGCTGGTCACATTTCATTTGATGCAGCCCAGGGCGTGGTGGTTTCTGGGCTGCAAGCACACACTGTTGGGTTTTGTTGAGCTTTTTGTCCACCAGCACCCCAAGTCCTTTCTCCTCAGGGCTGCTGTCAATCCATTCTCCACCCAGCCTGTGTCTGTGCTTGGGATTGCCCTGACCCATGTGCAGGACCTTGCACTTGGCCTTGTTGAACTTCATGAGGTTTGCCCAGGCCCGCCTCTCAAGCCTGTCAAGGTCCTGGATGGCATCCCTTCCCTCCAGTGGGTTGACCATACCACACAGCTTGGCATTGTTGCCAGACTCACTGAGGGTGCACTTGATCCCACTGTCTATGTTGCTGGAAAAGATGTTAAACGGTGCCAGTCCCAATACTGACCCCTGAGGAATGCCACTTGTCAATGGTCTCCACGTGGACATTGAGCCATTGACTGCAACTCTTTGGGTGTGACCATCCAGCCACTTCCTTGTCCATCTGTCAGATCCCTGTCTCTCCAGATAGAGACAAGGATGTCATGCGGGACAGTGTAAAAGCTTTGCACAAGTCCAGGTAGATGGTGTCAGTTGCTCTTCCCTCATCCATCAACGCTGTAACTCCATCATAGAAGTTCATCAAGTTTGTCAGCCACAATTTGCCCTCAGTGAAGCCGTGTTGACTCTCACCAATCATCTCCTTATATTCCATGTGCCTTAGCATAGTTCCCAGGAGGATCTGTTCCATGGTCTTGCCAGGCACATAGGTGAGAGTGATGAGCTTGTAGTTTCCCAGGTCTTCCTTACTTCCTTTTTTGAAAACTGGCGTTATGTTTCTCCTTTTCCAGTCTGTGGGAACTTCTTTGGGCTGCCATGACTTCTCAAATATGGATAGTGGCTGAGCTGCTTCATCCACCAGTTCCCTCAGGACCTGTGGATGCATTTCATCAGGTCCCATGGACTTGTGCACCTTCAGGTTCTTTAGATGGTCTCAAACCTGATCTTCTCCTACAGCAGGTGATTCTTCATTCTCCTGGTCCCTGCCTTTGCCCTCTGTGTCTGGGGTGGTGTGGCTGGAGCACTTGCTGGTGAAGACTGAGACAAAAAAGTTGAGTACCTCAGCCTTCTCCATGTCATGGGCAACCAGGTTTCCCATTTCCTTCTGGGGAGGGCCCATGATTTCCCTAGTCTTCCTTTTGTCGCTTTTTAAATCATTATTCTTATTTTATTAACTCTAAGCATGCTCAGGCTGTTTGGCCAGAGGTTAGTGTATGTACAGGGTTGCTAATGTATCTATTTTTTTCCTTGAACAGAAATTGACTTAAAAATAGAGCTGAGAGCTTTCAGAGCGTGCCTGTGTTCCAGGCTTCTGACAATAAACTCGCAGGTCTCCATGAATACTGGTGGTAGTGTTCACTAGGAGCATGAGCCACCTCCTATTTGTTCTTGTATTTCCAGTATTACAATGGCTTCATTGCAATTACGTGGCTTTATAGCTATGCCCACATAGCAGCATTCAATTTACCAGTGAAATAAATGAATCCAATATGATAGGCAATTCAGATCATTCAAGCTGAGGCTTTACACTGAATGTGTAGATTTGCATTAAAGCTTTTGATATTGTTACCAAATTGAATGGGAATTTTAGATGTTATTTTTTCTATTGTAAATCAAGGCTGAATGAACCACCAGTGGCACCATTGTATTTGGTTGATAACAGTAAGCTGAATGCTAAGCACAGAGAGGAGATAATACACTAATGTACAAATCTTTACGTGTCCTGCATTGCAATCTGCACCATAACAAGGTGGTACGTAGCAGCAAAGCCAGTCCCAGTGTTGCAGATGTGTAACCAAGATTCTCTTAAAAAAGATGAAAATGTGTGTGCTCTCCGCCTGTTCGTGGGTTTCAAAGGGAAGATACACGATCAAACCAGAATAAAGTCCTTCCAGGGGCTGCCTCGTCCTGCAGCCTTGCCTGGGTTTCCTTCATTTAAGACTGAAATATGGATTTCTTCAGCTTTCCACCTCATCATATGCTGCAAAGTCATTGCAATCTCATGCCAGCAGCAGGTATACAAACCCATGTAATTAGCTGAATTTGATTATTTGTCAGAGACTGTAACTGGCATTCTGCCCGGTGGAAGGAGTGCCATGGTGCATGGCCCCCCGTGCATCATTTGGTCTGGGAGGGAAAGTTTGCTTCGCCTGCTGTAATGTTGCCCTGCTGTCACAAGTGTGTTTCTCGCTTCATTTCTAGTTTAGGGTGGGTGAATCGGAGTTCTGACAGTATGGCAGAGTTCTGTTTTGTTTTTAATTGGGTGCTCATCATTGCACCCAAATCAAACGAGGAAATCCAATGCTATCTCCTGTTACCTGAATAGAATAAACGGAGAGTGGAGTTTAGGTATTCACCAGAACCCAGAGGTGTAGCTTGCAACTTAGATATGTTCTATAACTTACTAGTGAGATGCGTGGTGTTAAAAAATGAAAGTGGATGTATGTTGATGTTTGCAGTAGTTTGGAAATTTTAATATAAACGAATCCTAGGCAATAAGATTGTGAAAGTGGTACAGATTTAGAACAGTTTGTGTTGCCCATAATTTCATGTCAACTGAATTGACAGTCGTGGAATCATCTGTGCAGTATAGAAATGCTCTAGGGGGAAAAGAAAGCTTTTCCAATTAACAAAACACTTCTTAATTTTAATAAAATTAAAATTTTTTTTTAATTAATGGATGAATGTTGCCTAGTGAAGTCTCCCTTGCAGGCTTTTTACTACCTAGTTTCTCCTATAGGTTGAACTGAAAATAGTGCTTCTTGAATTTTATAGTAATACCAAGATGTGAAATTCATTATGAAAAATGGGGAGTCAGTCCAGTTTGTCATATTAACTCAAATATTATATAAAAATAAGCAGGTCAGAATTTAGATTATTTTTATACCTTTTAATGTAAACTTCTTGGAGTAAGATTTGATTAACAGATCACTTTCAAAAGAAGAGGAGAATCCAGGATTCATAGTGGTATAAAATTTTATTGGAAACATTTTGTATAGCGCAGGTGTCGTGTCATAGCTGGGAATAATGGTTTGCTGTCATGGAGAATATTTTGAATGACAATATCTGTATAGGAAAGTTTTTATTGACAGTTATTCTAAAAAAAACTTAAAAAATGAGTATTTTTTTTCAAAAAAACTAGTAATGGGTTTTAAAATTTTAACAGAAAATCAATTTACAAGGCAATAAATATCAGATTCATTTAATTTACACATGCTAACAGTATAATGTAATTAAATCACATTTGAGAGCCTGCTAAACATCTCTGTGAATCCTCTCTAGTGACATACCACGTTTAGAGACTGGCAGAAGCAATACATGAGGAGAAGTGCAGATGTATTTAATTTGCCCGTGAAATGGTGTGCACAAGCAAACTGAAGTGCACTGAATGAAACTTAAGCAGCTGTGTTGGACTAAAAGAAATGCTAAAAGCCAGTGAGCATTCCCTGCCTGAGCCAGGGCCCGTGTACTGTTATGGTACAAAAACTGCTTTATGCTTGGGTCTCACCTGATCTTGCCTCACTTAAAATGCTGTGGGTCCTCCTGCTGTGGTGCCTGCGATGCTGGGGTCAGTGAGGTGCCACACTTGAGACGCTGTGGTTTTGCAACGCATCTCAAGTGTGTGTGTCTAGCAGGACTCCCACCAGAAAGTATATCGGTGAAAGTTCAATTTGAATGATGTTGGTTTAGTTTTCAGAAGACACGTGACTGATATGATGCTCTTAGATTAGCCTTTTATTTGATGTAAATGCTGACTTTTGTATTGAGAAATATTCCAATTATTTTTTTTGCATAAATTCTGTATATTCAAATCTTTAAAATTATTTAGTACATTCTTTAGGAAGGATGGTCATTCATGGGGATAATCCTAACTAAAGCAGCTAAACCCAAAGTTTGCGTTGGATTGAGTATTTGCACACTTTTGAAGCTCAGTTCTGTTGCGCTTCTTAGCGTAAGAAAGGCCAGGTGAAAAACTCACAAATATATTTGGGAAAGAAAAAGTAACAATGACTGGAAATAGCCTTAGATGAGCAAAGAGAAATGCCAGATTAGAAAAACCCAGATACTTTCTGTGACTGGTAAGGTCCTTCTGTGGTTTTGAAAACATTGAGGAAATGCAGAGTCAAGGATTATGCAGATGATGTGTTTGTTAACCGTTCTGAAACTGGCTAAGGAGAGGGATAGCTTTTACTGATACTAAGGGATTATTCAGTGTACAGGAAATAACAAATTGCAAAAAAATTAACTATTAATCTCAGGTTTGATTTCCTACTAGATTCTTGGATACAGTATGTAATTTTGTGTCATGTTCCTAAAGAATGTTGTTACCAAAATACATAGTGTTAAAAAATGTTGTTTTCTTGCTGAAAACTGAGCTCTTTTGCCCAGTTTAACAAAAAAATGCATCTAAGTTTTCAGCTGAAAATTGAGCTTTTGTGTTTGAAACAGGGGAAACTGGAGCCAGGTTTTTATATTAGTGTCAGTCATTATCACTGTGTTACTTATACTGCATTTTGCAGGTTATATCTTAAAAAGTCTTTAATAAGCTGTCTTGATATGTGTAGTCTGAGATCTGAGCAGGTGGCAATAAAGTACTTGTGCCATTTTACTCCTCATAGGAATTTCAAAACTGAAGGTTGGGAATTTTTTTCATTGGAAGTATTGCGCAGGCAAGTCATTAGTGTAGGTATTGGCCAATTTTGAAACAATTTTTTTTATTTTGGTGGCATTAATACTTTGAAATCTAAAAAACCCCCACATTTTTTAGTCGAACAGAATTAAACAATTGGCAATTAAGAATCTTCTATATCTAGCCTAAATTTGCTCTGTGGATATTTTATACTCATTTATTTTGCACAAACTGTAGCTTATCTTACATTTTCCTATTCCTAGTTATGTACTGCAGAAGTATTTATACATAACAGATATCCCATCTAGCCATTGTCTTGCTAATCTATACCAGTCAAACTCTTTAAGACTCTTGGAGAGCAGGCTTTCCATTTCTGTCATGATTCTGCTGGCCTTTTTGCCCCTTTTCCAGTTTCAATTAATCTTTCCTATGTGTCTGTTCTTGTACAAGCTATTCTAGATGTGATCTCATCCGTGCCTAGCACAACAGTGCAGAACATTTCAGAAATGTTCATCTTTCTTTTAGTGTCATTTAATAAAAGGATTATAAAGAAAATTGTTACTAAAGATTTTGGATTAAAAGTTGCTTTATACAATACACCGTGTTAAAACAAATGTGTGCTTTAATAAGAATGCCAATTTCGGTCTTGAAAGGAAGGATGGATGCAGGCAAGTAAAGAGGTAAAGTTTTCAGCTAGAAATCAGTTTCTTTGCATAGAAGAGTTTGAAGCTGAAAGTTCAATAAGGAGCTTCCATGTTAAATGATATAAAAAGTAAAAGGATGGTGCAAAGCTGGTTAGTTTTTTGTTTGTTTTGTTTTATTTTTTTTAAGCAGTGAAAATACTGGAAGTCAGATTTGCTAATTTAAAATAGATTTTAGAGCATCCAAAATTAACTCTTTCAGCAAAATGGTCAGCGTGCTGTTACGAACTCCTCAGACAAATCTTCTTCAGTATTAAAAACTTTATTCATTGAAACTACAAGTGTTAGAGTAGATAAAGGTGAGAGTAACACTGCAGGTACTGTAATGAGACGATGTATATCAGCAGTGAACCCTAAGAAAAACATCTAGAATGCTTTATATATGTTGATCACATTTCAAAAATTAGGACTCAAAAAGATTTAGATGAATCTTGAGTCTTGAGCCAAATCTTTAAGGTCTGGAAGAAAAAAGAAAAGGCAACAAAATTGGAAATAGCTGTTCAGCTCAAGGAAAGATGAAGGTGTGTTTCTTCAGCAGTAGAGGAAGGCTATCCACATCCTGAACGGCAAAGCAAACTGCTTTAGGAATATTGCAACTTTCTCATAATGCTGCTGCATTTTCTGTTATGATCTGAGTAAGAACGTAAAGGTGACACTCAGCTGGGAAGGACAGGAAAATTTAGAGTTCCAGAAGGGGCAGGTTGACTAATGGGGTGTAATTCAGTTCCCAGAGGAACAAGTGTGGTGCACTCTGTGGAGTGCTGACTTTATATTGTGGTTGGGCTGAATTACTGTTTTGCCAGTACCAAAATGCGAAGGTCTTTCCTTGCCTTGTGTGGAGTAAATCTTCCCTCTCTTTCCCCAAAACAAAACCAAAGCTGGGGACAAGACCAATAAGAGATAATATTTTCCCATATTTTTGATTGTTCCCTCTCTTTCCCCAAAGCCACTGGAGCCTGTGTATCCTTCTTTAAATGTTCCCTTTGAAGTCTCTTTTCATCTTAGGGTCTTGTGAGGCTTTGAATTAAGACCATTAAGTCTGTACAAATAAACAGATCAGCTATTTTTATTTTATTTTATCTTGTTCTCATTTATTGCTTGTTCATTTAGTTCCTTCAAGTTTCCTGTACAATATTCGGTGTAGTGTCTAATGACCTTTTATAGCACTTATCTACTCAGCAGAGTTTTCAGAATAATTATTCTCAGGAGTCACAGAACGTGAAGCATGCATGGCATTACAGCTTCCCTCCATCTCTTTTCTGGCATCATGTGAAATTATATTCCCACATCACTATTTAGCATCTGGTTGAATTTCTCAAAATGTATCTGGCAATGTTCTATTCTTTACTAGCTTTCTGCTTATCTGTGTGATACTCCTTCATCAAAGGTCTTTATAAAAAGTTGAAGTATTTAAATGGACTTTGTTGAAACTTCTGATAGACAAGTTCAGTGCATTAAGAAATGAGGGGGTTACTAATGCTTTACACTGGTTTTCTGTATGTATCCTGCCCATTAGCAAGTGAGATATTCAATGGGTGTAGTCTGTGATGGTGATTCTCCTTTATTTCATGTAGAAGTGACCTATAGTATCAGAAGTGTTTAAAATCAAGTTAGTTCAGAACCATATTGGAGTGGAAAGTAGTTTTTCAAAGCGTACTATGGTGAAAAAAAACCTGTCTACCTCCAACAACAAAAATAATCCTCCTATACAAAATAGGGTGAAACTAGGACACTTTTAATGTATGTTTGTTTGTTTCCTTTCTTCCCCAACCACAGAGTGGTATTCCCTCAGGAGAGCTAGTAGTTTTGTGGTTTGAATCAGAAACAAAAGGGAGTAGCATCCGTGTCTCACAGTTGGATAAACTAATCCTACCAACTAACTTCTCTTGTTAGGTGACTAGGAACCCTTTCCAAATTAACTTTTCTGCAAACCCCAATGGGTATGAAATGGTTTTGTTTCAAGGAGCATCAACTAAACAAACAAACAAAACAAAAAAAACAAAGAAAAAAATCTCAGCCATCTCTATTAGTAACCGCAGGCTGTGTGTCTGTGTTTCTGTGATGGTATCTGTATGTTCATGCTAGTTTCTGCTGACCAACTTCTACATGGAAAAGTTGAGTTATTGTTTATAACTCTCCCATTAAATTAATGTTATAAAGTCCACTTAAAGATTTAGATATACCTTGCTGTTCCATGAGTGGCTTGGAGAATAAGGCCTGCTGCTGTAAAAATCTTTAGCTGCACTGTGAGTTTCAGATAACATTTGGGGATTTAGTTTCTGGGTTTGGTACTTAGAGCAAAAAAGGCTATTGTCTGCCACTTTACATACCTGGTAAGTTTAGATTTGCAATTTAAAGAACAAGAGCATGCTGTGTAAATCGGTACCTTAAGCAGAATGTGTGGAGATACTAGCTTTGAAACTTCTGGTAAAAATATTAAGTGTCACAAGGATGCTCAGATACTATCTTATTTTTCTTGCTACAGGTCTTAGTACAAGTATGCTGTCATGATGCTGTTAATTTTTTTAATTAAAAATGTTACTCTAAATAGAGATTAAAATATCATATATATGCATTATTGAAAGCCTGCATGACCCTGTGTTTTTATTTTCTAAGAACTGGGTATAGAGCATTCTGTAGATTTCTCCTGCCAGTTTAAGGAAGCAGTAGATTAAACAGGGATGTGTGGATACTCAGGTATTCTGTTTCAGTCAGGATGCCTAGAGTATTTCTGTTGCCAAGAGCCTTTGACTTACAGTTTATCAAATTTCTTGTGGTTTACTGTGCATTGTCTTCTACTAATTGGTAATTAAAATAGATCTCGTTATCAGGCACTAAGTAGCGGGATCATATTATCAGAGGTGAAGCATCTTATATATGAATATGCTTAATCATTTAAAAGGAAGAAAAACTTCTGAAAGTTGTGTTTGGAATAAATGGAAGGCTAATCTTAATGCGAGAAGATGAACTAGTCTGTTACTAAAGACGAACTCTCATTCTATCTTTTCTGTTAAGGATAAATCGGCCAACTAAATTCATACCAAAAATATCATCAAAGATAATCCAAGTTACATTATGTGGTATTTATAACCCCTTTATACAGGATATGGTTTTTTTGCACAGCTATTGTAAATAATTTAATTTCCTTAGAAATGGTAATAACTTTTCAAAATGTTATTCAGCACAGTAAGCACTTACTGTTTAATTTACTCTGAACTTACTCTGTGAGGAAAAAATGTGGAGAAAGCTATAGACAAAGGACTAAATCTCAAGTCCTTTTAATTTTTTTTTTTATACACAAACTCTTCTTACTTACCAGGAATTTTTCCAAATACAGATGAATTAACAGTCTAGGGCTCAGATCACATCCGATTTCATCTTACCTCTGCACAGCCTGAATTCATGAAAGGTTGGTTATACTGCAGGTTTTCACATTTACTTAAAAAATTATCTCACAGTTTTCAGGGCTGTTGACTTTCTATAAACTATTATTTAAGTTAGTAGGAGCTAAATAATCTGCTTTACATTTGCAAAGGTATCTTCCAGGACCGAATTAGTGAAATACTGTCATACATAACATTATACAACAGTTCCATTGAATTGTGTGAAATGTTCTTATTGACCAACATCTTGGTAATTGAAATGACAGATTTCAGTCTTACAATTATCCGATTTATGTCTATTAATGTAACAAGGTCCAAATGAAGGCAAACTAAAAGCCCGTGTAGCCTGGTGTGCTCTGAGACAGCAGCTAATTGTGCATGTGGTGGGAAGGGTCAGGGAAGAGCGCGAGCTGTTAGCGTGACTCCCCAGAATACTCTCCCAGCATCCAGGAAATTGCAGTTCAGGGAATTCCTGGACAAGAAGTAGTTTTTTATGTGTTCCCCTTGAACAAATTTTTCATCTGAAAGTATGTTCAGTCACTTTTTGATCCTCTGTAAGCTTTCAAATATTTCTGATGTGCTTATTACACATTAGCAACTGATGGTATTTACTTTTTTCTAAACCTATTGCCAGCTAGTTTGAATTGATGTTTTCATTTCCTATAGTGGTAGACTGGAAAATAATTTCCTATTTTCCGTACCTGTCATGATTTTGTGGCCCTCTGTCATTTCAGCTCAGTTGTCCCTCTTCTAGTCTGAATGACTATAGTTTATTAGTTGTTCCCTGTGCAGAGGCCATTCCTTCTATTCACCATACAAATTTCCCAGCAGACTTCTCACTGCTCGTGTGTTTGAGGGAAACCCAAGATTATTCTGAATGTTTATGCCTTTGCAAATATTCCTTCAAATTTTCATCACATGGATACGAATTCAGCTTTTTGCAGGATTCCTTCACAGATGTACATTCAGGTTTTTTCAACAATACTGAATGCAATGTGAAAATTCACCTGGAAGTCTCAAGTGTTGAAGTCTGGAACGATACGGAGATGTTAAGACAAGAAAAAACATCTCAAACTGCTTCATGAGCCAAGATTCAGAAGAATTTGAGCTCCAAAGAAGTTTGGATGAATCTCGATCATTTTCATAGAGATTCATATTATTATTAATTTCTCTGCAGTTTTGAGATTCATAGAATCATATAAAAGTTTGTGTTGGAAGGGACCTTAAAAATCATTCAGTTCCAACCCCCCTGCCAGGGGCAGGGACAACTTCCACCAGACCAGATTCCTCCCAGCCCCATCCAGCCTGGCCTTGAGCACTGACAGGGATGGGGCAGCCACAGCTGCTCCAGGCAACCTGTGCCAGTGTCTCACCACCCCCACAGTACTTCCTATTATCTAATCTACATCTGCCCTCTTTCAGCTTAAAGCCATTCCCCCTTTTCCTACCACTACATGCCCTCATAAAAAGTCCCCCTCCAGCTTACTTGAAAGTACTGGGAGGCTTCTAGGTCGTCTCCCTGGAACCATCTTTTCTCCAGGCTGAACAACCCCAAGTCTCTCAGCCCGTCTTCACAGGAGAGGTGCTCCAGCCTCTGATCAGTTGTGTGGTCTCCTCTGGACTCACTCCCACAAGTCCATGTCCTTCTTGTGTTGATGGCCCCAGATCTGACCGCAGCACTGCAGGTGGGGTCTCATGAGAGCAGAGAAGAGGGCAAGAATCGTCTCTGAGGAATGCCACTTGTCAATGGTCTCCACGTGGATGTCGAGCCATTGACTGCAACTCTTTGCGTGTGACTGTCCAGCCACTTCCTTATCCACTGAGTGGTCCATCTGTCAGATCTCTGTCTCTCCAGATAGAGACAAGGATGTCATGCGGGACAGTGCAAAAGCTTTGCACAAGTCCAGGTAGATGGTGTCAGTTGCTCTTCCCTCATCCATCAACGCTGTAACTCCATCGTAGAAGACCACTAAATTTTTTGGGCTTGATTTGCCTTTAGTAAAGCCGTATGTACAGTCTGGAGTCATAGTAATTTTTTCTTATATCTGGTTTTGATTTGCCAGTGTTAAACAGAATGTTAAGTGCTGCAGAGACGCAGTCAGACCTGGGTAGGTCAGCCATTGACCATCAACTGTTTTATCAGCTAAATACCTAGAAAGGCCTCAAAAAAGAATTTTTGCTTGCCTTGGTTAGCTTAACTGATAAACTGTCTCACAGGAAGCTTAGAGCTGTAATAGAAGAAAACAGATGGTCAGTGTTTAATAACAAAATAATTCTTCATGGTGGCCCAGATGAATTTGCAAAGGTATGGCAAAGGCAATGAACCTTTGGGAGGAAAGTGTGGTGGTGTGTTGTTGGTTTTTTTTTGGCAACCCTAACCATGCAATATACTGTATAGTGGACTTTCTATACAGTGGTTGTTACAGGAGAGATGGCAGTTTAAAATACATGGCAAATGCATACTTAAAAAGTTAGCAATTTACCAGCTAATGTTCATTTGACTAGTATGATTCTTGTCATAATTAGTTCATTGAAATAACTGAAAAATGCTACCTTTTTGTGGTGGTTCTGGTTTCTGTCATTTTCATCATGAAAAATATCATGAGCTGTTTTATTATATTTCCCGTTATTTTCTTTTTATGCTTTTTAAAGTGCCTGAGAGTAAAAGAGGAGAGGAAATTACCCTTAATTTACCAGGTATTTTTAGTTGCCAAATATACAAGCTTGTTGTCATGGAGATCAGTGCCCAACTCCGATACCTGACTCACTGCTGGTGAAGGGAGCACCTTAATGGATTATCGGATGAGTGTTTGGCCATATTAAATAGTTAAGAGAGCTACAGGGATGAGAATACATTTATTTTAGGATGCAGGGGAAGTTACTGATATCCTAACATCTACTCTCCGATTCCAGGAAGTACTTGCAAAAGACACACAGCTTTGCGCGCTCTGCTCCTGATTCATGTCACATGTTCTTAGTACCACAAAAGAGCACGTACCATTTGTAGCCATTGGAGAGGTGCACTTTGAAACTGAACAGAAAAGCTAATATAAACATGAACTCAAAGCTGCAGCCACTGTGGCACTTAAAGAGCAGGAGTGCAATGCAAAAGTGATTTGAAGTGGTGTAGGAATATCATTTCTTTTTATGTTTAAAGTGGAAGAATAGATTCTTGCTACTGACTGATCATCTCAGAGGAAGGATGGAGATTTCTTCCTTGCATCTTTCAGATCCCCATAGCTGATTGAGGGCTCCTGGTGCTGATTTCTGCAGCAGAACTGAGGGACTGACAGAAAGGTTCTTCTAAGGTTTTTTAACTGGAAGTGTCCCCTAATGTTCCTGCAATTATGAGCTAATCTCACTTTCTCTCGTTACGCTGTGGAGATTCTTACTGAGCAGCTCATATACAGACCCGAGAAAGGAAGAAAATCCAGCTGTGCTGCTGCTTCCTTCCACTTAATTGCAGAGGCCAATTACTTCCACCAGGATAAAATATCATAGCGAGAGAGTGGCTCCAGGGGTGTAACATTGTCTGTTGTACGAGGGAGAGCTGGGACACTTACATGACTTCTCACACACACACATCTTATATAAAGAACTATTATACTTTGCCTTATTAATATGTTAAGCCTCTGTGATGTGAAGTGTTTCATCTGTGTAATGTGTCATCTTCTGTCTTGTATATGGGCCTTCTGAGCATATTTTAATCCACTTTCCCTGGAAAGCAAAATGTAGGGAAGGAAGTGATCTCCCCTCCTGTTAGCTGTGAGTAGTGTGGGCTGGGAGGGTTTGCATGGCTCAGAGTTCAGGTTCATGGGCACTGCAGTCATGATGGGTCTGAATGCACTGGGAAGGGGAGCAGACCTTCGCTAGCCTTTCCAACTGGACTGCATGTGCACTGATTTTAAGAGAAATATCAGAGCTGTTGTTATTGGGGATTATACTTTTAGCTTTTATTGCCAGTAAAATGTCTCTGTCTAATCACAGTATGAGGTTATATTCCTCACCTTGCCGGTTGGCACAGCATTCGGGAGTTCTGTCAGTTTGTCCTTATCTCGCCTCTTCAATTTGTCTGTAACGTGGATGAGTAAGCCGTTATATGCTGCAGTGCTTGGCTGTATCACAGTTCAGTGGTTCTAACACATCTGTTTCCCTTGAATGCAAAAGGTTAATTTCATTTCAGTGTAGATCACATCTAGATACTGACCTTTACAACTGGAAAAGCAGAACTGTAGTGTAATCATCCTCCCAGACAGGGTACATATTTGAAACATACTCAAGAAAATTTATGTTTTAAATACTACTGGGAGCCAGATAGAAACAGTGGATCGTTGGTACCTGGAAACATTAGAATTGCCCAGTTAGACAAAACCAGCTCACTATGGGAGTGTTCCATGGCCCTTCTAAATTAGAACACAGACAAGTTTTGTGGAATTAGATTGTGTGCTATTTTAAGAGAAACCAAACTCTGGAAGCAAGTAAAGAAAAAAAAATAATAGATTTAATCCCTTTACATTGTCTTTGCTTGATCACTCAGCCTTTGTAATCAGTTAAGTGCTTAATAAAAAAAACAGGACTGAAAATTGAATCTTTAATCCTTTCTCTGAGGCTCTTCTCTAATTTCTTCTTTAATACCTCACATTGCAAAAGCCTTGTGTTGCTTGTTTATAACAATAATTGACTAGAGTACTGCTTCTGTATGAGGCGAAAAAAATCAGTTGGAGCTAAAGATGGTTTTTTAGCTCTAAAAGAAAATCACCTGAATAACATCTACATTTTTATAGCTGTATAAGCCAATGTTTGCCAGAGTTGGAAGGCCTGGTTCTCAAAAATCTGAAAGATAATGTGTTGCTGAGGACATTCTATGAGCATCATATGGCAGAGCATGGACCACTACCTAAGATGAATTAACCACATCTTCAGTGGACCTGGTTCCAGTTGACACTGCATAAGTCACCAGTTAAGTACCTGGTTCAGATGCAAGTGGCGGAGTATTCTTTATTTTCTTAAAATAGTTTACCTGTACTTGAATTCCTTCCCAACATGGACTTCTGGAAATCTGGAAGTGCACCAAACACTAAAAGTCTAGAGTATGTATCAGATCAAAGACCTACTGTCTTCAGTGAAATGATTGAAATGAGAGTAAGTGCAGTATCTTTTTTAGAAAATCACAGTAGTAGTTTGTGTAATGTTATTTCACATTATGTGTTGTGATGAAGCAAAGCAGGATTCCTTGATGAGAAAGCACAGAAAAGAGTAGGGTAGAATCACACATGCTTCATTGTTGCCTGCTGTAATGGCAAAAATGCAAAGTGTAAGGTATTAACTGATATCTAAGAGAATAATTAAAGTGTTTAATAGATTAGGTAATTTCAGTGGTGTTTTTAACAGCTAGAGCTTTTGAAGACAGACACATGTAAATGCATAGAATATAGTGTGCAAATACTAGAGTCAGAGTCTCAGGATGTTACTCCCAACACATTAGTCTAAAATCTATGCAGTAATTAACAGATATGAATAAAATAAATATCTATTCTATATTCTGGTAAGTAGCTATTTATAGCCACTGTGGGAAAGTTTGAATTATCATCTGTCCTAATTATGCCAAGGACTTTTTTTATTAGGCATGAAGGTCTGACTGGGAGGAATTAACAACTGCCTACAATGTCTTTGCGTTATAACTAATCAGATATCCTTGCAGGGCCACTTCTTCTAGTGTGGTTTTATTTTTCTGTTCATTTATTGATTTGTCACATCTGGAATCAGAAATTGTGCTTTCAACAGTGAAATCTTCCCTTGCCTAAGCTAGGGTAACATTTTCTCTTCCCCACGAGAGTCTCCTCATTATCTTTTTTCCTCAAACTTCTTCCTCCTTTCCTCCTAGGACTTCCTCTTTCCATCCAAGAGATTTCTGTTGTAACATAAAATCTGCTAGGAAGGACTGATCACTAAGTGGTGTGCTGTACATGCCCATCTCTCGACACATCCTTGAGGCTGAATATGTAGGTCATGTCTGTCTGGGCAAGAAAGACCTGGAGAAGGCTTCTGTCGGGAATATGTATGACTCTCTGAACAAGTCTGCAAAAAGATAGGGGCATACAGTGTTCCATACTTCTTTTTACTTGCATTATTTTAAAGTGGAAAATAGGTTCGAGATTTAGCCTTTTAATTAAACGTTAGGGTAGCTATAAAGAAAAAACAAAGAACCTTTCATGTAATAGTGTTTCTCCATCCCCTGACTGAATAAATGTATATGTAGCAACAGGTGGGCTTGTGAGCTCTCAGAATAAGCCCAATTTAAGTATAATTTCTGCTGCATTCTTCCTCTAATGAATATACTGCATATTTCAGAAAGCAGAGGGATAAAACCAAACAACTGTGGCCTGGATTCTGAAGGGTACTGTCCTGAAATATTCAGGACGTAACTGAAACAAGGACCCACTCTTTGTCAGGGAAGCTCTTCAAATGATTGGAGTAAATGACACATTTCTGGCTTTGTGCAGTAATATACTACTATTAATTTATGAGAAGACTCAGCAACTTTAGAGACGCAAATTGCAAGAGGCTTACCTGTAAACAAAAATTATTCTTTCTGTAATAAAGAGCTGTGATAGCATATGAAAAAACTTTAGAATAGGAAAGTTTGTATTACCTTGATGGTGGATCCCATCATCCAAGCTTAGGTTGGCCTGCGCCCCGCATCAGAACGGCTTCCATAAAGACAGACAGACGGGCCATTGTCACAGGGGACCCTTCTGAAGGGAGCAGATGGCCCAGTGTGCGGACCAGACCCATCTCTTGGGCAGGTCTGCTGCGTCCCTGGGGCCCGGATTAAAGGTGTGAGGAGAAAGCTTCCTACCCTGGCACAGCCCTTGGATAATTATCTGTTACTGGTTTTTCAGGTAGGCAGCGGTGAAGTTGCAACGAGAAGTCGAGGGCAGTCAAGAGAGACTTCAGGGCCTTGGGATGACTGGTGAGGGGATCGGGGGCACAAGCTGTGCTCCCCTCTGTCCTGCCGGCTGCAGGGAATGGTGAGGGAAGGAACGGCAACAGCCAGCAGCTCAATACCTGGCTCCGAGCCCGGCGTCACCGGCAGAATTGTGGGGTTTTTGATCATGGGTTGGTCTACACGACACCAGGGCTGCTGGTGACAGACGGGGTACCCCTGTCTCAATGCAGGGAAAGGGTCTTTGCACAGGAGTTAGCAGGGCTCATTGAAAGAGCTTTAAACTAGATTTGAAGGGGGAAGGGGATAAAACCAGGCTCACTACAGGTAAAAGCAGGCTCACTAGAGATGAACCTGAGGTGGCACGCCAATGTTTGAGGAACAGCATGCTAGCAAGGTCCTTCAGTCTGCTATCTCAGTGTAGATAGTGGACGGAGATCCATGCAGCAGGAGAGATGCAGGGTTATTGGTGTATTAGAAACCACAGAAGTGTCTGGGAGTGGTCACATAGGAATTAGGGCTTCTCCCCAGAAAAAGATGGCATCTATATCAATGCATGCAGCATGGGCAACAAGCAGGAGAAGCTGGAAGCTAGGGAAACTATGATATAGTTGCCATCACAGAAAAATGGTGGGATGACTTGCTCAACTGGAGTGCTGCAATGGGTGGCTGTAAATTCTCGGAAGGGACAGGCAAGGGAGGAGAGGCGGTGGGGTAGCCTTGTATGTTAGAGAGTGTTTTGATTGTCAAGAGCTAAATGATGGTGACAGTAGGGTTGAGTGTTTATGGGTCAGAGTCAGGGGGAGGGCCAACAAGGCCTCTACCTCTCTCTGCAGCTACCTGAAAGGAGGTTGTAGTGAGGTGGATGTCAGTCTCTTCTTCCAAGTTGCCTGAAGTTGTGCCAGGGGAGGCTTACATTGGATATTAGGAAGAATTTCTTCACCGAAAGGGTGGTCGGGCCTTGGCACAGGTTGCCCAGGGAGGTGGTGGAGTCACCATCCTTGGAGGTATTAAAATACGTGTAGATTTGGTGCTTAGGGACATGGTTTAATGGTGGACTTGGCAGTCCTGGGTTAGCGGTTGGACTTCGTGATCTTAAAGGTCTTTTCCAACCAAACTAATACTATGATTCTGTGGTTTATGAAGTATGGTGATTACTGGATCAAAGTGCATAGAAATAAGATTTGAGTTAATTTCAGTGTTAGTTCTAAAGCAGAGAAATAGTTGTAGATATGTATTTTAACTTGAAGCTGTCTTTTCTCCAAATTTTCTATACCTTTTAGTATGAAAAAACGTATCACTCCACGAACTTTCATGTAGAGTTTTGTTGAAAATGATTTTTGTAGGAATCCAAGCCCTAAAGTTTATATTTTGAATTGTTGTGTAAAGAGGAAGGAGTTGCAGTGTTCAAATTTATGTTGAAAATTACAACCTATATAACGAGTAAACTAATGTGTAGATAATTAAATTAAATTATAAGCCCCAAAATGTTTAATTAGTTATTAACCTCGGTTAATCTAGCATTAAGATTAATTTGGGGATTTCCAGGCTGGGTAGGAAACATGCTGATGAATGTGTCTGTGGAATCTATGCGCAGCTTGGATTCAGCTTGCATAAAATTTTCATGTCCTTATATTCGTTGGTTTTCAGCTTGTGATAGTAAGGTTTCAGACATGCTAAGCCTCTAGCACTGAGAGTTACATGCTTTTGAATCTGGGCCTGTTGATACACAATTAAATTATTCAGTTGGTAACATTTCTGATTTTACAGCCGCATCCAGCAGTAGCAACCCTGACCACCAGGGTTCAACATAAGTTCTCTTAATCCTCCATTCATCTAATGTTAGTATTTTTGTGAGCCCTACTATTCTGCTTACATTTCTGTTATGTACATGAAGGTCCTTGAGATACAGGTTTGCTGGGTACCAAAACCAGGTGTGTAGTCAAATGGTGTTGTTCTTTGTCCAGTTCTATTTCCCCTTTTTTTTTTTTTCTTAGCATTATTACTTAGAACTTATGGTCAAGAACTTAATTATTTATAGTTTTGCTCCTGTACTTGTTGCAGTTGGAGATCAGTGGGTTTAGGCTATGAATGATGAATCAAATTGGTTAGTGAGAGGTGGCACCTGTACTTTAAAGGATTTGAATGCTTGGATATCCTTTAGAGCACAAATGCTCTAAATGCTATTACTTTCATTTTTCCTTTTACTTGGAGGAGTTTGAGTAAAGGGACACTGAAGACATAAAAAATGTAGTCAGGTAAAAGGTGTAAAAATCGTGGTATTTGAACATACAGCGCATATTCAAGTACTGTTTTATAGCTCTGTTGTAGTTGAGGCACTTTGTATGTTTAATTAAACTTTTGTCCTTTGATAAATATTTGGCTGTTAGACAAGTACTTGGCCACCCCGAGTCTTTCATCTCTGGTACTAATTGACTGGAATCCAGCAGGTCACGATAACTGGCAGACAACAAAATGACCTCTGAATTTCTGCTTCTGAAACAAGTTATTTTGTCTTTTCAATTAAAAAAACCCTGTATATAATCATACTTAACAAAGAGAAGACTGCATGTGTATCATGGTCAACAGACCATGTCTAATTTCCTTTAAAAAAAAGCCTATCCATTACTCCTTACAAATAAATGTTTGCTGAATTTTGCATACTGACCACCAAGAGGTTTCTTAGAAGAGAGGATGATTGCGAAGACCTGATGTTTGGGAAAAGACCCGGAAGGATGAGGGAGGGATGTCACTCATAAGAGAAAACTAAAAAGCATTGGCTGATAAATGAACGAACATAGATTGGAGTTCAACGTGGTGATGAAAAGACCAAGTCTTCTCTTCAGACTCACCAAGAGTCTTGTGGAAAAGCAAAGTTTCGTGATGTACTGGGAGCTTTGGAAAAGAAATATAGTGGTTAGTGTACTGAAGTTCTGTCATGCTGTGCAAGACAGAATGGAAAACCAGAGCTTTATTGATCAAGAATGGAAATGCTTAAATGCATTAACTGGAAGTGATACTAATGTGTAAATGATAGAACCATTTGATTCAAGAGTGCTGCAGTGAAATGTATTGTGTTCCATTTCTGTTGATCATAGAAGAGAGACAAAATGATAAATTGATGTCGTAGTGAGGAGGATTCTGCTTCACTTTCTCGTTCCATGTGTCAAACCCATTTGAGGAGGGTAATGCAGTGTGAAAATAAGTGGTTTATTTCATATTTGAAACCAAGAGGTGTATAGTGACGTGTGTCACACCTATGTAGAAGTAATAAAACAAAGCTGAACTGACAGTCATACATTAGCAAAACAGATTGACAAAGTAAAGCCTGCAGACTGTTTGTTGCATTTGTATTTCATGTTTGTGTGCGTGTGTATGGACAACAAAACAAAAAGCCCACAACAGAAGTCGGTGTTTGTTGTCATTTTCTGTATAGCTGAGTAATGGCAAGTAGAAGAGGTATACAGCTATTTGCCATTTTCCAGGGCAAGGTATCTTTATCAACAGACAAACACAAAGTCCCCATACCATGTCTCCAGTAATAACTGGATGTAAATCAAGTGTTACTGCAATCACAGTTGTTTATGATTGCCAGGAATTTAGACATTAGCAACAAAGTAGCAGAAGGTGGTTCTGATGTGGAAATTTATCACAAATTATGTTGCTACCTGTTGTAACTGAAGTGCTCTGATTAACGTAGTGAGATTGTAGAAATTAAACAGGCTGCAGTTAGACACTGATAAAATAATAATAAAAAACTCTGCATTTTTGTTGAAGAGAAGTATCGTGGCCGGTAGAGTGGAAAACAAAATCATCAGTAAGATGTTTTTGGCCAAGATTTGTTTCCAAATGTGACAAGTAAATCTTCTATAGAAACTGTGTATCAGAGAAGTTGGAGCCTTGTACTATGTCAGCATGCTCAGGGTTCTTTTGTGGAGAACTAACAGTAATTCGTTCATGCATTACTGTCCCTCCCTGTAGGGTACTCTTGACTCTGAAGAACTAGCTCTTTTAAATGCCTTTATTTATTCATAGGGAAAATTTTACTTTTTATGTGATTCCATATTTTGACACAGTGGAGGAAATGTTTTCACATGTTTATTTTTCGTTTCATCCATTTTCCTTTGTATTTGTCTTTTTCTGTTTTTATTTATTTAATTTTGTAATCTTTTCTTCAGTTGTAATTAATATTATCCCTCTATGCATTTTTTCATTTAATTCCATTCACAAATAACATTCTATCCGTCTTGATCACACCAAGGTATGTTATTGGAGTACAGACTAGGAGCTTGTTGATTTTCAAAATATAGTCTTCCTATGTTTTTTCCCCATGACTTTTTAATAAGAAGGTAATGGCAAGTTTCATTTGTCCAGTATCTATCTTTGTGGCTTTTAATTTTTAACTATGTAGTCAGCTTTGGATGAAGACAGGCATCACTTGTATCTTGCAAGAAAACTACCATAGGAACTATCATGTTGGCAGCTGTTTTCCTTTTTGTCCCATGCCCATCCATCCAACCCCCAGCCCCCCCCAAGGCAGAAACTGAAGAGCAAAGGCAGCGAATTACAGTAGATTTGTCGTGCAGTATTATGCTTGATGCTTGGTGTTCACCAAACAGTTCCTCAGTTGACAAGTACAGATACTATTTTAGATGTGTATTTTTGCATACCAAGAGTGACTTAGGTACCTAATCATAGAGAACAACATTAGATTAAATGCTTGTGATTTTTCTTAAGATTAAATTAAGCAAAAGGGTAAATGAAACCTGGTTAGTTTGAAAAAAAAATATCCTGACATTGTTAGTCAGCCGATGAGTTCAGTGGGTGAAACAAGATTATATGGAAATTTCACATCTAATTAAATAATGAAACCAGTCCTGTGAAACTGAGTTTTGTTAGTGTGTGCTAACCTAGAGACTGGTTGGGATATTGGTGTCCATATGTTCTGGTGGATAATATCATTTGGAAATGAGCTGGGTGATACAACACTGGTTTCTTTTTGGAAAGAAGAGCACCATGAACTCATCCGCCGGTAGGTGCAATCTGCTGTTTTGGCCTAGAACAAGGAGGCGGAAAGATCCACTGGCATGAGGCCACAGCACAGTGTATTGCTTATTGCCCAAGTCCGTCCTGAGTAACATCCACGTTTTGCCTCCTAGCAGGGGTAAGTGGAGAGATTTATCAAAAATGTGATGCGTTGCATTGAACAATGAAAAATATTGGTGGTACTTATTCACTCTTCTTTCTATGAATCCCCTCAATTCTCTTTGCTATTTTAATAATTTGATGCTTTGGACATAGAAACATATTATACTTCAAGTCAGGGTGTGGTAGCATCTTGTCCACTTCAGATACACGGTCCAAAGTACATTCTGTTGCTGAAGGATATCTATGCAATTTGAGGTATTTTTGATACACTGGAACTTCATAAAACAGTTTCCATTGGAAACTTCTGCAGTAACTTGTTCAAGTGCTTGAACCTTGAGACATGCGGGTCTGGGGCTAGATAGTTGCACCACATTTTGATGACTTGGATGGAGAAGTATGTTATCTGCAGGAGGCAAATGTGGAAGATGGTTCTTAGATCAGCTTAAAATTTGTTCAGGTTCTTTTCTTGCATTCATTGGGGGAAAGGATGTGATCTCCTTCAGCCTCTGAACTGAATCAAAGGGCTCCTCTTGGTCTGCAGGTGCAGAAATAAATTAGAGCCACTTCCAACCCTGCGTTCCTGGTTGTCTTAATTGCACGAGGAGCAAGTTCCCTTTACTCCTAGAAAGCAGGAGGTATTAATAAGCAAGACCGACCCTTTGACTGCTGTGTATGGTTTCTTTGTTGTAAGACTCTTGCTTACCCTTCTATGTTGAGCCTTTGCAGTCCTGGCCTCTTTTATTTTCAGTTTTTTCCTTTAACCTGTCTTAGTTTAATGCCAGCTGGCAACTAAGCACCACCTAGCCACTTGCCCACTCCATCTCAGTGGGATGGGGAAGAGAATTAAAAGGCTAAAAGTGAGAAAACTCATGGGTTGAGGTAAAGACAGTTTAACAGGTAAAGCAAAAGCTGTGTGCAGAAGCGAAGCAAGGCAAGGCATTCATTCACACGTCCCATGGGCAGGCAGGTGCTCAGCCACCCCCAGGACAGCCGGGCTGTGTCACTGGAGCAGTGGCTTGGGAAGAGAAACGCCGTCACTCTGAGTGTGTCCCACACACACCTCCTCCTTCCCCAGCTTTATATCCTGAGCGTGACACCACATGTTCTGGAACACCCCTTGTGCCAGCTGTGTCCAGCTGTCCCGGCTGTGCCCCCCCAGCTCCCTGTGCCCCCCAGCCTGCTCGCTGGGGGGTGAGAGGCAGAAGAGCCCTCGGCTCTGTGCCAGCGCTGCTCAGCAGCAAGGGAACATCCCAGTGTCACCAGCACTGCTTCCAGCACAAATCCAGAGCGCAGCCCCACACCAGCTACTGGGAAGAAAATCAACTCTGCCCCAGCCAAAACCAGCACAAACCTCATTCTCATTAGTATTAGGCATTACCAGAAATAGTTTTCCTGTAGGAGTTTCTGGCTAGTTTCTTATGTCATGATCAGTCAAAGGGCAGCTACATGATACATATTGTCTGTTTACTCATTTGTGTTGAACTTATTTCCAATGCTGTGGTTATTTCATTTGTAATTTTGGTAAAGTTCAACAAGGCCAAGTGCACATGGGTCAGGGCAACCCCAAGCATGGATACAGGCTAGGTGAAGGAATGGATTGATAGCAGCCCTGAGGAGAAAGGACTTGGGGTGCTGGTGGGTGAGAAGCTTAATGTGACCCAACAGTGTGTGCTTGCAGCCCAGAAACCACCACGCCCTGGGCTGCATCAAATGAAATGTGACCAGCAGGTCAGGGGAGGCGATTCTCCCCCTCTGCTCTGCTCTCATGAGACCCCACCTGCAGTGCTGCGGTCAGATCTGGGGCCATCAACACAAGAAGGACATGGACTTGTGGGAGTGAGTCCAGAGGAGACCACACAACTGATCAGAGGCTGGAGCACCTCTCCTGTGAAGACGGGCTGAGAGACTTGGGGTTGTTCAGCCTGGAGAAAAGAAGGCTCCAGGGAGACGACCTAGAAGCCTTCCAGTACCTTCAGGTACTCGGGTCTTCAAGAAAGCTGGAGAAGGACTTTTTACGAGGGCATGTAGTGGTAGGAAAAGGGGGAATGGCTTTAAGCTGAAAGAGGGCAGATGTAGATTAGATAATAGGAAGCATTTTTTTCCTTTGAGGGTGGTGAGGCACTGGAACAGGTTGCCTGGAGCAGCTGTGGGTGCCCCATCCCTGGCTGTGTTCAAGGCCAGGTTGGATGGGGCTGGGAGCAGCCTGGTCTGGTGGAAGGTGTCCCTGCCCGTGGCAGGGGGGTTGGAACTAGGTCATCTTTAAGGTCCCTTTCAACATAAATCATTCTATGATTTCTGGGAACTTTTCACTTTTGCTGAGCATGGTACAACAATGTATAATCTGGCTCTTTATGTGAGCTGTTAAAAGAATAGCACTTACGTCAGGTAAGTGGTTATATGTGCTGCCTTCTGGCTGTATTCTGTGCGTGCCCGTGCAGTGTTTCAAGGTTGATTCAATGCTGGATTTTATTTTTTTTTAATGCAATGTTGTATTTATTCCTGTTTTGAAACAGTTTTGACCTTGTACATCTGTGCAATACAGAGAAAGTAACAGTGTTGTAATGCAGAAGTTGTCCATATAATTGCAGGGAGAAGCATCACTGCAAAACCCTTACGCTGTAACAGCAAGCATGCTCATCGTGGCCTGTGATGAATATTGCTCTGAGCCTCATTAAATTTTAATTAGCATTTTGGACTCAAAAGTGTGGTGGATCACATTCTGATGTATTTATCATGTTTATTAGCAGCTTACACTAAAAAAAACCCACGCTGCTACACTGAGTCCAGCGAGACTGATGTGGAGTAAGATAGTATAATATATGAGAGGAATGGGACCTAGCCTGCTAGAGGTACCAGTGCATGGAGCAGCTGTAAGAAACAGAGGTATGTTTGTGCCACGCTCTTGGTGGCATTGTAGATTTCTGTTCAGAGGAAAAAATGATGAAGAAAATAACTTACTGAAATGTTTAACTCCAAACATTACTGTAGGGCTGGAAGTACCAATGTGCAGTTTTTATGGTCTTATGTGCTGCAAATCTGGCCACAAAGGCATCTTAGTTGCAAAATAAGTAACAGAGCATATGACAAGTAAAGTGCCTGTGTACTTATGTAAGGTTATCCAGCAGCCCACTAATAGGGAATTTCCTTGATCATTGCTCTGTAGTCTTCCACCCACATATAAATATGGAAAATGTGCAATTCCTAGGGTAATAAAACTAACATCTTTATGCCAAACTGGATGATGTAGTCTGTTTCCAGAGCTAACAGTCAGAGTGGCATGTCTGAAATTCTTCAGCATCCTCAGAAGCCTAGTTTTTAATAATCACCTGGTTTTACACAGCTGTGTTTTACAGTAGTGACCTTCAGTCTCTTTAGATTTACCTTCTCCCCAGGCTTTTTGCCTGGTGACCTTCTAGGTGATTTGACATGAATGTTGAACTTCTTAGTGAAGTTAAGATTTATTAGACTGGAAAGTTGTTTGTTTACAAAGAAGGGAGATAAATTTTCTTACACTTTCAAATATAGACTTAACTACCAGTAATTGTATGTTTGCTAGTTTAGTGGTATGATTCATTTATAAGAATCCTTATATTATTAGAATAATAGAATTATTAGAACATTGTAAGAATATATATTTGTTTATATGGCTAGCTCTTGAATGTTTGAAATATGAAAAAATTGGATAGAATATGTAACAGCAAAGAAAATACTTCCATGAATAATAAAAGATACTGTCAATCCATGATGAGCTGCCTTCCCAGTGTTACTTTAAAGCTAAAATCTGCTTTGAGTTCCTTCCAGGACTTGAATTCCCCACATCAAAGCTGTTTAGAAATTGCCAGTTACCCTGAAAGTTGTTAGGATGCTGTCGCCAGCAACTGATTTCCCCCCGCCCCTCCTTCCCGCAGAGAAAAGGCTGAATCCAAACTGGCCGAGAGGCAGGTTGTATGCTCTGTCAGTATTAACATTGTCATTATCTTCTTAATAATTTAGTTGCCAACACAAGAAACTGAAATAGTTCTTGAGTAACATAACAAGAGGCACACTGTGGGGGACAGTGTTAGCCTGGCTCCGACCATGCCCAGCAGCGGGTGACTGGGAACAGACCGAATTCATTTACACATTTATACATATCAATACATTCCTAGAGAGACAGATGTACCAATTTAGATGTTTTGGTTGTATGTGGAGATGTGATATAGTATATATGAATAATATAAATGTTACGTGTTATATGTGCTTTTTAAATTTAAATTGGTATTTAATGTTTAGTGATAATAATTATTATGTAGGGGGGTTATTATTTATGTTTTATTATTCTTTTAATTAAAGGTTGCATCTGCATCACAGTCTTTAATAGTCCCAGTGGACTTTTATTCTATGAGTTGGCACTTTGAATCCAGCTGTTCTTTGGTAGTAAAAACATTCTGGGTTCCGAAGTAAAATTATGCGTGATGCCCAGTAATTACACAGTGTGTTTATGTCCTAGTTAATTATGGGCATTGAGGGTTTTGTTTATCAGTTACAGAAAATATTGCCTCTTGTGGTTTTGTCTCTCCGTTTTCATGTTAGGGTATTGAAATAAGTGTATCAAGTCCACACATTGTGCACTTGATTATTATTATACGTGGACATAATAAGATTAATTCCTGCTTTTTAAATTTCCAGCAACTGACATTGCTGGCTGAGATACCTTCATATCTGATAGCTCATCCCATAAAGTGAAGGCAGTTTCTGTGCCTGTTCAAAATTCCAGAAGTGAAAAGGTGGCAAAAGGAGGCTCCAGTGCAGGTGCAGGGAAGGGGTACTAGGTAGAAGGGGACTTTAGGCAGGCAGAAACATGTTTGTTTTGCTTCGTGTGGTGCTCACATTTAGGAGACGTTTATTTTTGTGATATGTTTTGATACGACTTCTAGAAAAAAGTCTGTTACAACCATGTATAGAACTCTAAGCCTGAGGACTGTGTGCAGATGTGTGAAGCAGCACGTTGCACCACTGGGATGCAAAGATTAGAGCCTATGGAAAGGGAAAAAAAAAAAAAAAGCAAAATATTTTATGCAGATTTTGGGGGGGGGATGGGTTGGGTGTTTGTGTGTGACAAAGTTGTTGCTTAAAGCTCTCCTGTGAGTTGAGATATTGTGTGAGATATTGTGCTTAGTTATTGACGATACTGTGCTCTCTTCGGAGAGATTAAGTGCAGGGGGTGGGAAAATGAAAGAAACCAGACAAATGGATCGGTTAGTTTGAAATGTGCTTTGCCAGTAAACAAGACTTAAGATCGTGAGCCACGTGGATGAATATCTAGTGCGAGTCAGAAAGCAACCAGCTAATCTACCGCTTTCCTGTTTAGAACGAGAGCTTGAACTGTTCACTGCGGTATTTTAGGAATTTGTCTTTACTACCCTGTTTGCTAGTTGGGAAAAACCATAACGTTGGGCATCAGGAAGTTCAATGAGCTTAAATTTAAGCTCGTCACTGCAAATAATAACAGTTCAAGAGCCTAGTCGTGTGCTGAAATGAAATTTTAGGAAGTGGTTTACTGTCATAACAAGAGATTTTGCGATTATTTTATTTTTAAGTATTTTAATTCCTTATTACATACAGAGCTTTCTTGGTAGGATGTGGTGGGACAGGTGCATGTAACATTCCACCCAAAACAGTTTCATGAACATGTCATAGTCTGAAATTTTGTGGCATTATTTCTTTCTTGTCTTCTTTGCAGAATTTATATTGAAGGCTGAATTACATTTTCAATTATATCCTTGTAAATTACTTTGGCAAAACTGAATTCTTAGGAAATTTACAAACACAGACTGATTTTTTTTCTTGATTTTTCCAGTGGAATAAGTTACAGGAACTTGCTGTGCTGTCAGAGTTTTGAAGATGTACCTGATAAGTGTTTGCAGGATGTAATACAAGACACAAACACACACACACACGCACAAAAAAAAATATTGGCAGTACAGGATGTCTGGAAATAAGGACAGGCATTTCATTGTGGCTTGCATTGGACAACGTAGAACCTGGGAAGCTTGTACTTGTCATGGCCAGAGTCTGGGAGGGCATCGTTTTGCTGTTTCGTTGACTGAAAGAAAAGACGGTTTGAGAATTTTAGCAAGAGATCTCTCTGAATATTTTGTTTTCACTTTGCTCAAGGGCCAAAACCCTGTATGTGTAAATTTAGAAAACTCAGTCAAGGAGCTCAAGAACCCTTGTTACAGATGTTAAATAATTCCTGCTGAGAAGCATTAATTCTTAACAGTGAATGCTACTTTCCTTGAAATGATCTGATTGGAAGGACATGGTAAGACATTTCCCTGATGCACAAATGTGAATTAATATTGAATGTGTAGAAAAAAAATATTTTTATTACTGTTTAGCAGGCTTGCAGGAAAAATGTTCTTCAATAAAGATGGTTCCTCTTTACTTACAGTAAGAAAAAAAATCAATTATTCTTAACAATTTGAGTACTTTGTACACATAAACCATTAAAATAGAAGCATACAGATATTCTTTGAGGTCACATTTCAAAAGAGATTTTACTGTTACTTTTCTGTTCTGTTCTTCCTTTGTATAAACGTTCATGCAGGTGCAACATGTAACTTGAATGAAGAATTCTATCTTCAATCTATGTATGTTATTTAGTGCAGCATTTTGTGTTTAATTTACGTGCTTTTCAGGATAAATGACAATGAAATACTGAACTTGGAAATTATGATTAAATTTATTTATCAAAAAGCTGTAGAGCCAGCACTCTTTCTCTCGACTTAGACCAGTCAGTGTATGAGCTGGCACTTTGCAGAGCGTAGGTGCTGGGAGTTTTCAGTAGGAGGGTTGGAGCTGTTGTAATCAAAGTGAAGGAGATGTGTGCCACAGTGAAGAATGGATCATGGGAAAAGCCTAGAGAGCTGTAGTCAGGAAAAAGACTTTGAAGATGAATTGTGGATGACAGATTGTTAAAACAAAGGAAGTTAGAGTTCCAGAGTTCACTACACTGTCAGAAAATACAAAATATTTCTGTAGTCCAAGTGTGGGAGGACAAAGGTTGCATGCTTTTAGCAGGGAGTTTCTCATCTATGATGTGCATTCATAATTTCTAACCGCAAGAGGGGAATTAATTTCATGGGTCTGTAACTTCCATTATTTTGAGGTCAAAGCAGAGCTGCTCTGAATGTTGACCCAGAATATCCAAAGCGTATTTGCTATGGATATAAATGAAGACATTCAAACCTGTATATATTTAATATTGTCTAGAAAGAGTAAGCAACTATTAATTTATTACCAAAGCTACAGTGGATAATATATCACAGACATAATATTTGAATCATAGAGTACTTAGGTCAGAAGGTATCATCTGGTTCACTTCCCTGTTCAAAGCAGGGCCAACCCCAAGGATGAGATATAATAAACGAGAACATAAGTTGAAGAATTATTTTTTTTAATTCTTCCTAGAAAAGAAACTGTGACACACAAACCTGAAGGTGGTTAAGTCCTGAGAATAAGCTGATATGGCAGAATAAAATGGAGCGTCATGTACAGTCAGGGAGTTCAGTGATGCTGTTTTTTTGAGGGCAAGAGTTTGTTGTGCTACTTGGTGCTGATGAAGACAAAGTAAAAAGAGAGTGCAATATATTAATATCTGCAGTGCAAACAATTGATGGTGCTGAGGGATGGAACAAAAACACAAACCACCTGCAGTCTGAAAGAAGAGAGATATAGGTCCATGAAACAAGTAGGTTTGAAACTATTTTTCATATGGGTGTGCATACGAGATCGAAGCAGCTTGTTTAATACAAAAATGGCAAAGGGTTTTTTCCTATATGTTTGCTGACAAATTGTCTTAGGGGTTTCGTTGGTCATTTTTGCCATCGCAGAAGTGTTCTGTGCTACAAATTATTAGAGAATACTAATTTCTAGACTAGACGTGTATTAATGGAGTAGGAAATTTAGCCTTTTTCAACTGGCAGCTTCTGTATTTTTCTGTATTTAAATGAAGGATGAGGAGAGGGGGGTCATGGTCAAGTTGAAAGCCTTCGATGGACATGTGTGCATGAAATTATTAGCGTATGTGTCAGCCTGCCACAGTGATGCATGCATTGCAAATTAAGCTGCACAGGTGAAAGGTCTGCTTTGGGTTTTGTCCCCCTGTTCCTCCAAGCAAGTTATCTAACAAACTTGCACAAATGCTGTCTAGTTCAACCTCTTCTCGGTAGAAATCAGCCTTGTTTATATGAATATTTCACCTGAGTGTTTGAACTTCCATTCTCAGTGCTGAGAGAAGCATTTCTGTGACCTCCTTAAGACATGCATTTACCAAGGGGATGAGCACTGCTTCTGAAATCCCTTTTACCTTTTCAGTGCAAATGAAGCTGAATCTATTGCTGGGGATGTGTAAATACTGAACGAATTATTGAACCTCTGCTTCACTTCCTCATTTGGGTTGCCAGAAATATCAAATATAAATGCTATAGAAATGGAGACATTCAACATACACTTTATTATTGGAGTTCAGGGTGTGGTGTTGGGGGGGGTGTCTGTGTGTGTGTGTGTGTTTTGCATGAACAAGGGGGGATGGAGGTGTAATGTTACATTGAACTACATTTATGACTGGTTACAATTTGTTGTTCTCAGCATATCTGGCCAGGATGTCATCTCGTACTGTTTTAATTTTCCTGAAAGGATGAATTCAACTTTTTAAGCAGGGATATGTCCAATGTAACTAGGTGGATTTTATTATTTGTCATGAAATGCTCCTCTCATACAAGAGTACCGGTTTTCATGAGAAGCTGTGATGACACATTAATCTTTCACTCAAAATGTTGTTAAAAATACCTGTGGAATAAAGGAACGGTAATTAAGTGACAACATTAATTTGTTACCGAACTTGAATGTTCTTACAGAGCATGAATGTTGTAATGGTTTATTTGTTGAGCTGTCTTCCATCGTACAGTCAGTAGTCAAACTGAAGAAAAACAGAGGAAGAGAAACTGTGTGCACAATCACAAAAAGAGTACAACAACTTCTTAGAATTAAAATTACATAACTTTTTTCATCTTTCAATTTTGTTTTCCAGAATGATAAATCCCCAGGGCGTTCCACAAGTCGATCAAGTAACATTTCAAAGGTATGTGATATCTGTTTCCTTTGTATAGAACTTAAAGAACACCAAGTTTATCAAATGCAATATGGTACTTTACTTCATTTAACCATATATGCATATTCTGATGTTTTCTTTATAAACAGCAGATTTTAATTTTTTGCTGCCTAACATTATGGTTACCATGTAAAATGCATCTTAAAGTATCAATATACAATTAGTCATTACTGTCATACGTGTAATAATAAGTAGTAAATAACAGTTGCGCCTTTTTCACCTGCTTCCCACAACTGCTTAATGTTACATTAATGCTTTGGTTTAAGATAGAATTCCTACTTGATTTTTATCACCCTGCCCTAATCAAATAATTGCAACCACAATGTGTAATGCTATGAATGTGTCATCTTTTCAGACTGAATTCTGAATTCCTTTTACAGGAATTTATGGTTCACAGAAACCAGGACTTTATATCTAGATGCTTTTTAATTTCTAAAAAACGGAGAAGGGAAACTTTAGGAAAAGGCAGAATGTGATTTGTACTGGAGTTCTTTGGTTTTAACCCCCTTCTGTCTGTATTTTTGGTTCAGATGTGGCTGAAATTATGCCAAAAAGCCAGGATATATAGGAAGTAAAAGATGAAAATCCGATAATTGTTTGAATCCCAGCCTAAGCGTCCGTCATGTATTGTGTTTGTATCTACAGATTAAATATTTTGCACTCAGTGCAAGCACAGTATCCTTAAGGCCCTTCCCCACAGTATTTTTGTCTGTGGGGTACACACTGTAGAACTGTTTTCTTCTCAGAGTTGTAAAAAAAAAAAAAAAAAAAACCCAAAAAAACCCAAACAACAAAACCCAAACAAAAATCAACAGTGTTTTTTTGAATTAAAGAAACTAGGTTTTTGTTAGGTTCTGCTCTTTTACATTAAGAAGGAAAAAAAAATGCAAGGAAAAAGGCTTAGAATGTATCTAGCCTGTTGCAGGATATGGCTGATCTTTTCCTGACTTGCTGCCTATTTTTAAAAAATATATAGTTAAGCACTTATAAGGTTGATCACAGTGAATTGTATGTATTATTTTCACTAAAAGTTTTACATGTATGTCTATAGTTGTAATTACTGTAAATCTATGTTGACTTGATAGTACTTTAAGTCAGTTGTGTGGGTTACACGGTGACAAAACATAAATATATTCATTGACATGAGAACGATGGCAGTGACTAACAGTTGTTTTGAAGTAATTTCTGCAGAAATAAGTATAGATGCTTATTAGAAAGGTGTACTTGCACCTTTTTGAGTAGTAAGTTAAAAAGCAAGGTTTCCAGGCATGCTTATAATCTTTTTCTGATGTATAGCATCATTCATTCTTTTGGATCAATTTTTCCATGTGAAGGTACCTGCCAGTGAAGCTTTTCAAATGCTGAAAGACATTTGATTTGAAATCTAGTTTCCAATTTGTTGTCTGATTCAAAATGGCTGGTTTTTTGTAAAACAGGAGGGTATATTTGTGTAGATAAACAGAAAAGCAAACACCTGACTTTTCAGGTTAGTATTGCATGGCATAAAGTAATAGTAACAAATATTGCACCTCAAAACAAGATAGGAAGCATCTAGGTGATGTAAACTACACTCCAAAGGCAAAAGTTGAGTTCTGTGCAGTGTTGGATCTTGCACACAGTAAAAATTTCAATTTACAGAAAAAAATAGAAAGTCTGTATCTAAAAATATAAATTATGGTAATCAAAACACTGTCTTTTACTGCTTTCATTTGCCTGTATGAAGAAGCTAAAAAGGGTCAAATAGGCAGTTATATTGTAATAGTTACTGTGTATTGTGTACGCCACCCTTTGTTGTATACGGAGCTCCTGTCCCATATACAGGGTAGACATTCCCTGGTATCACTGGATTTTGTACCACCGTTTGTGAAATGCAATGTAGCCGAGATTCTGCAAATACAGATTCATATTTCTTAACACTCTTAACGTTTTTTTGTTCAGAGAGAACACCTGAGGTTTGCTTGTGTGCTTGGGCAATTTTGTGCACCAGGTACATTAACTCTGAAGTACATGGTATTACAGCTTAAACTGAATTGTTGAACATTGAATGTGACTTATCTAGACATGCTAAGAAGGAATGGCTTTGGTTTGTTTGTTATTTACCAGATACTAGTTGGTATATACCGATTCAATCCATAGATTTTAAAATCAGATATTCACTAGAGGGGCAAGAGGGAAATCAACGCTTTAATTTTACTGTTGGCTTTTGCTGCCCATCGAGAGTGCAGAAATGTAGCACACTGCAAAGACTTTTTTTATCTTGCATGTAAGTTTATGATAAGAATTTTAGTGATAAACTATTTCTGCAAATGAAAGGACAAAACTTAAAATATTCAGATGATTTCAATACAAATTTAAAGTCTAATGTAATACACGTTAACTAAGTAAAAACAGTAGCTGTCCAATATACCTGTACATGTACTATTATAAAATTAAGCCAACTGGAATATTTACAAATTATTTTCATGTAACTATGGTATTACATAGCTCTACCTGCAAAAGTCTATTATTTTTTACATGTGTAATGAAGTATTTCATCAATATGGTAGGAGTAAAGCAAAATCCTGCACTTCCATTCTGTTAACTCGACTCAGCACAGAATCAGTTGCTATTTTATTTGCGGGCAAGAGTATATGAACGGTGAAAGCGATGTGGTGCAGCTATAGCTCCCACTGGCCCTTGTCCCCATAAGGCACTGTGCTCTATGCCCCCTGCCCTTGGCCCTCCTGCACCGTTTTGGTTGGCAGGTCGGAAGGAGAGAGCATTTGCCCAAATTAATTTGCTGATCTATCTCTGTTCTTTTCCAGCTCATTACAGTGACCTTAAATATCCCATTTGTGGGGTAACCACTGAGATAATTGCAAATTTTTGCAAGTGATCTGGCATCATTTTGTACTCTCATTGTTCCTTACTCTGCCCAGTCCTGTCTGCCTGTTCCCTGGTACTCCTGCCTGACAGGCAGCCATGACTGTCCGCAGTGAAGATCCACCTGTGACAGTGTTCATTCACGTCAGCCCATACATTGGTAACACTGCCCTGGGTCTCCAGGAGCAACTCCTTCAGCTGGTTTGCCAAGCAGAGACAATTAGGAAAATGTATCAGTGTCTGATTTCTGCTGTATTTCTGGTAGTAACCTAGATTTTCCCTGTAGAATCAATAAATCAATACACAAGTCTTCTTACCTTCTGCCCTGCTGGCACTGGGAGTAACAGATCGTGTTTGGGACTGATCTGTATTTTGCATTATCTCACAGGGACAAAGGGGAGCCCTAGTTACTAACTACGGCTTTCAGAACCTACCTACTGTAATACGTATGAATAAAAACATAGAAGTATTGGAAATGTGCATTTTAGAAACCAGCCTTGCTGTTTCTAAATTATTATTATTTTTTTAACCCTTAGACTTTCTGTCCCATCCATTCCCATGGTGCTGGTAGTAGGGGCAACTTTATTCTTTGTAAGAGCTAGTCCTGTGCAGTGTTCTGGATTTCAGAATTACAATTATCCTATCTGGGTGCATTTAAAATCTACACAAATTAAAAGCTTGACCTTGTCTGTTACCTATTTGCTACTACCTACTTCTTTGCACTGTAGATTTTTTCATTAAATTTGTTATGTCTTCCTAAATATGAGTATAATGTAAGAGGAAAGCTAGTCTGAGAAGGATCTGGTGGATTGATTTCTTTCTGTTGTGGTTAACCAGTGGAGCAAATCTTGTGTTTGAATTACGGTCTGTAGAGGTTATGCTTATATGTGCTTCTGAGGCTGCCTGGTTCTGTTAAAGTGTTTTCTGGAAGCAGTGTTTCTAACACATTGTAATTATCTTTCTGCATGTTAATTACGATTCAAGAGCTCCTTAGAGAAGGATGCGCTCTCAGCAGTAAGATTTGAAATTCTCTGATGGGAACTTTGGGCTTATTTTTCAGTGGAGAGAAACTCAGGCTTGCAGCAAATTGCCTGATTTTTGTTTTGGCTCAATTGCTTCTCAAACGCCTGGAGCAGGTGTTAGAACACTTTTTATTTACAAGTATCTGAAACATCCACCTAATAAAACTCTGTTGACTTACATCAGGAAGAAGTGAGGTGATCATTTTGGAATATTCTGTGTAATAATATTCATTTGTCTAATTTAGAATATGAAAAACAACAGAGAAAGGAAAGAATTGGTTTTACTATATGTTTATGCAATTTCTGTACTGATTTCTTATGTCAGGTAGGGCTCCTCTCAGTAAGATATGAATGAAAACCAAAAGACAGCAGCATGTCAAGGTAGGGCCCGCTAAATTCTTAGATGAAAAATTTATTGCTGCCAGTTGTTGATTTGAGCTACTTGGTTTGTGATTTTGAAATATATTTCACAAACTGACTGTCATTTATATAATTTTATATAATTAAATTTCCATTTAATCTCTTCCATTGGAATTGAATGCTCTTTCACATGGATTTTTATATTCTCTGATTTTTCATGCTCTCTCAGTACGAGGTGAATGTATGAAGAGCCCTGTATCACCGTTTGGGTGATTTACACAACTTGAAGCAGAACGCACTGTTAGCATACACTGTGCATTTTCTAATGGATAAACATACCCCCATGTCTTTGGCGGTGATACCAGCAGACAATTCATAATATCTTCTGTCTGAATTGTTGTAAACACAAATGATAGTTATTTATAGTGGAAAAAGCATAAAGGAACTCACTTTTTTTTTCTTTAAGAAGTTCGTATCGTGGACTTTGATAGCCTGAAAGAGGATTGCAGAGCTCCCAGATACCTTTGCATGACTGAATCCTAAAAGAGCAGTTGTGTGACCCCTTGCATTTTGCTACAGGGGACTGCACTGGTACAGGTTAATCCACATTTTTTATTCTTATTGTTCTTTGCCAATTTCATGCTAGTCATAAATGACAATTTTTTTCAAGATTGGTGTGTTTTGGGTTTATTTCAAGGAACGATGTAGCTCCAGCCTTTCCAAGTGTAGCTTCTAAATTACTGTAGTGACCAACTAAGAGAAAACGTAGAGACTTCAAAAAAGAAAATAAACAAAGAAAAAAGCAAGTCCGTCCTTTTGTAAAGGGTAAAATGTCAGCCTTCAACAGTGCTGTTACAGTGAATATTACCGTGTATACAAAACTGTCATTAGAAAGTGTGTGTAAATGTTATGTTAGTCATCTAAATGTTTCTTCTTGCTCATAAACAGAATCATTAATATCAAAGATAAAGATTAACCTGGCACTTAACTCAGATTTACTGTAAAAAACAACAGCACAAAGTAAACAAGTTAGTGAAAAGTATTTTTTTTTCATCAGACCATAAAACACAGCAAGGCAAAAAAAATAGAACTAGATACAATGGCATTAATAACTATCGCTGCACTTTTTTTCTTCTTAGATGTAAATGTTTAATTTCTTTGTCTAGAGAATACTTCGTGGCTTGCCCATACAACTTATTTTTTATTTGTAGGAAGCTTAACAAAAGGCATGACTGCAGAGTTTCTCTAAATCTGCCTGAAATTTGAACTCCTGAATAAAATTGCATTAAATACATCTCAGTTGCAGGGGACAATCTTTAGGAAAAAAAATATGCTTTCAGTTTATTCTTGGATACACTTGATCTGTTTTAAACTCATGTTCTAATGAGAGGGGATACATATATAAAAATACAGCTGTATGTAGCTGTATACAATAATACGTACAATTATACAGATTCTGTTTTATTAAGTCACAATTCTTACTGTGTATTCTGAGTATACCTAAACATGCCACATTGACACATCCAGACAAAATTGTATATATGTTTGAAATGTAGTAAGTACCACAAAGTTTGTGTTTATAGAAGCTTACTTTGTGCATAATGCCTTTATATAATTTCCATTTCTGTAAAGACATTGTGTTATCACAGATTTCAGTCCTGTCCTGTTATAGGCAATAAGATACAGGAGAAGTAGCTTTGATTTGTTTTCAGTAAACACAGTATGCAAGTTATTACATGTGCTTATTGCTTGGTTTTCAACAAGAATCGTGATCTGTAACATACCTGCTCCATATGCACTCCTGGAAATTTTTATATGGCGTTTTATTTTTTCACTGTGGCACTCTGAAGCATGCTTCAGGTCTTTGTCCTAAAAAGAATTCAATTAAGCAAATTTATTTATACGGTGAAACAAAATTATTTTTTGCTGCAGTCTGAGGTAGATTGCACTTCGTGAAAATATGGTGTCTCCTGTTTTTTGTAATAATGCATTGTTAGCCTTTCACTGTCTTTTGGTTTAGTCATTTCAATATCCTTTCTACAGCTTTTGTGGTCTGGTCTGGTGCATTTAGGTTTCTCTCTTCCTCAGGACTGGAATAATTAGATATCGAATACACAGCAGAGTAGAGTTGTTCAAATATAATAATGATATCCTCACAGATGGGATTTTATCCTGTCTATCTCCTGCATAACCCATCAGACCAAACAAAGAGTACGGTGAGTGTGTGCACTCACACACGTATACACCGGTGGGAGAATGGCAGGAATGTCATATGATTGACAGCTGTGTGGTATATAGAAACATTCTGAGGCTTTAATTCTTGCAGATAGAAGGATATGTGAAAACAGATGCCCTCTTCAGGAAAAAAATTCTAAATTATATTCTTTGAATAAGAAAACTGACTGCCTTTAGAACTAAAGTACTACAAAACCCAGTAACAACAAAGAAGCAGGTTTTATGCTTCACTTTTCCTACAGGCTAAATTTGCATTTGGCTCCCTATAGATGGTCAAAAGCTGCTGGTCTCAGGACTCTGCACCTTTTGTCTAAAGGCCAGCTCATCGTTTGTTTCAATCACCTACATCAGTGCATTTTTTTTCTAAGAACTACAAAACATTTTTATTAAGAAAGTGATAATGCCTAGAAAGATGCATCCTTCAGGAGAATCATGAATCAAAAATACTGCACTGGTGCAGTACAAAGACTTTTTCAAACTACAGTCCATCTGATATTTCAAAGCTTACCTAGCAGTGTTTCTACATCTGTAGAAAGAGTGGATTTTTTTAGTAGAACCTGTGCCTTTAAGATAAAGATTAAGATAGATCAGTAAGATAGGAGAAAAGAAATTTAAAAGCTGTTTGAATCTACAAGTCAAAGTTGTAATTGCTTTTTTTGGGTTCATTTTTTAAATGGGAGGATAGGTTTGCCACTTGCAATTTTTATTTTACTTTGATGGAAAGTAAACCTGCTTTGGTGATTTAGATTTCAAACCATTGTATAACAGGATCATACTGACTGTCAAAGGTGCTGGACGGTATCATTCAGCAGAATTGTAAGGATATTTCCTCTCCTTCCTTCTGTGTTACTTTTACCTTTATTCCTTCTCTTCAGAGGCAGGTGGAAGGCAGGGAAGGAGGGCAGGAGAGAAAAAAAAGGTTTGAGGAAGAAATGTGCAGGAAATAATTAAAAAAAATATCTGTGAAAGAAAATGTAACAGAAATTGAGTTAGCAGTTAATTTAACAGTTGCTGTAAGCCATCAGACTATAAGAACTTTGAAATTTGAGCACAGAACAAGAACTCAAATCATAAAGAAGGGGAAAAAAAGGCAAAAAAAAAAAAGCAAAACAAAACCAAGAAGTCCCATGTGAGTCAGTTTCAGTTGCCATCAATACATACTTTGTAGGATACACCTGGCCTATAGAGATGGATGTTTTCCATTAAAAGTTGCATTGTTTACAAAGCAGAAATTTTCAAACCAAAAGCAGGTGGATCTCCTGCTGAGCTTATTGCCATGCAAACTGCTCTAATCTTCTAAGGTATCCATTCCTTGATGGATAGAGTTTCAGCTTTTTAATATATTGGCTGGTGGGATCCGGAGGATTCTGTGATGCATCACTGCTATAAGGCATATCTCGTAGGAGTATAAAAACATTAGTCATATTCCCTGTCTGCCCTGTCATCCCTCAATTTTCGGCAACTTTCTACTTAAGCAGTGTTGCAAGCTGAACAGCTTTTGGAAATGCCTCTGGCCTTCCTTAGTCAGGACAGAGGCACTAGAGGATTCATTAGCCTTTCTGGTGATATCCGTGGAGCCATTTATATCAGCTTTTCATTATGCCTGGTTTGTTAATTTAGAGCTTAACTCGATTTCCACGTGAATGCTTTGCACTAGTGGAACGTGTTTTCACTCAGCTTTTCTGTTAAGTCAAAGCAGAGCCCTTCTCTCTTTTCAGAGCACAACTCAGCTCAAGTTCTTGGACTGGTTTCAGCATGTAGTGTTAAGGTCAGTGAGGACTCTTGGGTTTTGTTGTTTTCTGGAAAATTATACCGGATCTTGAACACCAAAGTAAAGGCAATCTTGATTTGAAATTCATATTGTTTTCATCAGCTGAACTTCATTCTGTCTCCCATTTCTGTTGCTGCTGCAGTCTTTCAACATGGACACGCATGTGATATTAAAGTCCCTTTGTGTTAGATAAATTATCATAACCTCACTTGTCCTGAAAACTCTGTATTTATAGATAAATTATCATAATCTCACTTGTCCTGAAGATTCCATATTTACCAGTATTCTGTTTAAAAAGCATACTATCAAATCTGTTGAACATATCAAAAATAATTATGGATAAGTGCCCTGTCATGTGTGTTAATTGAATTGCATATCCTTGACAAGGGAGTTAATCTAAACTGACCAAGACAGTAGAAGGTGGTGAGTGGGGAATCTGTCTCTACTAACAATTCTGAAATGCCAAACCTAATCAGCTGCAGTTGGTATTATCCCTCAAACATGTTCCTTGTGTTGATGGCATAGAGAAATGAGCTGCCTTGCTTATAAATGAAGTCAGACATCTTTATTTAGAATTACCACATTTAATTATGCTGCTGATACAATTTGCTATGATAAAATTAGTACAGTGCTGGTTTAGTTTTCTGATTCCAATGAGCTGTACACTTAAGCTGTCTGAAGGAGATATTCATTCAAGAAACACATTTTTTATTAAAAAAAAAAAAAAGTTCATTATTCTGCCTGCCAAGTGGAATTGGAATCCACAGCATCATCTGATCCCTCTATTCAGTAAATACAGTATCTCAAAATATTGAGTGTGCTAAATAGCAATATAGTAATGGGATAGCAATTATAGCAGTAAGATCTGTCTGCTGGAGGCTGTTTCCAACATCTGTTGCATATACATTCCCATAACAGCTGGACTTATGTGATGTGAGCACAGTATATTCAGATGATCATGTTTTGCTTTGTCTGATATGCCTTTAAAATAAACTTGATGTCACTTAAAAGATTTTGCATTTTGTCGCTGAAAGTAGCAGTAAAGTTGATTTAAAATAGCAGAAAGCCTGTATTGTGAGCCGGAATGATGGACTCGTTCAGCACCGTGGTTTGTGGCAGCACAGTCCGGCAGACTCCAGGGCAGCGCGGACTGAAGGAACGTGGAACTTGTGCAGGGCAGCACTCAGGTTGCTCATCAGCCTGCTCTGCCCTTCAGGGGAGTGAAATGCTGTACGTATGCAACTGCATCCCTTCTAGGGATCGAACTGGACCTTCCCTACGGCTGTATGCTGTGCTCCATAAATACACCAGCTGACTAAATGCTGCTTTAGGTATCTTCACTGTGAGGCTGGACTTAAAAGAATATTATTATTTTTTTTTTTAATTGAGTTTGGGATGTATAACTTGTAGAGGAGATGGCTGAGAGGGAACATTACTGAAACAGTTAAGCCCAGAGCCAGTGTTTGCAGCAGAAAGCAGATGCAGTTTGTGCTGTCAGGACATCGGTAGGGTGGCAAAGCAAAGGGGTTTTGGGGTAAAGGTCTGGAATAGGCTTCCAGCTGGGTTGGAATGTACAAGTTTTTAAAAACAGCTCGACTGGCTGGGAACGATTATATTAATTATGACCTGGTAACAGGGACAGACCTGACGTTAACAGATCCTTGCACTCCCATTTAATATACAGAGGCGAGACAGGAATTACTCAGAAAATAAGGCCCTCTAGTACCTGTGTGCTCCGTAACTAAACATCAGATAGTGAATGTCAGAAACACTAACTTTCTTGGGTTTAGAAATCACTCCATCTGTTCGTTTTCGTTTCCCCAGCATTGAATACTTAAGATTCAACTGGGCAGCGTGTTGGGCCATCTTGTCTAGACTGTGTTTTCCCAAGAAAGGTTGGACCAGATGATCCTTGAGGTCCAGGTCCTTTCCAACCTGGTATTCTATGGTTCTATGATTTTTACCATTAGAAGCTATTTTAAATAGATAAAAATAAAAAATTGTATTTAAAAACTGTAGAAACCCATTGAATGAAACTTGCTTGCAAATAATCTGAATTATCTTGTATGTAACTTGGCATGTTGTAGTTTTCTTGCTTTGTTTTTGAAGACATCAGTAGCGCACAGGCTTTTTGCCTGACCAGATGTCAGGTTTGCTCCAATAGAGATTACACAAACAAGCAAAAAGCATTCATTCTTATTAAAAGAATTTGATATACATTATTTTAGAAGGAAATAAACCTTTCTCCAAGTTATGTGCAACTAAACTTAACATCATTATGCCAGTGCAGGGGAACTAGAAAGTAAATTTGACTGAGCAGGGCTGAAACAGTCCAGACCTCTTTACAGCTGAGAGTAAAATGTAAGATTTAAGCAATAAAAGTGGTGATGTAATTGTTATCTTAAAATAATTAGATTTCCACTGGTCTCCAGTCCCAAATAATAAGTGTAAAAGCTTTTCAAGGAATTGATTTTAATTTTTGGCTTGATTCCAGCCCTCTTAAGAGCGGTCTAGCTGACTTCCTGCTGTGATAGCTGCTGAAAGTTTCTTGAACTCGTGCAGACTTGCTGTGCAGTTCCTGGGCCAGCTTAGCTGCAGTCCTGATCCCTTCCAAGGGCAATGCTTGTGGCAAGGTGATATGGGGCTCGCATTAAGCGTGAGGATGACCTGACCACCACCTAAGAGCAAGGCGAACCCCTGAGGTCCTGAAAGAAGCAATGGTAACAGTGCGAGGGGAGAAAGAAATGGGCCGTGAGGCATGAATTCAGTCATGAGGCCTGAGTGCAGGAGTCCACGCTTCACCCTAGGGCTGGATTTCTTCAGCAGTCCTTCACCTGGGGTTTAGTCTGGAGGGACGTTGCTTCACACAGCAGCAGCCTGCAGCCCGACAGCATGGCTCTGGTGCTGATTTCTACATCTTCCGTCCTTACATACCTTATGGTATGCCTGATCACGTCAAACTAATCATAGAGACGCAAGTGGAAATATGTGCCTGACCATACATACACCATCTGTTTCTAATACATGTAGTTGAAATGGAGAAATTTCGCTGCATGTAGACACACTAATGTTCCTCCTCTGCCTGGGGCACCCAAGACATTGAAAAGACATTTGAACATAAGGATTGTGCCCAAATGCCTTATCAGTTTAATTTCCCATGTTGGCTTAGTTTTCATACCTCTGAGTTCCATTTCATGGAACTGGTAGTAAAGAATTATTAATGTTTTTGGTGTTGCAATATTAATCAAGAGGTAAAAAAGGTTACTTGAATTCCAAAGCTAGAAGATTATTTTCATGCAAAAGTACCATTCCTGAGTCTCAGCTGTTATCCCATTAAAAGCAAAAATGCACGTAGTGATGACTGATGATTCCAAAAAAAATCTATGCATGAAATATAATGGATATTAAAAACCTTGGATGAAAGTGAATTGTCAGCAGGTACTTGCTGTATTTATGTATGTTTGCTTGTATTATAAATTTTCAAACTGACACCACAGAAATGTCTGTGAAAGGTGAGCTAGAAATAATTTTAATTATGGACTCTATGTGTGACTGAGTTCGATTTGCTAGTACAAACGCTTGGGATGACAGCCTTTACACCTTTGTGTTGTTTGTACTTTGTACCCTTGCATTCTTCCCCTGCATCTGGTGGGTGATGTTGTGGAACTCTTAGGCTGGTAGTATTTTGTCTCTATTTGGTCATGGTGCTCACAATGGGATAGAGGTGCATACTAAAAGCTAATGCCCTTATCAGCTTAAGGAAGGTCATAGCCTTAAGAATGATTTCTGTTGGACCCTCTCCCCACAGTACTGTACCTCATGAGTAATCCTGAAGAATCACAAAGCCTTGGGTTTAAGTTTGGATTCTGTACAGCTATGCTGCCACTAGACTGTGAGGCACGTTGAAATGGGTTGCTGTTAACACCATCAAAATAATGTTTTCAGTGGAAGTATTGAGCAACTGAGTCTACAATTTGTATCAACTTTATGAGCAAAATGTCACATACTGCAGGTGTTTTAAATCTCTCTTGCTGTTCGAGAATGCGATTAGCTCTGTGGCGATGCAGCCTGTGCTTTGGTCTTCTCAGGCTCATCAGTTCTTACATTTTTCAGCACCTCTAGAAGATCTGATTGCCTTGAAAACCTTTTAAAACATACTTTAATTTTCTTGCTGTTCTGTCAGTCCACTCAAGTTAGCTTTGTGCTCTTCATCACTCAGTGTAACGTAAAGGCACCTCACTCCGTTTTGAAAGGCATCGCCATGGTGGTTTGATTGCATGAAATAAAAACAACATCCTTTTCCCATCAGACATTTACAGTAGATCAAAACCAAAATGACAACTCGAATGTTGAAAGTGGCTTCCTCAAACAGTGACAAAAAGTAGCCATGAGCAAACGAGAGCTGAAACACTTTGGTCATATTTAGTTCCACAAATAGGTTTCACTTTTTGTCAGGCTTCCTGTATTCTGTGAGCTTGTATGTGTTCAGCAGTGTGCTATGAACAGCAGTGACAGTTACTTTAATTTTGTAGTCATGTGGCAAAGCAGTAAAATATCTGCGATGTATTTCATGGACAAAGATTCCAAACTGTCTAACTTATTTCAACAGGCAAGCAGTCCTACAACAGGAACAGCTCCCAGGAGTCAGTCACGGTTGTCTGTCTGCCCTTCCACTCAGGACATTTGTAGGTATGTGCTGAGAAAAATACACTCTAATCTGGCTGACGCTTGATAGTTGTTTTTATTAAATAATATGTAGCTCTTGCTTCCGCTTAACGCTATTCATAATTTACATAGACTTTAGTTGTCTTTTGATCTTTGTTTTCATTCTGTTTTTGCTTTTTGGTCTCATGTTTTTCTATTAGAATTCATGTTCTCATTTTCATTCTTTTTTTTGGTGATTTCTCTCTTCCCATCCACCTTTACCATTTCCATCCCTTTCCTTTGCTTACTGCTTTGTCTAGATCTACTACTTTGCATGACTTGTCAGAAGATGAGCTTGAACATGCAACCCCTGTCATGGTGCTGACCCCTTCTAATAGGGAGTCTGGTAAGAAACAAGTAAAACGAAGGTTTAGGCGGAAAAGAGAGACTGGAGACAATGGTGAGCATACAGAAAAGCAAGGAAAGGGGAAAGAATGCAAATTGCATCCTGAGCCTGCGAGATCCAGCTGGAAGGCATCTGATTCATCATCATCTTCGGATGAGAGTCAGTGGGCTCAGGCTAGGAGGAGAGCAAGAGAAAAGGCCAGAATGGCCAGGAGAGGGAGAAGGAACAGTAGATCGTGCAGTAACCAGGACTGGTTCTCAAAGAATAATGCTGTCGAACTTGTCACCTTGGGGACAATGGGGAAAAAGAAGCAAGAGGTATCTGACCCTGAGAATCCTACTTTAAATCACCGCCGAAGAAGGGTTCCAAAGCTTAAGGAGTCACAGTCTTCAGTGTCATCTCAGGAAGCAAGGATTTCCTCAAGAAAGTGTGGGAAAAGCAAAGGGAAAAGCTACTACAGAGATCGGCAGCCTGCGTCTTTCCTTAGGCACGGCAGAGGTTCCAAGGAGCACTTTGCAGACGCAGGCTCTGGCAGTGATGCTCTGGCAGTCCCAGATAACAGAGCACCCGCTGGGGCAGGGTCCGGTGTGACTGATGCTGTTCAGAAGCCTCCAGTGTTGTGTGATGACTGGTCTGATGATTTAGAAGTGTGCAGGTTAGTGCCTAATAAGAAAGATTTTATGTTCTTAAGAGGAGTTTCTCACCACCGGGGGTTGAGGGGCCTTCTCTTGACTGCTCTCTGTCACTTTTTCTCAGTAATGAGCTGCTAGGCAGGCCACGTGGAGCAACACAAAAACCTTGGCTAACAGAGATGTTAGTGTATCTCAGTCTGAAAAGATACTTCTCTTATTTAAAAGCAGTAAATCCTACAAGGGAACCATATGTTTTTCTTTGCTCCATTTTTTTTCATGGTGACGGACACACTGTGCCCTCTGGCAGAGTATTGCTGCGTTTTAAATCCCCAGCCAGAGGCAGCGAGGGAGGCAGCGCCTGACAGCTGAATGCAATGGGATACGGAGTTTTTCCTCCTCAGGTGATCAGTTCAAATCCAGCTTTGGTCCCGCTGTCACTTTTCTTTGACTTTCATGAAATAAACGTATGGTCTTGATTCAGTGTCCTCTAGAGCCGCATTATCACAGCAATCTGATGGACTGTACCTGCGAAGCACCCCCTCCAGCCGGGCCTGAGTGTCAGGGGTATTTGCAGCGCTGAACAGCTCTGCACTGTGAATGGGTAGGGGACCGGTAGTTTGGTACCCATCACAAGGATTGCAAAGGTACAAAGGATGGTTGGGCAGAATGAAAATTAAAACAAGCTTTTGGAAAGAAAAAGCAAAACCAACAGTTCTCTCTAATCCATAAGTTCAGGCTTCTGACAGTCTGATACCCTTGGTGTGAGGCATGCAGTTGTGCAAGGTGAGTATTTTCCCCTGGGAATGATAGCAAGTTGGCCACTTCTGAGCTAAAGTACGAATTTTACTTGTCTACTAGGCAACCTGGGTGTTATGCACCATCCCATAAGTTTTACAGAACTGAAACAAATAATTTTTTTAAATTTTTTTTTGGGGGGGTGGAGGGGAATGGGGTCAGGGAGGGGGGTGGTGGTGTTTGGTTTGGTTGTTTTTCCCCAGTCCAAACTTGAGGGCCAGCATTGATTCTCATCTACAAAGTGTAAATGAGGATCAGGCTTAGTTTCTTGATACAGTAACCCAGAACTTCTCACTTTTCTTTGCTGGGAAGAAATTTGCGTGGTAATGTAAACATAGTCAGAATGAGGAAGTTCACAGTATCACATCATGCAGCTCCACAGTGTTCACAGTATCACATCATGCAGCTCCACAGTATACTTCAGCCTAGTAGCACACTACAAGGATCCTAGTTTTGAAAAGAAAAGAGATGCTGTGCAGGAATTGTGCTTTTTCACAGCAGGAGATACAACCCGCTACTAACACAGCTATGCGCTCTTGTTATGCTTACCAAGTAAGAATGGATATTTCAGTTGTCTGACTTGTCTGCCATGACAATTTAAGAGTCTTCAAAGTCCAGCCATGTTTGTACATCAGCTTTTATGTCAGGACCACCCCCCTGGCTTGGGACCTCTTCACCTTACAGAAATGCAGATACAGCAGCAGTGGTAAACATGTTACATGTTTTTGATGCACTTGGAGCGTGTCTATGTGGTATGATTCAGAGATGTGCAGGTAACTACTTCAACAGCTTCAGAACTGTCTTAAATTTCTGAACCAGCAGGCCTGCATGTATTGAAGATCCAGTGTAGTAGCCACAGTACGTATAAAATAGGGCCATTTAATAACTACTAAGAATATGAGCTACCCGAAACCTGAATTATTATTTCAGGTCTTTATATGGGCTTAATTATACCATGTTAAAAAAAAAAAAAAAAGAGAGAGAAATTAAAGTAAAAGTTTTAAAGTTTTGTAGTCGTCTGACGTAGATGAATGCGAACTGATGCCTGAGTCCCCAGACTTGGACTTCGCTTTAAGGTGGAAAGTGGACTCCAGTCTTTCATCTGTCTTCTTGACCCATTCCATTTTACTATAATTATCCAGGCACTTTTTGTAAGTCTTGGAGCTTGGTTCAAGGATGGACTTTTTGGATATGCGTGCAAACTTTTCAGCTAGGCTCTTGTTTAGTAGGGGAAGGTTGAAAACTTGAAAAGTATGTGTCCCTAGGCTCACTCTCAGTGGAGATGCTCTTTGAACAACCAGAGTTAAACTCAACACAGTTAATAACTTGCCTTGTTGTGCAAAATTTGTCAAGAAAGTCATAATTGCATTTTTCTTCTTGTCAGGGATAATGCTGGCTTGTTGTTGTTGTCATTACTAGGTGTATCATAGTGATGATAATACATCTAGGAAAAACAGTACAAAGTCAAAAAGCACGTTAATTTTTCAGAGCTGGTAAGTTGTCTTAATCAGTTAGCAGACAGCTGAAGAAAAAAGATGACGTGTTTTTACTACCAATTCAGTGTAGACTGTAGTTTTGGTTTTTCAAGACGGGTCTCTACACTTAACTGACTTGTGACCTGATATGATTTTCTTCAGATTCACAGTCTTGCCATCTGAAACAACAACAAAAAAACCAACGTTTCAGTGCAGATGTGCACATATAGAGTGACCATTTTTCTGCATGGGAAATAGAAAAAGGATTTTTTGGTGATGTTTGTTCTCAGACTGGATTAACATAGCTGATTGTGATGTGGAAAAACTGTTTTCTTGAGGTGTTTCTTTAAGTTTTTCAACCTAGGCATTTATATCTTCTAACTGATGTGACAAAACTGGCTGAGAGGAGTGGCTCTTGCCCAGATGGGATTAAATGGAAAAAGCAGGGATCCTAAACATCTCCTGGTGCCAGTTATTTTGTCTTTAACTGTTTGGTAGGCAATCTTTTCCCTTTATTTCCTCTTGAACGCATTTCTATGCCCACGTAAGGCTACAAGCAGTTTCCACGCTTTGTTCAGCTGCGTGAGCAGGAACGCGGCAGGACACACACACCCAGCTCTAGCGTAAGCGCGTCAGTCGGATAACACGTAGTGCCACGGCACAAGATATACTGCAGCTAGTCTAACACAGGCCTCTTGGCATGTCAGGTGAGACATTTCCCCTTACAGTGTCTCTGTTGCTGTGTTTCCAGAATGATGAAATTATGACATGGCATCAATGATGATGTTTGCAGTCTCTTCCCTGAAAGTACTCCTTTCTTCTGGGGCCCATTAGAAGGCAAGGTTTCTGCTTCTGGGATTAGGGACAACTATGTGAATTCTGACCATGCTGAGTTGTTTTGACACCTACTTATTTTTTTTTTTATTTTTTATTTTTTTTTAGATTCACAGGGTAGGCTTTCTCAATTGTGCAGTACGGTTGGATCCCCCTTTTCCGAAGTTGCTCTGTGTCTGAGATTTTCTTTGTATGTACTTTACTCTGGAATTTGTCATGTGCCTTGAGGCACAACCTCAGAAATAGCTTTTTTGGTCTGCCTAGGGGTGATCTGCCTGAAGGGAAAAGCTATGTGTGGGACACAAGACAGTGCATGGGTTGTGAGGATTTATTCCCATGGATTTTCACAAGGGAATTACTAAGGGAAGAAAAGCGGTTAATTGATATTACCACTGCTGTATCTTAAGTGCTTTGTGAACTGACTTTGAATTAATCTCATGGTATTTTTATTATTTATGATGGGAGAATTGAAAGATATTTTCTGTTTGACTAGTTAGGCTTCTGGCATAAACCTTTTTATAATACTGATGCAGTCATTTCAGCAATAACACTGAACTGTAATTAGCTGAAAGAAACCACACACCCTTGAATAAAGTGGAGTTTCTCACTATGAAAAAATTGCTTATCGGAAGTAGAATTGTCATTTTGTTGAACTCCATGAATGGCTCTGTATACAGTCAGGTAATGGCAGACCCTCTTTTGAGGAGTAAAGGCATTCCAGAGGGATGGCAGGAAAGAGGAGGAGGAGTAACGGACATGATGAAGTTGATTCATGAAATCTGCAGAATCTGCCTCAAGAATAATTTTTTGAAACCAGCTTTAAAAAGTGTATTAATTAAAAGGTCATTATAAACTTAGAAAAAGACTAGTATGGGCATTTCTATGTGTTAGCACAATCATAGGTAGGAAGTAGTGTACATTGCATTTGACAGGAGGCGATGTGATTATGATGTTTCTTTCTGTGCAATCAAGTGTTGTAACATGTTGGTTTTCCTATTATTTAGTAAGACATGCAAAATGTATCTCCCATGAATATACTTACATGCTGACGTATTCATGTAGTAGAGTGCTCACAAAATCAGCAGACAGAAAGCCACTTGGGAGGAAACAAGTCCTCATGGACTTGAGGAAAAAAAGAGAAAGGTGAACAGAAGATAGATATATAGGCTTAAATGCTGCCATTGAAACCTAACACTCACTTTAAATATTTATACTGAAGCCATTAAGTTGGATCCAGTAAATAATTTAAACTGTAGCGCAGAATACTTGAAATGGAATTGGAACTGAACAGAAATATCTGAAGACTTGAAATACCATCCGGAGCCCTCTAAAATCACCAAAAACTAGAGGATGCTGAACTGCCAGACCTTAAAGGGGTTTTAACCTGTTTCTTGCTGGGGTGTTAGCGCCTTCCCTGGGGTCCGAGGATGATCCATTCCGTCATTTGAAGTTAAATCCCTGAATCCTGTCCTGCACCTCGTTGCGGCTCCTCACCGCTTCCTTTGAAAGAACTGTAGCTGCTGCTTACCCTCCTGTTCCAAGCCTTCTTTGTGCAAGGTGACTTTCTGATAGGAATCTCCTGCCCTGACTGTTCATCAGTCTCTGAAGCAGTGTGAAATCCTGGTTAATTCTATTCTCCACCTGATGGCTCAAAGCCGCATCTGTCACCTCTTTAGCCATCTGGCTGTGCAGTCTCTTTTGGAAGCTGTCTGTGATTCAGAAGGATGCAAGGAGAACCAAAACAAGGCAAGCATGTCTTTGCTGTGGTTAGGGTCACTTAACTGGGGGAGACCTGAGACCTGGTTTCCGCTTCTTTCTCTCAAATCCTGTCACTATGTTTAATGCAAGTAGGTGAAATGGCACCGCTTCCTGCTAGGAAGTTTGGGTGAGAGGAGATCTTTGGTTTTAAGGGTCCCATTACTAAATACTTAAAGCTTGAGTGTGTGCTGTGAGGGGTCTAGTTACTTAAAGCTTTGGCTTTCACTAGGCAGGTGGGAGGAACTCTGAATTATTTTTTAGGATGCAGTACGTACTACTTTGAACTGTGTTCACTGCAGTAAATCTTGTCTGACATATATCTTGAGTTACACTGACAGTGCATCTGAGTCAGGAATTACTTGTAACTCTTTAGGTGGTTAGATAACCTATTTATCACCTATAACAGAAGATTAATAGAAGGACAAGAAATGTTGACAAAATAAAAGATTTAGTGTGCTTTTGCTAATGTTGTCTCCTCTTGGGTCTCTTGCAAATCCTGATCATGTTTGCAGAAATCCAGAGAAAGCTTTACCTAGACCATTATGAAATTCCATTGGTGTGGTGCAACATTTTGAAAATGTTTTTTCCTCTAGTCAGATAAAGACAGCTGACTGTATAGCAAAATGGAAGGGCAGGAGTGACAGGGAAGAGATATACAAATTGATTACATTCGGTGTGGAAAATTAATGTGCTTCATTCACACTGTGTTTAAATGGGGAGGAAGACCAATTTGTCATTTAGATTACTTTATGATTTAACAGTGGAAAGAATGGAAATGAGATTTTTTTCAAAAAAAAAAGCCTGAAAAATGAAAGCAAGGGAAACATGGCATGCTAGCCTGTTCCATGATGAACACACTTAGTGAATTTGCCTTTTCTTTTCCAAGTGAAAAATTATGCAGGAGCAGAGTTTGATTTTTTTGTTTGTTTGTTTATGAATGAGTTTATTATTTGCTGTGAGTTGTTCATTTTAATGAATTACTGCTTTAATTTTAGGTGCTACCTGTCTAAAAGCACTCTAAGTACTCTATAAATTGGCAGAAAAGAGAGAATGACATTTTTTGGACAGGAGAACAGTTTTCTTAAGATTATCAGACAGCAATGACAGCAATTTTGTGCATTCTTTTGCAGACCTGTGGAATTGGTTCCTTTTGGTCCAATTAAGATAACCTAGGAGCTCATGGTATTTCATGCTGGCAGCTAATAATCCTCACAGCCAAACGTCAAATCAAGGGATTCACTTGGTCCAACACTTTCCAGCTATGCTGTTTCTCCCTGACTAAGCTCCCTGTAACAGTGAAATATAGAAATGAGATGTACCCAGTGAACAGGGTAAGAATTTATCTTTGTGTAATCATCATGAGTCCAGGTATGCTTTCCAGCGAAGGGCAAAATTTTAACTGCCTTTTCAGTCATTTCTCACCAAAAAATAATGCTTTTGGAATATGCATTGTCTTTCTTGAGCGTATTTATATGGAGAAGATATTTCCCCCTTTTCTTAGGGAGATCTGTTCAAAGCCCAAAAGCATTTCTGTTCTGCTGCTATACATCCGTCGCAGGAAGATAACAGTATGGGTGTTGGGCATCTGCATTCATTTAGTTCACAGTGCATAGAAATCACATCACAGTGGTAGTAAACGTCACAGTCACAAGGCAATAATAGCTCCTCCTGATTTTGTCAGTTAAGGGGCCTGTAGGTTCATAAACCTGCTCTTGAAGCACATCTGATCACCTTTACTTTTACCGTGGTCTAGACCTCACTGAGGATTGGTCTTGGGGTTCTCCAACTGGGTACTCCCTTTGAGTGACAGTAAACTGCAAGGTGTATTCCTGGCCGGCCTAAATCAGTATCAAATCAAAGCAGCCCCCACCAGCCTGTGCCTGGTGTAGACAGCAGGTTTTTAGCACTAGCTGGGTTTTTTTTCCAATAGATTTGCTGCATTTTCACTGCTATGCTTATTAGCACAGACATAACTATATAATACCCAGGAATATTAGAGAACAATAACAGTTTCACATAATTATGTCATTTATAGCCCTTAAACGTTATCATACATCGTCATCAGTGTGCCCGTGCCCCCATATACGCGTCTGTTTTTGAAAGCCTCAGAGATATTCCCCCAGATCGCACATTCGTTAACAAAGGTAATATTTGACCTGGTATGTTTTTAAGGAAGACTATAAAAACTATTTGCGCTATGTTACGGTAGCTAAACCCTTTGTCTACATTTAATGGCCAAAAATCCTTGAAAATGTTATTAGGTACTGAAATACAGTGCCCATCTCAAATACGGGGTCCACTGGAAGAGCTCTGGTGATGCAGAATTACTGCAGACTCTTTTCCACCGGTGCTGCTCCTAAAGATGAGGCTCGTGTGGCTTGAAGCACAAGCAGGGACATGCTGATTCATTCTTCTCCTTAATTACCTTCCTTCAACAATAGTCAGCAGTGGAAATGGGCTGTCCAGGTCCTGTGGTAGGGGAGCAGTTGCCAGCTGGGTGGGGGTGCAGCACCGAGCTTCACAGTGTGCACGAGACTCCCGCACAGTACGTGTGTTTTCTACTTCACTACAGCGGCGTAGAGGTTGGCCTATTTTCTTAATTACCAGAGGTTAAAGTAGATTAGTGAGAGGCAGGTTAGGATAACTGCTGTTTTTTCCAATGAGGGTAAAGGTTAGCAGCTATTCTCTTTCATAATAGTAAAATTTTGACCTTGTATGTGAAGGAAAAGCTAAAAACCTGTTGGAATCTCCTTGCTATCTCTGCCAGTAAGCAGCTTAGATGGTGGCTAACCATCTAGATTGTAACGTTGGTTGCTATGATTTTGCCAAACTAAACCACTTTAAGAGATGTTTGTCTGTAAGGGAAAAAAAAATCTTCATTTAATGAGAAGAGCAGGACAGTCACCCAGGATAGCTCTTGTTGTTTTTCTGAGAATCAGCCTAAATGCAAGTAGCATATGAATGTCTACAAGCTGTAGCCATCACTTTTCATACTTCCCTTCCTGCCTTCTAACTTTTGCAATGAACAGGCCGAGGGAAGCGAGGGAAAGCAGTTCAGTCATGGAATTAAAGACAGCGCAACATTACCACCTTCTGAAGATGCCTTACTTCTGAGTGCTTAGTTTAGCAGCATCTCGTTATTTTAATCCAATAAGAAATTCATCTCGTTTATATATGTATGGTGTCAATATACCCTTCAGTGAAGGAGGTGGTATACCTTAAACTACTGGCAACTTTATTTACTCATTTTGCATAGTTGTTATGGTGCAAAGCTTAATATGTCAAATGCAATTTCTCAATCAAGCATTGCATTATCAGCTAGTTTTTAGCATCATTTGAATGTGCCTTAAGTTAATATTTTGAACAAAAAGAAATACTGAAAAATAATTCTAAAAAGTTCTCAGTAAAATACTTTTAACTTTCCATTTTTACATATGTCACTCTACAAATTTTCAAAACTGAACTATTCTGTTTCTGTTTAAGAACTTTTTTAGTATAGGAAATGTAGAAGAAATTTACAACAGTTTTGATATGAATTATGCAAAACCTTTCACAAAGACTTATTTTCAGCTTAGCATTTTTTATTTTTTCCCTAAAAATGTTTTTTTCTTTTTGCTAATTTATTGCATTATAAGTAAACCTGCTATTTAAGAAAATCCTTTAAAGAATTTTAATGGATCTTTGGCTGATATATGCACAGTGTTAGCATAAATTTCTGCTTGGTACATCTGTGCGCTGAAGGTTGTAGAAACAATTCTTTGCTAGAGAAATATGTGCTGGGTATTTAGAATACTGCCATGTAAAACAAAAGCATAAGAATGACTGCACTGTTAGAGTATTATTTCATACAGTTTCACAGTGAGCTTTCTTTAAAGAGAAATAAATATTCTGTGAACTCATTGTGTAGGGGTATGTCTGTAAGCATATATTACACACACACACACAAATTTTGTATATATGAATCAGATAATCTTCTAAAAGCTCGTGTGCTGTGTTGTCCGGTGTACACGTGATTTATAGAGCAAAAGCTCCTTTGGAGCTTTGAACTCATTCCCCTTAAACAAGCAAGGTCCTGTTCGTAGGCAGGATTCTTTAAAGCGCTCCGCTGTCGAATCTAAAAAAAAAAATTAAAAAAAAAAAAAAATTATCCAGGCTCAATTTGTGACTATAAAGGGATTCTAACTAAAAGGATTTGGCCAAATAGCTGACTCCCCTCCCCTCCATTTTGAGATAGTCAAAAGTATTGCCCTGTAATGAAGGCCATTTATCTACCAAAGGACCAGACAGCTGGGAAGAGCTGAGTGTGTCAGTTCTGTATGCGTGTCTGAGCAGCTGAAACTGCAGCTATTAACCATGTAGTGCTGTACTACAACTTGTCAATAAATCAGAATAGATTTAGCAATTTATGGCTTTTTTCTTTGTAGTGGAAAGTGGTTTTTTTGTTTTTTTTCATTCAACTAATTTCTAAGGTATGTAAGCAAATTTTACACTCTGTATAAGTTCATCCCTGTAAATAGTCAGGCTGATGGGTTAAAATTTTGAACACTTGTGATCATGGGGAAAATGGGAAACCAGAGTGGAAGTTCTCTGCCTCTGACTTGGTTTATCTACAGTTCAGATAACTCTGTGTTTTGTACCCCTAGCTCAGTTGTCTTTGTACCACATGTTTTTCAAAACCTTTATTTACAATTTATTTTCTATAATTTGTGATAATTATGATGTACGTGATAGATAAATACAGCAAAGGGCAAGGATGGACAAAATTCTGATTTGGTACTAATGGCTGAGCAGGATATTACAAGTTATCTGGCCCAGATCTTCAGGAGATGTTTAAGCAGTCAGCCAACGCTCTGTTTCAATAGCTGTCAGGCACTCATGTCTCTTTGAAGACTCTGATTGTGAGTTTAGGTAACACAAATTTATTTTAAGCTAATTTCTTCTGGCTAAACAAATAATGAAGAGCAAAATTGCACCAAAGAGCATTCAAGTTGATGAAAACCATGCCTTTGGTTATTTTCACTGGACTTTAATTCCATTTGAAGTTTGGTTTTATTCTCATTACATATTTCATGGTTGTAAAGCTAGAAGAAGCCATTAGATTATTGAGTTCAAGCTTCTGTGTAATGTAAGTTCTTAATGTCACCGTGTTATTTATACATTTAGCTTCTGTACAATGAAAGCACAAATAGAATGTATAATGCCCGTAGTGTTCTCCCATAGAAGTATTTCCACTAAAGAATACTTCTATTCTTTTCCAGTTTGCAGTGTCACTTTATCTGAAGGTCCCAGTGGAGTTTTAGGCCTGTATTTTAGCTCTTAAAATAATTTTAAACAGTTATGCAAGTGGTAGAATAAAGGCACTTGGGTACAAAGCTTAGTTGTCCAATTTCTAAATAGTTTAGATGCTAAGCCTGTAAAATAAATTATGTATAGCTTGAATGTAAATGAACAAAGAATACTAGTTTTCCTTTGGGAATTATCTTTAATTTAAAAAGAAAAGTGTGGGTTTTATGTAACTCTCAGCTGGGAATGCATTTTTTAGCAAAACAGCTCTTCAGTGTTTTGAAAATGTAGTTCTGCTTAAGCTACAGGCTCAATAAGAAGTCAGCATATAGCCAGTTCCCATTTAAGAGCTCAACCCAACCGAGCTTGGTTGGCTTAGTAAAGAAAAGGCTGTAAATGGAGTTCTTACAAAACGCATTCCAAAAAATTGTGTGCAGGATGGAGGCTGTGGGTATTTTCTTCTCCCCTGCAGTCCCATGGGGTATGAGGTGCTCTATGGGCACCACCGCAGACATGAAACCTGGGGCTTCTACACCACGAATCCGGAGTTTCAGGTTTCTGTTGGTGTTTATGGGCTCTTGATAGATATAGATATATATAGATATATACAACAAAGGAGCTTTGTTCTGTTTTTTCCATTATTGTAGAATCATTTACTTAGGGCTCTAGGCTACACCATGGAAGAACAGCGAAGCTGCTGGGTTTGATCCATAGCTGTTTTGCGTAGCCGTTGGGTTTTGCTCCCCCCTGCCTGCAGGCTGGGCAGCCCCGTGCTGCACAGTGGCCGGGCTGTCTCGTCTCGGGGTGCCTGCCAGGCTCTCTTGGGGTGCCTGCCGGGCTGTCTCATCTCGGGGTGCCTGCTCGGCTGCCTCCTGGCCTGCGCCAGGTGCCGCTGCGCTCCGAGGAAGGTGGCCCTGCGTCCCTCCCTGGCCTCTGTGAGACCACCTCACCTCACCCCACCGCAGGGTGCCCCCGGCCCTCTTGCTGCCCCAGGAGTGGCGCGGCCACCGCTGAGTGAGGGGGTGGGCTGTTCCTCGGATGTGTTCAGACTCTTCTGTATGCACGTACCCGAGGCTGCCCTTCTCGAGCGCTGAGTTTCTAAGCTCTTAACTTCTGTTTGTGTGGCACCAGCAGCTGTGCTGGTGTGGCCACTTCTCTATTTTGAAATAACATTTCTCAGACTTCAGCTTCCCTGCCTTTGCATACCGGTTTGACACTTAGGACGTTCAGTAGGGCTTGGGTGCTTTGCTGTGTTCTCCTGGGCTGGGGATGGGAGTTACTCTTTGCTGTGTTGAACCTCCTTAAATTCAGGTGTTCAGTTAAGGCTTCTGCTCACTCCAGAGCTTTCCTGCTTGCACAGCAGCGCTTGCCAATAAAGCTGTCACTGGTTTGGATGGGTGAATGTTTGCCTGATATGATCAGGAGTCTGTCTGGAAGAGGGGAGGGCCACCGAGACATTTGGGCAAGTGTCACAGAAGAAAACCATCAGATTGCGACACTAGGATACTGATCCCTTTTTGCAAAACTGCAACACGAAAAGCTCTGTATCCCATTATGAGGTAACAGCAGTTCTGGGAACCACCTCTCTCAAATCTGCATACAGCTGTAGTTCTCGTTTTCCCAGATAACGCGGCGATCGGCTTCAAAGGGGCAGTGAGGAATGGAAAAGAGGAAGGGCTGTGACTTTTATTTAACACCTGCCTCCTAGAAAGTGTGTCCATGAGTGTCTATGCTGTGCCACATGCACGACTCCAGAGTACTCAAAACTGTTCTCTGAGCCTCTTAACTGTGTAACTTGAAAGAGTTATCCTGGGAACTTCGTGTGCTCTTCATGCTGGATGTTTTCAGCTCGGGTTAATTCTGTTAACTTTGACTATCTGGTTGGCATTACATACAGACTAAAAACTACTCAGCTCATAGAAAGAGCACTGGTGTTTGTCTTAAAGGTTTTGTCGTGTGTAAAAGGGAAAAACTCTTATTTCTATTGATTCACCTTCAGACCAAATAGCAAATTCAAAGAGAAATAACTAAGTGAAGAGAAATTACTAAGTGGCAGAAGGGAACAAGGAGCGTGTTTCCCGGGCCTCAGTCTGAAAGGTCATATACCCGGCGTCTCGTGAATGTCAAGTCTGAAAATGAAAAAGCGGTGTAAATAAACCAGTGCCTTTGCACTGCTGGTTGGCACGTTCCTTCACTAGCTCTTGCTGTCCCTCCTGTCAGGATCTGTCACTGTGAGGGAGATGATGAAAGTCCCCTTATCACACCGTGTCGCTGCACAGGGACCCTGCGCTTTGTCCATCAGGCCTGCCTGCACCAGTGGATTAAGAGCTCGGACACGCGCTGCTGCGAACTCTGCAAGTATGACTTCATAATGGAGACCAAGCTCAAACCCCTTCGGAAGGTATGGTGCTTTTGAATTTAATTATCCTCAAATGTCAAATGGCCAGAACAGCTGTGCAAAGTACTGGCACAATTAAAGAAATATCTGCCTGTCCAAAATGGCTTTGTATTTACTGCTGTTAAATCAGTCCCGGTGATTTTATTTCTACATTTAAGCTGGTTAATTTACAGCAGCAGAGGCTTTTGAGTAGACTCTCTTGCAAAACTCATGCAATATAAATGCACAAGCAATAGTCTTTTGTCTTTTGGATTTTTATCTTCAGCTTTTTGTTAGTGGCTTATCTGCCTGTTTTGAAGCCAGAAAGTAACGGTACTTGTCACATTATGCTCCTGAGTAACACAGGCAAGTTCACCCCAGTAATTTTTATGCTGAGCCCATAACTTCTGGTTGAGAATGATGCTTATACCAATGTGGAGGGAGCAATTATGGAGTAACATAGTCAATCAATTTAGCTGCATCTGTTCTAACTGTTAGACTTGTGGGCAAATTAATCACTCATACATTAAGATTAGTTAATGGAATTTAAACTAAATCAGGACAACTTTGCATCCTGAAAGTCAAGTGTATGTTATCTGCATTCATCTGTTTTCAAGGATAAGTCAATATAGTGGTACGTAGTTTGTCAATATAGGGAAGGTGAAGCGTTTGGTAAAACATATGTGGGTTTTGTTTTCTCTGGAGTGAAAAATTTCTCCTCTGATTTTTCTCTAAAAATGCTCTCATTCTTTTGGGGTTTTGTTGCATCTTTAAAGTTTGAGTCAATTTAACAGGGCAAGTTTTGATTTAAAATAAATTTCAGTGGGAGAACCCTTGAAAAACAGGTAGAAACTATTAGCTCATAACTAGGATATGCACGTGTAACAGTGCATCAATAGTCATTTTGATGGCAAAAGACGTTTTGTTTTTGTCAGCCTTGCACAGGTAGCAGCAGTTCAGTGAAAGGAGAGCAAATGGAATTCCTTTTAATTTCCCATCTAGAGAAATTTTCGAGTAAGTCCCTGATGATAAACCACGTTGAAGAGAGAATTGGGATTGATTTGACAAGCAAAGCTTGTGATAGGAAAGGACACAGTTCTCAAGTGCCAGGTAGATCTTGCCAGGTAGGCTGGAAATTAAAACAAATGTAAATAAACTAATGGTTAAAAATGTAATTATATTGACTTAGGTTTTGGTAATGGCAGATAGATTTTAACTAAGGTGACAGGAAGGAGATAATTGTATAAAATCCCTGGCCTGTAGCATATCTTTGGGGGATTTTTTCTGTGTTTATGTTTCTATTTTCAACACAAATTGCTTTAACCTTCCATCTAACAAGTATGGTTGCAACAGCTACTTCCCCAAGAGAATATACAGATATCAGTATTTTTAACAAAAGCCTTTTCCTGACTGTGTTAGATAATAGAGCAACTTATAAAAGATGGAAACAAAAATTATGGCATTCAAGGAGAAAAGGAATGAAAAACGTGCATAACTGTTGGTATCAGAAGTAGGCACTTTTAAATGTCTGTGTGTGGTCATTGCCACCCACTCTCCCTTTTTCTTCCTAATTGAAAGGAATTAATGGAATACTGGCAGACTGAGAGTGGTAATGCAATTCCTGCAAGTCTGTAATTTCTTAACTGAATGATTACCACCTTACTCATCCTTGGTTCTCAGGTATGGTTTTTTTATTTCTGACATGAGAAAGATAAGTCTCTTCTTCCAGACACGATATTTTTGTTTCTGCTCAAAGCAGTACTCAAAGGCAGTTTATCTGCCTGGCAGTAAATGCTAGCAGCATTCCCCCCCTTCAAATGCAGTGCTAACAAATATTTGTCTGTATAGTATGGACAGCATCTAATTATAGATCCTTTCTTATAATGTACACCCGTTTCAGAAGCTAAAATCAAATCTTTCCAAAGATTTCAAAGTTAAAATGAGTTATACTTTTTGCATCTATAGCATTCGACTGTATCACCCTTCATAGGTTATACTAAACTAAATACATCATCCCTAAATAAGTGTATGCACTACCATCACCATTGTTCACAAATTTATGAAACACTGAAGAACAGTGGATGAGAGGCTGTTTTGTAAACCAAGAGTTTTGACAGCTGCAGCGAAGGCAAGGTAGGGGAGGAAAGGGTGATCATCAAGAGACCTGCAGGGTACGTACAGCTGACTGGTAACTTTCCACTCAAATGTCTTCTATAAAAACCACTGGAAGTGTGTTATGTCAAGGCCTACGTATTTTGCAAAAATGGAAAGTTCCGGTGAAACACTGTCAAATTCCTTGCAAGTTTGTAAGCAGCCCGGTAGCGCAGCTGCAGGGCATTCCCCAGGAGGCCAGGTTTTCAGAAGGTGGCACGGATACTGGTTACCTGTGGGACAGGCAGCTCCTAAAGCTGAAACTCTCCACAATCCTGTCGTCTTGATGCAGGACCTGAAGAGCACTAGAGACTCTAGGATTTCCAGACCTTCTTGAAGGCTTTAGGTGGTGCAGAGGCTTGGCTCAGGAGAGCCTTCCATCTCCAGCACTAAGTCCAGCCTAGCAGCAGTGAATTAAAATTTCCCAAATCTCTGCAATTCTCTGATCATAATGGCAAGGACATTATGAACAGTGGCAGTTATATCTGGAAATGATGCAATTCTTGTCAGCTTTGCCATCTGCCAAGTGGAAACAGCAAAATTGACCAAAAAAATGTATTTATTTTGCTAATAAATTTTGAGGCATTCTGAAAACAAATTTCATTTCAGTGTTTACTAAATAAAAGACCACAGGTCTAGCTCCATCAAAAGAGTACCTATTCAATTCCATAAGAAACTCACTTTATTTAAAAAAGGGTAATTATTTCCCCTAAAGTGAAAGTTTCTGCCCAAGTCCAGAAGATGCCATTTCCATGACCATTAGACCTGGATTTGAAGTGACATTCTACAAGTGAAAGGGTCACATTTCTCAATCAGTTTTTATTTTTAATCTTTACCTCACTCATGATGTGAGATTCTAAAGTTTGATTCTTGACTGTGCATTGCTCCATTATGATTTTTATCATAATACATTTGCAACTTCCCAACCGTTAGTCTCCTGAAGGGAAAAAATTACAGACACAGGACTTAATTACAGGTATCTATGCTTTTTGCAGTATCACAAAAGCAGAATTTAAATGTAAAACAAATTATTTGATTCAACTGGTGAATTACCATGTTTATTCGTGCCTCAGTCTGTCATGCGCTCTCAATGTTTCCTAACAGTTTTTTATCAAAGTCCAGGGGTTTACAGCAAAATCGTTTCAATATCATGTCATATAGCTGTTAGCACCCATAAATGACAATGTCCAGCATACTAAGCTAACATAAATCAAGATACCTTTATTAAATCAGTAGGCTCATGCCAATATGCAAGTTATTTAATTGCAGAATCCCTGAAAGCACAAGACATCAAATAAAACTTAGTTTAATCGTTTTAGTGAGTCTTAGCATTGAAGTAATCCTTTTAAGCATTCATCAACAGGCATTGCACGTGTTTCATGTACTTGAGCAGGTCTAATTACTTGGCTAAATATAAATTTAGAGGTTAAATATTACGCATTGCTTAGTGTGTCTGTTTTATTTCTCATGTCTGTCCATGGTTACAAATAATGCAGTTGCATTTGTAACTTTACCTTTCAGCATTTGCAATCCATAATGCAGAATTTCTCATTTATGTAGTGACTTTATTTATCATGGAAGGAATTAGAAAGTGGCAAGAAGCTTGTGTGAGTTCCTTATTGAGCTCTCTCAGGTAATAGTGTCAGCCTGAGAAAACCACTTCATCTTTAAAAAGGATGTATCCCGGTAAAGTAGCACCTGCATTTCATATTTCTTGAATTTGGTGTTTGAAGCATAGTAGAAACAGGAACTGAATGAAAATACTGTGAGTATGAAATGGATTAAAGTGTCAAATTACAAGGTGCTTAAAATGCAGAAATGTCTTCAAATGGAGATTTCTCCACAGTGTGCTGCTATACTTCAAAATACTTTTCATATTTAAATTTTGTTGTCCATCTAAGATGCTGGTATCTGATGGAATGTTTTACTTTGATGCATTATCCCAACAGGTTATGCTGTGGTGTCAGATACGTCTATTTTCTTTCCTGATTTTGTTTTATATTTGGAATTCTTTTCAAATAATGTCTTATTTATGAGGCATAAGCAGTATTCCACAGTGTTACCGTGTAGTTACTTTTGGTCATTAAGGAAGAGCAAGTGAATTTTTTGTTTAGGGAAGCATTATGTACCAGTTGAGGTTGATCTTCTTTCACATAGAAAGGGTATCTGAATTAATCCCTTTTGAAAATAGGGGATTGGGAGTGTTCGTTTAGAACAGAGTCATAAGTTTCTGTCAAATTAAACAGAAGCAAAGCCAGTCTTAAAATACTGGTAACGGAAGAAACTTTATGTTGTTTATTTTGAATTGTGTGCATGTATCTTCTAAGTGTTTGATCCTCTCTATTCGTATTTGCTTATACAGTGATAAATAGTACTTCTAAATGTGGTAATAGGTGCCTCTCTTTGGGTTTTACACCCTTGAACTCTGTGCAACTTCTTGTGTACCCAGCTGCTGCCATTAGAGAAGGAAGGAATGCTCTCTCTCCGCTTGCTATCTTATATTTTATAAATAACCAGATGTAATAAGAATGATAAATGTCCATGCTAGCTTTAAATCTTATATAGGATTAGAGGTTTAAGTCCCAGTTGGAGATAACATGGTTCACAAGTGTCCAGAGCTGGGTATTTGGGTCCTGGCGAGAAGTTACAGAACAGGCTAGCTCAGGTCCCCGTACAAAGCCAAACGCAGTTCAGGCAGGTGAGTGCCCTGCGTGGCTGGATTAGTGATTAACGGGTTAAATCAGTTTGGGGAAGGTTTCAGCTATTTAGTATGACGCGATGTAACTATTGGATCAAAAGCAAATACTTAGGTTTACTATAGCAGGTTAAAGATAGCCTGTTCGCAGCAAAGCCAAGGGTCCGTAGGAACTGTGTAACCGGTTAAGACAAGGTCTGAGCCAACAGACAACTTGTGGGTGATGCCCAGCTGTAAAGCAGAGAAATGGGCAATTCCACAGGCTCCTTAAAAAAACCAAACACGTGAATCAGCTAGGGAAGCAACAGAAGACAGTCAGAATGCTGCTTTGAGAGCTTTTTTGTCTATGACAAAAGGAACATCTAAACTGAACCTCTAAGTCCCATTTCTCTCCCAGACATAATGTTTCACTCTGGAGCAGGGACACATCTGCTTCTGCTCATCATTGGACTTAAAACTCCATAGGATGCTTTTTTTTTTTTTTTTTTTTTTTTTTTTTACAAAACAGTTGTCAACTGCAGTACTCTAAATCCAGTTGTTCATTCCTAGTTCTGATTAGTTCTTAGCTAATGTGTGAGCACGCCAGATTCAGCTCCCTTCTCTGTGCTCAATGCAGCCATATAAAAAGAGTAAATCTTAAAAAATATAACTGCCTGCAGGAATTCATTCACAACTGGATGCTTTGTGGATAAATCTTTTTCTGTAAAATCTGGTAGCATGCATGGTGAATTCAGTGATGGCAAAATATGTTGAGGGTGTTGATTTATTTTGGGTTCAATGCTAGCTGGATAATTCCTATTTACATTCCTTATTTAAGAATATGGTGATCACTGCCAGAAGTGGTATAGTCTGCAGAGACATCTTTGTCAAATCCTACTGTGAAATTAAAAGTGGTCGCCAGAAGAAACCTCTTCTCCTGCCAGAGCAGACTCTCAGAACCAGAAGAGACCTGCAGTCTCGCAGGAAAAAACAGAAACTTGGAGCACTCATTACTGCACCACTTGCTGTTCACTTCTTATTGCCCTGCGCTGTGAAGTATGAACCACCTGACTTTTTCATCATTTTTCTAATAAGGCTCATGATAAGAAGCGATAGCTAATATTGCATAGGTCAGGTAATGTTGACTTGCTGTGGGATTAGTTCCCTTTTAACTCAATTTGGTGAATACTTTGCAGTCCTTAACATAGAAGAAGAGCCTACATTTCCTTTTGATTTCTGGTGCAGCTACACCGTGTTGTCAAGGCAACCTGCTCTGGTGTTATCTTTCTTCCAGAAAACTGTCTCAAAACATTGCTAGCCTCAAATCATTTCTCGTAATATGTGGGGTCAGATACTTCACCAGTATGCACAAAGGCACAAAGCTATTACTTTCTTATTGGCTATCATGTCGTTATGGTGAATAACCTCGTGCTCAAGGGAGAATGTGTATATTAAAGCTTTTAAAGTAAAAATAATGCTATAGCATTTATATCCTGTTGGGAGGCCTCAAGGATGCAAGGGGCTGCTTTGTTCAGATGATTGTATTCCTGGCTTTTGAGAGACAGTAGCAGAGCATTACTGCTAATTCATCTGTATATAGATAGCGTGCTGTAGTTTGCAGAGTAACGTTGTCTTGCAATTTGTGCCCTAACAAGAATAACGGATCTTAGCTTTGTCATGGTGGTAGAATGTGGGTTAGCTTTCCATCTCCATATTTCTTTGTCTTCCATTCAACGCAACTTTTGTTTGTGCAACTGTTCCATTTCCCATGGGCTTCTAACAAGAGATTCTGACCTCTTGTGCCTCATAGCTTGAAACCGCCATGACATACCCTTAGGCTTGCAAAAAGTACTGTGAGACTTTGCTGGGGCATCCCCACGTGCAGCATCCTTCCTGGAGGCGGAACAAGATGTTTTGATTGTCATTGCTTTGAACTTGTATTCTTTTATGAAGCAAAGAAAAAAAAAAATTACACCAGAAATCGAAACAAACCCTGTTTCCTCTTCTAGTAACCAAATTTGCTACTTCTGCTGCTCGGTACTATTTACAAAAGCAAAGGGAGTTCAGGAGATTGTCCAGCTCTGGGTATTGGTGGTGTTACGCGCTGGTCACATCCTTCTGTGTTTTCTGAAGCTGAAATAAACAGTTTGGTCTGAGCTGTTTTCAGATGCAACTTGAATCAAAAGGTTTTGCTTCCATCTTACTTAGAGGGTCCCACCCCATCCTGCAGTTCTAATTTTTAAAGAACTTGAGGTCTCCTTTTCATTTCAGCCCTTTCAGTGTTCCATTTGACAGCTCGGCCTCGTCAATAGTTGTAACAGAGGAGGGGCTAGGTAGCTGAAGCATTGAAAATAATTAAGAGAATCTCTTGATACTGGCTTTATATCTAAAAATGTAAATGGAGTGATGCCCTGACACAAAATGTATAGCAAGTAATATAGAATTTAAAGAGCATAATCAACCCAAGCATTGACCTTCACCAGTCATGGACTTCTGTAAAAATGCCATTTTTACTGTTTAATTTTGAAGCTGGGGATTTTACCACCTCTAATGGGAGTGAGCTGCTGTTCATGAGCCGATTGATGTATTAATCTCTCACATAACTAACACATACAATTTCACAGTGGTTATTTGCCTCACATGTATTTTGCCTGGGACCTATTGATGTGAGAATGACCTGAATTAATTCGCAGGCTGATGCTTGCTTGGTGGTGGAATGCATGCGAAAATGGCTTCTCTTGAACATAGTGATGTTCTCTTGAACATAGCGATACGGTACTTGATCTGATTTATGATCAAATAGGATAATTATCAATTTAGTCAGTATATTTTATAATTTTTAGTGTTAATTTAATTTTATTCCTGTATAATTTTATTAGATTTACTTGAGGGGAAAAAAAGAGAAGCTTTTCCTCCAGGAATTATGCAGATCTTTATTCATCTGCTCCAATTTATATGTGGCAAAATTGGAATGTATGGCATTTGTTGGAGGTCCTTCAGAATGAATAGCTTCCCTCAGCACTTAGACAGAACACTAGGCTGTAGTTTTGTGTTAATTACTGTAGCCTTTCCTCAGCACAAATTTCCTCTATTTCATTTTTATTTAATAGGATCAAAAGAGTCTCTCTTGTAGGAAAATTAAAAGACGGAAAAGGTAGCTGTACCTATTCATTGGGAAATTGGTATTCTTGCTAAAGTCGTATTTATAGATAAGAAAGCACATCAGCGCCTTTTTTTAATTTTTGTTAGGTGGTGATTCAGACATATGCACATATACTATATATACATAGTTGCAAAAATAAGATACATCCAGATATGTTTCAACAACAATGTATTTAAAAGGTTTTTGGTTTACAAGGACGTTTGAACCAAGCTTATCTCTGTAATGATTCAGACAGATTTGGTCAAGGGAAGCTCAGAAGCTGAATTACATTTCCCATACAACATAGGTCAGTTGCTCTCACAACTTCAGGAAGAAAATAATGACCATAGGAAAAGAATTAGTGTTCAGGTTCACTTTCACTATTGATTTAGTGGGTGATGGAGGGCAGGGTGTGTGAGAATTAGCAAGAGCATCTTTGATCTATCAAAGTGAAGGATAGAAAATGAGATAAAAAGACATGCAAGATGTTCTTGAGGTTCACCCAACGCTACCAAATGGCTGCTCTCCACTCAGTGACTTTCAGATGTGGCTGCCTTCCCTTTCCAGTCGACTGTACTGCTCTTCTCACAGGACTCCTCAGCATGCAAAGGTACCGTTGTACCCTTCCTCCCTCCACTTGCTGCTATACTTCTCTCCATTCCTCTTGATGTGATGCTGAAGGGCCTTGGGCTGTAGCAATGTAGTGCACGGTTCTGTAGGCCAGATTGTACAAGTTCTTCAGGTAAATGGCTTTAGGTTTTTATTCTGTAAGATACAAATTAGAACTTTAAAGAATTTTGCATATTGTAAAGAGTGTTTAAATTACTAATGTGTCAAATGGGAGAATCAAGGATGTGATCAGCAAACAAAAAAGACCCAAGTGCATTTAGTACGAGGCAGTAATAAGAATGCTCATGCTTGCACTGGTCTAAGAGAAGGCAAAGAGGTGAAAATTATTTTCTAGGTGGAAGGTGGAGTAACTAATATTCTGTTGTAACTCCTGGAGAAGACACTGTACATCATTTGTAATTACAGCTAAATAAACAGAAAGTATATTTGTTGATTTAGCTTTTCAGGTGTCACCAGTTTTGTTTCATCATCTCTAATTTCAGAATGCATGCTTCAGGATACTTCTCAGCAGGCTAGAGGATTTGATATCGAGGAAATTAAGCAGTGTGATGAATACTAAAGAGAAAGTGATTCAAGTAAAGACTCTTAACAAAACTGATCGTGTACTATAACCATGTCATAGATGACATGTTCTAAGGGAACAGTCCTTCAGAGAAATTTCAATTTAATTGGACAGGACAAAAGAAAATGGAGAGACATACAAGACTATGTAATGGGTTGTTGATCTCCAGCATGTTGCTATATCCACCTTTCTCTCTAATTGCTCTTCTTTTCCTATTTCTACCATGCTATCCCAGCCTTCTGTCCACACCCATCACGCTGAGACCAAAATGCACTCGGATGTGCAAAGGGAGCCCATGTAACTCTGGCGCAGATTGTAGGGAGATGGTTTGCTATGGCTGCTGTAGTGGAGGAAGGATGAATGGTTGCTCTGACCCCAGCACGATCCATCTCAAATCCAGCACCAAGCACGTGTCGTGGTTGCTCCTCTGTTGCCCATGGAGTACATACTGCAAATTGCAGAACCCCCACCTCCTTCGGCTGGAAAATGAAATCTCAGCTTAGCTGGCCTTGCAGCAAAATTATGATCTGTGCTTTGTGGTATGGTAGTTTGGTTGACTGACTTTAATTTTAATGTTTTTTTAATGTATCTAAGTTATTGTTTGAGAGCTGGACTGACTGTGATTTAAAGGCATTTGCTACTTAGTGACTGGAGGAAAATTTCATGCCTTCGGTTAGGTGTGCTGCTCTTTAGAAAAGACAGAGTAGGCAGAGGCAGGAGACTAGAAGTGACACACAAACTGTAGAATTTTGATACATAGAATGATTGTAGAAATACTGTAGAGAGAGCAGATAATGGTAGCATCTGCTTCTGTTATTGCCTGTGGTAAAAGTTAGTGGAGACATAGATTCTACCCCTTTTTTTCCTTACTTCTTTATGGGTTGCCCACATGTGGCTTGTTTCTTGATTGTTAGGTAATAAAGGCATATGTCCAGGCACCTAAAGCAAATCTTTTCTAGAGTTCTAGATGTGTGCCTCTTGTTCTTGGGACCAAATGTTCCCCCTAGTTTTGCATTATGGTGATGGCTCACTCCTCACCAGCGGTTTAATATTTCACCTGCGGTTCATCTGTCAGGATTATCTTTTTAGATAAGGTAACTGAAGTGTACTGTGCTAGGAGATAATGATCCTTTTCTTAAATATAATGTCTTACAAGGCAAGTAAAGAAACAGCAGTTGTAAAAGAGAAGTTCATGATAGTACCGAAGGCTGATTGTGTAGACCTGTTGAACAAATAATTGGTTAATGTTGTTTCAGCATTCAAAGAGGATGATTGCAAAGTAAATACTTTGTAGAGTACTTTTGCATTCCATATATTGATGTAAAATAACTTCTAGCAGATGGGAGCTAGGAAGAAGCTCCCAATATGGAGAGATTACGCTATAATTACTTGCTGTGGGATTTCTTTCAGGTTTCTCTGAAGCATCTGGTGTTGGCCTCTGTCTGAGACAGAGTGCTGGATGAGAGGGACATGAAGCCTGGCTATTCCTGTCTTTCCAAAGCATAGCAATTTTTTTGTTTAGTCTGTGCTGGGATGATTAGGATGCAGGTACTGAAGTTCTTCTAGTTGGTAAATGACAAGTATTCTCAATAGTACTTCCAGATTGCAAAAACAGCTACTTCATTTTAGAAATTATCTTCTCAAATTACTTAATACCCCTATATTACACGTTTTAAGGGTCTGCTAATTGATGACATACACAGCTAAAAATCGCATAAGTTTGTGAAGCGTGCCACTGATTATATCACTCAAGTCCAGCTCTTTTAACTGTCACTTAAAAAAGAAATATAGCACTGTCTTGATTTTGATAAAACTGAATTATTAGTTCTTTGCAAACATTAATCTTAAGGTGTTAAAGATCTTTTCATTGTGTAGTTCTTTTATTACTCTAGGCATGAATATCCCACATAAAAGTGAACTAAAGTATGTTTGTCTTTAGAAATGCACATATTCCTGGTTCAGTTTTAAACTTTCAATAGGTGTTTTAAGTTGTACCAGCTCATCTAATTGAGATAACTAGATCAAGGTAAGCTTTGTGGATTGATACAGTTGTATGATGTCCCATATGACATGGGATTTTTAACATTTATTTCATTTTTGTGTTCAGTGGCTGACGTAGCAGAGTCTGGTCTTCTGTTCTTCATCCTTACAAGAGTTTCTTCTCTGGGTCGTATCTTATGACAAAAGCCAATGACAAATATATTTTCTGTGTTTTCTGTAAACCTCCCCAGTTCTTCCTCTCTGAATATCTTCTATATGTATTTGGGGAAAACAACATGGAGGAGGTGTTCCCATGGCCCAAACCCTCCTTTCTTCAGCCCTGCCACGTTCTGCTGGATGGTGTGAGGGGCACCCCTCGCCTTGGCGCAGGATGCATGAGGCACGCCTTGTCCTGCGCCGAGGGGCAGGCGCTCAGGCACAGCTGTAACCACGTGTTGTTTGGATGGCACAGAGTGGCCCAAACCACGTGTTGTTTGGATGGCTCAGAGTGGCCCAAAATGCTTTTATTCAAATTACAAGGTTTGAAGTCTCATCTCTCATCCACACTTCAAATCTGCGGGAGGCTATTTTATTCTCCTGATGTGTGGAACCCTGTTGTCCTTTATTACTATTATTTCTTCCTCTTCCATCCACTGCACAAATTCCATTCCTGCAGGCTCCTGTTGCAGCTGCTTTCCTCCTGCTGGTAGGTTGATAGTAGTGAACTGTCTGCTGTGGAGCCTGAGCCAATTAGTACTGCAAGAAGTGGCCAGAAAACCCTCCCTAACCCACAGAAAATAAATAACTCTGAGCTACATGCTCAGATTACGGGCACATCTTCACTTTCGGCTCACTTCTTCACGCACTGCTACAGTTCTTAAGAGTGGTTTTCAAAAGTGTTGGCTAGATCTTGCAAGCCTGGTTTGAGATCAGAAAGATGTTTTTCTGTGTATCCCTAGTCTGTGTGCAGAGTGCGGTTTCTACAACAGCCCCTAGTAAATAATTTTAGCCTTCATTTTGCAAGCATGATGATTTCCAGGTAGAGGTTGTCTCAAAGCCTTCTTTAGATTGTAGAAAGAATTTGGAAAACATTGCATGATGACTTTAGCTGTAGGTGAGAGCAGAAGGAAGTCCCGGCTGTGGGTGTTGTTTACATTACATTTGTGGTCATTTTTTTGCTAAATGATGGATAGGGCGAAAAACATCAGAACGGGGGAAATATTTAACGTCAGCAACGTTATGCCCATACCTGATACCCTGTCAGGCCTCCCTATGTGAAATTTTTAAAAATAGCGTTCCTGAAAATACCCAGGAGTTAGAAGTCCAAGCATTCATAGCATGTTGCAAAGTAACCCGTTAGCTCCCCCTTCGATTTGGCATCCTCAGTGATGAGCCCCTGCAGGACAGAGACCTTCGGTTGTGAAGAAGTGAATCTGCAAACCTGCAGAGATGGGGAGTTGCTGCAGGAAATCTGTGTAGACAAAAACCCGTGGCCAGCGTGACAGAAGATGACCGTTAGCAGGAGGTGACATGCTTACACAGAATGGTGGGTGGCAGCAGGCGGGCAGTAGATCTGCAGCCTGAAGGTGGGGAAAAGGAGCGTAAGCAGCAAAGCTTGCAAAGGGCCGTTACGTGGTGTGGTCATGGCTTCTGTGTGAGCAGTGAGAACTTTGGGTTCTGCGTTGGGCCATTATGAAACCACTTCGCAGAAAGCTTAACGTACAGGACAGAATTAAAACTGCAGATTTACTTCTGTTAAGAAGAGAGGCTGTACTGGGATTTCTTCCCCACATCCACAGACAACCTGTTTCAGAGGATATTAAAAATATCCATATTTATTTGTTGCATATTGATTAACCAAGCTTTTATTAGAAGTGACATGCAGGAGGCAAACTTTGGTCCTTTAAATAAGTACCGGGGATTTTCTCAGACTGTGTTACGGTAAAGGGAAGTGGTTGGGAACATATTATTTAGATGTTCCCTGCGAGTAGGCTATTCATTTTTTTTCCCGTTTTTAAATTCTTTTTCTTTCCCCAGAAGACTCATGACTGCGTTTTGTAATTGCGGCAGCGGGTTATGAAATCAGTAGCTGTTCCCTTTGAGTTTCAGAGCAAGTTTCTCCAAGAAACAAACCCAGAACAGGCGGTGGGACCCTAGGAGAGGGCAGTTTGGCCAGCGGTGACGGCTGGCACACTGCTCCCTGCAGCACAGCACAGCCCAGCGGGACGGGCTCAGCACACCTCGGGTTCCAGAAGTAGCTGTAAGTAGGAGCTGGGTTGGGGGGGGTGGTTCTGATCCTATTTACAATCCGGCATCTTCCCTTTGACAGTTCATTCCGGCTTCTTGGTACACCCTGAAGCAGGTAGGCAGTCTCCCACCACCCTCCAGTGGTTTGCAGAGCGCAGTGCAAGTGCGACGCTCAGACACCTTACTCAGAGTAAAATAAAAAGGGGGCTGCGGGTATTTCAGGCTTTCTTCTTGGAATACGCACTGTTGCATCGTGCAGTTGTTCGGTGACCGGGTAAAAGGCGTTGTGGTTGTTAGGTGTTGGGGAGTGCTCGAGCACACCTGCTCCGTGGCGCACAAGGATGCTCAGGCGATTGCAGGACATTAAGCCATCTGCGCCTGTGATGATTTCCAGTCTGTGTGTGTATTGCTGCCAGGATTAAGGAATCTGTGAGTGGTGACAGTGGGATGTACAACAGTGAAGGGGTGCTTCGGAGAAGCCTGGGAAAAAACTAGTGTGTTTGTCTATCAGTCATTTGCAAGTCATTATAAATGTCTCCTCTGCCTGTTAGTCTTCCATTTCTTTCTCTCCTTCCAGTCCCTATAGCACCTTAGAATTGACATGTCAGTCTCCAAGGAAAATTGCATCTGGGCACTTACTTCTGTGTTATTTTTCTGTTCTTGTTAGCATCTGATATTCTACCCATGGTATGTCACAGTGTCATCAACCTGATGGCTGTACGTTTTTTAGATCACTGATGAAAATAATAAAATATTATGCAATTTATTTTATCTTGCGATCGTGAATGTAGAAAGCCATGAGAACTGCAGAAGCTTCAAAACACAGCAGGGGTGACCCTGTCGGGGGTTAAGGCGGCATTAATGTGCTGTGTGGCATCTGTAGCGCGTCACGTAGCGCCTGCCAAGCACTGCCCACCCAGCGTCAGGCCGTATCAAGCCCTGGAATGTAAAGCGCAAGTAAAAGGGGTTGATGCTTTCGCTGCTCAGTATATTGTTGTCTCGTAGCCTTTGCTATAGAGTTTCAAACAATTTTTATATCACGTAACTGTGCTTTTATTCAAGCAAGTCTGTGCTAGCATTAACGGTTAAACTTTTGATTTAAGCATATTGCAAAAATCCTAAAATAGTGAATTGCACTTTCCTGCTCCAGGGCAACTTAAACTGCTGGCCTATCTACTAACATCACTCATCTAGTAGTGTGACAGTAGTCACATAGTACCCTCTGCTCACCCGAGCTAAAATACATGAGTAGGATGGGGAAATTACCTCAGCTTCCACAGGGATCACCAGGAGCAGAGCACGTTTAACTGGATCCCCCTTCTGAGCTCAGCCCACGGGGACCTGAGCGGAGAGGGGAGCAGGCCCTGCAGCTCAGCCAGGCAGAACAGCAGCACAGTTTGGGAGACGCCAAGAGCTGTGAGTGCTCCTGAGTCCCCTGACCCCCCTGCGCCTGTCTGTCGCTCCTTGCTCCTTTCTTGTATCCCAGCGGGCAGTACCAGGTGCTCTGCACCATCCTCCAGCTCCGCAGCCACCCACGCCCTGGTGGCCTCTCCCCATCTCCTGCCAGCCAGCTTAATCCTAGGGTGGTGATGTGCCTGTGGGTAGGGGGGACACAGGCATGCTGTCCTGGGGGAGAAGCGGCGCCAGAGGGAGGGAGCAGAGCCTTGGCTTGCTTTCTGGCTGGATTTGATCATGGGATGTTAGCAAAAAAAGGCCTGCTTTAGCTCATTTCTGCTAGCTCCCTCTCCTCATACCTTTCATGTAAATCTCAGCTGAAGTTTGTGAGCTTGTTCCTTTTACTATCCTGGGTGTTGGTTTTGTCTTCTTTTCCACCTACAAAATGTTCACATTTAGAGTAACCAGCATTTTTCTTTGACTTTAGAATTCCGTATGAAAAAGCTTTATTTGACTGGGCGTTCAGATCAACACGCTAAGGCTTTTGTGTATGTTACAGAGAGTAAAATGGCTATAATGAGACTACACGACAATGAAAATTTAGCACAGAATCTTCTCTCCAACAGACCAAAAAGTATAGCGTCAGAGTTGAGATGTCAGAGAATTTCTATTTAACACAATTCGTTCTTCTTTTCATTCAATGTTGATCTCTCACAAAGCATTCACAGGTGAGTGAAGGGTTAAGGTAAAATCCTTTTTTCCATCTGGACAAAGAAAACTTTTTCTCTGGAAAGCAAGCCTGCTGCAAGGCTTGAATTGAATTTTCACTGCAAAAAGGACGTAGGTCTCCAGGTCAAATGCTGTGTAACCTAGTGACCCTAACGGTATTGTAAGACTTGTGATGATAACGCCACAGTCTGTCTGGTCTGACCACTGAATACTACCTATGTGAACTACAATTAATATAATGTTCTGGTGTTTTATTACTTTTTGTTTATAATGCCTCCCATTTTTCCAGACTACCATACAAAACCCAGCAAGCTTAGTTTTCACTCCTAAGCAGATGTATCAGAAACTGCAACAAGGCATCAGCTGGTAAATAAACTGCTAGCTCTGTCTCCTTGTAATTACTCAGGAAATATTTCAGTTCTTTTGAACAGTTATTTAAGCTTTGTGTTTGTAAAATTTTGGCAAGGACTAGAAAATGCTACAGAGATTGTGTTTTGAGGCAACAGCTCTGATACTTGCAAGTTTTAACTGCTTTGAAAGACTGAAATTTGTTTGGCCCACCGTGTATTGCTCTAAAGCTGGGGGCAGGAAGATGCATTTCTGAGTTAGCCCTCGTAATGACATTTTATTGCTGTGCCCTGGTCCCAGTTGTGCCCGTGCCCCAGTCCAAGCTGTGCCCGTGCTCTGGTCCCAGCTTGGCGTGGGTGCTAGAGCACAGTTCCATCGTGCACCTCCCAGCCTGGCTTGTGGTTCGCACTTGTTCCGTTCCACAGATGCTGGCGATGGGCTTCGGGAGCTTCATCGGAATTGAGGCGTTTTGCTCTTAAATGTCGTATGCTTTCATCTGTTTCTAAAGGCAAGCATTTTAGCAGGGAAGGGTTTTATTTTCAAGAAATGCTGAAAAAAATGTCTTCAGAAGCGAGATTAAAAAAAAATCGCCTTGAGAGTCGCATTGTTTGAACGCAAAGAATAGCCTATTTCATCTTAATATAGCCTTAAGGTAGGACTTAGTGCTGTAACTCACAAACATATGATGGATTTAGTACCACAATTCGCAAAGCTGTGCCTGGCAGATCCTTCCTGAATTGCTGAGGCTATCTAACTGCTATCACATTACAATCATTTCCACGTAATCATATTTTCAAGTTTATTGAATTTAATCCTCAATGCAGTTGCATTTCTGATGCCTTTGTTTACAGGAAGACTGTTCTACAGCTGCGTTCCTCTAATTTTAAGCAGCTGAGAACAGCAGAGAATAGTTTAAGTATTACAAGCTAGCATCTGGGTTTTTTCTTTCATCACCAGAAGTGTCCATCAGGTAAAGTTACAATAAATACTCAGCTTTTTACCTGCCTATTAATATATTACAGCTGCAGTGCAACGGAATTACTTTAGATGTCATTCACAAGCAGAAAGAAACAGAACAGAACTCCTCATTCCTCTGAATCTGTGAAAACGAGAGCGTTAGAATTTTACAGTGACAATGCACATACTACTGTAATGTGTGTTGTAAAAATGAAAGGATTTATTTTATTACGGCTTGGGGTTTTGGTAGAAAGATCCATAATGGTCTAATCAGTTTTACTGCAAAATTTTCCAGTATTTTTATTTTTCAAAAATTACTTATTATTATTGTTGTTGTTGTTGTTATTATTGTTATTACAGTGGGAGAAACTACAGATGACAACAAGCGAGAGGAGGAAAATAGTTTGTTCAGTCACATTCCACATAATTGCAATTACCTGTGTTGTTTGGTCATTGTATGTTTTAATTGATAGAACCGCTGAGGAAATTAAACAAGGTAATGATAACGGTAAGTATCTTTTACATTCTTCAGTCTTGTTGATAATGCAATGGATGGCTTTGAAAGGCAGCTATGTAACATTTTACTGTTCATAGTAACAGCCACGTTACTGCTCTTCAGTACCAGGTCACTGACACATGGCCACATCACATGCTTTAATGTAAAAGTAATGAATGCAGCAGCGATAAAAGCTTATGTTACGCCCCTGCAGTGACACCTCTACTTAGTGTAATCATTACAACAGCTTAACTAGCCTGCTGCTTATTCCTAGGTTAATCTCCCATTACCTAGATATTTCTAAAGCTCAGACAAAAAGATGGGTCAAGTTCAAACAGCTCAGTACAAGTTCAGGTCATAAAAGAGCAGATTTATATATATTATCCACTTGAACCTCAATGTCCTGTAAAAGCACTTTCCTCAAAAAGCTTCCCAATATGAACTTCCAAGGGACCACGTTCCAGTGTTAGTCCTTCATGTGGCACTTAAGCAGCCTGGAAAGCCATTCCTGCATCCTTTCAAACAGAATTTCACTGTGAAGGTCCATGTTCCAGCTGTGATTTTTGTGAGGGTGGTCAAACACTGGAACAGAGAGGTCATGGAGTCTCCATCTGTGGAGATCCTGAAAACCCAACTGGACACGTGTTACAAAACGCATGTTTAACATAAGCAGGTTTCTTTTTGGACGATACTTGCCACATCTGGAAACTACATTCCAAACTGAAGTACTGTTTTCCATTTCAAATCTAAGTCTGTTCGGTCTTAAATTTAGTCTTTAAATACAATCGTGACGATGAAGAGGATTAAAAGCTTTTCCACTTTGCTCCGAGTTGACTTGAAGCACAGCAGAGGCACAAAGGTCTCTAGCTTTGTGCTGTACGCTGAAGTTAACAGAAAACAAAACAGGTGGAGCCTGGTGCTTTGCTAGTTAGATAAGTATTTGATGATACTCCTGATGCTTCCCTTTCTTGCCTATGAGGAAAATATGTAACAATTCTCAGTAAGTCACAGACAGATGTCTACCGCAGTCTTGTTCTGCATTCTTTCGAAAAGGGCAACCCTCTTTTTCATCTCACAAAAACTGGCCCTGAGGACAGGACTAGGAATGGCTTTGAACTTCTATTTATGAATGCAACTACATCACCCTGCTCATTAAAAAGGGAAAAGGTATTTCTGTGGATTGGCTGAACTTACACAACAGAACAGCTAAAATGAATTTTTGTTGTTTATATAGAATGCATAAGAATCACATTAACTAATCCTGGTGAGCTAAAAAAGTATTTACAATTTGTATAGAATTCAGTGTTTGCCAAGTGTAACAGATGATTCTCCACATTTAAAAATGGACAGAGAAATGCCTTGGAGCTACTTACAACATACGTGTTTGTGAAGAGAACTCTTTTGCCCCAAAATTTGCTTGTTGAGGGTGCTTTTACAAAATCAAACATGTATTTGGGGGTGGTGGGGAAGAGACATACATGTAGTTTGCTTTTCTCTCCATTATCTCTGACTAAATGAGAAATACTGGAAAAAAGAAAAGTGAACGCTGGAGGAAAAACACTTTATAAGCACATTTTGAGGAGGACAAAAAGTGAAAGCCTTGAATGATACTAGTACTGTTTGCTAATATTGTGTAAGTTCAAAAATCCCTTTTTTAAATGTACCTCAAAATATTTTAAGGGAAATTTTTTTCCTCTCCTTACAGAGGCATATGAGGCATATAACTAAAAGTGTAGGCCTCTTAATTGGTAAACTTGTCACTGGTCTATATAAAAGACAATTTAAAATATATTTAAAAGTATTCTAGAATGTATATGGCACCAATGGTAGGGAATCAAGTTTCACATAAACTGGCTCTGCTTGAAGAAACAGGTCTAGGCTTAGCAGAGCTTTGTCTCTCCTAACAAAGCCCGAGTCGGTGAAAATACGGCAAAGCTGGAATATACTGAAAGATACAAAATTCACTGGGCTGCACCAGTTGAGCAAAACATGATGTTTCCTGTATTACCACAGAGTTAGCAGCAGCACATGTTTACTGGTAAGAGATTGAAGAAAGTCTGAAGGAAAGCTGATAGCCTCTTTCTGCTGGCTCCACGCTCCAGCTGTGACTTACTGATCCCAAGTGTCACTGCCCCACTCATGGGACTCGGATGCAAACCATACTGTTTTCATAATCAAGAGCAAGAAAGAGACAGTGATATTTAAAAGTAGTTACTAAAGGGGTGGGGGGATTGGGGAAACACATCACTCTTTAACACACCTTAGCAAAGTATTCTTTGTTACTTCTTCTTGTCCCAGATACAGGGGATTTGAGAAAGGCATGACAAATGTTTTATGAACAAATTTAACTAATATAAAAGGATTTGTCCCTGGCAAGTTCAACTAACCAGAGTAATAGTGATTAGGGAGAAGCAAAATTATTTACATGGTCTTTGCATGCTTTCATTTTGCTGCAAATTAAAAAAAAACAAACCAAAAACTGGCTAGCAACATCACTGCATACATTGTTACCATTTCTAAGTACTACTAAAGTTACCTCAACAGGGAAAACTACCGCTACTTTAAACATTTTGCATGCTTTTGCTATACTTAATATGCTTCCTTTTGGTCTCTATTTGTTTACTAAATTAAAAGCCCAGTTACTATGTGTTTAACAGTAAAGGGGATACTTGGATTCATGGCTCACACAGCTGGCTAAAAGGACAGGCTTGCTTCTGAGGAGCGCAGATACCAGGTGTGAGTCGGGACCAGCTCCTCTACTGGAGCTCTTCTGCCCAGTCCCAAAGGAACGCAGGTTGCTTTCCTGCGTGAGCAAAAAGTTTTTCAAAGAGCTTCCACATAGGGCCAACAAACCTGTTTAGATTGTTCAGAGCGACAGCTTAAGCACTGATACAGAGGTCTGACTCTTGTGTATAGCATTTACTCTTTAAATGCGGTGAGTCAATGTGTAACGGGAAGGCGGGTGGCTGTTCCTTTATGTTGGGTTACCAAACAGTTGAAAAAAGTAGATGCAATGGTATGAATTAATGAGAAGGCTGTTCTTAATACAACATCACTTTATTCTGTTAAAATCTTAACACAACTTCTAGGCCAAAGCAAATAATTTTAACATTATTCATACCATAATCCAGTTCAAATGCTCTCATTTCTAGCTTTTTTGTGTTAGCAGTCATGCGTTTTTCTGTAAATATCAATGTGATTGATCAATGCAATAAGAAGAGTTAAGAATATACCCCAAAACCTGTAAAGTTAACTTTTTTAGTACACAGGAATGTAAGTTCTGGTTTTTTATATAGGTGTGTTCGGGGGGGTTGCACAGACAGCAGGAAAAAAGTGGCCAATGAAGGCAGGTGATGGAAGAGATAAAAGTCCTTTCCACCAGCTTTTTTTACTATACCCTGGCTTCAGGATGAAGCTAGGACCAGGTAATAGTATTGTCAGTGCTGGTGTTCCAGGTACTCTAGACAGTGTTGGGCTTGTAGCACAATTTAAAAAAAAAATCAGTTGTTGTTGAAGATGTGCATAATCCAAGTTATCCAGTTACCTTGATTTTGGTACTTATATTTTTGCAAGCTACTGAATATGGGGATATTATTTAACATTAGTAAAATGTGTTGGGTTTGACTGTATCAAGCATTATGCTTCCTTTGTGAGAGTGGCCCTGCCTGTCTTATTTGACCAAATTGTGAACTCATTTAACAGTGGGAGGCAGCTGTGGTTTCTTGGCTGGCCTATGGTACTGCAAACTGCTACTGTTTCCTCTGAGCCACAACTGCCCCCACAGCATGTACATACCTGGGGACTCTTAGCAAGTGGCTTCTTATCGAAATATTTTACAGAAGCTCAGTACTTGATATTCGATGTATAACAATGGTAATAAATATCAATGTTTCATTTCAAAGGTGTCCTTGAATGGCCATTTTGGACAAAACTTGTTGTGGTGGCCATTGGATTCACAGGGGGCCTGGTCTTCATGTATGTGCAGTGTAAGGTTTATGTTCAGCTGTGGCGCAGGTTGAAAGCCTACAACAGAGTGATCTTTGTTCAGAACTGCCCAGACACCGCCAAAAAACTAGAAGAGAAGAACTCTTCCTGCACTCAGACCTCAGACGTCAAGGATGCAGTGGTGGTGCGAGTAGCACAGACAGGTACAAACTCTCAGCCGGCAGCTGAAGAAACATCTGAGGTTATGCCCGTTTGACAGACAGCGTTGTTTCTTCCTTGCAGAATAAGGCGTAGTGTTTTCTACACTACAAATGCTAAAAGAGAGCAGAAATGACTGTGCAATTTTTCAGTTAAGATAACAAACAAAAAAACCACACAAAAACCAACACTCTACAAGGAAAATGGATGCAGCAAAGCAACTTGTTACTGTATGGAATGTGACGTTTGTGAAGTAGCTTCTCAACTAGTCAGCAAGTGTAGTGAAAGTGGAAGTGTAGAAAGTGCAATAGAGAACAGGTTTAACAGACAATGCCAAACCAATGTGATTACTTTTTTTTTAATTGGATGGCTGGGAAAATAGAAACAGACCTGATATAATCATTTTGTTTACAGCAAACAAAACCTTTCATCTGTTTACTACTAAAACTTTTACTTGCTATTTATCTTCTTAAAGATACTCTTCGAAAAGGTACCAGTTATATGCATTAAACTGAATCAAGTTAACAAGAGCTGTATCGCAGCACTCACTCTCTAAGCCTCGTGCAGTAACACATGTTCATGTGACTGCAGTGGAGCCTGAATGTTTGGGCAGCTGTGGCAACTAAGGATATTTGAAACATTTAAAGGGTAGCATTGTTTTTAAGTATGCCTGAATTTTTTAAAAGTAAGCAATTTCAACCAGTATAAACTCATGTCTCCATAAGCTACAGGTATGTTTTTTAAGCATAGCTGTCAGCAAAGTACAGGAAGGAAAGAACCTTTAGGTACGTATTTAGAAGAGCAGCTCAGCTGTTTATTTTACTTTGTAAGAGTGAATTAGAAATTGGATACACAAAGTTTTGAGGCAGGACTGTAAGTGAAAAAATGCAGTTTGCTGCAGAATCATACAAAAGCAAGCTGCGTATTATCAAAAGTCTGAAAAAGGATGGCATATAGGGAAGATGGAAGCCATTTTGGGTTTAATAAGATTCATGATGCAGAAAGGTAGACCTAAGAGAATATACCTACATATCTTAGAAGACAATTAGTTTTTATCTCCTTGTTCTGAAAAGTTAGGTTTTGTCTTCCTGACTGAAAACATAAAACAATGGTTTCCCTCTGTACAGGTAAACTTGAGGTGTTAGAGATTCAACAGTTCAGTTGTTAACTTCGTGTTTTGAGCATTCTCATATAAAAATGAAGTGTGAATAGCATTAAAGGGTGCAACAGATAAATGAATGTGGATATAACACTGTGTCCAGCAGGGTGAATTTTATATAGAAACCAATTTTGTGATTCACTTCTCATACTTGTGATGTTCACCATCAGGACACAACAGCGAGTGTTGACCTGGAGTACTTACATACTGGCCTGGACAAGTCTGCGGCCTGAACGTAATGTATATTTTTAAAATAAGTTGAAAGTTGCTTTTTCATCCTGTATTTAGGTAAAGGAGGAAGCGTAAATAAGCAAATAACCAGAGTAAAGAGGATAGCAGAGCACAGGTTCATTCAAAGGGGAAATTCTGCCACATTTACAAGTGAACTAGACCTTCTACAGAAGCCTTACAGTTTCTAATGGTAATTTTTCCTCTTTACACGCTCCAATATCTACAATTAAATAACAGAGTTATCCCATTCTTGCAAATATCCAGGGTGCTGCGCCTAAGATGTATTGGAGGTTATATATTAGACATTCCTTCATTAATGTGTTTACTGGCTTAAGGCTCAGGGAATACTGGAAGTAGTAGTTTCGGCAAGAAATGTGTCTTTTATCAGACCATTATATTCTTTTGTATTGGAATTGCTCAAGTAATTTGGCTGTGACAAAGTAATTGTCATCTGGCTAGACAGGACACCACATCTTGGTGACTGAACAGGCTCTAAATACATACTAATATTTGCTGAAAGTTACTCCAGGTGAGTTGGATTAACGTGGGTTTTTTCCACATAATGACATGCACTTTTCATATAAAACAACCTTCTAATAATTATACAATTGCAAATTGAAATGATAGCAGCTTCTTATTTGAAATCACATACAAGAGTAACCAAATCATTTTTCTAATTGTGGAGGAGACTTCAGGTCTTCAGAAAATGATGACAGGACTAAGGAATGCCTTGTAACGGGATGTTTAAGACACTCTGCAAAAGTGTAGTTTTCAAAAAGTCTAAATCTACTTGCTAAAAAGTAAATCTCATGATATCGGAAGTTAAGACACTTGAAATTACTAGCTGCATCTACATGTCTGGAATGATGTTTACAATAAAAAACTGATAATCATAGCAAAATTGACTGACAAGGAACATTATTTTGGAAGATAACTAAGAGTTTTGTGAAATAATCCAAAAGCTTCTTACTAAGTGGCAGTAACCCTGCTTCTTTAGCCAGCCTGTTCTTTGACCCGCTGTACCATCATCACCCCACTGAAAATATTTTATCCTCTATTTTCACAGTTTACTGGAGACTAATTCACATTGGTTTTTTTCTTGGACAAGTATAAAATTTAACTCATAAAACATACCTGAGGCTTCTCAGAGCAGATTTGTAGCATCCAACCAGATTGCTGTACATTTTTAAAAATACACTGAAAAGTCAGCAACGGAACTTGCAAAATTTTATATTAACGACTTCAACTTCAAAACACTATTTTGGTACTCAACTACATGTGCAGCTGAGCTTACCATTAGTTTAAGAAAGGAGAAAGACTTCAGCTGAAATTCCTCCTCTCCCTTTGAAGTATTAAATTTGGTCAGTGGGAAAGGGAGCAAAATGGGACCCTCTCCGCTTAGACAGACCATGAGACAAGTCAGCAGCGAGAGATCGCAGCAGGCTTGAAGCAGTCTCTAACCTTTTACAGCATTAGCCCGTACCTCCCTTTCTCTTCTTAGGTGCACTGGATATTCTAGAGCTTTCAGGGATTTCATGCAGGATTGGAAGGAATTCGTTTCTGAAGCAGGGTGCAACCTCTTTGGGAGGGCAAGGAGCCACTCACACCACCATGCCTTGGGTACAGACTGCACGAGTAAGGAAGGTGCATGAATACAGACACTAGACAGCTGCTTATCAATCAGTGTTTTTTCATTCCCACACAAAGCACGATTTTCTGTATCAATTTAATAACCACAGGATTCTCTCCTGCAAAAACAGTACACGGGAAGTTTTAGGATACATTGTAAGACTTTTTAATGAAAATGACATATCAAATAAAAATCTCTATCAAACGGTACGTGTAGCCACAGTGCACCTCAGGCAAATAATGCTGATGGTGGAATTTAGCCTGGCTAAACCCACAAGGGCAGAACCTTGCTCTGAGCTGCCATTACCAAGAAGAGTTAATCTGCATTCTTGTTTAAGCGAAGTTTGAATAAAGGTAGGTAGGAGTAATCTGGTGCCAGATCAGATCTGGAATTTTAAACAAGATACTCCTGATCTGTGAACACGCACATTTCTTTTCAAGTTACAAGCATTACAGAGTTTATTTCAAACTGGCATAAACGTACCACTTCTAACTATCAGCAGCATTAAGATTATTCCCAAATAGTCCAACTGTGCCATTCACACATTGCTCTGTCTGAAGGCAGTGTTTATTTTTTTGTGTAGAAAACGTAGTAATTCCCCATCACCATAACAAACCATTTATAATTTCTAATAATACAATAAAAATTACTCTACGATGAAAAAAAATTTACTGTGTATAATATTTGGAACTATAAGTTTGTGCTACTTGTTTAACTCCCTCTCTTTTGCAAAATAAAAATTGTATGTTTTGTGGGTGAATGTGTACTGAAAGACAGAAGGTAAGGGAAACAAAAGTAATGTATCTGCTTATTGTTGTGAACAAAATGTATTTGTATTAAACAAATGACCCAAATTACCACAGTATTCTACATTTGTCACTTTGTTATATACAGTATCACATGCTGAACCTGAATTGGCAAGACTACGCTCTTGCAAGAAACGTGAAGAACATACACAGCTAAACCTGCTAGCTCAGCATGGCTGGTTTTGGGTACCATGCCTTGGCAAAATGCTCAGGAAAATACCTGACAGTACAAAAGCACTTGAAAAGAGCTATGGCTGTTTAACTAGGAAAAAGGAAGACTGGGAACACAGGCTTCAACTCCATTAAGAATTCTGAGAAAGCAACTGGGTTTACATCCATAGCAAAATGGACAACTAGTACTGGGTTTCAGCCACAGGAGGATAAGAGGAAGAAAACTTCCTAAGGAGAGCAGTGCCTTGGAAAGAACTGTTTGTTACATGTGATTGTGGCAAGTCCAACATTAGAAAGCTTTAAAGACGGGTTGGACAAACAGTTAAATGGTTTAAAGCTAATCCCACCTTAGACTGTCAGAATGAACCATGTTCCCTTTTTTGTATTTTAGAATTTTACTTGGTAAGATTTTCTCCTTTTCCAAAAACGCCTAAAGATAAATGCTTTATTTAATGAAAAGAAATACTACGTTTGCATTATAAAAAGATTCTCTGTACTTTGTCACATACAAAACCAGAAAAGTACCCTATCTTGATAAATACACAGCATTCCTATCAGCCTCCAAACTTAGTCTTCTAAAGAGGGTTGTATCCATCTGTATTTCTTCTAGATTGTCAGCTGGGGAGAGAGTGGGCTAAGTTTCAAAACATCACAGTTCTAGCTGGAATAATAACTAGCTCAACGTGGAAATCAAAGATGGATTCACAAATCCCTACAAGATATATATAATACAAAAGAAAGAGCAAAACCAGAAAAGTTCTAATAATAAAGATATATTCCTTTCCATTTACTAGCATATGGAAAAATAAGAGCCAAATTTGATTTTAGAATTAAGAGAACAGAGGTGCAGGTCACTATGCCTTTTTACTTTGCACACAAGGGTTCAAACCTCTTGATGAAGGGTACCGCTAGTACACAAAACATTCTTGTTCAGTTTGCTCTCTGTTAAACACACATAAACAAGGAAACATGTTCTTTGACGTTTACTCACACACACACCCAATAAAATATTGAGGCTGTTCTGTGCGAGCTTCATCTAGTAAGTGAAGTTAACCAAGAATCACCAGAAGTACTTTGAATGGTGTACTACATTTCCACTGTCTGTGATATGGAACTCAGAAAATAACCTTGGATAAATTTTGCAACATGGTTAAGAACAGAATGAATCCAGGCTGCTGGACAGTATGGGCCCTGGGACAAACTTGCCCTTCTATTATTTGCAAATGCTTACAACTGATACCAACTGAATCACAGAGCTGTTATGTTGGGTTTTTTTTAAACAGCTCAAAGGTAATATATAGAAAAATGCAATAATCAGCAGTATTCCAAATGAAAACCAAAGAGGACAGGTCAGAGTAATACTTAAGTGTATTAACTAAAGTAGGTCTTATTTTAGCAATGGATAACTTCTCTTGAAAGCCACATGGGAAACTGCCCAGCCTGTATGACACAAAGGATAACTTTTTCTTATTTCTTTAGGGTCATCTACTTCAATAAATGGTAGTTCTGAAGGGAAAAAAAAACCAAACAAACAACCACCAGTTACAGAGCTTTTAGACCTTGCGTAATCTGTAATTTGAAGAAATAAGGCTATAACAAAGCATGGCTCGTCATATGCGTATGTCTGCGAACATGGTAAACAACGTGTTCTACAAAATTTAATAATGGTTCACAAACAGCATAGCAGTCAAAAGTAAAGTAGCAAGATTTAGGTGGGTTATATTAACTGCAGAAAAGAACAACAACTCAACCAACAAAATTTTAACGGCTATCAGAAGCGAGACCGCTACTTACAGGAGCCCCGAAGGATGCAGTGAGAAGAACAAGTCAGTCTAGAAGAAAGTTCAGGCAAAGGCTTTAGTGAATCTTCATTAAGGGCCGCTTTAGATCTAGTTTGCTAGTACATTTTGAGACCTGGGGAAAAAGAAGAATATTTCATTAAAAACATACAGGTTAGAATTTTTGGCCAGTTCACATCCTAGCAACAAGCACTGTCACTTCATAAATTTTCAAATCAGCATGGTACTGTCTTGGCTAACTGTGGACTTGAGTATGAGCTGACATTAGTAAAATGCTGCCACCTGTCTACATTTCTTTAGATAATGCTGCCATTTTGGTTTAATAACATAATTTAAAATATAAGTAGCTTTACTTTTCATCTGTAAGGGGTAACTACATATTAAACTCTTCAAGAAAATTGGGCAATATTTACAACACAAGCAGTTAAGGCTTAGGGAACTTGATTACAGGGCCACTACAGAGTCTTCCTCCATCAGCTTATTTGTAGTTATATTCTAGGAACTCTGCACAGGATCTTGCTTGCAGTATTTAAGGTAACAGCCTAAATTGCAGTGCATAAATCACATCTTAACAAAGTTTCTTAACCTTTGTAAAACTTTTTAGGAACTAAGTCTGGAAGTCACTAATAATGAGTTTTTACTCTTGAAAAAGATCTAGAAGCTAGAAATACGATGCATGCATTGTAGCATGCTGAGATGATTGGCTCAAGCCAATGAGACATATTTCTATAGCACAGGTGTTTCTTTGCCCTTTACTAGAAAACTAAGCCTGGAGGATTCCTTAAGTAGAGAACTTTTAAAAAAGCAGTAATGTCCTTTTCTTACTACTCTTTCCTATCTGTCAGGTGTTCAGCAAAAAAAGTTTTTTAAAAGTTGGACTCACACACTTTTGGATCCCAGACTCGGTCCTCATATACGGTAGTGTCATTACAGAGATGAGCTAATATGCTACTGCAATCAAAGACAAAAAAAAATTAATATCACACACAAGACACTTCTTAAGTATACTCCTTGAACCTTAGGAATGGCTCAGAAAATGGTTCATGTATGTTTCCTTTTCAACTTGTTGCATCTCGCTGCACATACTGGAGTTCCATATGGACCAACACATACTCTGGTAGAGAAAAAAGGAAAAATACAATACTGAGGCTAAGTGCTTGATTGCGTGCTTGTTTCTCCACATCACAAATATTGGAAGTCTCATCCCTTTAGAAGGAACTTTATGGAGCAGACTGAAAATCCATGGTGAAGAGTTCCATAAATTCAGTCACGTTAGTTTCCAACACTAAAGAACTGTAAATTAATTAATCTACTGCATACAACCAGCCTTGAGAAGGATAGTGTTTTCTGGTTTAATTTTGTTCACATTTTGTTTTTTGCTTTGTTTACATGAAAAAAAAAATAAAATCATACTGCTACTGGAATTAAAACCAGCTGGTTCTTTTCCATCTGAGACCATCAACAGAGTTAAGTCCCAGAATCAGAGCACAACTAATAACTTAGCTGCTACTCAAAGTCTAAATGTAATTCAGCCAGTTCCCTAGAGAAGTCTGGATGGAATGAAAGTATACCTCAGTAAGTACACTGCAAAATACAGTGTAACAAATTAGAAAGTACATGTAAAAAAAAAAGTTCTTAACCTAAGTTCCATGTTAAAACATTGCTTTTTTGTTTGAAGTTTTGTATGTTTAATACGAGCCCAAATAATTACAGAAATTAACTATCACAACTTTGCAGTTAAACACTAAAAAAGAGGGACATTGTGATGCAACATCCAACAAGTTTAAGAATCAAGTAAGTCTTCCATATAATTAATCTTTAGACCGTAGAAAAAACCCTGTCACTTACAAAGAATTATAGTAGAGGATTTAAAATTAAAGTCTGTAACCCTTAGTTACAAATTAACAGAATGTCAAGGTATCCCCTACAGCAATTTTTTTAAGAACAGAGAACATCACATAAATATTTCCCATTCCCACTTTTAATAGCAGCAGCTTTCTAGATTTTAATTTTGAAGAAGCAGAATAACAATTCAAAACTCCTGACAGCATTCATCCTTATTTTCCACCATAGGGAAGAAAATTCATCAACATACAAAACCGTAACAGCTGGCTTTAAAGCACAGGCACGACTGGGTTATCAAAATGACAGAGCAGATTCTACTATCTTGTCTCAGTAAGAGGCAAAAGACTCTCCGCATCCCCTTGCTCCAGGCCTCTCAGCACAAAAACCTGGAGCACAGAAATGAAAAATAAATAAAAAACCTGGAGCACAGAAATGAAAAATAAATAAATCAATATATTCATACATAGCTTGCTTTGTGGTTGGTTTGGGTTTTTTTTCTTTCACATTGCAACAAAACTTACCTGGTAAACTGGTCTTGCACATCATCAACTTAAGCCCAGACTACTTTTCAATTCAAGTGTGAACACCTGTCAGCTACGTGTGATTTTTTCTGATAATTCAGTGTAAAAAGTTCACACACAGAAATTGTTCTTTCTTCATTACTTACGCAGTAGGTCAACGGGACAGTTTCAAAGCCAGCTAAACAAGCAGTGAATACATGGATTTCAAGGGACAAAATCCATAAACTCGAAGTCCAAATTGTAAACATGTTCTTAAAAGTGTGAATAACAAATGTTAAAAAGGAAATCACTTCCAGTATTTGACTATCACACCAACCAAGCAAGTAATAATTGTTTTATAATTCCTTTATAATAATTACTTTATAATTGTTATTTTTTATAATGCCAAACTGAATTGTTTCAAGGAATATAGAACATCTCATTCTTCATAACTTTGCGTGACTACTTTTTTTAAAGCATGCACCAGGATGTAAGCCGAATATACTGTCATTACTTGTGACACCTTCTAGTTACCTTACTGCTCATTTTCCTTCTGTATTTCACCCAAGGTGATGGGAAAGTGACTTTTTCTACAATGTTTCTACTTAAAATTTCAAAGCACATCAGACATTGTATACAACCAAAAATTTAAGATGTCTTCTGAAAGGCAAAAATCTGTCAAAGCACTGAACACACACATACATGGCTTTAATTCTCACCAATTACTCTGCCCAGCTTTCACTGGAGTTTAACACTTCCAGGTTTTATAAATCAAAATTCTAATGATTAATAATCAAAAAATACCTAAAAATAAAAAGGTGGAATTCTACAACACAGCTCAATTTAACAAAGTTAAAAAAAATATCAAAGGCCTGCCCTGAACTTCAGCACGCTTATTTCTAAAACAGAAACACAAAGCACTGACATGATGGCCTAGAGATATGGCTGGTGTCAGGGGGTAAGACCTCCAGCCAGGTCTGACTGGTCCAGCTGAAGATGTGTGACACATCACTCCCACATGCTTCAGGTCTGTTAAATTTATTCAGGTTTCTTCAGATTAATTTAAGGAGGACAACAGTTAATTCTATATTAACTCAACAGACTGGTTTCCCAAAACATGAAAGGACAGCACAAGCCTATTTTGTAAAGAGGGAAAAATTAATATAGATGTTAACAGAATAGCACCATCAGTAACACTGTACACAGCCAAGAAAATACTCAACTGGGTATCTGTAAGAGATCTGGGAAACCCATGTAACTATTTACCATGACAAAGTCTTGTGTTTAACACACAGAACTGTACAGAGAATCAAGTACTAGGGAGATCATCTACCAGGAATAATTATTTCCACATAATTAACAGGCATCTGAACTGTGACTGCTATGACATGTACAGACAGTACATCTGAACTGTGACTTCTGTGCCCAGGCAACCTGATCTGCTCTAATAAGGATTTTTTTTGTGATTTATAAATTCACACAAAATAAAAGTGGAATTATCCCTGGCTTTGCCCTTGCCTTCCCCCCCCCCCTTTTTTTTTATTTTACGGTATTAAAAGTGAGAATCTGCTAAGAACCTTCCTGAAGGACACATTTAAAGGCATCTAAAGAGTTGCTTCATAAAGCAAGCCTTCTATTTAAGTCCTAAGCAACATAATTTCATAATTTAAAAAATAATTAAAAAATAAAAAAATACAGACAAAAGATATATTTAAAAACAGACTGTAGGGACTTTAATTAGCCTCTGATCTGAATTCTTCAATACACTGGTGAAGACAGTATAATTCTCTCAAACTCTCTTGACAAAATATAAAATACTCAATATTTTATTGAAGTCTTTCCAGCTCTCTGTTCCTGACACAGACTCTCAGACAAGAGAAGGTACAAGAGAAGAGTTATGATTTATGCTCTGTGTTTCTCATCTTCTCCACATACAATTCTACCAAATGGGAGAGCATTTCTTACACCCAAGGTGTTTCATGTAATGCAGCAGACGATTTTGTGAGACAAGGCCTATCGCTGCTCTCCACAAAACTGCGTACACCTAGAGACATCCCAGCCACCACCACAAGAGATGGATAAAAGTTGCCACCAGCCGGCCTCACTGCTCGCCAGGGTAGCTGCTATAGATACACTAAATGACATACACTCTTGCCATTACCAACCACACACTGTTCTTAACAGGTGTCTGATTCTTGACTACTCTATGACCAGGGAAGAGGTACTCAACAAGTCAAGATTTCAAGATACAAACTACAATTGCTTTGTCAGTTTGGGAGCCTGCATCCTAAAGAGAAGGTACATTATGAGAAGTAAGGGCACAAAGGATCTTATGTATTTCTTTATATTCAAAATTTTTTATTCAATATAAAGCTTTACCCAACAATATACTGTTTAGCCTTTACCACAGATACACAGTGAGCTCATATAAAAAATGCAACTAGTAAAGTCTTTTTAAAATATAGCTAGAATTTATTCTTGTTTCCAGTGATAATTAAAACAGGTTTCTTACAACTCCCTTCAGTTCTTTCAGCTGGTGCTCATTAGGCCACCTCTTCTGCTTTACTGATTTCTTCTTTAGCTTCCACATCTGCCACCTCAGGGTGAGTGCAAGCAGCATCCGTAGCTGACAGCTTTTTCATTTTGATGTTTGGCAGTTTCCTCAGATCACCATCCCATTCTCTTAAAGAAAAAAAAAAGTTATGAAAACCAATTACCAATAGAAAAAGCAGAAAGGAATGGCAGAGTTAATTCACCTTTCCTCACAAAGATGCTAACACAAGTAAGGTTGCTTTTCTAAATCACACTCAGTGATTTTCTAAATCCCACTGCAGTATAAGCACCAAAATTTTCACCTGATCTTGCACACTACAGCAGCTGTAATTTCTCTGTGAAGAATTAAGTACTTTCCGATTTGACATTCAGAATAAAAAAAATATGAATCACTTTATTCCTACAGACATTTTGTATCCTCTCTTACTTTATGCCACCTGCTTTTCAGCTCTGACACACTAAACTCCCAGTCTTGTAAGCAATGGAAAAGCAGTTTGGATGCGTTTCTTCATCTGAATGCTCAATTTGCAGACCTAATATCACATGTACATAAAATGCCTTCATTATGATGTACAGTAACTGTTAGCATCTTGTATGACATACTTCAAGGGGACACAGAATGTTAGTAAACATTAATTCACATGGTAACTATATAATTTCAAAAGGCTGCATGAAGGAGGAAGTGTTCATTTAAATGCCACAAGCCAAATCCAGTAATTAATAGAGTGCTTTCTTGATTACAGTTAAGTACACTTCATGGTAATTTTTCTCATGGGCTAAGACAGTATTTTCCAATTATAAGATAGCCATATTAAGACAATAAAAAGGTAATAAAGGTATATATTACCGAGGTAGTAAAACAAAACCACTTCCACCAGATGTCCCAGTACAAGACGTCAATCGTGTATTTATAAACACAACAGACAGAGGCCTGCCTCTTCAAGATTTCTGGCTTTACTCCAGCAGCCTAGAGTATGACTCCTGGCTACATACCACCCCTAGCAGTCAGTGGCATATCATTCCTTGCAACATCAGCATTTGTAAGTCTTGGGTTTTTCCTTTAAAGTACCTCATTTGATAGAGCTGTCAGCAAGAGTGCTCATTCAACCCATTACTGAGGCACAGGGGCTTGCTGGCCCAGAAGAGCTAGCAGCAAGTTCCACAGCTCCCAAATCTTTAATAGATGCATGTTGTCAATTTGCTTGAGAATTTCAACTAGTATATACACACAAACACTACCGTACCACACAGAGTTGGATCTTAGAAAACATAAGAACTTAGTGCTCTTTTAGTTACTCAGTGATAAGTTCTGACTACAAAGAACTTAGGTCGCTGTGTTATATGACTACAATTACCGTCTGAAATCTCATTCCAGGTTAGAAAACAGTGTCATTCCATTTCTCACTAGATCTGTGTCTTGATCCTTAAACACGACGAGTAAGTGCTAATCCTTTTTGAGTGAACAGCTGAGGTCAGAATTTTAGGTAAAGAGAAAATATTCTCTAAGAATATACAAAAAAAATACGTTACAGAAATGGAATTCTAACTGTTGAAGCTTTCTAACCCTTCCCATTTTTAATGGTAGCTTGTGACAGCCAAGAAATGCTGAAAGCTTCAAATTCTATGACAGTTTTACATAAATTCTTTTTTTAAGGAAAGACACAGAACATGTTAAATTCAGAAACAGTGTACTGCATAAACAGATCAGTAGTGGTAATACAAAGAACTTACCTGAAAAATTTAAGATGCTTTCTGTTCATAATGTCTGGTATTTCTAATGGGAATGAAATTAAATTCTATTAGATGTGTTACACTATTCAAGGGAGTCTCATTTCAAAGAGGGAAATGTGAGCTAAAGGACCGAACCTACTATTTCAGAGATTAAACGACCAGGAAAATGACAATGAAAATTCATACTAAAAAAGTTTCTAGAGCAAAATATAAACAGGAAGTCCTTCCACTGCTGAAGAAAAAGAAGTGAACTTGCACCTATGAACTGTTCCAGAATTCAAACGTACCAGTTACTGAAAATCCAATCCTGACAAGTAGTAAAAAGAGGGTGCTTCATTTTCTCTAAACTGACACATCTGAGAAACCGCAAAATTTTAGACAACTAAAGTTTCCCTTTTAAAAAAAAGTTCAGTGAAGAAACTGGGAAACTAATTAATTTATTATTTGTTTTAAAAGCATAACTAGCATCCTCAACCAAGATCAAGGTCTTGTTATGCTAGTTTTTAACAGAGAGACACCCACCCAGGTAATAAAAAGACAATTCTGCTCTGCAGAACTTACTATAAAGATGCACAACAGATAAAAGGTAAAATAAGAAAGCTTAGTTTTGAAGCTGACCTAAATATATAAGCCTCACTCTGTATTAATGAGTACTAAGTGATCCATAAGAATTTTGAAATGGTTTTGGAAAAAAATTTCAAAGAACTTAGGTCACCACTGCAAGCAAGACAGATCAGCAGTAGTTAGGAAAGTAACTCTGATAATTCAAGTAAAAAAATGCAACAAACAGTCAAATACAATTCCTAAAATTTACCATTCAGTACAAGTTGATGTGTGTGTGTGTTTTTAAATATAAACACTGGAAAGAGTACAGCAAGACATCTGATCTTTAAACAGAACACATTCTTGGATTCTGGAATATAATTCTAGTTACTTGCACCTGCAGTAAGACAATCTGAGAGCAAAGAATGGCTATTTGGTAACAATTATTCTCACTCCAATGGGAACTATAGTTCCCATTGTTAAATACTTGTTCTATAAACCACTCAATGCTGGGAAACTAGCACTCTGTAGTCACTGAAATGCCTGTTAAATACTGCAGCAAATGCAGCATGATATTTACATAGACAGAAGTAGACTTCTCATAAGCTGATATTCCTCTTGGTTGAACAGAAACAAGCATCAAAAGTTTTAACGACTGAAACTTTTCAGTCTTCACCACTAACAGAAGTGACATATTCACAACAAATCTTTATTATCTTTGGCAGTAAAAAGGCAGGCAAACATCTTGTACAGAGACACATGGGACAGAGCCCCTCCCCAGAGTAGCCAAAATGCACCTACTACATGTGTAGTTTATAAACTCGTGCAGAATTTTACCTAGGATGCCTAAGCTGCTTTGCCTTGATTCAGCATCATGCTTTTCTTGGTCAGTCCTGAAGTATTGCAAGTGACCCCTGTTTAACATCTTCACTGATTTACAGAGATCTATGCCTTAGGAGCCTTGAAATCTTTGCACAGTGTAAAATACCTCATTACTATGAAGTGTACAGATCTCACAGCCAGCGGGTTTCTCAACAAGGAAAATGCTTGCTACCTCTGTAACATTAAATCCACTTTATTATTTTAGCTCTTAAAAATGTGACATTTCAGCCACTTCATATACTGTTCTTGAGCAAACCCTGAACATACAGTTCTGCCTTTGTTCATCTACCAGTTTTCCCAATTTAATGCTAATAAATCAGATCATGCTATCAGTGCAGGACTATAGATGATTTTGCTACTACAGAACGTAGGATGATGATACCTGTCACTTATCTTTGTGGCCAGACAGTCTTTGCTATTCAGAGAAATATTCCTTCCTTTCACACTGGATTATAAGGTTACCAACTGAAGAACAGTAATATATGCTTTTTTTTTGTTTGTTAAAAACTACACTTATTTCTGCAGCCTGCTTCTTGGTAAACAGATAAAGTGACACTGCTCACAGCTGAGCAAGGAAAGGCAAAGGACCATTTACCTAATGCTTTTTTTAATCTGCTATGATAAACATAAATACCACATTAGGTCCATCCTTCCCAAAAAAGCCATGGTCCCTCTTCCTTTCTTTGCAGCTGCTTTAGCTCCTCTTGGCAGCATAGTGCCAAACGCTGAAACATCCTAGTACCCACAGCAGAAGTTCTTCCCTTCTCTCAGGTATTTTACAACGAGCAATGCCTACTCAGTTTGCTTCCAGGACAGAGCTTAGTAATATAAACAGTGAGTTTGGCAGAAGTGGCACCATGCTAATTTGGGCCATCTCCCCCAGAAACATGTTGAGATTTATATTTGTTCCTTCTATCAAAGCACATACAGTCTGTTGTTATTCTCAGATGAACCACGACTACATGACAAGACTTTCAATTGAATTCTTTTCACTTGCCTTTTTTTTTTTGTTGTTGTTGTTGAAAAAAACACCTCGGAAAGCATTTAATGGCTTTTATTAACTTATGTAGGCCTTTGTCCAAAGAGAATATTCTAACAGTTATGTAGCCTGTCATCCAGGGCTCACCAATGTCCTGAGAAAGCAGGCATTCTGAGGGGGGGAGATTCTGTAACAAGCCAAGACTGGGCACTGAATCCATCTTTACTGCTTTGGCAGTGGCAAAATCTTTAAGTTACGCTTAGTGTGTGTTTGCAGTATGTTATACAATACAAATCACGGAGCTGCTGGATTAGGAACAGAACTCCAGTCTCATGTGTGTAGAAATGAAGTCACTACATACTGCACAATAACTGATCTGTTAAATTATGATTGAAAGCTGCAGCAGCACTGTATTTGCAGATTAATAACATATATCTTACCCAGAAGTATCTCCTTAGCATGCACCAGTGTCATGGGTTTTGCTGCAATTGTGAACTTCTTGGTTTGCTTTAAAATGTTACGTCACAGGAGAGTGTTTTTTTGAACTAAAGATGGGAAAAACTCCTGTTATAATGAAACAGCAGTGAAAAATTTAAGTAAGCATTTTTTCATGTTTCTCTTTCAGACAGAAGAGTGAGTTTTGTTTTCCTAAGGAGGAACAAACAGCATGTTAGCTCTCAAAATCTGTCATGAAGATGCTCATGCTTAACACCATTTCATAACAAGGAAAAAGACAAAGTGACTGAGCTTTATTTATAACACAGAGCTTGAGTAAAATACTGTAAAGTCAGCACCTTTCCAACTGTTCGGATGGAGAAGCACTGGACCAGATTACTTCAAAGTTCTTAGGGGCATCAGAAGCAAAATGCTTCTGTCAGCTGTAGGCCTAACTGATCCTGCCTCTATGCACAGGCGTGAACTGGAGGGCTTCTAAAGCACAATTAGAGAAAAGGGGATAGAGAGGCCAATCCTAGTGTCAGAGTGCCCTTCTACAGCTGTACCCCACAGCACTATTTTAAACCAAGTGCTCTGTGACAGCGTGCTGAGATGGTTTATTTTCTTTCAGAAGTATGCTGTTAATAAAAACATGATAGCTCTTCATAGCAGCAACCATTTTTCTCTCACAAAGCAAAAATCTCACAAGGACTGAAATGTCACTGCTCTGACAGTGCTCTGCACAGATTACAGGCTGTGTATATATCACATACATTAGAACTGTCATACAGAGAAACACCCAAGTCAGGTCAAAGGATGATACTGCAGCCTGAAGTTAAAAAGCATGTTAGAAAATGTAAATATTCTTTAGACAAAGAACCACTCAGTTACACAGTAACAATCACTACAGAAAACAGCAGCTAACAGTACAGTTGTTACACCAGCAGATACATGCAAATGATACAAATTTCATTCAAACTAAATCAATTTCCTCATGAACTGAAGTTTCAAAAACTAACTAATAAAACTGGTGCGTTTAGCTTTAAAGACTGTTTTTCCCCCAAGTTTAAGATTATGCTTCTGGGAACACACGCAAGGAAGGAAATTATCAAAAATGTATCATGTTCAGATGCAATAATTATGATACTTTTCAACTGAAAGCACGCCAACTCTGAGTTCCAAGGGCATATCCTGTAAATACGTAGGAATCCCTTTCAACAGCTTTGCTATAAACAGGTAAGACCAGATTAAAAAAATAAATACAAAGGACAACATCAGGAAGAAAACTGCGGTAAAATGAACGTAGATATATTTAAGGAGTAAGGAAGTGACAAGAAGCTGCTAACAAAACTCAACAACCTCACAGACAGACTGAATACTCCCTTTATAGGTACATTTTTTTTAAAAAAAGATTAAAATTTACTATGCTTTTGGCTATCTACAAGTTTTGTAAAAAAAACAGTAACGAAGAATTAATATTTCATTTACATATATCTGATATATATACACACACAATATCAAATTTTAGGAGACTTCCCTAAATGTAAACAATTCCTATCATGTAGTGTCTTCATAACAAATGCACAGGCATACAAGAAATAACTAAGTTCAAGAAAAGGGGGAAAAAACCCCAACAAATACTAAGCCAGCTATAAAAGCTCCACTCACCACAGCTTCCAGGGATAATAATGAGCTAGAGTAGAAAAGCACAGTTTCCAGCTGATTTCCATTTATCCCCAGTCTCTAATTACAGTATTTAGCAGCAACTATTTTCTCTGAATGAATACTGTCCTAGACAGAGAGCAAAACCTGCAGCAGCTGTGATAACAAATAATGAATGATTTAACAGTGTATTTAATATGTGAAGTTGCACCATGCTCTCCGAATGCTTTACTTACTAATACTATAATAACCTCAAATTTTGCTTACAGTATTTCTGGGTTCTTCTTTATTTTTATGTTGTGCCTGTGCATTTGACATCTTTCTATCTAGTCCTATTGCATTTTTGGTTGGTTTTTTTTTACTGCCAGCAAAGCAGTTAAGGAAAAAAGGAAGAACTAAAATTTAAAAGCAAAGCCAAAAAGGAGATTTTCTACAACTGAGCTATTTGATAACATTCGCAGTATTTATTTTCCTGTGACTTTTTTTGCCGCCTTCTAAGAAATCCAAGATTATGCACGAAGTCGTACACGTAGTCCTGAATGTATGCCACTGCAGGTTGTTAAAGTACTAAGTAGCACTGACAAAATTTTAAAGCCATTCATTTTCTTTACTGATACAATAAATCAGGGCAAATGGGATTATGACACAACCCCAACATTGTCCTGTGGTTGGGATACAAAACCCAGCAATGTAGCTTTTTTCGTATCTTCCATGATATACTTTCACTGTTAGAAAGACTGACTGTGTCCGAGTAACACTTCCATGCTAAACGTTTGTCACTCAACTCCACTATGCTTGTTTGTTAAAGCTAAAACCACAAATACCACTACTATTTTGTACTTGATGCTCCTCAAAACAACCCTTTGCTTTTCTGCACTTTCATTATCCCTTTGTCTTTCTCCCTTATTTCACCAGATGACTGCTGCTTCCCTTCAGCCTAGTTCCAACTATCAAATTTTCAGTTTTCTATTTCCCTCTCTAACATGTAGTAGCTTTCATCTGGTACTACCTCCAAAACTAGAAAATACTTTCAAAAAGAGTTTAAGTGTTTCTTCTTAAAGACTATGAACTTAAAAGGAAATTTTCAGCTCTAATGCTTATGTTGCAGTTTTCACACGACTGCTCCTCAGAAGATTTCATTAGGTAATCTGCTGGCATAGATGGCTATCCCAAAGGAAGAAAAATGGTAATAAAAAAAGTCAAAAAGAGTATCTGGCATTAAGAATTTACTCAAAGTTGTGGTAATTGCCAAGGTGCATGTTTAAAACCTCAAAGTGCTTTCAACTAGGCTCTTAACAAGACTTTTAATGTAAAATCTTTGGAGCTTTTGTGGGTTTTTGGTTATTAAGAGGTTACGCGTTAGGACCTTCATGCACACAGAGCATCTACATTCCCTCCACCTCATCTCCAGTAAGTCAAATAAAGCAGCATAACTCCTTTGCCCAAGGAGAACAGGAGGAAAAAAATGTGTTCTACTTGCGGGTTATCATTTATGCCTATAGGTCAGAGCCTGTAGAGTAGAGATGTGTCGCAATAGCCCAGGATTTCTTCCTAGAATACCTAAATTTTAATGGGAAAACTCCAGAAATATTCAAATTTTGGAAATATATCAGTACTACAATTTTACTGTTGCAATCGTCCTCCCACATGAAACATACCTCAACCTTAGTGGAATGACAGGTCTCTCTCTGAAGGCGTTTTAGGCCCACGAGTTTAGAGGCTTTGGTTCTTTCCAAGTTCGTGAACCCTACAACCACTCTCTCACGAACAGTTAAGTTTGTATATTATCAAAAGAACGTTAGAGAAAGCTGTGCATAAAGACTTCATTGGCACAAGTCCAGACAACAAAGCCTACCTAAAAAACTTAAGTAATTTGTGAAGAAAGCAATGTTGGTTATTCCCCACATAAATAAAAACTTTACACTAATGCATGTTAAAACTCGCACACCCACTGAAACGCACTTTCAAGATGAAAAATACTTTGTGTATAATGAAGGGCCAAGCACACCACTGACCGGAATTTGTTATTTGAGACAGGTGCATTAATCCTCATGTTCTACATGCCTACACTAAAAAGGCAGTACTAGTGAAGATGCACAAAGGCAAAGTAGTAAAGCAGAAATAGGAGTCAGATCTCCACCATCTTTTTTCTCCTTTTCTTCATCCTGCCCCTCCTCCCAAACTCCTCTGCAAGGCATAAATACCTACAAGTTAGTTACTTCCTTTAAAGAGAAAAATAAAGGTAATGCTTAGAATTTTCACTTAGATTCTAGCACTGTGAGCAGGAGGAGAAGGTGTGACCATAGGATTATTTTGAAATGCTTTTACGTACCCATTCCGTAGCCTTCATAGAGTTGTCTTTCACGTTCTATGGTCTGCTTGATGACAGTTTCCCGTGAACCATGCTGTCTTCCTTGTCTACCTTTAATACTGTTTTGTAATTCAATCTGCTCCAATTCAGCATCGAATCGACACATATAACTGAAAGAAATAAAATGCATTTATTTTGCAGTCATGCAAAACTTTTGCAAAACAGAATTACCTTAATAATCTAAGAAGTAGTTTTACTAATTGTATTTGTTTTCTAAACCAGAAATGTTTCTTAGATTTGAACTACTACTTTAATCTTCAAAGTGGAAGTTCCACTTAGAATTTCATTTTAATTATCTGCAGCTTCCAGAAGGATTAGGGGTTTTATACTTGCCTTTTTTAAGAAACCATGTTCGCATAAAACCAAACTCCCACATCACTATAACCCACCTGCTCTGTAAGATCAGTGTTAAATCTAAGTATTCCTAATTTTTAATTGCTGAATTTCACCACCTCAACAACTTGTAAAGTACTTTTTTGACATGTGTTCTACATCCGACCCAAATCCAGAAAGTAAGCTTTTATTGCCTTTGCGGTACCACTAGTGTTTGTTGGCAGTTACAGGTTTCAGTGTAGGAAGTGTCAGAGCTTCTGACATAGTACATCTGTGTAAGAATACATATATATTATGTTGTTCAGATACCAGGTGAAAAATGGTGACAAGCCACAGGCACATCCATTCAGCAGCACAGAAATAACTGCGTTTCTTCTTAGCAAATTCAATTTTGGTATTTCCTGTCCTAAAAATTGACGCACGAAGTACTGTTTAATCTTCTCAGCCAAGAAAATTAAAGGATAAAGAAGTCAGTAGAATGAAATCTGTGCTTTTGTCACTGAATAACCCAACTAGCAAATCCATGCAATCATTACTGTCCAAATCATTTGAGTCCTCTACACACTATGAAAGCAGAGAATACTCAAATAATAAAAAAAAACACCACCACGATTTCAGTAACTCCAGTGTGAATATATACATCTTTCAATATATAATTGACCTCAGTTGCCACAAAATCAACTACTCAATATTATTAACAATAATATATAAAAAGTCCTCCAAGTCATCATCACTTTATAGATCTTACTTAAGAACATTATTTTAAGACAAATTAATCTTTTTAATCCTGTTTTTAACACCAGTCTTACTTTTCAATTAATTCACCAGCTTCCTTCTTTGTGTACTCAATTTTATTGGGGTCGAGGTGACTTTGAAACCATTGCAATTTTTCTCCTGCAAGAATAAACTTAACATTAATGATTACACCATCACTGTAGCACCATCACAGATTAAATTTCTTCAGAGTTTTTGAAATACCCCCCCATTTTTCAAGATTCTGAATGGCATTGTAGACTCCCCGATAATGTGTGTACCATGTATGAAGGTAGCAGTAATAGAAACAATCTTCCTTATAGGAAAAAAGACGTTATGCTTTGCTTTAGTGGAAATTAGTGTTTAAAATATCACTCTATCGATTGCTTAAGATGGAAACTCAGGAAGGCCCCAAGGTGAAAAAACCAACACAGCATCTCAGTAAGAGTTCCGATTATCACAATTTTTAATCAGACTAAACTGAAAAGGAACAGTGTCAATCATATGAAAGAGAAAAATATTCCAGGTTATGTCTCAAAGTTCTGAATTTAATTGCTAGCACAATGTGCCTGCTAACCTATATATGCATCATCCTCTTTTACAAGCAATTAAGAAAACCAGGGAGACGAGTACAATAAAAACACGTACAGCTCATTTGGTCTACACTGCCCTGTTGTCATGTGCACTGACTAAAGAATAGGCTGTACAATTCAAGCCTGTACATACAGCTATACAATTCAAGCCCCAAATTCAAGCCTGTATATACTGCTTGAGTGAACACAAATATTTCAGCAGTTCAACAGTCTATTTTAAGATTACAGTCAGACTATAGAAAAAAAAATTCTAACTGGAGTATCTATGAAGTTGGTAAAACTTAAAGCCTATGCTAAAAAGCTGAATGCTGCATTGAGTAGTAGAAGTTTCTGCTCACCAATGATACTCAAACGCAAAGCTTTGTCAGTCTTCAACCTAGCAGAGAAAAAAAAAAAAAAAGGTATGTCAGTCGGGAATGAGGACCAATACAAGTAATTACTTTCATTTTTCTTTCTCCAAAAATCATTTTTTTGGAGTCACAATGAAAGTCAAGGTAAAATTTCAAATAGAAATCTTTGCCAAATTCAGAACAATGTAAAACTTATTTTGCTTCATCTAAAAATTCTACTTTTGGGTAAATGCTATCTGAAATTTGTCCAGTTTACCTATTAAGTTAAACAGTTTCTTGGAAGAAATTCAGATGCAACCCTTTTCTTAGAGCCTAACAAAAGGAATTTCATAAAGACAGGCACTGTAATAATTTCATTAAGTGTTTCTAATATTCTGCTGGTATATGTAATGAGTTTGGACATCAAGAACAAAAGATTCCACCAGACTGCATTCTTGCAAATCAGGCATACAGTGTGAAAAATACCACTCTAATATTTAATAACCTTGTAATAAAGTTTGTGCTTAGTGAACAGTAAAAGTTAACGCATTAAGAAACCAAAATTAAGAACTTCATAAAAAAGATTAAAAAAATCCATCACAAAGTATTTTTAACCCCACCTCAATGTCTGTCAGGATACTTGAAACTTTTTGTACTGTATGGGATGTGCACACACAATTCAGTGTGGGATTAATTCCCATCCTGTTGAGCAGTTCCCAGAGAACACAAGTTTTCTAACAGGTAATACAGTGCCTCACATGGTTTTGTCCTGAAGCTCTCCGATTCAGTCTGCAGCAATGAACTTTGCTGAATGTCACTTTATTTCCAGAAAGGAAAATAATACATTGTTGGGCCAAGTACAAAATTTGTCACTGGAAAAAACGTTAGCCATGCATGTTCAATGTATATATCCAAGGGCCTCTGACAAAACCGACATTTTAAGAAATTTGATAAAGAAAATCATGAAGGATACCACTGACAACATACAATACCAAAACTCAACACTGTTCAAAGCTAATGTGCTCCTTCATTACATTCCTTGTACTTTACAGAATTCAATGAGCATTTGAGTCAACTGAAGTAATTCAGAGCACAGAAGTTTGTCATCTGTCACAAAAATTCAAATCAAAATAAAAAGCCCTATTTTCCAGAGACAAACATATTTGTGTCACTTGGCCAAAAACCTACATTATTAAAATAAAGATTACTTTTTCAAGGAGTATTTCATCCTCTCAAGACTGTCTCAAAGCCACATAAAAGCAAATGCACAGCATGCATGCTAAGAACTCCACTAACGCATTCAAGAAAAACCTTTTTACTTCTATAGATATCCCAGCATCCAGGATAAGCATTTTTAATGCAGAAGTCTTCAGAGGTCAAGCATGGGGGTTGATTTTATTATACCTGCCAAAAAAACCCTAAGGTGGTCAATTAATTTAAAGATTTTAGACTTAAAACAAAAATTACTCTTGTTCCTATGGGTTAAATAAAGGACAGACCTGGATGAGACTGTGTAAAAAAAAAGGAAAAAGGAGTTAGATTAGAAGTCAGCTTCAAAACTCAGCTGTAGAAGATGTTTTTGCTAAAAAATGTGGTAGGTAGCCTACAGAGGGTTTAGAGCAGGGAGTTTTGCATGGTAATAGCAACCAATACAAGGACACACACTCCACACAGTGGAACTCCACAGCAGCAGTTCCTGCTGCAAACCGGGCATGGCAACACAGCCAGTGGAGCACATCTGCAAAGCGTCGCCATGGAGAAAACTACAACGCCATCTAGAAAAGCTGCCTGATTAGAATCATAATTCATGTCATGTACATATGCTTTAAAACACCACAAATTACCGTTTGCACCTGCAAGGGTCACGAGATCACTTATTCACCAAGGCAATGAAGTGTATAACCAGGATTTCCTTCTGGAAGAAAACCCATCAGTCTCTAGGTGTACACAACTTATTTCAGTATGAGAAATCACGAATGATAGGATCAGACGTCACCTTCTTGTACTTTTTATAAAAAAAATCACCTTGATGACTGCTAGAAGACAACAGTATTAGCAGGGAGATTAATCAAATAAGCCAAGTCAATGCAAGTTCCTCCCATCTTCCACACATTAAGGAACATTTTTTGCACAAGGGGAAGAGAGGGTGAGGGCAGGGCTACAATCTTGTGGCAGGCCGTTGCTTCTTAATGATTTTGTCCTCCATCAGCCTCCCAAAAACCATCTGCTTAAGCACCAACTATTGATAAGAACAATTAGTAGTTTTCTTGATGTTTACTAGCTACTTAAAGCCTTCGTGCTCCATCAGCACCTCTACCTCAGATACTGCATTCAACTGTTCTACTCTAAATACTAACAATGAATAAATACCTGCCAAATCAGTTTACCAGTTCAGTATTCCCCCCATAATAGCCACACATACAAATGCCATTGATGGCTCTGAGAACTAAGATAGGCTCTTTTACTAGGAAAAAAAAATAATCATGGTTGACGGGACCTATTTCCTTGTTTCAGGTTGCTAAATACCTTCTATCTCTCTCCCGAGGCATGCTTTTTTTGTGAGCTTATGCACCAATTAGTGACTTGGTTAAGTGTTTTAGGATACTTCCATATGAAAATCACTCTATAAAAATTAAAAATTCTAATTTTTTCCGTTCATGTTTTTATTTCTGTAAGCAAACCAAGTACTTTTAAAGGCTAGTATTTTTTCAGTTCCACATAAAGATTCTGCAAGAGCACATCTCAAAGCATCACTACTGCAAACAGCAGAAGCACAGTGGCTCAAGGGAGATTAGGAGGTGAGACAATAGGAAAGGAAGGAGAAACTAAGAGCTCCACAAGGAGGTAATTTAAGGTTACTGCTTACTCCTAAGGGGTTGCTTCATGCCAGATCAAGAAATGCAATAAACACTCCTTAGCTCTCATATCTCAGAGCATGACAGTATTAGACTGTTATATTTGTAATGAAAATGCACAAACTTCTAAAAAATTTAAAAATATATGCCGAGTAGAAAGGGTGTATTTTGATTCAGGAGGGAAAGCAACGGAAATAAACTATCACTAGATCAGCTTTAGCTACCAAACCCAAAAAGAGATTTCAGCAGTTGCAAACAAAACATGATTGTTGTTGGCACATCACTACTGAAAGAAGTTCCAGGAACATCCCATTATGGTCTGGTTTCCTAAAGTGTAGAAAAAGCAGTGTTCTACTGGCACCAGTGAACCAGTTATTGCTGTCTCATAAAAACATCTCTAATTATTTAACAGAGCATATACAAATAAGGATTCAGATGTAGCTTAAGAGAGAATAAAATGGTAGTAATGCACTGGAATTTGTTGATATTCATTAGACCTTGAGGAGAACTGAGAAGAGGGATGCAGGCAAGAAAAAGTTGCTGTTCAAGTGAACAAGATGACTTAAGATTGTCATCAATTTTCTAAAACCAACTGGTCTTTTTCCTCTTATTATGGTCAAGATTGGTCTTTTGTAGTCCATCCACAGCTTGCGGACAATAAGCTTATTATTACTGTTGTATTTAGTTGAAAACGCTTGCACTAAAGAGTATCTGGACAATGAAGACTGTAGAAGTCTTCTGCAACTTAGAGCAAAATTTCTCCCTCCTTAAGTATTGAAATTCCTTGTAAGTAGCGTCTTCCCTTTTTATTGTCTTGTTTGGGCAAAAGATACATCTCATACATAAATGCAATTTCCTTTCCTGTTTAACAAAAACAGGAACATTCACAGTAGTTACTTCTCTTCCTCCATCACATAGAAAAGTTAAAAAGTAAACAGAAGGCCTAAACAGTCTCTAGTCATAAATTCTGCTCCCAGCCAAATTCAAAGGAAAAAAAAACCCCTAAAAAAACACAAAAGAAACAAACCACACAAAACCAAAGCAAATGTTTACTGATGCTTCTACAAAAGACATTCTCACCTTCCACTAACATGCCATTCAAGGGCTTCGTACACCCAAGGTAATGCCTTTGTATTGAATAGTAAGCAGCAGATAAAACGTACCTATGTTCAAAAAGTATTATTGAACAAATATAGCCAACCACAATTACAGCATCTTCTAGCAAGTAAATCCACAGCTTAATAGTACAGATGAACTGTACGAACTTCCTAGATTCATTGTCTCTCTCTGATCTGTTTTTCCCATGCTGTGGAAGTGCATTAGCCTGTACAGAAAAATTATCCCCTTTACTCAGGGCTGGCAAGATCATACTGAGAATACTGCCTCCAGTTTTGGGCCTTCCCCACATTTAAGGTGACTTATTTCTATATAATAAGAAGCACTAGTCAAAAAAGTACCATATTTACAGATGGGACTAAGAAAGAATATACTGCAGAGATTACCAGACAGCTCCTCCTATTATCACCAAAGGACACGTTAACCTTCCAACAAGAGAACAGCATGTCATTAAATAGAAGTAATCGGCAAAATCTTTTCTGCAAATATTTCAATTTCAGTAAGTCATTTTCCAGTGAAAAAAGTCCTCCGTAAATTTATTGCGGTTAAGTCACAAATTTGGAAGCAACAATGTCAGTGCATTTATTCAGTATTATCAGCTGCCACTAAAAGAAGACATTTAATAGACCTGCAAAACCCAGGAGGAAGAACAAAATTGGTGTGGGCTACTTTTTTTTACTGAGTGTAGGAGTGGAAATCTTTCCTCCATCCACAGAATGAGAAATTTATCTTGTCTTTTTCAGAGCTCTGAAAAATCAACCCAAACCTCACCATTATAGTAAAGAAACTGAAAACTAAGTAATTACATTAAAAAGACTGGTTAGTGGCTAAACGGACTGTTTTTAAACATATCCTTAAAGATCTTAAGATTTAACAGGCTGATCATTAAGGTAATAAAGATCCAAAACAGGTCTTGTAAAGGGAAAAAAAAACCCAAACCATCAACATTATTCATGTCTTTCAAGTTAAATTGTTCTTCAAGCCACAACAGTACAGAAAATAGAATACAGAAAATTGGAGGATGTTTTTAATGCAAATTATTTTTAGAACATCACAACAAAAGAGATCTACAAAGTGCACATCTATGAATAATGCTAGTTAATCATTTAGGACCCAGAACTGCAAGATGTAGAAAACTTATTTATAGATAAATCATTTAGCTATCACAACACGCTTTGGATGGTTCAGACTGACACACTACTTTTGGTGAAACTGTTTCCCTATGCAAAATGAAGGGCTACATCTTTTACCATCAGCCTAGAGTAGTGGTCTCACACTTGAAATAGTAAGTTGGAAAAGTAGTAGCTTGGAAATCAAGGCAGAAACCAAGAAACAGACCCTAAAGAAATGGATAGCAATCCACATCCTCTAATCTTAATCAAGTTAAACGGGATAATACAATTCCTGTGGGAGTTCTTCGCTCCAACTTCTCGCTGTTGCAAGTGGAACAGAAATAGTACTCTAAATGTCAGCACAGGTGTATCAGTATAACTCTAAACATAGACAATCACTAAAAGATTTAATTGAGTGTGCCACGTCATCATGAGTAATCAGTGCACCACTCCACTCAGTAAGTCTTCTTGGGTGTGTTTTTCTTTATGGCAAAGTCACAGATGTAAGCTCTAAGAATCAAGCTTGACTCAGTTATCTTTTGTGATTAAGCGCTCTGAGCAGCCATTAAGAGACAAGATGAGAGAGTTAAGGGACAAAGTCAATTAGCACTAGGAAAATAACTTACAATAAAAACTTACTTACCATGAGTAGTCAGAGAGCACAGACAAAACATGAGGCAGCAGGGAAAACTTTCTGCACATTAGGAAACTGCCTGATCCTCAACATGTGCTATTTGTAAATTCTTGCAGCAGCTCTGCTTGAGGCTACACGATACAGCTATCTATGCTAGTAAAGGGCCCCCTTCTAGTTAGAGCAACATTACAACTTTGCTGCGGACAAGGCTGTACATCCACCCCCAGCCATTAAACTGCAGTCTCCGAGGAACACTTCAATTGTACCAAGAGCTCCCAATATAACACCTGCAGACAATGAGTATTTGGGCCTAGCTCACATGATCCATCCAAATACCAGTGTACTGTGACAGAAAATGCTTTCAGTTTACTTTAGTACCTTTCTAAACAAAAAATCATAGCGTATCAACTAGTAAGCTGTGACAGAATGAAAACTAAAGGCCAGTCTTCTTCAGCTATCCTTTCCCTCTGTGGAAGGGGGAAGTAAAACTTAAAAGCAGAAAACCAAACTTGCCATGGAACAGCAGGAAAATCACCAAAGAGGACTCAACTAATCAGTTTTATTCAGAAGGCCTCTCTTCTGCAGGAAGGTTTCCAGGTTTTCTTTTCTATGAACTCAGCACTTCAGCAGAAGCTAGACCCTAACGAGGGTGATTATTAAATCCTGCAGTGAAGTCAAACTAGGTGACTAAGCATCATGTGAAATCACCAGCATCATGCCATTCAAATTACAAAAAGCAAAGTGCTACGATAAAAAGAAACCTAACTTGTAACGACACTACCAAAAATCTAGTAGCAGAACTATACAGTTTGTATAAGCTGATTTCATGAATGTAAACCTTCCAGCTCACAGGGCCCAACAGTACTCAGATACATAGGTCTTTCTTTTATCTTAAGGTTATATCAACATAACAGTTCCCTTCCACCACCAGCCTCCCCCCAAACAAAAACTATCTACTGTGGTATTATCCTTTGGTCTGCACACAGATTTTGCACAGTCAACTTACTTGTCTTTCTTTTCCTGTTTGTGTGCTTCCCTTGCAAGCTGTGCAGCTTTTCTGCTGTAAGGATGGATAACCTTTTTTTCATGCTTCCCTCCTTGGGTTTTTCTTAACTTTGGCTGAAAAGAAATCAAAGATACTACACATTACTAAAATCAAGTAAAACATTAAAGCGAAGATAGCAGCATACAGCATGGTAAAGACTTACAAGGTCATGCACCAGTATCTCAGAAAGCCCTTAAAGTAGCAGCTTATTAGTTCCACCAGTTAGATCTTACCCTCCTCAATAAGAAATAAAATTACTCTATCGTGGTACATGCTGTAACAAAGGAGGGCAGAAAATACTGTTAAGAAATCTTACATAGTGACTACTCTCAAAATACCTATGCCGTAGAATGTGCAGGTAGGAAACTAAGATTACCTCCCCATACCTTTGCTATAAATATCCCCATTCAAGCTTCTATCCTATCATTGCATCTAGGTTTTCTGACAAAGGCAGTCTGTAATTTATACAACGCAACAAAAAGGATTTTCTTGTCCCTCCCCACAGACCATGGGAATGCTTTGCATGAGGAAGCAGCCAGGGGTTTTCCTCCTTTAGCCTTTCACACTGCACAGCAAAGGAATACTACTCACAAATTAAAAAAATACTGTAACACTAGTTCAAGTTACATTACTTTTTGGTGAGGAAGCATTTGAAAAAAACTGAAAGGCTTTAGCAAATAGTACGCAACTTAAATTCTTTAAAGTGAGCATGTTGAAAAGAAACAGCTAAAAGCAGGGAGGCTAGACGTGCAAACGTGATGCAGGAAACAGCAATCAGTAAACAGAACTTTAGTACATCATATTATCTATGGTAACATTGGTGTTTAGAACTGTGAAAGAAAAGGAAAAGGGCAAAAATAAATTTCTGAAAATTTTTCTAAAAAAAAAAAATCCTGAACGCGTAAAGCAATCTCAAGAGGCAGAGCCACAGGCCCAGGCCCAGGCCCCGCGGCCCGCGCCACCCGCACCCTGCCGGGAAGGCCTACACCGACGCAAACCTCTGCGGGAGGCAACGCAACGCGCGGCGGGCAGGGCCGCTCGGGCGCCCTCCCGGGGCGCCGCCTGCGGAGACCCCCGCCACCCCCAGGAGCCGAGGCTGCGGCGCCCCTGCCCCCGCCCCGGCCCGGCCGCGGCCCGCCACACGCACCATGGCGAGCCACCTCCTTCCGCGCCGCGGTGCACCAGGCACAGCGGTCCGGGCGGGCGCCGCGAGCAGCGCGACTGGCGTTCCGCGGCGAGGCGGTGCCTGTTGCCAGCAGCTCTACTGACCGCCCCTTCCCTACCCCGCCGTACAGCGTTGCTTGTTGCGAGGGTGGGTGGATTTTCCCCCCCGGAAACAAAGCAAGAGCACGAAGGTGCAGGTTGGCCCGGGCTGTAGAGTTGCTCCACTGCTGTCTTTGTAGCAGGCCTGTGTGCCCAGACCACGGGCCTATGGAAAGTAATTTGTGATCGTTCAGCTCCCAGCATCACAGACCCAACAGAATCTTTAGGCCATATTACTTCTTGCTTTTCAGGTGCCAAAGACTCTTTTTCTGCCAAGTTTTCTAATTCATTTCCATGATACTGAAGGTGAAGCTCTGGAGACCAGTCCTCCTGTGGTTTGGTCCGTGTGACTTTTCACCAGGCTTCAGAAAACGCTTTGTGCCCCTAAATTTCCCTGTGCTTGCCAACCTCACCACATAGGCTGACAGGCTTTGTCCCTCCCCATAAACCTCACCTCTCTGGGACACTGTAAAAGTGCAAGATGGAGGTTTTATGGAAGGCAGGAACCTGCAGGCGGGGTCAGGCGACGTCCCCTGTGCCCATGGGGCAGGTGCTTGTCCCAGCCCCGCTGCGGCCGGCACTTCCTCACACCTGCAAAAGGACTGTAAAAATCATTCTCCAAAGTTCAGGTTTATATTAAGACAGGATGTTTTCTTTTACTCTGGTGACCTACCAAATTTCTACCTGCAGCATGAAAGATCTGCTTCAGTGATAACTGAAAATTCCCTGGCACCTGCATGGGTCATTATTTTCACGTAGTATGAGGCATTGAGTAGTAATTTCATACAACTTCTTTATTTTACGTTCCCTGCAAAGACTGGTGAACGCAGAACCGCAGAACAAAAGTGCTTTTTATAGTAGTGTCTCAAGATTCTGAAATTTCTTACTAAGATACACTTCCCACAGACATAATCCATAATTTCTCTAATATCTCAGTGGCACTTGTCAAAGACTCATAATGCACTAAGAGCACTACTATTACATTAAAATATTTTCACTTTTTGAATTATCAGTGACTTGTTCAGCTTAATGATGATTTACTTTGATCTTTGATAGTATGACAGGTCAGGAAACGCAGTTTCCAGCTTGTAAGTATAGGTAATGTGCCACCACTGGAGACTTGCTGTTCTTCAAACTACCAGAAGCAGTCAAATGTGTTTGTAATATGAAAATGTGTAGGAGCTCCAGTATTAGAAACCTAAAAAATCTAAACCTTGAGGAGTCAGGCAAAACATTCTCATTAGTTATTTTCTTCTCTTGTAATGATTGCTAAAATCTGTGATCTTCCTAGCATGATGTGTTATAAATATTGGAAAGCCTGTTCCTGCACTAGAAGCGGGGTTTTTTTTAATGTCCTTCTCCATAGACCTTTTCCAGGATGTCATTTCTCTTATGCTTAAACACTTCCTAGTGTTCATCACAAATATGTATTAATGATTTATGCCCACGTGCATTGTGCATTCTTCTGCCAGCATCATCCTTTTAGCTGAAATGGTACTTTTTTCATCCTTGGCTGTGAAAGAAAATAGAAAGGACAGTAATTTTGTTCTAAAAACTAAGACTCCAGTTCTTCCAGCTTCTTAACTGCCTCGGCAGAAAAAACAGTGGAACAGTAGCTCACTGACAGAGAAGGTGTCTCACAGGAGCAGATATGCTTTTTAGTAGAATATGTCTACCTCCAGGAGAAAGGGTCCCAAACAGATGTGGCTCATACTAACATTGTTCTGCTGGTAGTTCTTCCTACTATATATGATTGGTTCTTTTTCACTTGTCTACAAGTGGGAAGGCAGCACTTCAGCTACACGAAGATTTGATTTGTTCATGTTGGGAACCAAATATTTAATGAAATATATTCACTGTAAAGGTTGCCCCTAAACAGTATATCCCCAAGTTTTTTACTAAAAAAAAGATAAGGAAAGTTTGATTAGCTCGAGCAAAGGCTTCATTCAACTTGTACTGGAACACTACCTAATTGTGCACTTGCAATAAAACTGTTTCATAGATTTACAGAGCTGCTACAGAAGGCAGTGACAGTAGCAATTTTATAATTTTTTTATACAATAATATAGGATGTAGTAGTCGTAGACAGGAAACTGAGCACTGTATTTTAAATAGTCTATCCAAGCAAATAGATTTAGAGTCATGCTGTCAAACAGCACAGGAATTATAGTAGAAAACTAGGGAATAGCTCTGTTTTGATACTGTTCAAATCTGCATGGGACCAGCAACTTACATTTAACTGAGGGATGCTGATGGAAGTCAAACATATGGTAAAATGACAGTGAAAACATTTTGACTATGGAGTCCCACTCATTGATACAAACCAAAGATGAAAAAATTAATTTTTAGTTTCTTTATTCATTTGGATGAATAAAAATGTGGTTATGGTTTTGTTTGCCAGGAAAATAATTAAGTACACTGATGAAGAAATAGCGTTGACTTAAGCCTTTGCTTTTAGACAATTTCCCAACTTGCATCATGACCATGTTATGATTGCAGTCCTTCCTTCCTTCCTTCAGGCTCCCAAATGCAAACACAAGCGCGAGCACCCGCTGTCCTGGTGGCTCCACTTGCAGCTGTTACAGTCTCACACAGATTGATGTCCTTAGCTTGGAGACTTTAGAGCCTGCATGCCTGGAAATATCAATAACTATGCTATACCCAGAAGAATACCACAGAAAAACTACTGTGGTCTCCATCTAGTTTTCGTTTCACTGGGATATGCTGAGTGGGAAGCAGGAGGAGGTGTGTAACCAGCTTTACTTCTGAGCCAGAGGACGTGGTTGGGACACAAGTTGGAGCTGAAAGGTACCCACAGTGCATGATTGCCAAGACTCATTCCACCTAACTGTATATTTATTAATGGGAAATGAAGAGAGAAATGCCGGCTCTGTGGATACTTAATGGGCAGCTCCAAGGGGCTATTCATCTGGTCTTTCACCGTTGACTATAATGAGACCCTTGGGTGATGATGCATCTAATTTGATGACCTAGTTACAAACCAAAAACTATTCAATGTAAATGTGCACTGATTTCTAGTCCAATCTTGTTCTTTAAATAGTTTGTAATCTGGGGAAAAAGAAGAGTTGCTTTTTAATACTTCACTCTAGCTACAAAGGGTCTTTTGTAAAATGTCTTGACAGCTGTGTGGAATAATTGCTGTGTAAGTTCTCTTAAGTCATGTATTTATCGGGGGGTGGGGGGGATGGGGGTGGGGGATGGGGAGAGTAGGGAGTGAGGATGAGAAACACAACAATCCGGATTTGGCATGTTGATATCTTAATCTCCATATTATTATTTTTTTTTGCGTTAACTTTACCAATACCATTACAAATGTATAAATTAAAATAAAGGGATACCTGCCTGTGATAATCTTTCCTATGGTGTTCTGTATCAGTGAGGCAAAATAAAGTAGGTTTACTAAGTATTGATTAAATATTCTTACATCCATGAACAGATTTGCCATTAAATTCTAGTTACTGTGGAGTATCATGTTAAATATTATAAAGCAGTGACTAAGTATGGTACTTAGGAGACAATAGCCATAGAATTCGGAGAAGGAGACCCCATTATAATGACAATACCATGTATTAGATTGTCAGAGATTCTGACATGTAAGAATTAGACCAATTGACATGTAAGAGTTAGACTGATTTCTGAATATTCTTGAAATCAGTGTTACAACTGCATTAATTAGGATGGAAGTTAAAATTATGATCATCTTAGTTTTAATAAAATGCAAATTTCCTGAGTTCAAGGGAATCAACTAAAGGTTAAAGCAATTAACAGCTGGATTTAGAAGTGAGAAAAAGAAGTAATGATCAGGGGAAACTACATCAGTGAGGGAACAGCGAGCAGTCAGACTTAGCTTTGGCACGATCTGCCTTAGTCTGAAATGCACGTGTAGTACAAGCTTTAGTGGAAAGACACATGTAAAGTTTCTTGACCATATTCCATGTTATCAATAAGACCAAGCAATACAATAAAAATAGAAAATTGCAGTTATGCTTTTATGCTTACAGTTATTTTGTGCATTTTTTAAAGCTAATCTGTTTTATATTTCTGATTTTCTTATGTGCTGTTATGTTAATGAATGAAGGATATAGCCACATGGTGGTAAACATACTAGAAAATACACCATTGGCTTTAAATTTTGTTGGAGTTTTGGTTTTGGAGATTGGGGTTTTTTTCCCTGTTTCACTCAATGTATATGTATTGCAAAGTTCTTGATAAATGATATGTTCTTAGGAGTGCACGTTTCTTTTCACATATGCAGAGTTCAGATCTGCTCACAGTGGTGAGGGTATAAATGAAACTGGTATGGTATCGTTCTAAGGATTGTTTAAATACAAGTAAATTGAGTAAGAATTATAAATCACTAAGCTGATACATAATCTGGGCTTTGTTTAAATTAACCCTTAGGAGAATAGATCAGCTAACACTGAGCTCAGCATTGTCACAGTTAGGTCACTGGCTGAGCTTCAGCAAATCCGAGGATGCATTCACTGGTTTAAAGACATACCTAATGTTTGCTGGATCCTGATTTCATAAATACAGTGACATTTGCTTTTAACTTAGCCAGGTTTATGCTTTGGAGTTACATTCCTATCAATTCAATGCCATAGTTTAAACCTACAATTTACAGCCTGCGAACATGTTTATCTGCACAGCTGAGGCAGTATGTCTACAAATTTGACTTTAATGACTCAACAGAGCTCTAAATGAAGGCAAGAGGGTGTTGTTTTGAAACGTGTTCTTCACATGGACTATAGAAGATTTTCCAGAATTTGTCTGAAACTTTCTTTAAATTGCTTGTATTTGGCAAATTTGTTTTTACTTCTGTCATTGATTCTGGTGTATTTCGCACTGATATCTCAACTTCTCTGCTGATAAACTAAGACATGTATGAGAGAACTACCTATTTATATAATTTGCTATTTCCCTCCTGGTTTACAACTATTTCTGAACTATACTGCACAAGAAACTACTAAGAACACCCAATATGCTCCTTTGATAATGCTTCATGCTACCTATTTCTGCATTTCCTATTTTTCTAAATACTGCTACTTTTTTTGTTTCATTTTGGTTTCAGTCTTTCCTTTCTAATTACACTCAATCTCTTCCTAATGGATTCCTGTCACTAATCACAGCAACAGAAGACCACTTATTCCTTCTTTCAGAGCCTTCTACGCTAATGCAATTATGTGGCATAGTCAATCATTTTATCAACCCTTTAACCTTTCAAAATTAGTGCTCTTGCCACTTTATTTGTTTAGATTTTTAAGAGGCTTTCTGGTGCATTATATGCTTACAGATATTTCAAAATTCTAAATAGCATTTAGTGTATTAAAAATACTGAAAATTAAATAGCAGAAATCATCCTCGATGCAAATAACCTACAGTATTTTGTAAAATCACCCTTTTCTATCCCATGTTTTTTTCTTTTCCTTTTCCATTCCCTGTACTTATGCCACAATCAAAAAAAAAAAATATGCGTGGTAAAATAGTAATGTTTCAAATAGACCAATTGTTCTACATATTTTGAAAGGTCTTGGTAACACAGCAGCTGTATAGCGCACGCTGCAAGTTTACCATTTCAAAATAAGGAGTGTAGAAGTATCTTTCTAGAAGAAAGAACCTGAACTGAGACTACTGAGTAGCCCTACAACATGTTGCCACTGTATAGCATGCTTATCTTCAGCAAAGAAAATAAAATTTTGTAGATTAGATCCTTTAGATACTCTGTTTTCCAGGCTCCCTTGTAGACCAAATTCCAGTGAGGGTGCAAGTGAGTGTAGCATACGCACAGATTCAGCTCCCTGGAACCCGTAGTTTCCTTCGGGCCCTTGGTGTGCCTAGTGGCTTAACGCTCAGCTAAAATGATCGACAGTTCAGTATGTGGGCAGATACACCTGGGCAACATGCCTCTAGCGTGGAGAATTGCCTCTCCTTAAACTTCTGTCCAGCCTGCCTGGCCACCCATCTGAGGAATTGCTCCTTACAAGCATTAAAAAAGTACGTTTTTGTGAAGCTGCAACTGAAATCCACAATATTCTTGTGAGACTTAAACTATCATAAATTTTTTCTTTGATAGTGAATTGAATCTACTGCTCAATAAATTTATCAGATCTGTCCTAGATATATCAGGATATTTTCACTGTATGTACACTAGTGACAGAAACATAAGAAAAAAAGTGTTGACAATACATAAGATGGTTACTGACCCTAAAAAGTTCATATTTCTGTGCACCAAGAAAACCATTAAATGATTGAAATCTCAATGTTTTGTGTACCATTGTGTACAGTAGATAATTGCTTACTCCCATCTGTTGTCTGGTTTGAGTGGTCTCGCTCCTTGTCCTTTTCAATCTCCTTCACTCCAGGCCCTGCAGCTGCAACAGTTGAGGCTATTATGTGAACATGTTGTATAATGTTTTAGGTGAGGTGATTCTGGAAATTCAGTGTTGTCTGAGATTCATGGAAACAAGTGTCATCCATCAGGTCTCAGGAGGTTTTCTCCAGCTCCTTAAGCATGCTTATTGGAATGTCAGGTGACTGTGAGGCTATAAATCATTTCTGATTTTGTTGTTCATACTGATTTTTTTCCTCTGCTTTTTTTTTTTTTATAAAACCCTTGAAATAGACTTTCTTATTACTGCAAAGGACACCACAGTATTTGGCGCAGCTAAAATATACATATATACAACCCTCCAATATTTCAGTTTAAAATATTATTATTAACACTTGTGTAGCATTACATTATGTTAGAGGAATTGAGCCCCTCTCCTACAATGTTTACTTTTCATTAGATAATCCACGTACTTCTGAGTTTCAAACTGGGTCTGCAAGAGTGATGTGGGGATAGTCTAGATAAACATGTTCAGGCTCATTGTTATATACTTGTATCACAAACTACATACTTTTAAATTTTGTTTGACTCATTTAGCTGATTGCCTCATTAGATATAACTTCTCCTTGTAAACATTCCACCATCCTAATAATTCTTCTGATTGTCTCTGTAGTCCCTTTAATGTTTTCTATTTTTTCCATGATTTCATTAGTGTCTGTTTAAAGGAATCAACCTTTTAGAAGAAGAGGAAGACGATGATGATGATCTTGGATTGTTTTCAGCTTTTGGAATGTGTAATTTCTAGATACTGGATCATTTTCTGCAAAGTGTAAGAAAAATAGTCCCTAAAACCACTTAGACTCCCAAGTACCATGACCCATATTCAACAGTGTGTTTATTCCTTAAAAAATCTTACCTACTTAATGCTAATATTTGCTTTGACAGAGGATCTTCAGTCAAGAAAATGAGTGATTAGTTGTATGGATTCTTATTAATAATATTAATAATATAAAACTAGAAAAAGTAATTAAAGCATGACATGCTTCATCAAATATAGTTTTGCTGCACATGTTCAATGTCAGGAACATGGATTGTGCCTGATGCTGTATAGAAGAAAATACAGATGGGGTTTCCAATGGGTAGAATATCATTTGCTGAACTACGCAAGATAAATTAGGAAATTGAGGTATTAGAGGAGGCAAGTTATGCTTCATTTAAGATTATAGTAAATGGATTTCTCATCATTAAAAATATTCTAATTTTACCCTGGATAGATAGATACATAGATATATCAGTCTGTGAATTGAATGCACTTCTCCACCTACTGTAAGAAACACTGGGAGCATAGTTACTGTGATCTAAATCATTACTGAATGCAATTAGTGTAAGAGTGATCATTGTGTGACATAGTGACTGCTGTGTAATGCACTTCTGTTATATGAAACTGAAATTGTCTAAAGGCAAAGATCTTCAGCGAGCTCTGTGTATGTTAACGGCGCTGAATGAAGGTAGTGAAATCCTGGGAAACTGCCTCCGTGTCCTGAGCCGTTCGGACGCAGCTCTGCAGTGCTATAACCACACCCCTCGACAGGCGATTTCCCCGCTAGCCACGGCTTGACACTTTCAGCAAATTTGATGACATTCTCTGTATGGTGGCTACTGTACTCTGTGTTAAGAATGACTTTGGAGAAGAAAAATCCCTGGAGTTAAACTTGTTGTGTAGCTGCTGGTATTTAAAATGGGATAAAAAGAAATTATATTGGAAGTATAAACACTTTCGCAGTATTACAAGGCAGCTGTACTGATATGCCTGATAGGCTACGGCTCTGGTCCTTGGTGGTGGTATTTCGCATTAGTTCCCTTCTCTGTGAAATTCTCAATTTCAATCAAAAATAACAACTTCCTGGAATAAGAAGTGGAAAAAAATATTTTTTCCCAAATAAAGGAAGTTCTTTGTAAAAATAATTTTGAAATTATTTTAACTCCTTTCTGCAGCAGATCTTTACATTTAATGCCATTACATTTTAGAAAATCAGGCTCTGATGCTTATTACTGAATCAGGACACAGAGTCCTCTTGCTCAGTGTGCAGAGGCTTGGAAGCTATTTTGGAGGGACCCTGGAAAAACCGTGTCCCCTGGCCCAGACTCCACAAGCAATCTTGCCTCCAGCATTCATTTCCTGACATACTAAAGGACAAGGTTGCATAATGTGTTTTTTTCTGGCTAAATGGCCCTCGAGGTTGCAAGCTGGGGCAAAAGCCTTCACATCAGTTTTGACTTTGCATTATACCAATTGTGAGCTGCATGAGTAAGCCAGGAACCCAGATGTTCTTGGTTTGACGTTGGTGAGAGAGAGACAAAACATCGCAACAGAAAGTCACTGCTCCTAAAAGCTCTCCAGCCAGACCCTCAGATTTTATAAGCTGGCACTGCTGTGAGGCTGGAATATGATTTAATGTTACTTTTCTTTCTTTAGGGACAAGAGTCACTGAAGCCAGTATTTCAAGTTATAGCTCCTGGGAATTCTGGTCTTTATGACTTATCTTGTAATATGACATGCATAGAAAACATAGTTCTACTGCTCTGGCTAAAGCAAAATGAGAGGCCCCATTGTTTTTAAAATTAAGTACTGCTACAGAAAACTGTACAGAAATAACCAAATAGTGTCTGCATTTTCTAGTAGTTCAAAATGGCTTGGGATCTGAACAAATAAAAGACAGCTACTAGCGACATTATTTCCTGAGGGAATATAATTACAGTTTCATGTTGCTAGTTTCCCTACCTTGTCTTTTGTTCTTGGATGACAGGAGAGGGAATGGTAATTAAAACCAAGGAGAAGAAACAACTAAAACCACAGTGACATAAACTGAAATAGCACAACAAGCACTTACATGCCTAGAATACAAAACCATTTTTGCATGTCACTGTTTTCAGCTGTAAATATGAATTTGAAGAATTAAATTATGTCTTTTGGGGACGTGTAAAATGTTACTAACAATTACTGCCTTATAGCAACAGTTCTATCAAGGTGTGATAGAACTGGAAGTTACAAGCCATTATGTAGCACTGAATTCTGGCCACCACTACACAAAATTCTTACACCTTCCCGTACAAGCATCCCACTCCCGTCCATATTTAGCTCCTATCATTTAAGGCCTGTTTACGTGTAGTAGTTTCTCAGTGATGGGATCAGAGACAACTGTTTAGTATGGCTAATGAAACACTGTCCAGTAGCAACATATGTGGAAATAGAGGGCTACGGCGAACTGAAGGGGTTAAGTTCACCCCGTCAGGAAATCTTAATGCCCCATATGGTGATAACCTCTAGTCTGTTTCAAATATGACCACCTGTCTTCATGAAGTTGAAATGTGTCAAGGCAGAAAGGATCCATAGGCACCATCCTTTGTTCTCTGCCGGCCTCCTTACATCTGGAAACTATGGGAGGCTGTTATACCCGGAGGCGCCACCAATTTACTCAGGGTCTGCCGCTAGCAGGTACAAACAACCCACGGAAAAGCCCTATGGGGAGTTTGACATGAGATTTGCAAAGACATAGACTAGTAACTCCCTGCAAATAACATTTGAGCCTTGCAGTTACATTCATGCCTAGGAACTTGTAGCTGGAGTTTGTTGTTTACAGTAAACGCTTATTTGAAACCACATTGTCTATACAGTTCCTAATGTATCAAGAGCACTGAAAACTGTGTAGCTCCAAACCATACTTACTGTCTATCAACTTTATTAAGTAATACACAAATTGGTAGCATATTATTCCTGTATGGGGAAGAAATATAACCCTGGCTCCCATAAGTCTAGCTGAACTACTATGCATCACGATTACCTAAGTTCAAGCTGTAGCACGAGTCTGGCTTCAAAATTTGTCAGCTTTAGAATTTGGCCTGAAGTTGTAAATAACATACCCATTTCGGAGTGTCCACCTTCACCGACTGAGTTGTATAGTCCCTTAGCTCTGCTGCTGTCCTCCAGAAATCCTGAAGTACTTCATGACGTTAGGCATCATTGTCTTCATTTTACTGAGAATTGAACAGACACAGAAGTCTTTGATGAAGTATTCACGCAATCAGTTTATACTATATCCAGAATAAAATTCAGAGCTCCTGAAAAAGAGAAGCACTTGTTGTGAAATCTGTCTTGCGTGTCTAATGTCTCCCAAATATGAAGTTTGCCATGAAACATATTCCTTGTACAACTCGGTGATTTTTCATTAAAACAACCAGATCTAGTAGTTTGACAGTACAATCAGCATTCTGTGTCTACTTAGGTACATGAAATGCATAATCTACTCAATTGACACTGATTATTAAGTGTTGTTATTAAATAATTAATTGTGTGGGCAAGTGTAGCCATAGATAGATTAATTTGAATTTCACACTTTTTTCCCCCTGATAACAGGGCTAGTCACCTTGGCTCACTCTCTTTGCCTTTGGTTTACAGGCACCTACTCCTTCTAATGAGCACCTGGAAACAATTTAATTTATATTAGCAGAGAAGCAAAACGGATCAATTAGTCTAAGTTTGGTACTGCAAAAATGAGAAGGAAAAGCAGTTTACCTCCTTCTGATTTTCTTTCAAATTTATTTTTCTTCAGTTTCCCAGAGGAAATTGGCAGGATTTCAAGATGACATGTGCCATACTGCAGTCTCAATTACTTTATAGTGAAACAGTGCCAGAGCAGGGAGATACGGCTTTATTGCGTGGCATCATGGGGAATCTAGGAGCTAAATTAACCTGCCATTCTTGTCTCTAATGATCTTTCTAAAAAAAAATTACAACACAATAGAATTCGAGTGTGTTTGAAAGGAATGTTCCTTTGCTTGCTTATGTTTCAGTGTTACATCCTGCTGCATGCATTTAGAGTTTAATCTCCTTTCCTTTTCAGTTACACAAAAGGCCTTATAAGATAACTGCCTTCATGAGACAAAATAAGAAGAGGAATATAGACAGTGAGTAAATTTTATGTCCCTTCAGATGCTGGGCATCCTGTATTTATGCATTTATGCTGCAACAGAGCCCAAATGGATTTTCTCACGGCATGCTGCACAGAGCAGACCCTGTCCCTGGAGAGAAGCGCTCCCCTTTAGCCTTTTGAGCTAATATATAATTTCCTTACAAGAAAACAACTCTGTTTTTAAGAGATGTTCACATAAGAACTCATGAGCACTTTTTGCTGCAATTGTACGTAAAGGCAAAGTATGGGGTGGGAGCCGCCTGCAGGTTCCTCTTTGCAGCAAGGGGGCTGAGTCCACCTGCAGCCAGGGGGTCTGTGCAGCACTGCCCTGCGGGGGCTCACACTGCCAGGGCAACCACTTTGGTGTACAGTGGTTTTGATGTCCATTAACGCAGAACCTTTCTTGGTACTTCAGTGTAGGTACATTTATTATGTCATTCATCAGCTGATGTGCAGGTTCACCATGGGTTCACTACTGGAAAGAATTGGAGCAACTGCTTATTAGTGTTGGGTTGGAGGTGCTTCTTAAGTGAAAAGAAAGTGCAGAGAAGAGGTATCTGAGATTATTTTACTGTTACCAGGAAATTCTGGACAATGGTGGACAACTACTAATTAACCACAGATTTCATACAACTAGGGTTTTTTTGTCGGGTGTTCAACTTCATCCTATTTTCACCTTCTGTCAGCTTCTCCTAATTTAGCACTTGCTAAATAGAAATAATAGTCATCATTGTGTTTATCCCGTAATTAATCAATACAGAAGACACATGATTAAGTGCATGACTTATTACCGTTTGTTATACACATGTATGTAGAACAACTTGTGGACTTTGTGACTTTGCTGCAGCTCCTGGCTTTTGAAGGGTCACAACAGCACTTGGAAACCATGCAGAGAAGCTGCCTCTTTGCACTTCACTCCCACGGTCATAGTGAACATCAGATTTTACATATATTACAAAAAGAAGTATGAATACATACATTGAGGGGTGTATTGTCCAGAGGATGGTCATGAGGACTTCCTTAGGAAACAGTGCGGCGATACCTCTGTCTGCAGGCAGGCTGCCAGAAGGAGATGGACAAAAGCTTTTTTTTTTTTTTTTTTTTTTTTTTTTTTTTTTTTTTTTTTTTTTTATGTCAGAGGAACATCCTTTAAACCCCCCAGGCTAACTAACTGAACAGTTTCACATTATTTGGAGGAGGAAGTTAGCTGGATTTTTTTGTGTCTTTTAAATGAAATCTTGTTGAGACAATTTATCAGCGTGATTTCAGGAATTCCTGCTGGTAGCAAAATCAGCATAAAGGCATTGCATGTGGTTTACTCCAAATAGAGACAAAATATAAAGTTGCCTTCTTGGAGAGTATTTTACATAATTTTTCACACAATGTTGTGCAGGTTTTATAATTGCCTACTCATATACTGGGTTTGCATCTTTTTCCTTCTTTTTAAATTTTATAGTGCAAAAACAGGGACGTTTGGGAAGGTAAAACCATCCTTGACACATCATGATGTTTTCCTTTTCAGACTTTGCAGAGAAATTCTATTCCTAAATGTGATAATGTCTACCAAGAGGAATTGGTTTGGTTTATAGAAGTCTAATGTCTTGAAAAGCAGTTTTCTACTTGGTGGGCATTTGCTGCTTTCACTATAAAATTGTTCTTTCAGTTCATCTGACATTTCAAATAATAACCCATATATCAACAAGTAATACCATCCACTACTGCGAGAGAAGAACCTCAGAAGTGCTACCTAAGAACATGGCAAAAGCAGCATTTTGGAAGAAAAGCTGTAATGAATGACATGAGCAGCATATTGCCTTTAGGGTTGCAATTTTTACGAACAGATTTTAAGCAACTTTAGCAGTTGGCAAAATTTCTTTTCAGAGATGGTAGAGGGGAAGCCTGCAGCTCCAAAATAAAGTGGATTTTTAAAATGCATGCTAGCATAACTAGGAAGACGAGAGAGAGGTAGCATTGCAGTGTGCGACATGAGTGCTCATGGAGGCGGAAGGAGAGAGCAGGCTGGGTGGCTGGGCCAGCGTTAGTGCTGCAGCATGTTGATGAGTGCAAGGAGGCAGGAGAGCTTTAAAGCTTTCTGCCAACACCAAGGAATAACTGTCACAATAACTTTTTAATGTAAAAGGCATTTCCATGCCCACTATGACTTGCCTCAGCTTGGTCCTTGATGCTCTGTTGAGCAATTCAGTTACACAGATGTATTGATAACCAGGGGATACATTGCAGGGAGGGGAATGGGAACACAAGCTGAAGCTCTTTCCAATATTACTTGATGCTTCTCACTGGGGTATTATAATTGGAAGAACCAATCCGAAACGTCTGTAAACTAAGAAGTCAAAGTCTTGATATGAAGAAAAATGTTATCTGTTGTGTGAGGCTCACTCTTTGGGAAATTGTTTTCTTTCAATTTGTGCTATTGTTTTTCTGTAACGAAGCAATTTTTGTAGGAAAATCGAGCTGTGTTTTCTCTTACCCACTTGATCACTGTTGCACAAACTTTCACAAATGTTTTTAGCTGTTTCTTTGATAAGTTTTTTTTCCTCTCCACTGTCATGTAGCTTTAAGCTATTTAAGACTTCTAGTGGTAGTGACAGGTGTAGAACTTCTTCAAAAATACCCAAGGGATCTATTTCATGTTATCCCTATTTGAAAGGCTCAATTACAGTGCTAATTCTCACAAGAATAGGATTACTGAACATTAGACTTCAAATGTTTTATATTAGCGAGACAATACTTCAATCTAATTCACAACTACCCTGATGATAAATATGAGAATCTTTTACTAAATGTCTTTTAACCCGTTGTTGCACCAGCGTCCAGTTACACTGGTTTCTACAAGACAAAGAAACTGTTAATGATGGCTCTTTGTGCCCTGTTTTACTCTAGAACTAGAATTATTTTAGTTCTGGCGCGTTCAGTTTTAAATCTCTGGTCTGGCTTACAGGTATGGTGAACAGCATAGCTGTTTGCATACGGCGGTACCTGCGCAATCGTCCAGTGAATAGGTTCAGAGAAACTGCACAGGTAAATGCATGTGGAAATCATTCATTATCATCACTACAGTTTTTCTTTTGATCATTTGCTGTTAGCTTTCTGTAAGCATTATATCCAAAAGAATTAGAGATTTGTTTATTTCTTTAATATGCGTTGACTTAAAATTTCAACTTTTGGAATGGAATTTTTAAGGCACTTCTAGATGGATCTGACCAGGGAGTGGTGTGCCTCAAAGCCTCGCAAGTGGCAATCAAAGATTATTTTATTCATACATCTATTTTTTTTAAACTAATTTACAGATGAGTCTGTGGCTTCATGTTTAAGGTTTTTTTATCACTTAGAAGGTGTAAAAAGGTGTTTCTGTAAAAATGCTCCTTATGTTGTCATCAGCTGATACAGCTCGCCAAAACTTTGACCCTTCCCATACCTTTGACGACAAATTTATAGATTAATTATGCATTGTGTTAATAATGTCTTTTTACATTCTGCAGTTTCACTTCATCTGAGAGCCTGTTTCTGCAGGTATCATTCAAAGGGTTTACTAGGGGTTTCTATCACCTATTCATTAAACCTGTCTTCTTACGAAGTTCACCAACAAATCTTTTAGCTAGTAATATATTTATCAGCTGGAGATGATCTGATTCTTTGGTCATCTTCTGTTCTGCTCTGTTTAAATGCAGATGATCAGAATGATACATGCAATTGTAGAGGAAAGCATAAGAATAAAGGACTGCATGACACTTACATTATTTGCCCCACCTTAACCGATTAAAGAGAATCATCTTGTGTAATCTCTTCTAAAAAAACATGCCTCAGCAGCTATTAGTTTACTGAATCAGAGGAGCAACAGTCAGATTCTTTTTTTTCAAACATGCTGCCTAGGTAAGTGGGTGTTTCCACTGATCAACCCAAAAGAATAAGTCTTTTGCTAAATAAAATAAACTGGACTGGAGCTAGTTTTCTTGGCTATACTTAGAAATGGTACAGCAGGTATCGGTATCTAAGGAATCATACCTGTGTCTTGTTCTCCTGTTGTTCCAGGTCACCTTGAGTGCCTGGATCTTGCTCCAGTCTGGAATGGGGACACGACAAGAAGGTGTGCACGGTCCTGGGAAGGACTCCCAGGTACTTCAGCTTAGATGTAGTATAGCAACAAACAGGGAGAAGAGAAAATCTCTACATCTGTAATTCTTTTCTTCAGGTCCTCAGGGTAAAACTGGAAGTTAGCACGTGCACCCCGCTTTCCCTGCCTCTGAAGCGTGAGCCAAGACTGGAAGCACAGCTCCAAAAACCAAGCAGCAGCCGGCAGAGCTCTCCTCAGGATGAGCTCCAGCAGCTCTTCACAACTCCTAAACAGAGCTGAGCAAGCGCTTTGTTTTACCCCTGATTACACTGGTGTGTGCAGAGTACTCACCACTTCTGAAAACTTGCCCTAATTTAGGTGTGTTAACATAGGAACCTTAGGGGTCCTGTAATAATTAAACAATTAATATTTTCAGTGGTCAGTCTGTTACTTTTCTGATGCAGCAATGCTGGCCAATGGCTGCCAGAAGGTTCTTGAAGTCACTGAACTAGCGATAAAAGTCCTCAGATCAATCCTTTCAGTTTTGCACGATACCTGTCACAGTTTTCAAACTCATCTCAGAGTACAAATGCTCTGAGGTGGTTTGCTCTATATATCGTTCCACTGCAATTAGTCATTTCCAGACAAGCAATGAGCCCTCTACCTGCTGGTGTCATTTGAACTTACCTTTAATAGCACCACAGTTCAAAGGCAAAAGCGTATCTGTTTATTCAAGCAAAAGACTAGGGTAAAAAAAAAAATGCAGTGAGGAGTGAAACAAAAACAATGCGGTCTTGAAATCCGTTTCATATGGAAGTGTTCTTAGCTGTCACTTTGAATCTTTACAGCACATTTCAGCAACAGCAGCCTAGGGATCAACTTGGCTAGCACTACTCAGCCTCCAAATATTGCTTCTCCCAGTTAGCCCCTATGTCTCTGTGGTATACTGGGTTCGAGGCGGCATAACTGAAGCCAGAAATAGGACTGTTGTTGTGCTTTGCGGCTATAAAAGAAGCAGAGGAGGTAGGATCTTGTATTAGATTATCTGAGATGCTTTATAACAAGGAGTCCTTTATTGTATTTCATTTTTGAGCTCTTCAAAGGATAGCAGTGCTAGTGCAAGCTGAACTAGGAATGCTGCTCTCTGAACTCATGAAAGGTTCTTCAACATGTCAGTTCTCTGCTCATGTCTTCCATCTTGCTGAGGAAAACAATTGTATTCTAGCTGCAAACCAGACCTTCCCTTTTCAGGCAGAAAAATTTACGTTGTGAAACACTTGTTTTTCTAACTGAATGCAAATTGTGTATCATAAAAGTTAGCCACTATGTAATAGTTTCAGTCCTATACAGCTTTTCCGACTCACTAAAATGACTACATAGCACACCTTAATCAACCATGTGTCAACATTAAGAGCAAAGTACATATACTAAACTATTTGTTTTTTGAACATTTCTTCCCCTGGGAGTTGCTACACAACCGGCTCTGCCATCTCCACACAGACCCTTCAGATACACCAACACAATTTAAGCTATTGGGCAGAAAAACAGACCCATAAACCTCTTAAAAAGAACCATCTTAAAAGTGGTGGTGCTTTTAATCTGGATAAAGCTCACCTTCCAGCTGAGATGAGTTTGATGCAAATGAACAGTGAGTTCACTTTAGGCTGCCTGGGGTAGCCTTGCTTCCCAGAGGAACACTCAGGGAGCTGCTGTGAGGAGTCTCCGGCTCCCCCAACACATGGATCATGCCTAATGCTTAGTTCCCACTGAAACTGAAGGGCGGGGGCTGCCCCATATATCCTGACGCCCTCAAGCTAGGAACTTAGGCTTAGGGGTGTATGTGTTATGATGTTGGCAATTTTAAAATTTCCTTTGCCGATGAACTGAGATGCTATCTAGTTATTAATCTGCACTCAGGCACGCTCGGTAGTTCATTGACTGAGTCTGATTTGAAGTTAAAATTAATGTTTTCAGGGCATCAAAAGGAATGGAATAGAGAAACACAGGGTCCTTAAAGTTAATACGGTAAATCAAGCTACCTTATATATAAAGGTAGTCAGAACAACCAACACAAGTGAAAGGGTCTGGATTTTTCAATTCAGTGTTTCAACGTAAATTAAGTGCTTACTACAGGGAAAGGTGAGAGCAAAGCAGGAGAATAAGCTAAATATCTATTACAAGTATAGGTGTTAAAGTATCTATTACAAGTATAGGTGTTAAGCAAAGTGCAAAATGTAATAATAGTACACTGCCCCGTTTCTGAATGCTGTGGGCAGTGTGCCTCAGGCACGCACTGGGAGCCGAGGAGAACGTGCAGACAAAGTTTTGCTAGCATGAAAGAATCACCCGTGCACCCAGCACATGCTTGCTCTCGGTAGTTGCAGAGGAAAAAGCACGTTCCTGCTGAGAGCCTCCTCCTCACTCCTTCCTAGAGGATCCCAGCGTGCTTGTAGATGGATGGAGTGTTCAGGCTGGCTGGCTCATTGTTCTCTGCCTGGTGAACGTCTGTGCACACAACCTTCTCAATACCTACCACTAAACGAACAAATCTTCACAGTAGCTTTATTTCAAACGCTGCAATGTTTCCAGAAGAACATCAGTTTTGACTGTGCCAAATTTGCACAGCTGTGAGAGTATTTTGAATCTTGTATTTCCTGGCAGATACCAGGGGTTTGAGACATATTTTCCTTGACTTTCTGCTTCATTTTGTAAGATGGTATTTGGAAAATACAGCCTCTGGTTTGGGGCTTTTTTACCTTAAAAAAATATTAATAAATTAAAAAAAAAACCAACCAAACCACAACATCCTAAAGAGTCCATTCATGGGGGAAATACCATGAAAAGCTCTCAGTGCTCTCTTCTTTCCCAGCTGGAGTGTCTGTATGCTCACAGCTGGTCCAGCAGAGCTGCAGGACCCAGCTGTGCTGGCCAGGAGTGGGCTCCCACAGCTGCGGCTGCTGCTCGGCTCCGGAGCCTGTGGGCTCCAAGGGGAAGCCACTGAACAATTCTGGCAAGAACTGCTCAGATAAGATTATTTCACCAGTGTGCCATGGATACCATAAATATAAAACTTAAATAAATAGACTTATTTTATTTAAATGCTTTTTTTTACAAAAAAAAAAAAAACCACGTGAAAAATAGGATGCTGTTGCAGCTGGGCTCGATTTCTTCCTTTATAAGGCTGTTGTTAAATGTTGTTAAACAGCATTTGAATGATATTATAGAAATCAACTTTGTAAAACAGCACCACCACCAATGTGCAGATTAACACTACAGTGCTTGTCTTTGCCAAGGAAATTCCAGAGACTTACAAAGTCACTTCATTTGGGGGTGCTTAATATGGCTTAATCACTATTAGGGGAATAGAAATTAATGTTTCAGATAGGAAACAGGATTATTCTTTTTTGCATGTTGTTTATGATGTTTTTCTGTCCTTCAAATAACCTTATGTATCATGAAGGATAAATTTATATTGTGATACAAAACCAGAATCAGCCTGGCTATACCACCTCTTATTATACCTCTTATTTCTTAAAAATAAATGTGGTAAGATCTTCACATGAATGCAATTGCATAAATAGTGTAACAGATGCTGTCTTAATTTCTGATCTGAACAAAAGAAAGCGATGTTATTTGTGTTTTTAACAGTGGTTAAATGACCTCTGCTTTTTAGTTCTCATTTATCATTGTAAATTACAAGTTTAGTTCTGCTTACAGTCTACTGTAAGCAATTATCCCGTGAATTTCATGCATGGAAAGTAGAAATCAGTTTATTACAGTCCATGTAGACAGTACTACAATCAAAGAAAATAAACCATTATTAATTTATGGTGTGTTCTTTAAATAAAAGCTTTTCCTAGACTGTTTGGTTTTTGGTTTTGTTTGCGGTTTTTTTGTTTGGTCATAAAATTCTTAGTATAGTCACGTCTTTTATGGATGTTCATAATTAAAGGGACAGGTTGGAAGTTCTATTTCAGCAAAAAACAACTGCCCAACTGTGGAAAAGAAACCTTTACCTTTCATGTATTTGACAAGTGTCAATGAAATACACTGCAGTGTTTCCATAGTTTTTTAGGGATAGCTTGATTTAGTCAATACCTCATTCTGACAGGTGTGCTCCTTTTTTTCTGGTGCTACTCTTTTTAATCATTTTCATTGTAGTAATTAAACAAAATTGTTTATAAGGATCAGACCTATTATGCCATGTAATGGACCAATACAAACTGAGGGAATGAATATCTTAACGGCAAAGGAATTTGGTGTCGGAGCTGTATGACAATGTGAAGTTGTGTAGGTTAGAGCACGTACGAGCGTCCACCTCTAGTGGTTAAAATAAATTCATGTTAAAGAAAAGAAACAAAACTGCCTATCAACTATGTATGGATGGGGATTTTTGCCACACTATTAGTAAGGCTCTAGAATCCTAGATACGTTGAATTAATCAGCTAATCCTGCACTGACAGATTTTTTCATTCCACTTCATCTCTGGCAAGTGATTCCTTATTCCCTCTCCAAAAAGTCTCACACAGGTGTCTTCCACAACTCTCTGGAAGGCATCCAATTTTAGACTGTTCCAGATCAAGAGGGCAAAGAAGTCCCATAGAGTTTGCAGACTCCTTCACTGCTTTTTCAGCACTCCCCCTCTCCTGTGAAAGGAATGGCACTTGAGGGTCCCTGCTGCCTGCAAGAGGGAGATTGGTGTTAGGTGACCCTGAGAGCTCCTGGGAACTAACTGTAATTTGTCTGACAAAAATGGCCTTGGTGCAGCTTTCCTGAAGATTGGACTTCCATGAAACCAGTAAGAAGAGATCAGCTGTGCCCTGAATGAGCTTCAGTCCCCAAATGATCTTAAGGAGCAATCTCTAGCAGTGCACATTGCAGTTCAGTTCTGCAGTAGGAATGAGGGTCGGAATTCCAGCTGTCATGCTTTGCAGTGAGCATCAGATGAGGCTATGCTATCTGAAATGTGCTCTCAAACTCTAGGATATTAATTGAGAGAATGTATCATTGAGGCTTCAGACAATTACCTTTATGAGATGTGTGTTGGAACTGGTGGAGTCTTAAAAGATACGTAATTGTTTTGCCTGTATTGGGTCCCAGTAGTGACATAAAAATGAGTATAATTTTCCTGCAGTAAACAGCTTGCACTTCTCCCCGTTGTGCTAACACCACAAAAAAATAAAAAACCAAACCAGCAGAAAGTAAAGATTTGGATTGTATTCTGATCTCTTGTGCAGCTCCTTAATCCTTAGGCCAAGAGGCCAAATCCTTATGAATACTAAATGACCCCTAATTTGATGGAGAGCCTCATAAAGCCAAGGGAATTACGAGGAGTTAAAACACAGTAAGACTATCATCTTGTTCCATGTAAGTAAATCTGGATGTAAGGTACAAAGAGGCACTAAGATTACTTGTAGCAAGGATGGTTTTATTTATCTCTTTGCTTAGTTATTTTCTCTCCATCCCCACCCCTTCCCCTCAAGAAGCAGATTTATAGTTAATTATAATTAATGGTCTTGTGGTCTGTCATTAGATGGGTTTTGTGTCTTCGTGGTTCCTACTGAATCTGAAGAGATGTATCTTTGCTTATCATCAAGTTACTCCTCCAGAAAAACTTTGCACCAGAAGTGCCTTTAAAATCCTCTTATACATTGTCTTGTTCACAGTGACAGTAATAAATGTCTTCTGCTCAAAAATGTCCAATTAATGTGGCACTGAAGTGATAAAGACATGAGCCTTCTCCTGCTAAGACAAAGCAAACATTTGTTTAACTGGATGTAAGAACAGGGCACTTTAGCCTTGAACATCAAATCACTATTCTGATAATTTCCCAGAGGACTATTTTTAAGCCTTAGTATTAAAAGGATCATCTTAATGTGACTACAAGAGCAAAACAAAGCATTTATATTTAGTCAAAAGAACTGAATTTGGATAGTGGCAGTGTTTTCTTTTACAATATTTCCTAATATCAGTATGTAACAAAGTAATTTTGAAATTTTCAAATATTTTGCAGTATTTTCTCTTCAAAAGCAAACAAGATTAATGAAATCTGACTTATATGGTTGCACTGAATTTATAACAATGATGCTAGTTGTACCCTTAATGCACAGCTCAGCTTTCTGAAAAACTGTGACCACATCTTCCTCTCCGCAGTTACATTCTTTCTGAGGAAATCAGTTTTTTGACAAAGTTTGTGTCAGAATCAGTAAGACTATTTTTACGAAGGACATGCTGTATTAGGCTTTCCCCTCCCCCCCCCCCCTTAAACTATATATAATGAGATAAAGTTTAATATGAAGTCCAGAAGACCATGGTAACCTTTGAAGCAGAGCAATGTCGCTAGTATCTCTGAGCCTGCAGAGATTTAAAAATAGGCACTGTGGTAAGGCGCACTGGCATGTGGATACCCTGGTACGATGATACAGACTGTCTCAACGGCACAGAATGATGCATTATGAGTGATCACAGGCAAAACTGTCCTTATCACATGGTTGGAAAGAAAATGCTTTTGCTTTAAAGAAACATTTTGAGAGGGGTAAGTGCACATGTATCCATACTAATTTTTTAGCTGATACTTCCTCAGATTAAAAAATTTGCAATGGGCTTCCTGGTCACATATGGGATTAGCAATGCTCGACAGTACTGACACTAAGTCATTGTCTCCAGTAGATATTTGAGAAGGGTCTGGCTCTGACACATTCTGACACAACATGGCTAGCTAGTGTTAGTGTGGGTTTTATTTCTTGTTCTGGCTTTTGCTTCTCTTTCTGTGAAAAGTCACTTCAACTGAATATGAATAACAGCAGGTCTACCTACTGTTTCAGTGGAAAGGCAACTTTTAACCAATTAAATGTACTTATAATAAAATTATATACTTTTGGATCAAACCAAGCAACTTCGGGAGATTTCATTACGTACTGCATGTAAAAGGCCCTAGGGAAACTGGTTTATTGGATTCAAGAGTAAATAAAAAGACATGAAATGGAAGAACAAGAAAGCTGACCTCAGAGAATATCAACCCTATATCAAGGTCAAAAATGGTTCAAAAATTTACTCAATAATAGTCTTTATAAAGGTACTCCATGAGGATGATGATTTCATACCATTATTGAAGTCACAGGGGGGAAGAAGACGAGACTTGTCTAGCACCAGAGTCCTGTCGCTGCCCTAAGACACTTCCAGACCATACTATTTTTTTCCCTCTGGCTAAGGCTTTTTATTGTAAGTAGTATATTATACAAATATACAAGTTTACAAAGCATAATTTGGCTTTCATCAAAAGCCAAATTCCTGGACCTAATGGCATTTATCAAGGAGGTCTTTCTTGAGACTATGATGTTTAATACTGCTTAGCTTGTATGCTGCAGACAGACACAGGGACTCCTGTGAGAAAACTATCAATTTCTTTTTTGTCAAAAGCACAGTGAAAGCTGACAGACCCCTATGGGTTACAGAAGGGGTTTTTTAATCTGTTAATAATCTTAAGGTAAGGAAGTTCTCCATGCCACCTGTCCTATACTTCCCAAAAGGAGAGCTGGAGCATGTCTCAGCATGATTGGGAGCAGACACTTTTTGTCCTGACTGTGCACCTCATCTTGGTTCTCACACACCTTCAGATCGGTGGATTTATTTCCCCACCCACCCCCCTTTCCTCAGATGCTTACACTGCTGAGAAGGAAATGGTTTGTCACAGAAGCTTTCAGGCTCCAGGTACAGGGCTATGTGCCTGGAAAGGCTGCAGCCACCAGCAAATACAACGGTAACATGGTTTTCCTCCCATGCTGTGTTGCTGCCTGCTCTCCTGGGCTGGCAGCCTGTCACAGCACTAGCAATTAGCAGCTGCAACAAGGCTTTTACCATCCCATCCCATCCCAGGTTAACTTCCATAAGCAGCTCCCACACCTTGCCCCAGCACAGCCACCGATCTCCCACAAGGTTTCAACAGTTCATCTGCTGTCCGGGATGTTGCTTTGTATTCTTCAGGCCACTCCACCCTGCTTCTTGCCTCTGCTGCATCCTTCTCCTTGTCTCTCCCACATCTAGGGCACACTCTCTCTCCTCCCTCTGCTGCTTCCAGGTCTTCCTTCACCCCAGGCTCCCCTTCCCTCCCCCTCAGAGCTATTTAACTACTCAGCAGAACCAGCCACAGCTGCACCTTGTCCACATGAGCCAGCCCACCGCCCCTGAAGCCAGCCCACAGCTGTATATCATCAATAACTAACCTGCCTTCATTCCTTTACAATTCCTTTACAATTCCTCTACAGCAGCCCTGCCCAGGGCTGCCTGTCCCCCGCAGGGACTGCGCAGCCTGCTGTGACCACAGCTACTCTAGACCTGTGGGAGCCATACCCATCTGTCTCAGCCGCTGTTGCCATGGTGCCATGGAGAACCACAGAGGCTCCAACCTCTTCCCCACAACCTAAATCAATGTCCTCCCATGTCAGCCCGTGCTGGCGCCCCTGCTGCGCTGGCCTGGTGGCTTGGGAGCGGCCTGGCCACACCAGCGCTTCTTCATGGGCATCTGCTGCTTCTCGGCTGAAAGAAGAGGGACAAAGGCCAGCTATCAACAACATTTAATCTTTGACATTTACAAAAAGTCAACTTTGTCAACAATCTTATTTTGTAGAACTGAAAAAAACATTTATATCCCTCATGCAAGTCATCATAAGAGTTTTAACATTCATGATACACAAAGACCAGCTGTCTGAGAGGGTTTTTTCCATCTTCTTTTTTATTAATAGAGTGATCACTGTACCAGTACAATCCTTCATCCCTCTAACTCCAGTGGGTAGCTGGCTCTGCAGCTGCCACTTCCTGGTTGTATTTAGCAGATGCTATCAAAACAAAACTCCTACCTTCCCATTAACTTAGATTTTTAGTTACGGAAGGAATTGACCCATAGTAGTATAGCTGGCCTATGGACTTGATTAAATGTGCTATTTGAAAATCCATTTTAACGTGCTTTGTTTTCTAGGGAGTGTACCTATCTGTACCTGTATGTACGCCTGTATACTTATGGGAGTGATAAAATGCCATTGGATCCTGTAGTGAGGGACATCTTCCCAAGACACGTTGACATACATGATGGAGACAGCATCACACTGCTAGTTGCTGCTGTGCATGAAGCCCGTAGGAGCATCTGCTGCAGCTCAAACTAGATGAGTCCTACTCAAGAAGCATAGGGTGGAGGGATCCTTGTGTTCAGAATTTATTCTGTTTTTCCTAATGTTCCAGACTGGGAGAACATTGAATGGATGGTCCAGTTCTTTCCTCTCCCACTCACAGAAGTTACTTTTTCTGGAATTGCCTTCTGCCTGATTTCACTTGCTGCTGCTGCTGCTGTCTGCTGCTTCTGTATTCCTTGCTTATACTGGGACAAGTTACACTGGCTGTTGAAAGAAGGTGGCAGGCGGAAAGGTTATTCAACATTTCAGAGGAAAGGCAGAGACATTTTGGAGAAGTCAAAATATAATTCTGATTATTGCTTTATAAATAAAAAGAAAATATACATTCTCCCATCACTGTCCTAAAAAAAATAAGATGGCAGATTTAGATGGCACAGGACTAAAGACGTTCAGTAGCTGTTTTGATTTAATTCTCTATTGCCAAATTACCATTTGTTGTGCTTTAATCAGTGTAAAAAGTAAGGAGCACAGTTACTGACTTCATCCAGGGAAACTGATTTAAATATAAAATCACCAGTGTACAGACTAATCTTTGTGTGCCTCAGAAACTAAAGGAAGGTCTTATTCGCATCCTAGCATGATTCCGTGTGTCATATACAGTAAAAGTGAGTAGAATTCGATCTGAAAAGAGTCATTACTGAATAAACACTAATTTCATATTTAAATAATGTTCCTAAGTGTAGGTGCTAAAAATCATTGACATTCTGAAAACATACAAAGAAAGGAAGGAATAGAAAATATATAGCAAGTAGGAAAGAAGAGAACAATAAATTCAGAAGAAAAAAAAAGCTGGAAAAAATATTTCAAGCTGAAACAACGTGACTGCTTTCTTATCCTCTTATACTATGTGGTTACATCACATGGTATAAATAAGGTTAGATGATATATTACAATGACATGAAAATGTGTAGACATGAATCAAACATAAACTGATATAACTTCTGTAGAACTACAGCATTGTGTTCTAACTGTGGATTTAGTTAATTTTTCCCTAAGTTTATCTACCAAGACTAGCCATAAATATTTTTAAATTCAACTACTTAAAACTTTTAAACAGCTATTTTAAAATCTATTGTTCCAATATTCTGTATTCTGCACCATTTGTACTCTATAAAATGACATACTGTAGGTTTTTAGGAGATAATATCTGCAAAATGCAATACTCAGTGTCCAGGAAGAAACTACTAAAGTATGTCACTAGCGAAAACAAAGAACAATGGGTTACTGGGAACTAGGCTTCAGGGAAATATCTTAATGACAGAAGCAGAGATATTACCCACTGGTATTATGTAATAAACTGCTTAGCAGATGATGGCTTGGGGAGAAAAGGTCTCAGAATTGTAACACTGTGATAAAAATAATTTGATGAATCCTCAAAATAAAAGAACTGCTTTCACTTCTAAAGACTAACTAGAAGGGAAGTATCTTGAAGCAAGGAATACACAATAAGACTTCCTCCACACCCATTTATAAAAATAATAACTTTATTTCTCACCCTGGAGGCTATGAAAAAAGCCTACTGGATTAGAAATCTTAGTGGAGAAAAGGAAATAATCACTAGCTAGACCTGGGGAGAGCATTTACAGCTTAAAACTCAGGGCAGAGGTTTTGTACATTTACTGCACCCTGAGGGCGAAGGTGAGTTATTAAGTTAGAGTAATCCACGCGGGGAAAAAAAAGTATGGGCGAATATATATATATATACACACACACACTCTTTGCATTTGTGCTGCGAAATGTAATATGCATGTGATTTCAATTTGGAAGAAAAAGTACTGGTCAGGCTAGAAAGGAAGGAGAAAAGGAGAGAGGGAAGGGAGATGGAGAAAAGGAGAGAAGGAAGGGAGGTACAGAAAGTGTGTGTCTGTGTGTCTGTCTGTGTGTGCCCGCGCGCATATGTGCATATTTATTTGAAAGCTGTTCCAGCTCTCCAAAGCAAGTGGGTCAGCTGTAATGCAGTGCAGTAAGCTTTTGCTTTTTGGAAAAGGAAAAGGGGCGCTGCCTTTCCATTTTCTTTATCTTTCCACTATCACTTACTTATGTAATGGAGGCTTACTCTGATCAGAAGCATGTTGTATGGTTCAGGGGAGTCATCACTGCAAGAACAAAGGCATAGATAAGTTCAGGCCTGGCTGAAAATTACATAAAATGACAAGCCAGAGTAAAAACTGGCTAAGGAAATCAGAGATAGGCTGTACTGGGTAAACACAGTGAGAAGGAAACAATCTAGACAAGAACAACTACCCACAAACCCGTTCCAGGGAATAAGGCAATCGGGGAACCAGCAGCAAAGCATCTTGCAAAGATATTGCAAAGTATAAGTCAAAAAGCTAAGGAAAAATATTTTTCTAATCACACCCAGAAAACAGAAAAAATGTTTAATTATCTTAGAAAAGAGTCAAAGTTGGCACTGAAATAGTCTCAACAGTTAGTTATTTAGTAAACTGTATGTATTTTATTATAGATTAATGACAGTTAATACTGATATGTCTAAGTAGTTTGTCTTACATTTATTGCTCATTATGTATTCTGTATAATTCCAAAGCACAGATTGCCAATATTTCAGGTAATGAAAATGGTATTCTGGTTTTGTTCACTGGCCATGATTTCCTATGTGTAACAGATGTAAGAATATTATAATATATCTATACATTTCTGCCCAGTGCAAGAAATACATGCAGCCATAGAACTATCCGTTTACACAAAACACTACTAATCACAGCCAAGTCAGACTAACTAAACTAAACTAATTTAGCTTTTACAGCTATACACGTCAGCAGGCTTGAAAGCCAAACTTGTTTGTTTTATTTTATCTTGGGGCACATAAAATCATTATATTTGGCAGCATGGAATAAGGGACATTAAATCAGCTTTTATGCTGTTGTTAAGAAACCCGTAGAGGATGGGATTCAAGCAGCAGGACATCATACCCAGTAAATGGCATATGCAATATACTAATTTAAAATGTCTATTAGAAATAAGAGTGGCATTAAAATCTGTCACAATGTGGAAAAGGTGAAGAGGCATCCAACTGAAACCAAAAACTAGGATTAGCACTGTCAGTCTGCAAAAAACTCTCCTAGATCTCATCTTAATTCTGACAATGGATCGGGATACTGTAATCGCATCCTGGATCTTTGTATTTTCTTCTGGTTTCATCTCAAAACAGATAGGTATCCCAGGGATGAATTTACTAGAGGAAGAGAGCTGGCTTTTTTCTGTGCCAGATATTTCTGGGAAGTCTCTGGAATGAGTATCCTGATGATGCCTTGAAATAGTGGGCATCACACTTGAAGTCTTTTTACTGTATCTTCTGTGGTGCTTTCTGCCAAAGGCGCAGCTCCATCTGGGATGTCTGGAGGGCTGCACCTGTGTGCCGGTACTCCTGGTGGGCTGAAGAGTTAGGTTTATCATCTCCTTTTCTTCAAACTTGTTTTCCTTGTTTGACAGTCTGGAACCTATGGTCCTGCAGACGCTGGTGTGACTAGCGGTTAAACACACCAGTGGCAATATATACTGCATGAACAGTAAGGCTATCGTAAAGGCGATTCTGTAGGAATCAGAAGGCCAGGACTCAATGCACAAGAGCCTGTTCTCCAGTGCCTCTACATTCAAAGTTTTGCTGAGGTCTACAATTTTGTGGAAAACTGGCAGAGGGGAGCAAATTGCAAAGCCAAAGGTCCAAATGGTCACTACTAAGAAATAGCCTTGTTTTGCTGTTAGATTGCTAGAAAGGGGATATTTTATCATACGGTACCTGACTGCAGCAATAGATATTAACATCAAAGTTGAAACTAGAACTGATGTGCACTGGAGGAAGGGCATTACACGACACAGGATAGTGCCAAACATCCACTGGTCAAGCAGGATGGATGTCAGTGTGAAAGGTGAACAAAACAGCACCACCAAGATGTCAGAAAAGGCCAAGTTACCAATGAGAATGTTTATTATTGTCTTCTGCTTGCGCTTTAGTAGAGCTGTTAGTATAAGCAGATTTCCCATAAAGCCAGCCAGACTTATAAGTGTGTACAGCCCAATAAGAAAATACTGTATGTCGTCAACACTACTCTTATAGTCTTCCCAGGCAGAAAAATTCTTTGTAGCAGCAGAGGTATTCTTGGTAAGTGTCCTGTTGTTACGGTCTTTGAATCCTAAATCCATTTTACAGTCCTGCTTAGAATGAGAAAGGCATTAATTAGAATCTGAAGGAAGGATGATACTGCTGTTGATCAGAATGTAAAGGAACATAAGTTTACTTTGTATCACCTTAATGCAAATAAATTAATAATGACGTTATTCTACGGTGAGGCAGATCCTGCACAACTTCAGGTCAACATGAATTATTTTCCTAGGTTTTATCATGTGGTGTTCAGCACACCTAGGCCTCCTACCCGGCTGCTCACAGGGGACGACGGCAATTTAAGGTTCTGCATTATGACGCTGGCTTTTAACTACGCTTTGCTATAAAACATATTGTCAGCATCTCCGTGAGGGAGCAGTTAGCTACAAAAGCAATCCATTTAGAGTCAGTGAGATTACTCATGTGAATAACAGCTCATTGATATGAGTAAGGAAATTACAGTCACCATCTGGGCATGTGCCTAATCATTACATGACAGCAAATTATAATGAGAGCACCTGAAAATATATGATGTTTTGACATATGCTAACAACTGCAGTAGTATTTCTTACCTTGCTAGTAGAAAACTAACACAAAATAGATGAGAGCTTTCAAAAAGGATCAGTTTATAAGGAGAACCACTGTCAGTTATCCAAGATGGAATTCCTAATGTGGTGCGTATACAAACCATCTTCTATAAAGTGTTGAATATCATATATTAACTGTTGCTCAAGCAGAAGGGAAAACTGCCTAAAAAACATCCGGAGTCACTGGATGTAATACAGAGAGGACAGTGTTAACTGGAAGCAAACCCCACACAGCCATTTGAAAATTTGGGGAACAGCTAATTATTCAGCACAGAAACATCTAACATTAAAACTTACTCAGCATAAAGTTATTCTGTCTACAGAATCTTCATGTACTAGTCTTCATCATAGAAGAAACAGAAGGACAAGGGAGTTCAGTTTAAAGCCCGCTTTACCTTAAACACCTGCATGTACTAAATTTTCAAAGTCATAATTCCCCACAGTGTCAATCTCCTGTACAAAACTGCTTAATGTTTAGAAATCTTAGGCGAGAGAAAACAAAAAGATCTAAACAAATCCAAAACATACATAAACTGAGCAGAAGGGTAAACCTGTCAACTGAAAAAGGCAGGGCTCTTCAAGGATGTAGCGATCCACAGCGAGCTGCGTTGTGCTGGCTTCTTCGAAGTGCAGTAATATTATTTGGTTTCCTGAACACGTGTAAATGTGCTCCTTCCTTCACATCACGTGTGTGTTCCTACTGTTGGATGCCAAAGGGAAACCCAAACCATAAAACACCCTCAGAAGATTCACTGACTGTGTTTTGATGGGAAGGTCCCTCATGTATGATTAGAAGTACTTATTTTTACAAAATGTGAAGATATTGCAAGTTTTTATGTCTTACAAATAATGTGCTGGGGAGAGGTGAAAAGAACTAAGTCTTGACGACTTCTCACAATGTTAAGTTAGAGTGTTTTTTAATAGATAAAATAGAAGTAAGAAAAAATATGTGAATTTAGATAATCTAAATATTATAATTGTGTGTGTACAAGCAGGATAGCATTAATGCAAATTACTTCTGTTTAATTTTTCCCAGTCTCTAGCGTAATGGTGGAAAACCGTGTAACAGACAACAACATTACCTGAGACTACCCTTGCCTCTAGACCAGCTCGAAAGAGGCGGACTAGAGATTCCAATCTCTCTATTTCTATATTGATATTATCAGAGGGGTTTTATTTTGGTGGGCTTCTTTTTATACAACATTTAGCTAAAGAAGTAAATAATTTTTTAACTTAATTTTTCTGAGTTAATTTCTCTGAGTTACTAGTAATCATCTGAAAATTGTATGATCTGCAGACCACGGTGACTTCCAAATCAGCTGAAATTTCTTTCTGTTCTCTAAATGTGACTGAACATAACTTCTGTCTGAGAAAACTACAGCAGGGCTCTGCCCTGGATAAAATACATTCCCCTACCTTGGGATTATGGAATTATGTCCCCGTGATGTCATACCTGTATAATTTTTTTCCATTCCCCTATCTCAGGATTATGGAATTATGTCATACCTGTATCATTTTCCCCCTTTGTTCAACATGGAAGAACGATGAGTATTGCTACAACTGATGCTTTTGCAGATTTCAGTGTGCACGCATCTGTGATCTGCAGACTCTCTTTTGATTCATGAAAGCCGTTTCAACTGTACATTGCATTTCAATATGAAATATTATCTGCCTAATATTCTCAGGGTGAACATTCTGTTACCTTTGCAGTACTACATTTATCCTAGCTGAGTAGTAGGTAGGAAAAACCTTTGTATGTAACTGAGGAGTTAATAATGAAAAAGCCATTAGTGTAATTCTGGACAATTTCCTTTTTGTTTGGACACCTTCTTTTTCCTGTTTATATCTTGCAGAGATTAAGAGACCATTACTAGCTGAGCATTGCATTGCCTGATAGCAGGTTTGATACCAATCAGGAGTTATTTGAGAAAGGGAAGTGAAACTTTACTCAAGAACTAAATCTGTACAGATCTTGCTTACTTACCAACCAGTCATTGACTGAGAAGAGGAAGACTAATAAGAGAGAAGGAAATCCAGTGCCATCCTGAGATTCAAAAAAAACCTCAAAGCCTCTTACAATGCTCTCAAAGCAGCGATGACTCCGAAGGAATGAGCTTTTCATTATGTGTGCCTACATAAGTAAACCTGTGCTAAGAGGGATCGTTCTGTGTGGTCTCTTGTTTTACCTGATACTAGATTGAAGGCCTGACCTGTAAAAGGAGACAAACTGCAGATGTTGTTTCTCTCTCAGATACCCGGAGATTAGGATTGCTCTTAGTGCATCTGTTTTCAGTAACAGTTATATCCGCACACATGGTGATATCCGTCATAATGAGTAGTAACAATGCACACCAATGCTTAAGTTATATTAGCAGCTACGTAAGTGTGAAAGTTGTGTCGATCCATGTACCAAAACTGCAGTTTCCTCCCCAGACTTTTTGATGGCATTTGCTGCCGTTGAAAAGGCTGATCTTAGGCCACAGGTTCATCAGTGCATGGGAAAAAGCAGGCACCTCTACTGGTAGAAAGGACTCTCTGTCAAGTTAGTCCACTCCATTTCAATTACGTGCTATGGTCTGAAGAGAAATCTGTACATTTTCATTTAATTTTGCTGAGTTTTAGTCAATGGATTCTATGAAGAGAATTGAAAAGAATCTGACAGTGTCGCTGTCATTTTCTACTACCACTTTCAGTTTCCGGTGACTAAAAGTGAAAAGGAAGAGACTTTTACATCAGATGACCTACAATCATTTTTTCTTCTAGAAATTTATATTCCACACAGGTAATGCTAAGATTAGGGCCAAGGAACTAAGTTTTATGTGTTGTTATACTGGAGCATGTTTATTAAATTAATGTTTACCGAGTTCTTCTTAGAAGTTTAGTTGAAATGTTGTTGCAAGGTTCTGTGGATTTCTACACCTCCGTGTAAAGCTCTTGCAGTATGACTTTAGCAGAGTTGTTTATTGTGTTTTTAATAGAATGCTTCAAAACCAAAAAAAGTGAATATGCTGGTTTTGCTGAAGTAGACTTATTTTGTTGAGACACGTCATTATTGAAGGAGCCTAGCAGAAGCACCTCTGAAATCCAGCACGGGCTGCCCAGCCCCATCCCCCCTGTGCTATGGCTGCCTTCTGCCTTGGGTGAGAGCTGAGAAGGTGCCATCTCCTCTGCCACATGTCCTGATTTCCATGAGGAAGGAGCAATGGAAGAAGGCACAACAGGCTCTGGTCAGGCCCAGGCTGGACCCTCAGACTTTTCAGTGCACTGCAGCTACTTCTGCACCATCTCCCTGTAGTCACAGTTTCAGTGACAGACAGAGAGGGAGGGAGACAGACTATAATCTGCTGCTTTCAACAGGTGAACTTCTGTCATCACAGCACTTCCTCTGCAAAATGCCCAAAGAAAATTTTATTTTCATTTTGGATGTGTGAAATGAAAGCAGACTTTTCCTGAAAAATTTAAAAGAATTGCCAAGTGGATCTCTTGCTCTCAGAGCTTCCTCTCCTGCTCAAAAGGATCCAGTTGCCCTCTTAGCTTGAGGGCCACTGGCAGTAAAGATGCAAAGAAAAGCGTTCCTCCCAGATCACCGATCTTCAGTCCCCAAGCTCCTATTAGCATACCACTGATCTCACAGGGCTGTGTGCACTTACTGGCATTTATCTTCCTGCTTTAACAGCTGCTTCTGTTTTTGAAGATTCTCTCTCCCTTTTGTCAGTTGGTGAATCCCAGCATGGCATGCGGCTGTAGCTTTCAGGAAAATGCAGATTCCTAAAAAGCCCATTGTCAGAAATAAAATTAAACAATATATCCTCTTTAGAGAACATTCTCCTCATATTTGAGGTATATTTCTAAACTGAATTCACCACATTGCCAGGGTGCCCTTGCGCCTGCTTTCAAGATCAACTGTAATCAATTTGAAGGTACCTGATGGCGATTTTCTAGCTGTCAGCTCCACAAGTTGGATCCCTTTCATCTCCTGTATCAATCAGCCAAGCACATGATGTGCCCTTTCTGTATGCCTGGTCTGCGTACGCTCCCCGAGACTGTGCTCAGCTACAGCCCTGGGAGCTCACACCCCACGAGCTTTAAGAGGGTTTGTTTAGGTCTCCTGTAGTTTCAGTGGGATGCTCGAGGCGGGGCCTAGGTGGCATGGGGCTGGGGGGACTGCTGTTTCAGGGCAGCACCCAAGGTGGGTCTGAATATTTACTGTAAGAATCAAATGAATGCAGTTAACATTAAATACAAAGAGTATTTGTGGTTACCTTTCACAGCAAAATGTATTTTATGACAGCTGATGTACATGATCTTGATTTCAAGTAACACTTCTTTAAGTCACGCTCATTTATGTTATACCTCGGCGTGACTCTGATTACTGTGATTCTTATTTTCACCGAAATCATGCTTCAGAGCTTTCAGTTGCCATTGATCTAAGGCCTGAGCATGTCAGGGAGAACTTAAACCATTATTCAGGTTTAGCTGAGTTAAAGTTACCACATAACCTAGAATATGCTAGTTTAGTATGTTTAAAATCTTATAGTTAATCTCATAATTTCACTTAAAGCTATCACTTAAAACTCATAAACCGTAATTTAGGAGAGCAAATAGGCTAGATAGTTCTCTTTCTCTGTAGATTTAAAGTGAAATTTTCAAGAACACAAGAGTTAGGCAGGCAATCATCATCCTCTGAAGGCAATTGTTCTTTCAGAAAATGTTCCTTCTGTTAGATGTGATACTTACATTAAGGTTTATTCATGGATAAGAGCTTATGTTCTGCAATATTAATACCTATTAAGTTAACGCTGGCTGGTCCCTGAATAGTCTAGCCAGTTCAATCTGTGTAAAAGGACAATAAATCTTTACAGCTGTGAATGATTTACGGTCTTAGGAGACATTTTTCTACCTTAAAAAGAAATAAAGACAAACACATACAGGGAGAAAGCAAAATATTAAAATTTCCTAAAAAATACTGCCTTTCTGCCTCCATAATACCAGAGTGGTATCAGGATGGTACAGAAAAAGTCAGAGGAAGTCTTTAAACTTCTACACTGTTATAATGAGTTAACATGGTGGGCTGTAACTGCCTGACCCCCTAAGCACAAGGAAAGCACTGAGCAACATTGCTACTACCCGCGTGAGGATGCCCTCATATCATCAACGGCTGAGATAACGTTGAGCCAAAACCTGAAAGCCCTGAAGGGTCGCACATTCACAGCGTGAGCTGCAGATGCAGTGCTGCCGCTGCTGCTGCAGGTGTTCTGGCTCGCTGATGTGAGGGCAAAAACTCCTCTGAGAACCTGAGAGCATTCCAAAGGTTGAGGTTACTTCAGGAGTCCAAAAAAAGGGATTTTTGTGCACGTTAACGGTATGCCTCTCTACGTGCTTAACTACAAGAGGAATTGCAACATTATACTGCAAAAGCAAGAGCCAAGTATTTCTCCAGCTCCAAGGAAATGCGGTCCGATGCAATGAGGCAGAACAGACAACTTGAGGTGCACGGCTGCCTGCTGTGCCAAGGGAGCGCAGCTGCGGTGCCTCGCGACGGCAAAAACCCAGCCCAGCTCAACTCAACCCAACCAGGCGTGATCGGTGTTTTCGCCCCCCCGGCACCTCGCCCGGGAGCCGCTCTGGGCTGCGCGCCCCGCACCACCCCGCACCGCGCCGCCGGGAGCCCCGCTGCTGGGCCCAGGGGCAGCGGGGCCGGGCCCGCGGGACCCAAACCCCCCGGGCTGAAGCGAAACGCCGCCACCTCCGCGCCCGCACTGGCGGGGCGCTGCCCCGCGCAAACTTGCGCGTCCGCCCCGCGGGGAGCGGCGTGGAGCCCGTCCGGCCGAGGGGCTGCCTGCGCGGCGGCTGCGCGCCCCGCGGAGCGTTACCTGCGCGCATCTCCCGGCGGCGGCGCCTCGGTCTTCCGCGGCAGCGGCGGCGGGCGGAGAGGGCCGCGGTGCGCAGCGGGTGCGCAGTGCCAGGCGGGGCGGGCAGCCCCGGGCGCGCTCATGGCTCCGGGCCGGGCCGCGCTGCGGGGGGCGCGGCGGCTGCCCGGGAGCGGGGCGGGGCGCGCATCGCCGCGGCCTGGCGGCGCACCTTGCGCGGACGCGGTGGGGTGGCCACTATCGATGCGGGTCTGGGGCTGGCGGAGCCGTGCTCCGGGAGGCTGCGTCGGGCGGTACCTGGCGCCCCTATTTCAGCGCTGCACCGGGCGGCAATTAGAGTTTCCATGGAAATAACGAGTCCGTACACAGCCCCCGCGCCCGCGGTATTTAAGGGACGCTCCCAGCTTCCCACTGGGAATCCGGGAGCAGCGGTTTGCGGCGGCAGCGCTCTACGTGCCCCGGGCCCTGCGCGCACAGTCAGGCAGGCGCGGAGCCCTGAGCCCGGCGCTGGCCAGCGGGGCAGGGTTGGGGGGCGCCTGGCCACGCTGCCCAAACACCCTTGAATCTCTGCCATGGTTTCAGAACAGGTGTGAGGTGGTGGATTTCCCCCAGCAGTTTCCTTTTCTGAGTTGAGTAACCCAGTAACCAGGGCAAATATCGAAAGGGTGGTTTTAATTTCATCTGGGCCATCAGTGGGAAGGCAGGGTGGTTTTTTAAGTGAGCAATACTTCAATGCGTAAAAATTGTTGGGTAAGTTATAGCACAAAGCGTGAAAAGACAAATTCTGCTGTTCTTGCCAGCTGCTGTCTTGTAGCACAAGAAGAGTCATTGATCATAGTCCAATTACAGGGCTGCTGGAGAATGGAGTGACATGCAGGTCTCAGGGAGCACAAGTGACAGAATCTGACACAAAAACATAATGATTTTACCATTTGCAGAGGCACTCCTTCGACAGTTGATATTACCAGCCCTGCAGAAAAGCTGTCAGTGTAATTAGGCTGTGAAAGACACTTCCACACAAAGACAAAAGAGCTGGATCAATCATATCGTAAAATAACTTTTTAAAAGTCCAGTTAGGTTCCTTATTTAGCTTAGGTTAAAACCCACTCATTTTAGGGTAAATGATCGAGGAACAATTAGCCTTAATCCTCAGCGTTTGAGGCCAGGATGGTGAGGAAGATCACATCCCATCTTCTTTCGCCAGCTCCTGCATTATTCACCACCCACTGCTGGTGAATCATGGCGTGTGCAAGCGGAGCACTGGGAGCTGCCAGGTGGAAGTGACGTGCCAATCCATCTCGTTGTTTTAAGACAGCTTTCCCGTTAGTTACAGCAGAGAACAGAATTCATCCTTTTCAGGCCTGAGCAACTGTTCTTAGCATTTTTGACCATCTTCCCACCTAACATTGATGGCTTTGAAACTTTTCACGCAAATATTTGACCTGAAGATAGAAACCCACTTTGGTTCTAACCTGCCATGGGGGTGATTTAAGATCATCTCCCAGGGCACCAGTTTACCTGGAATGCCCCTTGTTCCAGGAGAGCTTCCAACATTGCTGGCCCCACTGGGTGAAGTGGAAGCTCACTCCTGGGAAGAGCAAAGTTTTAGAGACACTGTATCTTTCTGTGAAAACTTCTGGCTACAGCAGACTGACTTGTCTTTAAAAAAATATCTAAATTTGCTGGCAGAGCCCACAGATGGGAAATTACGGTTTTTTGCATTGCACAGCTATGTTTTATGTGGGATGCCATTATACCTTCTTAAAGGTACGAACAGCCTACCTCCATGTTGACTTTGTTTCTAAGGCAGGCAAGCACATTCTAGATTCCCAAACAGCCTCCAGAAATTACATGCTGCTTAGCACCAGCAGTCAGTAAGACAGGTGTTCCTTCCTCAAAGTAATTTTCTCTAAGAATAAAATAGCATACTTGTTTTGTTTGTCGTCTTATTCCAGGAGGGCTCATCAACCAGTAATGTACTTGCAGGTGTGGGTTGGTTTGTTTGTTTTCCCCCTGGACCTGTAAATAACATCAGATTTTTCTCAGCTGTATTTGGACAATTCACCGCTGACACTAGGGCTCATCAGAGGCGATTACTATTCAGACCATTATCATATTTTCCTTCTCACTGTGTGTGTACCTCTGTCTTGCCAGTAATACTACTGAATAATAGAATAGATGATCTAGAGATAGGAAAGGTACTGACATTAGAGCTATCGAATGTCAGGACTGACAACAGATAATAGTACAAGTTCGCTAGAAACCAGCCTCCATAGGGTTGTTGAAGCCATAAGAGGAGTCCTCGAGGAATTAAGAGATAGTAATGATGGAAGATACCCGTTCTGGAGGAGCTGGGGAAGAAAAATGGGGCATCGGAGAGAGAAGACTGGGATTCCTGAGTCAGAAAGGCACAACAGAAAATACAGGAGAAAACTCTGTGCCTATATGAATACAAATTAATTTTGGCATGTTTCTTACCACATTCTGGAAAGTATAGTTTTTGGGAGTATCATCCCAATATCTTGGAAGATTTAGCCTCTAAAGGCTAACTGTGAAAGACCCACGAAGACTCAAAGCTCCAATGGAAGTCAGTAAGAACTGACGAATGCCACAAAAAATAAAGGTCTAAGCCACCTAATGTACAAATTCCACAGAATGCAGTCAATCATCTTGAGTCAAAATGTGCCATGAGTCAAAGTCTAATGTTGTGGTAAAGTCTGCTACAGAGGGAGCACCTATCCATGGACAAGACAGTTTAAAAAGGTAGGACATAGCTACTACAGAGTTTGAGGCATTTTGTGATATAGACATAAAGCATTTCTGTTGGTCAAAATTTTTCACACCCATCAACGAAACTGTTCATCCTCCACAAAAATTTTATTAAAATACTATTACAAAGTACTATTAAAAATGCCAGTAACATCTGGTTTCTGTGTGGCCCATCCCTTCCACAGATTCTTACCTCACATAAAGCAGCCGGACATGGAGGCAGCAAGCCTTGGGCTGCTAAAAAGGTTGCAATGGTTGAGGATGCCTTTGCAATGAAAGACAGGACTTCAGACAGTTAGCTAATAAAATACTTCCAAGGGTGAGCATATAATTGATCCCTTTTGCTGCCCAACATGTGTCATCATATTTGTTGGCCGGTGCTACACACATTGACTATTAGTGTCCCTTCTGGATGATGATGCCAAAGCACAGGGCCTATTTCTGCTTCATCTGAAGCCGGATGAGGGCTTGTATATGAGCATATGGGTTTGAACCCCAAATGGAAAGAGTGGGGTGGCTGTAGAAGAAAACATGACTTAGTATTTTGGCCAGGTGGACATCATTTAGGCAATCTTTAAGTAACATTGCATATGATCAGGACAGCTTTACACTAGTCAGCTTGGCTCTGTTGTTGAAACTGGAACTGCAGCAGCAAGGCTCTGAGCAGAAATCATCCACAGCATTCACTCCACTTCTTTGGGTTTGTGGCATTAGCAGTCAGATGCAGGGTTGTTATGTTTAGTGTCACTTGCAGTCCTTGCAGAATAAACACGCTGTTAGCCAGAGATTTTTCTGCTGTTCTCATTGTACTCAACAGCAAAATGCCCATTCAGTCTACTGATGACAGACTTTTGCCCCAAGGGGCACGAGTTCCCTTATCTGAGTAATGTGAAATGCAGGTATTTCAATAGTACTGATGTTCATTACTAGAAAATGAGAACAATAAAAAGTAAAGTTAAAAAAACCTTCAGAGAGTCTTTCTATTCATTTCCATAGTGGTGACTTCAGTTTGTTTTACATACAGTAGAAACCACAAACAACTCTCATGATATTCCTTCACTTGGTGGATTTTAAGTTTTACAGAGGCGTTGCATTGCCTGAACACATGACAATATATTGTAATGGAAGTGAGCGCCCCATTTTGATATCTTTTCCATTTTTGAGAGTTACAGTGAGAGAGAATTTTGATGGGTTGATCTCTTGGCATATTTTTTTCCATGTGTTTCTTAAAAATATCTTGTTCCCTTCTCAGTGCTTTTCCTTCAAAGGAATTCTGTATTCTTTTACTCAGTGTTCTATTTCTTTAGTTGAGATACTTGTGCTCTGTTTATTGTAATTATTCTCTTTTTGCAATGTCATGCCTTCACACAAATAAACATACACACACAAGCAAACAGTCTTCCAGTCCCGGGTGCCTTTGATGCACTGAAAATATTTATTCCATGCAAGAGGATAATCTTTAACACAGTAGCTATGTTGCTGCTCCAGTGTTCTCATGTCCTAACAGTGGTCATCAACAGAGTAAGAGTTACTGAGGAATTATTTGACATCTCTGTAAGCTTTGTGCTCCAGCTGGAGACGCTCGACTTAGTGTTGAGACTGGAGATGCGCAGAACAGCTAGGAACTGCTGACGCCTGAGTTTCCTACAGAACATACCTGATGCTATGTGGCATTACTGCACATGTGTTTCATGTAGTTATAATAGAAAGAGTTTAAAAAGAGCCTGTCTCTGTACATTAGAGTGATTATTTATTAGTGTGTTTTAGTGCTCACATGTATGTGAAGTGCTTCAGAGAAGACTGATACAGCTCCAACAGATTCAGTCATCTTAGGCAGGCACACACACAACAGTGTAGCAGAGCAGGAAGCTTGCAGTAAGACTTGGGTTATAGCACGTGTGTATATATGCACGTATGTATAGCATACATGTTTGAAAGACTCAGTGACTGAGGCGGCCCTTTCCATTGCTGCACCGCACTGCTCAAAGCCTGACCTTGCATCCAGCTGCAGTGTGGATAACTCCCTATCTGCTGCCATCACTTTGAGTTCAGGTCACTGAGAGACACATAGTTCTATGTTTGATCTCTTGTAGGTAATTACTATATTTACATAGTATAAAAGAGGTATTGTGAGGCTTGTTTCACCCGCGTTTATATGACATTTGAAGTTCTTGTATATACTAACAATTGAAACCTGAAGTATTATGAATCACTTCATTTACTGCTGAAATGAAGATCCTCATGAAAAAATGGAGGAGAAAAAGATCATACCTATCTGAAACTTTGGAAGTTTCTGTGGCAGAAACAATGGCATTTCTGTGTTTGAATTTTGCTGGGTTAGCAGATGAATGCCTCTGTCATAGGTCAATCTATTAAAAATGGAGTAGGATGGTGAGAAACAAAGTTAAACGAACACACACCCCTTCTTCCCAGGCTCAGCCTCACTCCTTCCTCCTGACTTGTCTGCACTCCCATGCTGCTGGGCAGCACAGGAGGACAGGAGTGGGAGTTGCAGTCAGTTCATCACATGTTGTCTCTGCTGCTCCTTCCTCCTCGTGCTGCTCCCCTGCTCCAGCGCGGGGTCCCTCTCACGGGATACAGTCCTTCATGAACTGTTCCAATGTGAGTCCTTCCCACAGGCTGCAGTTCTCCAAGAGCTGCTCCAGCATGGGTCCCTTCCGTGGGCTGCAGCCCTTCAGGCACAGCCAGCTCCAGCGTGGTCCCCCACAGGGTCATAAGTCCTGCCAGCAACCCTGCCCCAGTGAGGGCTCCTTTCTCCACAGACCACAGCAAGGGTATCTGCCCCACCATGGTCCTCCATGGGCCGCAGGGGCGCAACTTGTGTCACCATGGTTCCCACCACAGGCTGCAGGGGAATCTGTGCTCTGGCAGCTGGAGCATCTCCTCCCCCTCCTTCTTCACTGACCTTGGTGTCTGAAGAGCTGGCTCTCTCACATTTTCCTCACTCTTCTCTCTCACAACTGGTACGCGACATTTTTTACCCTTTCTTAAATATGTTATCACAGAGGCACCACCAGCATTACTGATAGGTTCTGCTTTGGCCAGTGGTGGGTCCATTTTGGACTCGGATGAAAATGACTCTGTCCCACATGGGGGCAGCTCCTGGTGTCCTCTCACAGAAGCCACGCCTGCAGCCCACACGCTACCAACACCTTGTCATGTAAACTTAAGCCTCGTATTCTGAACTGGTCCAAAAAATGCATCTCTGTTCTGGATACCTGTTGGCAGACTACTACAATTCTGTGTCACAGAATTCTTATTTTAATTTTTAACATAGACATCTTGCCCATATGGGTAGGAGTGTTACAGGTGGGATCATCCTGGCATAAAAAAAAAGACTTTTTCCTTGCCTAGCAATACATCTATTGCCCTTAAAAATCTCTGTATCAGACGATAATTCTCTTATTTTGTAATGTGGATGGATCCTTCCATGTTCATAGCAATAAGAGGCCTCAGTTGTATGTGGCCTGGAGTGTCACTGCTTCAGAGAGAAATATGCTTTTTATGTGACCTTCAGCATAACCCCACCTTTGAGTATACCCACCTTTGCTCTGCTCAGAGACTGGTGCATGTTAAAGACCCGTGTATGACTGAAGTTCTCAAGAGGCATTACATACGGCCTGCGCTTACCGTCTGGCTGCTGCCGCAAAATGTCAACGGTGCCTCAGCTGCTGGTTTATAGCAGCCTTCAGGTACGCCTGCACCTCCCTTTCTCATGCCAGGGGCTGAAGTTACAATGCAGTTGAGCCTTGTTCCTGGAAACACAGCGTAAATATCAACCTCAGCGCTGGGTTCTGGAACCTTCCCATGAGGCTCATTTTGCAAAAAACATTACAATCATTTATTGTGTGCAACTAATTTTTTAGCTGTAATTAACAGGGTTGACTCACCTGAGTGTTATTCATGATGTAACAGTGTTGCCATATACAAGGAGTATGCCTGAAGGTAAGGATGTAAGAGCATGTAACTCCTTACATTTGAAAAATTCATCTGGAGCCTTGGAAGAGTTGCAGTACTTCTGTTTCCCAAGAAATCCAAACTCCTAATACAGTCTGCAGGGTTTTTTCAGGGCATTTTCAAGGTGCTGCTTAAGTTTATCTGGGTAGCTTCTCTTGGACTTCCAAATGCACTGTTTTTTAAATAAAATTTTCCATTTTCTTTTTCATGAATTTGTTCAGTAAACAGTAAACTCCTCCTATAGCTGGTAACATTTTGCAGAACTACTCATGCTACCTGCATTTAAAAAAAAAAAAAAGTCATGTTGCTGGAAACTTGAGTTTTCAAAAGAAGTAGAAGAGCTGGCCAAGACAACAGCCACCACCTGTCCAGTTCTGCACTTCACTGAGATTCGTGCTTTATTTTCAGGGGTCTGTTTTCCTTCCAGCTCCCTGTAAATCTCCCACTGCTCTGTATGAACCTGCAGCAATGCCTTCCATTTTCCATAGTTCATACAGGATGGTGAACCACTTGGCTGGGAAGAAACAGAAAAATACCCACAAGGGCCACAGTGACAGCTGTATTTTTTTGAGGTTTGATTCTTCATTGACTTCATTTATTTTTAAAATAGTTTATTACTTCCAGCTGAACAAAAAAATAGCAAGAACAGCAACCTGAGAATTGTTGTTAATCCAGTCACTCTTCATGATAAACACAGAGCAGAAGCTAGTTGTACTGCTTTAAAAAGCCAAATTCGAACTTTGTAACTTGCTCCTTAAACTTAAAACCGCCTCCTCGCCCCCTTTCCAGCAAAGCCATTCCATCTTTACTGTGGCCACAAGATGGCAATAAGTTGCAGACAAAATGCTGAAACGGCCAGGCAGCGGTGTGAAACTCCTTCCCGAGCTCTTCCCTTCGCTCTCCCCCTCCCTTTTTGTTTCAATATTTAATTGCACTTATTTCGGAATTACTAGGCAACTCACCCCCAGATGTGTAATTTAAAGGTGATGTGCTTGCAGTGAGATTTTCAGGCTCTGCTCAGCAGAGCACCATCATGTGACGCCGGGTGAGGTGGAGTTGGGCTTTAAGGGGGAGTCTCCAGCCCTCCTCAGCAATCTCCAGGCTCCCAGCCGCAGGAATACCGGAGGATCCTTCCCCTTTCCCAGCCTCCAGAGCCACCCCGAGCAGCTCACAGCCGGGCAGCGCAGCTGCAAGGTGAGTTCCCCTGCGGTGGCTTTGCTGGGGCTGTGGGGGGCTGTGTGCCTGTTGGGCTGGTGGCTGCTCCCCCGGGTGCCGGTGGCAGAGCCCCGGGCAGGGCAGGCTCCGCGTGGACTCGCCAGTGGTGGCGGCCCATCTGCTTGGGCTGGCAGTGTTTGGTGCTGCCTTTTGACAGCTCCGGTAGCTTTACGGTGCATTGCGAGCCACCCGCGGCACCTTCTGCCACTCTCTCTGGCTGTTGCTGCGAAACTTTTGACCAAGATCATCCTGGAGAGTCGGAAGGGAATGTGGGGTGGGGGAGACCGTGCGAACACCCAGAGGGGTCTGCAGAGCTGAGGGCTCCCCCCACCCCACGCCAGCACCCAGGATGGGAAGCTGGTGGGGTAGGGCACAGGGAACAGTGCAGCTGTCCATGAGATACGACTTCATCCCCCCCAATGTCTGGTCCATCCTGGGGAGGTGGGCAGGGAGGAAGGACTGCTTGTCGCTTGCCAGCAGCGCTGTTCCTCAGCTCGTTCCCGGCTGTGCTCTTAGATTGCATCTCTGGTATGGGGGGAGGCGAGGGAAGAAGGAGCAGTGACATTTTCTGGTTTTGAGTGTGCTGTTTAATAAATAAGCAGGAGGAGAGCTTGGCTAAGGGAAAAGGAAACCCAAGAAACCGGAACCTTGGCCACCTTGTTGCTGGATGCAGTTTGGTCCCAGATGGTGAAAAACCTGCCCCGTTCTCTCCTCGCAGGACATGGCCTCTGCCCCCTTTGCTCCTGCCATCACCCTCTCAAGTCCCAGGGCTGGACTGCCCACCTCATGCTGAATGAGTGCCCGTGGTGATTGTTATTAAATCCACATGGTGATTTTCGGGCTGGGGTAAAGTCAATCTGTTGGAATTGAGGAGTCCTGGCTCTCCACGTCACCCCACACACTGGCCCTTTGGGTAAAGCACCTACTTCTGGCTCTGGCTGAAGCAATGCTTCAAGAGGCCCTGGGAGTGAGAAGTTCTGTATAGGACCCTAAAACAGACTTTGTGGACTAGGGAGACCTGATAAAATTAGTTAGCAGAGGCAGCAGGTCTGAGAGCTAACGCACACATACATGCCTAGCTAGCTTGAAAATTAGAGTAGCCAAACCTCAGACAGAGATGCCTTTTGTCCAAACGCAGTGATGTTAATTTGCCAGTAAGATGTCACTCAGAGGCAAGCTACATCACTTGTCGTGGTTTTATGTAGCCGTGGGGTGATTATAAAGAGCAGCAGAGCCAGCTGAGGTGAGCTCACGATGGCAGTGAGAAGGCATGGCATGGGCATGGGCATCCTTTGGCTGACCCTCAGGAGGAGCTGGAGCTGCAAGCCCAGCCCTCACACGCTGCCTGGTGAGGAGGCAGCCCCAGTGCTGGTCCCCAGCGTGTGACTGGTTAAAGGGGTGTCTGCCACCAGTAACAGACAGAGGTGATTCTGCTGCGAAGACTGAGGTGGCACTGAGATTTATATCAACCATCACTGAAGACCAAATGCTTACCCATTTGGGGTTACTGTTAATGAAGTATGTTTTAGTGGGCAATGTTTTTACAGCTTTTCTGATAAGTGCCATATGGAGCTGGGTTTGAAACCCACTTGTGTGAATTAGATGTGGCATTACTTTGATTACCATAACCTAGGGTTAAGTGAGGAATAAATTTAGCTCATGGGAGAGTGGGAAAAGGGAAAGTTCCAGATTGAGTGCAGCTGCCGCTAATGGTGAGTTGGAATAAAGGTGTGTCAGGTTATTTGATTTTTCTTTCTTTTTTTCTTCTTTCTCCTGAACACATATGCCTGAGTTTCTCCGATTTTAAAATCCAAGGCCCCTTGCAAAGGGGTCGGTTATTTAGGCATGCCTATTTGTGCTGCATGGCTAAAGAAATTTTCTGCAATGTTTAAATTTTGCTAATTTTTGTCTTCTTTTTTGTTCTTATTTTCTTTTTTCTTCCCCCCCCCCCCCCCCCCCCCCCCCCCGTACAACACTGCTAGCTGAGATTAAGGTGTTCAGAGTTTCTGACTTGCCTTTGACTCAGTGCCAGAGCTGCTGCGGGCACTCGGCCGCTCGAACATAAGGTGTGTGTACTGGGGGAAAAAAGCACGCAGCGGTTTTGGGAGTTATTTTTCCTCCTCTCACGTTATTCAGAGGTGGTTCCCTCCCGCCGCCCCCCTCGGTGTGACGGTGTGACGGCTGGATGTAACTCCCCTCAAAGCAGCTAGCGACCTTTACAGGTTAAACTTGTAAAAAAGGTGGAAACCGCCAGGGCTGCACGGACGGCAGGCGGAAAGTGCTTCTCGGCTCGTTACTGCGTGTAACCTGGGAGGGCAGGGCCGCGTGCCCCCCAGACCCCAGGTCTGACCCCGTTTTACGCCGCTGCCCCCGCTGGCTGCAGCCGCTCCCGCCCCGGGCCGTGCCCCCGCGGGCTGCCCCGGCCGCCGGGCCGGCAATGCGCACCCGCGAAGCGGGGCGAGCGGAGGGCGCGGAGCGGGCGGCGAAGCGGGGGGCGCGGAGCGGAGCGGGGGGGCGCGGAGCGGGGCGAGCGGCGGAACGGGGGACGCGGAGCGGGGCGAGCGGAGCTGAGCGGGGCGGGCGGTCCCGGGGCGCGATGCGGAGTGGTGGGCGCGGGGCGGGCGGGCGGTCCCGGGGCGCGGAGCGGAGCGGGGGGGTGCGGAGCGGAGCGGGCCGGGCGGTCCCGGGGCGCTCGCTGCCCCGCGGGAGGCGGTGGCGCCCTGGCTGTGCGGCCGGGGCTGGCGGGGGGCAGCGGCGGGGCGCGGGGCGGCGCCGTGCCCGGGTGACGCCGCGCTCCTCTCCCTCTCCGCAGGCGGCGGGGCCATGCGGCGGCGGGCGGCGGGCCGGGCCGCGGGGCTGGCGGGCTGACGGGCCGGCCGGGCGCTCCGGAGCGGCGGCGGCGGCGGGCGCCCTGCGCCGGTGGGAAACGCCATGGACGCCTCGGGCCTCGCCCCCCTGGGCAACGTCTCCGGCCTCCTGAACTATTCGGGGAAGAATTCGCAGGTCTTGCAGTTTGAGGATGAGGACTGCCACGTGCCTTTGGCCATGGTCTTCACTTTGGCCTTGGCTTATGGGACCGTGATAATTCTGGGCGTCTCTGGGAATCTGGCCTTGATTGTCATCATTTTAAAACAAAAGGAGATGCGCAATGTTACCAACATCCTCATTGTCAACCTGTCCTTTTCTGATCTCCTGGTGACCATCATGTGTCTTCCCTTTACCTTCGTGTACACGCTAATGGACCACTGGATATTTGGGGAGGCCATGTGCAAACTGAACCCTTTCGTGCAATGTGCCTCGATCACCGTCTCGGTCTTTTCCTTAGTCCTCATTGCTATTGAACGCCATCAGCTGATCATCAACCCCCGTGGCTGGAGGCCAAACAACAGGCATGCCTACATGGGGATTGCTGCCATATGGATTTTAGCCACAGCTTCCTCTCTGCCTTTCCTGATCTACCACGTGTTAACAGATGAACCCTTCAGAAACATAACATTTGATGAGTATAAGGACAAATACGTGTGTCTGGACCTGTTCCCCTTGGACACTGCCAGGCTTTCTTATACCACAACACTTTTGGTGATTCAGTATGTTGGACCGCTTTGTTTTATATTTATTTGCTACTTCAAGGTAAGAGAGAATCCTCTTGCGATACATAGTTCTTTCTGTCTGATGTTTGTTTGCCCTTGCAAAGATGATGGTTGTCAGTTAAATTACCCCACATGTTTCTCTTTGTTGAATTTCCTGCAGATATACATACGATTAAAAAAAAGGAACAACATGATGGACAAGATGAGGGACAATAAATACAGATCCTCTGAAACCAAAAGGATCAACATCATGCTGATCTCAATAGTGGTCGCATTTGCAGTTTGCTGGCTGCCTCTCACCATCTTCAACATCGTGTTTGATTGGAATCATGAAATCCTGCCTGTCACTACCTGCAGCCACAACCTGTTGTTCCTGATTTGCCACCTCACTGCCATGATCTCTACCTGTGTGAACCCCATCTTCTATGGGTTTCTCAATAAGAACTTCCAAAGGGACCTGCAGTTTTTATTTCATTTTTGTAATTTCCGCACCCGTGAGGAGGATTATGAGACTATAGCCATGTCCACCATGCACACAGATGTTTCAAAAACCTCTTTAAAGCAGGCAAGCCCAGTTGCATTTACAAAAATAAATAGTGATGATGATGATAAAATATAAAGAAGTAATAAAAATTCTACACCAAACTGCTGCAAGCGTGATTGCAGGTGCAGCATGTCTAGGGACAAGCACAATTACGTAACAAGTCAAAATGGGTAATGTTTTTCTTCTTTTTCCAAGGAACTTTTATTGTTGTCACCTTGAAATTGTTTGCTGTGCAGCTTTGCCCCTTTTACTGCTTTAATGTTCGCAGCAGTTATATCTGAATCTTATTATGAGACATACTTGGACCTGCTACTACCTATGGTTTTCATCAGCTGTCTTTTGTTCTGTTTTCTTTGTATAGTTATACGCTTTAGCACAAAAATATATTTATTGATCTTTTTCAAAGAAGTAGTTTTTAAGAGCATCTATCTAAGACCATTAGAAACAATATGAGCCACAGGAAGGCTGTCGCTACAGAGGACACCCATTCCAGCATACAATTAGGACATTCTGATTGGAACACTTCTTCTTACTCTTCTTTTTTTTTAATCTGGCCTTTCATCAATGTTAAAACCCTGTAAAATCAGTGTAGGCATGCAGAAAATGGTTCTGTGAAACCTGTAGAATATGTTAGACAGGGACATGCAGTTGTCTCATTCATAGAGGCAATTCAGGCTGTAATCACTTAGGTTCAAAGACAGGATTAAGAGAGAAATTCTGTTTGCATTTACGAGAATAAAAGCCTACAGTAATTCCACAGAGCACAATAGGATAACTCTGATGTTTCACCACAGCGAATGAAAGCACAAATAGTCCTTCAGCCCCAGCTGATTATAGCTGATTTTAATAATACAGGCTTTATAATTTAAAAAACCCAAACCCCATTTTCAGCTGCCATCACTGACATCACAGAGTTAGTGTTGCTGGGATGAAATGTACTGTCTATCTCAAGCCTATGAACCATGTAAATTATCCTTGAGACCTACGTCCAGAGTCTAAAGGGGGATGTGAGTGTTCACTGTCTGGAAAAGATGTAATTCCATCCTTGCAGGTGACAGTGAAAATCAAGTCTGGTATTAAATAAGCGTTACCTACCTAAGTCTTTTAATTCTTTTCATAATAATGCTGATCTATATAAATTATGTATAGCCTCATAATATTCTGTGTTCAGATGCAACGGTATAAATCTGGATTATCTCCAAGACAGTGGATGGTTTAATCAAGATTTGCAAAATTTAGAAGTAGGATATGGATATAGTTTGGGTGTAATTGGTATGTTTAGCTTCCAAACGCAGTTTCCACAGTTGGTTGAAGTGCAGAAATATTTGCCAAATATACACAATAGAGGTCTGTGTGTTATTGCTTAAAATATATATCCTCTAATTACACAAAACATACATGACTAGATCCCCAGCTGAGGGGAATCTGCTGTAAATGAAACAACAATATTAGCCAGCTGAGGTTCTGTGTCATATAGTGTACTTTGATGTATAATCAATGTCTTTTTGAATAATAAGCTTTTTAAAAGCCAATATAGACCCAATATTTTTTTCAGCAAGGTCACTTTAAACCATTCTGGCAGAGAAATAAGTCTTGAAAATGGATATAAATGTAAATGTAGCATAAATGTAAATTTGACCTGATACCTTCCTGACTAAAAAGATCTCAGGATGTGATAGTAAAATTAATATGTTCTAAACTGACATGGATAAATGCCTAAGAAATGAAAGTTATTTGGTTTGCCAGTATTTAGAAGTCAAAAAATGTGCCTTGTGCTATCTTATAAATAGTGTAGAATATTAAAACAGCAATGTGTTCTTGTGCATTATAATTCAATGTATTTCTCTACTGGCAGATAATCTAATTAAAAAGGAGGTTTCTGTGGTTGAGAACAGAGAAAGTTGGATCCTATAATTCATTTTCTACATTCCCCCTTTCAGAGCTTTGCCCTTTTGTATTTTATGAGATTTCCCTTTTCTTTATGGTTCTCTATGGAAGTGTTACTAATAATTTAAGAAGAGTGTCCTGAAATTATTCCCCTGTCACTTTAGAGTAATTTTCATATGCTAAGGGGTGTGCATTTTCACAAAGAGATACAATGTAGAAAACTGGCCATGGGTTTCTATTAAGAATGTTACAGTGGGTTTTTCCCATTAGAAAAAAAAATCACAAAGAATTTTATGTTTTTTTCACATTTTTGAAAAAAGCACTTTCTTCCAATCCAGTAGAAGGAGAAAATAGAATTATTTGAGAAAGTTTCCAGTTAGTTTGTTGGAAATTTTTGATCAGGATGAGTTAGGTGTTTATACAGAGTACGTGTTGGAGCAACTTCAGAGGAATTTGCGGGTGCAGAGACCAAAACCTGGTGTGCCCTACGATTCGGAGGTCTCCAGTGGGATAGCACTGTAATTCCTTCTATGTCAACCTTTCTCCTGCTTGAGGTACAGTCTCAAATCATACAGCCCCTCTGATACCATCTCATACTGTCTCCTGAGAATGCATGTCAGAAGTTTTTGCCTGCCGACACCTGGTAAGGTGAAATGTAAGTAGGAGTGTTCCTTTGGCTCATCCATGTTAAACTCAGGAGCCATTTTTCCGCTGTGCTGCTGCCCTAGGATCAGGCTTCTTGTACATGTTTCTTCACTTCCCTGCAAGAAGTCTTTCTGAGCCTCTGCTAAGGTCACAGGCTAGCACATCATCGTACAAACAGCACAGGGGATGCTGCCAGGAACGACAGTGGAAATGAACACAGTGTAAAGAGTGTTCAGCAGGAAAATGCATTTGGATAATTTCAGAAGCAAAATCATTGCTTTTCTAAAGAATTTGTTATGAGGACAAAGATAAAACTAGTCCCTTCGAGGTGCTGACCTGACATCTGCAGGGCATGGATGACATCTACTGAGAGCAGTATTTTTGTCTTTTGTTTCATGACTTGACACTGGGGTCCTCAAAAGCCACTGGAGGATTTCCCTTCCTGACACCTGGCTACAACACTAATCCTTTTTTCCCTTTCAGAGCTCCAGCATGGTTTTTCATCCTCTATATGCTAAATTTCTTTAGAGGGTGAGCTGTCAGATTTCATGTTTTTCTCTCATTTCTCAGTCATTCTAGTTCAATGTTTGTTCCTCCCATGTGCTGTTTTGTCAAACTCCCCAGACTTAAGCACATGCTGATTCCTATCTCAAAAGCCTGAAAATCACTCTTATTCTTTCAGATTTGTAGAAAAAGTTTTACTGACAGAAAAACAGAACAGCAAAGGATCTACAACAATGTATCTTACTATTTGTGTGCAATACATTTCATGTCAAATCTACAGCCTTAAATGACAAGTGTAACTATTTAATAAACATTGATATCTGCTTAATTTGTCAGTTATTTTATCATCTTAAGCTTCACTTTTATCCACCACAGATATTGAAAGTGTCTGCATAATCTAAATACACCAGCATATTAGTATGTCATCTCAATAAATACTTCTGTACTCCCATATCACTTTTTTTTTCAACGTATCTCTTGGTTGTGTCATTGTCACTACATGCAATAATCCACAATGTTCACATCTTGATTAAAAAAAAAGGATAATAGCAAAGGAAGCAATTCATTGATAATAATAGCTGCTTTTGCTAGGAAAAAGCTGTATATTTAAAAAACATAAAATCAACCCTGTTTTTTCTACCTCGTAAAGAAATCAGATTTAAACCAGGAAAAGGAATTAACATGACAGGACCTCCCAGGTCACTTGAGCTGACGCCGACTGCATCTCATCACTGATGATGGTATGAAGGGCTAAGGGTCATAGATTCTGACTCTGCTGCCTTGCAGTACAGTACCAGCTATTATTAATGGAGCTTAAGCAAGATTTGATACTGATTCATATTCAGACTGTAAATCAGCATATGTTTAAATCCAGGCCTGTTCATCAAATTCTGATTCTTACCTCAGGAAAATGGAGAATTTACTTAATCATTTGTCTAGGCACTCTACTGAATAAAGTGTACTGCTGGCTGGAAGCTCACACTTTTTCCTAAAAATCAGATTTTGGATTTCAGCTTATTATGGAAATAAATTAACGGCATATAGTTTTTCTCTGGATTTTTCTCTGTTTTTTCTCTGGAATCCAGTGCCTGATAATGCTTCAGTTTAAAGCTTTGCTTCCTAATTCCTTGTATCAGAGAATTTACCAAACCAGTGCTTAGAGAATGAAGGCAATAAGGAAACTTTTTTTCTGTTCTCATTTTTAAAACATACATAACAGTAGGAAATTTGAACTTAAATAACAGCTCTGTCTGCAACAGATTAAATTCATTCATCTGAGTAGAAAGGGTGGAGAAATAATAATTATAACCAAATGATAAATTTTGTTGACAGCCATTTCTTGACTAAAGGATATATACAACTCCAAGCTCTACCATGTCCTCTTCATTCCTATGTTCCGTAATATGTGGTATCTGCTTCCCTGAGTCATTACTAATATCCAAGTCATTACTAAACTTGACATGAAAGAAAATTATTCTATCCGTGTTTTGCAGGATTTCAAATGTTTGATAATTACACGTAAAAGGAAAAAATATGACCAGCTTTAGTCTCTTACACTTTCATTAATTTGTGATCAGAAATCACTTCTATTCAATATTCCTGCCCATGCAGAACAGTGTTAATGGTCTAATTGAAGTTGATATTTCAAATATCAGGGAGAGCATTCACAAAGACTAACTCTAGCTGGAGGATGGCAGTTTTCCTAGCCTCTTCCAGTGGCAACCCGAGGGCACTCACACCTGCTCTACTCCAAGTGCTATGCATCTACCAAAATGTTTCTTTCCCGTTATCTGTACAGGCTGCTAAGGGACAGCCAGTTTCCAGGGCAAGCACTAGCCCTTCTGACTACTGCCTCCCTTCCTCCAACTTCCATGGTCCTTTTGCCATCACTTCATACCCTTGACAGCTGGTTTCTGAGGAAATCATAAGGATTTGTGCTCTCATTTTGTAAAGCGCCTGGGTATACGGTAAAATTCAACTCTATTCAGGATAGTGCTTTAAATAGTTTCTTCCATTAAAATTATATTCTGGTAAGTTTCTGGTAGGCAAGTTTTTAAAAATTCACACTCCATAGAAGTACATAATTTAAAAAGCCTATGTAGGAATTATGTCCATAAAGAGCATTCAGCTCATTGCAGCAAAACAGACAGCACATACTGTCTTGTGTTTTCCAAAGCTTCGGGTTGATGATCTGGTTATCTGACACAGACCAGGCTTAGTTGCAAGAAATTTGCACCGGATGCAAATGTGTTTGAGATTGCTACACAGGAGAGGCTCTGCATGGTTAACTAACTTGCCACAAATTATGCAGGATTTCAGATATACAGGGAAATAGATAGAGTGGAAAAGAGCAAAAAAGCAGAAGATCCAGATGAAGCCTTGTTGCATTCTGTCAGATATACACAAAAAGACTCAAAGGGAGACTCAGACATTTATTTATTTTTGGGGCCAACAGACTGACATGTAAATATATTTTTGGGCAAAGTGGTGGTCAGAAAAGGATTCGTGATAAATAGGGTCTCGCCTCCTGTTGTCAGAAAAGGGATATGTGTCTTTACAAATGACTCTGAAAATTTATTTTAAGATTCTTCACCTTAGATTAATCTAGATCTCTTTTTGAGGTGAAGGAAACTAAAAGTTTTTGGCACAATCAAAACCCGACAGCTTTTCATTGCACCCACCCACTGCACGAGTCCATTTGCTTTCACTTCTGCACAACATGGAGAATGTTTGTTTATGGCAGGAGGAGTAACCTGATCAACAAAACTCTCCTTTGTCTTTCTTGGATTGTGTTAACACTGATATTGTGCTGCTATTTTTCAATTTGCAATCTCCCCCACCCCCAAGGTATGACATTTTTGTTATGCTATTTATATTGTTTCTTAATAAAAGCTCTCTGTAAAAAGATGTTCTTGAAAGATCCTATTCAATGTGTGCTTGAACATATGGGTGAAAGGCCATACAGGATTTGTAGAAATGTGACTGCCAATGTGGTGATGTTTGAGGGGGTGGAGAAGTAGAAAATATATTTTTTGCATACTGTTATTTAGCCCTTGCCATTTAGAGCTTTTGTTGTAATTTTGTATGTCAGCTAAGCCTATGTATCTAGTGTTTCCTCTTGGTGACCAGCCTCTGGAGACATCCAGCTAGAGGAGGTGCTGGGTAGCACAGCTTGTTTCCTTACCTACGACCCTCATGATTGCCTGTAAGCTTCTCATTGCAATATACTTGAAGGTGTATATGCAGAAGTGTTCACTTCTTTCTCTTTAAGACTAGTAAATGTTGTACATTTAATAGATTTAATAGATAGGACTAGATTATATTTTTTCCCCCACTATTATTATGACTATAGCATTGAGGCTCTTCAATTAAGCCTTGATTTATTATCATTTTGGGCACAGGGGTAGTCCCCTGGATGTCAGTCACCATGCTCATGTGCTTGTAATTGGACAGGTGCTAAAGTAAGAGCCTTAAAGCCTGACCTAAAACACTGCAAGGCTAATGGAAAACTTCCCGTTGACATCAATGAGCCTTGGGTAAGGTACTTGTTCCAAGTGACACCAAGGTGCAATACATGCCTGAATATCTGCTTCCTAGAGAGGGCAGCAGGCCATAAAAAGCGATGGTTCTCTGTCTGTGTGGGCTCAGCAGACACAACTCCACAGTCACCCATGTCAGTCAGTGACATACCAAAAAGTCATCTTCAGCTGGTACTTACAGTAAAGGTATCCTTCTGGTTCTGTGAGTTTTACTTAGGATGTATTTTCTTGACATAGTTACATGTTAAATGTGTCTGCCAAGATGTCTGGCTTTCTGCTTTAAACCAATTTGCTTCAAAGAAAATTGAAGAAGGCACTAGCAATTCTGAATGTAGTTTTGGCTCTTGACAGGTATAGGCATTTATAGATTTCCACTACTAAAACTGCGAGCTTTTTTATTACTATTATCGCTGCTACTTTTTTCACTTAGTCAAAAAAAAAAATCCCTAATAGCCGGACAGTATAGTTTACATTTAAAATTCACCCCAGGCAGTAAGGAATCTCAGCTTGCAGCAAAGGCTGCGGATTTACCTGGTAGTGATGCTCCCACAGCAGGAACATCAGCAATCATGAATAAACTCAATGCAAATAGTTGTTTACAAAAGGCTGTATTCAAAATTAGGCAAGGGTACCTTTAAGTCAACATGTAGAAACTTGAATTCAAATACTAATGTTTTTATGGTGGAAATTATGCATTCAGATAACCCAGTGACTTCATAAAATTATAAAGTGTGAGCCTGGTCTCACTCATCTTAGTCCAATGCTGCAGAACCACCTCTGACATTGTTCAGAAGATTATGGGGTAGATGAGACAGGTAAGTGAGATCAGGCTGTGAAGCCTGTCAAACTGTTTTTTAGGTCCATAGATTTTATATTACCTAGGATCAGGATAGCATACTGAATATTTAAACTTGCTGTTCCTTAAGGAAATGATGTACTTTTGCTTCCTGTTCTCCCTTCCTTTCCTTGGCTTTTGAATTTTTTGATAATTTTCCCTCAGACCTGACAGATTTGCCAAAGCTTGTTGAGGGTGAAATGGTATTGGGTAAGCTGAATACCTGCTCTTTGAATAGGTTTGTTCTTCTAAGCAGGACATACATGTTATAGGTGTTATCATCTAAAGTATTATATGCTACGCAGTAAAATGTAGATATATGTTTAATATCACCTAAAGAAGCATTTTAAAATGCTGACTTTAAGTGAATTTTAAATATTTATAAAAAGGCCCTAAACCTTTAGCAGTCTTTATGTTCAGGGCATGTTTCTGGGAGGACCACACCAAGCTATGCTGGCTGTGCAGCTGGTGTTGGCAGTGGGGTTTTGGTGACCGTGGGACCCTGTCTGAGGATCAGCACCTGCCTGGAAGAGATGAGTCCACCTCACCAAGTGAGGCAAAGGTATCTTTCCCAGCAGGATGGTTGACCTGGTAAAGGGTGTTTAAACGTCATGATGTGAGATGGAAGATTATTACCAGCATCCTGTGAGGGAGTGGTGGACAGGCCTGACAAGCAAAGGGCCTGAGGTGGTGTGAATGAAGGCAAAGAGAAACCTAACAAAACAGCTTGAATGGGGTCACCTCAAGCATTTTCAGGTAAGCAAGGAAGTGCCTACAAGACACCAACTTGGGAAAAATCCCCAGACCCTTTCTGGGAAACCAGCTGCCAGAGTGCCTCTCTGAAGTGCCTGTACACTAAAGTGCAGCATGGGGAATAAATGTTAGCAGAGATCTGTGTTTGATTGCAGGGCTATGGTCTTGCCGGGAACATGGTGATGTGGTGGAATGGCTCCCATGACTGGGGTGTTGCAGTGAAGGCCTTTTCGGGAGGAAAGGACAGGAAGACAAGGAAGTAGAGTTGCCATTTACATGAGAGAGCAGTTGGCATGCATGGAGCTCTTCTGAAGATGGATGAGGAGCCAACTGAGAACTTACGGGTGAGGATTAAATAAAAAACCAGTATGGGTGACACCACAGTGGGTGTCACCTGCAGGCTGCCTGATCAGGGAAACAGTAGATGAGGCCTTCTACAGACAGCTAGGAGCAGCTTCATGTTCACAGGCCCTGATCCTCTTGGTAGACTTTAACCACCCTGATACCTGCAGGGCATAAGTAACCCAGGAGGCTCTGGGAGAGCATTTATAACAACTTCCTAACACAAGTGACAGAGGAGCCAATGAGAAGACATGCTCTGCTGGACCTCGTACTTGCAAACAAGGAAAAGCTTGTCAGGGATGTGAAGATCAAAGGCAGCCTTGTCTGCAGTAATGGTGGAATTCAGAATCCTGTAAGTGGGGATCAGGGCAAAAAGAAAGATCAGAACCCTGGAGTTCAGGATAGCAGACTTTTGCCTCTTCATGGATCTTCCTGGAAGAGTCTCATAGGATAAGGCCCTCGAGGGAAGAGGGGCGCAGGCAAGCTGGTTGGTATTCAAGGATCATCTCTTGCAAGCTCAAGAACAGTCCATCCCAATGAGTGGGAAGACAAAGAGGCTTGCATGGATGAACAAGGAGCTCCTGGGAAAACTCAAACATAACAAGTAAGTACACAGAAGGGGGAAGAAGTGACAGGTAACATGAGAGGTATATAGAGACACTGCTTGAGCATGCAGTGACAGGGTTAGGAAAGACAAAGCCCAACTGGAGCTGTCTGGTGAAGGATCAAGGCAACAAGAAAGGCAGCAGTAAGGGCTTCTGTAAGTACATAAGCAGCAAAAGAAAGACTAGGGCATAAGTTGGTCCACTGCTAAATGGGGCAGGGGCTCAGTCACACAAGACATTGAAAAAGCTGAGGTACTGAATGCTTTCTTCCCTCAGCCTTTACTAGTATGACCAGAGAAATCCCAGGACCTGGAGACCAGGGGAAAGGCTGGAGCAAGGAAAGCATACCCTTGGTGGAAGAGGATCAGGTCAAGGAATACTTAAGCAAACTGACATAAATAAGTCCATTGACCTGATGGGATTCAGCCTTACCTCATAGTGATTGAACAACTAATCCCGGAAACCATTTCCAGGCTCATGAAGGACAGGAAGGTGGTCAGGAGTAGTCAACATGGGTTCTCAAAGGGGAAATCATGCTTAACCAACCTGAAAACCTTCAATGATGAAGTTCATCTTACCAAACCATCTACTGCCTTGGAAGATGAGGGGAGAGCAGTAGATATTGTCTGCCTTGACTTCAGTAAGGCTGTCAACACTCTCTGACATAACATGCTTACAGACAAGCTGATGAAGTATGGGCTGGATAAGCAGGCAGTAAGGTGGATTGAAAACTGGCTGAACAGCCAGGCCTGGAGGATGGTGATCAGTGGCTCTGTTCAGCAGTGCCTAGTGACAGACCAGAGGCAATGGGCCTGAAACAGAGGACGTTCCCTCTGATCATCAGGAAACACTTTTTTACTGTGTAGGTGACTGAGCACTGGCACAGGCTGCGCAGCCAGGCTCTGGCATCCTCATCCGTGGAGGTAAACAAAACCCATTTGTACATGGTCCTGGACAACCAAATCTAGGTGGTCATGCTTGAGCATAGTGGGTGGACTACCTGGCCTCCAGAAGTTCCTTCTAATCTCAACCATTCTTACTCTGTGAACAACAGCATATTATCCATAGAATATAAACCTTCTCTCTTCAAGTAAAGCTCTCAGAGAAGCTGTTTTTATCTCCAAGCTATGAATTATTGTATGTTTCTAAAACATATCTATTTGCAATCATATTTACTATGCTGTAGTTACTGTTAGCTTTCCACTTATTTTACTCCAGTGTTATAACAGAGATAATGTTATCAAATGTCAATCCTTTAGGCATCTTGAAAACAAAACAACTGATTTCACTAATCTCTTAAGAGACACTGGACTCTGAAAAAGCCTTTTTACTTTGTAAATGTTTCAACACTAACACATTAAGTGATGTATTGTTTTTACTAATCCATTAAGCAAGATCCAAGTAACCTTTCATACATACTTCACTCTGATGTCCAGATTTGGTATAATAAACTATTAGATAGACCCGTTAAACTATATTTGATTTATATACACACTGTTAGAAAAGCAATGAATGTAAGAGTAACTTGGAACGGTTGTACTTTTACAAGTTTGGAGAAGATTGGGAGCTATGCAGGTGAAAACATTTCTGTCAGTGCCTAAGTAAGGAAAAGAATAGGAAACTCAGCCTTCCTGCTCTGTTTGGCAGCAGCCATCTGCCTGGCATTATCCGGGCAATGAGTACGCTCTTATGTCTGAGCCAGGCAGGGCAGCATGGGAAGGAGGACCATGGGGTCCAAGAGTTATGGACCCACAACCGAGAGTTGTGGTAATGCGGTGTTAGTCTGCATGGGAGTATGAGACAAGAGCTGAGGCAAATTTCATGGGGTGAGGAGCAGATAGAGGGCATAGATACATGGAATCTAAATCTTATTCATTCTGTTATTTGGAATAGCCTGTGGTAGGAAATTTCTGACAATGATCAGTTTCTAGGCCAAGCTATAGTACATGTGTTTGTCAGCGTTTGTGTTTTGGGCATTTTAATTATTATTTTTTAAAATAAAGCTATCAATTATTTGAATAGTAAAATCCAGTTTAACATGGTTTCTATGTTAGAGAGAGAACTTGTCAGTGAAGGTGCTGACAGTAAAAATTATTCTTTTGCAACTCTGAAGCCAGCTGAATTTGAAAGAGTTCTGATTGCTCTAATATAGAATCAGAATCATTTAGGTTGGAAAAGACCTTTGAGATCATCAAGTCCAACTGTTAACCCAGGACTGCCAAGTCCATCACTAAACCATGTTGCTAAGCACCGCATCTACACATTTTGTAAATACCTCCAGGGATGGTGACTCAACCACTTCCCTGGGCAGCCTGTTCCAATGTTTGATCACCCTTTCAGTGAGGAGGTTTTTCCTAATATCTAATCTAAACCTCCCCTGGTGTAATTTAAGGCCATTTCCTCTTGTGCTGTTGCTAGTTATCTGCGAGAAGAGACTGTCCTGGTTTCAGCTGGGAAGGAGTTAATTTTCTTCTTAGTAGCTAGTACAGTGCTGTGTTTTGGCTCTGATGTGAGAACAATGCTGATAACACTGATGCTTTTAGTTGTTGCTGGGTGATGTTTATACCAAGTCAGTTGTTGCTGGGTAATGTTTATACCAATTCAAGGACTCTGCAGTTTCTCAGGCCCTGCCAGGGAGAGGGCTGGAGGGGCACAAGGAATTTGGAGAGGACCCAGCCAGGACAGCTGATGCAAACTGGCTGAAGATGTATTCCATACCATGGGATGTCATGCTTGGTATGTAAACCTGAGGAGGTTAGTGGGAGCCTGCTGATCATTGCTCAGGGGACTGGCTGGGCATCAGTCAGCAGGTGGTGAGCAGTTGTGCTGTGTATCACTTGTTTTCTTCCCCCTCCACCCCTTATAACTGTCACTGTCATTATTGTTATTATTTTTCTTTCTTTTTTATTCTATTTCAATTTAATTCGGTTGAACTTCTATTTCACTTTCCAGCAACGCTGAGTCAGAGCTGCCACTTGCCGGGGTCTCACTGCTTCCTGCTCGCGGGGCGGGCAGCTGGGGCACCCTCTTTCTCTCTGCCTGCCCTTGCTTCTTGGTTTTGCTGGTTCACAGAACGCTCCCCACAGTCCTTTGGCATGATCCCCCACTTCAGAGCACCTCTGCCTCAGTAGTAGGCCTCAGAGACTTCCAACTACTTTGCTTACTTGTCATAAAAAAAGCTACATATGAAGAGTGTTTCTGATGAATACATACGCAATACTACTAGCTCCATAATAAGGACATGTGGAATTCATGAATTTTTTGCTAAAAACTGGTGCCAGCCTTGTCACACTGGATATTGCTATCTGATTTCTAGCATGGGTTTCTTAGAAATATAACACTGTACAGTGACTATGATTGCAGCTAGGAAAAAAACAAACCCAACAACCCAGAGCCAAATGAAAACTCTCTGCTCAGAAAGTGTATTTTACATGATTTCTTAAACGCTTTCCCCTCTCCAACTTGTGTTTTTAGTTCAGGGTAGCAGAGACCAAGTTCTGACAACTTTAAAAATCTCACTGAAGGCCTCTACCCACCCTGACCCAGTCTGAAAGCTATACTGATCTTTCAGTGCTCTCTGAAAGAGGATGCCTGCTCTGCTAGCAGCAGTATTTAATTAGTCCTCAAACTACTCTGCTGCTGTGCCCTAGTAGTTACCCAGCATTCAAGAGCAGATAGGACAGCTTTAATTAGACAGAAACTGAGATAAACATATTCTCTGTGCAGTGGTTATTTAGAAAAAACTTATATATGGTACTGTTTCCAGAACAACAGGAAACTTACTGTAAGATAAATTCCAAGTGAGCCTGGGTTTAAGAAGCTCTGCCTCTGTTTCCTTTCAGTTTTGTGTTTGCAACTCTTTCCACTGACCCTCTCTATTTCCATTGCAAGCAGTCAATGTTGCAATCACAGAAATGGCGATCATGCAGACCTGTTGTAGGTATGGTTCAGGATTAAGCAATCCCTCTCCCCACCTTCCTGTCTTCCCACGCCTACGCATTGCAGTCACTTGTCGTACTGAAGGGTAAACTAAGCTGCAGCATAAATCCAGCTTAGTAACATAAACCTAACAATAAAGAAGGGATCTGAATGAGGGAATTGGTCCAATTCATCACCTGGTTACACAAACACTTGTTCTGGTGTAAAGGGCAGAGGTTAATGGGACAAATGAGTGAATGACAAGGGATGGGAATGCACAGTGTGTAGGCTGGCATGGCAGCGTGAAGATACTAGGTAAACTGCACCCTAACTTTGTATCAAGGAAAATACTTGTAAATCCATCAATGTTAGCTCTGACCTGCTATACGGTCTGCTGTTTTGGGTGGACACCATTGTGTGAGCAGCTGGTTTTGCCACATGAAAAGACTTGATTAGACTTTTTGTAGAGCCTGGAGTGCTAACTGTTTTACATGAGTCAGTGCTTGTCTTTTGATATAAGCTTTGCACCTGACAAATGCTATTGCCTTTCCATATAGAACCACCTTTCATGCACATTATACTGTAGAAGCTGTTAGCTCTGTCCAAGAAACATACTAATAACGGAAGTACACATTTTCTAGTAAATTCTATAACCACGTGCAGTGGTTCATGGTGTGGGTCTTCTGATTTCAAAGGCTCATAGTTCCGTGATTTTTTATTTCTTCACCTGGAAACTATGTGGAAGAAACGGATTGCTGCAGGATGACACCCAAGGAATGAAGAGTTATGCCCTTGAGTCTGCAGAACTGTATTCAGGAAAATGAAGTGGTCAAGATGCTGTTTGAAGAATATGCTAAGCAATATCATAAGCCCTGGTATTTCAGCTTTCTCCAGATATATTCTGGTATGCCAGTAGGTTCAGCCTGTCTTGCTTAAACCACTGTGGGGTACTTTTACCAGCAATTACTGTGCTGGACCACTGTGAACTCCAATTTTCAGCTCACTTTCAAAGTTTTAACTTAGAGGGAATTGCCTTGATTTAGCTAAGCTTGACCTATGAAATCATATATGACTCAGCCTGTCTCCCTTGGAAAGTGCTAAGAGACTATGATATATGATACTAATAAAATGAGAGAGCCTATTTCTAAGTATGAATTTATTTACTATGCTCAATGAGGCTGGTTTGAGTCACATATTTAAGTTTGATCAGCAGTATTTTCTTGAAAGAGAGAAATAATAACTAAAATTTGAAATGTGAATATTTTTTTGGCTGAGTTTCAGTCCAGTCCCTAAGATACAGATGTGCACATTATATTAATACCCAACACTGAGATCTTTTAACTGACTGTATTAGCAAATAATTGCAGGGGCATATATCTGGATTACACATTACAGCTTTTGCATGTAAATGTGTAATAAATGCATACAAATCCATCATTAGATGGATTGGAAAGATTGCTTTGAATAGAAAGTAACTGAAATAAAAATCTAGAAGTTTTTAGAATACTGTTACTTCTTAACTTTCCAGAAGTTTCACAGTAAAATAGAACTTGACTTTGATGCAGAGCATTTTGTCACATACTTGAAAACACATTTCTAAAAAGAACTCATTATAGCCTGGTATTTTGACTAATGTCCTTTTTCTCAGTAAGTTCTTGTTCATAAGATGAATAAAGGGTTCAAAATGGAATCCCTGTTTGGATTCAGTATGAGTTTTGCCAGACAAAAGAGTAGTAGAAGTTGTTAATTTTGCTTTATGTCCCATGCTTATTGGTATTGTGTTAACATTGACATACTCCCAGGTGTTCTCCTTTTCTTCTGTGGAGTTTATTCCATTGTTTTCCTTCTGTTCTGTTCCTCTTTTTAAAATACTTTCCTTGCCTTTTGAATGATCTTACTGGCTCTCTCACATAAAACATACAAAGAATGTGATGGCCAATTTTCTAAAATTTAAGATAGGCTTTATGACAGTCATATAGTTATTTATGCAGATACCTGCATCTGACTTATACCACGTATGAAATAAACCAGCACAATATTAACATAACTTTTTTAAAGAAGAAATTTATCAGTATTTTCCTGAAGGAATTTAGCTTTTTGCAGTATCAGGGCTTTGGGTTCTTTGTTGTTATTCTGTTCTTTCTTTATTTAAGAGTACTTACAGCATCTACAGGGTCCATTTAAGTTTTATACTGTGGTCAGCAGGTATACTGGGAAAGCTAACCCAGAAACACTAAAGGCTTTATTTTCAGAGACACAATAAACACTTACACACTTAACTCTCATTAAAAGGCAGTATCTTGGGCATTTGAAATTCTTTTTGCTACATAAACATAATAGTGATGAAGATAAAGAAGTAGAAAGTAACCTGTCCTGTGTCATTAGAAAAGGTCTTGGAATCCATGTTTATGCCTGTTAGTCTGTAGCCTTGAACTATTCTGACTACTGTAATTGTGATAGCTTAATGAAGGCCAAATGACAAATAGAGGCCATCCAAAGGATAATCACCCAGCTGCCTTTCCCTGAGACCTTCCCTGTGTTTGTTGCATTAGTATTAACATGTGGCATAACGCACAGTCACGAGCACAGAGAACCATTGTAAAATAAACCAGCATGAACTGCAATCAAACTTCAATTTCTTAAGCAAATGTTAGACACTGAAAACCTTGTTTAGGTGCCACGTATGTCTGTAGAAGCATAAATAACCTCTTGACAACTCAAAATGGTATAGCTTTTCTAGTAAGAGGTGCGGTGGGGTTTACCTCCAGCTCTGTACCTTGCCTGTCTTTGGGACAGTCCCATTTGTGCTGCAAATATGTCCCAGATAATTTAGGTAACAGTGGCTACATTACATGTCTTTTGTGACCTGGGGGATTAAGACAACCAGCCTACAAACTCTGTCAATACACAAACCAGCCGATCCATTTCTTATACCTATGCTGTCTGTTCCTCACTATACCCTCCTCCTGAACTCTTCAAATAGAAATAAAACCTCCTTTATGTTTCAGATAATGGTAACTGGATGTAGGATCAGCACAACTGTCATCACTAGCCATTCAAATCAACATCTTTGGTACTTCCATGCTGATCCCTTCTGGCAACTTTATAGAATTGCTTTGAAATTATAATTTGTGATAACTGGGAGTTCTAAATGTAATACTAGGTTACATTTAATGAACTCAGTATTAAATATCAAGGCTTGCCTATGGAGTCTACAAAAATCCATAGGAAAACAGACTTCATTGCAATATGAGACATGGATTCTTTACCTTGTTGAACATTAATGTTGTTGCTCCATATGAGCTGTGCTCCACAATGCATCCCACCTCTTTTTGTGTCCTAATCATTTCAGGAAACTGGCTCAGAATTTTTTTACTCCCTTTCACTGACAGTTAAGGCATAGCCCTGCAGATTTCTGGATTCAGGGTTTTGGAAGAAAACCCTGAAGGAGCTGCTCTCCTCTAGAAAAAACTGGAAAGGATGAATCCTCTGGGAAAGATAAGAGATAATTTCTTATGCTGTAAAAACTGCTTAAAAGACTAGCTTTTAATTGTTTCTCATAGGTTTGACTATCTTGCAGATTTTTTAATTTTTTTGTTTGTTTGTTTGTGAGGGGCCTGATCATCATGTAAGTGTACGTATTCCCAGAGCACTGCTAGTAGCCATGTTGGCAGGATGCTGTTCTTGAATTAATCATGTCAGCTTGGTTAGAAACAGTTCAAATCTATCTGAGATAAGGCACTGTGATATTTATACATATGTTTCTATGTTGCAGCACTGACAAAACCCACATTAGAGATCTGAAAGTCAGCATGAATAATTCCAAGCAACCTGTAACATAAGGCACAAGCTAATATTCTTAATACTGTGAAGACCAAAGAAACCATTGTAGTGGGTACTTGATAATACAAGTGGTTTTCTTACAGCCTAGTAAGTAAATGTAATTATAGCTCTGAAACCTTGCCAGCCTATCTAATAGTCCAGGTGGTACAATGTGAGAAGTGAGCCTTCAAGGTATGATGGAGGTAACAGGTGACAACTGGAAGTGTCAAGATGGGAGCTCTCTCTGTACAGAGGCGATTTATGCTGTCTTGATCTGATGGACAAAACAGTTCTCCAAGAGACAGGGTATCCACACAGGCAGCCTGCCCTTGAAGTAGTAGCTCTTTTAGAAAAGCTTTCCCCATTAACCTGGTGTTAATGAAGCTTTGTAGCTGGAAGAAATACTTTTATATCCAAGATGAGTAAGGTCAATCTGCCAGGGTAAGCGCTGAACCCATAAAGTCCCATTATGACAATTCTATGCAGAATAAGGCAAAAATTCAGAAGTCAGTGAAGGTGGCTATCAATAAGAAATTGTATAAGAAATGGTAGAACAATGAGGATAAGAAGAAAAGTGGCTTTGGTGACAAACTATCTGATTTAGTGCCAATGTCCTTTTTGACTGTGGGTTAGAGAGAGAAACAACATTTGCAGCTGTCTCCCTGAAGGCACTGAATTGCTAACAGAGGCAACAGAGCTTGCAAATCCTTTGAGAAAGATCAGCTGTGGTGAATAGATGAGGAAAATGTGTAACAGCTTCATTGGACATTGAAATTGTTGTTGAAATAATAACTTTTTTTTTTTCAGGATCAAACAAAAAAATTAGGGAAATACATGGTTTGAACTGTCTGAGAATTCCAGTTTTGCATTTTGTTAGGGGAAAAAAAAAAAAGAAGAAACTAAATGAAAATATTTTTATACTCTTCAGGGTTATTTAATCTCTTAAAACATATTTTTCTCAGTCTTGATAAAATTTTAATGAAAAATGCTGTTTGAAAACATGAAAATTACATTGTTTTTAAATGTTCAAAATGAGTTGGTTTAGCTTTTCTCAAATAAAATATTATATTTTGATAAAATCAGGAAATCAAGCACTAAGTGGCATTTAAAATCCTTTCCTCCCCCAGAAAAAACATATTGGTTGAATGAAGCCAAATGTTGTGTATAACATTGTTCCAAATAGATGACATTTCTGGTGGTTTTCTTATGTTATAAACATGCACTGATAGCACTAATCCAGTTCTTACCCACTCTCATAACACCCTCAATGTCCCATGCAACTTCACAATAAATTACAACCCTTTTAGTGTAAAGGAAAGTAATTTGTCTTCTTTCATATTTCTTCTTTATCAATTACCCTGCATTCCATATTTGTGGGTACTAAAATATTACTGTATTATTATAGAGATTGTTTGTGAAATATAAAACTTTAAATAGCTGGGTGTCCTATTAGCATCCAATATCACCTAATGATGGCACAGAACTATAAAGTCCCATTATGGCAATTCTATGCAGAATGGGACAGGAGAATTACAAAAGGTGGCAGAATGTCTGTACTGTTACTTTTAATCTCCTCTTCCTAAACAAGGTGGTAACTCAAGAAGAAAAGAGCATAACCAGAGGCACTCCAAAGGAGAAATAGTAGAGAAGCTTGGGAGCATGACTTTTAGACCATGTCTATCTTAGAACCTGTAACAATGTTTATTGCTTAAAAAAAATAAATTTGCAAATCGCCTAAGATCAATATGATTTCAGAAAATCAGAAAGAAATTGTGATATATCTTCATTTTCCAAATGTTTCTAAAAATCTTTAAAAAATAAATTGAAAGTAAAGTAAGTCATAAATCCCTTGCAAATGACAGATCTCTTTTCAGTAAGGTAACTCTTATCTTCATATATTTTTCCACAGTAATTCTCATCACATGTGCAGTTCACACTTTTTCTGTGATTTTTCACAAAAAAACCAAAGTACAGTATCTACTGTACTTCTGTGGTACTGTGTATTAGAATGTTTATACAAGGAAGAATAAGCTGAGAGATGTGTGGGTGATAGCTTTGTTATTATAGAAAGACTAAGCTTGAGAAATAAGCTCCAGTCACTATGGCAATGAACTTAAACTTGCTATGTGCCATTGTAAGGTTTTTAAAATTCAATTTTTCTTTCTTTCTTTCTTTTTCTTTCTTTCTTTCTTTGTCTTTTTCTTTTTCTTTCTTTTTCTTTCTTTCTTTCTTTTTCTTTCTTTCTTTCTTTCTTTTTCTTTCTTTCTTTCTTTTTCTTTTTCTTTTTCTTTCTTTTTCTTTCTTTCTTTCTTTCTTTTTCTTTCTTTCTTTCTTTCTTTCTCTTTCTTTTTCTTTCTTTCTTTCTCTTTCTTTTTCTTTCTTTCTTTCTTTCTTTTTCTTTCTTTCTTTCTTTTTCTTTCTTTCTTTCTTTCCTTCTTTCTTTCCTCCTTTCCTCCTTTCTTTCTCTTTCTTACCTGCCTTCCTTCCTTTCTTAAATGTAATATACAAACAATGAAGAACAAGCTTATTTACAGCCCAGTTCTGCAAAACACATCAAGCTTAAGCCATAGATCCCATGGTGCTACAAAAAATGAAGGAAAACAGACAGAAGGGGCAAGAAAGGGAAAAAAAAAAAAAAAAAAGGAAGAAATGAGAGACGATACCTGCATAATATTTTATCAGTCTCTCCTGACAATAGTTTTGTTAGCTTCAGCTGTATAAGCTTTAAGTTAATTTTATTCAACACATAACATCTAATTTTACTTCAAAGTTCAGCATTCAGAAATGAAATGCACTTTTCTACTCATTGCTTAGTTTCAGGCATGCAACTGAACATTATAATTCATTCACCAAAAGCTACCATTCCCATTGGGACTGCTCACAGGATTATTAGTAAGCTTTCAACTGCTTAATAAAGTATTTAGTTGTATGCAAGCAACTGACAGGATGTAGGAAAAAAATGCGTGTTCTATCTTTAAACCTGAGCTGTAACAATAATAAATTCTTTGTGGAACAAGGGTTTCAATCACTAGTCAGTAAAATAAGGGTGACTAGATGATTTTATATATTCTGTACATACACACGTACAAGTGTGTGTGTTTATATATCCACACATACACACACAACCTCATAGTCTTTGTTTTCTTCTAGTCTAATAACCATGGCTGCATAACCCTGTAATGCTATGCTGTGTACAGAAACAATACTTTTAAATACCCACTGATTGGTACATTGCCATAATAAAAACTTCTGAAGAACAATTTTCAAACTGTAATGATTATTTTCTTAACATCACTTACTCTTTTTGGAAACTGAATGAACTGCAGACCCAGGGCTACTGCATCTCATTTAATCTTGACCATGCCTGTTGCTATCATTTAGATTTGTTTAATAACAGTGAAAAAGATTCCTAAATAACAGTACAAGATTCCTATAAATACAGTTTCCCAAGCTGTTGTGATTTCCTCTGAGCTCTTTTGGGGGGATACAATACTAGAAGAGACCACCTGGGATATTGATTCAAGTCCTCTGCCACAGCGGAGTTGTTCTTTAGTCTACATGTGGGCCTACATCAACGGATGTAAGAACAAATTTCTGTGGCTGTTATAAATTGAACAGTTTAGTCAAAAGTGCTAGAATTAATCAAAAGGAACTAAAAGAGAACAAATTGCTTTTGTATTACCAATAATTTAATTTCTCTTTGTTAGCTTAAGACAAAAAATTAGATTAAGCACTATAAGCATTTTAGTTCATGCCAACAAGTGACAGAAGTTCTCAATTTTATGATACTGGAAGTTCTTGCTCAATTTTTTGAAGAGAGAGAGAGAACCAGGCTATGCTGAATGTGTGTGTGTGTGTGGAATGAAATGTAACAGATTGGACAAAATATTAACTTTTCAGTCTATTCCTGAAATTCTGATGCTGGCAAATGGTCAATTATCTTCGTTCCAAATGCAGCTTGAACAACATTTTGTAAGATCATGCTCTCTAATAAAATATAAGAAGTACTAATCACATTGCTGGTAAGCTGCTGGAAGACATTCAGATGCCATAATAATGCTATAATCAGCACTCAAGAAGAACAGGTATACATGTGTAACATAATTTAATTCAGGAAAGTACATATTTTTATAGTATTACTTTCTGGTTAGACTTAAAAGATTATTTATACAATCAGAACTGTCAGCTAGTAAAATAAATAAATGTAACTGGTCCTTCACCTCCTTAGTTTCCCTGGCTACTGTGTGTTCAGTGTGTCAATAAGGAGAGCTAATATCTGTATGTCAGTTTTTCTTCCTCTTTTCTCCTTTATTTGTAGACCCACACAGAACCTTTTCCTTTTTTTTCTGTGAAACTATAGGTTTCATGATACTGACAGATGCCATTAGAGAACAAGGAAGCTGATAGCTCAGTGTGGTGAAAATAATTGCTTATGAGTCCATCAGGCCCATTTAGGGGAATAATTGTGTTTTCTCTGTTTATCAGTGCAGAATTCAGATGGGAAATATTCAGATACTCTTTGATTTTTTTAACTGAAAAGAAATGATTGATCTGATTATGAACACCAGGAACTTTCCCAAAGTTAACCACCCAAAATCAATATTTTGCACTGGTTTTGACAGAATGACACACTGTTTTTTAAAGTCTAAATAAAATAGCCATTGCTTTTCTTTCAAGGTTGATATTTCCATTTATTATTCTGTACCATAATCATATAGATAATTTCCTCACAAATCTTTTACTACTTAAACATACACACACACCCACAAAACCCTCTGAATGGAAAGCAACAAGAAGTTCATGACAGATACATGGGAAGTAGTAAATTGATAGCTGATCAGAGTTTAAAGAGAAGTTAAGATTTTGATCTAATAATGCATACCTTTTCTGTTTTCCCTAATTAATTTTCATTTAACATAAATTCCAATTAGAGTATTCAAGTAGTAAATTCAAAATCTTACATTTTTTAATTAATGGATTTATTAACATTCAGTTAGGAAAGGGTAGGAAAGTATACTCCCAATAATTTAATATAAAACCCCAAACAACCCCAGCTCTTTCACAGGGATTCCTTCCTACTTTAAGTTACAACTTTTCTAAGCTTGAATAACTTATAGGAAAGAGCAAAGCTGAATTTATGAAGGTAACATAACTGTCTCACCTACTTCCATCATAAATAGATTGCATTTATCTTAGCTGTCCTCTCTTTGATTACATTTCCTATTCGGAATTGTTATTATCCTTAATTATTTTCTATTTGAAGTATAGATCTTTCAAGTCATTCTGACAGGCATGCAACTCACTGAGGTGCCTGATTACTTTTTATACTGGAAGATACTGCTTGAAAAACATGTGCTTTCTAAACGTGGACTCATTCATACATAAGGAAACATCTTGACAAGATTATTTTTCAGAATGCAGCACAAGGTATGTAAGTGGTATGAGATCCGAGGGTTATGGAAGTGAAATCCCTGAGCACCCAACAATCTCCTGTTAGTCCTGTAGGAAAAAGCCTTCTATATTAGGACTGAGAATAAGTACTAGGTGTTTCAGAAAAAAGGGTAAGGATTTTATGTGCTGAGAGTGTGTTTTGCATGATCACCCCAGCTGGGACTGCAACCAACGCAGCTGAAGAGCCCACCAGACAACAATCCAAGGCAGTCTGAATAGAAACTACGTGGGAAGTATTATCCTTTGTATGTGCCTGTTCTACGAATGAAAACGAGAGTTCAGGTCCAGGACAGAAATATTTTTCAAGCATTTAGTTCATTTAACTCTGTTCACTGTTCCTGTTATCACTGAAAACCAGCCACTTGCCATTCAAAGTAAATGCTACAATAAATCTCGGTACCACCCCCTTCCTTTGCTGTTTGGAATAATTGTTTATAACAGCACAGCAAAATTAAAAGATGTGGTACATGCAGCCTTTTCTGTCATGCCTGTAGGCTAACATCAGAGAGGGCTGAGGTGCAAAATACATCAGCCCAAAAGCGGAGTTAAGCACAGGTTATTTATACCTCTGACGGATTTTTTTTTCTCATTCCCACATATGGAAGGGGCAAAAGGACCCAAAGAAGAGTGGGTCCAGAGCAACACAGGTTAGCCTGGGAAAGGCAGTGTATCTCCGGAAAAGAGCAGGCAGCCTTGACACAGATGCATCAGGTTCTTGTATTCTCTTGCAAAGAATCTTTAGTTCAAATCTCAGTCTTGTGTAATACCAAGAAAAATAAGTCTTAGTGATAATCGCTAGGAACACACTCCAGGTTATCTTTTACTCCAGCATGACCTAAATACCTTGTTAAACAGTATGTGTTTGTGGAATTAATTATATGAAACTCCTGATAACTTGCTTAAAAAAAGAAAAAAAGTTTTTGTTCTCTAAGCCTGTTCCCTTCTCATCACTAAACATCTTTGCACATTTGGTTTCTCATTAGAGTTTCTAGCATCCTAGTGGAAATAAATGTCATAAGATTGTTTTTCACGCTAAGTTAATATGCTGGTTTTGCAGACTGAAGGATGTTTTCTCAGCAGGGAAATAATTATTCTTAAAACAATGGATTTTTCTTAATGACATCTAAATCTTCATACAATACCCAGGGCTTCAAGCCAAACCATCCACAGCACGATTCTGCCTCTGTTTCGTCAGTGATTGTGTTAGTAACTATGCATTGACAATGATCTTCATTTTACTTACAGGTGTATAATTAGATACATCCAAGAGCTAGCACAATTAGTGTGTTGAAATTAACCCTTCCAGACACCTGTACCATACCCAGCACCAAGACATGCCAGTTCTAATAAATTCTCAAGATATTCTCACTATATTTTCACAAATTACAGTGTAACACTGTAACACTGCAGACTTTTGGTAGAATGAAAAGCTGCACAATTTTGTTGAATTTGTGAATAAAGGCTACATTAGTTTCCCCATTCAATAACTTTTTTTCCTCAAAATAAGCAGTTTCAGTATCAGAATGGCTGTTATAAACTTTCCTTGATTTAATTCCTCACCTCCACCCCTGCCCCACCCAATCTATCTTTACTGAGGTTTTAAGCAACTGCAAATGCACTAGCAAGGACATGAGGCTAACCCTACATCAGTCTCACTTAGGGAAGCCTGGTTTTTTGGGATGTGCTGATCTTCAGCAACTTGGTTCAAACCAAATTTGACCTGCATCAGTAGTTCAAACTAAGCTGCTGAAAACTTTGCAGTCTCGGATAACCAGCAGAATTGCACAAGTCTGTACCACTTGTGTGTGGGCCGCTCAGGCTGTGTGTGAGCCATGGCATCACTGCCTGGTAAGACTTGTGATGCAAGCCGTAGTGAACACGGCATTTTTCAGGTAGGAAAGTCATGTGGTGCTCTTACCTGTCATGCCTGCAGTTGTGAAGCTCACTGTGGATTAAGGCAGCGCCATCATCTGCACATCTCTTTGACTCAAGAAGCTGTGCTGTATGCCAGGAGACAAAACAAGTCAGAAAAATGCTATCTGACATTATAATTCTAGAAAATATACAACACGTAATAAATAGGGACTTTCAGTGAATTCTTCCCAACCTTTACAAATGCAAATAAATAACAGAAGTCTGTAATACAATTTAGCATTTTCTGTATAGAAGCTACTTCTGATCTCAGTCTTGCCTCATTTTAGCTTTCGGATGCTTCAACACCATTAACCAAAATGAGGTTGTGGTTTAATCCCAGCCAGTAACTAAGCACCACACAGCTGTTCACTCACCCCCCCCCCCCACCCCCCCAACCCGCACCCCCCGTCCCCCCACCCCCCACCCCCCCCCGTCCCCCACCCCCCCTGCTGCCAGTGGGGTGGGGAGGAGAATCGGAAAAAGGTAAGTCCTGTGCGTTGAGATAACAGTTTAATAATCGAAATAAAGTAAATGTGATACTAATACTGATACTGATAGTGAAACAGATCAAGGTCTTGAAAAGATTAGTCAGGATGAGTTTGGTACAATGCTCTGGGTGATGCTCAGTTTGTGTTGAGAAAGGAATGTACTCGGAATAATTAAAAAAGGTTCCACTGATGGTGTTAAAGGAATGTACCACTGACAATGTTAAAATAAAGGAATGTACTTGGAATAATTAGAAAAGATAGATGGGCACCTGAAGGAGATAAGGAGACCATGAGTCACGAAATCGTTGAACAAAGCAAGCTGAAAGGTTTACTCCACCTAGATCCCACCTATTATGAATGGAATGATTGGGTGTCAAAATCAAATGAATATGTATGTAAAGATGATGTAACTTCTCACGAAAACTGTATAAATTACCTGACTTTTCACTGAAAACTTTGGAGCTAGTTTGTCCGGTGCAAACCGGCCAGCTCCCCAACGTTGCACAAAAACGTTTAAGCACATTTGCTGCTTAAAGACAAAATTGGTCTCTGGGCAGTTACTCTGTGCCGTTTTGGCATCAATACTAATACTAATACTAATACTAATACTAATACTAATACTAATACTAATACTAATACTAATACTAATACTAATACTAATACTAATACTAATAATTGTAATGAAAAGGGAGATAGCAAAAAGAGAAAAATAAAACTCAAGGAAAAAAAGATAAAAAGAAAAAACCCCAAGCGATGCACAGTACAATTGCTCACCACCTGCTGACTGACACCCTGAGCAGCATTCCCCCCCTGGCCAGATCCCCCCAGTTTATATACTGAGCACGACATTGTATGATATGGAATATCCCTTTGGCCAGTTTGGGTCAGCTGTCCTGGCTGTGTCCTCTCCCAACTTATTGTGCTCCTCCAGCTTTCTTGCTGGCAGGGCATGAGAAGATGAAAAGTCCTTGATTTAGCATAAACACCACTTAGGAACAACTGAAAATATCAGTGTGTTACTGTCATGAATAAGTGGTTTAGGTTAAGTTGCTTAAAGAATAAAGTTGCCATCAAAGGTATGAGCAAAATAGTTTTAACAGGAATTTGTGGGGGTGTGACTTCACAGAGGTTGGTGGCAAGCTTCAGTCTTACTACATAGATAAATCACACAAAGAAGAATCAAATTAAAATTAATCTGGAATGATTTACACATAGATTAAAAATGTAAAAGGGGAAGGAAGACTTTCCCATTGAGCTATGAACTTCAGAGTGAACCCCGTTGTTTTCTAAACTCTTAATAGAGGTTAGGTGCGGCTAGATCCAGTCTTAGTCTCAGACTTGGTCAATGATTTATGTCTAAAGGAAATAAGGAATATTCACAGTTTAAGGCTGATCATAGGGTTTTACCAGCACTTAATCATTGATTAATTTATCATTTTCAAAGTGAAAAATTAAAGATAGTTTTTAATTGTTCTAAAATTTTACTTGATTTTTCTTATTCTACAGACTTCTGCTTTCTCCTTCACTCTCCGCTTGTTTTCCAAAGAAAGCTCAGAGAACTGTAATTCTTTATGAAAAACATAGAATTTGCAAAACTCCTTTTATTTCAGACTGTATTTTCTGCTAAGTCTTTCCTAAAAGTGGGCCCTTTGTTTCTTGAAAGGATCTATAATCAATATTTTGATAGCGTCTCATTGAACTGTTTCATTTAATAAGAAAAAGAATTGCTGAAAGCAAAGTAAATTGATTTTCAGGGGCCAAGGTTCCACAAAGAAATCTTATTTCATGTGAAAAATATTTTCCTGTGTACCTTGCTTGACAACAGAGAGCTCCCAGATAGGAATTGAAACAGACAATTAATTTAATTTAGGTTTATGTTATTTTAATTATGTAAAATTTATATAAAATACAAATAAATTTGAGAGTATTCCTCATTCTTCCATGGTTGCTAAACTGTGCTTTTCTGAAACAGCCGGCATATAGACAGAAGAATATAAAAGCATCCAGCTTTTTTATGCCCCTGTGAGCAAGCTGTTGCTTTTAACGCAGTTTAGCCTCACAAACATCTGGAAGTTTGGGTTCACGCTTAGCACAGCACAGTGTACCTAGCTAGTCTGTTTTGCAAAATGCCTTTAACTCAAGGTAGTGTGCACTTTTAACAGGTAGAAGGTAGAAAAACTTTTTAATATTATGTGCAATATACATCTGTAGAAAACCAATAATTTGACTGATGTACTGATGACTCATTTTAATTCGGTGTTTCAAAGTATCTGATGTCCCTGGACATTGTTGGTGTTCTGATGTGAGGCTCCAGAAAATAAGAATTTTTCAAGATTATGGAATCTCATGCCTTACCTCGCAGTCACTTATTCAAAGGGAATTCACCTTTTAAAGTTGGTCTAAGAAAATGTGTCTAATTTAATGCCACGGTCGACTAGATGAGTGTATATGTTCAAAGTTTTGGCATATTAATAGTAATCTCCACACAAAGAACTTTCTGAGCTGCACTTTTTTGGTTTTTTTGTTGTTCCTTAGTGCTAGAACACAGGTTAAGACACCTTTAGCTGTATTTCTGCCAAAGTCCAAGTTCCAGAACTGGAAGTAATAGTCACCTATTTAAATGGATATCTCTGTCATCATGTTTCCCTAGAAATCCCCCTCACCTGGTTTTTATGTTCATGGTATAAAGCACAGTAACAAAACCACAGCATACACAACAGAACAACAAAGCATAGCATTATCAATAGAAAATGTGCAAAAAAAACCCCAAACACACTTCTGAGGGTTTCAAAGAACCCTGCAGAGACAGCTTGTTGTAGGAAGCAACATAACAAACATAACGTAATTTACTGTTCAGAAAAGTTCCTCTTTTCCCTTCCTGCCTTTATCCAAGATGCAAATTCTTCCCAAATTGGATAACAGTGCAACATCTGGAAGCATTAATCTCTCTGTATTGCTTGAAATGATTGATAGTTGAGTTGTTTGGGGTTTTTTATATGCTCCTTATTTTACAGCGATGATGCTTCTAGAAGAACTGATAAAATATTGATGGGATTTGGGTCATATAAATCACAAGTGTCAAGCAATGCAATGTTTTTTCTCTAAACAAGGCAGCAGTGTTGCATATAGAGTAGTATCTCTAAATGTCTCTCTGGGGAAACTTCCAGGTTTTAAGATCTTACAGCTGAGCAATATTGCAACCTGCCAAAGAGATCTGCTGAGAAGTCTAATGTTTCAAATCTTGGACAATATGTCACACTAGTCCTTAGAGCATCTGCAGTGAGGTAGTCATCTTTAACAATGAAATACCTTTGCATCTGTCTTCTGGTTTCCCCAAACCTCGAAACTCAGAAGCCTTGTTAGTTTTTATTCAAAGATAGTCAACAGTTTCCCAATCCTGCTTAATTGATAGATGGCACTTTAAATGCAGTATGTCATCTGAATAATAGAATATATTCTGTAAAGTTATGCACCTTAAGTCTGTCTGGGAAGGGGAACTTTTCTCTCCATTAATCCCTCAAAATGCTTTTCAAGTTTGATGACTGTGGTGTCGATCTTACCTGAAAGTCTCTATGCGATACCACTGATCATCCATGGATAATGAGATCCGCAGTTCCCTGTTATTTGTAACATGCTGCTGGCTGATCTGTGCTCACTCTTCCAATAGCCTTATTGGACAGCATAGGAGAAAATGATGAAAACAGATCTATGTAAGAATCTAAAAACTGGACTTTTGGTAAGAGCTGCTTTTCCCTACCATTACTTTCTCTTGAAAAGGAATGAGAAGTGTAGCTGGGCAAATAATATACCGGCATGTCAGCATGCACCTATTTGAAATGTGTAATGAATTTCCTCATTTTGTACTTATCACTTTCACTTAAAATGACATTTGCAGGAACAAAGCCATGGTTTGAACCCAGAAGTTGAATGGTAGGCATTTAATGCTTGAAATAATAGAAACATACCTCAGTCTGGAGTGTTATAATCGCCTAGGCAGTTTGTGTTCATGAAAACTTTCAGTTGATGCTTATGAGAAAGAACATTTAAATTGTGTGTAGAACATTAAAATTTGTGTAACAAAGTGCCCACCCATTTTGTCTTTCTAACATAGCTTTACAGTGATGATCATGTCTATTCAAAGACTAAGTGGATCAAACTTTTGGTGGGTTTTTTTGTCCAGTCTACACACAGAATTTTTGTCATAAAGATTCCTGCAGAACTGACAGGAGGGTTCACTGAAACTTTTCTCTAAAATAGGTTTTACCTTAGTGTATGCAATTTTTCTTATGTAAAATAAAAGCCCCATGCCAAAATGCCAAGTCCTGAAATCCATGGCACTCCACAGTTATTTGCCTTTTCCCAGTATCTCGGGTAGCCTCCTACTAGTTTATCTGACTTTCGTTTATTAAACCAGAAATAGGACCAGCCAAATAACATGAACCCTCTCACACCAGTGGAGGCAACAGCCTCCTGCCAGGAACATGTATGAGAGGACTGGGTCTTGGTCTTTTTGCAGGTATTTTCACTTAAACACCATATTTCTCTTCTTCGTAGTATAAGAAGATGAAGTGAGGAAGTAAGTATACTGTGATTTTGAGGGGGAACATTGGGAGAGGAAACTTCAAGCCTCTCTTCACTCCCAATTCTTTTGGGAAAGAAGGCAGTCAGAATATCAAAACAGATAAAAATTCTCTGTGCTCTTCTCTGACACACTGCCAGAGAAGCCAGCAGAATTTCACGTTTTGGTAACTCAGCACATTTTCATGTCATAAAAGAAAGAGGCAGGTCCACTGCACTGGCTACATGTGTATCAACTGTTCAACCCCATTTTGAAAGAAACTTGAAAATCTGAAAAGTCAAGCAACTAAAGCATTCTGGGAGTGGCTGCTGAACCAGCATTTCCCATTATGTTATCATTCAGATCAGATTTGGCTTATAAATTGCCATATGAGACCGTATCACACTATATTATAAACTGATATTACAATCATATCATGTTATTAGGTATAATGCTTTCCTTAAATTTCAGACTTCACTTCTGAGTGTGAAGTATGACTCTGTATCTATCTATGTGGAATTTAGCAATCCATTATGTCTATGCTGACATGAAGTATCAATGTCATTACTTTGCTTAAGAAAAGATGAGATTCTCTTTCACAAAGCCAAAGATCAGTTCTTTTCTCGAGGGCTTTCCATGAGTCCTTCTACTCAGGAATAATTTCTTTGGTATCTAACATCTCACTCCTTTCTTCGTTTCTGTGATTTGACCACAAGTAGATGTCTAAAGACTGTGCACAGTGCAGTGTCATAAATTGTAGAGGAATGAAAGCAGTGGGTTGATCAGCATTGATAATCTGCAGCTGTGGCCTTGCCTCGGAGGCAGTGGGTTGGTTGACATGGACGATGTGCAGCTGTAGCTCATTCCTACTAAGTGGTTAAATAGCCCTGAGTATGGTGGGAGAGGGGGTTAGATGGAGGGAGTGTGAGGTGGTCTAGCCTCTGGAGGAAGGAGAAGCAGCTGGACAGCAGAATCTGACGGATGGTAAAAGCCTTGTTGCAGCCTACAAGTTTGATTATGCTGCAACAATTGGTGCCCCGTGTGAGGCCAGCTGAGTTGGGCTCTGACTACAAGTGGTGCCCAGCGTAGCTGAGACAAGTGGGAGAGCCTGCAGCCCATAACAGACACAGTGAGAGGTGAGCTGTTGACAACTAATCAATATGGGTATATTGCAATATTTGTTGTCCATCTTAACTCAAATTGCAACTATAATAGACAGAAGATTTTTTCATCTTGAGCAATGTGATTCTCTCAGGGCAAGCTCCATCAGCAAGGCTTGTTTAAAGCTGTGGGTATTTGAAATTCCACAGCAAGGAGCAAAGTGTAAGGCTTAGTCATACATTGTGGCAACTGCACAAAAACTAGCAGGTTATGCTGTTTCCAGGAATGAGAGGAAGGACAGGGGATAATATGTCAAAATTGTACCAACAGCAGCAGATGATTATCCCAGAATCCTCAGAATTTGTGAAGCCCTGCTTTCTTTTGTGCTATGAAAAATTAGGATATGAAAACATGTAAACAGTGGGTCTTCACTTCTCATATCAGCTGACATGCAAAATAAAATTCTAAGTTTCCTCTAATGAGTATTGTAGGAACAGAGACATTACCCCCTATTCATATTCACAAAAGAAAAGCAAGCGGAGCTGCATCTTCATGGAAGGTCTCTAACCTTCCACTTTCTATATCGCTTTAGGCCGTTTATACATCTCTTTTTACAAATGCACAGCTAAATCAGTCCAAAATGGAAATCTTGGGGCAAAAGCATCTATAAATGTTTCAGATTAGACACCCTGACAAGTGAAGGAAGTATGTGTATATTTGTGGTTGTAACAAAGAAACAAGGAATAACACATACCCTGCCACCCAGGGTGCCATGGTACTGGGAGGGTGGCAACCTCCCTCTGACAGCCCTTCCCCAGGACACCCCTGTGCTTGGCAGCTGGAGCCCCTCTCCCAGTGAAGGCCCTGCCCTCACCTGATCGCTGTACTTGTTTCAAAAAGGACAGCACCCTGGTGCACTTCTTTCCTTCTCCCAGTTTCAACTCCCCTCCTCACTTCCTACTAATTATAAAGTTTAATATCAAAATAAAGAAACCTTCACACATTTGATTTTTTTATGACTTAGGCAAAGACAGGGAAGACTTCTGAACTTAGTCTGTTACATAAAATATGTTAGGTGGTATGGGATTAAGATATTATATTCTCAGAGGTCATGAAAAGGAAGTTCTTTTTTTTTTTTAGTTTTACAAGTGAAAATGTAACACCTGTAAAACTTAAGACAAGCTCCATCTTCTCCTTGAATATGAATTAACTTAATGAGAATGAAATAATTTTATTTGCTAATTCAATAACCTCTAGTGAAATCAACCCACCTTGTGAAAATTTGCAAAATAACAAATAGCGTGTTTATCCCAGCAATCTCAGATCAAAGGAGAATTTGCAATTTCTTTGACAGATGTTATAGCTCATGAGTGGATTTTTGTACATTTGTTACTGTACCTTTATGAATTTGTGGCAATTCAAGCTTGGGTGAGGTCTGCTGTGGTGTCTGGGAGCACTTCAGCTACAAATGGCCCTTCTCAGCCCAGTTAGGCAGAGGAAAAGGGTGTGAAGTAGCCAGCAAGGTGTTAAGTGTCTCCAGTAACTTTCAAAAATTCACCCGTATTAATATTTCATATCACTTTCATATCACAGTTGCACCATACCTTCAATCTCAACACTGCCCGCTATGCTGCACCTAACAGTCTTCTACGAAACTGTCAGATTTTCATCCACCCACACTATAAGACCATCCTACTTTCCATACTGCATCTCAAAGACAAGCTATCAAAAAAACCAGCTGAAACCACCACTCCTACAGCAAAAATCCACTGCCAGCAGATTCCTGCACGAAAAATTCCAAACACTTTGTTAGAAACAAACTGCTGACAACTTCCAAAATACTCCTGAGAAAACAAGCACCACTACCTAGAAACAAAGACACCCTAAACCTACAGCAGTCAAAAAATGCCAGTGGTTGGGTCAAAGTTAAATTTAAATGTGAAGTGCAGTTCTGATGGCTAAATTAAAGGAGCATTAGGTCTGAAAGTTACTAGGTTACAAATTACTTTGCCATTTATTGAGGAATGAGTGTTCTCTTTGAAAACGAAGGGTAGACAGAGGTGATTTTCCAGTATTTTGATGTTAATGGTAGTCTCTGGTATATGTTTCAATGGGAAACATCTACTGGTTCTTTTAACTTCCAATGCTGAAAGAAGAAATTTAAGCTGGATTAAGATCTAGGGATTTCAGGACATGGTGAACTCAAGCCAGCACAGGGTCTGGAATTCTGATCCAGAAATTTGCCAAACTTTCCCTTTGAATGAGATGCTCGGTTCCCCAAAGCCAGTGCAGCAACCTAACTGCACAGGGGAAACCTCCTGAGGCAGAGTTCAGAAATGTGGTCTTTAAACTTAAGCAAGTACAAAAAACCTTAAAAGTTATTGATCCTGAAGAGCTGGAAGTCAGGAATTTGCATATGATTTCATGGAGGGATAGGAAGTTCCTAAATTTAGCAGACAAAAAAAGCAGGCACAGCTCTGCTACAGATCATGAAGAGACAGGTGCTTCTCGAGACACACAAAAAATCCACTCATACCCAGGCCTTTCACCACAGAAGTGATGACCTGAGGATGCCCACCCCACCTACCTCCCAATTGTGAGGCATATCTGTCAAAACTCACCAAATCCCCTGCTACCGAGTCATCTGTCCCTGGTGTAGGTGTTCCAGCATCCTGACTGAAGCTTGCACAGCACAGGGCCTGCAGGAGCTCTGGTGCTCTGGGCAGGTGGAGCTGGGCTTGGCAAGCAGTGGTGCCAGAGGCTTCTCCCTTGCTTTTGGGGGTCCCAATCCATGGCCTTCACATCATGATGCCAGCTACCCAGGGCTCAGCGAGGCCCCCACTTACAGGGTGGCTCTGGCACCCAGCAGCAAACCAGGCTGCTTCGCTCACAGCCAGGGGTGCTCTCTAAGGTGCACCCTGGCTATGGGCTGCTTACCCAAGCGGGTTGCCAGGGGACCTAGTGGCTGTGAAAGCTGCTCCCTGATGCCAGACAGGGTGACATCTAGGTGGGAAGCCTGAGCTCAGCCTCCACAGCAGCAGGAACAATTCTCAACAGCCAGGCAGTGGAGCACAATGGCAGAAGGTCCACTAGAGCCCGTGCTGCAGGGAGGGCCCTGCCTGTTCCACGCTCCTGGGATCCACACTTCTGACAGTCCGGGGCAGGAGGCACCCACCTGCCTGCAGGGCGTGTCTCCGAGCATGGAGGACATGTGGAGCTCTACCAACAGGCCAGCCCCCTGGCTACTCAGCATAAGAACCGAACAACCTCAAAGCGGGCAACACTGACTGACACCCTGCTTATGGGCTGGTCATGCTGCCTGGAGAACACCTGCTCTTTAGGAGCCCGTCCAGAGACCTCAACCCAAATGGTGGGGCAGGCCTGCCAGGGGGAAACCATAGCGAACAATCAACTGCCCCTTCAAGCAGAGCAGTTCCTCAACCTACCCTGGGGACAAGGAGCAGGGAGACATCATTCCTGTTTGCTGCCTAAAGCAGCAGCCTGCAGGAGCACAGGCACCTGAGCCCTGCTTACAGGGTGGCCTACCTGCTCCAGGTTACAAAGGGAACCACAGCTTGCGACACGCACCTGACTACTGGCTTATCATGCTGAGTGGGCTCCTTCAAGGACAGATAGCCAGGCCAGCAGCAGCCCAAGCCTTGCCTACCAGGGGGCCACACTGCCAGCCTTCCTTCCAAGCGGGCTAATGCTGTCTCAAAGTGAGAAGGAGCAAGTCTGAACGCTCCTTGGCGCTGGATAGGAGGCAGAATCTATCTGCAGGCATGTACAAGATTCGACTTCCAGGCCTGGGAAGTCCAACTAATATATACTGCAGTGATTTTGTTATAAGCCCCTCCCTCCAAAAAATCAACATGCATACCCACAGACACATCACACACAAGTGCAAAGACAAAAAAGGGAATTCCCAGAAGAGGAAGACCACCCCAGGTGCCAGCAATACATGTCCAAGCCGCCCAGACAGGCTGATGGAGGCCAGAGTTCTCAACATGCAAAGGGCCATCAGTTGCAGCAAGAGGCCACTGCTGGGACAAATCCCAATTACAGGCTTGTCACAGTGGCCATGGGACTAGCTAGTTGACAGAAAGCTGCCAGGTGAAGGGGGCCCTCCACTGCTTACATGGTGGGGCAAGGGCTTGGGGTGAGCCCAGGTTTCCCCACAAGTGAGGGGAGAGGGACTCTCATTCTCCTTACAGGGTCATCACGCTCCCCATGCAGCCAAAGGAGCAATGTGGTAAACAGCTCCCAATCCCCAGACCTCAGCCCTGTTTACAGGGAGGTCTCCCAGCTCTGAGGAAGAAAGGGGACCAAGAAGCCCCCTCTATAGGGATGCTCATGTGGGGCTGGAGCCCTCTGCCTAGAGTGCCTCTCCTCTTCCACCCTTCTCTGCTCTTCGTTGCCCATCCTTCTTCCTCACTATCTTCCCTCAGCCTTCCCAATCGTTATTCCTTCTTCTTGCTTCCCCAGTCTGCTCAAAGATACAAGGCATCAGTTAGGGATGGAGACACATGGACTTCCAGTGGGTAAACCAGTGGGTTTCCAGAGGGTAAACCTCTTTTTTCCTCTGAAATCCTCAAATTGCCACATCTAGGATACCTCAGCATTTCCCACCATAACTTTCTGCTGTCCCTGAGACAAACCTTGGCACTTCCCAACTCAGACTTGACAACCTCTCACCTGAATCAAGTCAGGTTTTACTACCCAAAACTGTTCATTCCACTTTCTGAGTCCTATTAGCACTTTTAACAAAATCCCACACTGTTCCTTCTCAGGTACCTCAGTGTTTCCCACTCACACATGAACATCACACTCTTCAGATATTTGGGGGTGGTTCTCGCACTCCCAAATTGCACTTCCACCTTGACCCATCTCAGCACTTCTTAGCCAGTTCCCCTTAAAATAGCTGAGTGCTCTTCACCCTCAAGAACCTCCTGTGTTCCCTCTGAGATACCTCAGCTTTTCTCCCCAAGATGGTCTCACCCTGATATACCTCAGCATTTCCTGCCACAAATCTCTACTGCCCAGCTCAGATGTACTGGGTTGGGTTGTGTCCCACCCCCACCACACACTGTTCCCTCTGAGGAAAATGTGTGACAAATCTCGCCCGAGACCTTCACCATCACAGCTTGCGTTTCCCACCCAAATTCTCCATTGCCTCTGCTGATGTGGAGCATTTCTTGCCCAAGTCCTCTGAAATACCGCAGTGTTTCCCACAGAATAACCTCTGCTCTCCCCAAAGATACACACCAGTTCTTCTGCCACCACTCAGGTACCTCAGCCTTTCCCACCCACAGACAGCCCGGTGCTGGTGGCTCAGAGGTACGCCCTTCCTTCCCGTCCTGCAGTGCTCTCCTCCCCTGAGGGAACTCGGTGCTTCTGTCTGACAGCCCCATGCTTTCTGCCCAAATACCTCCTCCAACCCCCCACCAACCACAGATAGAGGGGTATTGCGGACTTACTGAATTTTGATTAATAGAATTTTAATTAAATTCTTTTCGGCACTGCAAAATGAGCACCTGCTGAGGTACCTCAGTACATCCTGCACTGCTGCACCTCAGAGGCGTGTTGGAACATAATCTATACAAAATATAGTTAAGACATCTATAATGGCCAATAAGATCAACTCTAAAGCTTGTCTGGATCCTCTGTAAAATCAGCCCCATCAGAACTGTTGTTCCAAATTGCCAGTTTGCTTACCAAGCAGTCATGGCTGATCTGAAGTAGATCGTACCCAGAGAATCATCACAAATTCTGAGAAGCACTGGAAGAAAATGTTCCATCAGAGAAACTTTGTCCACAAATTATTTTTAAAAAAAGGTATGGGGTTGAGTAGGTGCCTTTGATGCATAATATCAACACTTCTGATGGCAAAGAGATCAAGAAGCCTGTTTACAGAGATTAAGATGCCATTTACATTCTTTGAGGGTTCAGGATGTAAAATTTTAGAAGTAGATATTAACATTCTTGGTCTAACCCATTTTCTGCGACATATAACAAGAGGAATATTGAACTTTGAAACAAATAGGCGAGTTTTCTCATTGTAACACATAAAAGACCTCCTACAGATATCAGTGAGTCTAACATTATACTCACGTGCTTGTGTAGAAATTCCTAGTATTTATGCTTATCCTAAGTATGAGTATTCTGCTTAAAAACAATCAACTGTTAGGACCACCAAATCCTCCTGTGCCAGTGTAAAACATCCAGAAGGATTTGGATCTGCTGTTTGTGTAACTGGACAGGAGGTAATGGATCTCCAGTCCACAACTGACTCCAAAGACAACTCCATACTGGGGCATAAGCAGACTAGGAATTGCTCGCCTCGTTACTTCACCTTTTATTTTCAGCTGAATGGCAATGAATATGTGACTGAAGTATACATTTTGATTTCTTGGACACTGAGAAGACTTCTTGGCCAGTTTTCATATCTCTCAAACTGAAATGTCCAGGAAACACAGTATTTGAAAAATCTGGAAAATATATCAATATATAAATATTGCCTTTCTTCAAAAGGAGATGAGCTGGTGCAAATTTATTTAGATTATACATTAAATAAATGGAGATCAGAAAATGAAACACTTTATCTGTGAAAACATTTTTATTCAGAACAAGTAAATGTAATTGGTGAACTTGTCTTCTGAACATGATTCAGATAGGACTGTACCATCTGGAATTATCAGCAATTTGATGAAATGCCAAATTTCCAGTTTTTAATTCACTGATATTACTGTGATATATTTGATTTTTTTTTTATTTTGGATCCATGACTAACATCACAATGTAGTTTTTGCAGAACAAAAATTAAAAATTGCCTAACAAAACCACCTAGCTATTTCTATTTTTTATATTCTTATTTTGTAATTAAGAAGCATCTAGGAATATTTAGCTGAGTAATCACTGCATTACCTAAACAAACTCTTTTGCAACATAGTAAGGGCTTTGTTAATATTATTTCTGGTCCTGGTCAGCTTCAAGGAAGGACACTAGCCCCCAGAAACGCATTTTATTGAATACGTAATAAAAATATACAAATAAATACAAATCACTGAGTAGTTTTACTAAATTGCATAACAACAGATGACAAAGAAGGAGTTGAGTGAAGATTACATGCATGTGCCAATAAATAAAGCAAAGAAAGAGCATGCTTTTTATTTGTTTTAGTAATTGTCCTTCAAGCACATTGTATTTGATTTTCTTATTTGCGTACAAGCTACTAAGAGTAAGTGCAATAGAAATAGATTTTTAAAAGATTAAAAAAGGGGATAAACACTCAAATAATGTAGTTGCAGAATTTCTGCTTTACCTCCATACTTCAAACCCTGCCCCCATACTCAGGCTAGCTTTGATGTTTTAAATTTGACATTACTATGGCTGTGTGAACCACTAAAAATCATTCTACTGCTTGATCATTACCCTCCTAAATACTCTAATATTATTCTCCTCTTCTCTTGTATATTATGTTTTCAAAAATAGTTTATTAGATAGCTTGCAGTTAGTTTGTCCAGAAATTAGGGCTTGTCAATATCACACACTTCACAACATCACAGTCTAACCACTAACACTCCTGGATTACCTTCTCGTTCACAGTTACTGCTTCTCTTTCAACTTCTATGGGTAGCCAGATTTCCTCTTGCTACCATAGGCATTGTCTTGTTCCAGTGTTAGATGTTCTAGCATCACAAGGCTAATGTTTTTCTCTATGGAAATAATTGTTGTTTTGCCGTTTCATTTCTCTCAATCTTCTTAAATCAGTGTTTTCACCAGCTTGTTTGCCACAAAGGCTGACTTGTGCCTTATCAGTAATTCCTCTCATTACAATTCAATCAGTTCTCTCTGGCACTACATTAATCGATTTCTTGATGATAGTGTGACCTCTGGTCTGATATAATTTGTACTTACCATTTGTACTTTCCCACTTTTGTATTGAACTCTTCAAAGTACAATGGGATTCCTACGACATTGCCAGACAGAAAAGATGTGTCAATACCACTACTAAGTTAAGGTACTCTGTTTTAGAGAATGGAAAGATAAGAAATCAAATCAGAAAAACTGTCTGCCTGAATGAATAAGATGTAAGTTGAAGATACAAGGAAGTGAATCTGAGGAAATGGCTTCACTTATAAACTTGCCATCTGAAGTTTCTATTCTTTTTCATCTGCAACTCTGTCTTCTACTTTGACACTGAACAAACAGGATGGTTACCCCAGAAGGCTAAAAAAGCAGGGATGCACAGCTGGCTTATTTTGTGTGTGCTTATGTAGCCATTTTGTGTATACATGATTTCAGTTTTGTGGGAATAAGGAGCTAAATCATTTACGACAAACAGGCATTTTCAGATGAATGGAGAACAAATGAGGATCTCTGGATTGTATTTCTTTTTAATATATTGAGTTGCCTGAGTAAGCAAATCGATCTTACTTTCACCAGAAAGTGCCATGATGGTTTAAAGTTCTAGAGTAATTTTCTGGACACAAGATGAAGGATGCCTTTCTCACTGATTAAATTAAGCTCCAATTATTTATCAAGGAGTTCACCACAGGGTGCGAAATCAGATGTCAAGTCTCTCTAATGTTTTGCTAATATTTTGTTTCTGTACTCCAAATGTTTGGTTTTTTTACAGTGTTCTGCTTTTGGAGCAGCTTCTTCCTCATTTCTTTCTTTTCTTGCCCCCAAAGAAAACAGGACAAAGTCGTCCAGTTTCTAATATGCAGCAAAATATGATCTTGGATAGGGGCAGTACACATTGGTTTGCAATGAACTCATTGCTTCTGAGTGGGAATTCTAGCGAATTTTTGCTGCCTTTTCCACACTGCCTCAGGACTGTGTTTCTGATGAAGTATGCCAGCTTATATGGAGGTATGGAGGCTTTCATCCCTAAAATAAGGTGATGATAGAAGATGTATTTATATCTATAAGGAAGACAAAGTCCTAGAATATCTACATTCACAATAACAGCTTGGTAGAAAACAGAATATGAAGAAAAAAGACATGGCCTGAAAGTATGAAATCTCCCAGCTGCAGACTTACTGCATACAGATGGTAGATGAGAATAAATCTGTTCAATTGTAACTTTTTCTAGCATATGACCTTTTTTCTTAGCTTAATCAGTAAAGTACCCAATACTTCTCCAGTTTTCTCTGAATCCATCTTGAACAGTAAAAACAATTTGTGTACTGCATATCTCCAAAATTCAGAAAGCAAACCTCAAATACTGACTGACAAATAGGATTCTGAGATATTTTAATTAATCTAAGCAATTAGAAAAATAAGATTATTAAGGGGCATATGACAATTTCTGAAATAAACTGAAATCCAATCTGAACGTACTAGTTAATGTGTCTCATAGCACACTTGGTTTTTGTGAGAGCATCCATTAATTATCATCATGAAAATATAACATGGAATGCAGATACTGCATTCCTTTTTTCAGTAAAATTGCTTTGTGCTTTAGAGTGCCATATTGTGATTGAAATCAACTTTTTGACTAGGAATAGTAAACCATTTCTGAAATGCATGATTTTATTTTTATTGTCGGCTAAGATGCCAATATGCCTCTTGGGAAAATTCTGTGCGGAAATAAGAGTAAATACACCATGCAGCACATGTATTATGTCTGTCTCCTAGGCAACAGCAAACCAATTGTGTATATATTAATAAGTAGGCTGATAAGTAGTGTGCACAATAACTCAGAGCATCCATTCTGTGTGTGACTTAGAGTATGTAAGCAGATCGGGCAGAGAGTTCCTACACAGTTGCCATTGTTTCAGGAGTTCTGAATGTTAGGATGTCTCAGGGCAATCAGGCACTCAGGAATTACTGCTCTGAGAAAACACAAAAACATCTGCATTGGTTTAGGCCAAAGACTCATCTAGCTGAACATCCTGTCTGCAGCAATAGATGATGGTGCTTGTCATAATTAACAAAGCTAGCGTAGGTGCTCCTAGCCTGCAGCAATCTGTGGCTCAGGAACCTTCTGAGGCAGTGATGTTTTCTTTACAATTAACAAAAATTTCTGATATCCAAAACGTTATCTGGAAAGGAGTTCCATAGCTCAATTATATGTGTTGTATAAGGACCATCTTTCTCTTTTTTTCATTTTGACCTGCCTCATGAAGGTTTTAATGTTTTAATGCCTCTTGTTCTTGTCAAGTGTTGTTTCTTATATATGCCTCATAAATATCTCTGTCAGTATATTTTTGCAGACTGAGGAAGGCTGTCTATCTAGTACAGAATCTTCCCTACACTTGTTCCAATTCTACTATATCCTCTGACACGAGGGACTGCATACAGTATTCAACATGCAGAAGCACAGTCGATTTATTCTGCAGCATAATATTTTTTCTGGTTTCTTCTCTGTTGATTTTTTCCTTTTTTTCTTTCTCCTTCCATCTTTGTTCTTCTCTTTTTCATTTTCTGGATCCTTAGTGAGTGCTCAGGTGCTCAGATAATGTTTATATAGACCTATTGGTTACAGTCCTAAGGCGTCTTTCAAGATTTGTAGTAAACAGGTCAGAATCTATTATAGTATCCTTTATAGTATCTATTATATTATCCATTTTGTGATGTGGAGACTGGATATTTTTCTAGTGCTTCTTTACCAAACATGAATCTCATGATTGTCTGAGATTGCAGAAGACTGGATATGATGAGACATATCTCTTCCAAATCTCTGTTCCTCGGTTCTCAAGAACCTTGTATTTACAACAACAGATTACTACTAAAAAAAGAGGCAAGATTAAGTCAAACAAACAAAAAAGAAACAGAAAGGAACATGGCATGGTAAGAAAAAAAAGGGCATTTAAAACTCCTTGGACAGACAGAGGGGTAGTGTGAAACACAAGTTCCCTGGATGGGAAACTGGAAGTTGAGAGGGAAATCAGAGGCAAGGAGTTTTAGGAAGTCCTGTGTAACATATTCAGTCTAGTCTTTCGTTCCACTTTCTTTAGATCATTTTGGCACACTGGGTACAATTCTGCATGTAATGTGAAATGTGCTTGCCTTGTCTTTCTAATGACTATTATTTCAGAATAATTAAGTCATCTCAACTGTGTTTATTTCCATGTGCGTCTTGCTGGTGATGTTATGAGAGGCCTCAATCTACCAGATTCTCACTGAGCTCATAGTCACTATACCTCTCAGGACTGAATGTCATATTTCATCAGGTGGGTTTCCAAAAAGAACCCTTTCTGCAGATATAAGTTTTACTTGTGAGGATTGCGATTCACTTGTAGTGTGATGCAGATCTTGCATATCAGTGAGGAATCAGTAACAAGGGTTGAGCACTAGGGCAATGTGCTTTCAGTAGCTATTTTTTCTAGGAGAAAAACTTCTGTTTACTGAGATATTTTCATTTTTGTAAAGTTTTGCTGTTGTTTTGTTTGTTTGTGCTTTTTTTAGGGGCAGAAAATTATAGTCGAGGTAGAAGTCAAATGTACATTGACTCCCTGTGGTTAAGTCTGAATTCAATGGAAATATCACCATGTTCCAGCCAAACAAATGAAAAAAATCAGTGTATTTTGTGGGAGGAACTCCCTGAGTACCAAAAGAAATGCGAAGACCAAATGAGTATGCATAAAATTACTGAGGATATAAGGATTTCCCAAAAGCTATTCAACAATGAGTGTAAATATTCAACTTTCTCACATGTTAGTCTCCTAAACCTTCTTGTTAGGTTAGACTTAGGTATTCTTCAGATACTTCAAAGAAATGGTTTCCCATACAAACCAGTTTTTGTTTCAAAGCGACTTCTTAAGATTTTTCATAGCCCTTTTGTTATTCTGTTTCTTAGCACTGGTCTTTTGGAAAAAGAATTAAAAAACCCCGACTAGTTCTTCCTCATGACTGAGAGGTAAAACTTTCAGTGCTAGGAGCTTCTGTCATAGAATCATAGAATGGTTTGGGTTGGGAGGTTCCTAAAGATCATCTAGTTCTAACTCCCTAACTCTGAAACACCTTAGCTCCTGGGTCTTGACATCTCACACCCTACAGCCCATTTATGCTGGTGCTAGCATTTGCAGGGCTACACAGTGAAATGTGGGATCTGGGACTGATCTGGCTAAAAACTAACCTGGAGGGGGGTAGCGGTGATTTGATTTTTACTGGATTTCCCTAGCCTGACTCACTTATGTCTCCATGAACACTACTGCTGGCACAAGGAACAGGAGAGAAAATGAGGAGTGAGGGAATGGCAAAACTGTCTATTTTTCTGGCAGTGCCAGTTTACACTGCATTGAAGTTATGAAACTACGATGTAAGAAATACAATCTGAGATGTCAAGTGTGAAGAAGTCTACAGCAAAGCATCTGATTACAGGGAGAAAGATCTTTTAGATTCAATTATTATGTAAGTGGATTAAAAATTACATTCTTTAATTTCTTCACGGATTTCATGCCTAATGCCTGTCATATATTGACACTTTAATGAGTGCCTGTCTACCCAAAACATTATTGCAAGCACAGAAAGAATGCTAGGCTGTGCAGCCAAAATGAGATGGGTTTGTTGAAAGCATGTGTCAGGACGGAAAGAAAGGTCTTCCAGGTTCCAGAGGCAGTTGGTAAAGTGCTCTGATAGCCACAAAAGCTTCACACAAGGTTGTGGGAGAAATGTCTGAACCACAAGGATTTTATGATAATCAAATGATCAGTTTATTGAAACTTACTCTTTTTATTATATTGAGATCATCGTAGGGAAGCCACACTCAATTTTACAGAGTATATTACTCTCTCCAAGCGTGACTCCCTACAAACTCCAATACACTGATTTCAGCTATGCAGACATTTGAAATTTCTGAGATATTTATACTTACCAGAATAATTCACATTTGTAGGTACAGCTTGGACGCAGTTGGTTTGCCAACTAACCAAATTATGCTTATATTGGTGTAATTTAAAATATTGGACTGAAATCATATCTAGAAAAATAATATAATAGACTCTAATAAAATAGTTACTAAATTAATTGTACAAACTCTTACAATAACTGGAGGTGAACCAGTCCGTCCATCAGTGAAAGGGTTTAGATTCCTATTGATGAAATTGGCTATGGGCAGCTCAATTATCAGAAAATTACTGGCTATATTTAGAAGAATAAAGTAAAAGAAGAATATGGGACTATAAGATAAATTTGTGTATTTTTCCATATTTAAAAATATTTTAGGGGGAAAAGTCTTTTTCCTTAGAAGTCATATTGCTTCTTTTCATCTTGTGTAAATTGCCAAACTCTTTATACAAAGAAAGATCTAAGCAATTTGTGTAATTTAACTCTGTACAGTAATCTGAAGCTTTGAAATGAGTAAAACATTCTGTATTGTAGCTACTTTAATCTTGTTTCAGAACTAGATAACTTAGCAGTGCAAGATACAATATTGATTCATCTGGGTGGCATGAAATATGACTAGCAATAGCGATACAGGAAATTATGTTGATCTGATTTCCTCTCCCTCCCACTGCTCCTGACCATGAATACCTTAAACTCCAATAGTTCAGTTGATGAGTGGGGAAAAAAAAGTCTCGGAAATAGAAGCATTAATTTCAAAACTGTTGCAAATTTAATTCCATATTTTCCCCTTAAGACTGGACTAAATGTAAGGAACGAAAGAAATTTATAATATCAGGGGAAACCACAGTCATCACCACCACTGTACGATGCATATCCCACCTACCATATGAGCATCCAAGCATCCTTGGACAAATTGGCATACAGGCGTATTAATATGGATGTATCACCAAGGATTGTCTAATACAAGAGAAGCGTTGATAATTTTCATTTTTTCCTGACCTTGTTTAGTAAGGGATGTGATAAGGCAGTCTCTTTCTATTCTATTTCTATTTCAATGGGTAGCGCTGACATGCAGTTTTAGGCTACCTTGCATACAGCAAAAAATTGGTTTTCTGAAGAGATTTTTTGAGTCTGCAAATGGAACCCAACATTCAAAGAAAGTTGCAAAGTGATTTGTTCAATTCCTTGGAGTAATTATGTTAGAGTGACAGTTCAGATGTCAGCATTCTAACATTGCTGGTCGTTTTAGAAGACACATTCAGCTCATGTACTTATCGATTTTTGTAGGTCAAAATGAAAGCAATTTGGGGGACCATAACAGAAACTTTCTTTCCTTCATCAATTTAAAAAGTGAAGTATTGTGAGGAGTGATGTGAATTGCCATCCTTTTGCTCTGTGTCTCTTGTAGCAAGTCTACACTAGAAACTTGAAGCAAGCAAAGGCACATAGGGTGTTGTGATTTAACCCCAGATGGCAATTAAAATACCACATCAGCCACTCATTCCCCCCCCTGCTGTGGTGGGATGGGGAGGAGAATCAGAAAAGGTTACCCTCCATGGGCTGAGATAAGAACAGTTTAAGATGAAGTAAAATACTAATACTAATGATAATGATAAGGAAAAGAGAGAGCAGAATAAAACCCAAGAAAGACAAGTGATGCACAGTACAGTTGCTCACCACCCACTGACTGATGCCCAGCCAGTCCCCAAGCAGTGATCAGCAGCCCCCAGCCAACTTCCCCTCAGTTTATATACTAAGCATGATGTTCTAATGTATGGAATATCCCTCTGGCTTGTTTAGGTCAGCTGTCCTGCCTCTGCTTCCTCCCGGCTTCTTGTGTACCTCCTCCCTGGAAGGGCATGGGAAAGTGAAAAGTCTTTGATTTAGAGTAAGCACTGCTCAGCAACAACTAAAACATCAGTGTGTTATCAACATTATTCTCATCCTAAATCCAAACCACAGCATTGTACCAGCTACTAGGAAAAAACCTCTGTCCATCAAAACCAGGACATAGGAACATGATTTTTTGCTATCACTATGATGGCAAAAAGCCCTACTGTAATTGCAGTTTTATGTGTTTTAGATGCTTTTTCCAGTACCATTATTCCAGTATTCATCAAATCCATACATTTTCTCTTTCTTATCTCTATTTACAGGAAAAGGACTGGTGCAGATCTGAGCTGAAGAGCTAACCAGCTGTATAACTGTACCCACATCATATGAAGTAGTAGACGAAACAACAATTAATTTTATTGTAAACTTCTCTAATCTGTGTCAGGAGGAACAAGTGTCTTGGCATGTTCTTATTCCTATGAAAGATTCAAAAGAGAGAGAGAGAGAGAGAGAGAGAGGAAGGGAAGAAGGAGAGAAAACAGAAAGATGGGATCATCACCCTTGGATCCAGTGATGTCTCCTTGGCTGGTGAGTCTGGGCTCCAGAGTAGTGGTGCACCCACACGGCTGTAAAAGCAAGTCACGTTTTATAGGGTTGGAATCTCTTGGGATCCTCCCACAGGTGGGGACTCATTTGTGTGCTTGCACATGAGTTGCAGTGTCACCAAAAACAGGAGTAAACCTCTTAACACCAATGAGGCATTAAGAAGCAAGCATTCTCTATTTACAGCACTGAATGCACAGGGGATTGCTCTGCCCAACATGCACGCTAAGTTACTTGAGGGCACACATTATATACAGTAGAGTACATGCACATTTATAGCATGCGACATATTCGTTTTCATTCACATACAGGATAGGTACAAGTTTCTTGCTTCTAATGTAAATTAGTATGCATCCTCGGATAGCACTACTGAAGTTTTTTAACTACGCATGCTCCCCAAGCCAGGGTTTACCCTCTTTCGGTGGGGCCATTTGAGTTGAAGGTCACACTCTCCCACCGCCACCATTACCCTTGCCCTACTTTCAATCAACTTCCTGTGGATTGCAACACTTTATCAACTTGTCTCCCCTTGCAGCCAGAATTTCCTCACTCGCAGGGTTCTTTCTGTGTAACTTATAATGGTGTGCTTTTCACCATCCATTCTTTGTTCCCCGTCCCTCCTGAGGCTGCCTCCCTTGATTAGAGGTCCCTTCATTTGTCACTTTTAACACTTTAGAGAGTCAGCTTCGCCTAAATTTTGTGCACAGATTTGTTTAACATATAGCTAAACACAATATCAGAGTTTGGCAATTCAGGAGTTTAAACAACAGCAGCAGTTCTGGAATGTTCCAGACAGTGGTGGGTGTTTCGGGTGCTTGACAGGCACACCTGCAATGTTACGTAATGCTGTCTCTAGGCAGTTTTGCATCCCCCGCCTCCATGGATCACGACCTTCTGTTCTGTCTCCCTGATATCTGCCCAAGTGAAGACAAACTGCTCACCACAGAAAGCTGCCTAAAATCACAGTCTCTCAAGTAAAAGTATCCTTCAGTTCCTTCCGCCTCTTGAGTTGTTTTGAGACAAAAAAAAAATAGCCTTTCAAGATGGTCAGCCATCACAAGATCTAAGTAGCTGACATTTTTCTGATTGACAGGATACCAAGCAAAAATAATTTCCAAATCAAATATAAGAATAAATACAGTTTATTATATTACAATATAATAAAGGAAAACAGTATACAATATGGTAAAAGGAAACAGTACTAGTTATGCACAATATGATAAAAGAGCAATAGCAGCAAAGCATCAAATCGTTACTGCAGAGCATTACAGAGACTAAGAAAAGGAGTCATCATGAATTACCACCTTAACACTGTAGAGGCCCACACTTTGGCTGGGCAGCCCCGTTGCAGGCAGTGCCAGAAGTCTCTTAGTAACTGGGAAAATTCCTGCACAGTGCATCCACCCATAGGTGAGGCTTCCGGTCCACCGCTGGTGCTTGCCCACCTTTATACTCAGTGAAAAACAAAAATAGTTTACACACCTAGTGTAAGTAAACTTTTAAGTTCAGACTAAGTGCAGGTGTGCAGTATCCCATGATCCGTAAGGTTCACACAAGCCAGGGACGCTGGCCAGATGCCCAAGCATGGTGGAGTTGCCATCGTGACCCAACTGCACACAATACTTAATGTCTGGATGGTCCTGCTCATATCTTGGTTGTTTAGGGGGCTCAAGACAAACACCGCCTGCTCATAAAAGTTGTCCTTGAGCAATCTGAGCTCCCTGTTCAAGTTAAGCAATCCCTAAAGACAAAGACTTTTTCATAAGCTGTAATCAATTTCATAAATTTTCACCACAACTGACCGTACTGATGAAACACTGAAATTGGTTACACACAAAAATACCTAAATAAACCTACCTGAAATTTAAGAAAAAATGTTTTCAGAAGTGTATTTTTCAAATCTACCATGTTACTTCTATTAATGAAAGTGCACCATTCTTATACTGCCCATAAATCTCTGATATCACTGTGTATAATCACTAGAATATGAAAGCATAAAAAGTATAAATGATAAATGTCACAATACTATTTGTTTTCATATTTCAAATATATTAGGAAACATGACTTCCTTTCTTATTCATGCCTTTTCCTCTAAAGATCTAAAAAGCAGCATGCCGAAATCTCCAAGCGATTTTCCACCTTCAATTTCAGGAGAGATATCAGAATGAAACTATGTTTTTCAACACATTCTTCTATTGCATCCAAAGAAATTCAATAAAACATTGTAATAATAGTCTGAATGGTGTCATTTTAGCTTTAAAAGTATGATGGGAACAATTACACACACCTGTCTTAGCAGCAGGAATAGAAAAAATAGATGTAGAAAACAACACCTCCGGAGACCTCCATCAAAGAAATTGCAGGCAGAAAACAGGCCTACAATTGCTTTTAGCCTCGCCTTGACAGCTGACGTTGGATTCCAGTCCCAGCAGTGACATTTCTTAAGTGTTCAGACCTTGAAAAGAAGCATTAGAACTACCGTGATTCAAGTGTTCATCAAATTACGCTTTTCCTAGAACATTTTTGTGCTTGTGCTGCTGCTTTGCAGATCACTTAAAAATGCCCTGGCTGAATGGATGATGATGTTTACTACACATCATGCCTCTCACTATCCTCATTCTAAGAGAAACACTATCTTACATGCTAAAGGCTAACCTGCAGTGTTCAGATGAAATAAAGTATCTTCTTTTTTGAAAGATACTGCCAGTTCTGCACAAACATAGAGGAAACTGTCAAAACACAATCTAGGTGCCAGAGTACTGCTACAAAACACTTCGTAAAATCCTTTAAAAAGCAGGAAAGACATGACTCATGAGACACTTGAAGAATTTTACTTACATAAGTGCAAGGCAGGGACTCTAATATGCTTTTACATTTCTAAGAGGTTTATATTCAGTAAATAAAATTAATTGCCATTTCCTCATCATTCAACTAATTCAGTTCTACATTATGACATCAATTATTTTACCTTTTGTTAGGATAGGATTTGGCTGATACAAGGGCTTTGTCTGCTTTGGGGAAATTATTCCCTCCCTGGTCACACCGATCAACTTTCTCACACAAAGTCACAGATCTTTTATTATCATGCATTTCAGGTACATCTCAAGTCCCAGCTCTGAAAATCAAACAAATAAATTAAAAAACCCTCAAAGTAATAATAATCTCTCCTTGCTTAATTTTAAAATGAAACCTGGTTTTGCAGGATTTGTTTTTGCAGGATTGGGTTTCCTCCGCTTACTCTTTAATTGGATGCATATCTCATTTCTGTCGCTTCACTAGGAATTAAAACATATTTGCCAGTGAGATTCAGTGTAAATGATTTTTATGATTGTTCCAAATTTAATCTCTGTGCAATTGGCATCTAATTGTTGTTGACTTTTAATTGCATTAATATCTGAAGATCCCTTTCGTTAAAGAGGTTGCAGTACAGGTCAGTAATATTCAGTCCATGTGCCCCACATACCCTCACTTCAGGATCCCAGTGTTGTCACGGGGGAGAAGATGATTTCCAGCCTAGGTGTTGTGAGTAACTGCGCAGTGAGAGTTTACTTCTGCTCTTTGTACAGAGAGCCTATATAGGCTCCTCACTTAAGATTGCAAAAAATACCTGATGCCTGTAATGTGCCTATTCTGCTTGATTAATACAAAATTTCAGATCAATGTAAAAAAGAATATTGCTGAATTATGTTCGATCCACATTTGTATATATTTAATTTTCTAATAAGTAAGTTCTGCTGATTGCAACTGCTATGCCATGTTGCAAATGAAGAATGGAACTACCAGAGAAAGACATATTCTGCCTGTTTTTCAACATAGCCTGGACATTCTGGAGAATAATGAAATATTTTGGGTGCCCTTTGAGCTGAGAGCACACAGCTCTCTCAGAGCTGGAGGGGATGTTTATTACATGGAAAAAGTATTATACACTCCTCTGCTCTCATCAGATACTCAAGTCCTAGTCCTCTTTGGCACTCTCAGCATTATCACATGTAACTTTTTCTCATATTTATTGATGGGGTTCCTCCTCAGGCCTATGTTGCACTCTGCTGCTCACCTTGTGGCCTGGGAGCAAAGAAAGCCTTAGCTCTTCATTTGGAAGCAAGTCCAAAGGCTGGCGTGGCGGAGCTCTGTGGTGGTCAGGAGCACAGAGCGCTGGCCCAGGAGCACATCTGTCAGGCTGCAGTTAGGAGCTGGTGTTAAAGGGGCTTGTCTGTAGGCTCACAGCCACAGCCACCTCCTGATGTTGCTTGTCTTCTGCACATCTGTTGGGTTTTTCCATGGATAGATTGAGTTTAAGCAAAGATGTGTCTTTTCTCCTGAGTCACTGCCATGGGGAAAACCTTTAAGTCCCCAAGCAAACAGAGGCTGGGGAGAGCTGGGGGAATTCCTCCCTTCTCTCCTACAGGAGAGCACACTACCTACGCCAGATCCCTGGATGCCAAGAGAGAAGACTGAGACACCAACAGGCCCCATACAAAGTTGTGTGAGAACTGGACAGACACCCAAACCCTTCCAGTTCCCAACCAGCACGTAGTTATGGTGATCATGGAACATACATGGATGTTACGTTGTGGTGAGTTTTGTTGATTGGAAGGACGTGGTTAAGATTGGCAGAGGTAGGTATTATTATCGGGTGACTGCAGTAGGGCTAGGTGTTACTCTAGTAATTTAGTATTACACAGCCTTTTTTAACTGGGCATTTTTTAGTTTTTTTTTAGTTTTAATTACAGGAATCTTTTTCGTTTTGTCAGCGTATTTATAAAATACCAAAACTAATTTATCCCAATAGGTCCTCGGTCAGTGTAGCAATGACCTCTAGCTTTGGCTTTAAGGCAAGCCTCGTAACAGGAAAACTTTGGCACACAATTTAAATTAACCATAAAATCTACTCAGCATTAAGACTTAAGTGAACAAATAATGGGAACACCAATTTCTATTACTTCCCATCAGTTCTTAAGAGAATAGCTTATCTTAAGAAAGGCCCCAGACTAACCAAACGTAAAACACGGACTCAGGCCCCCACCGCCCCGCCAAAATCCGGCGCGTCACAGGAGGCCCCGCCCCTGCCGTGGCCCGCGCATGCGCTCTGACCTCACCGCGCCCAGACAAACCCGTCCGCCGGCGCGCGGGGCAGCCGGAAATAGCGTGCGGCTGGGGGAGGGGTCAGCCCTCGTGCCGCTTGCGCTGGGATGGAGGTGGTGGCGCAGATGGGGAGGCTGGCGTTCGAGCCCGCAGCCGCGCCGCCGCCGGGCGAGGACGGGGCGCCGGGCGAGGACGGGGCGCCGGGCGAGGACGGGGCGCCGGGCGAGGACGGGGCGCCGGGCGAGGACGGGGCGCCGGGCGAGGACGGGGCGCCGGGCGAGGACGGGGCGCCGGGCGAGGACGGGGCGCCGGGCGAGGACGGGGCGCCGGGCGAGGACGGGGCGCCGGGCGAGGACGGGGCGCCGGGCGAGGACGGGGCGCCGGGCGAGGACGGGGCGCCGGGCGAGGACGGGGCGCCGGGCGAGGAGCGGCCGGCGAGCATGGAGACCGAGTCGGCGGCGGGTCCCAGCGGGCCTCATGCCGGCGACCCCTCGTCGGACTCGGACAGGTGGGTGCCGCCGGGCCGGGCCGCGCTCCGCGGGCCGCTCGTTCCCTCTGAGGCGGCGGCGCGCGCGGCCGCGCGGGGCGGGTCACGCGGCTGGGCGCCATGCGAGCGGCCCGTGCCCGCCCTGTACCCCGCCTCCCCTCGCCCTCTGACCTTCCCCCCGCGGGCCCCCTCCCCCTGTCCCGCTTCGGTAGCTTTCCCTTGGCCATTGAAGGTGACACTCGCAGCTGAGGTTTGGTGCTGAATGAGTGAACTTCCAAAGCCATGGCAGTGAGGCGTAGTGTTAGTAAAAGCACGCGTTTGGTGGCCTGTAGAGCGTCACTGTTGGGCCACCGTGACCGTTTGAATGTTTTGTTTGACATGGTCCTCACAGAGTGTGCGTGCATTACTTGTCACAAGACACCTGCGGTATTACTGCTGAAAAAAAGTGACTACAGGATTCAAGGTATAGAGTTTGCAGATCTTAACTCATGCTCTATTGTTGGCATCTCGGTGGAAAAGCTCGTTCTTGAGCTGTATGGTTTTTATAAAAGGTTCCATCTTCTGCTTGAACCTGCGCTTTGGTGCTCAGTATACTCGGTGCAAGGTAACTAACCGGTCAGATGTGGGCTCTGGCTCACCCTTGGAATCCTGCGCGTGTTGGCAGTTTCAGTGAGTTTGGTGTTTTCTCTGGGGCTATTGCAGCAAGATGGGTGTGTGCTCCTGCTAATTAGTGGAGGCTGAAATGAAGTCTAAGGATTTCTTAAAAAAGAAAATCCTGAGCTTCAATAACAGTTAATGAGTTAAAGCTTGTCACTGGAAATACTCGTTTGCTTCCTTCAGAGTTTTCCTAGAACATTATGTAGTGAATGGAGAGTCAGATTCCTGACCTATGGCAGGGTTTTCACCTGTAGTCGTCTTTTGCTTTCAAAATCTGTTGTGTTGATGTTCAGATGGATATTTAAGATAAAATTCTGATAGCTTTAACTTACTAGCTGTCTACAAATATCTCAAAGTTTTGTGGTCTCCCGCCGTGCCCCACCTCGAGGTATGTCTCTGGTAGTCTGATTTTTGTTTTTCTGCTGTGTTGATTTTATTGCAAGAAGTCCATATTTGGCTTTTTTCAAAAGGTTTATTTGGAGTTGTGCTTTTATTTGTTGTCTTTCCCATCACTTTTGTTGGGGAAAAAAATAATTCAGCAACAGTTAATTGAAAGCCATTCATTTGCTTGTGAAGGAGAAATAAAGCAGCTCTTGTGGGAGGGAGAGTTTTTTGTATTTTATTTATCACTTAGAACCGAAGTGCTGCTTTATTAATAGCCAGATCAGATAAGAAAGGATAGATGCAATTTTACAAAAGTTTGGTTGTCTTTGTATTTTTGTGTAAGACTTGTAATGTGGGTTTTTTTCAGTCACCAGGATCAGTTACTCCATGTGTTTGTTTCTTCCACCAACTCCTGAAGAACATAGACTTTTGCTAGAATGAGCATGTTGACATGAATAAGAATTGGTTTCTTACTGTGCTTTTTATTTGAAATACTAAGAGTCTAAGACAATAAACATCTACTGTGCATGCGCCAATGAGAAATACGGAATTACTAATCTGTGTGAATATGTATTGGGGGAATTCAGGCATGCCATGAATTATGAAACTAACCCCTTTTATTTGCAAACATTAGAATTATTTTGTTTTAAACCTTCATAGTGCCAGATGCATTGCTTGGACTGAGTATTTTCTTGACTTTCACTTAGCTTTATGCTAATGTTGGGATTGTACAAGGGGAGTGACTGAGCTGTAGAAGGTACTTTAACGTATTATCTTTGAAAATTTTTTGTGCTCAGTTACATCAAGTGTGTTGCTGGATACTAGGAGTTTAAGTGGTGCATAAAATGGAAGTATGCTGGTAGTGCGCAGACATGGTTCTGACTTTGCAGTATTTTTCTAGGTATTGTACTGAAGTGGTCATCCTGTGACTAATGTTGCATTTCACTTGCAGACCAATGAAATGTAGGTCCTAAATTGTGACTATCATGTACATCTGACAGGGAGTTAGCTGATGTTGGACTCCTGCTTGGGCTTGAAGGTTGTTGTTGTCATGCCACATGCACCACTCAACAGTGAAACAGTGGGAACCCAAATGAGCCATTGTAGTTAGCATTTGCTCTGAAGTGCTAAAGCTGCTACTCTGCTGAGACTTTTTTATGATCTTGTCCAGTGGCTTGTAGGTTCAGGAAAGATTGCTGCTCTTCTGTATACAAAGGTATACATTTAAGAAGCATATCTGGTAACCAAAGGTATTTGAGTACTCTATAATCTAGCTATTCTTTTTTATCTGTGATGTAGAAGTCTATATTCTAACTCCCGTGTTTGTTTTATTCAGTGATACGGATTCAGATAGTTCATCAGATACATCAACCTCTTCATCTTCTCCTTCAACAGTATCTGATGAAGATGATCATCCACATGGGAAGGGTAACAGGTCTTACTATGTTAAAACAAAAGATGAGTTGCCTATTGATGTAAGTACAATGTGGTATTTTTAAAATATTAAATACATTTTTAATATTTTTCTATTAAATATTTTTAAATATTATATATATTAAGGTATATATTAAACCTTTTACTAGTAACTTCAACTTAAAATACTGAACTCTAAGCAGTACCTAGTGATTGAACATAAGTTTTTACATTAGTTCAGGTATAGCACGGTTAATAACTTAAAATGTCTTTTCAGTATATTAAAACCACTCTGAAGTGAGATTGACAGCTCATTTTAGGTTCATATTTTTATAAAAATCACAGTTGTAATCAATGAAAACAAATTTATGGATAAAATGGATATTTTAGTATATTTTTGTTGTTTGTACATTAGAGGCTTTCATCAGTCTTTCTCTATGTGAGACACTTGAAGGTTTGATGTTTTACAGACATATTTCAAATATGTTTACCCTTGAGGGAGAAATTTTGAATGTTTTATTAAGCCTCCCAGAGATTCAGATTGCATTGCTTCTACTCACAAAAGCAAAATTGAGTGTGGTTTGCATTTGTTTTATTCTGCAATTTTTTGTTATAGCACTGTTTTATGTATTGAAATTTGGAACCATAATTTGCATCAAGATACTCTTCTCGTTTTGGTTCTTATAAATAATACACTCATTAAGTATTGCTTCCGCCATTCCTCATTATCTCAAAATTAAGAGGTTTAAAGGAATGAGTTTTAGTAATAATCTGCTAACAAATGATTAGCTATGCATCATTTGTAATGGATTGAAAACAAAAGGATAATATAACACTGTAATGTCAATTTATATTAATGGTATAGGGCTATCTGCTATTCTGTTAGATCTCTCCCTTCATAGAAAAGGCTTTCTGCAATAAGAAACAAGTCTAGTGAGGGTTACAAGAAATTTTTAGAAAGGTAGAGTAAAAAAACCAAAGAGCAGATACATTTGGACAGATTTACCTTTGCTTCCGTTCTGTAAGTTTGCAGTCAAGTGCTAGATGACTTGGCTGGAAAGGCTGAGGCTTTGATATGCATTAGTAGTAGCAACAACAGGAGGTAAAAGTATGTTGCTAGTTCTTAAACTGTTGTTCTAGAGATGCTTCGAGTAAAGCAAAGCTCTTTGAATGTTCTTTTATTCCTGAAATTAATGAAAGACTGGGACACACGCATAACATTGTGTTCTGAAGGAGTAAAACATCAGAGCAAGTACTGATTCCATGCACTTAGTTTTGAAGTGTGATTAATAGTAGAGCTATTATAAGTGCTTCTATGACAGCATTTTTTTTTTTAAGAGCACTGGACTCTAAATAAAAATCAAATACACGTACCTGTCAGGTTTTAGTTACCTTTATCTCAGTTATTTATTAAAATTCATGGTAGTCTGAAAATGCTTGGTTGATACGCTCTTTTGTCTCATTAGCTTACTACTTCAAGTACAAATCTTTATGAAATATCTTCTTTTTAAGTACTGGCCTGACTAATTTCATTGGTTCAGCAAACCTGTAGCTTTTTGCCAGTGATAGTTAATCAGAACCAAAGTTCTAGCAACTACATTATTTGCTAAGCCATTCTACAGTAATAGAGTTCATGTAAAAATGTTGATTGTAAAAATTGATTGTAAAAATCTGAGGGAATACAATTTGAAAGTTAAAATGTATTTGTTAAAAATGAACTATGATTTGTCTTTTACCCAAAAGTCCCCAATAATAGCTAACTTGCTAAAGCATGGGTCGAAGATGAAATAAAAGATTAAAGGAAGTATCTTGATTGGAATATGTGCTTAGGATAAAAAACCTGCACATATTAAGGAGCGTCAGCGCAACTATTTGAGAAACCTGCTTTGAAGTGTAGGATTGGCAGATATCGTATATAGTATGACAGATGGTACAGTTTACCAATTTGAGGTTGATGTTCAGAATTTTAGCATTCTTCCTTCTGGTCTGTGGCCTTTGAATTGCTCTGGCATCCATGACTACTGAGTCTTAGCAGTGAAGTTGGTTTAACATTGGGAAAATTCACTGTTTGTAGAAGGGTGTTTCTCTCTGAATTTGCATCTTGACTTTAATGCTGTATTATATGATCTGAGGAAGTCTTGGCCTCAAAGTCTTTTGAGTTGCTCTAGAAGCCTTTGCCAAGCACTTAGGTTAAGAATGAAGATTAACAGGTGAAGTTTTGATAAGACAGGGTAAGATTCTTCTATTGTAGAAGTAGAAGGATTTTATTTCTGGTGATAGCGTTTAAAAGTGCAGTTCAGTGACAAGATTTGGATTCTAACTCCAAATTCAGAAGATGTTGAATTTGAAGATAATTCTTACTCCAGTTGCTCTTGCCTTGTGTGCCATATAGTCCATGTTGAATTTGCAGCATTATAGTATATACGTAGAAATCTTAGTGCCTGAGTAAATTGGAGGTAGATGATGAGTTCAGTGTTAAATCAGCCTTTGCTAGTAGATCTTGGTGCTTACATTTGCAGAAATAGTTTTAATTTGGATATTGTTCATGCAGTATTCATTTGTGTATCTGCAGTTCGGTGTTTTTTTGAAAGCGTTCTCTATGATTATCCTCTTGTACCAAAAAATAATTTTCTTTGTATAGGTTGTTGTGATCTTTAGATCTTCTGTAACGATCTGAGTTACGGCATAAATGGACAGACATAATTTTGTCAAATAAGTTCATACATACCTGGAATATTTCATACTGTTTTACCTCTTGCTGTGTACATTTTTCTTCTGTCAGGCATTGAATGTGTTTACAAGTTTTCTGATTCTTGATTTCTGTTTATCTAATTATTGTGGTTTACATTAAACTTATCTAACTTGAAAGTTCAAGAGAAAGAACAAAACATCTATCTGTTGTTGGTCTTCTCCAGTTGAAAATTGTCTTGTGCTTTAGTTGCAATAGAAATATGTAGTATCTCGATAGAAAAGGTGTCTTCAAAAGTGACATTCCCCCAAGATGTGTTCATTTAGAATTATACTGGAAGAGACAAGTGAAGCTAGACTTCTTTATTAAATCTTCAAAATGCTAGGAGGTTTTTCTGATTGTCAAATTTATGCAGCAACCAAGTGATGAATGTCTTGGTGTGACAAGATTATATTCTGAGCATTGACTTGATATTTTCAGGAACTGCCTCCTGTTGAAGAATTATCAATAATTCTGCCTGATGATGTTGAACTGGAGCTCTTTGGGACAGTCTCCAGCATCATTGAGCAGCTAGGTAGGCAAGATATGTTTGCTTTGTTTTTAATTCAAATAATCTCTGTATATCTCTGCATTAATTGTGTGCTTAGCTGTTCTTTCAAAGTGTCAGTACTGCAGCATTCTATTTCAGGGGATAGTGGGTTGCTGAATGAGAACTTGGACTAGCAAATAACATTTGTGTTGAATTCCTTTTTTAGCTGGCTTACATCTTCTAAAGATTAAGCTACTATGACTATTATACATGTGTTTCTTTAGCTTTCATATTCTAATTTTTTCATTTAAAAGCCTTTTTTCACTGTGTATTATGGTCCTTATATTAATTCTGGTGACAATGAGATGAAACTTGCAGTATTTTAAGAAAATTGTGGGGTTGTGCATGCTGTATTTGAATTATTTCTGAAGATACAGCAAGTGTGTAACTGAAGGCACAGATGCAGTACAATGCATTCTCAAGTGCTTGCTTGTTAATATATGAGGACAGGAAAAAGACTTGTTTCTTTAACAGTACAAATCTTTTTATGGTGGTTTTCTTTTTAATCCTACTTCTGGCACCTTGACCAAATGCAAGCTGCCAGTGTCAGCAGTCACAGGACAGCATGACTAACATGATTTGTAGGTGCTGGAGGGTAAGCTTAATGGAATTGAGACATACAGTGAATGTAAGCTTAACTGCAGGTGATGCTAGGGATCTTTTTGGATCTACCTGGGACCTCAGGTTTTGATATATGAAATCAAAGTTTTGCTGAAGCTGATAAAACATCACTGGTGTATTTCTATTTAAACGTATTTCAAGTGTTTCATTCTGCTTGAACTGCTATCAAAGCAATTTGCTTATGAAGATTAGAAATTAACTTAAATTTTGAAGTGGAAATATTTATGTTGAGTGGGGTATGAAAGAATTCAAGCAAATAGCTTTTGCTATTGAATTTTATTTTATTGTAAAAGACTCCTGGTAATATAGGCAATTCCTTTGCAGTGTTTTTGTTGTTGGTGTAGGTTTAGAGTTAGATTTAATTTCACTCATGTGCAGGAAGCTGGGTTGAGAGTGTAGATGGTAGTAAACTGGTCATTGTCCTTTTGTTCTACTTTGCTCTTGTTTATTGATAATAATGGGGACTTGAAGGTAGTTTTCAGCAAAAATAATGGTTTGAAAATAAGTTAAAAGAGAAGCTGCTGAATCATAGTTGCTATTAGACTTTAGTTTTGAGAACTGGCCTTAGCTTCTAATTCTCCTTAGTGAGTATAACCCTTTCAAATCCTGTCAATTTACTGATAGGTGAATTCTTCAGTCTTCATCTTCCTTTTATGCAACTGGAAAATGTGAAGGGTTGAATTTAGATTAGTTGGTGAAAGTTAGACTAATAATCATATATGAAATAAAGCCATAAAAATGGAATAAACCCCAAGATAGCTGTTATTTTTCTGCTTTTACTACCTTGCTTTATGACTTTGTCTTTGTACATATTTTCCTTTTTTTCCCATTCTTCTGGAAATGTGTCTGAGCGGCCTCAGTTTGAATTGATTTGTAGCCATATTAGGGACTCTGCCAGGTAATTATGGGTTGGTTTTTGATTTTTGAACTAACTTGATAACTGTATACCAGGTTTGTATCTAGTATGAGGGGAGCTGAGGTCTCTTTTGGAAACCACAAATACTATTTTGGTCCAACAGTCGGTATTCTGAACACTTTCTGTCCCTTTTGATGTGTCAGAAATCTCTGCTGTTCTCTGTAGCAAGGTTCCAAGTTCCTTCCTCAGTCTGCAGTGTGTAATACCTGTAAGTTGGCTATTTCATACTACAGAGTGAATTGAAGGCTAGAACAATATAGGTTCCTGCTTGCTTCACACTAGCTAGAAGCAAGATGACAGTACTTTCTGTGAACATCCGGTCAGCCTAGGAGAACTTTTGCTGTGTTTAGTTTCCAAGGTACTTGGAGAAGAGAAAAATTCAGTGTGGGTCGTAGCCTGGAAAGTAGACAGCTTTGGTGTAGATGAGAAACCTGCCCTGGGACTGCATTTTGGGCCCTGGAACAGTAGAAGCTGAGGATGTTGGGTGGGTTGGGGCAGGGGAAGCTGTAAGTCAAATAGACTGTAGGTCATAGTGTTTCACCTGACTTTCATGGGACTGGCATGACTTAGGTTTCCAGAATATTTTCCTTAGCCTGCTGGAAGACTGGGGGCTATGTGTGATGAATCATTTTCTGAAGAGTTTCTGGTGTGGATTTTTTGTGTGTGTTGTTTTGGGTTTTTGTTGGCAGTTTTTGGTTGGTTGTTTGGCTAAGGTGTATTTCTCATGAGAGTGAAGTCACACGCTGGGTTCTATCACTGTATATCTTATAGGTAGGCACAAATTAAACTGATATCCCCAATTCTCTTGAAATTTGGAGAACTATTAAGCCTGTAGCATTGTCACAGGCATGCTTAGTAAGGTGTTTGCAGATTGAAATAGTAGCAAAGCTTGAGTTAGCTTGATGAGATGTTTATTGCTTTGTCCTGTTAGGTAAGTTTACTGGGGATAATCTTGTTTTTGTTAGAGCCTGAGTGACAATAAGTGCTTGAGTAACTTTATTTGATGATGGAGGGGCACTGAGGATGCTTAATTGAGTGTTCTATTGTTTTAGAGGTACAAAATACTACCTTCAGAATGGGAATTTTTGTGTTTAATGCTGCTAGGCAGCTGTATTGACAGCTTTAAGCATAATTCCTGCTGAATGTAAAGGAAGACCCACTATTTCTGTAGACTAAAGGAGCAGATGTGAAGGAACTACTGCCAAAGAAGAGTTAAGTACTCTAAAAATTACAGCAAAGGATAATCTCTTTTATCTCCGAATATGGAAGACCTAAAAATGAAGTAGACTGTATATCAAATGTATTTAACATAACAGGAAGACCGTGCTTCTGTGTCCATTTTTAAGTGTTCAGATTTCATATTTTTAGCTGCTAGAATGACTTGCTTACTTTGATCACTCATACAATCACTGATCACAGATCAAGGCCTAAATGTAGTATGAAACTTACATATCTGCAATTTAACATCATATAATTCAAATTGTGTGTCTGCATACATAAATGACACCACCAGTTGCTTGTGTGCCTGGACTGCCAGACATCTTTTGTGTTCTGGTCCTATTCTTATGACTTACTAGTGGAAGCTATGTTGAATAGCCATCTCCATTCTTTTTTCCAAGGATAATTTAATTTGGAATATTAAGATGACAATGTATATGTGCATCTGCACTCAAAGAAATAGATTATTTCTACTATGCACTTGATTAAGAAACATCCTGAGTAAATAGAGCTATATATACACATTCATATCTGAGACTTCTCTGTTGTATCTATAATCCGGTCTCCTTTCTTCGTTTACCCCAGAGAACAACAATTCTTTAAACAAATGTAAATCTTACCACTTGTATATAACTGGTGAATGGGTGTATGACTGTAAGTAGTTTTGTGTGTGCACAAGAATTTTCAGATGAAGCTCTATGAGCTTTAGTAGACAAATAATGGTGTGGCTTGATAAGGTTCTTTGCAATTAACTACAGGCTGCTGTTGATACATAAAGTTCTAATTGATTTTTTTTTTCCATTTTAGTAATAATTGAATCACTGAGGGGCCTACCTGCAGTAAATGAGGAAAGCATAATTTTTAAAGAAGATCGGCAAGCAGCAGGAAAGGTGTGTGTAAAGCATAAAACCCTGCTATTGTAACATAAAATTCAAAGTGTTCTTTTATGTTCCAGCAAGTAGTGTTGAAGTCAACTAAATGAAAAATGTTTCCTTGATGAGTAGTTTGTGGTGGTTTGTTTTTGACTCTTGCTATAATCAGCTATTTTTTTAATCTCAAGAGTTTTTAACTTGGAATCCTTACAGAATTACAATGTGTGGTGAGTTTTTGCTATTTTATGAGTGTGCTTGTGGAGAGGGAGACCTTGCTTTCAGGTGTATGAAGGCTTGAATAGCAGGCTGTGCTCTTATTACCAGGAGTTGGGGGCAAAGATTGATAAGTTAGAGTCAAGTTTCAGGAAAAATGGGGAATGTTTACATATGTAAGCTCTGCTGTTGCAGTTTAAGGTCAATGTGTGCTTTGTGCAGTATAATGAAGAATGTTTGCTAAGAAGAGTGTTGCAGTGAATTTTTTATGTTTTCTGGGGAAGGAAAGCCATCATCTAGAATGGCTACTACTGCGATATCTTTGAATGCTAGATGTGAGTGAAGTAAAAAAACCCTCAGCCTGAAATTGCAGATGTTCTGTACAACACCTCAGAATTCTCTTGCTCTTAGTGGAACTGGGTAACAGGCAGGGACAGTGACGTAAAGGTGTCTTGAAAAGGTGAACTTTGAGGAATAAATGATTAGGACAATGGGCAGAGAATAGAGATTCGACAAAAAGGAAGATGGCTGAAGGGGAGGAAGCAAGCAGTGAAAGCAGTGTAGTTGGGTGGGCAAAGGCAATGTCGACCTATGAGAACTTACTTTTCCATACTACATACTATACTGGAGAAATACACTGTCAGACAAAATTTGGTAATAAAACTAAAGCATTTAAGTAACTTTATTTGATGCTACATTTTTTCCAAGTGTGTCAAACTTCTTAAATACAAAACATCTTAAAGCTTTATGGTTGTCTACAATGAAACGAGCTGTCTACTTTTGGTGGTTTATTTAAACATTTTCATTTTGTTTGTGTTTCAGATATTTGAGATATTTGGTCCTGTGTTACATCCCTTTTATGTGTTAAGATTTAACAGCTCTGAACATATCAAAGAAAAAGGTATTAATGTGCATGATAGTATGTATTTTGTTCCATCAGTGGAGGACTTCACACAGTATATATTTGCAGAGAAACTAAAACAGTGAGTCCAATTTCTTTTCTAATTTGGTTATAATGTATTTTTTAATAGAGCTAGAAATGCTGGATTAAGGCTCAACCTTGAGTGAGAAACTGTAGGACTAAGCTTGACACTACAACTTTTTTTTAGGTATTCTCAACTGTGTTTTAATAACAAGGTGCCTTTCAGAACAGTACAGAGTAGCTTTAAACAACAAGCTTCTGAAGTGTTATAATCACTGAAGTTTAGTAGTTTCTTACTCAATATATTAAGTTTGCTTTCTTTTCACTAAAATACCATAATGAGAAAAAATTATTTGATAATTCCCTCCCCCACACCTTCTTGCACACATACACATGCGCTGGTTTTACAAGCTGAACTTCCCAGATGTTGTTGTTCCTCAGATTCTTTTTAGTTTCATAATTTATAATAAACTCGGTTGAATTCTGAACAAGTTTGTATTTATTATTTTTATTTTGTGTTACAACCCCAGAACTGAAATTTAGTCTATTGCACAGTTGGAAAACAATTCTTTATGAAAATTACTGGTTGTAAATTTAGGAGAGGGGAGGGATTTGAGTAACAATGTAGTATAATATTCAGAAACTTCTGAAAAGTGTTTGTGTATCCCAGTCTGTCTGAGGAAAGCAGTATGTATGAATAGGACTTGTTGCCATTTAAAATAAAGTGCACTTAAAAGATACAGAATAATAAAGTACAGTAAATGACTGCTAGACATTAGTGTTCTAATTATTGATGACTAATTGTCTGAAATAACTGTAGGTTAAAAAAAATCCTTTGTCATACAAGTGCCTTAGTCTCTGTTTAGTAGGATTAGATCTCATCTGACATGCAAATTTTTTGTGACTATAGCAAATAATATTGGTGTCTGCATTAATTGCACCTCTGCCAGTATTCATACTGAGTAATTGTTTTCTTTAGTTATGCATGTGTGGCCAGCCCTGCAGGAGTCTTTTGGTTTTTTTGGTGGTTTTTTTTTTTGTTTTAGTTTACCTCCATGTCTGTGGAAGCAACAAGCATCTTCCCCCCCCCCCCCCCCCCCCCCCCCCTTCAGTGAAGACCAAAATAGATCACTTTCTTACTCTGCTGCTTGTTTTGGTGCAGCTGGTCTTTGATTTGTGCCATTAAACTTTGCTGTTTAGCACAGTAACTGCACAGACTCTGATAATCTGCTTGCTACATCAGTAACTGTGCCCTACTCAGCATCTGAGATGAGGCTCATGTTTTCATTTGTTACGTGCTTTGCAAGTAGTTTCAGGAACTGTTTGTCTTTGTAGTACTCCACTATTGTATGTGGCCCAAAATTGAACACTAGGTAAGATGTTTCACACTTTCATGACTTAGAAGCGCAGCTGAACAGTGCATCAGACATTATTCCTTGCCCTGCATTAAAATGAGCAGGGTGAACACCTGTTACTCTGACATAAAATGTAATTTCTGAATAATGTGATTTAAGTAAATTTCACTGAAAAATTTTATTCTTGAGTATTGTAGTAAAGTTTTTAAGCTTTGGTGAGGCAATTGGTACTATTTGTTGAAGTTGCCTTTTCACAAAGTAGGTGTCACTGAAAAAGGATAAAGAATTGTGATTTCTGACCTGTGCTGTTTTGTCTGTATAAAGAAACCAAGATGGCATGCCGTGCTTCACAAGAAGGCTTTGAGACTGTAGCAGATTGCAAACTTGGTGACCAATGATTTTTATTTTCTGCTTTTTGTTAGTTTGTGTGCAGACTACCTTGTAGGGTATTACAGACTTGAAGTCTTAGAGCTGCTACTCAAAACTAATGATACTTTGAAGAGGAAAGGAATCAGGATTGAGATCTGAAAGAAACCTTAAGTTTGAAGCTTTCACTGAAATCTGGAATGCGATCTGCTTGCATTGTGTGAAGTTGCAGTGCTATGAATAAGCATTAGACTTTATAGCAAAGTAAATACAAGTGTAGTGTAAAACTTCATGAATGCAAAATAATTTGTTACTAAAAAGAGATTTGTGTTGTATTTCCTGAAACACAAAGTAATTCTAAAGAAGCCCATGTATTTTCATGATTCCTGAGTCACCTTTTGTTAGACTTCGAGCTCTTACAGTATCTGAGTTCAGAAATCAAAGAATTACAATCTTAATCTTCTGCAAAGAACATTAAGTTATCTCAGAGCATGAAAAGTGTTTTGTTGAAAAGGGGAAGGCTGCCTTGGGAGAGTGAGAGAAGCTTCCTGAAGAACCTACAAGGTTTAAATTTTGCAGTCAGTGGTACTACATACTGCCTAATGACCACAGGTCTTGTAGTTTGTGAGCTCTGGTGTTTCTGGCAGGCGTGTATTGCTCCAAAATAGCAAGATGAGAGGGAAAAACAAAGAATTTGGTTCACAATTTAAAGTCACTTTTCATCTCTGAGTAGGTAGTTTTCTGCAGCTGAGAAATTACTCATATAGAGTCCTTACCGTCCTTTCCTCCCTGTAACATTTTCTTCTAATTGAATTTTAAAATGGCTTGCTAATACAATTTGCTCCTAATCAGAAAGTGGTGTGTCTTTATGTTTTTCTAGTGATATGTAGAGCCTGAGCTTCAGTTTGATGGTTAGGGATTAAGGCACAAAGTACCTCCAGATGAATTGCCAGCCTTCTCATGGGCAGCCTTTGACTAAGGGCCTCTTAAGTCCAGGCTCCCTAGAGCCAATGGTTATGTACTTTGATGTAACTATTGTTGCTTGATTTTGCTGACTTGAATATGTAAAGAAGCCCTTGGTTATTAGAGCACTGATTGAAGACATTTCACACTGAACACATTGATCACTGATGTTTTTAACTGTATGGTTCCATTTTGCAAATAACAATTTTTGGTATTGCATTATTTCATGTAGTTTGTCTATGTAGATAAGGATTGTGCTTTGATGTTCCAGACCAAAACATATTAAATTTGCGAGCAGTGTGGAAAAACCTTCCACAGACTTTTAACAGCATGATTAAAATTTGTTCCACAAAATTGTTGTTAATCAAAGAAATGACTTGATTTTTAGTGAAGTTCCTAGTGGTGAGTGAAACACATGATACCACTTAAATAATTTTGGTGCTTGTCAGGCAAGACAATTGAGTTTTTGCTTTAAGTGTCTTTTGCCTTTTTAATTTTATATTTGGAACAAAATAGAAGATGAAACCTAATTATCTAACTAACACTGTCCTAACAGACTTGTAAGCCAGTCTGAGAGTTTTGGGGTTTTTTTGCCAGATTCACTAAATTGTAGTTATACTTAAAGCCTGTGTCCTACTAGTTAGTTCATTGTCCTTTTCAAGTGGAAATATGTATTCTGAAACCAGAAGTATATAAAAGCTTGTGACTGTAGTGAGAAGTTAGCATATGAAAGTTGTAGTGAGCTACCTCAATTCAGGTTCAAAAGGATGTTTTGAGAGAATATTGCTCAAAGCTTAATATTAGCTGTGTGAGATGTTCAGTCTTCACTCAAAATAGGAGGATTTTTCAAGGGACATATATAGTGAAGTCCTAAGTTGACACATACATTACTATTCACTTAAAAACAACATAAAAACATACACCTCGTTTAAAACAGGCAACTTCTGGCATAGGAGATTTGATACCTTGAAGAAAGTGTTACCCTGTTTGCTATAGTACAGTTCCTGCAAATGACTTCTAACCTGGAATATGTTGCTACTATGTGACTCAAAGATGTTTCATATCTCCTTACATCATCGTCTTCCTTCACCTTGATTGTCTAATTTGGTGGTTTGGTTTTTTTTTTCCTTTTAGGGAAAAAGGTTCAGATGCATCTTGGAAGAATGACCAAGAGCCACCACCTGAAGTAACTATAGTTTTTTTGGTGTTTTTTATTTAATGTTTTTGATTACACAAGGCATATGTAGAAATCTTTTTTTATGTAGCGTAACTAGTTAGCAAGCTTATTGTTTGACGCCGACCGGAGTTAGATGTACCTCTGTTAGTCACTGGGAAGAAGATCATGCTTTTCTTGAAGAGGTGTCACAGTCAGTGTAGAGAGTGCTGGCTGTTGTCTTCTATTTGCTTTTTGCAGTTGGAAAAACATGTATCCTTTTACCTTCAGTTCTTCTAGTCTTTCGGGAACTTGTTTGGCAACTTTGAGTAGCAGTGCTTTAACTGTGCCTAATAGTGTTGCTTGAGCTAGAGAATTCTTGTCCTTGCTGTGCTTTCACTGCAGCTTTTTCTTTTACCTTACCAGAAGCAATTGTTTGTCTTGAAAGGCCTGCTAATGTGCAAACTGTACTACTTGGGTGTTTAAGCTGACTGCTCTGTTCCATTAATTTAGACACCACCTGTGTTGCGCTTCTTAGTAAGGTTTCCCTAGTGTTTGCTATTACGAAACACTAGTTTAATGACAGGAGATGAGCTTCTTCCATACAAAGGCGGTAGTACGGGATTGTGTAGAAGTGAGAGCTCTTCACTACCATGGACATCATTTAGTGTAGGATCTGTAAAGATTTCTTCAGTGATACCCAGGCTTCCTGTCCAGTTCTCCTTAATTTAACCATACTTCTCATGACTATTCTCTTCTTCAATAAAAATTGAAAGGCTGGTAGTTGTTTTGAGGTGTTTTCATGAGATTTGTTTTCTAGCTCAATGCTTGAGTCACACTTAAAGTAGAAATCACAAGAAAAAAAAGTATCTTAGACAAAATAGTTGAAATTTGTAGAAGCCTTGTGTCTCCTGGAGTATCCCAAAGACATCTGTCTGTCCGTTTTGAATCTTGCGAAAGCTTGCATGGTTAGCATAGTTCTGTGCTATGTAGTATGTACTTTTCATGATTAAGTAGGAAGTGTGTTTTTTGTGGTGGTTCTTTTTCTAGTTCTACCCAATTTTATAGACTAGAATAGACATATGTCAGTTGGCAGGGAGCTACGGTGATCATCTAGTCCAACTGCCTCACCAATTCAGTGCTAACCGTAAGCCAAAAGTGTGTTAAGGGCATTGCCCAAATGCCTATTAAACACTGACAGGCTTGGGGTATCGACCACCTCTCTAGGAAGCCTGTTCCAGTGTTTGACCACTGTCTTGGTGAAGAAATGCTTCCTGATGTCTGTCCAGTGTAAACCTCTCCTGGAGCAGCTTTGAACAATTGCCATGCATCCCATCCCTGGGTACCAGGGAGAAGAACTCAGCACCTCCCTCTCCCCTTCCTCTCCTCAGGGAGCTGCAGAGAGCAACGAGGTTGCCCCTCAGCTTCCTTTTCTGCAAACCAGACAAACCTATAGTCCTTAGCCGCTCCTCATAAGACATTCTTTCCAGCCCTTTCACCAGCTACTTCACCCTCCTCTGGATCCATTCAAGGATCTTCACTTCCTCCTTAAACTGTGGGGCCCAGAACTGCACTTAGTAATCAAGGGGAGGCCACGTCAACACTGGATGCAGTGGGATGATCACCACATTTGACTGACTGGTTACGCTGTGTTTGATGCACCCCAGGGTGCGGTTTGCCCTCTTGGCTGCCAGGGCACCCTGCTGGCTCGTACTGAGCCTGCTGCTGACCAGCTCCCCCAGCTGCCTTTCTGCAGGGCTGTTCTCCGGATTTATAGTTGTGCCAGGCAATCCTTGGTCCTAAGTGCAGAATCCAGCATTTGGATTTGTTACATTTCATTGCGTTTATCATTGCCCAGTGCTCCAGTCTGTTTAGATCCCTGTGCAAGACTTCTTGTCCCTCAAGACAGTGAACAGCATTCCCATTTTGGTATCATTAATAATGGTGCATTCAACTTGTGCATGCAGATCATTGGTAAATAGATTGAACAGAACTGGCCCTAGAATTGAATCCTGAGGACCACCACTGGTGACCAGTTGCCAGCCAGACGTAGCCTCGTTCACTACAACCTGTTGAGCTCTACCCTTCAGCCAGTTCTTCACCCAGCACACCGTGAACCCGCTGATCCCACAGTTGGACAGCTTGTCCAGTAGGATATGCTGTGAGGGCCAGTATCAATTTTTGCGTTCACAGTCCTTATCCCAGGCCAGCTCCTCTGGCTCAAAGGAGAGATGTTGTGACGTGGGCTTTTCTGTGCCTGAAGATAGGTCCTGTAACGATGTGTCCGCCTGTCAGCTGTGAATGTTGCTTTTTCTGCTACAGTAAGGATGATGTGTTTTGAAATACTGTCTTATCTTTTCTTCCCACAAACTGAACTGAGCTGAGCGGTGTTAGCTTCTCTCAACGAACGCTCATCTATCAGTTCAGAGTGTGAATTGCCTTCCTTTCTTGAGGAGACGTCATCACTTAAGAATTAGAATTGTTGTATAGAATTGGACTGTAGGTATGTGATCAATAGAGCTTTGAAAGACTGTATACGTAAAAACTTTTGGCTAGTCTTAGCTTTATTTCATCAAACAATTTTCTAGTGATGATAAAAAATGCTGGCAGATTTCCTTCCTGTTCACTAATAACTTTTCCTCATTCTGAACATAAGCTAGGATTTGAAAGGTAAAAAACCCTCATGTAACAGGAACAAAATGTTGCAGTGACATTGAATCTATTGTAAAAGATAACATTCTCCCAAGCTGAAAATTCCTTTGGACTAACGTTGCTATTGCAAGTTTAATGGGAACAGTGTTATTAAATATAAATAATAAATATAAATACAGAAAATTCCAATTTAGTGACAATTCTAGCTTGGAGATATTTATTTAATGTAGTTTAACGGTGCTGAGTTAAGTATTGGTCACCACATGAATCTTTATGCATTTTAAAAATCCGTATTTTAATTCCCCTAGTCTGCAGTTTGGCTTCAAAAGCTTTTTCTTGGCAATAATTAGCCAGCTCCCTCAGTCCCAGCTTTTCTGTTACGAATGTCTAGGCAATCAAAAATTTGTGTTCAGTGCTTGAATGTTGCTGTTCTTAGGAAAATTAGAAAGAGTAACTGAGTATTGTATAATTATCTTATGAGAAATTTGTGGAATGCTAATTTTTTGGTGTGACAAGCCAGCTGAACACACAACAGCTCTTTGAATGCAAAATAGGCAAGTGCAGCTTTAATATTCTTCTAAGCTGACAGAAGGATGGATTGTTTTCTAAATAATGATTTATTGCTAGAACTGAATTTCTCTGCAGTCTTTATATGGCTTTGTTCTCTCCTTTTTTTTCCTTTTTTTTTTTTTTTTTTTTTAAACCAGGCCTTGGATTTCAGTGATGATGAAAAAGAAAGAGAGGCAAAACAGAAGAAAAAGAAGCCTCAAAGTCAAGGAAGGAAGAAATTAAAATCAGAAACAAATGTGTCAAGTGAGTGAATGCTATGGGAGAGTGCTTTTATCTGTGAAACTGAGTTTGAAATATACAGTGTTGTCTATCTTAATGATTGAGCTTTCATACAGTTAATCAGTACTTCTGTGCTTTTCAAAGTTATTTTAATGAATTTGTGGCTATGTTCCTTTTTTTTTTAAAGGAGAAAGAACGTTTTTTCCATTAAATTGTGGTGGTAGTATAGGAGCAGGACAGTTGTCAGAGGAGATTGAAAGGCTCCTTACAACAATGTCAGCTGACACACCATGAGAATATAGAACAGATGCTGCCTTTTGGAGTTCAGAGCTTGCTTATTGCAGGGGTTGTTGGGGCCCAAATGCAGCTTAAGCCTTTGAGTGCAGGGAGAAGATAGAGGGCCGTGTGCAGTTTTTAGAAACCCTTTTTTTGACAATTGGGGAGAAGACTCAGGCCTTGGGTGGGGAATTTATTCTTCTATCTAAAAAGGAAGTTCTTCTCACTCTGGCATATAAATGCTCCTTTGAAATAACTGTTACTTCTGTAGCCCACTAAGAACTTGTTTACCGAACACAGTGATTAGATAAGCCTACAGTAGTTTAATAAGCTGTGTAGAGTTTTTCATAATATACATAGCTTTCTTCACCTTCTTTTCTCCTGCTGTTGAGAGACCTGTTCCAGGTATATTTTTGCAGCACTGCTCTGTTTGCAATAACCAGATTTTCCTGTCTGTCTTCTGTCATGCCTTTCTACTGACAAAAATTTTTGCTTTTTTTTGTTGCCATTTTGGTTGACTAACTTAAATTGCATCCTTCTTTCTCTGTTCTCACTGGTCTACTTCTGTTGCATGCTTTTTGTACCATTCTTAAATATTACTCCCATCACCTTACCTCTTTTGACCACTTATGTATCGGGTTGCTTCAGCTGTCTGCAGCACAGTGCTTCTTGTCCATGATTTTCTTGGGCTTCCTTCCATGAGTTTGCTGCTCTTTCTCTGTAAAGCTGCTAGACGTTGCACCCCACTGAATACCTTTTCTCTTGATCTGGGAAGTCAGTAACTGTCCTTTTAACCCTTGTACTCCATGTGCAGTACATCTTTCTCTTGTACCCTTTAAATGAAGCTGTGCTCTTTCTTGGACTGGCTTTTGCCCTATGGTTTTGTAGTTTTCCCTTAAGGGAAGGATCTGAATTGTGCCATACTCTTCCCTCATTGCTCATGGTTATTTTCTCTCCTGGTTTCTGCTTACCTAGCATATGGTGTTTTCCGTCATACCCTTATTCTGCCAGCTTATTGCAGACTTGCCTTTGCCTGGGGTTTGCTGAGGCTGTTACTGAACCATGTTCCATAACAGAACACGACAGGAGGAACTGTCACAGTTTGTCAAGGGAGTATGGCTTATGGTTCACTGTGTTTTTCTGTAAATAACATGGTATGAATTGACATTATGTGCAATTTAGTTTGGCTATGGAGTTCAACAACAAGGATATCTGGCAAACTGAGGCACAAACAGTGTCAGCTGGAGCTTTGCCTGGTTGCATCTTCATAAAACTCCTGAGTATATTAAAATTGGCTCATTGTTACAGTCTTTGATAGGAGAACAACAAAAATATTCACTCAAGTACCAAGTACTTTCACTTCACTGCCTTTGAGAGGCCTACATGCACCAAAGGAGTCTTAAGTCTTAATCCCCCATGAAAATGAGTAGGAATTTTGGTATCCAACTACTGTTCCAGACTTAGCTTTTCAAAGATGAACATGCTTTTACATAGTCTAATGCCAAGGGTTAAGTCCACGTAGGTTCTTGAAATTCAGTGATTTTATGTGGTGTTATGTCCCCAAATACCTTTTTGCTTCTAGCCTTGAAATCCTCTAGAGATCGTGTTTCAGTTTAATTTTATAACCTTTCGGTGCTCTTAATTTTATAGCTTAATGCTCTTAGGATATTTATATAAAGTGGCAATATATTGGTTATGAACCTTAAGTATATGCTTACAGTGACCTGTACAGGGAAAAATTCATCTTAGAAAGATGAATGCTGAAAGCTAATTGGCTAAAGGTACAGGCTGCCTTTTTTTCTGATAGAGTAAAATCATTTAAATCATTTGAGTTTGAATAATTTGTGTCCTGTGTTTGTGCTATAATACTAACTCAGGTCTGAAAGCTGTATACCACTTCTGTGTAATGCAATACTGATCTGTTTTCAGTTTTAGAATCTGTTGCTTTTGGAAGCTTTGGCTTAAAATGAGATTTAAAATACATAAGTTTGAGTGTTCTTGTGACTCATTAATGTAAATGAAAATGCCTGGAGGCAAAGTGAAATTTCTTTTTTAATGACTGCATTTCCAACCCTCAGGATCATCCGTTCTATATTACTCTAATAAATCAAGATGCGTTACTAAACAGTAGGCTTGCCAGTATTACTTTGTTGTTTATGTATTATTTGCAAGTGTTATTTGTTGATAAGATTACTTTTCAAATTTCCTTGACTTCACCTTGAAAGATTTGCCAGGACTAACCTTAATCTTTCCAAAATAATATTGTAATTGGTTTTTTTGTTGTTTGTTTTCAAGGTGATAATGAAGGACTTCATCAGTCAATGCAGCAGCCTGCTTCAAGTTATTCAAGGGGATACCGTGGCAGAGGGTTCTCCAGGGGCCCATATCCTCCTCTGTCAGGCCCTCCACGTTTTTTGAGGATGCAAGTAAGACCACCACAGGTATACTCTTCAGACAACAGAATGCATCAGGAATCTGCAGTGTTTCCACAACCTCATAGAAAAGAAAATCCAACGATGCAACAGTATCCCTCGCCTCCTCCAGTTTTTGGTTCTTTTAATGATGTGAATCAATTCCACTTTATGCCTTCAAATCTGAATATGATTTGGACAGGCCCAAACATGTACAACACATCATACCCATTTTTGCCACCTCCACCTCCTCCACCTCCTCCCGATAGCCCTCTTCCTCAGTTTAGGCCTTACTAGGTTTCCACAAATGTACATACAGAACATTGCAATTTAAAAGGAAGAACAGGCTGCCAAGACTGTATTCCCTTATTTCCCTTGTTTTGGAGATGCTTAGTTTTCCTCCAACAGTAGAACACATACAGAGTTTGATGCTTTGTGGGATATACATAGAAAACTTTTTTCTATATGTGTTTTCTGTATGATAAAAATACCTGAATGTTAAGAAATGTTTTATTTTTATAATATCTACTAGTTTTGGATGATAAATAAAAGTTTTTGGAGACTGGTATGTAGCGGTGGATATCTGTTATGTAATTAAGAATCTAGGTAACTACAATCTATAATAATGATGAGGAAGTGTCACGTAGGTGGTGTTTTAATACTTTTAAAGTGGTCATATACTGCGAATTAAGCTCTGCAGGTGGTCCTTAAGCTTTTACTCTAATGCCAGGTAAGAGTGAAGGAAAAATTTAATGCACAGAGGGAGAGACTGAACTAGAATTTAATTTCAGACTCATAAAGTTTTCTGTAATATACCTAAGTAATTCTATTCTCTAATACATCTAAAACATTTCATAGGTGTGCAACTGAGAAGCTTATATAGATCTGAAATTTTATGGCAAACAGGTACTGTACAGTGGCAACAAACTGTTTCAGACAATGTTTAACTTGGTTGCAGGTTTTTGTTGCTTTATTTTTTTGTAGTAAAATGTCAAATTCTTGTCTGTTGTACACGTTTACATTTTTGGAGGAAAGGAGAAGGGGATGATTCCTGGCTATCTAAGCTGTAGCCCGGCTATTACTATTGCTAGTGATAAGTCAAAGGTGTGAGTAAATGCACTGCAGCCTCATGACTGAGGCTTAGCAATTTGCTTTCTGAGTTGTCTTTTTATTTGGTTTAGCTATAACAGCAACTTGTTAATGACCACTTGGGTCTGATAAATTAGTTTTACATGTACTTTTTTTTTAGTGTGTATACATACAGGTTTTTAGGTAGATGGTGGTGGTAAGTAGTTATTCTGTGCAGAATGGGGTACTTCTGGGTTTGATGGTAGTAGTAGACTACTTGTCTACTTGTAGTAGACTACAGTAAGACAGTGTAGAGCAGGGGTCCTCAAACTTTAACCAGGGGGCTGGCATGCGGATGAAGTGGCAGGCAGTCATCTGTGGCTGCTTGGTTTCCCCCCCCCCAACCCCCAGCGGGGTGGGTGGGTTCTGTAAATACTGGGGGCTGGATTGAGGACCCTGGGGGGCTGTATCCGGCCCGTGGGCCGTAGTTTGAGGACCCCTGGTGTAGAGGAATGGAGTCCTGGTATGGTAACAGAAGCCTCAAGTGGCAGCACAGGATGCAGTGTAGAGGAGTACCTGGGATGTCAAGATATTGTAGGGCTGGCACTGGAAGCCTGCTTTGCAAATACTTCCTTTGCTCAGTTGAAGAAATGCAATTCTGGCTCTAAGACAAAAACAGTTTTGAGTATAATGGAAAGGAAAAAGTATATAACACATGCAAAAAGCACAAAGTGCAGTAAAATCAGATGTAATTGGGAACATGCAGGCAGGTGAAGAACAAGCAAGTTGTTACAAGTGTGTTATTAAACCTAAAAGTGATTCCATGTTGATTAGATGAAGGAGGAAGAAACTGTCAATGTCATACTCGGACTCGGGGTGCTGATGACGTGCCGTATGTCCTTGGCACGAACAGACATAATCAGCCTTGAGATCCAGAGGAGCACTTGAAGGGTAAGCGTAACACCAGGAAAAGGAGTGAGGTAACAGGAAGTGTATGTACAACAATTTTAACTCTTACTACTATTAAGACCTTTTCTTACGTATAGTAATGTTCACTTTCTACAATATTGGATTTGAACTAATAGGTAATTCTTTGATTAGGCAGTTAAGATTACACTGAACACTAAGGTGTATCCTCTTCTCCCATAACAACATTTTGCATATAACAAAACCCAATATAGAATCAGATTACAGAATGTAGTTTGACAAAAATATGTTATGGTCTCAGCTATTTTATTAATGCTTGGTAATTAACTGCAATATGGTTTTTTGTGCACTTGCCTGTTTTTTTGATGTTGAAGCAAATTTTGCAGGTGTGCTGCATTTAGTGAGTACAGGTCACAGGCTTGCAATCAACTTTAATTCTTTGTTACAAAATTACTTGATGGCTAGGTATGATTAGTGAGTTTAAAATATTTTGAGGATTTATTTCCTTGTCCCAAAATAGTGTGTTACATACAATGTCCCTTTCACTGAAGAATAAGCTTTGCTATGGATTACTAGAGTAGCACCATCTTAATTTGGAAATAGAGCTAATGTAATGGTTTGGGTTTTCTTGGGTTTTTTAGCTGTGTGTTTGTTTTTGTTTTTTTTTTTTTTAATGCACACCTTCCTCCCAAACTTACCTGCCTCCAGGGTACTACTACACCTTGCTCGGTATGTAATACCAATCAGTAAGAAAAATATGCATGACTAGAGTTGCTCAGGCTCCACCTAAGTATAAAGAAAATGGACTGGTCTTGGACTGAAATAAGTCCAGAGCAGGGGGAATTGTCTAAACTCCTGAATTACCACACACTGTTTCTTTGTTTTTCTAAAGTTGTTATGAATGAAGTGACTTCTAGTTAAGGGATTCAGCTTTGGGAAGGATGGGAAACAAAGAAGGGATGGTGAAAAGAACAGAGTTATCGTAAGTTATGCAGAAAGAAGCCTCCAAGTGAGCCAAGTGAGGAAGTTCTGGCTGCAAGGGGAGACAAGTTGATAAAGTGTTGCAATCCACAGGAAGTTGATGGAAAGTAGGGCAAGGGTAATGGTGGCGGTGGGAGATTGTGACCTTCAACTCAAATAGTCCCTTCAAAGGAGGGTAAACCCCAGCTTGGGGAGCATGCGTAGTTAAAAAGCTTCAGTAGTGCTATCCGAGGACATGTCTAACTTACATTAGAAGCAAGAAACTTGTAACCAGTCCTGTGTGTGATAAATGAATATACAATGTACTATGAAGTATAAAAAGTAGACAAATGAGGAGAGAAGTTGGGGAAGACTCTATTGGAACCGCGGGGATCAGTCGATGGGCTGAACCTGTCTTCTCCCACGTAGGGATGCCTATTAGGTAAGAACTTTATCCTCTGGCTAGCTCATGCTAGCTGTTCAGTGTGTTGGTTTTAAGTTTGTTTTGCAGTTGGTGTATTGTTACTGGCAATCCTCAAACCTTACTCTGTCACAAAATTGTAGAAAAAAATCTTCAGCTGAAGGTAAATCTCTGGAGATTTATACAAAGTTGAGTAGTTACAAGGGATTTGACTCGGTGCTGTTAGGGAGGGTCCCTGGAGGGGTTAGTTGAATCATCCTCTGATACATAGGCTGGCAAAACACAAGTAGTGGCCAGGCTGGTCAGGCACAAGGGTCTCATCCTCCTTGGGAAACTGACAGGCTGATAAAGGGTTTGAGAAAGTATTTAAACTTTAAACCCTCCGTCTTAAGGTGACACAGCTTTTTGTGGTCAGTAGTGTTGCACAGACACTGTCAGACCCTGGTTCAGTGTGCTGATCGCTTGCTATTGAGAAAGCAGTATAAACTTGCAGTAATTTCGGGAGGTAAGAACCTCAGGTGTTTGCAAGTTAAGCTGTTTGGGGAAGGAAAATAAAACTGGATACACTTGATAGAAAAATGAATGTTGTGGTTTCTTTTGTATCTTTAACTCCTTGAAACATGTCCCATAGGGCTTTAGAGCCTTAACTGTAAAGCTTGGGATAACTGGCCTGACAATTTTCATGGTAAGAATAGCTGGTTTAGGTTGGCCTCTGCTCTTTTTGTCAAGCTGTTTTATAGAAATCTGTGTTACTGTGTTACATTAAACATGTTATTACGTTAATGTGTTAAAGCAGTATGCTGTAATGGGATTGCAGTAACTCACCTGCTGAACTGCACCCTCTTGCATCTGGGACCGAACTGGTGTCCCAGGCACAAGAGGGCAGAACCATGGTAAATGAAGCATTTAGGCCATCTTCCTTTTTCTTTGCTGGTGACAGTTAAGCAGTAACGCACACCATTCTGGGTCAGTGCTACTTAGGAGCAGGCTGAGCTTTTTAATCTGAAATTGGTATGTAATGCACCCTCTTTAGGGACAGTCCAAATTCAAAAAGCCATCCAGCCAGAAAACAGAGGCCATGAAAAGTGAATTGTGCAGGCATCAGGTCCTCAGTGCCAACAGTTTCTCTGCAGGTTTTCTCTAGCTGGTCCATACTACTTCCTAACACAGGTGTAATTTAAATGTTCAGCATGTACTGCTGTAAACTTTATTTTTTGTAGATACTACTTGGGTGTTACTGTAGTTAATGTTTCTAATACAGGTACGTAAAGGCCGAAGGCTTAAAAATCCCTGTTCCTTCTGGCTGTCGGTAGCGTTCAGTCCTGATGCCAGTTGAAAATACAAGCAAACACCCATTGCTAGGAGTTTCACTAGGGCCTATGTCTCAGCAGTTGGCAGGTTGCTGGATTAGCACACTGATACCAGAAAAGGTATTGAAGTCTGTTTTATTGTGTAAAATGATTGGAATATATCTGATATGTCGTGTTTAAAAACAAAACCATTCAGCAATCCCCTCTTCCCCTACCTCCCAAAACCTGAAAAGCCTAAACCCCATGCTAAATTTTTGAAGCAGGTTTATGTGATGATGTATTCAGCTGTGAGGGAAAACAAGGCAGTTACTTGAATACATTTCACATTAGGCCTTATGTTTAAAAAAAAAAAACGCCAACCAAACAAACCCCAACCCAACTAACTCTAGAATCTGATCTTCCATGTGTATAGATACCAGTCTTAAATTCTGTTGTTCTGCTGGGTAGTCACCCTGTTTTGAATAAAAGAAATTCAAAATTACACTGTTTAGTGCTCAAAGATGAATGTGACTGGAGGAAAAATGCCATCATGTCTTATCCTTCCCTGTGGAGTAACTTCACATGTGAATTAATTATATTATTCCTTCAATTAACCAACCTAATTCCCTGCTTACATCTGAATACTGACTGTTTTTTCCAAATAAATCTATTTGGTGTGGGAATCCCACAATGGCATGTTTATGAAATTTCTTGTGCCTTACTGAGTTCTTAAGATTTACTAAATTGTTTGGAGATTGGAACTTTACAATAGTTTTCTTTCTTTCAGTGAGATGTAGTTGGGAAGTCTGTAAAAGCCTCAAAAGGAGAGCATTTCTTACTTTGTTGTGGTGAGTAAAGCAATGTCAACATCAGAGAAGTTGTGAGTTTGGGACAGAATTTGCCGAGGTGACTCCCAGCAGCCGCCCTCCTCTGCCAAAAGTAGCAGGGGTGGCTAGGCTCTGGGCTCCGTTGGGTCACATGCAAGTTTTCAGTAAAGTAATATTTTCTGGTAGGTCAATATTTCTCTTATTTATGACTTTTCAGGTTCAGCCTAGAGAGCTGCAATAGAGTGCTGTCACTTCTGTAACATTTTTAGTTATCCCCCCATGGGATTTAATGTTTCTTCGTGGGCTGCTTTCCAGAGAAGGCTTAAGGCATGGAATGAGTGAAAAGCCAGAGGGACTTGAGGAGAGATCGGCTATAACTTCCTAAAAGGCTGAGATTTATAAATAGAAGTATGGATGCGGTAAACTATTGGACTGTGTAAAGGATTGTGAACTATGGTAACATGGGAAAATGAAAATTGTAATCACTTGACAACATTCCTTTTCAAATTTATAAACAAACATTGGTACTTCTGCTGGCTTTTAACTTCAGTTTGGACAAGAGTCAGACAAGAGAACGGTTGAACTGTTGCTGGAGGTAAACAGCAAAAGGGCAGACAAGTTTCTTAACGGAAAATTCTGGCAGGCAGTGTGGGGGGAGGAGGAAGTTCACGCTGCCACAGGTTGCTCTGGGAGGTAGTGGCATCTACAGTCTTGGGAGGGATTCTGAAGTGTACTTCGGATGACCACCTGTGTGATGTAATGCCCAAGTCAGTCTGACTTTGAGTGGAGAGGTGGACCAGACTCTGGTAAAAGCCATCCCAACCTAAACTGCCGTCATTCTTCTGGAGCGCTGTCTTCTCACCAGAGTTTCATCTCTATATGCTGAAAGGTATAGATAGCCTAGCCTGGGTTACTGGTGTTCAGGAAGCCTGGCTTTTCATTTATACCGTTGTGTGCTCTTTCATAATCTTACAAATTTTTATATCTAAAATATCCATGCTGTGCTAAAAGTTGGACTTGCTGTGGAAGATAATGACTGCTTCCATTTCACTGGATGTAAGATGATATGACAAATTACTCTTTTAATAGTTGTTTGGCAACTAATGCTAATGAAAGTCTCAGTTGCTGTCACTTTCCCTTAGGTGGTAAAACATTTTGTATTGTACAATTTATTTTGAGAATGATATAATGAATGACAGTACCCAAAAAATTTTTTTTAAAAAAACAACAAAACACAAACAAAACCCCCCTGAGAATTAATTTTAACAAATATTCTCTAAAGAAGGGATTTTTGCCTTTGTGGAGACCTTTTGAATCACACTGGGCACTCATGCCAGGATGCATATTAGTGTCACACACATGAAAGCTAGAAATAAGCAGTTTGTAGGTTATATTTAGCTATTTCCAGGTTCTGTGTTTTGTTTCTTTGCAAGTCAAAGGTATAGTCGGTTATTCTTGTCTACTGAATTTAGTGATGCAAGTAGTCTGACTTAAGGCTGCTGAATCTGCACAGAACAGTTGGTAATAGAATTTTCTAGTGACAGGTGAAAATATGGAAAGCACTGCTAAGGATGACAAGGCAAATAAAAGTATCACTGTAGGCATAGCACCAGGGGTTTACAGAACAGTGTACCTTTCAGGACAAATACATAATTTTGGAAAGCATGCGTAATGGTCTTTATCTTGATCACTTGAATGTTTACTCGCCATTATTGAATGTGGGGTAGTCTTCATTTGGTATAAATTAAATCTGTGGTGACTATGGAGGAATATTATTGCTGGTGCTTTTAATTTTTAGGTAATGATTTGTGAGAACACTTTATTAACATTTTCTGTGTGACTTTTGAAGTCTGAACTAGATGGAAATTATGCGTAATGCTGCCATTTGTTGGCACAGAGCCAGCCACCTATACACAAAGACAGCAGTGAGCAGCAGTCACACGTTCCACCTCTGAACTTGAAAACAGAATTATTTTTTCTCTGTGGCTCTTCTGTGCCCACCTGAGTAGTGTGAGTACACAAACATAAAATAACTTACTCCAAGTGCTGAAACTAATATGGCAATGGTGATGGCTATCACAGAACAGTCAGGGTTGGCAGGGACCTGTGGAGATCATCTAGTACAAACCCCACTAAAGCAGGCTCTCCTAGAGCAGGAGAGCCACAAGTTGCGGAGTATCTAAGTTTGCTTATAGTAAGTCTCAAAGGCTATTGCTTGCATTGTGTTCTGAACAGGAGCATTTCACTCTGCAAGTTTCCTGCTGTGGAAAGTAGGGAACAACAATCTGGGGATTTCTTAATCATCAAGAGTGAGCTGCTACTTAATCTCAGACTAAGTTGTCATGGAGGTCTGTCTTTTGGAAGTGGTACAGGTAAGATTTTATTTAAGAGGAGAATGTCATTACGTATATTAATTTAATGATATCGACTCTTATTTTTAATATGTAAATTAACATCTTAGTTGGTGACACAAACAGTGGGATTGAGTGCAGGTTTGCCAAGGACACCAAGCTGTGTGGAACAGTTGACATGCTGGAGGGAATGGATGCCATCCCGAGGGACCTTGACACCCTTGAGAGGTGAACCTGTGTGAACCTTATGAAGTTGAACAAGGCCAAGTGCGACGTCTTGCACCTGGATCAGGGCAATCCCAAGCACAGATACCGGCTGGGTGGAGAGTGGGTTGGAGCAGCTTTGAGGAGAAGAATTTGCAGATGCTGGTGGGTGAGAAGCTCGGCATGGCACAGCAATGTGTGCTTGCAGTCCAGAAAGCCAACCGTGTCCTGGGCCGCATCTAAAGTGTGGTCTGTAGGTCAGAGGAGGTGATTCTCTCCGTCCACTGTCATGAGACCCACCCTGAGTACTGTGTGCAGCTCTGGGGCCATCAACATGGACCTGTTAGAGCAAGCCAAGAGGAGGGATGGGAAGCTGATCAGAGGCTGGAGCACCTCTCCTGTGAAGACAGGCTGAGAGTCTTGGGGGTGTTCAGCCTGGAGGTGGCTCCTGGGAGACCTTTTTGAAGACTGCCAGTACCTAACGGGGGCTTATATAAGGAAGGCCCTGCTGAAAAGTCCATCCCTGTTGCAATAGGACAATAGGACAATTGAGATTAGGTGTTGGGAAGAATTTCTTTCCTGTGAGGGTGCTGAGGCACCGGCCCAGGCTGCCCAGAGCAGCTGTGGGTGCCCCATCCCTGGCAGGGCTCAGGGCCAGGCTGGATGGGGCTGGGGGCAGCCTGGGCTGGTGGGGGGGTCCCTGCCAGTGGTGGGGGGTGGAATTCAGTGGTCTTTAGGGTTCTTTCCAACCCAAACCATTCTATGATATTATGAAACTAGGTGATGCTAAACCTGTTTTGTGAAGTTTGCATGTACAGGAGGTATGAAAAGACCAAAATATTTTCTTCAACCAAAGAAACCAAAGAAAAGAGTACATTTTTGTGTTTTCAGCTGAATCTTTTAGCAGAATGTTTGACCAAAAGTAGACTTTCTACAGTATTCAATTTAAAGTGCAAAGCATACCTAGACTATAAAGCCCTGTTTAACCTTTCTATTGCATTTTCACACTGTTGATTCCACCATTCCTGGGTTGTCCTGGGTAACGGTATGCCCCCTTATATCCAAGCAAATTTTATTAAAAGTTTAAAGAGAAGGCATTGTTTTGAATACTTCACTCAGAAATAGTGGTCAGTGTTTGGTTTCTTGGTTACGCTTTTCACTGTGGTGCGTTTATTTCACAGATATTTCTACATTTATTTATGATACCCTGCAGTCCTCAGTCCCCACAGCTTTATTTTGCCACATGGCAATGTGCTTGGTCCTTGGTCTTGGTTAACACATCCTGCAAGGTAGAGAGCACGCAGATATGTTGCAGCTTTTCCCTACTTCTTGACATTCCACAACACTCATGTCTTCCTCTGTTATATCAAAAAGAGGTGTAGTACTACTTGCATTGATACTCTGCTTTTGGTGACGGGCTGTTTTTTCTTTTGCAGTGTTTTTTTCCCTTGTAGTGTATACACCCTTTATGTCCTTTCTCTATTTATGGTGTACCTGTTTTTTTTTCTCTCAGTACAATTCTGATCCTGAAATTGCTCAGGCATTAGAGATTTCCATCCCTCCAACATAAGGTGATGAAGTGCTGATACCAGAGTTTGAGACAGTAAAAATTACCGTACTCTAGACGAAAATACAGCCTTGAGTAAGTTATGTAGGTCATGATGCTCTTTTGTCTGTGAGCAGGGAATCCTGTTTGCTTTTCCTTTTACTGTTCCAGTGTAGTGAAACAAGAAAGACTTGGTGACCTTAGCAGGATGGGGGTTATATCCCCCAAAACTGAGGTGTGTCTGGGCATGATAGTGTAGTACATTCAGATAATTATATTGTTACCCTCAATTAATTAAGCAAATCGACCATTTCTTCCATTGGAAAAGCAGGAGGGGAAAACCAGCAAAAAGTTGTGGCATTTGTCAAGTTTTGGGGTTCCTATGCAAATAGTTCCTATTAAGTTCAAGTATTAAGTTGGTGGATACATAACACATTGGAAGATGACTTTATTATAGACATAGAGGAAGTGTCCTTTTAGAGAAGAGGTGGTTCTAGTTTATCACAAGTTAGGTCACTGTCTCCTGCACCATGTAACTGGTTTGGAGATTCCATTTAAAAAGCAATTTCAGGCAGAATCAGTCTGGCTAGTGTGGACATCTGGGAAACATTAAACTTCGGATCCTGAGAGGAATTCAGTTTGCATTTCAGAGAGCACTCAAGGTCAGATACTAGGTTTCTCTTGTCCCATGCTCATGTATCTAAACTAGTTAGAAACTTTTAAAGACCCATCTTTATGCATTTGGTGACATAAGGATAGCATAGGAACAACTGTAAAAAATGCCTTAATTTAGTGTATTTTTTTTTGTTATTTCTGCACATCATTTGATTAGTGTAATCCTGAAAATGTAATGTAATCTTGAAAAAGGTTTACTTTGAGTTTAACCTATAGGACACATATAAATAAAAACTGTATGGTGTCAGTAAGAAAATATATTTTGTTTCAAGCAGCTACAGACAAATAGGAAGACAAAGACGTGTTGCAGCAATTTAATGTTACTTTGTTGGGTATGATAATATAGCTGTGATAAATACTGAAAATAACAACATCCTCAAGTGTTCCACAAATAAGCAACCCAAAACCCAAACAATCACTTTTCGGGGTTTTACAGTTAAGTGTCTTTACAACTGAACATCTAATGTCTGTATTAATGTTTGCTTTAGTTTGACTAGACTAACTCATATTTCTGATTTGGACATTTCTTGACATTTACTTTTAATTTATTCTGTGGTGTTAAGAAAACTTAAAATGTTGAACATGGGAGGTGTGTGAGGCAAAGCAACAGAAGGCAGAAATTGACGTACTGCTGATACGGTGAGTGTCAAGAAGGTATTTCAGGCCTGAGAAAAGCAAATTAGCTCAGCATTTTTAAAGTGTAAGGGATTTAAATTTATGTCTTCCTGAAGGGTTAATGTGAAATGTGTCCAAATGCCATGACTTTCTCTTCCCATAGTCCTCTAGAAATGTTAAGCTAAAATTGCTTTGAGATAAGATTGACCTAAAAACCCCTAAAATGCTAGAAGAATCTGATGTTTTCCTACTTATTTTGATAATAAGAGTAAAATAAAATTATTTACATTGAATACTGATGTATACAAGACTTTAACATATAGGATTTGTTTATATACAGAATATTGATTTCACTTTTCAGGGAATGAATGCCTTTTTGAAAATTACAGACTAATCACAGCATGGTCATGGTTGGAAGGTACCTCTGGAGACCATCTAGTTCAACCCCTGGCTAAAGCAGGGTCACGCAGAGCAGGTTGCACAGAGCTGCATACAGGCAGGTTTGAATGTCTCCAGAGAAGAAGACTCCACAGCCTCCCTGGGCAGCCTGTCCTGGTGCTCTGTCACCCTCGAGGCAGAGAAGTTCTGCCTCATGTTCAGATGGAACGGCCTGTGCTGCAGTTTGTGCCCATTGCCCCTTGTCTTGTCGCTGGGCACTTCTGAAAAGAGCCTGGCCCCATTCTCTCAACACTTGCCCTTAAGATATGTGTAGACACTGATAAGATCCCTCTCAGCCTTCTCCAGGCTGAGCAGGCCCAGCTTTCTCAGCCTTTCCCCATAAGGGGGATGCCCCAGTCTCCTCATCGCCCTCACAGCCTCCGCTGGGCCCTCTCCAGTAGTTCCCTGTCTCTCTGGAACTGGGGAGCCCAGCACTGGACACAGCTCCAGGTGTGGCCTCACCAGGGCAGAGCAGAGGGACAGGACAACCTCCCTCGACCTGGTGGCCACGCTCCTCCTAATGCACCCCAGGGTCCCCTTGGCCACCAGGGCACCCTGCTGGCTCATGGGCAACTTGCTGCCCACCAGATCCCCTAGGTCCTTCCCCTCAGAGCTGCCCCCCAGCAGGTCAGCCCCAGTCTGTACTGGTGTGTGGGTTGTTCCTCCCCAGGTGCAGGCCTTACACTTGCCTTTGTTGAACTTGATGAGGTTCCTCTCCACCCAGCTCTCCAGCCCATCCAGGTCTCGCCGAGTGGCAGCGCAGCCTGCAGGGGTATCAGCCGCTCCTCCCAGTTGTGTATCATCAGCAACCTTGCTGAGGGTCCCTTCAGCCAGATCAGTGATGAATAACTACTGATCCCAGTACTGACCCCTGGGGAACACCAGTAGCTACAGGCCTCTAACTCGACCCTGCGCCACTGACCACAACCCTCTGAGCTCTGCCATCAGCCAGTTCTCGATCCACTGCACTATCACCCATCTAGTCCACACCTCCTGAGCTTACCTGTGAGGATACTATGGACACAGTGTCAAAAGCCTTGCTGAGGTCAAGGCAGACAACATCCACCATTCCCCTTTTATCTACCCAGTCAGTCATTCCATCACAGAAGGCTGTCAGGCTGGTTAGGCATGATTTTCCCCTTGGTGAATCCATGTTGACTACTCATAATAACTTTCTTTTCCCCCCCATGCTTGGAGATGACCTCAGGATGGGCTGTTCCATCACCTTTCCAGGGATGGAGGTGAGGCTGACTGGCCTGTATTTTCCCAGGTTGTCCTCCTTGCTCTTTGTGAAGACTGGAGTGACATCAGCTCTCCTCCAGTCCCCAGGTGCTTCTCCTGTTCTCCATGACTTTTCAGAGATGGAGTGGCTTAGCAATAACATCTGCCAGCTCCCTCAGCACTCTGGGATGCATCTCATCAGGGCCCATGGATGTGCGGGTGTCAGGTTTGCTTAAATGATTTCTTAATGTGATTTGCCTTGACCAAGGGCAAGTCCTTCCTTTCTCCAGACTTCCTCTTGCCTCCAGCATCTGGGCTGGCCTTGGCAGGAAAGACTGAAGCAAAGAGGGCATTTATAATCTGATTTCTCTTTTTTTTAATCAGGATTAAGGTACTAGGTGTGTTGTTGATTACTCAAGCCTTTGCATGATGTACTTCGTACACAGAATCTGTGTTGCTACTGCATGGTATTGCTTTTAAGAATCTTATGAGTAGGGCTTCTGCGTCTTCACTCCAAAAACTATTTAAATGCCATCTTATATTTTTTTTCTTCTGTGGTTGAAAAAGTGTATATCTGTAAAGATACACTTAATCTTGGGTATTTCTGGATTTTGAATGCTCAGCTGTCTAGTGATGATGAAATTCTTTAAAGGTTAAATTTTTTCATAATTGGTGATTACAACTTAGTAAATCTAAAAGTAAAACTATTGTAAATGCATCTAATAAGACACAGAGGGACTTGAAAATAAGAACTCTAACCTATTTCTGGAGGTAAAAGCTTAAACTCTCAATAGGCATCTGAAGACTTTTGAGTGGAATATTTTAGCACTAATTTGGGATTTTAAGCCCTGGGAAAATGCAGTTTTGGAAACATCAGTGTTGGATGCTTACTGTCTTGGATGCAGATGTCTTACTTTCAAACTGTTGCCCAGCATTGCAGCCATTACCAGAAAGCATTATTTATTTCTTTGTCAGCTTTCTGGGCCTATCCACGGGGGCTTTTTAATTGTGAGCCTTTTTTCTTTAAAGCCCAAAACCTACAAAAGTGGCTGAGTTTTTACAGGTGATCAATCACTAATCCAGTTAAGGTGTGGTGTTCTGCTTCAGTCTCAGATAGAGAACATAAGTAGGTAAACAAAGAATAATCATGACTAACTCTGAACTAGCTTATAATGTAATAAAAGAGGAGACGTAGAAAATCTTTGAAGTTGTGTTTTATGTTTATCTTAGAATCTTAGTTTTCAGCTGTAATCTTGGAAGCAAATGCTCTTTTTGTCAAGGAACATTTTTTTGTGATAGGGTTGGTCTTAAGTATCATCTAATGTTTTATTTCCAGTAAACAGTTATTGATATAAAGAAGTGATTTGCATGTATTTATAATATAATAATTATATTATATGCACTTTAAAATACAAATACTAAATTATCATTACTAATTATATATGTATAAACAAATAGGTTTTAGCTCTTCTGAACTAATGTAACTTAGCCTGCCTCATGCTAAGTTTTAGCAGCAGACAGAAAATTGTGTGTTACTGAGTTAGTGCTGCTTAACTAGTTCCTGCAAGGCTGCGGAATCAAATTGACTGAGCATGTTAATACTCTTACTCCATTGCATTGGATAGAGTAAAATGTTAATTTAAATTGTCACTTGAGACAAAGAAAACACTGCTTTTTTTTGGGAGAATCTGTTAACATTTTCCTCACTTTACCTGTGGTCACTAGGATGGCTGTGCCCTGTGTTTTCCCTGTGCAGGTGACTGACTGGAGGGATCCATGCTCCTCTCAAGTCACTTGCTGTGGTGGTTCTGTGTCCTGCTCCGCATGGTATGTCTGCAGAGCAGGGCTTTGCTGCAATATGAGAGCTGTGCCTTGTGCCTTTAATTTTCTTCTGTTTGTTTGTTTTGTTTTCAGGGTATTGTCTCATGAGGATGTAAAAATACACTGACAAGGTGGTCATGTCCTCTCTGTTGTGTTCTTGTCTGTTTCTTCTGAGAATAACAGTGCTCCTCTTTCAGTGGCATGTTTTCTGAGTCAGCTGAAGAGTGAACCTAACAGTAAGACAAAAGATCTTAAGGAGATGTGAATGATGATGTAGCTTGCCATACTGTCTCAAAAGACAAAGACATGTTGGAGCAGGTTCGGAGGAGTGCCACAAAGATGTTGAGAGGCAAGAAACACCTCTCCTGGGAGGAAAGGCTGAGAGTTAGGGTGGTTCAACCTGGAGAAGTGGCCTTTCAGTATTGAAAGGGGGCTTGTAAGAAAGATGGGGACAGATTTCTTGTAGGGCCTGCAGTGATAGAACAAGGGGTAAATTGTTTTAAACTTTAAAAAAAAAAAAAGGTAGATTCAGACTAAATATAAGGAAGAAATTTTTTATGATGAGGTTGGTGAAACACTGGAGCAAGATGCCTCTGGAGAGGTGGTAGATGCCCCATCCCTGGCAACATTCAAGGTCAAGGTGGATGGGTCTTTGAGCAACCTTATCTAATTGAAGAAGTCCCTGCTCACTGCAGGAGGGTTGGACTATTGCATCTTTAAATGTCACATTCAGCCTAAACCATTCTATGATTCCATCAAAGTGGATGGTCTTCTATGTTGTTTTGGAAGCTTTCAGCGTCAATGTGTCTTTATGATGAAACTATAATTTCCTTGCAGTAGTATATACTTTTTTTTTTTAGATTGTTGGCGCTGTCAAGCTGTCAGTGATTAAAAAAAATAATAATCTGGAGCTTAACTTTAATGCTACACCTTTGAAGTGATTAATTTGATTTCCATATCACAACTTGTTTCCTATATTCAATTCTATTGGCATGTATTATTGCATTTCAAATTCCATTAAATTTGTGATTAGCAAAGAGGCTAGTTTTTTAAACTCAAGAAGCAATTTAATAGCTTCCAGATGTAATTACAGTACCTCTTGATGATCAAGTAATCTTGATGATTAAAACCACTGCTTGACAAGTGTTTTCTTATTTTCACTTAAAACATCATGCAGAAACAAAAGACAGCAAGTAAAACAGATACTTTATAATATGTAAGTAGGTGCACTTAAATTTCAACATGGAAAGAGAACTATTTTTATTCCCAAAGACAAAAAACATTTTTTCATGATGTTGTTCGTTACTTAGGATGAAATTTTGCATCCCTGTAATATTTATTAGTTTGCTTTGTGTGCAGCAGAAACAGAAGCAAACCTGACTTTTTTTCTTTAAAGAAGTTGTTCTTCCTTCATTCCTGGTATGGAAATAGTTTTCTGAAACAGTAGCACATGAGGTACAAACATAAGATGCAAAGAGAGAGTTCTCTTTTTATCCAAAAGAACTAACAGAATTTGTAGACAGGCTTTCTGAACAAGGCCTAAGGATGCCAAGTACGTCTTGGAGAGATCAGATACTTGTACTGCTTTGAATGTAATAAAAAAGAAAAACAACTGCCAAAACATAACTCTGATCAATCTTTATTTGGTAGTATCTTCTGAATTCTTACTTGTATAGGCTAATTAATAGTGCTACACTACAAATATTTTGTGTGCAAATGTCTTGTACAGAAGACAAGGAAATGGAAATGGGCTTTGAACAGAGCACGTTAGAGAGCTAGTCAGCTCATAAGCACGATAACCAGCAGTCAACACTGAGGTTTTAAAATTGGTATTTATACTCACAAATTGTCCTGCTATATAATGGGATCTAGCTTTTAAGACTTAATCCTGAGCAATTTTGCTATGTGTCTAAACAGAAAGCACTGTGGTATGTTACAGCATAATGGCAGAAAAATATCACTTAGAGTTTTCAAATGTACTGGCTACAGATCACCTTCATCTCTCAAGGATGACACTTGGAAGCATCATCATTATATGATCATTATGAATAAATGCTTCAGAATACACTTGAGCTGAAAAATGATGCATAGAAAATTGATCACATGGTTTATTACTGAAAAAAGTGCTGTACAGTTTTTCATATATTACAAGGCTTGTATTGGTAGGCAATCCTCTCATTCATGTTTGCCTCATCTCTGCTATTTCCTTTTTAATGGGTAGAATAATTAGGATGGCATGCTTTTTGGTTCACAATCTGAAGGAATAACCCTTCAGAAAGGGAAAAGCCTGCATAGTCTCACTAATGTGATGCACTGAAAAAAATACTTGTGACTGCAGTCCAGTTTAAATATTGTGGCAGCTCAGCATGGACCACTGTTTTCCTGTAACAAAAAAATGATCAAGTTGAAATGATATCTAAGCTGGGTTTTCAGTAAGTAGACAGGTGTTCATACTGGACAGGTATTTGTTTTTAGATTGATAAACTCACTAGTCTAGTTTACTACTTAGTATTCCTGTGGACACAAGAAGAGGTCAAGAACATAGGGATGAGTAAGGTCACCTTGATGACAAAATGTCTTAAGCTTCCTGGGAGATCTCGCCCTCGGTCTTGTTTAGCAATGTTGATGTCAATGTAGATTTTCCTGGATGAAGAGTTGCATACCTAGTGTTAGGAAACTTGCGTCTTAGTTGTCTTTGTAGGAAGCCCAAATGAATTTGTCTATCTACCCCTCCTTTGATTCCTGCTTTCTCCCTTCAAATTAGAGCATGATAGCACCTTGGATATAATACTACTACTGTCTGAGATAGGTCATTTAAAGTACTGGGATTTAAATATGTTGTGCTCTTTTGGGAGCATGACCAAGGTGAAAAGGGATGTTGTTAATGGGTCTTAGTCAGTTGAATCATTGGATGGTTGTTTAAGTACATTGATCCTCTGGTAGTAGTTGTAAAGAGGGCAGGACACTTCTTGCTGCCCCTCTCTGCCTCTTGCCAAACTTCTTTCATTTTCCTGCTCCCAAAGTCTAGGTTTTTATTTATAGATTACTCATAATGATGGGTATGTTAGAACAGACACAAAAGCAGAAACTGCTGAAAACTTCAGTATGTTACCAGCTTGGAATATCAGACTGCTGTGCCAGGGAGTACTGCTAGGGTAGGCTCACGCATTTTTCCAAAGCTGGGCTTTGAAAGGGCAGAGTCAAATGACTTTTTCCAGACCATATCGCAGGAACACATTTCTTTCCAGTGCAATGAATCAACAGTAGGGATTTAGCCTTTAGTGCAGATCGTGCAAAAATGGATGCGCTGGTGTAAGTCTGTAATCACAGGATAATTCAAAAGGATCCTTTAATATCTGCATAACCTTACTGTTTCATCTCCTCCAAAAAGTAGTGATGTAACATCTTGGATGTAACCATTTCAGACAAATTGTAGAAGTGAGGGAGAGATCATAGAGGGAAATGGGGTTCGTATGCACGGCTCCTGAGATAGGAGGAAATTGCACAAGGGTGTGATTTGTAGCCTTTGGGGCAGGAGGAGAATGATACAAAGTCCCCAGTGCATGCAGTAACCTTGGCCAGCAGAATTCAACGTGTGCAGTCTTTTAAGTGCTTTATTTCTTGTAGCATTTGACCATTTCTCTCCCATATACTTTGCCTTTATATTTGAAAACAGTGGCCTGGTTGTCACTCACGAATGTTTAAATGCCTGACTTCTGACTAGAAGATTTATGTTAGGTAGTACTTAGTCGTATTTACATGTGTATGTGATCACGCACACAAACATTTTTCTGATTTGCAAGGATGCCTAAGTTTTTTGTTTTAGATAAAGGAAACAGTCTAAAAGCTTACATTTAAAGCAGACATTTAAAACTGGAGATTACTGTTGTGCATTTGAAAATATCAATTGAAATGGAAACATCTCTTGAAAAAGTATCAATTAGCAAAATTCCTGTGGCAATATTCTGAAAGGTAGCTTGTAAGTTCTGGAAACAGTGTTTGCTGCTCTGAAGTCATTGTGTGACCAAGGATGGAACAGAGGAGGTGGCAGGCTCTAAGGCAGCTGTGTGACAAAGGTGCCTGGCTCCAGCAGAGGTCCCTGGAAGCTTATGCGAAGATTTTCAATGTTGATTAGTTGGAAAATTCTGGTTCAGGGAATATTTTGGATTTTTTCTGAAATGTTCTGCCTAATAGTTTGACATGCTTTGTGTGTGCTGGATTTGTGCAAGGTTTCCTCTGTGTGGCACGTGTCCTCTTTCTTGCCTTCATTGGCACATGGTTACATGGAAAGCAGAGTTCTTCCACACTGCAAAAAGCAGCAGCAGCGCTGAGGCCAGACTGCTTTGGGGGGAGTGGGGGTATGCACTGTCTGCTTGTGCTGAGATTAAAGGAGTGGATGATGGTTACTTGGGTTAACTTTTTAACAAATACCTGTTTCATCCTACCTGGGGTTATCTGTTGTTCCTTAAACATTCTACTTCTCCCAACTCCTAGCTGGGGCTCCAGCAGTTTGTGGTTGAAGGTCTGGTGTGGTGCTGCAGGGCAATGTGATGTTGTCTTGGCTCTATTCAGAAAATTACTAAAATGTGGGTTATTTTAATCCTGAAAGTATTAAAGAGGAAGAACACAGATAGGAAAAGATATTAAACTGTAAGAGAAAAAGTAGATAATTAGAAGCTGATGACTCAGTGAGGCTGAGAATTATCCTGTTCTGAGGGGCAATAGAGATCAGTTGTTTTCCGCTGAGTGATGACTGCCACAAGAGCAGAGAGCACATTAACATCTGGATACTGCTCATCATGCCTAGGCATCTCTCGTGTGTATTCACAATAACTGCTGTGTACTTCTGAACTTTGTATATCCTGCTCCGTGGTGTCTCTTGGCACTTGGTAGAAGCTGCTGAACAAGGTGACCCCGAGAAGGTGGATTATGGTGCTAACACTGAAGCAGGCTGTGTGCAAGTATCAGTAAACTTGAAAATGCCCGTAGGCAAGGTTTTGGTCTAAATAAAACCACAGACCTAGTTAAAACACCAACAAAGCAAGCCATAAAAAAAATTAAAGTTAAACAAAAAAACCCACCAACCTTGGGTGCTCTTCTAGGATGAAATTTGGCCCATAGCTTCTTTGGGGCAATATCAATTTAAGCAGGCTAATTTCTTCTGCTAGATGTATTTTTCAACTTATTAGTGCCCCAGTCTGACCTGTACATAAGGGTATGAATGCTTGTTCTGGCCTAGCAGGGCAAGAAGCAGGAAAGCATCAATGCATATATGGTTAGAGCTGGAAAACCGGAAAGAATTATTGGAGTCAGATGTAGAGGTAAGAAGTAATGAAAACAGACTACATTTTTTTTTATCTTGACATATGGCTCTCTGGAGTGACAGCTTTAGAGATTTCTAAACACTGAAACTGCATCTTTGATTGTAGATATGACCTTCTGGGAAATAAGATTGCATATGTTGTTGTTGTTACTATTCCTCAGTGTGGAAGAAATACTATGCTGTTATTTTTATTATCTTGTTTAGAAGTAAGATTATACTAAGTAATATGCTTGACTCAGTATTTAATTTTGCTTTCTACTGCAAAGGAACTGGGTTTGCATATTAGCTCTCTGCTTGAACTACAGGGAGTAATACAGAAAAAATGTACTAGGTGTAGTGGAAAAAGTGTTAACTCTACTACTCAATACAGAAAAGACTAGGAACTATGTAACTTCAAGTGATGGGAAGAGAAGAAAAACTGGATTAAATAAATACATTTTTAAAAATATATATTGACATCTAACGTTCCTATTGTATTCAGTGATTAAATATCAAAAGCAAGAGAACAATCAGACCAGGAAGTGGATATTGGCATCTAGAGGAAAACAAAGAAAATAAGCTACTACTTCTAGCTAGCTTAAACACCTTTTGTGTTTTCATGCAATATTGAAGACTTAGACTTCTTACCTTATTATCTTATGATAATGCTCTAAGAAGATGCAATATGTGCTGGTGACTGATTGTAAAAAGCATTTCTGCTGCTTCCATTTCCTCTGCTGTTACTCTTTGGTGAAGGCAAATGCTGAGTGCAGTCAGCATCCCTCTGGCATGAGCGCAAGACGTACCAAATTGGGTTTTGTCAAGAATGGTCAGTACCTTGATGGGTTTAAAAAAATTAAGATTTTATTCGAAAAATGAGCATGTTTATACCTTTGTAAATGAAGTGAAAGTAATGGAATGATATCTTGCTTAATCTGTTTGGAAATGACATCATTTACAGCAGTGAGATGCAGAGACAGGTGATCTCAGAGGATCTTTGTCAGGGGAAGCTATGCCAAAGCTGAGCAAAACACCCCCACAGAAACCCCCTCCTGCCCACGGAAGACATCTGTAGATGTAAAACGAGCAAAAGATCGAAGGGACAAAGAGCAGCAGAAGGCTACTGAAGAAAGCTCTTAAAGGGGAAAAAAAAGATAGAGGCCTTACTTGAGAAGACAGCAATATATCTGAAAAGCAGAGAATTACTGTAATGTGCTGCAGTGTAACAGAAGAACAGTAAAAGGTAAGAAAAATTAATTTGGCACCTTGCACAGGTACCAAGAGATGTTAGAATAATTAAAAATAATAAAGAGAAACTGGCAGGTGCTAAATAAGCCACTCCTGGGCATTTGCAGAAAAGGAGCTGCACACGATGGAAGTACCCAGTGAAGCTGCACAGCTAACAACTGAACATCCTGCCCATAATAATCTCAGCTGCTTTCTAGAGGTCAGTGATAACCTCAGAAGTTATTAGAGAAATAATTTTAAAGACTAACCATAAATATTGTAGATTTTTATGGTTTAGGATACCTGTAAGATGGGACTTTGCCAGAGCAGGGGGCTTTCTGGTGAGGTGGTTTAAAAACAGATTTGTGTTACTAAGAAGTTTAAACCATAAAGGGCTTGAAATAAGTTAATAATATAAATAGTTATATTTTTCCAAGAAAAGTTTTTAATCCTACTGAGAGAATTCCTCCCCCCCTTCCCTTTACAGAGTCCAATTCAGTGATGAAGGCTTTTGTTCTCTCAGCTTCTTAATCCATGACTTCTGTCTTTTCTTTTTTATCGTGCTCGCTATGCAGATAACACCCTGCTGCTATTCGAGCTCATCTATAAGTTCATTAATTGAATCTTTGTGTATCAGTTTTATTGTGCTACCTCCAAGGGCCTACATAGATGGTCGTTGCCATGTATTTGGATGGGGTGTTGTAGAAAATCAATAGTTATTAGACTGATGCTCTGTTGCTGAAAATAATCTCCCTCTGTCCTTCTATTCTGATGGATAATTTTAAGGAAGATGTGATGAAGCCTTATTTGCTTTTTTAGTGTCGGGTTTTAGCATTAGGAATATTTAAGAGGTACTAGCTTAATCTAAAAGTGTGTGAAATACACTCTTTTTTTTTTTTTTTTTTTTTTCCCCTTCAGAAAACTATTGTATGCCAACAAACTTGGTAACTGAATGCAGTAACTTGTACTATGGTCAACAGGACATTAAGGTATGGAGAGGACACAGGATGACTACTTCACTGCTGTGAAAATGCAAGGAGGAGGGAATAAAGTACTTGTGAAGAGCCAGGTGCAGGCACCCATAGATGTGAGTTATTCCAGAATCTTATACTCTCTTATAGCCCATGCTGAGAGAAACACTAGTTGTCTGATTTAGGCCAAATATACAGCTGCTTTCCTGCATCTTTGGCCTGTAAAGCTACCATGTAGCATGTTGTGTTTATTTTCCAAAAATAAGTAACTCTGTTTTCTTTTCTGAGTGTCTTTACCATATAGAAGACGTCAGATGTAGGCATGAGAAATATTCCATAATGACTGCCTTGTAGACTGTGACAAAGATCTGGCAGAAGAAGGATCCTCTACAAGGTTAGTTTCTCATAGATGACTCTGAAGAAAATCTGTAGAATAATAGCGTGTCGTTTCTCTTCAGGAGCTCACTGTGGCTTCATGCTAATGATGCAGGAATACAGCTCTGTCCTGCACTCGTTTGAGCTGAATTCTTCTACAGCCTTGAATGGCCTCAAGATATAGCTGTAGTGGCAGAGGGTCAGTTAGCTAAATGCTTTTTAAGTGTGTCCTTTTCCACCTGGTGCTATTTCCATGACTTTTATCACAGTCCTGAAATTGCCTCCTTTTGTGCCTGGTCAGGGGCCCATGTATTTGTTAAGATGCTATTGCTTGGTTGCCTGTATGGATTCACCACTGCTCTACAGCACCTAGATTGTGTGCTCAGTGCTGGAAGCAGAAATGGTCAACTTTGGATGGCCTTTACATGATTTTATAGACTTCAATTCATTGTCTGTTTGGAGGCTGGGATGATTCCAAATAGCTTTTATTGGCAAGCCTCAGTGATTTATTTTTTTCTTTAATTTTCTGCTTTTCTTTTGTAATTCAGAATGCGTTACCTCATTTTGGAACATGGTGTCATCCTGTTTTACGGCAAAAGGGCTTATCTGTGGTGGTTAGATTTGTGAGCCCTTTCATGGCTGCAACAACAACAAAAATCCCAAACTCTCTAAAGACAGCATAGATACTGTACACTTGCAGTTCTTGTTAGATGTACTACAGCAACAGCACTTGAGTATTTAGCTGCAGCTGAGTTGCATTGTGTTGCAAGAAGCAGCTATCTCCTTGTAAAAGCCCAACTTTGGTCTGGGGAGGATGCTCACAGCACAGGGGTGAGAGGGGAGTGAATTACTCAGGGGTGCCCAGCAGGTCAGAGACAGAGCAAGAACCAGAGCAGGGTGTGAGGAGCAGCCCAATGCTGCCAGGAAGATAAGCCTTTGAACAATTCATTTTCCCAGAGGCATGCTGCTCCATTCTTTGATTTTTTGAGTGAGCATTCACTTGGGTAAGGCTGAAATTTAACCCATCGTAGTGACAAAAGAGGCTCTGTGCTAGAGCTCTGAAGTGCCTGTCACTGATGCTTTGGTTCCTGCATAGCTGATTCACTGGGATTTGATCTTTGCTAGGAACGGCAATGATGTTACTCACGCTCTGCTTGTTCGTACGCTCTGCATGCACGAAGGACACTCTAAGTGGTACCAGCTACCAACTTTCAAACTATTTGAGTTGAATTATTCTGGCTTGAGCTGGCAGCTTTCTCACAATGGCACCAGAAGCTCCAGCTCTGCCAGGAATCTTAGCCCTTTCCAAGGAAAAGCTCTTCCTTCTTTTGTCTTTATCCTTGAGAGGGTAAAATGCAGAAGTTTCTGCTCGAGAGCTGAAGAGGGTTTTGTGCAAGTTAGTGTGGAGCAGGGTTCGAATGGCTCCTCTCTCTGCTGCCTCTCCAAGTTCAGCTTTTGCTCTTTCTCTTCCCACTCTCCCTCAGGAATAACAGGTCTGGAAAGGGGCAGAAAGGAGCTCTGCTTTAAACAGACTAACAGATAAAAGTCCCATCAGACACATTTCTCTTGCTCTCGACCTGGCATCCTCCTCTCAGCAAAAGGGTGCAAAATGATGTTGTTGGGAATTGGGAGACTGAAAAAATATGCTCGTTAAAATAAGTGTAATGAAAGCAAGTACAAGTGGTAGTCATAATGTTAAATATGAGGACTTCTGAACGTAGCGTATCTGTGCATGTAAGTGTGTAATTGCATGTGGTGAGGTAATATTAATGTATTTCAGAATTCAGCAATAAAAATTATTGCACAATGTTATTTTTAAATTTTTTCCAATAACTGTAGTCTCCAGACTATCTGCATTTTCCTAACCACTTGGAAGAGCTCATAAATGTGACTAGACAAGAATGTTGATACAGTTGACTGTATTTATAAATGATGACACATTATAGCTAATTTGCTATAAACCATCCTAGTCATAGACTGTATCAAATTTGTGTTGTCAGTCAGCCTTCTGCTTGCTTTTAACTTTTTGGGGATAGTCTAAGTAAATGGGCTTGGAAAATAACTTCAAAAGTGAAGCTGTTTTCTCACAGATTCTTGGAGAACTACTGTATGATTTTTGTGGTTTTGTTTGGTTTTTTATTTTTATCATTCTACTGAGATGCCGATGTTTCAAGGAAATAATAAAGAATGAAAGCCTACCCTGAACTAAGGCTATACTTCAGTAATGCAATACTGTAGAAATTAATCTCTCCTGGGGCCTTCTAGGTAACAGCTATTCGGTGCTAACTTGCATATCTAAGTAATCTTAAAAACAACTGCAAAAAGCACAATCAAAAGCAACCATTTTTTTTTCTGAGGTTCTGTACTTTCAATCAATCTGAATCTTTTAATTGTGTTTTTAAATTGATCGGTGACTGTAGGTGCCGTACTATCACTTTTAGCAGCAACCTTACCTCACTAAGAGTCCTTTCCATGAGGAATTAAATGGATGAAATTTTAAAGATTATTTGTAGCACTGTTGCCGAGCTACCTGCCTGCGCTCGCTGACCAGAGCCTCAAGTGCCAGCATTTCCCCCCCTGCTGCTGCTGTACAGGTGTTGATTCAGCACAGTCAGAGATTAGCCTCTGAAAGATACAGCAAAAACTCAAAGTCAAGGCATGATTAGGATTTTTTTTCTGAAAAGTTCACTTAAGTTTTTACAAGTTTCTTCTTAGGGGCAGAAAATGGGGTTTTTTGGCTTTGTGGATGCATCGCTCATGACCTCTTATTAATCTCTAACAAATATGGCAGTGTTGTGTTTGAAGTGTATGCTAGTAAAATTTGCTCTTTTCATGAAGAACTGTGTACAATTGGTTCATTAGTGATTAGTACTGATCAAAGCAGTTGAAACTGTCTTAGTACAATTATAAGTACAATTAATGTATAATATTAGTTATAGATTTATATAATAATTAGTACAATTATATTCTTTATATAACAACTATATACAGTATAGTTGTTATAACCCCAACTCTACTCAATCCTGGGTCAACTTCTACTACTTGTCTTGTAAATTGTATCATCTCCTTCAAGGGAACTGGCATTTACTTGGTATTTTTGCAGCATGTAGAACAGTGGATCACAGTTTACGTGATGTTGTGGATGGCATTAAATCCAAGTGAGTAGGAACAATGATTCTGATATACGATCTTAAACTGAGCCAGAACACACCAAGTTGCTTCGTTTGAGACATTTGATCTTTTTTCTACAGTATAAGTCAAACCGCAATGGGTTCGGACACTCAATTCTTGGACAAGAGTTTGCTCTTGCCAAGTGTCAGCTAGACTTCTGTTTTACTGTTCTTATTTTTGTATGTGAACTTGTTTGTAAAGGTTGTTCTGAATGTTTTCTTAACCCTGTGATCTTGGAGGACCAGAAAGTAAATAGTGAAAAACAAACCCTTTTTGGTCCCCAGACAGTTTCCCTTTTTATTCCTGAAATGGAGAAGACAAATGCTTGCAAGTTTTGTGAAAATATTTCGATCTTTCCATAAACATTGCTTGAGTATTCTAAACCTGCTGCTCATAAAACTCCCACTGGGTTATTTTGGGCAGTTTGAGATTTAGCAAGAGTGAATATGATTTTATGAGCAGTTAGAAATAGGTCATGAATCATGATAGAAAATTTTTCCTACATGTTTATCTCTGCTTCAGCTGCAGAGGGCAGTTCAACACTATTAAAAAAAATAGTCAACAGTTAAACAATTTATAATTTCAAAGCAGCTGGAGGAATCATATAGAAGATAATATGCTTTCCATAGGGAAAGCTGTGAGAAATTTTGTTTTCAGATGTTATTCCATGGCCTCAAAATCCACTGCAGTGTATGTCAGCAGCTCCACCGGCAATGTAACTAGGAACGGTGCAGAATTATCACGTGTTGGTGATAATCAGTTGCTTGCAAATATCAAGTACTTTTGGGGAGGATCATAATTTCACATTAAAAGAATTAAATAATTTGCTAAAGCTAAGTGAAATAATTTCAGCAGCTATAGATTCTGTTGTAATGCCTTTTTGGAACTTGCTGTTTGGCTCAGTGATGGACACAGCCATATCTTTAGACTGTATGTGGATGAAAGAAAAACCATAGCTATTTAAAAAGGTTAAGGGAAACTGAAGCAATTCGTAACGTCGTGCATTTTGGATCCCTCTGGTCCTCATAGCACTAACGTGAGAAGCCAGGACACACTCTTTGGAGCCTTAGCCATGTACTGGAGTTACAGGCCTGACCTAAAGGTATTTAAGATCAGTGTAAGTAGCTTTTTCTCTTTGGAGGCTTTGAATTGGCTTCTTTATCTCCTTGGTGTAATTTGAAATAACTCTAACTGGATACATCAAAACTGAGTTTGAAGCTTATAGGCATTGACCATCCCATAGCCAGGATCATACAAATGTATGTATTGTAAGATGAATTTCTATTGTTATGTGTAGAATAGTATTAGTATGTCTTTAACATGTCACCTGATCCTAAGTAGCCTAAACTAGCATTATTTTAGTATTAACTAGCTGTTTTAAATAAACTGAAAAGATAATTAGACACCCTCAGTATTTCTAATAACAGAGTTTATCGTAGGAGGTGGAGTGTTGAGAAATTTGAATTTACTGTTCCTCATCACCCTAAGTAGTACAGGTCTGTTCTTACTTAAATTGTGCCCATAGAAGAGAATCACTACACTGTCATGACACAAGAGGCAAAGACATAATTTCTCTATTGGAAGGAAGCAGAGCGATTTCTTGGGACCACAGGTCACTTGATTTGGAATCCTATCAGTTACTTAAAGCTATCCGTAGTGACAAAGTTGTGTTTTTTTTCATAGGGAATAATGTAAATCATGGAGTATCTGTCTTATAAAGAGCTAATTAAGATTTCAGGTTGCATGATTAAATCAAGGTTTAAAGCTTTAAAACCTGAAACATCTATTCTTCGCTTCTGTTATGATTTACAGTACCACACAAAGCAGAACAATTTTTCAAAGAATTTCCGCATAGACTTAAGCTATGACACAGCCGTTAAAAAAAAATCTGGTTTTGATGCAAAAAATATAGAGTAATGAAGAATTAGCTACCACCAACATTTTTTTCAGTGTCAAATTACCTTAATTTGAACATGTGCTTCCTCCTTGCAATCCAAATAATTTTTGGTGGTGTTTTTGTTTGTTAGATTTTTGTCAGAAGTAGGTGTGTGTTAGAAAAAAAAGTGTCATGGAAAAATAATCATAGTGTAGGTTTCTGTGAGATGCAAACCTAAGCTTTCATGTCAAAGTATGGTGAGGAAAGTGTTCCGAGGCACGAGGATGGGCTCTGTGGCAGATGGTTTCCTTAGCTGCCATCCCCGCTTTCCCCATCCTCTGCCTACCCAGCCCGAGACCTGCTGAAGTGCCCCATGATTCCTGGTCCAGACTTCCCACATGAGGTATTTACCGTGCATGGGGGAATTAATTTTTTCATGTTTTGTCCTGATGTGCTGTTCAGACATGGCAACAATGAGACCTGGACCCGAGACCTGAGAGATGTTACGATCTCCCCTCAGGTGTGCTGGTGGCTGTTGTAATGCAGCGCTCTGGTCCCATTCTGAATTTCCTAAGTGGAACAGTACTCTTTGTGCTCAGTAAAACCCTGGAAGGAAGTTTAATATTCTATATTTAATCTAACTACTTAACAGAGCTTGCTCACCACAATAAATCTGATTAAAAATTTATAACTTTTACTGTTGCAGAAAATGGTCACATCAGGCAGTGCTCAGCTGAAGGGCTGTGGACTGAAATAAGGAGTAGTAACGGGGAGGTGCTTTTTCCTTTTCTTAGCAGTTTTGTCACTAGGGGTAGTATTTAGCAGTCTTAACACTATGATTTAGTGTCAAATACGAGACTAAACCTGGACTCCATTAAGCAATAAAGAGTTCATCCTTACCAAATCTTTTCCCTTATTCTGCTCTTACTGCATCCCTGAACTGATGAGCAGTTGCTAAGGCTTGGGGAGAACAAAGGTGCTGTGCAAGAACAAAAGCTTCTTTTTATTGACTGTTTCTTGGCATCAAGGAAAACTAATATGCTAAGATTACAAAGGAAAAAAATGCAGTGATAAAAAGAGATTCTGCATGGGATGTCTTTACATAATATGGCTTAGTTTTGCTGTACAATTGAGTTGTCATCTTAGTAATTTTTTTTTCCCCCAGCTTTAAAGCTACTGTTAAGGTATCAGGCTGGGAAAATTGAAATCTTGTAGAATGGCAGCACCTGATAGCTCTGATAATTAGTTTGCTTAAGCCTCTCTACTTCTACTTTTAAAATGCTCCATGACCTATTTTGTTAGAATGTTCCTTGTAGAACCAAGATAGCCTTGGGAGACTGCATGTACTAGGCTTTGTCAGTACCATAAATGTCTCTTTATTCGAGTCTTAGATGTATACTGAAAATGAACGCTTAGCATTGCAATCGGCTGCGGACATATGTCTATATCACAACTTATGTGGTTTAGTGCATGAAATCTTATTAATTACAGTCTAAAGCAATACCTGACTTATACTGTCTCTTGACTTTCAAACTTTTTTACAGTTTACCCTGAATAGGTGAAGAAAACTGTAGGCACTGTTATTCAGAACGGATCTCCCGTTGCACTCCTAGTGTTGGAGCTACAGGAGCAGAGGAGGCGAAGACTCATGTCCAGTGCTTTTCCACCAGGGTGGGGAGGTGAGCTGTGTATTAGTCCTTGAAGTAGTTTTATTATTATGTAGATAATTGTGCTTCAAGAGCCTGGGGAACGAATCAGATGTTTGAGTTACTGCAGTAGCACAAAGAATCTGAAGCACATCATGCATGCTAAGTATTTTTTTTTTTTACTGTACTGCATGGAGTATTAAGTTAAATAGATAAAAAGTTTATAGACACAGACTTTCTACTCTGCAACACAGTTCAAGCAGCACAACAGAGTTTTGTTACTATGGTAAAATAAACGTATTGGTTAGCCCATTTAAACCTTAAAGGTTTAAATGAATAATAATGGTATAGATTGTTATTTTATATTTTTTAAAATAACAATTGGGTTATGGAGAAGCATTTCCAGAAAACAGATAAATCGGACAACATGGTTGCAAAACAGGTGAAATAGTCTAACAAGTTCAGAAATCTTTCAGGAATCTTGCAAGACTCACTTTTCCTTAATGAATCTCTGTTCTGTTTATGTAGGAATACTGATATGTACAAAGTCTCTTTACCTTGCCTTCCTACAGTAAGTTGTCCAGTTGGAGTGTTCCTATAGTTCTGGTTTAGCAGCATTAATATTACAAGGAGTTTCTTATTTCAGTGATTGTGACTGTAGATGTAACCAAGTTCTGTAAAACCAAAAAATGTCACAATCAAAAGTTTAAGTCAAAAGTACTGCGTGGACTGTATTTTTTCAGGGATAATGATATTTTTTTTTTGGTTTGTGGTTGTGGGTTTTTTTTAGTTCTATAGTCACAGAATTATTTTGTCAGTAACATTGGTAATAAGGATAAACTATGTATCATTTTAATAAGATCTGTTTAAAAAAACCCAGACAACCCCATGAACCCCCAGTTTTACCCGTCCTCTTCTTCCAAACTATAAACATAAACCAGAGAGAATGGGTTTGTACATAAGTGGGACATACAGGTTTTGCAATGGCTTAAAAGAACACCGTTTTTCCCCCCAAAACTGTAGACTCTTCATTTTCAGAGATTTAAGTCAGATGACCTAAACCTAAGAAACACTACCTTTGAAGATCTAACAGTAATTTTGCCCTCTGATAAGATAGATATGGACACAAATAAAAAAATGCATGGTTACACTATTTCATATACAGAAGAGGAAACTCTAATGTATTGAAGTTGTATTTGAAAAGTTAAGTTTCTTTTTAAGTTTTTCACTAGTTTTAATTTCAAAATTATTTCCCCTTTTTCAGAGGGTAGCAAAACAATGAGGAGCATTTGAATAAAAAGAGGAAGGAAATATCCTAGATCCTGGTTTTAAAGAAAGAAAAAGGAGGTCTGATGTTATAAGGCATCCAGATTACATCATGTGGGAGTTTCAGCTGACTGACTATAAGAGAGCAGAGAGGTGAGAAGGATGGGAAAGCCTCACAGACAATGCCAGAAAATTCTGCAGTCTTTTCTTCAAACAGTTTCAAACTGAGAAGCAAGGACGTCCCTGTACTTCTCTGATCTCAGGGAGAGTTTCTCTAACTCTGTCCCTCAGAGATGTGACCTTCTGCTGATGTTACTGTCATGCTGGCCAGGGTCTCACGGCTTTATTGGGGTCCAACTCCATATTCATTTCCCCCTCCAAGACATTCTGGAATGGGCTACTGCTCCAATGCCAGCAGGCTGGTAGCTGCACCAGTGTCTATGGAGAGAGAGGAACTGCAGCTTAAGGGATTTGGGCACCAAACAAAAGGAATGGATGTGCCTGAGGGATCTAGAGATGGAAATAATGGGGGAATACTTGATAAAATTATGGAATTCTTTTGACCACACAGATCCAAATGCCGTAGTGTGTGGGTATATACTATGTGGTGCCAAAGGATGATGTTAAAATTATTTGCTTATTAAAAATTCTTTTCTCCCTCTCGCACAACAGAGAAAAGGCACAGAAAGAGTAAATTATAGGGAGGAAAGAGGAAAAAACAAGGCAAGAGTTTAAGACTTTCCCTTTGTGTTTCTGTGCTAATGGCTGGGCAGGGTGTTGCACAGTGTACAGAGTACCTCTCCAGAGCTCCTTAGGCATTTCAGCATGCTACCGGCTAACACAGGAATGAATTAGGCCAGCACAAGGTAGCAGAGAAGTTTTCTGTGCACGTGTCCCAGCTGGTCTGATGTTCTGGTGTTCAGGCATTAATGTCCCTAGATAATAAATATTGCTTATGAAAAAGAAGGGTCCAGATATTTTCTTCTCCTGGTCTAATTCTTCAGAATTATACCGGTACAGCATTTGACACATCTCAATGAATTAAATAAAGACACATAAATATGACCTAGAAAATATAAAACCATGATTTCATCTGACTTAACATGTAAGGGGGGGAATAGTGTAGTTTTTCCTGTAATAATGTCCTGCTGCTTAGACATATAAGCTTAGAGATGACCATCTGCAAAAAATTGAGGGCATTAATATAGAAATGTTAACAAACAGCTCTGGGGCAATACTTTCTTTGGTGGAAGAAGTAATTGCCCTACCTGAATTGAGTTTGTGATGTGATGAAGAGGCTGGGATAACGTATTGGGTTACTGAGTAGGTGAAACGGAGGAACTAGTTAGCCTGGATCTGGAATGGAGAATGGAGTTGATGGAATTTTGACAGGGGTTGCTAGTAGAATTTAATGGACTTTCTCTGAGGAGAAATGATGCAAAAGAAAACCTTCCTATATTTGCTATAATATATCTGTCTTCCCGAGAGGAAATCTGGAAAGAAAGCGATGGTTGTAGATACTTTAGTGCTTTTTCCCTGAAGTGGCTGCTCAGCAAAGCCATATATGCAATTCTCTCCAAATGTATAGGTCTTAAGAGGTAGTAGAAAGTGCGTCTGGATCCACATAGGTGAGTGGTGATCTCAAGAAAGAAGTAACAAATTAAGCTACTGCTATGGGAAGAAGAAATGTCAGTGGTCCAGAACTTCTCCAGCCTATTGTTAGCTAAAGGAGCAGCTCTGACGATGGTTTTTTTATGAGCAGAAAAGGACACTTAAAGTCAGAAAGTATATGGATATCTTAAACTTTTTCTAGAATGCCTTCAAGGGTAGTAGGTGGGGTTTTTTTTCTTTTTTTTTCTTTTAAATAAGAGATTACCTGTTCTTGATGATGTTTAATAAAAAGTGCATTTGAACTCTCACAAAATGAAAGTAAGTGCTAATGGAAGAAGATGTGAAAACTGCTTGTCTTGTTTCCCATTAATTCACGTTGGGTTGGTATGAACAATCGATTTTGTAAAAATTCCCCAGAAATGTACCACTGCAACACAAACCTGATAGTCCAGATGAATAATTTTGCTACAAAGCCATGTTTTCGATTGTAAAATTTGCAGCCCAAAAACCTGGCAGGAGGAAGGTGTGGAGGAACATGGCTGGAGAGCTGCAGTGCGGATGTGTTGGAGGCAAGGCTGACGCGGCAGCCACAGCAGTTCTGAGATTCACCCAAGGCTCGGTCTTGGCAGTGGCAAACTTGGCATCTGGGTAAGTGTCAGGATAAATTTCCAGAGGACTGATCTGAGATCGATCTTTACTACCAAGACAGCTAGTGTTCCCTTTCATTTCAAGGTCCTGATCTACACTGCATTTGTGCTTCTTAATTCTTGCTGGAGTGAACCAAATGCTTCTTTTCACATAAGGATGCAGTAGCTTGTCTTGACAGGATAGTTTGCTGCCAGGTCTGTCCCAGACTGCACAACAGGGTTTCCTTGGACCAGAAAATCTTCCTACTTGCCAGGTAACATTGTAATTTCCCCCAGCATCCTCCCAAGCATACGGCGCTTTCCTCAGAACTGTGATAGTAAATACAGAGCTGTCTGGATATTTTAGACAGTTTTGAGAAAAAAATCCTTCCATTTTGTCTTGGGGCTGGAATGATATTATGTGAAACCTTGAGGAGCCTAGGCGAAGTTTTCTGCGGTGTTTTTTTTTTTTTTACTTTAGTCATCTCCACAGGTTACTGGTTCCGAGCAGTGTGAACATTGCAGTGGGCCTGTAGGCTAGGTTTCTCTCTCTGCAAGGCAGTTTGAATATAGCCTTCACACTACCGGTAGCAAGCGGTAAGAAATCCAAGGAGGTGAAAATAAACGGCTGAATTTCATTAGGTGAATGATATCGACTAGAACTTGTCACATCAGAAGGTGCTGGGAAGAAGGAGGATTTCAGGCTGAGCTACTGGTAAACAACTTCAGCATCCTGGAGGCTGACTGGGTTTGGGCTCACCTGTGAGAGTATGACACGTTGCTGTTGTTCAGTATGCTATCAACTGAAATCTGAACCCAAATAATTTGAAGTTGGAGAAATAATTCTGTTGCCCAGTGCTGATATACAGTTTACTAAAATATCTACTGTACCAGGCTTAGATATAGACAGAAGTATCACAAGTGCATCACTAAAATGTCACATTTTCATAAACAGTATTTGTATGATCACTGGGTAATTTTGGTTTAATATCTACCATATTTCAATGCGTTTACAGAGATACTGTGTAGCAGGATGGTAACAGCTGAAGGAAGATTTGGGCAAACTGACCAGATGTAAATTGTAAGTTTTCATACATAATCATCTGTGCTATACCAGAATTTAAACTTAAAAAGCCCATTATCAGAGGATGATATATATAGATATATATAAATAAATATAAAAATATATAATATATATATTTATATAAAAAATCCATGTGCTTCCAGAGGTAGCAAAATCTGAGCCAGGATTTAAATCCTGACTGTACAAGAAAGAAACTAGGCTGAGAGCAGTAAATGCAGTTTTAAAATTAACCTTAATTTGAATCTACTACTCAAACATTTTGATTTAGCTAGTTTGACAAACTTTCATTTTTCTGTTAATTGCAGCGGGCCCTTCTGTTAACTCATATGGCCTGTGGAAGCCTGAGCAGAATGTAGCACTGAAGAAACAGTGCCCCTCCTCCTGTGATGCTTGAGTGAGTCTTCCAAGACTAGTAGTAAGCTTCTATTTTATGATTGCTGTTCCTTTCTTATAATGAAGGTACTGCTTTTGTCTCATGAGAGCGCAGAGGTCAAGGGTATGATCTTGCTGCATATGAGCACAATTGTTTGATTAGGACAACGATAGCTGTTGTTACAGAGGAGTTTGTCCTGGTTCATGCTGCATAAAATATATTTGGACTCTTCATTCTTGGTCCAGGTACTGTCAGTGCAACCTGCAGCAGAAAAAACCCATAATAAGTTAACAAACAATGATGCATCTAACAAGTTGTCACTTAAGCCCTGATTTATCTGCAGCATTCAAACACAAAATTATGTCAGCAGGTAATAACTTAAGCTGTATCATATTTCTAAATCGAATACAAATTAACGATGGCACAGATGGCATGCAAATGCTGCAGGAAGAAAAATCCAGTGAAATAGATGCAAATATTGCAAATTGATAAATGATTAGTTAAAAATAATAATAATAAAAATCTTTGAACTTTCAGAGCTCATACTAACACACCAAATAAGAGTCCTGTGTCGCTAGGAGGTAAAACAAATATAATCAAAAGCAATTTAAATTTAAACTTTATATACTTTGGTAAAGTGATTTGGGGATTTAAGTATTACTTGAAGACTGGACCATGTGTTTTTTCATGATAATCAGAAAATGTAGTCAGTTAAGTATTGCCTTCGTGCTATGTTGATAAGTGGTCACCATAAACCAAACTTTTTGTAAGTTCTAAAGTAATTAAAAACATTTGACCTCTCCAGTGCCCCTTAAAAATAAAGGCATAATATTGAATTCAAGACCCCCAAGACTGAATCTATTAGAGAGAAACAGCTATGTATTTAAGAAGTTTTCCTACCAATTAAGAAAATGATTCATGGGGGTTTTTTTGTCCACTTTCCTAGTAATCTTACTCTGGATGCTGCTTAAATCGAAATCCATTAGCTTTTTCTCTGTATTCCTAATCAAAGAAGTGCATGCCATGCCTTGCTTATCCTAACATTTACGCATACAACATCAGGGCAAGTTGGTGTAGCATCATTCATAGCTGCAAACTTTCTTATTTCAGCTCTACTTATACACAGCTCTGTTCAAATGACAGTCTGTAATCAAATTCTCTATATTATTGTCCCTTCTGAAAAATTAAAATTGTGAATATTGCTTTGAGATGTTCACTTGAGATTAATTTAGATTTTTAACTCATTCAGAGATCTTTGCTTTAGTGGACTTTATATGGTTGTATAAAAGATAAAGTTACCATTTTTGTGCAGGCTTGTTATGCTATTACTACATTGCAAAAGTTCCATGTTTTTATTTCTCTTCAGTGCTAAATTACTTAGCTTGCTAATAGTGAATTTGTTTTCATTAATTGCCTCTCTGAACTCAGCTCCTTGGGTATTGTTAAGAACTCCGATCCTAATATATCTAGGGGTCTTCTCACTAGGCTCATGTCCTACGTGTTTATGGATTACTGGTGAATCCTCCAGTACCTTTGATAACAACCTTTAAAGCGACTTCTGGTTTTCATCTAGTGTGAACTGAGAGTTGTGAGGATATGCATTTGGGGTTGCATTGTAGCTTATTACGGCTAATCAAAAGATACCGGGACCCAGACTTGAGCTTTGTTTGGTTTCAAGCTCTGATGAAACAATGGCTGTATCTAAGCTTGAGAAGAATGTTAAATTAACATGAACATTCGAAACATGAAAACTAAACCTATGGATACTTGTACTCCACCGATGCATTCAGAAATGTGGTCCGTGTTTGGCATTATTTAGTGTTACAAAGTTCAGAAAAAATAGAAATGCAGCAATGGCTATATCTAATAGAGGCAGTTTGTTATGTCAGCCTGCAATAGCTGGCTGCCTTCTGCTGTGGCCATCGTAGAAATGGAAAGCTAGCATTTTAATTCCTTGAAACTCTAAAACCTAAGTCTTTTGCTTAAAAATGTAAATTTATCTTTTTTGGAGGGTGAGAAGTGGTGATTTTAATTTTTTCATCTATTGTAGTGCCAGCCTATTCAAAAACTAAAAAAAATCCCACTTAGTTTTACTGAATTTTATATATGCAAATCTTCCAACATAGTCTATTCCTGTGAGGTTTTGCTCAAAGTAAATCTCTCTAGAATCTTCTCACTTTGTAGCTGTGATCACCACCTAAGATTAGAAACTTATATTCTTCTTAGGAAAAAAAAAAAATTATTGATTATATTGTGGTTTGAGTCTAATAAAAAAACATAGTATAAAGAAAATTGAGTGGCATATCTGGAACTGAGTTTATGTAGTAAATTCCAGTATCTTTACAAATCTTTAAGCCACGTCATTGAGGGCGAGAAATAAAAAGTTTCTTCTTCTATTGGCATAGTTTTCTTCACAAGACAGAATTTTGTATATTCTTCACAGGACCTTTGGGTATTGCTTTTTTCGACAGTTCTTTGCAAATACCATTTTGTAAGGCAAAGTGAAATAAGTATTGTCCTGTGTCACATGCAGAATACAATTCATTACATCTATGTCGGATATCAGTTGCACATTTGTAGGTATTTTTTTAAATACATTCTAGTGTGTGGTTTTTTTAAGAACAATTGCCTTGATGCTTAACTGGATTACTTTTTTTTGTCTTCTTGCTATCAGTAAAGTGTTCTAATTGTGATGCTAAGTATCTGTAGCAGTCTTCAAATACTAGGGGGGAATTTTAACAGCATCATCAGTGTGTACTTACACTTCAGTAAATTTAGAAAATGAGTATGCTTACAGAGCTGTAAAATAATCGGATCTGTTCAGTTTCACTTTGCTTTGACCCTAGAATGCAGATTTTCTGCTAGAGCTCCCTGACTGCAAAGTTAAATTCCAATTAGAAGATATGCTTATATAGAAATGCAGTTAAGCAGATCTTTAAACTTAAGTGAAAGCATAGTACTTCTTGAATATTTCAAACATCTTACTGGCAGTGAGGCTCAGTTTCTGGTGCATAGAATGGTATTTCTTGGTCTAGGCGTATTGATTTTTCTGTGTTTTCAGGTATATTAATGTCCAGCAAGTAATGTTCCTTTCATACTTCAAAAGGAAGTTTGAAAGAACTGTCAGAACCGTATGTAGCGTATGACCAGTAAATGTAGCAGGGTTTTGTTTCTGAATGACATGAACTTGTAAATAACTGTTGTGCTTCAGATAAACAGTGTTCAGCGTCGTGCTGGAAAGCTCATAGCACAAACTGAAGCGCAGCAGCTGTCACACACTCCAGCAGTCCTGCCTTAGTTAACTCGTCTTACTGATGATGATTTTTTCCAGTTGTCATCTATTTCAAGAGATTTGATTTTGCATATATATTCCATTGGTAGGTAGTATATTAATGGTGCAGTGCCAAAACTGGAATGTGATATAGCAGTATGTTTACTTAACTGTAATATAAAAGGATTATTTTTTCTACTAAAAGGAGTAAGAAAATATTTTCTGTCTATAGATATTCCAAATTAAACAATGGTGTGTTTTGAATTTTGATCAATGTGAGCAAGGCCACATAAGTTTTACACCAGGAAAGATTACCAAGAATATACTTAATAATGCAATGAAGAAAAAACTTATTGCTTTGGTAATAAGAAAACTGTAAAATCTTTCTAAAGCTTTACTCTGTGTACATGTGTCTTGAGAACATGAAATATATTACTGTGTAATTAAGGCTTTACCTTAAGTCCAAGTGTGTAGGAAAGAAGAAAATTATAACAAACTTTAGAAATTACCGAACTCGGTGGATGCAAAGTCTTCGTGTTCAAACTAAATAAAGATCTTTGGCACCTTAAGGCAGGTACCAACTTAACCTGCTTAAGAATAGGACACAGGCACAGTGTCCTGGGGGGAAGAGGTATAGCTGGCCTAGATGTGGGCCAACAAGTGCTCTCGGGGGTTCCCGTGTTGTTTCAGGAGCTGGAGTTATGAACGATCCTGGCACTGAGTCCCAAGCCTGGCATGCAGATGCTGAGATCTGGGTCAGCAGATAGCTGGGTCATCCCTTGGGAGGAGTGCTGAGCGACTCAGCGCGGGGAGGTGGTTCACCCACCTTTCAGGCTTCGTAAATAGTATGTATTGAAATGGCACTTGCTGCTTTCCATAGTGGAGAACTAAAACCCATTGGAGGTACTGGTCTAAAAAAAGAATAAAAGGAGGTCAGGTCTCTACTGTTCTTATTTAAAAATGAAAAGCAGGGAAAGATAGTGTAAACAAAGATATTATTCATAAGAAATAGGGAGGGAAGGCGGCATTCAAGCTACATTTCCCAGAGGTATTTAAATACCTAGTTCTCACAAAAATTCTGTGTTAGGCACCAATATAAAATACCCGGGAGAATATGGACAATATTGATCAAATCAATTAGCTTCTTTTATGTTGCTTCTCCCTTAAACATTCCTTAGAAGGTAGCCTTTTTTAGTTGCATACTTCAGTCTGTAGCACTCAGAAGACTAATCTTTTCTCGAGCTTTAATATGCTTTCAAACAGACAACAAATGAAAAAAATGTGCCCCAACTTCTTTCAGCTAGAAAACTGTAACTACTTACAGTTTTTGCAGCTACAAAACAACGTTCGCACACATTCAATACTTTTATAGGAGGATGATAGCAGCTGGTAAAGGTGGATACATGTAAATGAAGTAAAAGGTTTCCTTTTATCTATTTTTCATTATCTGATTTATTTAAAATAATTTATTGAGGGAGGAAAATAATGAATTGCAATAATGCATTTTCTCAAAACAGAATGAAAAAGCTTCAGTCAAATTCACGTTAAGCTTTGGAAATAAGTGATGCTGAAACCCATTCATTGTGGGTTTAAGGTAGGGCTTTGTCTTGAACCTCCATTCTTTTCCAAATATTCTGGGAACAGAATAATAATATTACAACAGATTGTGAGAGCCTGTAATCAACAGGTCAGAAAGCCACTTTTAGATGGTAAAATTTAGGGTTGACATAGAGCATTGTTTTGTCAGTTTAACAAGGGGATGACTTCCAGAGAGGAAAGCTCAGCTTGAGCTTCTTTACTATTACTTATATTTCACTAACACACAGTTTTGATGATTTTAAAAGCAGAAAGAAACAGCAATTTTTTTGTGTTTAAATGGACTGCCTATAATAAACCTATAATTACCTATAACACATTTCAATAATTCCCCCTTACTGTGTTTTTGAACAGTAAACGATAGTGTACGGTGTAGACTTGGGTAATTGTTGACGGTGGTTTTCTTGATTCCACTGTATACTTCTGTTTTGGTATAATCCACGCTTGATTGCCACGAAGAGTGAAATTACTAATCAGCAAAATGTTGCTCTGAATTATCACCTTCTGATAGCAAGGTGCTGGAGTTGAACAGAGGAATGAAAGGATCTGTGGGGTGGCTTTATTAATTTTATTTGCATCATAAAAAGTAAACTATATTTGGGTGGGCTGCTCAGTTTTGTAGCAGAATGAGCAATGAATGTAAGAGTTCTTAGCACAAACGAAACTGAAATTAGGGGGCCACAGAACCTTCCATCCATGCAAATAAATCACATCAACATATGTAATGTTTAATCACTTGCCACATTACATTGCACAGGATAATATCTGGAAGATAGAAAAGATCTTTCTTATATTCACTGCTGCCTCCACAGATAGTTTCTCTGCATGTGCAAAAGGTTTCCTTGCGTTTTCTGGTAGAAGAGCAGAAAAGGGGACATTAGTGAAATGATGCTGATACTGATTGCAGCTGCTAAGCGGTATTGAGAAGGGCATGTAGGGGGACCTTCTGAAACCTCAGTGATTTCTTGAGTCTGTTAATTCCTCTCTGTCATCCACTGTTCATACCCAGAATTCACTGTCCGATGTGACTGCATTTTCAATGAACCTTTTGCCAGTTGTCCACTGCTATCTGTCTGTAGGAAGACTTCTTGAAGCTGCTTCTAGCTACAATACGTTGACTCATTGAGTGTGACTCCTAACTGTGCTTATGCATGAAAAATGAATGTTTGACCCTAAATTCTATGGTTATGTTTCTATGCAGTGTTGAGTTATACATTTAATGATAAAATAAATGTTGGGTCTAGTTTATTCACCATACTAAGGCAGTAACATCAGTTATAATTCTTTAAAAAAGAATCAGTTTGTTGCACTGTGTTTATTTTCTCTGTGCCTGTCACAGAAACTATTGTCAAAGTCAGGCCCACATAAAAGCCCTTGGGCACAGTTCCTGTCATTTGGAAATAGTCATTATTTCTTCTAATGCTTTACAATGAGTGATGAAATGGTTGGAAATAACACAAAAGGGGGCTTTTGAATCGTCTGAAACTGTTTATTATATCTTGGCATTTAGTATTTAAAATTGCTTCCTGAATTACTGAAGGCATTAAATGTGGTGCAAATGCATTTCATGTGCCTGTATTTCTCAAGAAGGAACATTAGAAGTAAAACAGAGATGGTTTTGTAACTCTTTGGGAATTTGAAGGATTAGGGAGAGGAGAATTTCTTGCATTATTTATCATGTAAGAAGCAATTACATAAAGTATTTTTAAGTAGTGATAAAGAAGTGGTGTTGGAATAAAATGATGCTCCTCAGAAGTTTTGTTTTTAGTGGAAACAGTATGCCTTTAGGAATGCAGTGGGAGTTTTTTTGCCCTAATCTGACTTAATTATGTCTTTGAGATTTTGCTTTCACTGGGTGAATTTCTCAGGGTCTTTTGTTGCTGAGTAGAATTACTATTACGTGGTGCAAAGTATCAGGCATGTTATATTTTCAGGCTGTTGATTTGCAAGTGAGATCATGAAAGAAATACGTGTTTTCAGCATGATGCTTTTAAAAATCTGACTCCCTCACTGTACTTTTCAAGTGCATGTTATTAATTCATCTTTAGCTGAATGCTCTCTGCCCTCAAGCAAAAGCAATGGAGCTTGCAAACCTCTCAGTTACTCTGCTAGTTGCATCCCAGATTCTGCAGCATAGGCTAGAGCTGATATGGGACCCTTGTGTCATGCTGTGTCTCAGCAGGGCGTCATTATTCTGTTCAGGACACTATGAAACCGAGCAGGCTGTGGTTCAGCTGAATCCTGAGATCAGAGGAATGCAGGTGGTATGTGTGCACATAAGCAAAAGCAAAACAATAGAAAAGGAGAAGGCTAAGTATCTGAGGATGCTTTCCGGTACCCCTTGTTGACAGGTGATTTCTTCAAGAACAGTAGTTAATTTTAGGTAGTCAAAATAAAGATAAATTGTTTTTGTCTGTTTATTTTGCTAGCCCTCTCTGAATAATGTTACTAATCTATAATGGGTGCATAACAACAAAATGGGTTGCAACAAAAATGGAATCAAATGTTTGTCTTGTTCTAGCTTGTCAAAGACTCACTTCACCCTGAATATAAAAAAAAAATAATCATGGAAAAGTAAAGCCTTATGACTTTATGATTTTGACTCTGATATTCTGCTTCCTGTACCTTCCCACATTTTGTTGTCTGTTTCCTGAAGGTAATACATCACACATGCATTAAGAAATGATTAAGGGTGATTCATATCTTCATGTTTCATTGAAACATTTCTTTTGGTCCAGTTCTATCCAGTATTTTCACTGGGTAATAGAGAGTTTTAGTAGGTTTTGTATTTAATTTATTTTTAATCATAATTTTTCAGGCTACTTTAATGGTCTTTTAATTCATAAGCAGTTACTTCTGCTGATGGGAGAATCCATTGAAGATTGGGTTCTAATTTCAGCAACAGTCATAAAAATGCTGTCATAAAATACAGCTGACTGTCATAAAATACAGCTGAAGCAAGTAAGTTGAAGGGTAGAATTCTGAGGTGTGACATGGTATTATAAAAAGTGCAGTAGCATCTCTCATATGTGTCACAGCATGGTGTTTCTTTCCCTTTTTTAATGTTGTCAGCTCTGGGAAAAAAATGACATTTGACACAGAGCACCATAGTTTAGAAAGTAGCATAGTTCCCTTTTTATTTTTCTCTTTGGTTAATTTTTTTCTAGTAACTTATTGTTGCCAGTCTAAAAACCAGCTAGTTAAAACATTTACCCCTTTATAAATATCCAAGTAAGGAGGCAAAGGAAGGGTACTTGTTTGTATTGTGACAAACGCGGCTCCAAAGAAACCTTCCCGACCCCAAGAAGTGATAAAAGATTGTGCCTTTTTGGATTGCAAAGCAATCTTTTGAGAAAACTGTGTGATAATATTTACCCTGACAATTTGGTTCCTGAAGAGCCACAGTACTGCAAAATACCTCCTGTACTCAGATGCCATGTATTTCCCAGCTTTAGAACACAATTTCCTGGATTTAAAAATAACTGCTGACAGATCTGTGGGGAAATCTGCTTTGGCAAGGCACAGCAGTCACCAATTTACTTACTAACATAGTTAACAAATGTAAATTTATTGTATGGTAAGGAAAAAAACCCTCTAGGTAAAAAATGACATGAAAACACTTGTTTTGCAACTGAGGCAGGCAGTGGTTTTGAAGCTTATTAAACATAATTATTTTAAATTCTTTTGAATTCTTTTCAAGCCTTTCAGAAAAGATGGACCATTACAAAATAAGATTGAATTATGTCAAATGAGATGTTATCTTCCAGATAGGATGATGCAATGGTATTCTGTATGTTCAAAGAAAGGGATTTTAAGGATTTAAGGAAATGACGGGAAATCTGGTCTCTTTTTCCAGTCTGCTCTGATTTGTTTGCCATTGCAGACAACACTTTAATATGAACTCCTACTAAGTAAAGACAATTTAAACTTTGGTGTTAAGTTACTCAGAAGAAGCTTTTGTAATAATAAAACAAAATAATTAAAATAACTTTTGTAAGATATTAATGCAACTGTAAACAGAGATATGGATCCATGGAAATACAATTACCTGAATTCTCACTATGATGAAATATCAAAGTGTGATCATATGAAGTATCATGTGGATATTTTTATTTTTTATATTTTATATTTTTATATATTAAGTTTTATATTTTAGTAAGATATTTCAGGGTGCTTGTCCTTGCCACCATTTATATAAGGTCTGTACAACTTTGTCAGTTATGTCTTGTTTTATTAATGTAGAATAATTTTAATGTTTCACTTAGCAGTGCTGTTCAGGAAAGCTTTCCAAATTTCAAATATTGAAATGACTTTATAACTTAATCGTGTATTTTAAATCCTGAGCTTGTTTACCCTACTTCTCACCCTATTGGGCTTAATAATTTTGTAAGGTTTAGACAACCCTTGGAGAATTCTAAGGCTGCACATTCTCCGTGAAAATGTATGCTGTTTAATTAATCGCTTAATTAAACGATTATTAATTCATAGGACGAATTTATTAATGCTTTCTCAGAGGACTGAAAAGGTGCTCCAGCCAAATGTTCTGAATTTTTTCACTATAGGTGATGTTAGAATAAAAATCAATGCTCCTAAATGGGTTTTTACTACTTGGGCAAAAGTTTCCTTTCAGTATTGACAAGCTGTAATTATAGTTTTATATTATTAATGTAACATACATATGTGACTGATAAGCTGCTAATAGTCTTTTTAAATCTCCTGCTACTTGGATGCTTTCTCCTGCAGCCTTATGAGAACCATGCTAAAAAAGGGGTGAAGTAAATGCTGTCTTGGTAACACAATACTGGTGTAGCCAAGAGGGACACATGCGTTGTTGTCTGTCTTTCCCTTTACTCCTACTTAAATTTAGGCTCGGGGTGGTGGACCCTCAGGTGTGTACAGTCCAAGGACATTCCAGTAGGACTCAGTGTTGTGTGTGTTGGTGAAACGCTGCCTTCCCTGAGGGGCAGGAGGACTTATGCTGGGGACTAAGTGCTTTTAGTGGTATTTTGGTTTTGGAAGTTCCATTTCCACCGTCGAAATCTTTGTGCTGTACACTTCTTGGGATGCTTGGCCATGGCAGAATGATTACGCAAAGTCTTTTGGTGTCCCCCCATGGTGCCACCTCCTGATCTATGCACATTTGCTGTCTCTGCGTTTGTCCTTACATGTACCACAGGCAGCCTGTGACCTTGTCAGGGCACTGACAGAAATGCGCACCAGGCTTAGTGGCGTCTGCGAAGCTGTGAAGGGACATCTTGGAAGATGGGCCAGAAAAGCATCTGGGCTGCTCCTGTAGTACAGCTTGCAGGTGGTATTTAACCCAGCATTTCTTAAATTCATCTTTGACGTGCTACTGGGGAGGCTGCCCACTTAAACTCTGTCTGACCTACACAATATGGTAGTTGATGGTAAATGTGACAGTGTACTGGGAGATACTGCATTATTTTCCATGACCTAAAGACTTAGCCAAGTATTTTAGTATGAATATCATCTAATTTAAGATATGTCCCAAAGCAGTGTCAAGACCTATTTAACTGGCTGTGCACATGAACAGGTTCTATTTTTGAAAGTCAAATGTTATATCTGACTATTTCAGTTTCAGATAAAAAAAATAAATGTCTTCACATCAGCAAAAAGGTAATATGGCTTTCATTGAGTTTGCTGAAGAGTCTTTCTGTAAAAATCAAGGAGTGAAAGGAACCATTGGAAAGTTCTAAGTATTTTTTTTTCATTAAATATTCTCTTAATCTTTATTATGTGAAAATGAAGAAGCGCTAGAATCAAACTTTAGATACCAATAATTCTTTTCTCTTGCTTTACCCCTTTTATTGGCTCCTATCCAAAATATTATTTTCTGATTTTCTTTAGGCTCTAGCTTTTCTTATCCCAAATGTTTTTTATTGCTTATTGCTGAACACTTTTGTGAGGTATGCTGTATCTCTGAGATAAAAATGAATTGTCTATTTCTTGAAGGCATGGCATTGATTTGTATGATAAGATTCATATTTTCTGCTTTGAAGTGGAAAGCTTTAAAAAGGTATTGATGGCACCAAGAAAAGGTTCCTCTCAGTTTACCTCAACTAGAAATGCTGCTGAATATTATCATTGCTATGTTTTAAGTTATTTGAGATTTCCTTTACAGCAGTGTTATACCATTAGTTATTACACGTCCAACACACAAACTCTAAAAATGTACAATGAGACTTAGCTCCTTCTACCTGAGTCTTTATTTTAAGACACGTTACAGTGTTTTCTTATGTGGGTTAATACAGACAACTGCATAGAAAATAATTCAATATTAATGCAAAATTTCTGCTTCAAAAACGTTTATGGCAGTACTAGAGTTATTTTAAGATGAGATTCAATGTGTCAACATTACAAGAAGAGAAGGAAAAAAGATGGTAATGTCATGAAGACTTCATGGCTGAAAAGGGTGATATTTTGGAAGACCGGTGATACATGTTGACTTTCAAATGAAATACAATATCTGGAAAAAAAAAAAAAAAAACCAAACCACCCAGCTCTCAACTTACAAAAGATTTGTTGGATTGGAATGTGAAACTAGTGAAAGCATAGTAAGGGTCAATGCTCAGTTTCCATAACTGTTAAGTTTGCCTGCTTGAGCACTACCTCCGTCTTCATGTGTCAGACACAATCTTTAAATTTCATTTTTTCCAGTGCGTAAGTTAATTTACATCACAGAAATGGGCAATCTAATTTCAGTGAAAGATGTTCTGAGAATTCCATGCAATACTGAAAAAACCCAGATTCATAAGTTAGAATGTGATTACATATTAATTGGAAAATATTTTAAAATAAAGATTTACCTGTAAGACAATTACATTAATTTATTAGAAGAAATAATTAATTACTTTTATTAGAATAAATAATGAGGCTTATAGAAAGGGATATGTAGAATAATGTCATCAATGGCCTTCCATTATTTCCCCAAGGCAAACTTCTACATGCACTGCATATGTCTGATCTGCATTGCAGGTTTCTATTACATATTCTGCTCTTGTTCCATGTTTGGGATTCCCAGGGATCTGCAGCATTGATCACAGAAGATGCTTTTGCCTTAAATGTTGGGAGTGTTCCTGTATTTTAAATAAATAATAGTAAAAGGGAATAAAATGTAAAGTTAATGTACTAGGACAGCAGACTACATAGACTGTCATATCTCTTTGTCACTATTTTTGCTGCAACGTTTTACTAAAGCCAAACAGCCTGCACTTGATATATAGATTTAGGTCAATGAAAATATATTCCAAAACAAGTATGACAAAAATAAAGGAAAGATTAAAGAAATGTGAAAGTAAGAGCCTGGGTGATCCTGTTGTTTCCTTCCCCATCTTAACAACCCCCCACCCTCACAAATCCTTTTTTTTTTTTTTTTTTTAATGTTCTCTTGAGCTTTGCTGACTGCTTCATGTTAATATCAAGTGGAACTTCAAGGAACTGGAAATGAGAGTTAGTGGGAAATAATGAATAAAAATCTTAACTGTTAAATGCTTCTAAGCTTTTATTTATAGGGGAATTAAGCTAGTAATCAAAGCCAACAGAAAGATTTTCAAAGCAGTAAAACTGTCATGAGGGCACTGTAATGAATGTGCCATGTAGGGGGTGTTAAGGCTGCAGTGGCCCACCAGTTACTTTTGGAACAGTATTTCTTTGGGTCAATTACTCTGTTACTTGTGTTTGAATTGCAATGAAATTGACACTGAGAGCTCAGCTAAAACGTTACAGGTGTGGCAGCAATACAGCAGCAACTGTTTGGTATAAGTGGTGCTGGTGGGCTAGAAACTGGATGAGTTTGAGAGTAATAGGTGCTGTTGTGTCCTCTTAACAAGTGTTATTTGGATGATTATTTTATCAAAGACGTTGTAAAATTTTCATTCTGGCTAGAATATGTTCCTTCCTTGCATAAAGCTTCCATGTTTTCGGTGTTCACTAAACTTACCTGACTGGAAAGGGAAGGCTTGGTGTTTCCTTTACTCTCATCCATCGCTGTTTGTCAGGTTGAATTGTGAGCAGCAAAGGGTAATGACAGCAAGAGAAGTGAATAGCAGAAGAGCACCAGCCTATTTTCTTAACAAGCATACGTTTTTTCTGAGAGGAAGAGTTGTGTCAACAGCTGCTGGGTATTGGTCATGTCTCAGCTCAACGACCGTCTCCAGTGATGCCTTGAACAGTCTTTAGCCACCAATGGGCCAAAGTGTTTTTCAGCAGCCAAATGTGTCCGAATCGATCGAAAGGCCAGTTATCTCTGTAACAGCACGCATGGGTATGCAGCACTGCTATTAATCATGCTTATCCCCTTGCATGGTGTTATCCCGACTGCCACCATGTGTCACAGACCAAGAAAACAAGTCAGTGTTTTGCACTCAAAGCTAAAACGTTCAAGGATGATTTATTAGCACTTCTCTGTTAGTTTTCTCTCTCAATGTGTAATATTCTATGGTAATGGGCAGATATGAACGTAGCACACATAAACCAGAAAGCTTTGGTTTAAAAGCAGATCAACTTTCTTTGTAGCTTAATTTCAGGGCTGGCGTAGGTGCTGAGCTCTTTTAGCTGAGTGTGTTTGTGAAGGTTGCTGTGAAAGCTCTGGTGCTCCATCTATGTTCCTTTTAGTATCCAAGCTAGGGAAAGTTGCCTTGGGATGTATGTAACATAGGCTCGCATCTTCAGAACATACCGCAGTTGTTAACTTTGAGTTTTGCTATTCTGTTTTCAGTGTCTAGCACAGTAGTTATCAGAGACACAGACAGACAACATAGAAATTCTTTTTCTCTAAGAAAGACACAATGGAGGATTTAAAATATTCAAATAAAATGCTTTTTCTGTCTATACAAAATGATGTTCTATTAAGTGATAGTCTTCTAAAGTTTATCTGCAGTAATGTTTTTTTTACTTTAGGCACAAGACTGCACTTATTTTTCAGTGCTGACATTTATCCTGCTAGGTATTAAAAATGTTTACGTGGCTACAAGTGATGAATTGATAAAATACAGAGATTAAAGTCACTTCTGCATATCACACATAAGTAGATATCTTTGAAAGCTTAAAAAGAGAAGTGCTTTTTTAACCCTATGGAGATTTTTCTAGAATCAAGCACATTAAATGAGCAAAGTCATGCCATCACAAATAAAGTTATAATAAAATTTCAGATAGAAGCTTGAGAGCTTGGACACAACAGCTGTATTTTGAAAGGTAAAACTTTAATATGTAATACCAATATTTGATAATTTCTTGGAAATTATAAAATCTGTTAACTAGTAGGCTAAGGCATTAGCAATAACTTAAAATATTTTAAAATGTTGTATGAAGGAAATATCACAGTGTGGTCACCAGTAGCTTATTAAAGAATACTGCAGCTATTGCAGCTGTTCCACAACTGACTACATTACAAGCCTGAGTCTTTGATTTTGTGTAGTAATGTAACCTGTGTTACCTTTCTTCCCCATATTTGTCAGACAGACTTATACCAATAACTGGGTATATCAGGAGACTTATGGTAAATTAAATAGTGTTATAATTTAAACAGCTTTTTGTGCTATTTATAATCTTTAACATGTGTTACTCTCTGACCAGTGTAATCTCTGCAAAAATACCGCAGTTGGTTCATAACAGCTCTCTTTGGCACCACATGGGTCACTTCATAAATATTCCAAGCTGTGGTCCAAAGGGGAAAAAGACTTGGAAAAAAACTCTATTGAAATTTATGTGAAAATAACCAGATGAAACCTGGTTTCATAACTAGTAAACATCTTGGATCTATCATGACAGAGCTTGACTTTTATGTTTACAATAAAAAGTTCCATAATAAAAATGGAAAGGTACTGTTTACTATGTCTTAATACATTTAGCCTTAAATTTGATATTCAGAGCTGGGTGATCGCTTTTCCATAACTTTTGCAACAAATCTGTAATAAACCTAAAAAATATGCCGATGCTGCTGCTGCTTGAGGCACAATGCAGAAAATGGTGAGCTACTCTCCCACTCAGTTTAAACAGGATGCAGCTGGCTTATTAAGAAAATAAGTTATGTAGCAATAAAAGGGGAATCAAAAGTCACAGACTTGCGGAATTGTTTTAAGTTTGTCTCTGTTACTTTCTATCATTTTGGCAAAATGAAACCCAGGCTATTTGCAGCTCATTGATGGATAAAGCTTCTATATTTGCCTGTAACACAAATATTCTTGCAGATAATGCACCTTGTATTTCCAGTAGTAAACCTGACTTTTTATTTCAATTAGGTTTGATAGGAAAGCAAGAACAGGGAACTAATTTTGCTCCCACCACAATGAGGGGCTACATTTCCCTCTCTTGGGCAGGAATGGGTTCTAACCCCAGTGCAATGCTTGTGTAGTGCAATTGGCCCTTAACGAAAACTTAGCCACTTTCAGAGGTTCACCTTCCTCCCAGTAAGCAAAACTTTTGCAATACCAATCCAAACAGGCAACAAAATTATCTGCAAGCAACATATTTTCAGACTGCAGTTAAACACATACCTAAATATCAATACTATCACACAATACAAAATCCATTAATGCAAAGACCCTTTTAATTTTTTTGTGATTAGCTCTTAATTATGCAGATGAAATTAAAGACATAATTCAGATGAATCTTTATTTATTTAGCTAGAACATGCACTCACAATTGACAATATGCAGAACTCTGTTACTATAGTTACCATTAAATGAGACTGAGCAATCTGTCAAAGACAAATTTACGACAATCACTGCTGTAATAAATCTGCATTAAAAAATCAACACTAAATTTTGAAGTTATGCCATCTTACAAGAAATACCTAGTCTTTAATGCTTTTGGTATTTAAAGGTATCGGATGATTCTTAAGGGACCGAGTGTAAAAATTGTTATTCTTACAGCCTGAACAGAAGGAAAAGTAACACTTTGTCCTAGGCTTTCCCAGTTTAGGCAAGTAATTACCGAGGCTCAGTCTTATAATTATGCATTAAAATAAAGAGTTAAATTCAGGTTTGCTGTGATCGCATTGAAGTCATATAGCTATGCCTTGGCTTCAGAAGTACAGACTGTCTGGGCAAGACTTGCTATACAACTATGTTTAACATTGGCTTTTAGTATGTCTCCTTCAGGGCTTGATAGTTTTGGATTTTGATGTGAAAAAAATTATGCTTTTGTCCCTGAATGACCTGAACAGCACCTAGGTGCATTATAATGAACTGGAGTCCAACTCAGGTGTGCCCTAAGCTCATAAATGCTTGGTGCTGTATGATTTTACAGCCCTCAAGTATATTTTGTGATTAGAAGAAAATGTTGACACAGTGAGGAAAACGAGGAAAATTGAACCCTAGTAAGCTTTAACTCAGGTAATCACAGACTTCATTGTTGTGTTTTGGGTTTTTTTTTTTTTTTTTTTGGGGGGGGGGGGCTTTTTTTTGTTCTATGGTTAGTATTATTTTTTAATGAATAAGGAGTATTATTAGCAGTGAGTTTGTTACATGCCGTCACAGATGTGCTTTTCTTCTCTTTCATTTTTGATAGCAGAGTTTCAAGGTTTTTTTCCCCCTTCTCAAATAAGGACATAAGTCTTCTGCTGTCATACTTGCTTTCTACCCTCCCAGCATCTATCCCTGCAGGGCAGTCCCACTTCATTTTCTCCTCCTCTTGCCCCACAGATGGTTACCTGTTGCCCTCCTGCCTCCACCTCACCAGGGTGGTCACTGTTTTGCTTCTGACTTTTTTTCAGAAGCTCAGAGATTATTACTGATGACATTTCTGCAGCTGCGGGAAGAACAGCCTGGGGAAGGACTGAGAGAGTTGATCTGACTCTCCCCAGTGGTGGGCTGTTGAGGGAATCACCTGGAACAATTTACCAGCAATACCGATAAACGCAGCTTTCAGTGAGATTGAATGTGTCACTACAATTTCTTTATATTCCCTTGATTTTCTAGCTAAGGTACAAAAAAAAAAAGTTCAAAAACATGGTAAACCAGCTGTATCTACAAAATACTAGCAGTGTCTATTAACGACTTATAATGAATATTTCAACTTTCTGGCTCTGAAGCACAAATGATGCCAGATACTTTTGATGGTGAAGAACTGGAGTATTTCAAGTGGTAGCTTTTTCAAGCAGTAACTTAGTTTTGATATAGTTTAATGAAGAGAGATTTATGCAAGACCCACAATATTGCATGATGTTTTTAACACAAGAAGTTATCTGACTATAAACACTGCTGTCAGACTGCTCAAATACTTATAAAAGCCACTGCGGCAGAGCAATAATAATCGAAAAGCAGCAGAGTACATCTGGTGGAGACTGAGGTTATAGAAATTTTTAGTTTGTTTCTGCACAGGTTCTAGAAAAAAATGACCACTTAAGTTAAGCAAGAAGAAAATGGGAATGTAGAACAAAAAAAAAAAAAATTGAATATTCACATCTATGAAAAAATAGTTATGCTATACAAAATGGAAGTGACAGAAATAAAAAAAAGGACTTATGCTGTAAACAGGAAGCAAAGTGTGTCACTTGGCTTTTCCAGCTGCTTCTTCCATTGAGCTTTTGGGGAAACCTTTACGAAGTGAGTTTTTCAGAAGTCATAGCTGCTATGCGAGGAAGAGGATTGTGATTATTTTCCTTATAGAAACAAAGTTGTGATGCACAAAACTGACTTGCAGTCTTGCTATGTTATCCTTTAATAATAAAATTTACAAAATCCCCACCTAGAGAAGTCATTTTAAACTCAACTTGTTAATAATAATGTCAGTATTTAATCCTTTAAAAATCCTTCAAATGTTACACATTTGAACTTGAGAAACAGTTAAAAAGAATGGAAGGTCAATCCTTACTATGTTACAATTACTCTATTTACTTAAAACAGACATGTTACAAACGTAACTTCCCCTTAGAAGTCTTAACTGAAATCAAGAAGATTTAGTCTAAGGGTTACCCATTCTGATTTTTTCCTTGGATGTGGTATGTTTTTATGCCAGTTTTGCCCAAATGACTCTCTCTGATCTTCATTCTTTTCATGGCAAAACTGCATACTCAACATATCAAATAATTTGAAAAACTAACACTGTTGCTTACATTGGATTTTTTGTCACCTATTTTAGCCTGTGTACTAACTGTCAACAAAAGGATCCTGACAAAAATGTTGTCATTTAGATATACCACAGGTATATGAAGGTATTTTGGGAGGCAGTCTTAAAGCTCACAGTCAGAAGCACTAGGTGGTGTATTTATAGCAGACGTGATTCCTCTGATTTTGAGGGAAGCTCCCTGGTAAAGAGGAGCACTCCAGCTGGCTGTGAAATGTTCATTACCCTGCAAGCCTTAGCTCTGACTTTTTATTACTGCTGAAAATCCAGACCACAAAAATAAACAACAAAACCAGAAAATAATTTCTTTTTTTTTGTCTAGAAACTGGGTCAGAATCACACAGACGGTGTTCACCCATCTTCTGTTTCTTATTATTCCTATTTTTGGTTTATTCCTTGTTGCATTCGATACAAAATTATATATTTTAGTAGTCATTTAGTAATAGGGCTAACACCTGACACCAGACTTTTTATTATTTTTATTCTTTTTCCAGAGGGAAAGTACAATGAATTGTTTTGTTTTGATAGTGTTTTCATTTGCCGTTTCCTTTGGCAGATGTTGTGATTTATGTTTCTGTGGTCTGTATTGTGGAGGAGGCAGCACTTCAAGAGAACAAACCTTGCACTTGGGATATAGGTCATAGTGCCTCGTTTGCAATAAGGGAATTCGCTCTGTTGTCTTGGCCCTTTCTTGGGGAAGTATCTTTTCTGTGTGAAAGGTTTTCTGCATCCGAGGAGTGGAGTTGTTAGTCATGGGCTCATGAGATTTTTTTAGCATATTTGTTTTTCTCATTCTGCTCAAGATTATGGCAAAGTAAGCCTTCACTGATACCTTCTGGTTTATGTGTAATCAACATTCTGAAAAGAAGAACAAAAAATGTCAATTGAACATTTATTATTTGTTTTTGAGTAAAACATCTTAGCTGGAGAAATCACATAGTTGAACAAATGGGTGTGGAATATTTGGGAACAAATTCAACCGTGTTGATGTTTACATTGTAAATTTACCTGGAGTAAAGAATATATTTGCCTTCCAAAGGTCAAATGGGGCAGAATGCTGCCAGCTGCGTGGTTGCACAGGTGTGTGTTTATTGCTGCCCGTGCAGTCCTTGGGTGTTAGATAAGGTGCCCTTGGTGCAGCGCTCTGTGAGCTGACCTTCGCACCTTGGACACCTCCTGCTTCAGGCTCTGTTTGGCTGTTACTGCCCCAAGGACCAGGCTGGTAGGAGCAAGCTGAAAGGTGCTCTGGTGCTCCAGGTTTCATCTCTAATGCGTTCTGATTTTACGGTGTGACACAATATTCAGGGAAGGTGCTTTTGGAGAGCAGAAATTGTGAACTTTGCATGAAAAGTGCCCACACAAATTGAAACTGTATAAAAAAAAAAAATAATCCTGCAAATCTAAGTGGTCTTGAGCAATTATTAATTTTACTGGTGTTTGAGAGATCTGTATTTGCTAGTAATCTATTTGTATTTGTGACTATATGTGACAACTGAAATAATTGTGAAATCACATGTGTATTGCAGCATGTCCTGGTAGGGTTTTTGAGCTCTTGTACTTGCCATATAACAGACAACTTACATGTGTGGTTTCATTACATTTCAAATAGTAAGGCTTGGTATTTGGTCTTATATTTTTTTCATTTTATAGGAATTTTGGGGTTTAAAAATTAAGACGACATGGGAAAACATAATTTTCACATCAAATTTATAATGTAATTTAAAAAAGCCATAAGGTTCTTTCCACCCAACACTTTTCCATATTGCCATTTCTGGACAATCTCATCTTTTGGGGGATTTTTTCTTCCATCGGCTTTATCGATAAAAAGCATTATCGCGTTTAAAGGAGATATAAATTGCTATCTACTGAATTATGTTATGCATTTAAGCGGGATTAGGTATCCATACTGCTTCTGTCAAATTCACAGGTTTCGAAATGTGAAGTAAAGTACATTTTCTGCACTTGTGACCTTGAGCAACAGTAAAAGTAAATTTGATGTAAAGAGAAATATTCCTCGGACGCATTATGCAGAAATGCCAAAAGGACATTGAATACAAATGAGAAAATTATTGCAGGTAAGTGTATACAGATGTACAGAGAATAAAATATTTGCATTATTCACTTTGAACAACAGAAACAAGTTGTGTAGGGCTGGATAGGCCTTTTAGGTCACAGAATCCTGTCCCTTTCTCTGCTGCATGCAAATGCATTATAAACTCGTTAGCTGTATTTATGAGACCCCTGATTTTGAGTCACAGCACACCTTCACTTCTTCACAGGTAAGGCGTTTCAAAGATGGAATGCTCTAACGAAAATGCCCGGGATGTTGTATAGATGTAGTACTGTACAACTCCTCCTTCCCCCAGGCATATGGAAAATTGCATGCTTTGGAGAATTAAGTATGCTTTGATATGTGGGAAACGGCATGAAGGGGACCGGATCCCACCAGATGAAATAGGAGTATATAGAATATTTAAGCATGGACAACAAGCCATATAAAAATACTGTAGAAAACATTTATTTTCTCTGATAACAGAAATATAAGTTTCTGAACTTGAAGTTGAACTCTATTACGTGCTGGTGAAGAAAGGCTCATCCCTCTGCATAATGGTGTACCGAATTAAAGTGACATGCGTATTGTTACCCCAAAACCTTCCTTGCTAGCAGAGGTCACAGCTGGGGGTAAGTTCCAACAGGTTATGGAATGACCCTGCCAGTGCTTTAGTGACCTGTGCCAGAGAAGTGTGATGAAAAAGAATATCAAATCACACTGACATATCACTGGTTTATTATGCTAATGTCTGCCTTCACTGAACAGCTCTCCAGAATCTGACATTTACCCAGCATTCCCACAGGATGCTCATTACTATGTTAGCTGGCCTGTATCTGAAATATGAAGGGGTTCATTAATTTTTTTTAAAGATATCTCTGGAGCTGCTTTGCACCCCACTTTATGAAGAAAAGTGTTCCAAACATCAAAGTCTTCTGTGGATTGAAGTTTTCTAGCAAGCTCTCTTTTCTAACGTTGTTTCACTTATCAGTAATGACCTAAAAGTGCCTGCTAAGGATGCTGCCGTAGCACAGTCTCATGAGTGGAAACAGTTGTGGCTTTGCCACTTCTTGTTAGAAAGAGGAATACCTGCTAGGGACTGAGTAGTGGCAATTTTTTATGTTATTATTTTATAATTGAAGAATGGAAAGAACTACACTTGTTTAACTGTGAATTATCATTGTACTTTATGAATTCTTTTGTCATGGATGAAAATCTTCACAGAAAACTAAATCTTCAAAGCTTGTTGTCCTGGAGATTTGTTATGCTTCTACAGGGGAAGATAAAAATAATTTGAAAAGCAGAAAAACTTGACAGTCTACACATGCACATAATTGCCTTAAGACTCAAATTTCACCCTGTGCTTCCAGGGTTATTTGAGCTGGGGGTTATTGTGTTGAGTTTGGCTTTTCCTTTTAGAGCAATTATATTTTAGGCATGCTGTTAATACTTGCTTTTTAAAGGATTAAATTCAAGCTGCAGTTGAAGGGGTGAAAGTCACCGGGCCTCTTTTTCCCACATTCAATTAATTAGAATTGAACCCTGAGGGTAAAACTTATTAATGAAATGTAAATGTAAAATTATGCTACCCTGGATAAACAAATGTGCTGTGCCAAGAAATCCATTAGCTGAGTTTCTTATTTTCTACTTAAACCCTTGCTATTCAGGGGACATCAGGAGGGCAGCAGACAGGCAGAGGAATCTGAATTACAATACTGTAGTTTCCAGCTCTCATTTTGTAACCTCATCCTGTTTTCCCATAATTTTGATTACATTTCCTTCAGTGTTTTTAGGAGATACTAAAGATGAGATGAGGAAATGAGCAAAGACACAAGCCCATGAGGGTTTGGATAAATGACAGAGTATCCTACTTATTTTGATCTGCGCCATTCTTTTTCCAAGACAGTCTAACCCGTCAAACATTCCAAGGCTCAATACATCGGAACATATAGCAGTGTTAACGTAGGATAAATCTGAGTACATGACCCTGACAAAAAGAGATACAGCTTGCACAGGCTAACTAGAATTTTAAGTTTGAGCTCCCAGCTTAATATGGTGCATTTTAAAGACTGTTTCTTTTTCCTCTGCTACTTCTGAATGACTTTTCCTGGAAACGGGCCTAACGGAGGAAGCTGGTATTCCAGGTACCCAGGATACTGAAGAATCCTTGATAATCCAGTTTAAAATATTGCTCTAGATCCATATAGCTTTTAATTGTTGCCTTCACAAAAACATTTTTGGTTTATATATTGTAGGTTTTTCTTTACAAAGTTAAATTAAATTGAATATATCATCCTGTCAACCAAGCCTTTTTGGAATGGTTAACAATACTGGGTGTTGTTTTCCCTACCAAATCAACTAATAATATGCATCTGTAAATTTAGTTGCTTGTATATCCATGTCTTTAAAAACTTGAACCATACTAGTTCAGTCTTCATCTCTGCTACAAAATGCTATTATTTCTTTTTTGTACTGCCATCTATCTTTTTTTTTTTCCTATCTGGTTGGTGATCCATCTTATATCTTCTTATTCTGTGGTTATTCCTTTAAAACCTTTTTTCCAAGGACCTTGTCAAAAGAAATTTGAAGGTCCCAATGACTTATATTTGCTTGTTTTCTTTCACACATCTTGTCCTGACCTTCTGCAAAAATAATAATATATACTTTTATAGAGCTTGTGCTCAGTGACACTATTTTCACTATACCATCTGAGATTTTCATGTTTTGCTATGGTATTCTTGTTCACTTTCTAAGGAATGGAGTAACTTTTTTGATCTTTGGCACTCTTTAAATTCCAGTTTAACCATTTTCCAAATACCTAGAGAAAATACACTGCACATTTATCTGGAATTAGGAATGTCATGTTACACTGATTCTGCTTAACTGGTTTGCTGATTTACTGCTATTAAATCTTAACTCTGAAAGCATGCACTTCTTCCAATAAAATCTTTTAAATTCATATAAGGTGGGTTTGGTTTTCTTATTTTCATGCCTACCAAGTTTTGATCTGCTCTGTCTTGATCTTTTATATGTATTACTTCAAAAGCTAATTTCTTTATATTAGATTTATTTATAGATGTGACTGTGTGGTGCTTAGCTACCAACCAAGGTTAACCCACAACACATGGAAATTAGATTTATTGCTGCTGAAAGGCTTGTATTACTCTGATAAGGGAAGCCTTTGCTGTATTCGCAGTGTTAATAAAGCACGCTTCCTTTATCATCCCAGCACCAGCCTTAGTCCTGGAGAGAAGGTGCTGGTTTTTCTTGGAGATTAACAGCTTTGTGTTTTGACCCAGGCTATTTTTGCCCTGTATTTGCTAGTTAGAAAAAAGTGTGATTGTGTAAAAGATTTAAGTGGGTGCTAATGTATCTTTAGTGGTTGTTTGACACTTCTCATCTTTATATGTTATTCTTCAAAGCTGTTAACCAAGAGTTTTCTTACTTAGGGTCTGGTTTGATGTTGGTAGGAGTCACCAATAGAATCCAGTGAGATATCTTTGATGATTTCATGTCTCCTACTTTACAAATACTTTGAAAATGTTCTCTGATGTTTTGCCAGGGCTTGCAGTCTGTGCTGTCAAAGGTAGCAACACTGGAAGAGCTGGTGCAGGACTTTTATCCAAGCCACGATAGCTGAAAGCTGAGTGCCTTATGTTTAGGTGCGTACCAAACCTTCTGTGTAGGGGGAGAGCTTCAAAAGCATCCTAAGTGTGTTGTGGCTTTTACATGGCTGAAAGATTGATTCAGAACTCATTTAAACCAAGAGAATTATCTACTGATTTTGGTAATCTGTGGTAAACTTCATTAGCAAAAAACCTGTTCTGCAGTGTATGAGAGAATTAAAGTTAATATCTTAAACTGTAAACAACACAATTAAAAGAGATTACGAAGACAACTGAGACAGTGTTTCAAAGAAAGAATGAAATTCCAGAAATTAAGCATAAATGCATGGCTTGGATGCCTTACAGAAGTCCAGCTTCACGTGACAGAAGCTGCGGAGGAAGAGATGTTTGCACCAGCAGCGACGGGATTGTGTGCGCATACTGCTACAGAAAACCAGAAACCAAGGACCCTGAAAGACGCTTCGGAGCAGGAGCAAGCCTTTGTTTGCTGCACAGCAGGTCTTGAGCTACCAGACCTTTAATTTAAGACACAGTTATGATGAGCAGTGTTTATGTAATCTTGTCAGGTTTTTACCTTAAACTGTATTATTATTTCAGAACCAGTGTCTGAATGATGCACTATTTTTTGAAAAACAACCAACCAACCAACCCAATATATTTTCAAAAGTAATTTTCTACTCACCTAGACAAGATGAACCTACAGTTAGTGTGTTTAGAGTTGAGATAATTTGTGACCATGGTCCGTATTTATTTCTGTTGAGCCTTCCAGTGTGTTCATAGCTGACATTTTTGAAGCCACAGGATCATGTTTCCTCCTTTGTGGGGGTTAGTTAGTTAGTTCAGAGTTCTTCCACCAGCTTCGCTGATGCACTCGTGAGCAATTTGCACCTATTTTGAGGGAACTGTCTCACACCGACCGCAGACTGTGAGAAGTGCAAAAACTGAAGCTTAAAGCTGGAAGAACTCAGGCAGTAGCTGCACACAGATGAGCAGGCACAGTCTTTGCAAATGTAAGCCACAGGCTGTGCAGGGACAGGGATGTGTTCAGAAGCACGCCAGTTCCTCCCTGATGTACCATGTACGAAACGGGCATCGCTGGCACAGAGCTGATTTTTGTGTTGCTTCAAGCCGTCGCAAAGTTTCCAAATCAGGTCACCTTGGCTTGCACCTTGTTAATTTAGTCAGATGTCACTGGGTTTAGTTGTTTCCCTATTCATTGTGACAACGTAGAGACAAAGGTTTGTACTTTACTGTAATCTCTAGTCATGTTTTAAGTCAAAGTTTCTACTGACAGCAGATTTTTTTTTTCTTCCATCAGCAGTCCCAAAGTCAGAGCTTTTGCACTGAAATAGTCTGGTTTATTTTTTGCAAAGAAAGGTGATAAACAGAAAGGAAGAGGCATAGGTATTTTTTAGCATAGTTTGGTTGGTTTGGTTTTGGTTGTTTGCTTGGTTGGTTTGGTTTTTTTTTTCTGTCTGTACCTATTAAGATGTGCAAAGAACAGAACACTGAAATGTCTTTCAAAGGTTGATGACTCAATAACTAAAATGCAACATCAGGACTTAAAATACGTTTTGATTACCTTTGCCTAAACTAGGGTGTTGGCCAAATCTGCTTTTTTCCCTTGTTTCCCAGCTCTTCATCTATATTAGAGACCTCCCAAGATGACCTCATTGCATGTAAACATATGAGGTACACAGACATTATATAATCAAGGATATGATGCTGTGTATGTCAGTTATATTTATATATATCAACTCCTTAGAAATTCTACGAAATCCAGGCATGTATGCTGTGCATGTATAGACAGCAATACATGCTTTTTTTTGGTAGCAGAAGGTACTTATTCCCCTTCTTGGTAAGGAGGTTACTAAGAATGAGAAATACTTCAAAGTAATGGTTTTATGTTGACATCTGTAGTATTGAAAGGGTCTGGAAAGATGATAAAGAATATGAGTTCTGAGAAAACCCTCCTCTGGTGTAGTACAGAAGGGATCAGTTCATTAAACTGAAAGAGAAATCCAGCTTATTACCAGAAAAAAATTTAAAGGAAAAAAATTCTTTAGGACAGCTGTGGGATATGGTGATGGGATGGGATAGCGAAGTTATAGGTCATTATAGTACTAACTGTAAGGGGCACAAACCTCCAGAACTGGATTTTGGGTGTTAAGAAGTTTTATGCTTGTTTTGAGTGTAATTTATTGGTGATCAGATTCTGTTTAACAGTGTCGTGTTGAAGGACCGCTTACCAGAAACAGCAGACCCCTGTCCCCAAGTGCTGCAGTTGTACCTCTAACGGTTTACCATCAATGGCTAACGGTTTTCTGCATAAAGTATATTAATCTTCCTGATGTTATGTCTGCCTGATTTGTGCAAAAGTATTTCTTGGAGCTTTTCCAGAAGAGACAAAGTCCCTTCTCTTGGGGGCAATGCTGATGGAATGCTGCTGTGATAGTTACTTTCATATTTGTGTTGAGTGGGGGGGTTAGATCATGTAGATTTCCCACTGTATAGTTGTTCAAGATATTCAGTATTTTAAATATTTTAGATGTGCTTTATCAAATACACAAGATGCATATGGGTTCCTTCAGCAACAATAAGCATTCAGAACAGATGTCCAGTTATTGACAGTTATTTATTAGTTTTTGTTAGGTTCTTTGGGTTTTTTTGTGGATTCCTCTTTGTGGGCTCTAATGAAGTCTCAAGCTGAATTTCTGAAGGAGTCTTTTATTTCATGCAACCTGAAATCCTGAGTTCAAAGACAATTGTGACCTATTTTTTTGGCTCTGCAGTTTGCTTTCTACAGTCTTTGAGGAGCCTAGAGTACACCAGTGCACCCATGTGTGCAGTGCACCATGGTAAAGCCCCATAAACAAAAGACTTGGTAGTCGCTGGCTCTACCAGCAAGACTGGTTGCTGTCATGGTTCAAACCACTGTGCTGCATTGAGCTGTACCTGAGCGGTGCCTTCCATGTGGCAACAGGATAGAAAAGCTAAAGATAGCAGTAGAACAAAAACCGATGAGTAAAATTAATTAAGAATACTAAATACATACTAAATAAAAAAATACAATTAAACTTAGATGAAGAAATGTGCAAATCAGTAATTGAAAAGTTGCTAAACTTGATTAAAATAACCTAGAAGTTAATGATAAAATAAAATACCCCCCCAACCTCTTAGAAATAATGTTCTTTGATTATTTATCACCATATTCTAACAGAAACTAATTAGGCTAATATAGAAGAACCTGAAATGCATGCTTAATAGAAAAACAGGACCGATTTCTTTTGAAGGACTCTTGGGGAAATACATATATAGATTTTAAATGACGTATAGTTATATTTCCCAGATGTTTTATTGAAATACATTCAGATGTAAAATAAATCAGTAGACTATGTAATGAAATCAAGCACTATGAAGCAAAGAAAAAGAAAACCAATCTCTCCAACAGCATACTTTCTAACGGTCTTTTCTTTTAAAATTATAAATCCACCAAATTTAAATATTTATGGCCTTCGTGTCTAAAAATAATCCCCAAGCCGTGCCTGCCAGCTTGCTTAACTCTATGATAAAGACAGATACTTTTTGGCTTTATGATCCTTTTGATTATTTGTCTTGGCTGGGTGATAAAAGAAGAAATTACATTGTGCACAAAAGCCAGCTATAGTTATAGCACAAATGTGGGGATCCAAAGGCTGGTGGCTGTAGTTTACAATGGTTTAAAAAAGGATAATGGAAATGTAGAGGCTTGCTTTTAGTATGGAAAAAAATCAACCTGATAATAGTTGGTATTTATTGACCCTTTCTGTTAACCTTGTTCTAGAACAATTAGTTTTCTCCACTTTTGGATTGTACATAAGCATGGACAATCTTTTTCTTTTTTTCTACCAGATTTTTTACTGTTGCTACTGTTGTATTCTACCAGGTAGTACCACCAAGTACGTAGGTGTGAAGAAGCAGTAAAAAATTCTTACCTGAGAACAATGCGTATCCACAAACATACATTTGTCTGTTTATGTATGCATGTGTGTGTGTGTGTATATATATTTATGTATGTATATATCTGGCTGCCACGGGGTTCTCTTTGTTGCAGTTAGGACTGACCCAGCTCTGCCCTTCTGGGCAGGCTCTCTGAAGATCACTGATTGCTCCCAGCTGTATCTGCTCCTGCCATTGGTCATCCAGACCAACAAAAACTTTTGAAATTGCATGGAGAACAGAATTTCTTGAAAACCAAGTACTTTATTTCCAAGAACTCTATTTTGGTTAGAAAAAGGAACCTTTGTACTCTCAAATTTTATAATAGTGTTCTGATCAGAGAAATCTGATAGGAAAACAAGCCAAAGAAAAGGCGTACAATTCCTTCTCCCACCCGCTCTGCCCTCTCTCTCCTCCACCTCCATTCTTAAGTGTGAAGTTATCACAGTTTATTAGTGTCATACCAGCCTGGGTTAAGTTATCTTACCCGGTATTGCTGTCTCTGAGGCCACCTGCAAAGCTGGTCTAGATATCTGAATTATGTAGTTTCACTACCTTTATTTTATAACTAACAGTTTTGCTCTATTCTGGTATTTGACTTCCCCCCCTCCCCCCCGTTTGCCTCTGTACTTTTCAAATGCTTGTTGTTTCCATCTCTGTTCTTCAGGCATTCAGCATTCACTTTGCTGTGAAGGGCAAAACATGGCAAAACCCTGGCCATTCCCAGTTCATCCAGGTTAATGTGACAAACAGGTCAGGCACATGGTAAGGTTCTGGGGACAGGACTCGAGATTTGTCCTCTTCCAAACTCATGCTTGCAAAGTTGCTTACAATGTTATTTAAGGTTGTGCTTGAATGCAAGGTGCACTCCATTCTTGACTGAGAATGTTCGATTCAGTCTTAGGTACTCTCCTTTCTACTGCTTGAACCATAAGAGGAAATTGTTTGAAATAGTGTGACCCAGCTGGGTCCCTTTTTTCTTCATGCTGGTATTTATTTAGTAGCATTACCAGCCACTGCAGGTCAAGCAATAAGCCGAGTAGCTCATATTCTTTCAGAACATGTGATATGTTTTTAACTAGATAGATTGCTCTTCTGCAATATTTTAGCATCTTCATAAATGTAATGACTGGAGTTGTAGATTAAGAAGAAAACATGGATGGGAGAGCTCAATTGTGCATAACTGGGGTTTTATGCATGCGTTTATACATTTTATGTATAAATATGAACAGCTACTTGTTTTGGGGACAAAGGAACAGAATGCACTAAATAGGTTGTATCAGGCCCAGGGCTGCAGGCAGTGCTGTAGTAACAACCTGGCATTGCTGCTTTTAACTGCAGATCTCTTTACAACGGTCGTGGTGACTTTTGCCTTACTTCTGTGCAGTTTACTCCCGTTTTTAAAGCAGGTCCAGTCAGTATGCCTCCAGTATTTGTGGTTCCTTTTATTTGGGCTTTTTTTCTCCATTGATGTCTGTCTTCAACATATGCTAGCATATTTGAAATATATTTCTTTGACTTTAAAAAAAGAAAACTAGTAATTTATACACTATATTCCAAGTGTTGTACCATAGAAAAATCTTGTATTTGACCTTTTCTTATACAAATTCAGAAATCATGTACAAAGCTGGTGTTTGTTCAGATTTAACGTCTCAGAAATGTGTTCTTTTATCTGTTCATTACTCACTGTTCCAGGATCTTATCCCAAGCTTTCCCTTAACTTTTTAAATAATCAAAGAATGATTTTACTTAAATGAATTGGATGTGTGTTGGCACAAGTTCAGTAGCTTCACATTTAAAATACAAGGAAAAGAGTACTTAGAAGGTATCTCTGCATCACTACATCACACTGTTCCTTGAGTTGTTCAATTAAAATTTACATACTCTACTGCAATAACCATTTACAGCCATTTCAGCAGTGTAATCTAACAAAAAGATAACTGTTCGATAACATTGTGGTATAGTAACTATAAGCTTTGTTAGTTAGGAATGTTAATATTTTATGTTCTTTTGGCAGGACTTTTTTTTTTCTTTCTTCAGTTTTCATAGCAGTATCAGGTTAAAAGCCCTGGTTTGTAAGGTTCTCTTCTCATTCTTTTATTTAAATAGCCACTACTGATACCAAATTAACACTTACTTGGTGGTAGCCATATTCAAAAAATCAGAGTGAAAAAAGAGCCTTAGCATGGAGATGGATATTTCACCATATTATTGGTCTGAAGAGCTCAGACACATGAATATCTAGGACAAAAATTTAAGGTTTATTTAGCAGTGAGGTACTCTAGCACCACATGTACTGTAAAACTACTCCCTGTGGTGTGCCACGCACAAAGGTGATGGCTCGAATGAAGTGGCTGTTGCTCATCCCACCACACCTGGGCACTGGAGCTAAGAACATGGCTCTTGGGATCCCTCACTCAGTTTGCTGTGTGATAAGGGTCATAAGAATATTTGAAAATAATTCTGCTAGATTGTCTTCGCAGTTTCCTTTGAGTTCATATTTCCTTTATTTGTTGTTTTGGGGGTTTTTTTTGTTTTGTTTTTAGCTAATGAATTTTCCTATTTTGGCATTTTAAAAGGAATTTAATAGTAGCCAATTTATTGGATGTATTCTTAGGAAGGAGGAAAAGGAAAACTGTTGACCTTTCCTGCTGGAACATCTTTTTAACGTTTACAAGGAGTGAAGCTTTGTTTCCAAGATTAGTTCCAGTTTTCACAAGAATAGTGCTGTGTGTGGTGTGGGCTTTTTTTTTCTGTCCGGTCATTTTCCAAAGAACCAAACAAGTACATGTTGAAACTCCAGATCCAATATTTTGTTTGTATAGCTTTTTGTTAGAAGAAACCTGTCTTTATTTTTTTTTTAAACTTCATTGGTAAAAACTTGGATTCTGGCTTACAAAAGCTCAGAGCTTTATGTACCCAAGCAGTATAAAAATGCAAGCTCCCTCTCATTTGAAATAAAGAGTTTCTTTTTAATTTAGTTTAGAAATCTGGGCATTCTATACATCAGATAATAAATAAAAAATTCTTTTCCTGCCTCACTTATTGAGTTATGTCTCTTACCATCACAAAAATACTAATTTTTATTGTAGAATTAAAAATCAGAAGAGATAAGCTTTTGATAATAATCAGTTATATGTTTATCTTTACATTAGATTAATTTGTTGGTTTCGAATTTTCTTATGCATTGAAAAAAAAATGAACACCCTCAGATCAAACATATAGCATGATTTTTATGAAGATCATAAGAAATGGGGGAAGGCACTAATCACAGAAAAAGATTTTGGGACCACAATGAGTAGTGAATAGTACATTTTAAATGTAAATGTCTTGTGCATCCAACCAATTATTTTTCGAATATAGATGTTTTCAGAAGAGTATGGATGTGTCCAATACATTGATCTTCTGGGTTTTCCAGGGTATATAGAACTGATAAATATCCTCCTAGCATGTTATACTTATTTATTCCATCTAGCACCCACATTGCCCCATCAGAAAAGGTTGATTTGGTTTAGATGGTAGACAATATTTTGCAATGACTGGCTTTTTTCCACGTTAATGTGCTAAATGCAAAACAATCTTTCAATCTGTGATTATCATTCTTGAACAGGAGATTTTTATTGCTTAAAGAGTCATAACTTTCTCTTTAAAATTACATGAAGGACAAATTTGATCCAACTAACCATTTCTGAATTATTGTACTTTTATCAGCCCAGAAGGTCTCCTGAAAAACAGGTATGTGTACTATTTGCTCTGTGTTCTCTTTAACTGTAATTTATCACCCAGGTGAGAGTACAGTGTAAAAAGATGGAATCTTAATTTTTTTAATATCAAACCAGTATTATTATTCAGTTGTTAATATGTGAGCTGTAATATCTGGTTAGTTATATATTGATGGAAAAGTTGATTAACTGTATGAGAGATAGGTCCTCATAATAATAGTGTACCAATATATTTTATGCTGCTGTTATAAATATCCTGACAGAAATTAACAAAGCCGGTATTTGATTGCTATGTTTTCATGGTTGCTAGATTACCATAATAACTTTGAATATATCAGCAGCATAGGTAGCAAAAAGCTTTAAAGCAAAAGGAACAAATTTTTGTTTTCTAGAAAAATTATAACCCAATCAAGAAATATTTTAAATATAGTGCACAGAAAAAGGCACCAGAACAGCAATCCTGTACAGTCATTTCTTTTTAATATTCACTGAATAAGAAAAAGCTTTGTGGCCAAACCATGTGCAATATCTTGTATAGTCTCTTCTACAGCCAGGGACGTATGTACTCTGCATTTGTATGAACTCTAAGTGAAGCAGAAGCAATTGGGGCATTTATTTTCAGCCTGTGCCCCGACCAAAGTTATCTCTTGCATTGACGTCAGAAAGATTTTATTTGGTTGAAACACTGGAATCAGAGCTGCACTATATTTTTCAGATTGCAAAATAGTCATTTTTGTAAGCTGAACTCTAAGGAATATCTTCTTGTTTGATTTACGCTACAAATGCAGTAGTTCAGAATTGACTTAGATTTCTAAAAAGAGTATATTTGAATAGTAATGTGTCACTACTGTTAGTTAAAATATCTGGCACTTACCATTTAATTTTTAATTTCTTGATGTGAAGAAACCCCATGTATTTCTAAGACTATAGTTTAAAAACTTAATGACCCAGTATCACATTCAAAATGAACAGTTCTTATTTTAGAAAGACAGACTGCAGTAAAATCAAAGAATGTTAGCCACTTCAAAAATTTCATATTAACTTATAAACAGGTAATATAAACTTACAGAAATACGAATTATATATGTGTATATATATATTTATAATAAAAATAATACCTTATGATGTACTGCTACTAATAAAGAGATTCTGTGACTGGTAAGTAGTAAGGCTATTACAGTTCTTTGGAGTAAATATGTCAATGTTTCAAATTACTTATAAAACAATAAATCTCAATCTCAAATAAGTTCTAGTACACTTCTTCTCATATAGGTCTCCAAAATAAATTAAAATTTTCCAGGTCATTAAGTCATTTAATGAATACAATGAATTCCTAATGTAACATTGTATCAATAGAGCATTTCTGAACCGCTGTGTGTAGGAGAGCCGGTTTCACCCCCTGCCGCTAGCTCACCCCAGGCAGTGGGGAAGCTGGGAGCAGCGGAGCAGCCGGCCCGGGCAAGCGGTCACCTTCGTGTCCGGGCTGGGAAGGACAGCTGCCTCCCAGGCACTCAGCATCCTCTCTTGCCATTTTTGCCCACATTCAGGATGCTGACACAGTGCCAGGGGGAGGTTAAGTTCAAGAGAGTAAGCAAGTGTGCGTTGGAGGTATATCACAGGAGGCGGCAGTAACTGGCAGGTTTCCATGAGGCGCCGTGGTCGGGTCAAGCGTGTGGTTACACAGACTTGTTTCTCAGTAGAGCTTCCTTGGCATGATCATGCGGCTCCCAAACTGGAGCCCTGGCACTGGCTAAGGAGCACAGAGAGGTGGCTCAGGAGCTCCCTGGGCACGGCTGGAAGGCTCTGGAAGCCGTGAGGGCCTTGGGAGGGCTGGTGGCGCTTGGACCGGCCACTACAACACACGTACAAGCTGCTGCCCTACAAAAGACTCGGTCTCACTTTCAGTGCAAGAGACGACCAGAGAATGTATTGTCACTGCACAAATACTTTGGTTAAAAATTTACCCAAATGTAAACCTTTCCCACCACCACCTCTTCCTTCTGCTTGCTCATTTAACCCTCCCAGAAGGCTCCCTGTGGGCTCGCAGCGCTGTGGGGCCGGCTGCGGGGCTGTGCTGCAGGCGTGCTTCCTACCCAGGGTCAAAAAAAAAAAAAAAAAATTGTTTTGCTGGGTGCAAAGCAGAGACGGAGAAGGGTATGAAATACGAAAGCAGCACTACAGCGTGGGAAGGCAAACTAACAGAACATGCAGCCTGGGCCTAGTTTGTGACAGCTGGGAACCTGTATCTCTGCTGAAAGACTCGGGGATGTCCCCAGCTTCAGCAGCATCCCAGCCCCGTTAGACACGCTCCACTCGCAGATATCTGAAAGCTTAGCTACAGCTACGTGTCTCGGCTAATCGAGTATGAATCTGGTAACTCTTTCTGTGATCAAAACCAAGATAATTGTATAGCTAAACTTTTCCCTACAGTTGCAAAATATAGATATAGATAGATAGCTATATGTACAATCCAGGGACTATTGATAAAATTTTCTTGTTTGCACAGGAAAGTTACTGAAAATTTTGTATTCACATCTATCGTGGACAGCCAAAAAATACTTATAACAGGTAAAAGTGAAAGAAGTCAATATATGCTCCTTCTTTCTCCCTCCCTGGCTTGGCTTTTCTGAACCTATAATATAAAGAAAATCCAGACTTTTATCTCTGAGTCATTCAGAAGGAGCTCACACAAATACAAAAGCCTTCCAAAAGTGATAGCAACATATTAGCATTGTCAAAAATGTTCAGTGATGCCAAATATTTAAGGCCTGTCCAAAGGCAAGCATGTCTTGCGTGTCAAAAATATGTCATTGTTTGATATTTTGTTGGTTTCAGTGAAATGCCCTTTTCGTATACTGCTGGAAAAATAAAAGGCACTGTTAACTTTTTTTTTCTTTTTTGAATCTTACGTGATAAATAATGCAGTAATTATCAACTATTTATTCTACATAATAAAAGAAAGGAATAATGCATATGCATACACATGAATGTATTGCTTGTGTATATTGTATCATGATTAATGAGTGATTATGTAGATTGGTTTTACCCAGGTGGGTATATATACATGTCAAAAACCACCTCCGTGTGAGGAAGAACTACCCAAGTGAAGAAGGAGCTAGTGGCACCTGATTCTGGTCCCAGCACTGACACAGCTACAGAATAGCGAAGCTCAGTCTTTTGTTCCAGATTCTCCAAGAACTGCAGCCGGACCCTCCTCCAGGTTCCCCATTCCTGCTGGCTGTGGGTGTCTCTGGTCTGCGCAAAAGTGACACTTTAATGGGATTCATTCTTCTAATTATAAAAGAAAGGTGGTATTTTTAGCCACCCGTGTAAACAACAATCCCCAGAAATAAAGGAACACATTTTAAGGACGGCTAATGCTTTCCAAGCCATTCCAACATTAACTGTCAAATTTAAAGGCAAAATAACTTAAGAGAAATATCTGCTAATAGGTATGAAATATAGAAGGATCTTTTATTTCTACATTTAACAATGTTTTAAGTGATTTTAGAGACCACTTTTCCAGTTACAGGTTTATGGGTAAATCATACAGAAAGCTAATCCATGGTGCTTAAACCAGAGCAGTTTCTTGGAATCCAGCTCAGTAGGGTCAGTAGATCACGTCAGAAAATGCAGGTCATACTGCATGGATGACAAGAAAAAAACACACCCATATTTTAATCTTACATGTCCATTGTTACAGCTTTTTCCTTTGTAATTGCAGCTTTCCCATGCTTTCTCCTGACCCTTTACTTAATTTTTTTTTGTTTGCTAAAGTACTGTGGTGCCTGATTACTGCGTGAAAGCTCTAGGAGTTAAATTATTAAAATATTATTAAGTGACTAGAGTGGGAAATTAGTGTTATAATTTTCTCAGGGAGATTTGAAATTTCCTTTGAAACTTCTTGTAGGTAAAATTTTGTCGTCTGATACACATTCACACATATGCACATACTTGTATATATTCTGTAAATTGGTCACAACATTTTTGTCTGCAAATTCTATCCCATACAATCAAATGTATTTCCTGGATCTTAATCTAAATTACCAAATAACCTCTCTCTCATTACAGAATACTAGTTTGCAGCATGAGCAGTATCTAAGTGATGGTTTGCTTTATATTCCCATCACTTAACCTCTTAGAAAGAAGAATATAAAGCTCCCAAATGCCAAAAAAAAATCTGTAACTTGCAGCTAAAGGGCCACTTTAGAAGCTTTTCCCCCTCTATTAAAAATGTACAAAGCTTGTAGTTCATTGTGTAACTGAAGGTCAGCATGACTGAACGATGGCTGCACTCCAGAAGTTTTTGTGCTGCCCAGGGCTACCATGGAAAGACAAGCATCAGTCTACGGTTGGGCTTTTTAAGGTACATTTGCGTTAATAGGAACCTTCTGTTCAAGCTGGAACTACAGCAAAGAATAGAGAGATAAGTGCGTGGTGGAGAGGGAGGGATCCTGCATTTTGATAAGCCCTTTCTAAAATATTTCTCCCAGCTGTTTGTAAAATTGAATACCCGCTTCGTGTGTCAGGGAGCAGCGAGCACGGACTGCTTTGCAAGGGCGGGTGAGCTGGGGGTGCAGGGTGACAGCAAGGCAGGCTGTCGTTTGAAATCTATACGGTTTACATATTGTTCTTCATAGTAGTAAGGAATGAGAGAGTGATCTAACTGCAGGTGACTATGAAGATTATATGGGAGAGATCTATTCAAAATTTCTCTTGTGAAGTTGTGGTTTCTATTTTAGCATTTTGTTTTTGGTGGTGTCAATTTGTGCTACTAACACAAGTTCCAGCAAAACCTGTCACTGCAGAAATGACATGCACCTGAAAATAGGCAGTATTTCTGTTTGGGTATGTCACTTTTTACTTACAAAGCACACCCCATCAACCATAAAGCATGGAAGTTAAACACAAGATCTGCATGAGAAGTTCTTTTTTGGGAAAAAAAAAACCAATCTAATTTTTACCAGCATCTGGGAGAACTAGAGAACTTAACCATTGTAATTTGAAAAATCCTGCTCATTATCAATCATTTTATTAGCTCATCATATCACAAAGAACGTGATATTTTTCTTACTGCAACTTTAAACACATTTTCTTGAAGGAATAAGGCTATTCTAATAATATCCTTTATTTCAATGTATCAAAAATGGCTTGATGGACAAATCCTGGTAGTTGAAAACAGTTCCTTTAAATAACTGTGTATGCAAATGAAGTAATTAATATGAGATTAAACATGCATGTGTATCTGTGCTATAGCCCTAGTGGACTAAAGGAACACGAGATGACTAAATAGCCCACTGTTAAATTGAAAATAATTCCCTTTCAATGCTTTTTAATTTATTTTCCAATCACATTTTTTTCAAGGTTTTGCTGTGTTTTATTTAATGAGGGAGTGTTGGTCCCCATCCCCCATCCCTCCCCTCACTTTTTTTGTTTGCCAAAACCAAACATTTTTAGCAAATGTGTTTTGAGATATTTAATTGTGGGCTTTTTTTTCCTGTTACATTTCTGATGTAGATAATGATTTACTGTAGTTTGGACTTGGTTAACAAATACTGTATGAATTTTGAATGAAAATTATTTTATAGACAGCCAAGAGGCAGCCTTCTGGGGGTTGGCATATGCCAATTGCGTAATGGAGCACAGCAAACATTTAGTAAAAGTACTGAAAAATTTTTTGCTTTATCTGGGATATTTCTAGAGACTTGGTTAGAAGCTGACTTCTGTCTATCAGCCTACCCTGTATGCATCACCTACTGCTATCTTTATTCCTGTTTTTGAAAGTGGTCTGTCGTAGTTATAGATGGCGGTTATGGTGTTTGTCAGCAGCCTTAAGGCCATGCAGAGACAGACATGAAGCTCTTGCTCTGCTAAAGCTATTCTTTCAAGTTTAAAAACAAAATAATACCCCCCCCACCCCAAATACCCATGCCCAAGAAGTAAAAATAGTGTTCCTTTTAAAACTCTTCACAGTGTAGATCATAGATTAATCAGTTTGCTTTTGAAAAGAGTCTCAGAGGAATGCTTCCCATGAGAAATCCCCGAAAGAAAAGAAGCCTTTTTGTTTCAAACTGGAACATAGTGCTTACAAAATGCAGTGGATCTCTCTATTCCCCAGGCAACTGTTGCCAGCGGAGCCACGGACACTACAAGTAAATCAGGTTCGACAATTTCCAGCTAAGCACAATAAATTCAGCTGTAAAACTGGATGTCTTAGTGAATATCTTTTCTTATTGGTAATATAGTTCTCATATGGGATATCACCTTTAGCATTCCTCCAGGGTGCAGCATCTTCACCAGTACTATACTGGTGTAATACAGACATAAAGGAAAGTGTGTTGCACACTAAATTCTTAATTCTGCTTCCACAGCACCAGGATGTTTTAATGGGCCAGACAGTTCAAATAACGACCCTGGCTATACTGCTAGGGGGATTTCTCCATATTAACGGTGTTCTGCCTTCTGGAAATATTCTTATGCTGTGTAAACTTTGAAGTTTCTGTAAGTGCCTTCTGGTTGTGGCTTTTTTCCCTCCCTTTTTTTTATCTTTTTTTTTTTTTTTTTCCCCCAGTGGCTCTCTAGAGTTATAGTACCTCATAGAATAGGTGGGGTTGGAAGGGACCTTTAAAGTCCATCTAGTCCAACCCCCCTGCAATGAGCAGGGACATCTTCAGCTAGATCAGGGAGCTTGGAGCCCCCTCCAGCCTGACTTTGAATGTTTCCAGGGATGGGGCATCTACCACCTCTCTGGGCAACCTGTTCCAGTGTTTCACCACCCTCAGTGTAAGAAATGTCTTTCTTACATCTAGTTTAAATGAAACTTTTTTAGTTTTAAATCCCTTGTCCTATTGTAACAGGCCCCGCTAAAATGTTTGTCTCCACCTTTCTTATAAGCCCCCTTGAAGTGTTGAAAGGCTGTTATAAGGTCTCCATGGAGTCTTCTCCAAGCCAAACAACCCCAACTCTGTCAGCCTGGCTTCGCAGGAGAGGTGTTCTGTCCCCCTGACCATTTTTATGGCTCTCTAGACCTGCTCCAACAGGTCCATGCCTTTGCCTATATTCCTACTTATTCCATGGCCACTGCAAGAAACCGTAGTTCATGGAACACTAACTCTGTTGACGAGCCTAGTAGATTATTCCTGAGCAGTCAAAAGATCATTTATTGCCATCCTTTGTTAACTAACAGTAGCAGCAGGTCTAGTTTTAAGGACATTGTTTTGCTTTGTGGAAAGCCTAGGCAGGTGATGAGAAGAAGCAGAAGGAACAATGACTTGCCAAGTTTTTCCTAAGTTATTGCCAAGCGTGAAAACCTTGATCTCATCTCAGAATGCATTTCCACTTTAAAGTACAGCATATATCTACTCCAGTATTTCCAGTTTCCTATTAAATTTCCAGCAGTTCTGTCCAGGATAAGCCTCTGGAGACAGCACCAATCAAAAAGCCAGGGAGTGAACTCAGGCACTGGATTGTTTGTATTTCAAATTGGTGGGTTTTGCCCACCTTGGGTTTGGAGTGTTCCTGCTAGCTTTCTCCAGCATGAACTCCTCCTGGTGAGAATCTACCAGGTTTTTATTTTCTGCCTTCTAGAGTTCCTCCTTACTGTCCCACCATGGGTTTTTTTTTGAAACTTCCTCTACATACTTCTATGTCAAATCCCTGGGCGTGAAGCTCATAAATACTGCCACTTTCTTGCCATGAAAAGACCACTCATAGTTGCAACATGGCTCACTTTTAGAGACCTCAAAATGAAACTATCACATACACATCAACATCAGTCTCTTAGGGCCAAAGCAGCATCACAGGCAGATCAGAGGTCCCCTAGGGCCTTTGTGCCACTTGTCCTCAAGTTCAGTCATTGCTTCTTGGGTCAGATGCTCTTTAACAGACCTCTGGTTGCAATGGCTAGTGGCTTGTTCTGTAGATATAATTTGTTCAGCTGCACAGCTTGCTCAGAGCACGTAAGGAGTAAAAGGCTCCATAAGTTACGCTGTGAGGTGCTGACTGGACGGCATAAAACATAGTCATGTTCCACATCTTTATCTAATTGTTGAAAGATAAATAACAGTATTACTCATTGACAAGCTAGTAGGCTCACTACCAGGTATTTAATTATGGTATTTGAATGGCCACTTCCATCAGTCCAGAAGAATCTAAGTCTTCTGTGCAAATATAGTTACTTGTGATAGCAGGTGTGAGCATTAACACCTGGTAGTCTGCATGTCATGTGCTAGATGTCCTATGAAATTCTAGGTGTCTTTGCTCTGTATCTTTTATTCATCATAAAAAAAAAAAAAGGCTAACAAGCATCTTACTCAGTATAAGTGATTAGTATTTAGCGTTCTGTATTAGATTTAAAAAGGCCCTTTTAAAATACATATTTCAGAAAATATGAAAGAGTGTGATATTTATATAAAGCTTTCCAAGGCATGGGATTCCCAAAGAACCTTAGTTTGGAAGCAGAAGTACATTGAAATAGAAGTACTGTTGGGGTGAAGTGTCCTCTGCCAGTGCACAAACTGCAGCAGAGAAACTGAATACGTGTGTGTAACATAATGAGAAACGACCACTGTCCATCTAGCTGGAGCTACAAAGCGAGGCAATTACCCAAGCAGACTTTGATTGAGTCCACTGTGCACAGTAATTCTACAGTTTTGAAAGAGTAATGACTAGTGACACAGAAAATTAAATTTTGTGACTCCGGTAACTGCAGTCAAATATAATTTTAATTAAAGTATAGGTTTGAACTTAGTGTTTCCTTGGAGACCTTATAGCCATCATATCTGAGGTCAAAACACCTTAGTATGTGGAAAATAATTTGTCTCATTGCTGTAACAGGATGTAAACATTTTGCCAATTATGTTTTCCTGGAAAGGATGAAAAGATAGTAGTTAAAGAGAAAAAGCAGCTCTTGATTGCCTCTCAGAGCACTAAGAGGAGAAAATGCCTCTTGAAAGCATTTAAAGGCTAAGTGTTAATGTCTTCAGGGACCATTCATTTTTAATTAGGTTATAACACATGGGATGCTGTGTATCAGACATCACTGATTCCTAAACGCTAGTAATTAGAGTTTGTATTTACAGAGTACATAGTAAGGAAGAGGCAGCTTAGTTTGCAGTTAGGATCTGCTTTTTGTTTGCTTAACTAACGATTCCATCCAGATGTGATGGTTTCTATTCACTAATCAATATAAAGAAACTGTATTCCAAATACGATAGCTGGGTTTCAGGATTAAATTTCCACATTCACAAACTGCTTCAGTTTTCTCTGAGGATGTGCTATATGCAATTGCTAAATAGAATAATTTTTAGAACTTGTTTACCACATTACCCCTGACTGGTGGTGTTTGAAAACTTCTGCACGAGGTAGTAACGCAATATTTGTATAATATACACATCTTTAACACACAAATAACTGCACAGACATATTGTGTAGCATATCTATTAATTCATTGTGAGATTATACCTGTTAAATCTTATCTAAATAAATTCTATTTGATTTATTTTGCTAAAGCAATTTGTATAGGGAATCAAAATAGTTCCTTATTCTAAGTTACTGCCTGTGAACAGGTAATTACTGATAAAGGCTTGTTTCAAGACTGATATATAAGAATCATCGAGCATGCTAATGAGAAAAGGATGAGGAAGGTGAAGTGCATTTCTGCAATTGGAGAACAGTGGAACACAGGTCAGTCAAAAGAAAATGGAACAGGTTTTGTGTTCAGGTAGATGGGGTATGTGCTGCATCATTGGCTTAATTAACATCCGCCACGTGGGAAGTAAGGCCGATGCAATTACCTAATTAGCCTTGAAGACAAGAAGGAGACAGAAATAGTAGACATTTGTTGGTATGGTAAAGATTTCTCCTGCTCTTTATCGTAATGTGTATCAGAGCAGCTGAAGTTAGTAAATGTGAAGACTTTTGAAATGTAATACAAGATAATCTGACGCTTAAAATTTTGTCTCCTCTTCAATGCTTGCTGTGATGAAAGTGAAATTTTAGGCTCCAACTGCATCCTTGTTCTCTTTGTACAGCTTTGTCCCAGCAGTTGTGTGTCATCATGATTTAAACTTCAGAACAACCCCTTTCCTTTAAGGACGGTGGGTAGTGGCATCTGGCTTTTGGGAAACGAGATTTTGGAGCATTCTGTCCACCCCGACTTCTGCCTAATACTATTTTCTGGCTTTATGCCAGAGTGGGGCCTGCAGCACTATAATTAAAACAATTATTTCAGAGGCTGTTGTCTCTTTCAGGTGTTAATTATTTTATATGAAACAGCATTTATGAATGGGTTCTATCCAAATCTCCTTGGTCTGGAAATAAGATCAGAGAGGTTTATACATCTCTCAAAGACCAAACTTATATACTCATTCTGTAAATAAAAATAAGCCACAGTAACAGAATTTTTAATTAACATTATTAATTAATTAAAATTAATATTAACTGAATAAGTAACATTAACAGAATATTTTATACTAGCTGGTATAAGGATCAGCCTTAATAAAAGAAAACTAAAATACATTATATACTGTGCTATGTCTAGAATTTTCACTGATACTTGAAAGAAACACACAGCAATCAGAGTTAGACTTTTTTTTGTTTCCTTTTGTCATAGGAAAAAATAAACCTGAACCGTTCTGCTGCTGTCTTCTTGATGCAACAGTGCAGTTACTGTCATTCAGTCCCATCTGTCTTGCAAACTGAAAGTGCCAGGTAAGTGTTCCGCTCCCTTTGTTTTGTTTAACGATCTCTGCAACTACCAAAAACATTTACTAACCAGATCCAGCAGATGCAAACACCAAAACCATTCTGATCACACCAGCAAAAGTTCAAACAAGACACAAAATAGCCAAAATACTCATTGCACAGGCAGAAGTACCTACCAAGCACCCCTTGGTTGTACAGAACAGAGGGAGACCCATCTGCCTGAGCAGCGTGTCCCCGCTGCTGCTCCTGGTGCTGCGGCTCTGCGGCTCACAGCAGCTGCTACCGAACAGCACGTTCCTTTGCGCTCGATGCCACTTCGTACTGTGTTACAGCAGGCTCACACTGCATCCTCACAGTCCAAAATCAGCCAAATCAATCCCAAAACTTCCCCAGTTGCTAGAATTATTAGAGCAGAAAGCCATGTGCTCTGCAACGTGGCTGGAGTCTTGAGAGGGCACTGGGGACAGAAATCAGAGATAAACTTGCATTACAAGAGTATTCTCCTGTGTCATTGACCCAGTTCCTCCTGGCAACAGTTCAGCTAAAGTGAAACATATTTAAAGGCGGTGGAATCTAAAGATACATTTGCTGTATGTACTTAACTGAGCTGGAATGACTGCTGCACCGGCGTGGGGGAGAGCAGCGATTCCACGGGTGGGGAAGAGCTGTTTGCATTATTGCCTATGTGAAGATTTTAAAGGTGAATGGCCTTATACTCCCTTCAGTCACTTACTGACATATTGTGAGAGCTTTTGTCTTTTTTGAAGCTGTAAAAGCACCCTTCAGCAGCTGGCTTTCTGTACAGGGTGAGGTTAAGGATATTAGCAGAAGGGGCTTTGGCTGAGGTGGTGTACAGCAAGATCTTTAGTTTGACAAAGGTTTTTTGAAATACATTCAGTGCTGAGGGCAACCTGTCTGCTGTCTTTTGAAGCTTTTTGTTTTTCTTGTTTAGCTACTCTTCTTTTCCACGTTCCCCCCTCCCGCCACAGCCCTTCTGCCTGTCTGGAGAACCCAGAGGAGCCCTGAACGGACAGCTTTGCGACACGGGCTGAGGATCTCACTTGAAAAACTGGGGTGGCTGCTCTCCTACGTATTTTTGTTCTGCGAACGTTATGTCCCAGGCCTCAGCCCTTCGGCCTGTTGTAGTTCAGGCATCTTTCCAGAAAGGTCTGTAACGCACCTGCTTTAAAACCCTCCTGCTTTTAAAAGCGCCAGTTCCTCCTCGCCCTGCGCGCTTTTCAGTGAGGGGCTGGGGTTGCAGTCTTGGTTTCACAGTTTCACAAGGAAGTTTGTGAACATTTCCACCGGCGTAACAACCATTTTCCGTTTATAGCTGGAAGACGCGCTTGGGTGTTCACGGGGTGGTGGCAGGGCAAAGGGGCTGGTTCCCAGGCTCTTTTCTGTTCAGTTTTCTCTGTCTCCTTCCATTTCTCAAAATTACCTTTTCTTTTTGATATCAGAACTTCTTTCCTGTGAGGGTGCTGAGGCACCGGCCCAGGCTGCCCAGAGCAGCTGTGGGTGCCCCATCCCTGGCAGGGCTCAGGACCAGGCTGGACGGGGCTGGGGGCAGCCTGGGCTGGAGGGGAGGGGTCCCTGCCCGTGGCAGGGGGGGGGGGTTGGACTAGATGATCTTTAAAGGTCCCTTCCAACCCAAACCATTCTGTAATACTATATTTCTTTAGCTCACTTTGTACATTTCCTTTTACAGACAGCTTCATTAAATACATATTTTACTGTATGGTAAACTGCTTTGAGGAATGTTTATACCCTTTCCTGGTGTTTGGAAATAATCACATTTATATTGCCTTTTTTTCTCTTATTGTGGTATACATCTCTGTAAAGCATTCTGTTAACTTTCCTCCTAGGTCTGATATTTTAATAAAAAAGCACTTACATTTTTTCTATATGATGTTTTTGTTTTACAACACTTGCATTTGTCAGCTTTGTCTGGAGTCTGGCCAATAATATTCCACATTATTTTTAAATAACATTGTATTGTTCAATTAGAGAAGTGGCAATTACTGCAGTGGCAATGTAAATGTCATGCTGCTCAGTGGCACTTTTCATCAGCCAGCTCTGCTGGTTCAGGCTGAGCTATCTGTGGTGTGTTGCCTGTGTTTTTCTCTTGCAGAGATAGCAGCTCAGAAATCTGATAATTCTGCCTTGGACATGTGCTTTTGTCTTAGGGGGACAGTGTTGTAGACCCTGGGAGCCCCAGGACCTCTGCTGCTGAACGGCTGTAGCAGCCGTGGGTCTGGCTGGTTCAGCTTTTGGGGCTCTATTAAACACTTGTAGCAAACAGCTCAGCCTTCTCCAGCTGCTGGAAATCTCCTGGGATTTTCACAGTCGGGGGCAAGAAGTAGATCTCCAGCACAGGATAACAGTTGTCCTGTCTTGGTTTGAAAAAACTAAACTAAGATAATTCACCTATTGCCCTGCATTTCCAGTTTCTATTCCTTTTTTTCTGTGGAAATCTGAGATCCTCATTTTCATCCCTAATCTGTACATAAAAGGCATTTTTTAATGTTAGAAAATTCAGTTTTGACCCACATTCTTCTCCCCTCTTCTCTTGGTTGCCAGCAGCTAGCAGCTGATTAAAAAGGCTCAGAAGCATCTTCAGAAACAAATTAACCTCCTCAGCCAAACATATCTGTCTCTCACAGATGCGATTAAAAAAAATAGGAATACCTCTACATATATTTCCTCTTATCCATGACATTTTATTAAAACAATGATATTCTCAATTATCGGGGTAAAATCATAAAGCGAGGGATGAGAAAGGAGGACATCTGTTCTTAGAGCAGTCAGTGCTTTTCCTTGTTTTTCCTTCAGTTCACAGTTTAATCTTTCCCAACAAGCTTTGATAACCTCTGTTCAAACCGGTTACTTCCATCTCCAGTCAGGAGAGGGAAACAGCTTGTAGTGTCTTTTTGCCTCTGCGATGCCTTACCAGCAGCTCTCACACATACTGAATGCAATTGAACCACTTTTTGGATATTCTGCTTTATGCTTTTTGGATATTCAGCTTTATGGGTGACACTATTACTTCAAAATGTTTTCCACGCTCAGAACAGGTAGTTCTGAACCCTTTAATTAAATTTTTCTTCCTCCTTTCATGTTGTTTTAAAGCAGATGTACTCCTCAGGTTCATAGTAGCTGCTTCACAAAAATAACGGTTTTTACCAATTTCACTTACCAGCTCTCAGTTCTTGCATGGGCTGCCAAGGCTTCCCTGGGGTTGTGAACCCTCAGCTTTAGATTTCACATGGCTTGCTACCTTGACTACTTAGACTGTCAAAGGAGCTGTGTTCAAAAGCTACAGAAATCAGGAGCTAGTCATTTAAAGAAAGTGATTTGGAGATTGCAATTTATCATTATCTACTTTTACATTCAAATTTGTTGAAAGGCAACATACGGTGTTAAGTACAAAGTTATACAAATGACTTCTCTTAACAATGGTATTGTGGGCTGAGTAATAGTAGAGAGACATGCAAAGAAAAGCATGTTATTGTTACTTGAATCTCTGAGTGACTCAGCCTTGCTTTACATTCTTTCATACAGTATCTCAGAGTATAGAAGGTAGGAGATTGATTTTATCTGTGTCTAACCTCAGTTTTCCAATGTTGTGGTGTATCTAAGAGAATAATCTACAGTTATATTATATAGAACTATAATGGAGGGAAACATTCCAGAATGTAATGCGATCAGATGAAAATTATTTACTTTTAAATGTTACAGGAGAATTTGAATAATTAATCTGACTTTTTTTTCCTTTCTGTTAGTAGAAAAAATTTAAAAGGATTAAAATCAAATATTTACCTATATGGCCTTGCATTTAGCAGATGCATACGGGCTGTGTACAACTTGTGGAGATTAATTTTACTTGGATTGATATAATTGAATAGATACTGTATAATGTATATGTTAGGAGTTGGGCAAGCACAGAGATCTCAAAGAGAAATTGCTGCGTAAAAGGAAAAAACAGAGTTTTTGAGTTCAGGTCTGTAAGCTGTCTTCAGGTTTGCAATAAGCTATTTTTCAGCATCTTTTCAAGATGGGTACTGCCTTTTAATTGTTTTTAAAGGGAGACTTAAGAGACTTGTATGTCTCAGCAGATAAGTTTCAAGGTGAACGAAAAGGAGAAAGAAGCTGTGAAATGGCACACAGAGATAGTAATTCCCTCCCCGCCCCCCCCCCAAGCAGTCTTCCACCGATGCATTTCTAATACTACTTTCAGAGTGGGTAAATATGTTATTTCCATGTGTTGTTAACCTCAAGAAACTGAAAAGCAGCAAACTGTTTATTAAGGACAACTTATGATGTTTTCCATCATCACATCAGATTTAAATTGAGTTGGCCATGACAACATCTGGAAGAGTTACCCTTTTTGTTCAATTTTTTGTCCTCTGCTGAAAGGTTTTATCTCACTGGAACTATGTACATGTTCTGTGAAAAGCTTTTAAAATTGAAAAATGGAACCAAAAATACTGCTGGATGTGCATTTTAGTGTTTACACCTGTATTTTTGTAGTTTTTTCCAGAGGAATAAACCACGTACCCGTCAGGGCTTGCTGAATGAAAAATAAATTGGCTGTTACCACTCTTTCAGTGACTTATTGCTTTGTGAGTTGATATACATATTTTTAGTTTATGAATGTGCATTCTTTTAAGGAATATGCAAAGTATTACATCTGCTTTCTGTTTTCTACCCACTTCTGCTGTGACTTTTTTGTGGAATCTTTAAAATTAACTTAAAGGTCTTTTCTTATTTTTGTTTCCCATTTTATGGGATATACTTTCTTATGAGAAATTTAACAGGAGCTGGGGTTCACGTGTCAATAAACTTATCACTAAAAAAAGAAGCAAAGCATTTTGTTATAAGATATATATATATTATATATATATATATATAATAGAGAAGTGGGGGGAAGTTATTTTATGTACATTTTTATATTTATGTCCTGTAATTTCTGCAAAAATAGTTGGAAAAGCTTTCAACTACTGTTTATGAAGGTGAGCTGCTAACATAATCACTCCTTAAAACCCCTTAAGGAAAATAAACCTTAATAAATCTAATCAGAAGTGAGAGAGGCTACATATAAATAAGTGTATAGATCATCACCATCTGGACATGGCTGTCTCGAGCAGCAGTTTCATTCAGCACATCTGCTTCACTGAGTTGCAAGGTTTATTTCTTACTGATGAACCACACTCCCAGTCACTCCAGTCTGGTTTTACAGCATGAACTTGGTGGAAGGCTGCAAAGGTTACAAGGCTGTCACTGACGTGGTCTAGCATCCTTGATCTGCCTCAGGTATTATCCAAGAGGCAAGACTATAGTGCTAGCACTTGCTGCTGAACTAAAATAATGTTTAAGATAAAGAAGTTATTCTGACTGAAGAGTAAGAGGGTAGTCAAACTTAACTATTTTTCCAAGAAATTTCACTTAGGCCTCAATTTTTCTGTGTGGATTAATTAACCTCCCAGTAACATGTATGTATCACATTTGACCACATGCACATGATTATTGTCATGATAATTTAAAATGGGAAGATGAGTGTACATGCACAGATTTATATAGATATGCATGGAGCACAAAATTGCACCGGAGAATTGGGAATTAAGTGTTGAACTTTCTTCTCCCCGTTTCATACCCCTGGTTTCCTCTCCAGTATATTTTTTTGATATCTCTTTTGGTTGATTAACTGTCTCCAAGTGGCAGTCGATACTTACTGTATAAGGAAGGGTAGGAGTAGCTGCAGGTGTGTTCCTTTCTGATAGTGTGGATGCTGTTTCTGACAGCCTTTTCAAAACTGTGTTTGCAGGAAGTTCTTGAAAGCTGCTTCCCTTCGAGCATCCTTGCCTCAGGCACTTCCAAGCAACCTCAGACCCATACAAAACAGTGTCATCTTTTCTCCAGTCTGGCCTGAAACTTTGCAGGGAAATGTGTGTCAGAAGATGCTCCCACCAAATCTCTCCTTTGTATTCTGTGCAGAATAAAAGGATATATATTGATTTGGTTCATCAAATATAGGCTGCAGACTATTTTTCTGCCCTAGTTATCTACCAGTCGTGGTGGAAATATAATTAGCACAAAGACAAATTATGATTGTTGATTCTTTTAGCAGTAAAATATTACTCATGATGCTCATTTATTAATTACTATTACTAACCACATTACCACATTGATTCCCCGCATGCTTAAGGAACAACTGTGACAGTCCATATCGTGTGAGGTGCCGTACAAACAGTCGGTGCAGAGGCTGACCAGAGCCCCAAACATGCTGCCGTTAAACAAGCCCACACTTGGTCGTGACACAGATGATACTGTGCCTCATCTGCCTTAGCAGCAGCATTAACAATAATGGTCATGTGCAGTTTTGCTGGAGAAGCTGTTGCTGTTTGTCATTAATACTTCTTCTGTACCTTCATGTATAGTATGACAAGACTGTTGGCAATTTGGGTAATTTTCTCTGATTTGCTGTGTGAGTTACACAAGGCTTACCAGCACTTCTTTCTTCTTTTTTTCTATCACATTTTTTTCTTCTTCTTTTTTTTCACTTTCATGTGAGACCTTGAAAGCTCCAAGAAATATTTAAAAACACATATGAAAACTTACATATTGGCTGATTTTAATCAAACTGGCTTGTGAATGTGTAGCAAGATTAAGCAAAATGGTTATCATGTGACACCCAGATGAAAGCCATGCAGAATGTTAGCAATATTTGCCTATGTATGGACATATTTAATTATTTAGATGGTTCTACACTTGATTTCCTTGCACATCCCATGTACATAAAATAGAAACAGCATAGCAATCTCTCTCATCTATTAACTTGCAGAAGAAATAGCTGAAATAGCTTATACAAGGCTGTTCTGTTTGATTTGATCTTTAATTTACATTTGTTCTGGAAAGCAGATGTTTTCTGACTGATTATTTATACCATGAAGAACTGATTAGGAAAAAGTTATTGCATTAACACTGTTCTTAAAGTTGTTTCTTATTTTTGTCTATTTGTTGATCCCATGGACTAGAGAAAAAATCCAGAAGAATTTGCTTTCTTTCCTCCCAGGTTAGTTTAATTTTCTGGTGTTATTTGGAAAGGTCACAGACACAGATTTTGAAACTTGATATAGTCACCGTAAAACAAATGCTGAGTTGGGCAAAGTCCTTGTTCAGATGAGAGCTAGAGGACAGCGTACTCCTGATGAGCTCTAATGGCACAATTATACTGAATTTCCTGTTTCTTCAGGTTTTTTGAACGATGTGGCTCCTACGTAGAAGGAATTGCTATAGAGGTACCACCTCTCCTTGCAGCAGTGAAGAGGAGATGCTCATTACTGATGCAAAGGAAAATTGAGACAGGTACGAAGATGCTTTAGATGTTCACTTAGTAACTCTTATTAGAGAACCAGGCTTGTTGACAATGTGAGAACCTAGTCCTCAACCTGTTTCAACTACTCTGGATAGATTTACATGTTTGCTTCAGGTCAGTTCTGGGGATATGTGCAGACCTAATAGCAAATAGGTGATTTTTAGAGATGAGTCAGTGTTACTGAAGATTATTAAATGCATTTTACTGACCGTTACCTTCTGCTTTTTGACGTATATACATGATCTTAGCCTATGACAGCACGTATTCAAAAGTGCTAATGAATTTTATTACATATTCACCTGTAAAAGAACTAATAAATCATGGTAGGGTGAAGGTGAGAATTGATTCCCCTCATGTAAAAATATTTTGTTAAAATTATACAAGTACCTGCAAGGAGACCCACAATAGAAGTCAGGGTGTAATGAGAAAAGAAGTTATAGCTTATTCCTATATACAAATTTTCATGTTTTTCCTCTGGAAGCTAGATATGTTCTATACATACAGTTGCAGAGTCTGTAAACTACACAGATTCAGGCAGTTGTATTTCATCATCAGATTACTCAATTTCTAATGATGTAACTCTTTTCTTTACAGATAGGTTTAATAAAACAAGTGTGGCAATTGACTCTTGGATAGCTTCAAGTCCATCTGCCTTTAATTATGTCTGGAAATTTGCTTTCAACTCCTGGTCTGAAAGACACTATGGAGTCAGATGCAGTGCCTCCAGGACTTGAAACTTTATTAATATGAAAGGGTTCCTAAAACAGTCTGAAGTATATTATAACTTCATAATATGCATTTTGTAGGAAGACAGTCATGTTCCAATTTGTCTAGAACACAAAATAAAATATAAGAAAAGCAGTTGCTATATATATCAAAACTGTTCCTCTGAACCTCTTGTTCACTGTTGCATGCACTTTCTTGAACTGTAGCTGAAAATTTGTAATAATAGGCTGTGGTGTAGTACAAATGGAGATAATGTATTTCTTAGCATTAGAGATCCCAACTGTGACAAAGCAGCAGACTCTCACAAATGTACTGTCTACCCATGCAGTAATGACAGCAAAATATTCAGAGACATCTGTTATAAAGAATTACTTTCTCTGACCTTCGAGATGAAGGTAAATCTTCATAGTCATTAATAAAAGAAACTGAACCAAAGCAGCAATTGCCAGCTAAGATTAGGATATTCAGAGTTTTCTGTCTTCTGAGTTATTTTCTCTTTGCTGTCATCTATCTACCATTTCTTCTACTGGGCACATTTCAGTATGAAAGAATTCTTAATAAATTTGGCTGTCCGTGTATACATGTTATTCTTGCATGATTGTTCCCCTGATAATTGTGTATATGAAGTATAGCTTGTTTTTCATAGAGAATTTTGAACACATTATCCAGTATCTAGTGAGATTTTGGATATTAGATGCCAAGCTAAAGCCAAACTCCCAGACTGGCCTCCACTTTGATTTATAATTTTGTATCTAATCAGAACTTATCATTCTGGTTTGATTAAAAATCTTGACACATTTTTGTTTCCGGATTAGGAAAAAGTCTTGACTGTCAGCCCTGAAGCATCTTCTAGGATACACTCTAGGTCTGAATACCCATAGTGTTTTCAATTCCAAGCAAGATGATGATGAGGTCAAAATGTTTATTATGTCTGTGACCTGCAGTACCCATGAATTTAACGAGAATGATGACTTAGTAGAAAAATGAAAGTAAGTCTTGTCATACTTCTGTTTCGAACACATTACAGATCATTTCATGGAGGTCAAGCATTTTTATCTCAGTCAAAATGATTTTCTCTTGATTCAAGAGCACAGATTATGTTGATGGAAAGATTTGTGTCAAACAAAACATTTTGTGAATTCATGTCACGTTTGTGATACAGTTTTGGCTGGAAGGAGATTAAATCCCTCCCCCACACCCAATTTGTATTTTAAAAACTTCTAGATCAAAATGCCCTAGCACTTCAACTCGAATGCTTTGTTCTGAAAAGCAATTTGAAATAAAGTTTTTCCCCAAATTGAAAATGAACAGGATTTTTCTTTTTAAGTCAAATCAGTCCTTTTATGATGACCTAGAAAATTTCCCAAACCCTCACTTTAGTTACCTTCATTTTTAAAGATATACTTCTAAAGGACCCAAACAAAAGTTTTAGGGTGCTTTTGTTCCAGAAAACTGTGAAACTCCAGAAACATGTTATTTCTCTAGTTCTGATTTTGACCAATGCAGGTTTTTTCACTAAGTCTCTTTTTTCATCGAGTTTATATTTATGTCTCTTTTTTGTCCATTTGACAACAATTTTTCGTCTGGAAACCTGTGTAGTAGGTCTGGCCTAAGTAATTTCTGTGAACTACATAGACACATTGTCACCTGAAATGCACCTAATTCAGCTGATAATCTTGTGCATGAGGGACTGGTTTGAAGGTCCATTTTTTACAAAAGATAGACTAAAATATACTTCAGAGTTAAACTTGTAAATGTTTTAATTGTTCTGGTAGTTAATGAGAACAATAGAACCCTTGGCCTAAGACAGGGAAAATGAGATCCTCCATGAAAAAGCTAAAGTTGGATGAGATGTTATGATGCTTATTAAAGGAAAATACATGGTAACAATTGTCTATAGCTTGGAATAGCTAAAGAATCCTTGTGTTATTTTTGGATATATAACAAAGATAACTTCATAAGAAAAATTATTTCTAGCTCCTAAGCAGCTGCTAATTCTTTCTTTTCAAAATTTACTTATAATTAGCATTCCAGGCATTATGCAAGAGGGATGCAGTATTTTTTACCTGTCTTTTTCACAGAAGCATCTCTTGGTATAGGCTGTTGAACATTTTCTGGATACTTTTTCTAGACTCCCTAGTGTGAGTCACCTTTAAAGGATACTATATATTAAAATGTGACTCTGGATTTTTATATAATTTCTGTATCTACATCTGTGAACATCATTTGTACTGCCAGGAGTTAGGATGTCTGGGCAACACCTTCTGTTTCTGTCAGAAATTCTGTCTAGGAAAACTTCAGCCACCTGCCTAGGATTTCCTGAAGTCTGAAGTAAGCTATGATTGAGCTGCTGGACACCCGGAGATCTTGGACAAATAGCCACTCAATATGTGCAGATCAGTTTTAGATACAGAAAAATGGATTGATGCATCTAAGATCTACTTCGTATATGTTAGGCAGCTGGTGTGTGCATGTGTGGTAAGTAGGAAACATAAAGAACATTGAATTTACTGCATAGGAGCAGTGAGTCATTGGACCCACTCTGCACAAATATGAAATAAAAAGGAAATAAGCATACACATTTTCATGCATGCAGTAAAAAAACAAAAATGGAAGAGATAATAATGTATGAATATTCAAGATTTACTATCTTTTTATTTCTTTTATAGTATCTTCTTATTTCATTATACACAAAGTGCGAAGGTGCATAAGAGGGTACCAGATTTGTTGAGGTGTGTGTGTGGGTTCCGCAATAGGAGTAGGTAGTACTTCGGTTTGAAAAGATGAAGCAACATGCTAACAAACCACATGCACAGAAGTCACAGGACCAAAATCACCATGTTCTGCAAGCAATGCAATCAGCTATCAGCTTGAGATGAAGTAACTTATTCTTTCTTTTAAAATATCACAAGATTGCTAATTTCTTACATTTATTTTACGTTGCATATCTCATTCAACAGCACTAGTGCTCTGTTGCAGTTTACCCTCAGCCAGCAGCTAAGTACCACACAGCTGCTCATTCGCTACCCTGCCCACACACCCCCTGCCCCTAGTGGGATGGGGACAAGAATTGGGAAAAAAATAAAACCTGTGGATTGAGATAAGAACGGTTTAATAATTGGAATAAAGTGAGAATAATAACAAAGCCAACAACAATAAGGAAGAGAGAGAGTGGAATAAAATCCAAGGGAAAAAGAAAGTGACTAAACCAAAACCCCAAGTGATGCACAGTAAAATTTCTCACCACCCGACGCCCGATGCCCAGCAGTCCCTGAGCAGCAGCTGTTGGCTCCTAGCCAGCTCCCCCCCCTTGATGTCCTGAGCATGCCCTTCTGTGGTGGGACATCCCTCTGGCTGGTTGGGGTCTGTCCTGGCTCTGTTCCCTCCCGGCTTCTTGTGCACCCCCTCTCCGGCAGGGCATGGGGAAACCTGACAAGCCCTTGATTTAGAGTAAACGCCGCTTAGCCACAAGTAAAGCATCAGTGTGTAATCAACATTATTCTCATAATAAATCCAAAACACAGTACTGTGCCACCTACTAAAAAGAAAATTAATTCTATCCCAGCTGAAACTACGATGCCTCAGTGTTACCCACCAACTGCTCAGTTCAAGGTGTCTGAGGCAAATCTGGCTCTGACAGAGCTCGGTTTCTGGCTGGCAAGTACCCTGTAATGCGAACCATGCAATGGTCTCTTCAGCTTGCAGCCCTCAGGCTCCACATGTATGTTTTAGTGAAAACAGGAAAAGAGAAAGATGCTCGTGAGTAGAAAGACTTGGATCCACATAAACAATACACTGCAAGGTGGAACTAGACTGTCTAAGGGAAAATGGTTTGCGGCCGGGGAAGGGTGTCACCCTAGAAACAAGAGAGGTGCTGGGGAAGAGTGACTATCTGAATCAAAGGCATTTCTTGAAGCTTTGTGTTTGGACATAGCAACTAGTCAGGCTCGTGTAGAGCTTAAAACACAGGCTCAGTCTGGTTTATGAAAGGATTCTTAGTCTGTTTTGTTCACTCTAGATATTCCCTGGGAATATTAAAAAATTAAATCTATTCTTATTGTATATAGTGGCTGTGTTTTCAGCATATTTATGTGGGTGTAACTTTTTGAACTAGGTTTCCACAACGAAAGTTTTGGAACAACAGTAACTCCAGATAGGCAGCTAGATTTGCTTAAATTAACTTCTGCTGTCATTAGAGTATTTATAGAAACTGAAAGGGCTCTGAATGCAGCTTAGGCAGATATTTGTTTACATTTTAAGGAGATAATTATGCAATGCCCACCAAGCTTATGTGTAATCTATAATGATAATTATAATACTTACACAAAAGTAGAAATTACACTCCAACATAGTTATCCCATGGCAAATTATTCTCTTCTACATTTTTAAACTACTTGGAAGAATAATGCTTTCCTAAGGTACTACTGCTTGCATTGTTTTCACACTAGTTTCTTTTACTTCTATATGATCACCGCTTATGTACTCTCATGTTGTAGAGCAGATTCACTTTTTCCTCCAGTTTACACAAGCTGAAGGTCAGGACTCTAGTTACTTGGTGTCATCCAAACTAACTGTCTCAAATGGAAATGGTGATGGAGGAGGCAGCAGAGTCATCTTAATCCATGTACATATCTACTACCAGCAGCACATGAGACCTATCGACAGAAACTATGTGCAGTTGCAGTGCAAATCTTGTTCAGTTCTAACATTTGCAGTTGTAAGGTGACACTCTAGTTCAATACCACCATGAATTCTGGAGCACTGAACGCTTTCATCCTGCTTTTTCAGGAAAGCTACATTGCTTTTGGACACTTCAGCCTCTGTAAGTGAAAACTTAGATATACTGAAATTATTGTGGACTAGAAACTTTACTGTGTTAGAGTGCAACTTGACTGAAGGATGGAGAAGACGTTTCTGACACCTTTCTGTCCTGCTGAACTTGACAGTGGTAAGGCAACTGCTTGGGAGTAATCTACTCTATCCTGAGCTACAGCAGCGCTGGGACAGCTCCTCCACAGCTAGCCTAGCTGAATCCAATGCCGTTAGTGCAATGGCACTACCTCAATTATCTCCTTTTTTTTTATTATTCAGTGGCAGAATTCTGATGATCCAACAGAGTTCAATATGTTAAGACCAGAATCTATCAGCTCCCTAAGTGCTAACATACCATATTCTTGTTTTCCTGTGGCTGTGTTAATCAAGACTCTCTTCAATATGGTTTAAGAAAAAATGAATTTATACCTTAAACTTTGAAACTTCAAGCATTTACAGAATCACCCAGCTCGCTTTCAAACAGCTTGGAATGCTAAGGAGTGAACCATGCAAATAGTTTCCACAGGTATTTGATTGATCTGAGCAGAATTCACATGAGGAGAGGGCACTGAAAGCATGGAGCATGCAGACCTTTCACATGGCAGAGAATAAACACCTCTTTTCAGTGGATTTCTTATCAGTGCAGATTAAGGAAGAGTTTCAGTAGGTGTTAGAAATCAGATGTTCTTCCACCAAGTTGCATCTCCACACCTAGGAAGCGTCACAGCACACACTAATAGAATATGAACATCCGTAGGTTTCATCGGTTATCCCTGGGAAAATGTGATTTTCCTCTTCCTTTTATATTAAAATAATTTCTGATTCTGGATGGCCTGAATAATTTGGATCATTGTTCTCAAGTCTAGATTAGATTGGCTTTGCAAAGGAAAAAGTGAGTTGGGGCACAATTGGCTGTGCATAATTAGCGAGTTAATGTGATCACGGGGCTCTTGCGATGCAACGCAAAAGTGCAACTGGCTGCTAGATTCCTGAGGGTCAGTGCAGCAAATAGTACAGTCTCCAGTCTTTACTTCGTTGATCCACTGACAGAAACGCTTGTATTTTTGTCCTTCACTGCAGGGCTTCTCTTAAGTGTATGATGCAATTACACAAGTTCCCTATAACTTCAGTAGTAATTTCACATTGGCCAGACTAATCTAAGGGCAAGAATATACTGAGAAGAGACAGTAGATAAGTCTTTAGGGGAATGATTCATCTGATGAAATGTAGATGCCTACATGCAAACCAAATGTCTATGTTTCCATTACAGTCAGTGGAGAAAAACAAGGAAGAGTGGGACCTTACTCCAGTCCTCCTACAGGGCTAAAACCGTGCGGATAAATAATTTCCAATACATGCCAGTTTCTCTGCTGACCATAAAAGGAGGTTTGGATGAACAGTTTGGAAGTAGACATGCAGATTCTTTCATCAGTGTTTAAAATAGATCTTTCGGCAGAATAAATCTTTCGAGTTGGGCACAGATGAACAAACACAGCTGATCAAACTAATAATTTGAAGCTCAAAAAGCTAGCACTTTTGATGGACTTTGTTTCCCTGGGAAACCTCTGACTAGCTCTAAACAAAACTGCTAACCTTTTGCTGTGGTAGGAACAATTCCAAAGGCAAGCTTTCCTTGCAGGTCCATTTGAAATGGGAGATGCTTCCCGTTTCCCTCATAAGGGCTGCTGCCCCCTCTAAGCCACGCTCTTTGTCCTTTTAAATAGTGTTGGCCGTATATAAAGATGCAAGACACAATCAGTGTCTCAGCCTTCAGTGAGTAATGTGATTATTTCTGCTACATTAATATTTCAGCTAATGCATCAAAACATACAATTCACCTGCACTAACCTCAGAGGCTGGATTCCTCCACAGAGTTCTAATTGGTTTTGTACTTGGTGAAAGCAGTAAGAGAGGGAGAGATTTTATATTTGCAATGTTGAAATGAATTATAGATCAGGGCAGAACATTTTGCAAATATTGCTGACAGGCATATAATTGGTTTTGTGTCAGGCAAATCTCTTCTGATTCTATCCTGTAACCCCTCAAGTCTTGCAAAAAATCCAGTATTTTTTGTCTGTTCAGAAGAATATATCTTCTGAGATATATTTGGTATAAGCTAAACGGTGAAATATTTTGATAAAAAGTACTTGGCTTGCTTTCTTGAGGAAAAATGAGCATGAGGAAAGGGATGGGGTTTGGTTTTTTCCCAAACTTTAAATCATGTAGGGCACAGAACATCCAAACCCAGGGTCTGGGTAAGCACTCCCAGGTCACGCAGTATGGAGTAGCCTGACAGTTACATGGAGTCCGAGTCGGCATCATCCGGTGAGTGTGTGAGAACCTTCATGTGTAGGAACAGTTCCGTCGGGCTGCGTCAGGCTGCATGGCGGCTACCTTGAGGGAGCAACTTCTGTGCCTACTGTAGATTTAGACAAGCTTATAACCTGCCTGGAATGCTGCCTATTTACCCTGTGTCACACGCCATCAGGGCTGTTATGAAACCTGTATTTCCTTATTCCACAAACAGAAAAGATTTTTTTTAAAAGAAAAGAAAAGGAAAGAAAAGGAAAGAAAGAAAGAAAGAAAGAAAGAAAGAAAGAAAGAAAGAAAGAAAGAAAGAAAGAGAAGTAGAACACACACCCCCACCCCACCCCCCACCCCCCAATGTCCTTTTATATGTTCCTTGTGTACAGAAGTGTAGCTTTTGAGATACGTAATTGTGTAGGGTTTCTCTGGCAGCAGAACGTAATGCAGCAAACAAACAGCTTCCACCCCCTTCAGACGCTGGGCGCCCCGGAGGCTGTGTACGCTGCAGCTGAACCTGCCGAGAGCTGCAGAAGGGACTCGAGGGAGCAGACGGGCCGTGATTATCATTGGTTGCATCAATTAGACCAGCAGACTGTGAGCCACTGAAAGCCACCTTCAATTGCTTCAAAGTTAATTTTGCAAGTGGAACAGCATTTTCAATGTGCCCATTTAAGAGATTTTGCATTATATTTGCAGCTTGTTTTGTCAGTTCATATGATGGGGAAAGATGTTATTTTCCTGTCTTTTACCAGAAGCTGAGCTTGATAGCTTTACTTTATTTTCAGTAATTTCTCCATTACCAGCCAGTAGCTGCTAGTATGAACAAAGGGTATTAATATGCTAACAAATTAGCTAATCCATAATAAACAAAGGGATTAATTTATAAGCTAGTTGTATTTCTTAAGTGTGAAAACCAAGATGGGAAAAAGGCAGTACTAAAATGCCTTTGTAATAAAAAGAGGGGCAAAGGAAAAAGCGGATACTTGGCACTTTGATATTTCTGTGGAATATAAATTCTTTCCTGGATGGCTGCAGTACTTTATCAGGGAAAAAAAAAAGCCTGTCTGGAAAAGAATGTGGGAAACTTCTGTAAATCATCAGTTGCCTGACTTACAGAGTGTAACTTTATTATCATATTTTGATTCACTTTAAATTTATTCCAAAGGAAATGAAAGGAAAGGGAGTGACTTCCCTCTTTCTAGAGATTTCTACTATTTTAAATTTTGAGAGGACTTCTCCTTATTTCTTAATAGGAAAATTTTGCAGTCAGTGTTGAATATTCTATGAAATTTGAAGAAAATTGCCCACTAAATTAAAATTTACTAAATTTTAAAATTTAAAATTAAAAATTACTAGTAAGAAGCAGAACTCATATAGAATTAACATCCTTCGCATATCCACAAGAGTTTCTCACTCTCCCCAAATGTAAAAAACCACGTTTATCTTAATGGGAATCGTATATCTATATATAAGTGTGAGATCCAATCCATCCACTGGAACTGAGTCCTTTGTATGAAAAGTCTCCAAGCTTTGTGTCTTAACAGTATCAGGTGTCATAGACGCTTCTGGGTTTGACCTGGCTTTTACCAATTAGCTGATTGTTCAGCTGATAAACTGAGCAGAATAAAACAGGGCATTACAGATAGGATGTGTAGAATTTAGATGACTAAGTCATGAAAGTGAACCATCATAGGATTTTTGAGCAGGTTAGACATCTTCATTGGCTGGGTTTCAGTCCTGGGTACGTTAGGATAGTTAGCTTAGACACAGAACACATAGGATGGGTGAGATGAGTGACTGTGGTAAGATGAATCACTTTGTAAGGTTGCACTGCCTCACTTGCTTAGACAAGTATCAATCACTGTAATATAACAGCAATGAACACTACAAGAAATCCTAAAATAGAAAATCTGAAAGATATTGTTACTACACTTAGAATAACAGCTTCAAGTGGTGTATGGTCCCACGTGTGTGACAGGGCATATAGGAAACAGGACTGTACATAGTAAATGAATTGGGGACCACTGGAAATTAAGCATATTGTGGCAATTTTAATGACAGGCTTTTTAAGGATTGGGATTTGCCTTAGCTTTTAGTCTGTTCCATCTGTTTTGAAGTTTCCCTAGTGTTTAGAAATTAATTTAATAAAAATGGTCTGCTTTGGCACTGCCAATTCACTTCTTTTAATCTGCAGTTAACATGACATGAACTCCCAGAGAGCTTTTTACTGAAATACCTGAAACATGTATCAAAAAAAGAAATCCTTCAAAGAACTTCCTTGAATTAAAGTGCCACTAACTGGAGCTTAATAGAACAGCAGTTTTTTAAATGAAGTTAATTGAAAGACCTTGCATTTCCTTGCTGAGTGTGTGCCTGGAGCAAAGTTGCTTGGAGGATGACTTACTGTCATGTAATGTGTTCATTTATTATAGAACAGTTGTTATGGGGATCAAGGTGAAAGTGAACTGCCTGCGGTGTGCTACCTTATTTTGTGTGGTGACTGAAACACGTAGCTATCCTTAATGTCACCGTAATTCCAGAGGAGATCTGGTTTGTTGTTGCTGTTGTGTGAATAGCAATAGCTTTTGTTTTCTCAGTCCATTTTCCTTTCCATTTCTGGACTCTGACTCTTAATTACCTTAGTGGCTCTCAGTATTACCTTAATTTCAGGAGCCTGTGACAGCTGGCAATTCAGTCACAAGTGCTCAAGGGACTGGTCTTCTTCAATTATCCACATCATATGCAAACCAACACTTGGCCCTCTCCCTGTAGCACTTGGGATCATTGGGCCTGACCCAGAACCCACTGCTCAGTTGCTTTTGATGGAAACCCAAAAGTGCTCAAGAAGAGTGGAGACAGTATCATCTGCCTTGCAAAGAAGAATTCCATTTCTTGGTAATTTATTATTGTTTCTGTGTTGATATTACCAAGACTCTACTAGCAATAATGAATTGGCAAGTCAATAGCTTTCATACAAAAATGTATGTTTAATGGGGCTGGTGAAGCTGAGCAGTTTTATGGGTTAAAAAGGCTAAAAAAAAGAAAATTATATTGGAGATTTTTTTTTTGGTGGAGATTTTTTTATGTGGAGATTCAACTGTTCCACAATAATATAATATATATTTTAATTGGCATACATTTTAGAAACAAAAATATCTCTGTTAAACTAGGACTTATCAAAAGCCTGGAAATAAGTATTATAAAGAAGGGGTTAGAAGCAAGTTACACCCATTGGCAAAACCCACCTGATTTTTCTTTACGAGATACTCTTAACTTCAGGATTCATACTGGACTGTGAAGCATTGAGTATCAAAGCTCCCACAGGAATATCAATGTACTTTTAAAGTAAAGAAATCAAAACCCAAATTAACAAATATATTCCCTTTTATTCAATGAACCTTATAATAAACTTCAACACTCCTCATAGGCTCCCTGTATCTATCCGTCCTTCCTTTATGATGATGATTTCTGAGGTTACTTTTTTCCCTTTCTTGCAGTAATTCTTGAAGAAAGTATATCCACAGATTCTCTGATATATTTCTGTCTATGTGTGGATATATATATATGCACGTTTGCGTGTGTACATGAACATTTGTTTACCTAGATGTATATATTTCTCCTGTGGTGGGTTTGGGTTTTTTTGGTGTGGTTTTTTTTTTCATGTGTTTTGTTTGAGTGTGTGTGTGTGTTTAGTTTTGTTTTTGTTGTTGTTGGTTTTGTTTGTTTGTTTGTTTAATATCTGTTTCATGTTGGAAAAAAAAGCTTTTGTAGCTAGATACATTGCTACCATTTCTGCTCCTTAGGTGAATGCCATAGGTCTGTGTATTTTAAGGTTACAACATATCTCTGTAATAATTTTTTTGATTTCTGATATAGCAAAAATTTCCACTGCGATGTTCAAATCATAAGACTGATAAAACTGAAACTCATCTTTAAGAAAGACATCCAGTCCCATTTTAAAGACTTTTCACAAGGAATCTACCTTTAAGAGGTCTTGTTCTGGTAATTGACCACCCATTAGGAGTCCTTGTCTAACCTCAACCTTGCTTGCTGGATTAGAGAATCCTTTACTATCCATCATGGTATCAATGTTCAGCTCTTTCCCAGGTGTGCTCTGCACTTGTGTGCACTCTGCTCTATGTGAGGAGAAGTACATCTGTGAGAAGTATTAATGGTATGGAAAAAGTATCATAGGGTGTTCTGACTTTTTACAGCTTCAGAACATTGTTGTTATTCCAGATAATCAAAGCCTCATCACTCAGGTTTTCACCCCAGAAAATCCAAACAACTTTCCACTGTGCAGAAATTAACATTCTGCTTTCATCAATAACTAATCATGTCCATTGCTGAGTGGTGGTAAGTGATCCCTTGTGAATCTAGGGTAACTTCCGCACCCATATGTATCTAAACCATTGAAAGTGCCTTTGAAGATACTTTGTAGGGTGGCTATATTGCTTCTTTTTGAATTTACTACTATTTATATTACAAGCAAGACCTAAGCTAGCTATACAGACACATACCTCTGTTGGTTTTGTGCTAAACAGTTATGTGCAAATTCAGAGACTACTGAGCAAGTTTCGACACAACTAAAACTTATTTACAAATAGAAAGTGTTTCTAATCTGTGAACTTACAAGCTGTATAAACATAAATTTCTTAAAATTGCAAAAAACTGAAAACCTAATAAGATTTGATTCTTCAGTTACAAATCCTAGAGTCATGTTAGATCTGGCCTCCTCAGAGCCTGACAAAACAGAGTTGGGGGAAAACATCTGCCTTGAACAAAGAACGATACCTCAGAACTAGTACTGATGGTATCAGCAGTCTGTCTTTGGAATGGACAGTTGATGAGTCAAAATTGGTCTCATATCCCACACGACTGCTGAACTAGCTCTAAGCTTGGGCTAACAATGAAAATCTAAAACAAAACAAACAAGCAAACAAAACCCCAACGACCCACAGAATTATCTTACCTTGGGAGTCTTCAAGCTGTCTTTGCAAGTTTTGAAATCTTTCGCTTGATCGGGATATTTTTGCTTATGTAAGTTTCATTGAGCAGCTTTAAGTCATAATCTGATTTTATGAGGTACAGGCAAACGGTACAATTTTCTGCTTCTCAGGAAAAAAAAAGAGTCTTCAGCAGCCTACTTCAGGGAAAGGTCAGGGAAAGGTTGCTGCAGATGAAAAACTCATAGACAGATACATTAAGGCTGCTAAATGTTTCATAATGCTCGGCTGCGCTGAGTTCACAAGGATGCTGAAGTTACTCTAGCCAGCTCCAGCTATGCATTTGTAATAGCTCAGTTCCTGCCATTTTTATTTTGGGTATAAGCAGATTTGCATAAGCAGAGCAGAATTCTGACAAGCTTCTAAAAATGTAGGAAGTCATAAAAGCAGGGGAAATGAATATGCAAATTAATGTATAAAAAGCCACTGAGAAGAGGAAAGGAAGAATTAGTTTTTTCAGTGTTTCATATGTGATTTTAAAGGCAGCAAGGAATGGTCAAAATTAATATGAAAAAAAAAGAACAAAACTGGTAAGACTTTCTAGCAGATCTGTTCAAACCTTGTCATCCGTAGTGTGTAGAATAGGTTAAATAAACATTTTGTCTATGGTTTTGAAGGGTGGCTATGAATAGATCCTGCCTTTTGGAGGGTTGATTGACTAGCTGATCTCTTGTGTTCCTTTCCAGATGCATGATTTTGCGTACAATAGTACTGTACAGCAGTACAATAACAACATAGTGACATTTGAAACTTCACAGAGATTAGTCAAAAAAAAATTTAAAAAACTTACAAAATAAAAATGATGCTATAAAAAAGCTTTTATTTACTATATCCTGGATGAGAAATCAGAAGTACTTCAGAAAAACATCTAAGCACTTTAATTAAAGCACAGGAGCAGTTTAACTGATATTAATCAATTCTTATAATACTGAAAATATATATTTTGTTTGTGGTACCAATGTTTCCAAAAGTAGAAAAAGGAAGAAAAAGCTATATATTATAATGTGTAAATTAGCATCCTGACATATCTTTAACCTTATTTTCAATATATATTGTTTTATTTTTTCTGTGTTTTATAACACTCTGCAAGCAGGACAAAAATAAGTTTGTGGCAGTTTATGATTTACAAGGGATCACAAAAAATTAAAATTTTTGAAAATTTCCCCAAATTGCACAACACATTTAATTCTTTTTCTGTAGGGAAAGAGGCTGTTGTCTGACTAATGAAATATCAACTTCAGAAAAGAATGTCTAAGTTCAGCAGACTCATAGAGGAAGAATCTTAAAAATCAACCTACATTAAGCATTTCTGAGGCCTTAAGAAGTCCCCAAGAAAACTAAGAGCACATTCACAAAAAATATGACTTATTTAATGGGAAAAATATTCAAAACAATGAAAACTAAAAAAAAAAATAAAAAAAATCCTGAAACATATTTGCAATTTTCAATTCTTGCTTATTTGAACAGATGCTCAAGAGACCACTTTTTGATCTTTTATCCCTCTTCATTTTTTATTTATCTTGTTGAGAAAATACACACTTGAATGACTTCTTGCTTGATGCTTTCTTTGAAGTATTCAAAGATTCTAGCTTTCCTAGAATGAAATGCCAAATGAAAATGCAACAACATAAATTCTACAACTCAAGCTTTCTACTTTATGCAACCATCAGAACATTTTTTTTTAAATGAAAGAGATGAAAACAGTAATACCCTAATAGAAAAAAAGTACTTTGACAAAAATATTGAACTTCTGCATTCTGCATATGTAAAATAATACCTAGAGTTCAAACTTCAGATAACATGCAGAATGTATGATTTGTAGCACTATAAATGCTAGCAAATTGCTAGATTGTGCCTGGATAACTTTTTCTTCTACATTTCACTTCAGGATGGAGTAGACTTGGATGAAGTGAAAAGTTTAAGAGGTTAAATATGGAAACAACATAAGTGAACAGTTGCAGATGAATATATGGGATTTCCCTTGTAATTTGGTGAGTGTGATTCACTGAGCCATCACATGAGCAATCATTTACCTATCACAGATAAATGATGCCGTGTAAAAAGTGAGTACACATGGTTGATGGTGCTCAGTTAATCCCCATTCACTTTTTTTCCTCAAAGAGACAAGGGACTAAATCCAGCCCAGTGGCACTAGTATGGCACTTTGGTTAAGATCACAGGCTTGAATATTAAAAGATGGTGTCCTCTGTGAGTGTGTATTTATATATATCTCAGTTTACTCACCTGGAGAAACAACAGTTTGGAGTTTGGTGTCTTTTCACGGTACAAGGCTATAACATAGCTCAGCTATGCCTCCCTGTAAAAGTGACGCTTGTAAAAGTTTTTAGGCCTCTCTTTATATGTATTCTGCTTCTGCGATGACTAGATTATGTAATGTGAAAAGTAACCATAATAACAAACAAATATGGAAAATATGAGGGGATAATTTAAATCTTGAAATTCAAGCAGGTTTCTTAACTTTAGTCATAGTTTAAATAAATAAATGATCATATCTGAATGCTGAGCTCTCAGCCTCAGCTTTACAGAAATTTCTGAGAGGCTTCTTTATCAGGCAAAATTTTTTTGTTCCTGTATTATACTTTTTGCATTCCTAGATATCAATTAAAACACACTCAGCATAATTATGCAGTGGACTGAAAGCTTCCCTGACAGTTTACTCTGTTTTATAATTTGGTAATATCTGAAAATTAAATCAAAGATTTGAGAAGGTTTACATTTGTGTGGAAATGAATCAGGAATCAGGTACATTTTAAGTGTAATCTGCTTTAGAATGGCTGATTTTTTTGTCCTTTATATCTTTAATAACATGGTTCTCAGTTTATTTTTTCAAGCACTATAGAATGTGATCACCTGAGGAATTAATTATTGGTATTTTTAGTTTAATGGATACTGACAGACTCTTGCAATTAACCCAAATGTGTTATTCGACGCACAAATGGCTATTACCGTGCAGTCATTCCACTTTCTCTAAGAATTTTTAAAACTTAGAAGCTCTCTATTTTTATAATTCAGGAGAGTTTTTGCAAGTCTTGGTGGAGCTTGGCCGTTAAAATTTCCAAACTTGTTACTTGAGATTCTTATGTTGCATTTGTTTTGTTTGTTTGTTGTCTTTTGTCCCCTGAAGAGTAAGTGATTTGGTGTTGTCACCACAATCCGTGAAACCTTTTTATTTGCTCAAAAAAGCAACATAGTCCAATATGGTTTCAATATTAAAATACGTGCACATTAATACATATTTTGGGTGTGTAGCACATTGTACCCAGCTTGTGCCCACTGACACACTGCTTTGCTGGCTGAAGGAGAAGGTCTGACCTGAAACTGCAGGAAAGTTTCCCAACTATGCCTAAGGGTGAGTCGCGTGGGAGGTGTTAGCCATGAAAAGGAATACATGGAGTTGATTAGCAGCCGATTTCAAATGCTTCTGAATCAATTGGACAGTTCTGTGCCAGCCTAAGGATCACTGTACTTACAGGGTACATGGGATGGGGTGAGAAATCATGGTCTGGCAATTCTCACTCTGGGCGTGATAATATGGTCTCCTGTGGACAACTCCCAGTACCTAGGGAGAGCTGGTAGCTCTTGATGAGCCTGCTCTGGGAGGGATTTCCAAGGTACAGGCTCTCTGGAACCTCCCTTGTGTTCACAGGAGAAGGAACCATCCCAGGTTTAATCTTTTATTCTCTGCCCATACTGTCCCAAGCAGAGCTTTTAGGTTAAGACCCCCATTTTTAAACACATATAAATCTAAAAAGACTCCTTAAGAATCAACAGAAGTTGTTCGTGTAAATACGGGGTCTACACATAGCAAAATGGAGAGAAGTAGAAGAAGAAAGGAAGGAAAGCAAGCAGGTCCAAATGCAACACCAGGGACTTTGAATCCACTCACCACAAAACTTAAGGACAGGTGTAATTCTCCTCACTTTACTCCTGTCAGGAACGAAGCTCCCTTTCTCTCATGTACACTTTCTTGTACTCTCCTTTTTGTGATGCTCTGAGAAACTTCTATCTTTAGTCACCCTTGCTCTAATTTTATTTAAAATGTATTTGCATCATCTTCCAGATTCTGTGGGATTCCTTTGTCAGAGAAATTCCAGAGGATATAGTCCTTATTTGATGAAATTGGTAGTTGCTAAATTAACAAAGATGATGAAAATGGACTAAAGATATGGTTCTTTGTTCGTAATAGGAACCCTATTTTACTAGCAACTATTTTAAAGGAATCCTATAACACAAGGTAACACGTATACCTGTACTTCCATGTCCCTCTATTTTATGTTCTGTCAAATAAGACTCAACTTTTATGACTATAGTGATCTGTGGATGCATCTCATTGGGAATTTGGACCTCAGTTTGTGTGCATGCTGCCCTTGATCTCAGAGCCTCCACCTGTATAATCATCATTTGAACTAATTTTCCTAAATAATTTTCATTTTTGCATTCTCAGAGGGTACATGTGGCTTTTTGGCACACTCAAAAGCCCTCCATGTAACAGTAAGTATTCTGATAGTCTGACTTAAAACATCTAACTTAAAACCTACCTGTGCAGCCAGGAAAGAAAGGTGTGATCCTAAACTAAATTAGATGTCTGAAATTATATGATGATAATGTGGATGGTGCGCTAACATTGGAAATGACTTCTAGTATTCCTTTTGCAACACAGTTTTTGTTGATGAAAAATATATTCGGGGAAGATATGGTTTTCAATCAAGAACCGATGCTGAATGATGTTTAACAATGGCCCATTTGCTCATTTTGCTGATTGCCTGCATCTTATGGTGTCTATAATTAGTTTTTACCTGGCTGAATTTGAAGGTTTTTTCCACTTATCCCCACTCTATTTTTTTTTCTCAGAACGAAGTAGAACTTGTTCCAAATTCTTTCCCACAGTTCAGTCCGGTGCAAAAAAAAAAAAAAAAAAAAAAAAAAAAAAAAAACACTAATGAAATCTTATAATTTGTAAACAAAGTATTGATAAGAAAGAGAAGTCTTAGAATTTTGTTTATGACATTGAGATGCTGCTCATGAAGTCTCTATTTTGAAAGAATGTTGAAAAATTGAAGCAGCAGAAGAAAAGAGCTATTTATATGTTTGTAAGATTAGAAAGTGTCTTTCTGTGAGTAACTGAGCTCAACCTGTTTATCTGAAATAAAATTGAGATGTCACTTGATTACAACATATGAATATATAGCAGTTAGTAAAAACCACTTAAATCCAGCAGAGAAAGATGTAATTAAAGTCGGGTAGCTGAGCTACTGAAATTTGTATTAGGAATTTGGGACAGCATTTTAACAATGATGATAATTAAGTGGTGGAATAAATTACTATAGATGCTAAGTTTACTGTCTTTAAAGTCCTCAGCATGTCTGGAACGAGTCACAGTGTAGGACATTCTGCACTTGTTTTCGCTGAAATCCTGCTGGTTGGGGGAGGAGGAAAGCATTAACGTCTTCCTGATTCTTCTTGCAGTAAATGTTGTGCCAAAGCCAAATTGGATTCCTTTCTCAGAGTTTTCCATTAATTAAGCTCCAATTACTGCAGTTGAACATAGGGAAACACGATTGAGATCTAATGACCTGTGATATGGAGCATGACAAACTAAATCAATAGGGTTTTGTCTTTTGATTTGCAAATTAACAGACTTCACAGAGTATTGGAATCTGGAGTAGCAATGTAATTGTACTGACTGGGGACTTGTATTTCCCCCTCTTTTTGTGAGGACTGCCTGCTTTAAAAAGTTTTAGAATTGATGTTATTCATAACCTATATGTTTCTGGGTTTGGGCTGAAATTTATTTTTTTTTCCACACATGTATTTTTGAGCAGGGAGTTTGTCATGTTTCTTGGCATATAATAAAATCTTAATACGCTTTTCTGTAGCTGTAGTTCTCTAACATTTCTAATCCTGTTTATATTAGCGTTAGAAAATAAACCTACCTACTATTACAGTACAGATTTTCATCCAGGTAAAGATAAGTGAGAAATAGCAATCATGGCAGAGTAAATGCCAGAGCCTCGGAAGGCATGACACCTGCACTCACTTGTTCTGGCTGCAGACTTCAATGAAATGAGAAAGGAGAAATAAAGAGCAAACATCACACAAAAGCAGTTTTATATATCCCACACCCATGTGTCTCATGCTCATGTTTAGTTATACTATATGTTAAAGTTCGTCTGTTCTTCCAAAACAAAATCCATCAAACATGATGACTTCTAACCCCTACTGATTAGTGGGTTTTCCATTGATTCATTCATAGAGGCAAAATCACATCTTGAATACAGTTAGCTACAATACCAACCTGTATTATAATTACTTATTTAAAAAAAAAAAAAACAAACCAACCCAAAACCAACCCCCAAAGTAAAAAACTTAAATATTCAGTGAAACTGTTATTGGAAGCCTAATTAGGATTTCAGCCTCCTCGTGCAAGGCATTGCATGAATAGACCCTGTGTCTGTAAGTTTAAACTTAATTAAAGGTGGAAAATCAGAAATACATGTAAAATGTTAATATTTTATACCTATAATGTCACTCAGGAGAGTTTAAAATAGAAGAGGACCAAATTAGCGTTGTGTTCCAAACATAAATCCATGGTTTTTTAACTATCATTAAAACAGTCTTTTGAATTATGATAGCTCTGTATTGTAATTCCAATTTCTAATGGAAAATAAGTGCACACTTCCTCCATTCCCAGTACTGAGTGTGTAGAAAGATACTGTTTGTGTTAAAAATCAGGATATTTAGGAAAAAAACGTTTTGTTCCATAGTGAAAGGAAAAGACACAATTTAGACAGTTTGAATAACATAGTTTGAAATTATACTTTTGAAATGCTTTGTTTCAGAGAGGATCAAATGTTATGATTTATGGCACACCGTGTCATTAGAGATAGAAAGTCTTTTGATGTTTTTTATGTCAGACTATGTACATAAACATACTTGAAATAGGAAGGCAAAATGAACAAAGTCAAATCAATTAAATAAAACTTTTTGACCTGCTAATATTAAATATTTTCACAAACTTCTGTTGCAGCATATGAGGAATGTTCCCTTTCAATCAGTTTATCTTAAATAGAAAGAGATATTATTGATATAAATTTATATAAAATCTAGGTGTCATAGCATACTTGGCAATAAAACACAGCCAAAGGAGATTAAAATGATCCTCCAGAAAACAATTCTGGCAGCTTGCTAACGTCAAGTAGAAGCCACCCTGCATTCTTTTGGGAAGTAAATTCTCATTTCTTTTCTACAGCCCTTTAGGGCATAAAATATGATAATGACCCATTTTGATGGGTGCTTAATTGCCTTTGCATGCATTTTTACTGTAGGAATTCATGGTGCTTTCTACTAAAGAGTCTGTGTCAGTAAATCATGCCTAACATGTCTCTGTTGGGGAAGGCAATTATGTATATGCTAAAGTCCTACTGAAGTGCTAAGTGCATACCAAAACTGGAAGCAAAGAAATGCTCAATAAATGACAAGAAAAATCTGGGTAGGAACATTTATTCAAGGAGTTTTACTTTCAGCATGATTAATCACCTAAAGTGTTTTTAACTTTAGTCAATGGATTGACAAATAAACAATAACTGTAATTTAGAAAAAGTACCTTTTTGGTACCTTTTTAAAGAAAGTCTTCTGCAGTTCTCCAAATAGTAATCTCACATTTGGGAGTTTACTTCTTGTATCATTCATTGAATTCTCTATTTGTCAAACTGTCTCTGGAATAATTCTTAGTGCTACAAATGATCATAATTGAATGTATCTGGCAAAGAGAAATTTATGATCTCTCTACATAATGATACAATAGAGCATAATTTTTTCTTTCTTTATTTTGGATATAAAACATACCTGCAATTAAGAACTTTGGTTTTGCGAGATCTGTCATGTAGAATACACTCAATTAGTTTTAAAGAACATATGTATTAAACAGTTGTTTTTTTCTAGATGCTTACTGGGATTGACCTATATCTTTAACTGAGTGGATTGAAAAAATCATATTCTTTGTTACTGGGTAAAATGTCATGTAATTTATATAACAATAATAAGTAGAAGATAGGACTGTGTCAATTTCCAGATGCTTTAGTTAGATTTTTGAAAAGGAATAATTATACTTGACATTTTTTAGAGTGAATTTTTAATGATTGTTAAGGTAGGGGTTTGGTTTTGGTCCTCCCTCCCTCCCTCTCTTCCATCCTCCCTCCTTCCTTTCTTTCTTTCCTTCTTTCCTTCTTTCTTTCTTTCCTTCTTTCTTTCCTTCTTTTCTTCCTTCCTTTCTTTCTTCCTTTCTTCCTCCCTTCCTTTCTTTCTTTCTTTCTTTCTTTCCTTCTTTCTTTCTTTCTTTCTTTCCTTCTTTCTTTCTTTCTTTCCTTCTTTCTGTCTTTCTGTCTTTCCTATTAAGCAAGGACAAGCCATCAACTGGTATCTGTCCTATGAGATATAAAGTTCTTTTCCTACAGATACTGACTATATCATGTAATCAGATATAAATTTTTTTACAGTCATCAGGTATGATTTTTTAATATGTCACAAATCATGATGTTATAATCAATAACCTGTTCTTTATTTAAGGATATTTCTTAAAGTGATTTATTTAGTGTTATATTTAGTCTCAAGCCATACCGAGAAGAAAACATAGGAAGAAGAAAACAAGAAATGAGTTGGGATTATAGCCATCTGCTGAGAGAGCTTTTCTATAAAGTAATGAAATAATGCTTTAGGACAATTAGAATCAACACTTAAAATTTAATCGTCACATACACCTGATTTCTACAAGATCTGGATTCATAAGGTAAAATCCCAATCTCTTTGCAGTTAGTTGCAAAATTCTCATTAGCTGTCATTAAAATATTCTCATTAGCAAGGTCAGGATTTAGAGGTCAATAGTGAAAGGAGTTACTGGTAAGCATTGTGATTATTAACAAGCACGACATTTGTAATGATCCATCTTTTCCATGTGAGCATATTTTTCCATTTATATGAGCTTGTTTGTCTGCTTTGTGTGTTTAGACTCCAAACTCTTGAGGACAGAAATTAGTTTAAGAATATTTTGTACAGTCTCTTAACAAAAGTGCTTGTGATTTCAGCTTGAGCATCTGGGTGCTATCTGAATGCAATGGTTTAATAATAATTGCATGCTAAACAGCTAGGAGGAAAATTGCATACAGAAAGGCAATTAAGTGGAATGTGATAATATAGGCTACCACCTACGTTGGTTTTTCATGGTAATGGCTGTTGAGAAAGACTGAGCACCTTTGTTAAGCATTTCAAAGACAGAACAGTGGCAGGTGCTATACAGAATTCAGGAGCTATTGTTTAAACTTAAACAATATTGACTGAAACTCCGATTTTACCGTAGGAAGCCAGTTAATTATAGCTGAGTATTCAAAAGCTGAGATGACATAGAATTACAGATAGAGGAAACTGAGCTACTTGTTCTCATCAATGATATAAAGTACTGTGGTGCTTCTTACCTCATACAAAGGAGTAGTTACAAATTACTGGTATGATTGATGATACACAGTGGTTAATGACACATATAGTGTATTCACTATGGAAAAAAATTATTCAGATCTGATTTATATGTATTTGACAGTCTCAAGGCTTTCACAGATGATGGTGCTGTCTTGAATGGAAACAGAAAAATGAAATGAGAATTGCATGGTTACATACTTTTCTGCAAGGTAGGCCTGAATTACTAAAGGGAGGAGGGTTTGTTCTCCCTTTTTTATTTAAAATTTTAAACAACAGTTTAAAAGTTGTTCTTCCTTTTTTTATGTGTTAGATATGCAGAGTTTTTCTGCCTTACATTACTCTGTAAAGAGTGGAATACTATGAAGGATAACTTTCACCAGGAGGTAAAAACTAAATGCAAGGGGAAATATACTTTATTTGGATTGTTTGAAAGTTGGGAGGGCAAAAGAATTCTGGTCCTGATAGAATTTATTTTACCTAAGTACCTGTCCCTTTAAGTTAAGAGTATTTTGATGCTGTTGTATTCAGAAAACACGGAATAAGTCTGAAGTCTTATAACAGGAAATTGTATATCTAAAGTGTAAAGTCTTACAACACAAGACATAGAAGGATAAATGATGAATACGTAAAGAAATGTATTAGATACTACAAATCAGGGCTACATTTGTGGCTACATTCAAAATTTGTAAACCTGAAAAAATAATTAAGAACAAAAACCTTAGCAAGGCTTATGCAGTTCCCAATTCTTAATGCAAAATGGATTGCCAGACCCCAAGAACACCCATGATTTATAACACTCCTTGCAGTGCTGCCTTATTACTTATCCCACTTTTGAGACATGCAGGCTTACTTTCCTGAACTTTGAACCCATACCCACTATTTATAGGAAAGAACCCTAATGCTGAATTAAATGATGTTCTGTGGAAGGGGTGGGTATTCCTCTCTTCTTCCTAAGGAAACTACTTCTTCCTGCACAGACCAAGTCCAAGAATTATTAAGAAAAAGAATGTGTTTAGTAATTGGGACATCCACCTGGGGAAGGGGAGTAGGAGTTTCATATTCCTATGCTGGTGAATATTTAATGTATTAACTTCATACTTGAGCTACTGGATAATTGGAAGACAAATGTGTTGTTTCTATGACTGTCTCCAGAGAATTAGAGGTTTCAGTGCCTAGAGGGAAAGTGGTCTTTGTAGACCTGAGATATGGAGCTTAAGACATCCTGTAGGACTTTCTAATGGTTATTTTAGCAAGACATCATCATATGGATATAATTTTGGGCAGCTTTTGGTGCTAGCTCTGTAACTCAGATGCTAGCTTAGGCTGCCCCACTGTATCCCCAGTCAGTTCCCAGGCTATTATCCCTGCAGCAGCAGGAGCCTAGCAAATCCAAGTTGCACCCACTCACATCTTTTTTACTCCTTTTGCTAGATAGATGGTTGGCAGAGACACATAATCTATGTCCTGGCTCAGAAACTCCTCCTGAGAAGGGGGTGGGGAGACATCAGGCAGACCATTGGATCTGTAAGCTTCTTGACTTTCCATTGCACTCAGCAGGTCCCTGGGCTGTTTGCAGAGCTACAGGCCTGAAACGAACCCAAAGCTTCTAGTGCACGTTAAAAATTGGCGTCAAGATAAGCTCTGCTGCCATCCAGACAAATTACGCTCTGGGCCAACGTGTACTTCATCAAACTGCTTGGTAGTCACTGCTTGGGATGTTTTTCATTATGTGATCCACAGTGATCAATAGTAATCTGTTAGCAAACACTAGAGCCTAAAAGAAGTCAAAGATCTGAATCACAATTTTTTTGTTGTTGTTTGTTGGGGTTTTTCTGTAGACTCTTAAGTATAAAATCTTTGTTACCAAATAGGCCCTCTGATTCATCAATTAATTTTATTTAGGATTAGCTCTCTGTAGAGATTTTAGTGTGTTGCCAGACTGTGCTACTAATTACTTACTTGGAATATTACCTCACATCCAATGGGCCCGTAAAGCAGTATTTGTGAATGTAGGCAGAAAATGACTAGTGGGAGAGTATCTGACAATGTCTCTGTGTGTTTTGAAGGTTTTAGATTCTGATAACTTTATTCATATTAAGGAGGGTGCTACTATGTGGAGAAGTACCTCAGAGCTGATGCTATAAGGTATGGCTGAAGTCTGAGAAATATTCAACCCAATTAGTGTCAAGGAGGTATCCAAGCAGACTTTGTTATAGTGGGCAAGAACAACCCTAACTATGGTAAACTAATGAAAAGTGACGGGAAATGTAATAAAAACCAGATAGTATTTACCCTCTATCAGATGCAATGTCTTATCGTGAACATTCCTGAAAGTACAAAACTTAAGTGATGCATTAAAATCAGGGGAAATGTGTTCTTTACAGTAAAAATGCAAGTAGCAAATTTGGCAGTGATAAGTGTAACTGCCTGGAAGAGCTACAATCACAACCTCCGTTCATAGTCTGGTTTCTACATTGTTATTAAATAAGCCTTCATTTACTTATGCTGCTGGAAGCCCATATTCACTGCAGTATCTGCGTGTACCTTTTAAATATAACCTTCATACAATATTATTTTAATTTGATACCGTTTATGGTTTGAAGGCATCGTTGACTACTGGCACTGGTCACAGTTTTGCCTCCCTTTGCAGCGCTTACCTGGTAGCACAGTGTTTCAGTTTGCTCTGGCAGTTGTCAGTCATCGATGTCTTACACTTATTTTGCTGGTGGGTCAGCAGAGAAGAATGCTGTGAAACAACACACAGCAAATGTTCTTAGGATATAATGTACTTGTTTAGCTATATCAGTCAAATCTGTTTTTTTCCAGGATATTTGTTGGTCTCTCTTTTTGGTGTCATAAAGTGTATACATTAGGCTTAACACACACGGTTCTGGGTATGCAATATCTCTGGGAGCTGGTGTGCCTAATATTTGCACAATAAATAGAATTCACTTCACTAGACCCTGAAAATTTTAATGACAAATACTCTTGTTATTATGTCCTTTATTTAATATTTTAACAGAAAATAATTCCAATAGAATTTCCTGAGCTATCAGTCTTGAGAATAGAAGGCAAATGACTTTACCCTAATGTCCATGACTTTAAAAGGAAAAGAGGGATGTCTGTTGTATTGATTGATATACATTCCTGTTATATGAACCTGGAAGAAAAGGTGCACAAAATTATTTTCTCTGTAGAAATTTTTCACACAGACCTTCATAAAAAGAAATATTTTAATGAGTTAATAACCGTTAGTGGTATCACCTCTTTCCATGCTTAAAACAGTCATTCCTTTAGTGGAAACAATTACTTCACAGAAAATTGACTAATTTTCAAGTAACCTATGTTAGAAATCCACATATTCAGGTGGATTTTCAGGGAATCATGCCCAAATTAACGACCTACATCGTACCTGGAAGAACAGTTCTTTGTTTAGTTCAAATGTTTAGTTCAATGTTTATTTTAAGGGACAGTTCTTATTTCCTTTTCTTTCTGATACAAAAGAGAAGGTGGCTGAATCAGGTCACTGTGAAGGAGCACAGAGCGTCTAAGTAACCATTTAACTGAAGTCCATTTTCACTGGAAGCACAGTGGTAACTCCACTTATTTGGGCCGCTTCTGGAGAAAGGCCTTTCCTGAGCTCCGTAGAAATGCCTGTGCAGGCTGAGCAGACTTTAAATCCAGGAGGACTCCAGTGGTTATGGAACTTACCCACAGTGTGCTGCTGATGTGTGCAGGTTGCTGAAAGGTGTCTAGAATGAAGGCTTTAGACATCTGTGGTGGAACTCACTCAAGAAATGGATTCTCCTTTTGCTGAGGGTAGGCATTGCAAGCTTAGATGATACGTCAGGATCACCGCTTAAAAACTGAAGAACATGGCTGGGGCAAAGCAAGAAACACAAACTAAACAGCTTATGCTCATGTAATTATTGCCAAATGAGAACGATGATGAACAGTGCTGGAGCTGAAGTTGTTTTTTTTTTTAACGTATGAATTTTCAGTCATTTTTCTTGTATCCTCTGTGTAGACCAGTAGTGTGAGAGTAAGGTCGTTAAATTCCATTAACCAAACTATTTCCTGGTGTACTGGGTCTGGCTGGGATGAAGTTAACTTTCTTCATAGCAGCTTGTAAGATGCTGTGCTTTGGATTTGTGGCAAAATAATGTTGATAACATACCAGTGTTTGGCTGTTGCTGAACAGCGCTTGCACAGCTTCAAGGCTTCCTCTTCCCACGCCCTGCCTCCCAGCCCCCAGCCAAGTAGGCTGGGGCTGAGCAAGGGTGTGAGGGGGAACACTGCCAGGACAGCTGACCCAAACTGAACAAAGGGATAGTCCATGTCACCTAACATCATGCTCAGCAATAAAAACTAAGGTAGAGGAAGACAACGATGAGGGATTTTTTTGCTTCCAAGGTGGATATTGTTCAGAGAATGGATGGACATTGGTATGCCTATGGGAACTGGGGTGTGATTTCCTTTGCTTTTTTGTGTTTGTTTGTTGTTCCCCACCCCCCCCCCCCCCCCCTTTTCTTCACCTATTAACCTGTCTCTAGCTTGACCCACGAGCTTTCTCACTTTTGCTCTTCCTGTTCATTCCCCTTGTCCTGCTGGGATGGAGGGAGTGCGTGAGTGGCTGTGTGCATGTTCAGCTGTGGGCTGCTGTAAAATCACCACACCTGAAAAGGAGGGATTTTGCCCTTTCTGTAATGAGTAATGGTTTTGTACAGATCAGTAAAGAGAACAATAAACCCACTAACTGCAGTTCATGAAGCCTCTCTGTTCTTCATTTTGAGTACCAAATGCGAAGTGTCATGCAATGGGAGTGACTTGGAAAAGCAATCGTGGCACATCTTCTGAGGAAACAACACTTAAAACTTCTTTGGTTTGATTATGACTAAATGTTGCATCATTTTAGCTATATGTTGGTCTATCTTTGCAGGAAAAAAACCCTTGTGTATTACCAAGGGTAGGGTAGATTCTCTTTCAGAAGAAGAAATTGAAGATTTGGTACAAAAAAAAAAAAGTATGTTTTCCTATATGCGAACATAACGTCAGATCATGGAACTATCCAAGTGGGAAAAAATGAATTGTTTGATTTGTTTTCAAGAAATGAAAATACATTGCACCAAGAATATATGAAAAAAGTTCTCCAGTCAAATGGTTTGAGCTTTGATAAAGTATAATTACTTGAGACTGATAAAAAAGCAGCTATCTTTGGGGGTGGGGTGGGGGGGGGGGGGTGGGCACCATCAATAAATTAATATTAAAAAAAAAGGAAAGAATTTTCTTGTATACAGCTCATGCAGTAATTAATACAGCTATTTTTACTTCAAGGAAGTCATGATTTGTTCAAAAGTTTTCAATCGTCTTATCCATCTGCCAAAAACATTACAAAAGTAAATGCTTTAACAGTTTCTGGAACATGTCCTTACCAAACAGTTGTCTTTCCGTCTGCAATTAGAAAGATTTTTTTAGGAAGTACTTTTCTTAATTAAGAAAATACTCATTTTACATTCTCCACAAATGATAAGAACATGAAAGTTATTTTGACTCTTTTGTGAAAAGTTGGAAGCAATTCACTTGATAGTTTAGAAAGATAAATAAAGACTGTGGAAGGACTATTGTATATGGAAGAAACCAAGAATGCAAATGTGTGAGGAATCTCATCTGGTCTGTTGTGCTCTCTTCAGATCTTGTCCTCTCTGTTCCTTAAGCCAATATTCTTCTTGCATATTAAATACAGGAGTAATAGGAATACATGTTTCTGTACAAAACACCTGGAGAAATTACGGAAAACAATGCAGTACTGACTTGATTAAAGCTGAATTTCCATTAAAATTAATTCCCTTGTACTGATGCTCATAAAAATGTGCAGTCTTAAGGGTATTTGTAATATATGCTTCCAGATCTGCATCCAGGGGAGCGCAAGTGTCAGAAGAGAGCAAATTTGAAAGGGGATTTGATAAGAGAAGTGGGCCATGCTTTTGGTGGGGTACCAGGTTAACTAGACTGTGAATAAAACTTTGTAATTACTTTAATTTTGGGGGTTTTTTGGGGGTAAAGCAAGTGATTGTTCTTACAGATTATGTGAGCTAGAGTAGTCTTGCTATCCTGATTAGTGCAGTGTCTAATGTGATTAAAAACTTTTGTTAAATTAAAAATTTTTGTTCAAACTTAAAAAAAAATCTAAATCCAGACTTCAAGAAATTTCAGGATGTAACAATAATGCTTTGCTCCTGGGGGTGAGGGCTTGGGATAAGGCTCCTGTTCTCATTATGAAGGCTGACAGACCTTCACAGATTGTGTCGGAAATTGAATTTTTGTTAAATAGCTATCATCCTCCTACATTTTGATCCACTTATCTGTTATTTTTAATTCTTGGAAATGTTTCACTTCTCACCAGGTTTTGTATAATGCATTATTGCAGTGGCCTAAGATCATTTAATGATTTCTGCTGAACTCTTGCTTGAAAGTTAATGATGATCGAAAAAATATACGTTTTTTTTTCAAGTAATGAACAATCATATTGCATTAAGAAGTCTTTAATGTACCTGAACAATAACTTTACCAGTTAAAGCATATGCAAAATTTCTTAAGCTAAATCCAGCACTATTACATGGGAAGTTTAGTAAAGTGGAATGCATATTTTATAATTTTACTTTTTTTCATTTACTTCTCCGCTGCACTTTGATCTTTTCAGAGATCTCTGCCGTTCACTTGCTAGGAAACCATTCTGTTTGAATGCTTAAAGCTGTCTTTTTTAATTAGTATTTTGCATTCTAGATTCAAGAAAGAAGTAAGAGTCCCGAGATTAATGCAGGCAAATGCATGACATGTAGTTCTTGATTTAAGGTTGTGTTTATGTGCTTGGAATCATCTTGCAGCCAAAGTGATGAATTATTATTCTTGGCTGTCACATAAAACCAAAGAGCGTCATAGTTTATAAAAACAAAAAAAGCTTGTTAATGTCCACAGCCAAGTTCACTGTTAGTAAGCTTTTGCAAAACAGGTAAAATCCTGAGATATTTAGAAAGCTTTTAACAACATTATTAACAATTGCATATTTATTCAATAGTTGATTAGAGTAGGCAAATGTGACCCTTCTTTCTGCTCTCAGTTTCTTATTTTTTTCAGGATCTTGGTTTCAACCAATTGGTAACTGGACAATCTGTATTTCTCTAAAATACAACATTACAAATCAGCGTAGTGCTTTGCAAGTTAGAATGATTCTGACTTTTCACAGTTTGGAGTTAAAGTAAGTAGTACTTTGTGAAAAAAAAAACAACCAGTAGGTCACAGTATTCAGACTTTGCTGTCTACAACTTCAACATGATGGGGAGGGGAGAGGGTGATGCTGATCTCTCTGCTGTCCGGTGATAGATAGGATGCGAGAGAATGGCTTACATCTGTCAGGGGATATTCAGACTGGATATTAGGAAAAAGTTCTTCACTGGGAGGATGGTCAAGCATTGGAACAAGCTCTGCAGGGAGGTGGTCATGGCACCAAGTCAGTGAATGCTAAGAAACAATTTGAAAATGCTCTTAGATAAGTGGTATAACTTGCCCTACATGCACTTTGGAGTTGGACTCAATGACCTTCATGGATTCTTTCCAACTCAGGCTGTTATGAGTTTCTCTTTTGTATTTCATATTTATTGATACGCAGCCATTGCTACACATCTTTGCAAGATTCCTATTGCATTCAGCAAAATTTCTTCACTGAAACTTTCTCATGTTATTAATAAAATAACTGTTAATTGTAACATAATTCACACACAAAAAGAACATTATTCATAAAAATGTGTGTGTAGGTAAAATAAAAAGGGCTATGGGAGGCTTCTTCCCAGGTAGCAATCAAAAAATGAAGAGACCTTTTAACCCCTTCTACTTTAAATTTGCTGTGCTAAAATGTCACCTCATTATCTGAGCACCTTCTATGGCGTTCGCTCATCAAAATTACTAGAACGCATCTTAGATTCTGTGTTCTTGTATCTTCTCCCTAGGAAAGAAATATGAACAGCAAAACATCTTTTTGGTTTCTTTTTCTTGTGTTTTGGGGTGTGTGGGGTATGGTGTTGTTTTTTGCTCAGGCTTTTTCCCCACAACAATTTCTGTTAACACTAAAGAGAAAAGTTCAAAGAAACATGAGTCACACCTGCAGCAGCCAGAATGAGGTTGCATAATCCCTTTTTTTGCAAGAGACTTTGTCCTGCAGTGCCAGATGACTCCTTTATATACCTGTATTTATATGATATGCGTTCTATAACCTAACAAGCCATGCTACTTTTGACTATGAGGTTATGTTAGGAAGAAGGGAGGGGAAAGCTGTACTTGGGGAGAACTGGGTGATGGGAAGAAGGGCAGTCCTGTTGGAAACAGGGAAAAGATGATACAATCATTGAGGGGTTAGAGAACAGGTAGACATGAAGTCAGTGTATTTTCAGGATAAAAGGGGAGAAGAAGGGGAAATTCAATTTTCAGGGCTTCCTTTTATGGAAATTTAGGAATTCTTTAAAACATTATGGTATTATTACTGTATCAGTATATCATTGCTATAATGACAGATACTCTCTCTTTCTTCTCTTTAAGTACAGACTTCAAGATCTTCATTTTGAAAACACTTAGCAGAATGACATCTAACTGAAGGGAGATGGAAAGGACTCAGTTCCCAATTATATTTCTCCTGTGGCTGACTTTCAATAGAAAGGCTTTTCTTGTGATGTCAGAGAAGGCACTGATGCAAGAAGTACAAAGAAGTTCAGACCTGCATGGTATAAAAAGCTTTCAGAAAGCAGGTGGGAAAAAGATAACGAACAAAACTTCAGTACATATGCAGAACTAAGTATCTTAAATGTTTTAAGGACTGTAGATTGTGTGTTCTCCTAGAAATATTTCCTTCAGAGCAAAAAAAAGATAATCATATAAGCAATGTGGTTTGTGGTAAATACATACTTCAATTTTAGACAAGAAGCACAGAAATATGGATGGAAATTCTTTACTGGCAGAGTAACACTCAATGTTGGTGATGGTAATATGGTTCTACTGCTGAAGATTTATTGCTACATTTGGTCAGCATCCATAATCAACTTCAAGATGCTTAGTTTATGCTGTTATGTCCAGAAAATGTTATAGTACATGCATGTAGCTTTGCTCAGGTATTTTATTAACTGAACTATTCAGACTGGCAAAACACTTAAGTTATTTGCTGGGTTGGATGGAATAACCTGCAGTATACACATATTCTAGGTGCACATTTTAAAATAATTTACTTTAAAAAATTGTGTGACATTCATTCTTCTGTATCTTGGAAAATATATATAGGTCTTATTGTTTTATGGTTTATTTCCTTTTGTTTTTCTAGATCTATTTGTTTTAAATTGTAAGTAACATACATAGAAATTCTAAGGAGAATAGCTCAAAAAGAAACACAAGTTTTACCAGTAAAAAAATCAATATAACTGAATCTAATGTATCAGTTAGTACAGAGAAAATTGTTTTTTAGTGTATCCAAAGCAATTACTTTTTGGAAAGCTCATGTTATTTAAAAGCTTTGTGAAAGAATGAGGTTTTAGCTTTAAGTAAGGAGTGAGTTTCCTGTGGAAAGTAATAAATTTTACCAGAAATTTAATTTTCTTGTTTTAAGGACATGAGAAATAATATAAAATTTGACAAGTATTTTACTTCAGTTACTTTTGAATTTGTATTTCCCATTCAAAGATAAGAAACTTCTTGGTTCCTTACATAAGTATGTTACTTCTGAGATGTGTGATTGCAACTTTGAAATAAGGGGTATTTGGTAGGTGCAACATATTTTCTACTCAATAATAAAATCAGTCAGTCTTAAAACTAAAATAAGGTACATAGTTATGAAAATAATATGTTAATTTGGAAAGTTATTATCTGGTAAAGTTAAATCAGTTTTTTTTTTTGTCCAAACTCAAAATAGTAAGTTACTTTTCCAATGATTAGTTAAAACACATGGGATATGAATTTTAAAATAACTAGATTAAGAACTGACTTCAAAGGCGTAAGTACAGGAGTCTATGTTAAAGGGGAATTACTTTAAAATGATGTTTAGATGAGACTTTTTTTGAGCCTTGATGGAACTGAGAGGTTAAATCAAAAGATGAACTGAATCAAATAGAGAGCTTGAAACTACTCTCCCTAGTATTTCTTACCATGAGGAAAAAAAAAGATGAGGTTAAATCAAAAGATGAACTGAATCAAATAGAGAGCTTGAAACTACTCTCCCTAGTATTTCTTACCATGAGGAAAAAAAAAGATGAGGTTAAATCAAAAGATGAACTGAATCAAATAGAGAGCTTGAAACTACTCTCCCTAGTATTTCTTACCATGAGGAAAAAAAAAAAGATGTGATGCTAAATGTACATCAATGCAGAGAGGTTCTTTTAAGGTATCTTTCCAAAGTATAGTGATTCGGTGTATATCAGAGGCATGTTGCATTTCTCATATGTATTTATAAGTATAAATTCTACAGAGTGGTCTTTTCCCACCGAATCAGTGCCAAGTCTTCAACAGCTCTTTTGGTTTACAGTAAGAACCTTAATGCTTAGTAGCTCTTGTGTTTGGGGTGCCATGTAAGTGATCCTTATTCTTGACTCACTTTTAATCCCATCAATTTGAGTATCAGTCATTCTTATGATGCTTGTGCAAAAAGGATCAGAACTTCAGGTGCTTTCTGGACTTAAAATATCTGTGGGCTGACTTAAAGCAATAGAAATTTATACCAAAAATCTGTGAAACTAGATTTTGAAACTAGGAATAACATTTTTCCAATATACTTCTATTCAGTATTCATGGTTATTTCTGTAACACAACCTGTATGAAATGAACCCCTCCTTTTGCCAGGAAAGAGTTACAGAGAAATCACCAAACCACTTTATTTTCAATGGGAACAGAATGGAATCTTTGATTTTGAAGGTGCATTCTTCATGCATGATTCTTTTATGTTAAACAATTAAATTAAAATATTTAATAAAATTTACTGGTTTTAATAACACAGAAGTTTCCAATCTTTTAGTGTTCTTTCCTAAGCATAAATCTGTATTTATGCTGTCAAGATTTATTGAAAACATATATTCATTAAGCATAAAATGGAACATAATTGGTAGTACTGTGCAGCTTATAGGACAATGCTGGTTTATACAGATGGTGGTAAAGGAAAGAAAGAAAAAAAAAGGAGAATTAAAATTCTTAATTTTACAGTCTTTATAATTTTGAAATCCTTTAGTGTATGTCTTATTAATCTGTGTTGATCTGTGCCAACAAACTATACAGATTATTTTCCAGAAGTCCTGGAGGGAAATAATGGGGTTTGATTGGAATGCCAAGGTCAAGAGGATCATTACTCTTTATTGCATTTTTTTCTCTAATAACAGATTAGGAGGAACTCTAAGCATCTCTGTCATCTCTGAAGCTTTAATACAGTAGTTTGTCGCAGTTAGTGCTGCTAAAGCCATATGTAATGCATGATATCTTTTTTTTGAAATAATATTTATATCACAAATGTTTGGAAAATAAAAGGGCTGGTATTAATAATGATCATTATTTATTAAATTGCACATAAAGTTAACGTGTTCTTGTTTAGGACTTGGACTTATGGTATCTTTGAATACTAAGAAATGTTTTTCATGAACAGTTTGTCCAAGGACTGAGTGGATCTGTGCAGAGTAAACACAATTTTCAGGAAGATAAATGATTCCCTCACTCTCTGAATCGAAGTGGAAGGAGTAAGTTGGCTGGAATTCCAGTGTTTTAGAGGGAACATCTAATATGGGTAAGTTAGAGCACGAACGAAGCCACAGCGGGCTTCCTTTACTTTAGGAAGGTCTGCTTCTGAATTACCAATGGCATGAATAAGCATCTGTGTCACACAGTACAAATGGCTTTCTTACTTATAGGGCAGTCACCGTACTGGAGGTGACTCTATCTCCAAGTCCAGACAGCCATGGAAGGTAATTTAACTGTGATATTCTGTCTTCTGATGGAAGTTATAGCACTGGAAGGTGTTGATACAAAATACGATAGATATGAATAGAAAATTACTAGAAACAACAGAAATATGGATGCAACTGTTCCCTTTTTTTTGCCACAAGGAAACATGCTATTTTCATTGTTTTCTTCAAGTGATTGTTAGCTGAAAGCATATTTATATTGTCTTAAAGCTCTTATAGCCCCGTTTTCTTAGAGTACATCTTTGTGCCTCATATTTGTGCCTCTAACACTAGACAGAACAAGTTTGGAACTAGCTTTTATTGAGTGACTTCTTCCCTCCACCAGTCCTTTCACCCTGAAACCTTTTAGAAGTCTTGTTGTCAGTCTCTACCTCTGCCTTCTGAACTTTTAAAAAACAGGTTATTGGATAAAATATATTTTTACACTGTGCTTGTCTCAAAGAAATTAGTCTCCATCAGCTGCTCAACTGGATTCTTTACACTTTTAATGATGCAAGTCACATAGTATTCTCTGCCAAAAACGCAAAGGAGGGAAAAGAGACTTGATAATCCAGGCACTGAAGCTTTAATGAGACAAATTCTGTGTAATCATGCAAATCACCATTTGGCTGGCTTTTTTGGACAAAGTAGCTCATTCTCCACCTGCTAAATGGTAAGTCTGCATGGCACAAAAAAAAAAAAGAGAATTCTTCCTGCTTTGTGTCATCACAGTTCACTGGTAATACCGTGTTACTGGTGTTTGCATTCTGCTATACTGATATTCTGTGGGGTTTTTTATGCAAACTTTCTGTTCCAGCAGAAATGCCAGTCTGAACATTAATTTTTTCAACGATAGCCTAATACTAGAATGAGACTATAAAATTACTGACTTTCTTTGATGTGTCTCAGAGCAGCAATTATAGCTGTTCTTAGCAGCCAAATGATAGTGGAGACTGAATCCCTTAGGATTCTGCAACATTTTCACATAGAGGAATATCTTAAAGCTTGTTGTGCGTTGAGTTACCATTGTAATCTATACCGTAAAGTTGGTGCATTTTTCTGGGTAATATACAGTAGCTTGCAAGTAATATCTGCAAGATTTCATTTTAGTCAACGCTTCCAGAACAGGACATATAAGTAATGTAATTCTCGTAGTATGTTTAATTTTTCCTATTTCAGACAGTTTTTGCTGTGTTTTTCATAGTCAGCTGTATGGGTCTTTTGCTGACACTATTACACTGTGATCTGTGGCTTCACTCTAGTCATGCTCCACTCATTCTTGTGGGTTTTTTTTTTGGGGGGGGGCGGGTTAGTTAATCAAAGATCTTGTTTATTAGAAATTACTGGTAACTTTGGAGAGCTATTCTTATCTAATCCGAAACATTTACTATAAATGTCTACAATCTGACTTCATTAAGACCTCACTCACTGTCCCAATTAAAGAACATTATTGAAAGCTATTGGCATACCAAGTACATATTCATAACTATAATAAACCACAGCAATATATTTTTCCTTTCGCATTCTAATAACCAAACAGCTGCTGTAACTTTCAGACTACAGCAGAACCTGATTAAAAACCTGAAGCTTATTTACATTTCAAACGGTTTACTCTAAATTTATCTTAGCACTTCCAGTACAGTTGCATCACTGGTAATGTGCTCTCGGAAGACCCTTGCCCTTTCCCCCGGGGGAAGCTGTGCCTGCTTGAGAACCGTTGTGGGCCCTTCTCTCCTTCCTCGTGGGCCCTTCTCTCCTTCCTCTCTCAAGTTCCCTATGTGGACCACCGGTCTGTAGAGCAGGCAACAAGCTGAGAAAGGCATTTACTGCCCTCGCGCTGCTTCAGGGCTGTCTTGTTACTGGATATAATGGAACTACTGTCAAAGAACACAGAGGCTTTTATAAAGCCTGCTCTTATTTCAGAAGGGTGAGTTAGTTTAGCCAGGCTTCTAGGAAACCTCTTAAGGCAGCTTAAGTTTGTGCTGCAACTAAAAGAAGCACTTATTAAGAAGCATTTATTAGCTTAGTCTCACATCTGTGCCATTTACTTTTCTCCTGTTGGCACAAGGTTTTGTGCAGGGGTGTGTTAAAATGAGTTAGGGAAGCAATCCAGGTTAAAGTTAACAGAACCGAGGAAATGACCAGAGATGGTTACTTGGAATCCAGCTTATAGGTCAGACCCGATAATACTTACAAACTCTGTGATCAGAGTGTTTCCAGACCAGAATTACTCAGAACGATTGATGAGACCTTGTTAGGATGCCAGGTCTCATCTGAGAGATTGCTCAGTTCTTCAGTAGTGTTCCTGACAGGAATGGTAAGGGTTCAGTTGATGTTAAATCAAATATTCAAGGGTATATTTCGCACCAGAGCTAAGGAGTAGATTTTAGGACATCCATGAACACTGAACCACCTGTTTTTATGTTAATTCACGTGCATTGTACATCTCTGAAATCACATCAAAAAAGCAGAAATAACCCTTGGGCATTTAAGGGGGAAAAGGATAAAAGGCCTTGGAGCACTTCTCAGGTAATTGTTTGGAGCATTTCACACTGTAGTCCCACCTTTTACTTCCTGTGAATCAAAAAATGGGATTTAACAGATGTAGTTCCTTCTTTGTAGTCTTTTCAACACTGCAATCCATGCCAGACATTTGGCCATAGCCAAATATATTTTTCTGATGAACAGTTTTTATATTAATTTTTGATCTGTTTTTACAAGGCAGTACTCCCTGTACTGTCAAGACATGCTTCAGTCCCAAGTAACTCAATATTCTATGTTGCATCTGCCTTATATAGAGTATATGCAAAACATTGAATAGTTTATACATATCATGCAATAAATAAAGACTAATTCAGCAATTGCTTAGAGTGCCACCTTTTGCTGTGCTCCTTGTGTTGTATATATTACAGTGGGGTGGGTTCTCCATGATGTATAGTAATTAAAAAGATGGAATAAGGCATCCTTTAGGATCTTCCTAAAGCTGCTCAGTCCCAAATTTCTTTCAAATTTGTGATTTTTCAACAGATTTACATAACAAAGATGGGGTTTTACATACGTTTTCAATGTTAAACCATTAACTGCTTGTATGGTAGGAAAATTCATTGTTTATTTGTGCTATCTGAAAGAATAAAGTACACAGACTGTTACTCTATAATTTATTAACTCACAGTTGATCTTTTTTTTTTTGTAAATTTATGAACATTTCTCATAGATATAGGCAATAAAATAACATGTTTAAAATGCAAGTAAATCAAGGTTATGTATACCTTGAATATACATAACATTAGCCCTTTACAGAAAGGCAACCTGCACAGTTAATAGCAACAACATTCATATAATTGTAATCAATAGAATAAGTAAAATAAGGTGGAATATAAAACCCCTCAAAGATTAAAGAAAAGCTATAACATTTTAAATGCTTATTATTTCTTCTCTGGCTATGCATTTTCCATGTAATAGTATATCATGTGAAATTGTGTCCCCAGTTGCATCCAAGGAGTTTCACTAAGGGCTGTACATAGGTGTAGCATCAGAGTAGACAGTGCACATGTAGTAGGCAGATTAGACAAACATGAATAGTGCAAGAGGAGCAGAATTTGGAGGCTATGGAAGGGATGACTTCCTTTCCATAGAGAAATGAACAAAATAAGATGTTATATAATAATCTTTAATTTTTAATGGTGTTGCAGTTTCTTAAATTTATAATGTTCCAATGGCATTTTTTACAAAACAGAAGGTTTACTACTTAATACGTACTTAACCATCCTAGAAAACTGACTAGAAACTGTGGACAAAGATGAAGGGGTAAGATGTGGACAGAATATAGACATACCTGAAGAGATTTTTGTATATTTATTTTAGAAATTGTTGGCAACTACACACTCCATGTTGGCTGCTCTGCACCATCACACAGAAGTTATGAGATGGCCACCTAATAAGTGTTTTGATTTACAAAGTCATATGCCTAGTTTACAGTTATTTACTCCTCACCTGTGTTACACCCTGCCCGCTCTAAGCTGTAATGGCCTATTTCGAAACAGCAGATCTGTGGCTGTTGAACGCACATGTGACACAAGCGAACTCTGATCCTGGATTTGGCTGAATTATTCCTTTTGTCATTTGAAGGCTTTTTCATTGATTAACAGTGGTCCGCTCATCTCCAAGGCAGGACTTTCTGTTGTTTTCTTTTGATCATTTTAAGTGGTGACAGGAATAGGGCCCCAAAAGTCTTGATCACTTATGGTCTCTGAAGTGGAGAAAATAGACATGATTTGTATAGCTCTGATATTGTCATTTATGTTCAGCTTGTGACAGTTATTTTTTGGTCTCTTGAGATTAGCTGAATATATATTGGCAAAACCACAATGACCTGATGAAATTTTAATGCTAGAGAAGAGCGTTCTGCCATTAAGGTCCTTCAGAAAGCATAGTCTCAGGCAGTTCCGAAAACTGAGGTTGTGTTCTGTATTTTATATGACTTTTCCAAGGCATCTTTATGTCTGTTTGTCTGATAAACGGAAACATGTTATACTTGTATATTTAAGACAGATAAACTTATATAATAAGTTTATATAATAAGGTAAGTTCTTACAGTATTAGCAGCAACTCTTTAGAGTTGTAACTGCTCTCTAGAGGAAAATGCAAGACTGCAGTAATTCAGTATGAAGCTTTTCTATTTCTAGTCAGTTCTCACACATTTGATTTCTTCCTTGTTTCATTGCAGAATCACAGAATGTTTTGGGTTGGATGGGATGTTAGAGATGACTTAGTTCCAACCCCCCTGCCATAGGCAAGGACACCTTCCACTGGACCATGTGGCTTAAAGCCACATCTAACCAAGCTGATCATAGCCAATATGAAAAAGTCCAAAAAATCACAAACACTTTACCTACATCTAATGACCATAAAGAATAGAACATATTTTTTTTTACTCAGTTTCTTCATGTTTAATACCAATGAAAGTTTAGTGAAAATTAAAGAAAAGCAGAAATGCTAACATATAGTAATTATAGAATCATAGAATCTCTTGAGCTGGAAGGCACCCATAAGGATCATTGAATCTAACTCCCTGCTCCTCACAGGACTACCTAAAAATGAACCATACGACCAAAAGCATCCAGACGCTCCTTGACCTCTGACAGGGTTGGTGCTCTGACCACTTCCCTGGGGAGCCTGTTCCAGTGCCTGACCACCCTCTCAGTGAAGAACCTTTTCCTACTGTCTGGTCTGAACTTCCCCTGACGCAGCTTCATACTGTTTCCACATGTCCTATTGCTGGTCACCAGAGATCCTCCTCCACTGCCCCACCTAAGGAAGCTGTGGGCTGTGGTGAGGGTCACCATAGCTTCAGTTGGTTTCAGAGCAATGGCTAAAGTCACTTTGTCTTTCAAGACTCAAACACAAATTCAGTCCCAATTGTATAAACTTTGTGAATCCATGAAGTTATGGAACTGTGGGCAGGTTCAACAACAATTCCAACCCAGTAATAAGAAGGTGATATCAAATGCTAACTGTAGACCATTTCTTAGTCCCTATAATAGTTGTTCTTTGTAGAATGCAATAGTTAACGTTTCCAGAATTGTATTTGACATTAGAAACTGAGCTACTTTGATGCAAGAATTTAAAATATTTCTGGTTATTTGTTTTAATTATTAATTTCTCTCTCTCTACCTTGTATTATCATAGATGAAATGCATCCTGGGTTATGAGTACTCAAAGTTACCAAAAGAGCTCCATATAACAAATCTAGATGTTTGTTGTTCCAGTTACAATGAAGCTTTTTGCAATGTGGAAATGTAATCCAAAATCTGATAAACTCTCACTACTATTTTTAGTCAGGTTTACTAACAAGTGAATGAGTAAATGACAAACACTATTGGGTTAAATCTTAAGTATTTAAACTTCTCTTTAACTATATCTGGAATCTTTTCAGTAGGAATAACGAAGTAGTGACATTTGATTGCTGCTTTAGTACATAGAGAAAAAAGCAAAAAACATACAAAGAGGTTCTTCCTTTTAATGTTGTACTTAACCACAGTTCGGTGTTTGTGGTTTGGGGTTTTTTATGTTTGCTTGCTTTTTCTGGCATTCCAAAATGCAGTACTGGCTGAGTGCATTTTCTGCAGATCTAAGTCTCATTCTTCATGACCACAGTAGTGAAGTTCATCCATCTGCAAGAGGCTTAAGGGAAAATTCAGTTCCCTTTTTTTCCCTTCCCATATTTATTCCTTTTTTTCCCCTCAAGTAGGTTACAAAACATGCAATCGGCCAGATTATTTTCAGATTTAAAGAGAGCAAATTAAGCACCTGTGATTCAGCTAGTTGTGTTTTCATATATTTAAAACTCACAGGTTCATGTTGCTGAAAAGAAAGGTCTGGTGAACACATTTCCTGGAAAAAATAAAGAAGCTATAAGCATTCATTCTCTTAAAAAAACATTTTGTCTTCTTCTAGATATAATTTTTTCAAATGTTTTATAACCATAATAATTCATACATCAGGAGCCCAATTCTTATTTGCTTTACAGACCAATCTTTTATATTTACATAAATCCTACATCAACAATGTTACCATGGTTACATAATTACAATTCAACCTTGCAAGTGGCTTGTCAAAATATCAGGTACAAAAACTGTGCTGGGACTGAGCCTACACATCCCAACCAAACAAGTATCATATTCTTTGTTTTCTAATTAACTACAAGTTCCTCTGTATAAAAATAGTATTTCCTAATCAAGAGACTTGTGTCAGTCAAAATTCTCAAGCCCAAAATTTCTCTTTTTGTTTTTCTGAAAAGATGAAAATATTAAGAGAACCTATTGGTGTGGTTCTGTGATTTCCTGGATAAACATCAGTGAAATTTGCTTTCAGACAAGTTTTTCCTCTTGGAGGTGGTAATCTAATTCACTTGCTAAAATGTCTGAATTTCAGTAAAGCATGACTTCAAATGGCTTTCATTGTTTATCGTCTGAGAATGAAGACAGCAGAAAAAGCTGCTATTTTTCATGAGTGAAGAGAAAACACAGATTTTGATCCATTGGCGATACAGGTATCTGTTCCATATCATTAAATTGTCTTTTTTAAATGAAAGACGATAATGCCATTCAAGATACTCTTGCGGGTTTGTTAACAAATACTCTCTCCATAAGGTGCTGGGGGTTTTTTTAACTCATAAATAAAAGACTTCAGGAGGAAAAAGACAAAGGACAATCCTATAGATTTCCTTAAAAAGAGGTGCAAAGAACAGTGACTGTTTGGAAAACACTAAAAGGTGATCTTTGAGTTGTTATTAATTTATCTATATAGACATTTGAGGATGATTTTTCATATATCCTTGGAAAAATCGATTCTACAAAAAATTTGTTATGGTTTGTTTTTTTCCCATTTCTATGGCCTTCTAGAAATAACAAGTATTCTGTTAAACTGAAAACTAGAGCATAACCTTTACTGTACTGGATGTACAGATGCTGTGATGGTGGATGAGTAAACAGAATTTGTTAATTATAAGATAATCTAATATTCTAAGTAATATATCCAGATGCCCAAGAATACTAAGTCTGTTGTTTTATGTTTTATTTAGTTTTATTATTCAATTTTTCCTTTTTATTTGTCATATAAAAAGATTCTTAGACATATATTCATCAAAATATGCAGAAAACCTTTAGCAGTTTCGGTTATGGATAGTAGGAATATAGCTGCCTTTCACTAAAGTGATTGGTAAATGTATGTTGGACATTTATGTAAGTCACATTTTTAATCCAGTGAGACACCAGACACATGTGCTGAGAGATGTGGCTGGTCTAGGGGATTCCACTCATTTAATTTGCATAGGAAAGACCAGTGTGTGTTGGGATGTTCAGCTGGGGATGCTGCCTGCCTGACACACCTTCCCTGTCTCTATGGAATGTGAACTCTTCCTCTTCACTTTCAAGGTGTATGGCAGGCTCCATCTGACTCATTTGAATTTTCAAAATTAAGGCCATCAAGACATAAACTAAGAGGTAGTGCTAGTAGATTGAATTGTTAATATTTCCTAGGTGCTGATGTGACTTGACTAAAACTTTTGTGATTTTGTTTTTATCAAGTTTGGAACTGGTAACGTGCTCAGACTCAAAAATTACTGGGAGTTTTTTTGACATAAGTAGTTAACTGCTAAAAGCTTAAAATTCCATAGGCTTGTGCATGTGTGTGATTTTGAAAAGTTTCACCTTCAATTGGGTGTCAAAACAACCCTGTGACTAATTTAAATGAATTTAACAACCCGTGCTGTGGACACCTATTGTTGCACAACATCACCTCAAGAGCCGCCACAGAAACGCTTTGGGCAGTTGTCTTATGCTAACTTAGCCTTTCTGAGGTGAGTTATTTCAGTGCAATCAGATACCTGCTGGCACCTCAGACAAAAATGGGAAGGTCCCAAATGACCTTTCAAGAACGACACATCAAAAGAAAAGCCCTGTGGCTCCCTCATTGTTTTTCCAGACCATTTGGTTCCTAGTCTTTTTAGGAAGAAACAGTTCATCGTAGAACTTGAGTAGAGCCATAACACCGGAGACAGTAAAAGTGTGCTTCAGTAGGTAGTGGTCCTCTACAAGTTTTCCTTCCTGAAAAATTTGCATAGTAGCTTGATTAGTCCCTCTCCAGAGTGCTGGTGCTTGATATTTGCCCTTTTTTACAGTACTAAGTTCACTTTTTTCTTTTTCATTAAACCTTATACAAAAAAGCATCTCTTATCACTAGTCATGTGTTTCACTTTTTACTGTTCTTAGAATTTCTGGTAGATAAAGCTTTGATTCTTCCTATTTTGTTATTCTTGATTTGTTGTGGTGTTTTGTTTTCTTTTAAACAGCAATTCAATATGGCAGTTGGATGCACATTGCAGTAAAGTCCAGACTGCAGCACTGCATACACATGGGTGTAGATTCTGCAAAATTCCTCTGGGAAGTTGTGAAGGGGAATGCAAAAGGGAGAGGACTGCAGCTGCCTAATGCTGTGATCTCCTCTGTCGAAGGTTACTAAGCTGTATCTGGCTCCGTAATGTCCTGCTACTTCTGTGCTCCTGAGCTGGATGAAGGTAGTGGAAAAAAGTAACATATACTGGGGAAAAAGGTTGGAGGAAACAAAGACACTTAAAAAATTAAAAATGCAACATCTGATGCATGGATTATTTCCCTGTTGATAATTTTCAGCTGATGAAATAGTTATTAATAATGTAATTCAGAAAGTCAAGAATAACATAAACTCTATGCAGACTCTGAGGAACCCTACAGAATCTAAATTACTTACCTAAAAATGAGACACTGTGAGTGACTACAGCATAACATTTCAGCTGAAGCATCTCCTGTAGCCTGCTGCAGATATTCGTACTTAGAAACAATGTTGTCAGTAAATCAAAGATAATTTGATTTGATATTTAAACACAGAGATATTAAAAAAAAAAAACAAACAACAAAACAAAACAGTAATGTCAGTAAATCAAACAATATTTGCCTCAGGGAAGTATGATAAGGATAATATTTTGACTCAGAATATTTTGGTAAAATCTGACTCTTTTGATCAGGGGAATTCTGAATCATGATGCTATATAGCATGTATATGAAGTAAATATGAAACTTCCCTTCAGTTTTAAAAACAAGGGTTACAAGATCTCTGTGTATATTAGGTCCCTGTTGAACTAAGCAATACAAAAGAAAAACATCAATTGACCACCTGGCTTCTACGTGTTAATTCTTCCCACTCTGTTCATTACAGCCCAGTGTTCTAAACCAGCTTTCTAAAACTAAGACTGTCTCATCCTTTATGTTTGCCATATCAGATATTTAGTATTAGTGGTGAGGTCATCTTAAAAAAATTTAAATTCATACTTTGTTCCTTCAATCCAAAAAGAAAGACTGAACAGCATGATTCATGACCTTTACTACATAATAAGAAATATTAATTCTGAAGGACCTCTCAGCATTTTGCAGTGCACAGTTTCTGCTGAAACCACACAACTTCTGCTGTTGACCCCCCAGTGGAGAATAAGGCTGGCAAAGAGAATGTTAATAAACCCAGATTTAGCAAAGTTAATCCTTAAGAGGAGACTGAATGGTACTTTCAAATTATTTGAGTATCCATGAATTTCTAATAATAACTGATATTTTTCCGGGCCTGCAGAGTAATTGTTACAATACAACTATCTAATTTATTCTCAGCTGATACTTGATTTGAAAGAAACAAAGCATCAGAACACCCCAAATCTTGCATGTGGAAAAAGATCAGGCAAATTTCAGTAATAGAAGAAGCAAATTACTGCAAGAAAACACCCCAAAAGAAATAAGACATGACATAACTAAGAAATGAACACCAATTTACATGTAAGTCAGATTTGAATTCCCAGGAAGGCATAATCTAATGGGGAATTTATTGGTAGGTATTTTATGGTATTTATCATGATGTAGCATCTGAAATTCAAAGTATTGGCCACAACTGTCATTACAAGGGATGACATTTAATGTCAGTAGATATAATAAATTACTGAAATATATTTTCATGGTGAAAATATTTGGGATTATTCATGTCTGTTTGGCCACTCTCTCTCCTGGTGCTTAAGTGTGCACCAGTGTAGAAGCAGTGTAATTAGGGAGTTACTAATTATTAGTTAGCATCACTATACTTCTTAAGCAATCAACACATTATAGTGCAGAGTAATTTAACAGGAAATTAAATCTCAGTATGAGAACTTTCAGCAAAGATTTTGTCTCAAACAGTTGACACTTGCTGCTGACAATGTAGTCGAAAGATTAGATACCTGTGTTAGCCCGTCTTGTCTGCCTGCTTTTTTATAGCTTAAACTATTCCTCTTTTTGTCCTCCTATTCTGAACAAATGCAGATGTATATCAGCTTTTCTTTCTCACATATTGGTGCCACAGATTTTCATTTTATTGGCAGATATAAAGTGGGTTGTTTCTAGCACCTAGTTATCAGTAACATTTTTGCTGATTCTGAATCATTGTTTGAGACATCTTGCACTGTCAAACTGAGAGCTGTCTTCAAAATCATACATCCTTGACATATATAATTAACAAGCTTGGAGAAAGATGGCTGGCTGAAATCTGTACAAGGTCAGGAGAAAAGCCCATTACTTGGCACATACTCATGTGACCTAATTGACCTAACAGAAAGGGAGGAATTAATCATGCTTTCAGTCATTTCTCCTGCCATCTCTGTCGCTCCTTTTGCTGTGTTTAACATTATTACTTTTCCCACAGAAGATATCCAATACCTTTCTACTGAAGATGACCTCAGGTCTGTCTGCTTTTGCTGACAGTATGTCATGGCCCACCAGGTATGAAGGTTACAAGGACCAGCTTTCGTTAGGTGGGAAATGGACTGAAGGGCTTCAGCAGTGGTGTTGGCAGTGGATCTGCAGAGGTGCAGTTAGTAAGCAGTGCGGCTGGCGTGGCTAAAAGGGAAAAAAGCTTCTAAAAATGTGGGTCAAATATCACTTCAAACAATATTAGACATCTGGACTGGGGCATTATTGACTGGAAGTAATAAATAACATGAATTTATGTTAATTTAAATATTCATATGTGTTTTGAAAAGCACAGATATTTTGAAATATTGGATTCAATTCTTGATCTAAGAATTTTTCTAAGTATGTTGTAGTGTAACTCACCTAGATCAACTAATATCAGAAAGTGGTTGTCAGAATTACCTAAATGCCATTCCTCATCACCAAAGTTAACACATTTGACCATTCCATGAAATGCCATTCTTCCATATTTAAGCATGGGCCCACTTTTCATCAGTGTAAAGGATCAGGGTCTTAAAAAACTCAGTTATTCTAAATTGTTGTAATTTCTGTAAATTTGCCCTGCTTCTTTATTAATTAAAAGAGACCTGCATTGTCTTAAAAAACTCAGTTATTCTAAATTGTTGTAATTTCTGTAAATTTGCCCTGCTTCTCTATTAATTGAAAGAGACCTTCATATTATGACTTAAGCTAGGCTTATGTTTCAAGTAAATCCTGTGCCTTTTTCCTTTTGTTATTTAAATATATATTACCTTCAATTCCTCTGGAAATTTTGTCCTCAAATGCTTTAAACATGAATTTTGCGTGCATGAATGCACACAGAAAACTTAATTTAGCTTGAACACTGTGGTGAGATACTTAAAATTACTTAATACATAAAAGGTTTGATTGCACATTTTGGAAACAAGAATATTTTTAGACATATATTTTGCCAGAAACATGCTTTATCCTTTTCACAGTTCAAGGTGAGAACCACTGAGAGGGTTCCTAAAGAAATCAACAGCATCAAACTCAGGATACTCTTTGAGCTGCAAACATTTATATTTTAGTAGATTACTTGGATAATGCTTCAAATAACCTTCTTGCAAGTTGACCTTACATAGGCCTGCAGGTAAAAAGATGTTGGAATGGTCCTTGGTCTGAATGAATATCACTGTCCTTATACTCTGTTAATAAGTTTAGATTAACATGACTTTTTCATGAGGAGACTATGGCTAGGGTAAGACTTGCTCTGTCTTTCAGATGGAAAATCAACTTGCTGATTTCACAAACAGGATTAAAAATAAATGCATAAAAAATGGTCTGCTTTTAATTAAGGCTTCTAGCCTGCTTCAGTGGGCTAACAGTTAATGTGAAACAATAATATTCTGGTCGTCTTTTTAATAATATACTGGCTGAAGAAATGTAAAATCTGCTTGGTTGATTTTTTTTGTTTGTTTTAGTGTGTTCTACTGTTCCAGGTAAGAAATATATCCAAGATTTTCTTTTTCTCTTATGGAGGAGTGAATATAGAGCAGTTCAGTAACTTTAGTCAAGTGGCATAGGATTTTCATTTGGCTAACCGAGTAAAAAAAGGACTATATCTTTCCATAATAATGTAAACAATATTTCTTATTCAGGTAGTGTATCTGTTCATTTGGACATCTTCAAGTATATTATGTTGGATTATAAGCTGCTTCTCCTGCATGAAAAAACTTTGGCAATAAAATAAGAAAAGAAACTAACAAAAACAAACATATGGAAAGAAACATTATTCACAGGCCAATATGTGTACAGGTAGTACAGCCTTGCCCAAAAGATATAAATAAAGATGCTTGGTCCTTGAACAAATGTAATCAGAATGTGGTCATTATAAATGTTTTTTCTTACAGCTTCAGAGAGCTGAAAAGATCATGATTCGGTGCACACTAAAAGAGCTAATGATATACCATTATTTTCTAGCTATTTAGCAAGTAACTTAGATGTTGCTTTACTGTTGTACTAAGCCACATTTTGATTCTTTTAGGTCTCATTTACTTAGACAAATATTCCATCTTGTTTTGCTTATTTTTTCTTTAGGGTATTTCTTGGCAAACAACTTTAATTAAGGGGTAACTATGACTGATAGTGAAAAGCAAATGAAGAAGAATGCTCTAGAAAACTTAAAGGTTGTAAGTATCTAAGTGAATGTTTGGATTTTTTTGTCAACACCATCTTAAATTTAAGATGTAAAAAAATTGTGCTTCACTGTCTCTGAGGAAGGTCCACTTTAGGGAATTTAGGTATAAACTGTCAATACCTGTCACTGGACATAACAAGGTTCATAGCATTTGGTGTTACTTTCTGGTGTAAAATAGTTGCTACAAAATTTGTAATCTGTCATGACTACAACATTTATATTTAAATAATGTAATGCACATCTATACAATCGATCATTAAAAATTGTTATAGCATAAGAATTTCATTTAAACTGTAGAAGAAAACTGCAATTGTGGGCACAGTCCTAATAGCCTTGCTGTGCTGCTTCACTAAAATCCTCCACCGCAACCTGGAGCAGAGGGCTGTAGGCTCTTTTCCAGCACGTTCAGCACCTGAATTCTGTGTTCTTCATGGCAAAAGGCTGGCTGCTACTTATCCACTCTCACACCATGAAGTGACATTTCAGCACTGATGGGCATCTCTTCAGGCATCCATGACTGTCAGGTTCCTTCCACATTCTCCCGAACACATGTGCCTCTGAGGCAGTGAATGACAGCGTGTGGGTGCATGTACCTCCAGTTCTCTCCCTCTTCTCTGCTTGCCTGCTAGTGTTATCCTTCTGTTTGATCGCCATCATAGCTCTCAATTTAGACAACAGAATCACACTTTTACAACCGTGTCTGATGTCTATATACTTCTTCAAAAAAGCCCAAACCCCAATCCATAAAATACATGCTCAGGAGTTAATGTGCTACATAAGCAATGAGAAACTATTTTTTTGCTCAGTCAAAATACATGAAAAAATATCTTGTGTTATCCGTAATAACTCCAGTTACCAGTTACTTGGTAACTAAATCCAAGTAATCAATGAATATTTTGACTCACAAAATTATGATGACAAAAGCCATAGCACTGATGTAACTTCATCGACTGAAAAATTTCTGCCTCTCCCTTTTTCTGTTTGAAAACTGGGTATATACTATATCTCTAAAAGAACGATTTTGCTTGTACAAATGTTTTGGCAAACAGGTTTACAAAACTTTTCTAATGCAAAACTAATCTTAAATCTTCATGGAAGCATAAATGTAAATTACTTTTCTGAAATACTTCACCCACTCTGAGAACAAAGTGGCGTTGCACATACTTCTTACAAAGAAGGAATTACAGTACTTACCAAAACATTATGCTCATGTAACTCTTACAAATCCAAACACCGTACAAAGAAAACAAAGATCTAAACTTCATTTATCATGATCTCCCCTGCAGCAAAGAAATATTGTAATGGAATTATTTAAAAGAGTAAAATACAGTATCTGTAACTGCAAGCTTAAGAGCACTCTGCAGACGTGGTAGTCTTCCTGTAATGATGTAACTGCTGGCTAAGACACAGTAACTCAGCCTTCACAGTGTTCTGGATTCTACTTTAACCACTTTCACTCTCTGTGTTAGACCAGGTCTAGAACATGAAAAATTGTTAAAGATTATACACATTACAGAATTAGGGGGCTGCTATATTATCATGTATTCTGTTTCTAATATTGCACAAAGAGCACTAGGTGCTCCTGTTTCATAGACCTTCTTCATGCAAGGAAATAAACTATGATGAATCCGTTCTTCTGCAGCCTTCACATGCGGTGCTGTCAAATATACCAGTGGGGAGGGGGATTTGGAAAGTGGCTGGAGAAATAGCTTTGGAATTGATAAAGATATTTAGTGATTATTTCCATTAGTACAGAAGAAGTTCTCATAAGTTCCTGGAGAAATCCTAACCTCTCAGGTAAGCCTTGAGAAAAAAGTAACAAGATTTGTTACTTCAGTCTCCCAATTTAACTAGGTGAAAGAAATATCCATGATTGAAAGAGTTACTTGTGTTTTGTAATTTGTTCTTTGCTCTTGACTTCAGGCTGTATACAAAAATACTGACTCTCTCTCGCAGAATCTATTACTGTACTTTGGATCTACAATAAGAAATATTTGCAATAATTTAATGGGAAAAAATGAAGTGACACTGTCATTTGTTTCTCTTACATTGAGCATGTCAGCTTCAGATGAACGTACAGTTGCTGGACTGTTACATTATGCTTAAGACAGCTTTGTAGCAGTAGGTGCTGTATTAAATCGTTTTTAAATTTAGTTTGATGATAGCTTGTAAGTATGAACTGTTCTTTACATAGCAATTCATGAAAAAATCAAGCAGCATCTTCAATTATTTTCGTTAAAATCTGTGTTCTCATCTTAAGGGGCCAGTCCGATGTCTTTCATACCAAGAGAATTCAGTATGACACAACAGTGTCATCTAGTGAATGGCTTGGGTGGAGGGGACAAACCCGAACGCCTCAGCAGTATCCAGGTTTTGAGCCATACTATCAATGTAGCTGATCAGACAGCAGAAATACTCAAAGCTTTAAAAAATTCTATTCTGATCAACACTACACACTAAAGAACTACTTTACAATTGTACTATTAAAAGGAAAAGGACAAACTGTCATTTCCTGCTTCAATACGTGGTACCTATCCTTCCTGAATACCTTTAGATCTCATGTGCTAAACCCACAGTCCAAACTCCAAAACTCAAAGTCTAAATACAAAGTAAATTAAATCAGAAAGTTAATTAGATTTTTTTTTCTAACTGATGCTTAATATTTATCTGAAAACCTTAAACATTTATTTGCTTTACCTTAAGCAACAATAAATAACTGTTCTCCAGAAAAGCGTGAAAAAAATATTACGTGAGGAGAGCACTTATGTTAAAGGATCTTTTATGCTTTCACAAAAGTAAGCTAAACTCTGCAGTAGTCTAATTTGTTATGCCAATATGTTATTCCTGCAGTGGAATGAAAGGTTTAAGGTTAGTCTGGACATAAACTCTATTCTTATTATAAAGTCTCCTTGTTCTTTGGTATTCAATATACCAGTGAAGCAACAGGAAAGATAATCAGGAAATACTTATAGACATCTAGCTAAAAATTGCAATTCTCACTAAACAGACCACTTTGTTGGAGAATGAGGAATTTCACTACATGTGAAGGACAAACAACTATATTAGGCAGTGATTGCTGATAACTTTTATCCTACAGCTATCTAAAGATTGAGGGGGGAGGGGAGGGGGAGAAGGACATTTCAAGTAATATAGCTTTAATTTTAATTACACCAAAATTATTCATTTTAAGGTTTTTGATATTATATGTACATTCAAGGGTATTATAAAAATAACACTCATTGAAGCTTATTAAGACTTCTAATCTGAAAAATTAAATAAAATTTAATTGTAATGAAATTGAATTTTCAGCTGAGACACTTAAAGTGATAGCAAATCCTATTATTATCCAAACCATAAGAATGGTTCATCTGCTTCATTTCAGCTGTTCCTTTATGTTTTTCCTATTTGTAATCATTCCCTGGCCCTTTCTCTAGATTCCTCTTTTAAATTCCATCTTTTTTTTTCTAATTCTGCTTGTCTTATTTGTTATAAGCTACCCTTTCATTTTCTAACACATTAACACATCTGCTATTCTTCCCTTTCCTTTCAACCCCTTAGATATCCCTTTTTTAAATCAGTGTTATAGCGGAAAACAGCAGAAAAATGCAATAGCAGTTGTGGAAATAAAAGCTACAAAATAGCTGTTAAATAAGGGAAACAGGACTCGGTAAGCAATTCAGTCACAGCTGAATTTTCAGTGTCGGTTTTTCAGTAACGGTTACAGGTTCAGCACTGCTCTGATCATCTGAAGCACCGAAATGCTATACTTTGAAAGTCTGTAGGCTTCAGAATACGGTCAGCAGAAAGCTACCCTTTTCTTGTAAGCAGTATAAAATAGAATTAGCTGTTCAGTGTAAAACTACCACAGATTTGTAGCTGTCTCTAGAATACAGGTCTGTGATATCTGCTTTAAAATGTTTCAGGACATCAGGACAATCTTTTCATTATTATAACTAGACACTTTTTCTTCGGTGAATGTTCTTTTCCTCAGGCATGGATTCATTGTGAACTAAGAATAATGATCATATTTTGTAAAATCTTTCAGCTTGTCTTTAGTTTGTGTGTGCTGGTGCTTTCCTTTAAGAGTACTATCAAATTGTTCTACACATTAACCAAGCTGTGGGCAGTATTTTTTTATCATGTTAAAAAAATCATGTTCTACTGCCTATGTAATATGTGGCTCTAAATCTCTTAAAATGTTGAAGTTGGAAATAACCTTTAATAATTCAAGCAATTACAATTATTTTATTCTTTCATACTTCATTCATGAAGGAACATTTTTTTTCAAACTATGCTCATTAAGGATCATCTCTCCAGAGACAGGGTCATTCTTGGACAATGCTGACATCAGCTTCTCTTCTGCCTTTTTTGAGACCATTTCCCATGTCACACCCACCCACACCCACCCTGCCCTGTCCCCCCCTTTTTCTTCTTGTAACGGTCTATATGTGTAATCATCTCCTTCAGGGAATGTATCTCTCTTCCAATGTAGGAGACAAACCCTGTACAGTCATAACATCAAGTTTGCCTAGAATTATGGAGAAAGATTTTAAATTGTATTATTATATGCATGCATAAAATACTGTAATCTAGCTCTAAACCAAAATAGTGTTTAAATGCATTGCCAGAGGCACTGTAGCAAGATCTATCACACCAACACTGCCGACATTGCAGATTTCATTCCTCTTCCCTAACAAAAGCCCATATAGCTTTTCAAGTTCTAAATGTGCATTTTTCCTTCAGCGTGCAGTAAACAAACTTGGGATTTTTTAGGTGTACCACTGTCAAATTTATTTCTGCTTCCACTCAACCTTCTTGCCATCTGCTGTTATAGACTGCTATCTCTTTTAGAACAATGGCAAACTATTCACTAGTTTATTCCTTGTGGTACTATGTTTCCAACTACATTTTCTATTATACTGCTGGCAGCACGCTCGGAGCTGCCTTTCATGCCTTTCAACAATCTTTAGAAGATGAAGTGTTCTCTGGTACCACACCGAGACAGCCTTAGTTCAGACACCCATGGAAAAAAATCAGGAAGGCAGTACTGCTTCAGATGCAATGTGTTCCTGGAGGTCCTGTAGCACTGGGGACCACAAGGTCACCATGCAGTGGGTGGCCCTCAGCCAGAGACAGATGATGGGAAGGAACACCTCCATTACTGCAACACAAGGACTTTGCTAAAACCGAGATAATAGCACCAAAACAGCCTCATTTGGAACCATTCTGATGGGCTTCCTGGTATTAGTATTAATTCGTATTAAATCGTATTAAAGACCTGAGTCAGTCCGTTAGATTCTGTCCTAGCTTCTGCTGCCTGGCCACCAGCTGGCCTGCTAACCCTTCCTTGAGACACGGAGCTGCCAGGCTTTCACACTCAGGAGTCGATTCCCTTCCAACAGCCGTGCCGAGCCCTCCTGCTTGCACAGGTGACAGTACTGACGGCAGCCTCTCCCCAGGTGCTTGTGGTGGTAGTTACATGTAAGGGAGAACCCCTGTATAAGGGAGATTTTCCTGAATCTTCTAGGCTGATTCAGATTCTGACTTGTTTAATCCTTGCAGAGAGGAGGGCAGCTGAGGCTTTTCTGGAAAGATTTAAAGAGAAGGTTAAAAGTAGTAACCTGAAGTGGTTCCCTGCTCAGATGACGAAGGGGGAGAAGTAGGGCAGTTCCCATCAAAAGGCAATAGTGGTGCTTCCGCGACTGTGCCCATCAGAAAGATCACGCATGTGTGGTCAGGTCATCATTAACAGTGCCTTTTGTCCAGGTTAGTGCCATCTGTCCCAGCATTGGAGGACATGCTTGCTCATGGGGTTTGTTGGTTTTTCTTTCCAGGGAATCAACTGCTGCTTGGTGATGGGGCTGAGGGGGATCCTGCCACAAACACTCACCCTCTAGCAGTGCTGCACAGCTGAAGGCAATGTGTTTTTGCAAACTCAGGGCTTTCTGGGTGAAGAAGAAACATAGGACGACTTCAGCTAGGCCACAGAGGACACCTTCTGAAGGACGAATATACGGAGTAGCGCTATGTTTAGGAAAACAGCTTGCCTTGCCGAAGGGCAGTTCACAGCAGGGTAAGCAGGTGGGTGAGGGCAGAGTTAAACAGGGGTCATTGTTTCCTCCTCTGCTTTTTTGGTATTTTTGGTAGTGTAGGGAGAGAAATTCTGTCTACATTCTTTTAAAGACTGTGAAGGTCCTTCCAGCAGGTGGGAGGATGGACAAATGTGAGCTGAGCCCAAAATGATAGAACAGATAAGGCTAACGAACTGTCAGAGAACTAAAGGCATTACAAATGATTTGTGATGTGAAGACAAATGCTCCGTTTACTTTCAAGGCTGAAGGGGACTGTTCTGGAGCATTTTTTCTCAATTCCTGAAAGTTTTGTTTTGCCTACCTGGTAGACAAACTGCAGAGTTGTTCATGACTCTAGCCAAGGATTTAGAGATGGATTCTTCTCCTGTTATATGGCTGGGTAGCACTATGAAAGACATACAGAATCTTTAGAACATGCCTTAGCAAGATAGTGAAGTGAGCAAAAAATCAAATGTTAACCTTTCAGCTTCTTACACAGAATTAGAATTATTGTGCTTAGAAAATGTGGATTGTTTTGCATTATTTTAAATCTGGAAGAAAATATGCACAGGTCTGGGAATTTCTGTCATACAGCCTAAACCACCTTATCGGTGAGAGTCCCTGTGAGTGTTACAGAGGACATCATTCAAAAGCATATACCATGCTGTTGTGAAGAGGTCATTGGCCACTAGAAAAAAATGCAGCTTGAAGTAATTTCCTTTATTGGTGGAATTTTCAGATGGCCATTTGAGAAAGATACTGTAGTGACTCAGCCGTTCCAGACTAAAGTCAGGTGTGTTGTAAACAGGTGACAGATTGGCATAATGTGAACAGAAAAGTTACTGTGATGCAAAGCAGGGTAGGCTTTTGTTTCTGTAATGTGGGTTATTACTGGTGCCCATGATCTAATAATGGAATTTGCAGCAATATCAGACTACTGCAAGCCTTCCTTTTTCTGGTCTGTCTGTCTCTCTTCACCCTTCCCTGCTCCTGGTAGGAGATCTTGGTTTAGTCAGCTTTTTTTTTCTGTCATGATAAAAATAAGACATAGTGGATTTATGGTCCCATGAGCTTTAGTCAAATGTATAAGGACCACAGGATCACAAATCCACTGTGGAAATCATCTCATTATATGACCCTTCACATCTCATTTCCCTGCAAAGCTGCTTTCAGGGTGGAACAGCAGCTAGCTCAGTGAGGCAATAGCACAATGGCAGAGAAGTTCATGAATGGTCATTCCTTGCAGTCTCACAAAATCTATTAATGTTCTTTCCTATTTTTATTTTTTTTTCCAGGGGATCCTGAGTCCTACTGTAGCGGTTACTGTGTGCATGCTATATGTGTGTTCATGGTATATGTTCAGTACAGCTGACTCCTCTTGTAAATGGTAAGGCCTACAACAGACCTGTGCGTGTGAGGTAAGTCTACTATGAGGTAGTTTCCACAGATGTATCCTACAGTTTTGGTGGTTTCATGCATTGGATATGGGGTCCAACACACACTCTAAAGCTTGTAGTAATCTGTTTCATTTTCAATAATGATGACTATGAGAGTAACAAAGTATTTTCTTCTACAAACTACGAATGAGTGTTTTCTTAGTATTTGTAAAGTAAACCAGTATGTAGATGTGCAAAACATTCATGTAATTGTAGTTAAGAGTCATTTGGAGTGTCATATGATAACTTAAATAGTTTGTAACGGAGTGTGTGAATAATCTTAGCTAGTCCATGAATATAAGAAAAGCATTCTGCTCAATTTCACTTTTCAATTCTTTTCAGTCAACCACTTCTGAAAGCCCCTCCAGGTGAGGTACTTCCTCGTATGAATCTTACCTTCTCATTTATATCTGTCTCCAGAAAACTGAGATGATAGAAACATTGAAGAAGATCAGGTTTGAAATAAAAATTAAAATTCCTGTAGAACACATGATATTTCTGGAAGACAGTGTCCGTCTATTGACTTTTTTTTTTTTCTCCCCCATCTACTAAAGTGGGCTGAAAATGCAAAAATTGTGTGTCTATGATGCAAAAATACAACACCTAAAGAAGAAAGAAAGAGGAAAATTTAAAGGGCTTTTTAATGGGAAAATTGAATTAAAGGTCTCTATATAATGCCTAAATTCTGTGGTGGTAGAAAACAATGCAAATGCTACAGATTTGAGAATATTAACTTCTTATAAATAAATTAGTAAGAAATCTTTGAGCTGTACTTCTATTCAAAGGATATATTGTTGTGTTGCTTCTTAAGCAAGTATCAAAAAAAGTAACTGTAAATCAATTTTACATTTTTGTGTAAATGTAAATTAAGTGTTTATGATGCTGGCACTTTCATGTCTTCACTGTTTTCTTTGGTGACCAATTCCTTTAAAAAACCTGAGCTCAGATAATTACTCTACTGGAGAGAAGTGTGCAATATATGAACAGTGAAAAATCCTGTGCAAGGAGCAGCTTGAGACCTGAGTAAAATTGAAATTTCTCATTTTGTCCTGTGATATGCACACAACTTTTCAAAATGGAAAATTAAAATATCTATATTTGCATAATGTACTATGGAAATTTTGGATAAGAATATGATGCTGTTACACTAAATAATACCTCAGAATTTTAGCTCAGCAATGGGAACGAAATGCAATTCAATTGCAGCAACACTGTCAGAATTCAGCTTCACATGGGGGACTACATAAGATACTTTAGAGTTCAAGGTACTTTAAACCTCGTGCCCTTCCCTGATAGATACCTAAGTCATATGTAAATGTGTATTGTTTTCAGGTTTAGCTCAATGGATTTCCTTTCTTTGAAGCTTTAGTGACAAACACAGAGTTGTATTAAAAATGTCTGGGGTTCCTTTTTTTATTTTTCCTCCCCCACCCTGCTTCCTCCATAGAGTAACTTCCCAGCCTGAGTATTATGAGTGGCATTAGTGAAACAATTGCTGGTCTTGGTATGGATCTGCCATTGCAGAGCAAGCTTTATGGATGAAGATGAAATGGCTTTTCAGCTTATTTCTGCAGTTGAGTTTTCAATACTGCTGTTATCCTTATGTGAAGCTGTACTGTGATGTGCTACTTAAAGAGGGTTTTAAGCATCTTTTGAGCATAAGGTTGGACTAGAGGTCTCCTGAGGTCCTTCCAACCTCAATTATCCTGTGATCTGGTGAATGTTACTTCTGGGGAAGAATTCTTCATGCTTAGTGAAATACATTTCATGTTTTTCATAACATCTTGAAAATCTGTGGAGATCTTAAAAACATTTTCTTGATTTCTAATAAACATAATCATATATAGCAAAATGCTCCACACATTTCAGTTTTTCTAGTCAGAGAACCTATTTTTCAAGCTTTGTTTTTTCACCAAATTACATTAAAATATATACGTTTTGGCTGGTTTTATTTCTACTTGATAAAGCAGACTAGATGTAATTGTAGGTTCAGTATTATTTTTCTGTGAGAAGTAACTACATCGATGAGCTTCAGCCTAGAGGTTCTAAACTTTGTCTTTAGACATTTTACTGGTCTCATACAAGAGAATCTACACTTAGAGTGTGGATATTTATCAGTTCATTTCAATTAAAATGTTTCATATAGATGTCAGAAGGAAAACATACTTGCTGTTGTTCTCCAAGCACCTAGAATTCTGTGAGGCTTTTACATAGTTCATGTTACACTGGAATATGCTTTACTGCATCTAAAAGGGTTTTTAGTATGCTCAGTACATCTTTATTTCCCACATTAACTTCTTTTCTTGTATTTCGTAGTGTCTGGGAACGGTTTGCTAAACTGTTCTTACTGCTAAAGTGAAATATTTCATAGTTCTTTGTGCTGTTTTAAAACCCTTGACTTACCTTTAACTAATGGCCTGAAACATTTAACATCATGTCTGTTGTTGTTGTTGTTGGTTGTTTTGTTGTGTTTTTGTTTTTAAAAAAGGCCTTGAAGTTTAAGCATTTTTTCAACACGTAGTATTTTAACTAGGTAGTCTGGCAAAACTGATCTCATAAAAAAAATTATTCAGTCAATCATCCCCAGGCTGACTTAAGCAAGAAATACAAAGAACATTATTTAAATCATAGAATAATTTCTGTTGGATTAAATCTCCAGAGGTCATCTGGTCCAGAGCCAAGTTTAAATTAAACTTTTTACTAAAGAAAGTTCAGCCTGATACTTATTGAATCTAAGTAGCAGAATGTTCCATCAGTTCAAAATAATTTCTTTCAAAAATGTAAGATAAATGACTACTGATCAAGTATATATTGATTTATATATGCTGGGAATGATGACTTATGGATATTTTTTTTTAAGGTTTGGACAGACTTTAACTCAATAGCGATTGTGCAAGCAAATTACTTCTTACAGCTTATAGTAAAGACTGACAGCTAATTTGCAAAGGTAATGGGATCATGACTAACTTGCATGCTTTAAGTACTGCTCTTTAGCATTTCCAAGCACCTGTAGATTCAATTTTTTTTGTTTGTTTGTTGCCAACTTTAGAAGCTCTACATTTTCATGTATTCCAGTTCTCCAAATACTCATTTTCCTTTTATTGGAAATAACATAGTATGATAGTGAATTGTATTAGCTTTCCACTAGAATATGACAGAGCTTTAATTAAGTTAATCCTTTATTTTTTTCATAAACACCTGGAAAAAACAGGTAGGGTTTTTGTAGTTGTATTGAAAAGCCATGTATTTTCTTCAGTGTTATCTTGGCCGTATAAATAAATAATATAATCTAGATAAACAGATCACCCACAACAATAAAGGTAACAAAGGTATCCATTCTGTTAATGTAAATGCTCTTTTGTAACAGAATAAATCAGGGTCTCAGTATAACTGTTTTCTTTTTCTAATCTGCTGGAAGGGGAAAGCAAGATTGTTCTGGTAGCGTGTAAATCTTGCTAGTTGTGATAAACCTTAGGAACACCTCAGAGTGGAAGATATCCTTCTCTTTCAGGAACCAGATAAAACCTGAGCATCCTGTCTTATTACCAAACTCTGATACTAAATGTCAGAAATTTCCAAAGGTACTGAATTTCCTAAGGCGTGAGTGCAGCAGGTGTAGGTCATTGACATTAACTGTGACAGACAGGAAATTGTAGAGGTAGGAAACAGTGTTTTTCCAAGAAAAGAGGAAGGAAATAGGAGAAACAAGATTTGAAGGAAAAATATATACACCAGCCAAGTATAGTCAGAAATTTAAAATTTTAATTGATGAGACTCTATTTTTAGATTGCAAAAGAGAAGTTTACTTCCAACTCTATAAATAATCTTAATTTTGGTCTTCTTGACATTTGATTGCAACCTTAACATGCTTCATGAAGAGTTACTTTGTGTTTATTTCTATTTTAATTTAGGTATATAAAAATAAACCCATAACATGTTTGAGACCTTTATTTAATTGGAAGAAAAAAGGAATATTGCCCTTGAAAATCAAAGTAATGGTAATACTGTATTTTCTAAGCCCAAATGATATCACCATCAACCTTTGAGAAAGGATAGGGCAGCTTTGGAAAAACAAATAGATTTAAGGGATGAAACCTCTTTGGAAGAACAGACTGCCCTTAGGCTTTTTCCTGAAACAATATAGTGTCCCTTTCTCTTTCAATAAAAGAAAGCAACAAAATCCTAAGATTTTCATAACTAAGAGAACCGATCTTTCAGAGTGCTTACTGCAAATTGAGTGTTCTTATCTCACTGTGAGAGCCTCCCCACCTCTGGATTGTAGCTCAGTTTAGCAACTTCAGTAGCTAACACATGCCTCTGTATTTTGCTGAATTGAGACATTAAGTTATATAAGGAGTGTTATTTGCATAAGTGTACTCATACGCGGTTTAGAAAACAGTAATTAAATGTAGAAATATCTTGTGGATTTTACATTAAGTAGTGCCACTTCCCATAATACATCTGTAAATGGGATATACTAAATAAATATCTCTGAGGAACAGCTATTTAGTTGTTCGCAATAGATTTGAAACATAAGGGTCACTATGCACTATCAAGGCATCAGTCTGTGGTACCCACAGGGACTTTGATGTGATTTGGTAAATATTAGTTTTTCCTGAAGCAGTTCAACTTTCACTGTGAGCATGTGGGGAAGAGCCACAGCAGCCCCAGAGGTGATGGAAAAATCCTTCTCCTGGGGATCTGAAGGAGATGGTAGAGTTTGTCTTCTGGGTTCACAGGTACAATGAAAGTGGCTGGACACATGGCCAACCTGGAGAAAGTACCATGTTCTGGATGAACGTGGTGATTAAGGGCAGCTTGTGTGCAAACCATTTCATATGATATTTGTTCTGAGCCTGCTTTAAAAGCTGTCAGAGTTGCGTGTGCTGTTGAAGGCCACTGTAGCCACACCTCAGTGGTAACAATGAGCTGTCTTTATCAGAAGGTGTTGCTGTAGGCTGCCCAGCTTGCCGCTTGTTGGTTGCTGCGTTTGTGCTTTTTTCCTCGTGCTGGCTTCAACCCAATTCCCGCTCCTGAGGAAGCGCCCAGTCTTGCACCAGAATTGTCAGCTCTTTTACCTAGAATCTGCCTTCCTTGGGCCTCATTTGTGATCACATTCTTTGTCATGTGCCTAAAACATAGCACTCATGGTGTGATGTAATTCCTGGCTTCTTGAGTTTTTTGGAAGTCTGGCTTGGCACCTACATTGGTTTCTTGCCTGTGGTGCTTGGTGCCACATGAAGGTGCTGTCAGAAAGGGTGCAGGGAGCCCATCCCAGGTCTGACAGAGGACCACCCAACCTATTTTTGCATGGACCACAAAAATGATTGGGGGCCAAAGAAATGATGGGCCAAAGAGATGATTCTAGTGTGACCTGTGTTTGGCTCTATTCCCCTGGACCCATCTAGTTCCTCACTTGCTTTGTTTTGAAGTTTCCCAGCCTTTAACCTCTCTGGTTTTATATTATGAATATTAGTATTCAGATAACAGCCAAGATGTCCTCAACCTAAAAGGAAAAAAAAAAAGTTTTATGCTGAAGTGAAAATTAGAATGAAGTTTAATGTTCAGTGGGTGTTGTACAGTGCTTCAGATGATGATGTTTTCATAGGGTAATGCAGCTGGTCTTGAATGCCTGATTTATTGACAAGCAGGAGTGATCATAGCTAATAATTTTTACAGGTTCTCAGCATCTGTATAAGGTAAGGGAAGGACAGACATTGTTCACCAATGCATTAGTTGTTTGCGACTATTCTTTTTCTTGTGATTCAATTTTTATTTACCTTTTAAAACTTGAACTAATAGTCATGTGTGGCAACAAGTTTAACTGGGGTTGGAAGTATTCTATTAAGGTTGTAAAAGTACTGCTTTCCAGTCTTTTCTTCTGCAATAAAATGACAAGATGATATAAAATATTCTGGGCTTTGAATGCTGTAGTTGATTTGTACTGCTTGATTCTTTATTTTAAAAGAACCCTGTTATGAAAAAAAAAATAGATTAATGTTACTGCTCTGCAGCAGCTTTGCCATTATGTTTCAGATTCAAGTTTGTGAGGCTCTGTTTTTGTTAGGGTGAATGTCTTTAAGATTTGTGTGCTTAGTTGTAAAGCTGAAATGCTGCAATTTTTGACCTTTCCAGTTCTTGCTTCTTTAACAGGGACTTCATAAACTTCTAGTAGGTTATACTGGACTATTTCTCATAACTTAGGTAAATTTATAGGTATGTTTCATTACATAGGAATCAGGAAAGTTGTGAACTTGGAAGAGCTCCACTGATTTTACTTTTCTCAGTGAGACCTGCAGAATCTGGGACAAATTTAAATTTGAATTTTGTGAGATTGAATAAATTCAGTCTATCCAAGCTCTAGTTTACATTATTTTATCTGAATTTACCAAATCCTACTTTTATTATAGTAGTTCATAAATTATTTTGTTAGCAACTTCTCTAGATTAAAAAAATGTTAAATTTATACACAAACATTTACTTATATATGCTTATTATTCTAATATCTATATGTGTATCTGATATGGGCAAAAGTCAAGAACACATAAATATTTTTGTATTTCAAAGTAACACTGGCTTTGTTCCCTGTTTACTACAGATTTCTGAAACGGTTTGCAGAAAAAAGAAAAGGGAAACACAAACACTTCTGAAAATGGTAAACTGGTTTTAAGCACCTCAGTAGGGCAGCACTTTGCCTTTGGTGGCTGGGGAGAACAGGGCCAGGAGGTCCCCAGGGAAGCGAGTCATCCTACAGCTTGGTGTTGGAGCTGTAAAAGCAACAGAAGTGGGAATGACATAATACTGGAAGCTGCAGCCTCTCAAGAGTGTATTTCTATCTTACAGATTCAGAGGGGAAAAAAATATTTAAATCGGGTCATTAGCTAAGATTTTGCAACATATGTTTTTTAAAGCAACCCACCAGAACTCAAAGTAAATGTTGTTAATGTTGTTGGTCCATAATGCTACTGGTCACAAAACATTTTTAGTTTTTTTTTAAAATTTACTGGTATAAAACACAGCTTTATCAGACAGAGCAACAGTGCTTTTTATAGCTGAGTGATGAAGCTCAAGTTAAGGATAATTTTTTTCACATGGCAGGAAAACTTTTGAGTGTGCCTTGCAAATGCTGCCATCAAGTGACTAAAAAGGCTATGCTGTTTCTCACTAGGACATAAAAATATTCCAAAATGTTTAGTGAGTTTTCATTACCAGTACTCTTGCTGCAATGACTTCTCCAAGATCCCAAAATTCTCACTGAGGCAATAAGCAGAGATGACTACGTTGTGCATTTTTGAAAGTAAACATCTGATTAGACAGAAGATTCTGAAAACCAGAGAAGCAAAGTTGCAGAAGAATGATGCTGTTTGGAGAAGCAATGTTTAGCATTGTTGAGAGCAATGCTTTTGTTAATAGTAATTGACTTAATTGTGTTTTACTTGAGAAAGGACTGTGTGAAAAAGAAATTCTTAGAAATATGGAAGAATATTAAGTAATGGGGTTTCTTCATTTTAGCCAAAACCCCCAAACCCAAAATCCCCAGTTGTTCATTCTGTTCTGGAATGAGGTATATTTAAAAAAGTATGTTTACAAGATTTCTTGCCACCATTGTTATGGGAATTGAGATACAGTACTGCAGCAGTCAGAGTGTGAAAATTCTTTTTCTGCTTGAGCTTGTAATGACATACTAAGCCCCAGCATACAGCAGGGGCTTGTTCCAAGAAAATGACCACTAAGCAATAAAAATCCCATATACAAAATTAATTTCTAATTGTGTGATAGAACAGGATATATTTCCATACTGAAATGTTAATCTGCTAACAAAATCACCTAATATTGTAAAAAAGATAAACCAAGATGATAGTTTTATAATATAATTAAGGGATCAAATCCATCCCCTGTTTAAATAAAAAATAAAAAAACCCAGTCTGTTCATCTACTTTTACCCCTAGTAGATGTTGGAATTTTCAAAGGATGGTGGAAAAAGCCACAAATCCTGTTGAATTAGATACAAATAGCTAACTTGGTAATGAATCCAATGAAATAATCTAGAGAATTGCTGGTTCTTTTTTGGAAATTTGCAGTCAGCGCAGCTAAGAAGGGCAGGGCACCTACAAGGAATACCTGTTTTTATACTGTTGAACTGTTAGGAGTAAGGTTTCTTGGAGCAGGCTGCAATCTTAATGATCTGTCACTTTAATATTATGAACATAGTTATGTCTTGTAGTTACACAGTAGGGAACTAATAGAAAATACATTAATTCATCAGTTATGCCCAAACTCGGGCAAAACGAGAACAAAGAGTGATTTCCCACTTTTCCTGAATAAGAAGCTGTCTTTTGAATGCAAATCTGTTTGTCATAGCTAAAGGCATAAGAATAGTCTATGTGAGCAGAGAATTTAGGCAGTTCTAAGAAAACAGGTTGAATGCTTCAGGAGTACTGGGTCATTCCTGCGGGGTGGTCATCAGAAATGAAGATCAAACAAGAGAAATGTCCTCTTTGCCCAGAGGTCATCTAAACGTAGAGGTTTCTTTAATGGCATATGAACTACATGTAATGTGTTGTCTCTGACCTGCAGTGAGTAAACTGCTTATAGCAGTACAATCCCTACACAAAGGTGAAGGAGGGTACAGGGCTTGTATACAGCAAATGTGCAGGATGAAAATTGCAACAAACATTGATTACTGGAAACATCGGTTACCGTGCAATTTTCTTGGGCCAATAGAGTTGTATCCTGTGAATTATTCCCTTATTATCAGAACACCAGATGAAATGTTATTGTTATTGCCTATTTATTTGTAAATAAATCATTGTAAATATCCACAGAGTTGAATACAGCTATTTACATATTTCAGAACTGTGGAGTATGATGAAAAATAATCTTCCTAATATTGAAAATTACATGGAAGATTTCTATTAAGGATGAATGTAATATGGAAGAATTTGTTTTTGATGGCACAGTTAGCTCACTTAGTATTTTGAGCCTAGTTTTAATGGGACAATTAGCACAATTAGGAATTCAACCTCCTTTCAGCTGTTTATGACATGTTTTCCGACATGGAACTTTGTTTTTACTGTTGGTTTTTTTAACATGTTTTTTGGTTCCAGTATTTGTGAGAATTGATGAATGACTGAAGGTAATTTTGTTAGTATTTGCAGACTGTTTGTCTACCCTTCATGAAAGAACAAATTCCCTTTCATGTGTATCAGCATACTTTCAACTCTGGGGAAAGAACAGGATTGAGGAAAGGCATTTTCTCTAAAATGCTTCTTTCTTGTTCTAACTATCTGTTTTCTCCTTTTACCCTACCTCTAAAAAAAACCCTGAAATGAACAAGAAAACAAAAAAAACCCCAAACAAATCACCACCCCCCACCGAAAACAACCAACAAAACATCTCCCCCAAAATTCCATTATGTCTTTTTAATGGACTGTATGTAAAGGAGTAATTGTCACAACAAATAGTAACACGCAAAATAAAGTAAGATGATTTAGATAATACTATTGTGCCAACTTCTTAGAAGGGAGCTGTGAAATCATTAATACACTGTGCTCTTCTCACCTGTGTTGGGATGATAAAGGAAAGATCCAATTACTGTTGAAACTACTGCTAATCATATAAATCCTATAAGATATTTTCTTAATTTGTAATTTTAACTGTTATTTTAGAACAGTATTGTTTATAACAGTATGATTATTTTATAACAATGCTAATAAAATATCAATTGCATTTCCAGTTATAAGACTGTAAACTTGCAAATCTAGGAGCCTCAAGTTGGGATGTACTTGCATTCAATTTCTCCTCCCACTTCCACTCCCCCTATTTATTTTTCCTACCTCACTATTGCTTTGCTTTTATACTTTGATAATCATCAGACTTTTGATCAGTTTGCTCTCCTTTTCGAACCCTGTTCAGAGATAAACCTCTTATGCAGTGGAGATTTCATGTGGAGAATGCTGGTACCTGCAAGCTTTGCTGTCCCTGATAAATGCCATACGCTTCAATGTGAACCAAACCGCTATCTGAGCCCCAGAGATAAAAGAATGCAGGTAAGTAGAAGTGGGAAGCTTGTGGGTTTTTCATGAACTAGAATCTTTGGATTTCTGTTATGTTCGGGGTGGCTGATACAGTTGAACAACCAACCAACTGCAGGTGAGAAAGGAGTGAAGGATTGGGCAAATCCTCCTAGACAAAAATTGAAATCAAACTAATATAAACCACCATCGTTCCTCACACACAGCCGTCTCCTAGCAGGGAAGCACCCTTTTGGGTTGGTGACCTTGCTGGTAAGGATAGACAGCATTTGTGTTACTGGGAACAGTGGTGCTTCTGTCCCTGGTGTGCCTCCAAAAATTCCAGGGAGTCTTTCGCCTCATGCTTCAGCTTCCAGAGCCTTTCCCCTGGGGGAAATGTGGCAGAAGCCCTCACTGGGAGTTGTTTTGCTGCTTGACCTATTTTATTCTGAGAGTTTCTGATTAGGGTAAGCCTTTTATATCTGTGATACCTGCTATAAACATTGTAGTTTCCTATATGCAGGAAATGGCGATGGCTATTATCTCAGAATAAAAGCAGTATCTTGAGCTTGTTCAGAAAAGAATGATTAGCTTAGAAAGACATTCCTGTTAGTCTGTGGTATCCAGCTGTGAAATATGTAAGCCTTTAAGGCTTTTTATAACATTTCCTTTTCCTCCATAGAATTCAGGTGAAAACAAAGACAGCAAACCAAATTACCTACAGCATATACTTTTGAGAATTTCAGTATTTTAAAATTTTTAAATTAAAGGAGGGTAGGGCAGTACTGCGCATTCATTCAAGTCAAGTTCTTTTGCACTTTAATCCAGCCAGAAGACATAGAAGTTACTAGGGGGTTAATGCTTTCTGAAAACCACAGGCTAAAATAATAACAGTTGGGAAGAAATTCCACTCTGTCAAGTGAAAAATGTCATCCAGTATTGTTTGTTATTAAAATCAGTGCATAATTCAGTCTTGTTCCTTTTAGTGCTTTTTATGAAAAGAAGAAAAAAAAATCTTTTAGGCCTAATTTGTTTCCACGATCCACATCTGTGCACTTAGAGTACATTCTTCCTCATAATAGCATCTGATGAGACAACTGATGTTTACTCTAAACAGGGCTGGAAATTAAAAAAAAACAACTTAGGTTATTTTTTCCCCCTTACACTAAATTTCAAATGCTCAAGAATAATGTTAAGTACTTCTTTGCCTAAAGCAATAGCTACTTGACATTAAGAAAGTATGAAAGTTGTATTTATAATCAAGAGCTAAGAGCGCAGGAATGTGTGGTTTGGATATGTGTGAAGAATAGTCCAGGCCCTTGAAATTTATTGAAGGGCTTGCTACAGACTGAAAAGCATATCTTTCCTCAGCTCCTCAATCTTTCTGCTACACCTTTGCTTTCCAATCTCTCTTGTGCATCTTTCCTAGTGCAATTTCTCAAGAATGTCTGCTTTTCAAACGTACTTTGCTGACCCTCAAGGAACGCAGTGTCTCTTTTTTTTTTTTTGTGTTAGGATGCAGGGACCACCTCACCCCGAAGTTCCACTCTGTGGGGTCCCCCCTTTTCTGTCTTTAGTGGGATACAGCTGGGGCCAAAAGCATAGAAAACCCCATTTTTTGGTAATTATGGCCTGCTCTTTCACTTAATAGGTGGCTGGCAGTGTAAAAGTGATGTATGCAAAAAGCACAGCCTCAATTCTGCTTCAGTTTTTGAGTATTTGTTGGGGACATTCTCAAATTTTCACTGGCCAGCCACAGATCTTCACCCATCTGTTCTGTTTTGTTAAGCCTCTCTGAAACCTCTGTGCCCATGTTGGTTGTACTGTAAATGCAGCAGACTGAGGATATTTTTTTCTCTTGAGTTGTTTTAGTTGTAGAAACAGGTGGTTTTATCTTTCTGAGAAGTTTGAAAAAACCCACTATAGTAACCTACTGCCAGATGAGAAATTAATCTGTTATCTCCTTGAGTCTGTTTGAGAAGATTTGTATCCATCCATAATTTCATCTATTTACTGTATAATAAAATAGAGGATTCCCAACAATGCTTCTAAAGGTGGAAGAAAGAGCATATGCACCACATTTCCCACCCTGGCAAGGTAGGAGCTACAACTTGGTCACATCACACTGTCATAGTCATTTCCATGAATCAATACAGGGACAGCTAGGATGGACTGGTGATGTGCCAGGTAGCCAGGGAATCCAAAGGAAAGAAAGGCTTTTGAGTATAGCAGTCATATGAGGAGGAAAAACAGGAATTAAAAGTTAGCACAGCTATCTCTTAGGGGAAGGGGCTTTAAAGGAAGGGCCTCTGCCAGCTGAAAATTGCCTAACTTGTGTGAACTGAATGCTGGATGGCTGCTTGATCCTATGAAAAATCTGCTTGTGACACAATAATCATGTGGCTGGCTATTCTTGTATACGCATACTAGTATAAGTGTATCTATGTATACTTGTATATGTATAAGAGTAAAAGTATACTTGTATGCTTGGCTATGTGTATACTGACTAAATGGTGGGAGTTCTCAAGTGCTCCGGGGGTTCGAGCTCTGAAACTCTATTAAGAGTTTAATGAGAAAAGTCAAAGTAATTCCTGTCAGCCAGGCTATACGCAGGTAGTTTAGCATGCTCATGCAAGCTGAGCAAGTAAGTTTTCCATCATTCCTTGTTGAACCTCTTGGGAACAATTCATGTTGCTCAGTGTTCTTCCAAAAAACAGTTTGTCAGAGGATTGACCTTTTGCTTAAACTTCACTGGATTGCTTTGGTGGGTTCTGTTGTGTAGGCACTTTTTTGCACCTGTTAAGCCTTTGCTGACATCGCTCTTTCACATAGTCCTGTTGTGAAACTTGTGAGTCTTGAAGTTATGATGGCTTTGGGGCAGAGGTGAATGCTGTCCCTGCGAATGTTCATTCCATTGAAGTTCATATTCTATTCAGGCTGAAGACATTTAATTTTCTTTTTGGTTTAGTTTTGTTTTGTGGGTTTTTTTTTAATGGTAATCCTTAGTTTATGTAGTAGAGAGTGAATAGAAGCTGGTGATTTTTACTACTACCATTTGAAATTACGTTTTTTTAATATACGGGTAAAAGACAGTAATTTTTTTTATAAATTATCAAAACAGAGCTTGAACTGATTCACAGAACGTATGGCATCCATTTTTATGTAAAATAGCTTCTAAAAATACCCATCTTATCCTGGAGAAACTGCTTGGCTAAATATTGAAATGAAATGTAGCAGCTGCTACAAACAGAAATTTTTTTATTTATTTTTTTTCCCCTCAATCAGTGAGGTTAGGATTTGAGTATCGAATCATTCAGGGAGAAACTGAATAGAAACATAGTGACAGCTTAATTTTAAAAAGCTGCCATGCCTTTCCAGGTAGCACAGTCATACACTATTTTAGTTAGGGAGCTTTAGGAAGCTTAAAACTGACAGATATGCAAATTCAGTAAATCAACAAAAGCTTTCTCATCTTGAATTTCACGTTTAGATGGCTTGCCTTCAGCCATATTTGAAAAGAATATTGTATTTGTTTTCCTTTATTTTTCTTTCCCTTCCTTTCCTCTTATTTAATTTTACATTGCAGCCTCTATTAGCTTCAGTGAAAAGAGAATAAGACAAATTTTGTTTTCAGTGACTTTTCAGTTGACATTTTCATTTAGTATAACTCACCAGGAGGTTCATGTTTCTTTCACAAAATTACATGAAAAGGTTAGACAATTCAGCCATTGAAATAGTGACTTTAAAATCTCAAAACATTTCAAATCCTTTTCTTAGCAAAAGAAATAAGTGGATTATATGATGTTTTCACTGAATCCCACAGTTACTTATCAATAGAACAGAACGATATTCAACAGTGAATATTGTAAAGAAATTAAATGTTTAACTTAAATATTTTTTTTCTTTTCTTTTCTTTTTTTTTTTTTTTGTCTCTAGCACTTACAGACAACTTCTTTGAAAGGCACATTTAATTATGCTTTCAGAAGCCAGAAAGATGATGGTAAGAGCTGTGGAAGGACTATTCAAAGAACAGAGGGGCAAATGAAATTTTAATCATCCGAGTGTTACATAATTAGAACTAACTGACATTTCAACAACATCCATGTGGAAGTATAGCTCTCATTTTTTGCGAAGGGATATATTAACTAAATAACACACAATAAATCCGTGTTCACAGAATGTTCATTACTCCTTTGGATACATACTGACTGAACTAATGAAGGAACCGTAAGAAAATTGTTAATATTTTGTGCATCAGAAAAAGTAACATTATATCATCTCCGTTCTAATATTTTCTGTTTCCTTAGTTATGCTAGTTGAAGAGGAGCCCGTATTTTCTGTTGTTTATATCCCCAACAGGAAAGAAGATTCATGTGTTTGGGAGTTATGTCTTCATTTAATGAAGGTAGAATTAACAGAGACTTGAATGCTACCAAACCTTTCTTGCTCCCTTTCCCTTTTTCCCTTTCCCTTCACAGTTTTTGTGGCCAAACCTGATTCAGCTGCAGAAGAAAAGCCCCCACAGCTGTGGCACTGTTTACCCACCCCTCCATCATTTCACTCTGTGACCTTGCCGTGCCCTTGACTTTGCCAATGCAGTGATGCCAATCCTTGCTGCTTCTACAAAGGGCTGGGTAAAATGCCATTCCTTCTGCTTGCCCAGGGAAGTCAAAGTGATAATGTGGTTATAAAATACATTCTTTCCATCCTGGAAGAAAGAAATATTGCAAATCTGTTTGCACAAACTCATTTGTGATTCCTTTATTGGAAGTACTTATTCAATAACAGGCTGACAAAGGATCCCAGGCAGTCACATTTGGTGCAAAAGAGATGATAATGTGCTAAGAAACAGGATGGAATTATGCTGTGCTCCAGCTTGCCCAGGAGTGTGAATGCACAATTCTTTGCACAGTTTCTGCTCTGAGTAATTCTTAATGTATGGCACAAAAATTATATAAATAATTTTTTTAATCAATTAAATCAATGTTTGTTTAGACAGACATGATCTGGACATATATACCTAGAGCTGGAACCCTTTGGAGAGAGAAATCAGCTTTATTTGGGTGCTACAGAAGAATGTAGTACTTTTCCGACAGGAGGCTCCCCATTTCTGCTACAATTTCAAGCATTCCATGCTTTATGGACTTTACCTCCAATAATTAAGATATTAATCGTTATCTTGGTTGTCCTGCCTTCTCTTCCAGTGCTGCCTAATCTTGCTAGTAAGTATTATACTGTATATCCTTTAAGGCTTGATGTTTAGCAGTTACTGGTTCATAGCATAACATATGCGCTTTAAGGATGAGAACTCCAAAAGCTTTTGTAATTGCCTAAGCAAAGAGAAGAAAAAAAAAAAAAAAGTCCTTTCATTTCAGCTATTATCAGAACTCTATATTGAAAGCATCAGTGCAAAATGGCGTGACATATTCTTCCCTACAGAGGGAATATAGCTATAGAATGTTGGCCTTCTCAGGCTCACAGATATGCGCCACGTCTGCTGACTTTACACTAGGGCATGAATCATTTCCCATCTGGAAGCCATTAATACGGCGCTGTGCTGGCATTGTGCAAGCCCAGTGCAAAGGCTGGCTTTATTACTGCTAGCACTGCTGTCTCCTGGCATGGCTGAACGGCTTCTTGGCTTTCATGACTGTGCAATGGCATATCAGCAACCGTAGAGAACTGCCCTCCAACGGTCTCACTCCTATGACAGTGGCAGCAGAGCATGAGATGGTACTGCTGAACGTTCATATTTCATCTTGTGTTTTAATCTGTTTTTTTCAGAGGGGGGTTATAGTGTGTGTATGTGATTTCAAGAGATATCTTCATGAATAAATGATTAGTCTGGAACATGGAACTGCTCGACTTAATCAGCTGTTTATAGATGGAGCTTTACAACTCATATTTTTCTTTTAAACATGACAATCTTTGAAGTGTACATAGATGTAAATTCTCCCACCAGACTTGTTTTCATTTAGCAGCTATGTGTAAATGGAGCCAAGCACAATATGCTGAAATGAAAATAAAAGTAACATGGACAGTTTTCAGCAATTCTTTTTCATTGCCACTGATTTTCAAGCACTGTATTGTTTCGTTTTTGTCATGGTATGCCTTATGTTTAGCATTCAGATCTTACCCAGAATTTTATTGGGCAAGATTTCCAAGAACCATTTTTTTTGCCTAGATACAAAATGTGAATTTCATCCAGAAAATCAGCACGTGGTCAGGCCATAATCTACCTTTCATGGAGCACAAAATTACGGTTTCCTCTGATACTGAGGGTGGCAAACAGGGACTGAGTAGAGGGCTATTGATGGAACTGAACAGGTTGTGTGCCGGAACAGGAGCCTTTCCCAAAGCTCTGCTAACAGCAGGCTAATTCAGAAAAGAAACTGCCATGGTTTTTAGGGGCTGATTTTTTTTATTCTGGTCATAGCACACTGTCGCCCACTGGGTTAACTCATGCATCTCAATTAGCTGAAAAGCGTAATAAGACTACTCAATAATTCAATAATCTTTGGAGCTTTTATGTGGTGGCCAGACATATTGATTGATTTGGATGGAGGCAGAATCTTTTACTGTGACTTTGATGCACTTTTGTCTCTGTTAAGGAACATTAAGAAGTGGCTCAGATTTGCAACTGATGTTACCATGTTAGCAGACTAAGTGATTGATGGTGTCTTCTAAGCCCTTTCAGCCTGATTATGTGATATAGATATAGCTGGAAATGAGACATATGGAAAAGCAGAGAGGAACTTTTTAAAATATATGAGCATACAATTAGAATAACAAATTATCTGTTGCAAAATTCAGTAAGAATATGCCTGCTTTGCAGTGCCTGCAAGCAGCTGCAACCAAAATTATCAAAAATTGTTGTGTCAGATAATTTCATGCTAATATGGTGTCCTGTTGCCTTTTCTAAGCACAGAGTAGGAAATGGCACAGTAAAGCATCCTTGTGTGAGATATTCAGAGTTTTTAGGACTCTTCACAGTATTTGTCTAAATTACACTGAATAATTCATAGCAAGCTAATTAGTTAATTAGTGCTCCATTCCAGCAGAACTTGCACTATCTCTGAATTTGGTTTTCTATCTTCTTGCTGTCACATTACATTCTGAAGAAATGACAATAGAAGTCCTCTCTCTTGCATCTAAACCATTTCCCTACAGCATTTTTCTCACTTTACAACAAATATTTTGTCCACTATCTGTAGATACTTCACTAATTTTTAAGTGCCTTGCTCTGTATTTCCCACTGCATCACTAACAAAAATTCTGCAGGTAAAATGTATCTTGGCAGTGTAGGATTCACAGTGCTGGGAGGGGTAGCTGCGGGTGGAAGCTGCTGCAGGAGTACAGGGGTACAGGCGCCATAAACTGACGCTGTTACTCTGTACATAGCACCTGCGTGGGACACTCCGCTGGAGCTGATGGCAGTACCTCCAGCTGTGTGCTCTTATTTTAAGCAGGTTTTAGTATAGAGGCAGAGCTCAGGGGCTCCCTGTTTTTAGGACCAGGGATAAAGCTTAGCAGGTACACGTGAGCTTTTAAGATTCCAGACAAAGCATCATATTTATGGATATGCACAGGAAGAAACAAGCACATGTACTTGCTGTACCCCAGCTTTTCCTTGCTGTTTTTCAGGCATGTAGCAAAGCCTTTTGTGTTTGGGGTTTTATTGTTATTGTGGGGTGGGTTGTTTTGTTGGGTTTTTTTGATTGCTCCTCTGTTCCTTCCATCTAGAAGCTGAAATTTTTCTCCCTTAAAATTAAAAAATACAGTAGTGATTTTTTTCTTAACTTCTACTTCCTTGCTTTGCCGCTTTTTCTTTGGGAAAAATTATTTTTCAAAATTAAAGACAAAAATGTAAGACCCAAAAATATGTGATGGATTACTCTAGAAAATAGACAAGTCTTTATCTGTGATGACATCCATTAGATTACATGATCACCAAGGTCTACCAGTCCTCTACTGTAACCTTTAATTTTATCATCACTTGTGTCTTCACATTGGGTTGGAAAGGGAGAACAACAAAGGGCGGAGATACTCTGCAGATTAGAAATGGATTTTTTAAATTTAAAAATAATACTTAAAGGTATTTTATTTCCACAGATTCAAAATCTCAAAAAGAAATTACAAATTTTAAAATTTACTATGTCTGATTTTGAAGTAAATATGATGGGAATTAAGTACACACGACCACCATATTGCATTACTATGTAAAGAAGTAAAAATCATTGCATAATGAAGGGCATGACCATTTTGCATGCTCAGGTATGAGGTCTGCAGTTTAGTATCTCTTGAACTCCTGCCCTTGCCAGGCTGTTTTGTGCTCTCAGATGTATTTCAGCTGGAGGGTGGCAACTCCCAGCTGACACAACACCCAGGAGATTTTTTTGGTGCCCCTCTTGGGCTGCTTTATTTCACTGCAAAAATAAACAGGGCTGTTACTCATTACAGAAAGGCCATCCATAATCCAGAAATTATCAGTGCCACTTTAGGCTAACAACTAAAGCTAAGGTCTTGAACTTTGGAGCCAAATATCAGTGAAGCAGTCAGTCTTACACAGATCCTCCACAAAGTTACCGGGTTGTGGTCTCTGTGAGTGCTCCTCTAGGCAAAGTGGAATGGTCTGTCTTAAACTGCTAGTGGGTGAAGCCTACCCAGGGTCTGGAAAGAGTGGGGACTGCTCGTCACGAGGCCACCACATCTGAAATACAGGGTGAAAGCTGGTGACCAGTTGTAAGGTTCAACCGCTCCTGTATTCTCTGTCTGACTTTGTCAGTGACCTCCTTGCTAGTGGATTAAACAAAAGTCTGAATTTGCCGTGTAGAAGAAATGATAAAATCCTGTTGGCAAAGAAAGAAAAAGACAGAGTTCAGAGAGCTGTGTTGCTCTTCTAGGTTACCAGCTCCTCGTGTACTCAGGCAGGAAGCAGCACACTTGTGGCAGTAGCTGATTGGGCATGACGGGAGGGCAAATTCTTTACACACATGACAACAATAGAAGAAAGCATCTCTGTAGAGGGGAGAGCAGAGCAAGGGTGGGAATTTTATCAGTTCCCCAAAGAACCCTAAGTCTCAAACTAAGAATGGCTGTAGGGAACAGCAGGAATGAGGAATGTCACATAGATTGCAATGTGTAAGACATGCAGGCCACACGCTCCTTTGCTGGGCCTGCATGCTGCCCACCATGGCTCGCCACACCACACAGGGAGAGGCACAGGGTGCGTGTAGAGTTGCTCCTACCTGATGGTTATTTTGGAAATTCTTGTAAAGAACTATGAGTGTGTGACTATTATTGCCTTTAGCAGGTGTGACTGGTAACAGGAAAATAAGCTATCAGATGATCTCTCCCTGTTGTTATGTCTTTTTACATGGTTGTATCAATGGTCGGGGAAAAAAAAAAAGGTAACTATGGAAACACAGAAACATCAATGGTGTCATCTTCACTGATATTTATTTTTCACGCTATTGAATCCAGTGAATGGTTCTTCACAGGTTGAAAAAGATTTTTCTGAATGTCCTTTCTTGCGTAAAAGGTGAAAACGGGGTTTGACATAAACATTCAACCAGCTTTGATTTAAAATACTTCTTGCTAAGGATATGTGAGGAACACAAAATATTCCTACTGTACGAAATTTTTCCAGCCTTCGTGAAAGTTTAATCTTTCTCTCAAATTTTGTGAACTGAATTAGCGTCAGCTCAGTTCCTGAAATGAGGAAAAGACAGTTATGGATCTCACTGTGAGATAACTAGTTTAGGGTTTGGAGAACTTGAGTACATGCTCTTTCACTCTTGTATCAACAATGATAATTTTTGAAAGTGCCTGTGGGAGAGGAGGATAGAGAATGTCTGAAGAGAGATGTATGAGAGGAGTATGGAGAATGTCTGACCATTACTGATGGGAGATAAGAGATAGGAGGACAGAGAATGTCTGGAGAGAGGCATATGAGAGGAGGATGGAACTCCACAAGTGCCAACAATTGAAGTTTGTAAGAACTGCTTGATTTCCATACCTTGAGAATTACAGTTGCATATTTAGATTCCTAAATATTGATTTGTATGTCTTTGTCAGCTGTTTTATCTAAAATGTAAACGCATTCTATTTGGAAAAGTATCCATCTTTTTATCAGGCTGGGTAAGTTCATGGTGTTAGTGGAAAGCAGAGGTTACTGAAATGCCATTGGTTTTAGACTGATGTTATCAGGGTCACATAAATGGTGATCAATTCCATCAGTAAAAGTGAAGACAGAATTTTTAAAAAGGCAAACATTTTCTAGTTCTATTACTGTAATGACTTGAGGTTTTCCTCCCTCCCTTTCCCTCCCCTCCTCTCCTTTTTTTCCTACCCTCCCAAATTTTCACAACAGCAGTACATTTCATTTCATTGGTAACCTGCATGTAATTTGGATCCGGCAGAATTTTGTAAGCCAAACTTGACAGAATGGGGACACTCACTTAGAAAAAAAAAAAAAAAAAGGTGGCATGAACCATTTCTTTGTGCCCTCCCCCCCCCAAAAAAAAAGAAAACAAACCAACCACATTACACCTTTTCTATTTTCAATAAAACTAGCTGATACTTTGCATATCCTTGAACATGATTTCTTGTCAAAATCATCCTTCTCTAATGAACATCCATTGCAGATCTCAGACCCTCATGTCAGTTGTATCTAAAGTAGGATCTAATGAAATCTCTGAAAGTCTCCTGAATTCTGCTATATGCTTGTTTATTTTTAGAAAAACAAATACTTTCCTTTTTTCTGACTTCCATACCACCTTGCCATGCTCTGCTGTTTCAATCTGGCAATTACTTCTGTAACTTAGGCAGACTGAGCCTTTGAGGCTCTGTATAAGAACATGTACAGTATCCTAAGTCACATCCCTTAGAGTGTTACCAAATCTTCCTGTGCGTTGTGGAGAATACAATACCCCCAAAATCTTACCAGTGGACACAACAGTAGACAAGCTGAGAACCATTCAAATAATTTACCTGAAAAATCTTCTGAAATAGACCTAGGAATACAGTTTGCACGTAAGTGACTTACCCCTGTCAGAGGAGTTCCAAAACTGTTCACTTTCCAGCAGAGATAACCAGCTCAATGACATTCAGCAGCAGTCCTGCACAAGCTGAGCCTTAATGCCTTGCCATAAATCATCAGTTCTCAGCCAACATTTTCCACCATCAGTCAACACTTTCAGCAAATGAATTGAAGAGCTAATATTAAGATTTCCTTAAGACAAGCTTTCTCCAGAGAAGAGAGGGAGAAAGCAATATGTTGAATGATGTTTTAATACAATCCAATGTATCACTTCAGGAAAGCATCTCTATTTATTATATTTTTGCCTTAATGTCTTTCTAAATAGGGAGCTAAATTACAAATTCTTTAACCTCTCTATAAAGAATAATGTTGAATTTCTAGTAAAAAAAATATTCTTATGGAAAAAGACTTTGCAGGTGTGCTGGGTCTGGCTGGGGCAGAGTTGATTTTCTTCCCAGTAGCTGGTGTGGGGCTGCGCTCTGGATTTGTGCTGGAAGCAGTGCTGGTGACACTGGGATGTTCCCTTGCTGCTGAGCAGCGCTGGCACAGAGCCGAGGGCTCTTCTGCCTCTCACCCCCCAGCGAGCAGGCTGGGGGGCACAGGGAGCTGGGGGGGCACAGCCGGGACAGCTGGACACAGCTGGCACAAGGGGTGTTCCAGAACATGTGGTGTCACGCTCAGTGTATAAAGCTGGGGGGAAAGTTGGGGCTGCTGCTCGGGGACTGGCTGGGCATTGGTTGGTTGCAGCTGGTTTTCATTTGCATAATTTGTGTTTCTCGAGGTTTATTTCTCTCTGTGTCTTTTTTTTTTTAATTAGAATTTATTATTATTGGTTTATTTTATTTTAATTATTAAACTGTTCTTATCTCTACCCACAAGTTTTCTCACTTTTATCCTTCCAATTTTCTTTCCACTCATCCTGCTGCAGGGGGAGTGAGTGAGTGGCTGTGTGGTGTTTAGCTGCCAGCTGGGATTACACCCTGACAGCAGGAAAAATTTAACTGTAAAAAAAATTAAAATGAGATTATTTACTCATTATATTTGAATGATAGAGCATTTATTGGCTTAAACAGTCAATATTTTACTTGTAAAAGCAAAATATTTATTTCTCAGATTGGAGTACTAAATATTTTTCTACTTTGTTTGAAACAATTTTTGTACTCACCAGACCCTTTCAATCACCACAGTATATTAAACACAGTCCTACCAATGAATAAAAGCATTTTTCTCTTATAATAGTTATAAGCATATACAAAGAGAGATATGCAGAACTCATCCTAACTACATGAAATGAAACCTGACTTGATTAAGAACTTATCTTTTTCCACTATAGTGATTAGAGAATGACATTTCCCCACTTAAATAGTAACACAAAACATGCTAAATGTTAAGTCTCCTCCTGCAAAGACTGTTGAAGGTTTTTGAGATTCACCTTTCTTTGGCTTTCATACTGTCTTAGGACAAATCAGTATTTGTGAAGGCTTTTAGGAACACCTTTAGGCCAGATGGTAGTTAGCCACTGCGGTATCTTTTTGAGATGATGGAGAAATGACTTAAAATCTCATCTTACACAGTTTTGCCAAAGGCTCCACAGAATCTTTCAAAGCTCTGACCAGTGGCTTTAACACCATGTCACTGATACTCTTTCTCTGTGTTTCCATCTGAAGTTGCTGTACTTGTGTGGTCCCACAATGTGATCATGTCTTCCATGTGATCATGCTGATCAATACTACAACTGTTATTTGGGATGATTAACTTCTTTACCTGTAGAGTATTTAATAAACAGCAGATCTCTTCTACTAGTAATGCTTGAGGAGTTCCCTTTGAAGGATTGCTATTGCCCATGTAATTATAGCCCTCACTTGCACTTGAGATGTGATGAAACTCAGTCTCCCATGTGGAGCTGGTTAAGAATTTCCTTCCCTGATCTTGACCAGAATGTTCTCCCTGAGGAAAACATCTGTTTCTGGGGAGGGTTTCATTAAAGCAATTACATTTTGGCAAGATTTTTTTCCTACTCAATCAGTATTTGCTGAAGTAAATGTTATCAACAGAAAATTTTTGACAGAGGCTGGTCTCCAGGTAAACCACATTTACATTGTTTCCTGTAATAATATGAATATTTCTTTTCCCTTTTGAATCTTTTTTTTTTAAATTCAGTCCTTAGTATCTTTTCTCCTAATTCCAGTTCAAAATTGGCAAAACCCCCTCTGTATATTGAGAAAGAATGAGATAAATCTGAAGAAGTAATTTCCCACAGGAATAGCTGAAATTATATTTCTTGATGAGTTTGTGCATCTAGCTACAGCTTTGTGGGGGAGCAAAAATAAAATAAAATTATATCTGATTAGATTGTACAGGAAAATATGCGTATGTCCCTTTTAATTACTAGTAAGAATAACTTAATTTATAGATGAATGAGGAACAGCATGTAGATGAGGAACAGCATGTCCTTGGTGATACCAGTATATCAGACTGATATGTTAATGCAACGTGTTTATTGCGGTGGATTTTACTAGCAATTATGTTGTGTAACTAGCAATGCTGCGAAGTGGAAGGGCAATAATAATGTGCTGCCTTCTAGCTATTTTTTTTCTATCTCTTTTGTGAAGACAATGAACAGAGGTATAGCAACTTCACAAGCAGAATAAATAATAGTTTGAAGTCAACTGTACATAATTTTGCTAGCACATTTCTTTCGTAGAAGCAGAGTATTGCAGATGATGCTTGTCCAAAGGACAGTGTGCCACACACCCCACTGGGGCATTGCTTTTCCTGTGTAGGTTTCCATGAAATTCTTAGAGCTGCCATCACTATTTCCTACTAGCACACCGTAGCTGCCTTGTAGTCTTCTGGTAAGTGTTGAGTGGTCTTTAGGAGAGACAGTGAAAACATTAAAAAAGCAATAAATCAGTTCAAAGTATCAGATCTTCATTTTCACGGAGGGTCTGAGAAACAGCAGGGAGCACAGCACACTGCCAATTACCCCCGCTTATTAACAGAGAGGGCAGAAGAAACCTTGCAGGAAAGGTTAAGTACCTGTTGTCACCGTGTCACTTGGCAGTGTGCTAAATTGACTAATCCTGTAGAAAGGTGACAGGCTTATCTGTGTTCTGCATTCCTCTGAAAGTGGCCTTTGACTGCACATAAGTCAACACATGCAGATTTTTACTATTTTTTTTTATGGTCAGTGAGTTCAGCTTTGAAGAAGGCTCGGAAGCCTTGCAGATATATCAGATGCAAACATCAAAACTTTTAACAGTTAAAGCCGGTTTCCAGAGAGCGAGCTGGTCCTTGGATGGGATTGAATACAAATCGCTACCCAGGGAAGTTCAAAGCTTTTCTCAAAGGCTGTTTACTGGGTAGGACCAAGGACAGATTGATTATAAGTACCTGTTTCAATATTGCCTATTGGTAGGTAATAATGAAACATTTAACCAAAATGTGTTTACCATGAATTCTCAGGCTTTTTATTAAATGGGGGAAAAAATTAACTATTAGAACAAACTAGAATCTAAGCCTGACAAAAGGGTTTAACTATGTGCCAGAAAAGACAACTAAATGAAGGTGTCAGCCCTGTCTCTATATTAGGCCTTGATTAATTCTAGAAAATATTATGATTTATTTTTAATTAATTTAGGAAATGAAACAATTAATTGGATGCTCTAATTTTAATTATAAGAGGTAACTTGTGGTCTGAAGAAAATTATTGTGGCATAAAAGTATGAGACCAAGCTGAGTTGGTAATCATCCACATGTGCTTGTCTTCCGAGTGCAAGCCTTAGAGCACAGCAGTTTCTTTTTCTTTTTAGCCGTTGTACTGTACTGGTCAGCAGCACTAATCAGGAACCAACATGGTGAAGGTACAAAAACTACTTTAACAATTAAATAGGTGTTCGTAAAATACTCTGAGAAGCTTTCATGGAAAGTGCAGTAGACCAAGTGAAAAATGGTAATGTTACTGAAACTGTTTATTTTAGCTTTTTTATATATATATTGGTAGTGTTTTGGAGAAACTTTAAAAATATTTCTCCAGGAGTGTCTGTTGATCCTACCCTTTCTGTTAACCATTATTTATGTTACAATTCAGAATTCTTTACTAAGATAATGAGATCTTATATCTAATTATGCTTTTCTCATTTTTAATTTCTCTCATGTAATTCAACTCACTTTTACCAGGACCCCAGCAAAAGAAATTGCCTCCAATTTTTATTTCTGACATCCAGCTACTTATCTTATTGAGCTTTATCAAGTACATTTTAAATCAGTGTTTACTTATCACAGTGATCGCTAACAATCAGTATAAATAATTCTAATTTCTCAATGTCTTGGAGGATCTTAATCTCAGCCTTCCACAGAAAGAGCCTGAATTAAGTTTTTGGAGGACTTTTTTCCCATGTAATGACCTAGGGTGAAATGGCTGGCTGACTCCACAAGGACACTTGACCAGAAAGGAGAAACCACAGAGGCTTAAACTCCCATGAACAAGACCCCGAAGCAGCAGGCGCCTGCACTTCTGGTGGTGGCTTTTGCCTAGGGTAGGCCATCCCCCATGCCTCGATCCATAAGGGCTGTACTACCTCATCCTAGACATCTGCTGCTGCAGGTTCCTTCAGAAGCCTCTAATGTGGCTACAGGCAGGTGTAGGGAAGGTCTTTCCTGTGGCTTAGTCTTTTCCTCTGGTCATACAATGTATCTGAACGAACTTTAAAACAAACAAACTCCCCCAGTCTGTTCTGCTTGATAAAAATGCTTCTACCAATGCTTCATTCTATTTCTCATGTTCTTGTATTTCCAAGACAATATATTACTGAGTATACTTGGGGGTGAAGGGAAGTATACCTTCCATGTAATGAATAGCATGTCTAAATACACATCTTTTGATTAATTTTTCTAAACTTGGACTCATCTGTTTTTCTAACCAGTTATGCAATCAGACCAGGAAACCTTTAGTAGGCTGAGCTGACAACAGTGAAGAAAGTCACTGTACTTTTAGCTTAAATCTTGTGTCTGTAAAAGCATGCTGCTGCTTGAAAAAGAAAGTAGGGAAACTTCAAACATAAAAATATAATCCTTTTCAAATACATGACTGTGCAGTAAAATATACCTACTATTGCAGCGAATATCTGATTAGTACCCATAGAGATAATGCCATCTGCAGCTCAGCTGCAAGAGAGAGAAGACAAGGCTTTAGACAAATTCATGTTGTGTTTGGGAGAGGAAAAAATATATGGGGAAAATTTAATACACCAAAATTGAGTGAAATTAGAGGCTATAAATAGGGAAATGGTTATTTTACTTGTCTGGGGACTATATGACACGAGACGTTGCATGGTGCATTAAAGGTCATTCACTACATATATTTTGTTCTTAGTTAAATAACAATGGCAAAGATTGGAATTACTTTGGAAAAATGAGATTTTCCTGGTAAAAAGAACCATATCTGATATATAGCAGGGATCTTGAAAAAGAAGAAAGAGAATAAAGTCTTGGGTATGTGATTTGTGCCTGCACAAGTTGATTAGAGGTTTCAGTGGCAATCCAGGCTTTAAAATGCTTTTAGTTTCTTGTATCCTGAAAATCTGAATGCTTTTCTTGGTTTGAGGAAACCTGCATAAAAATGAAATAGCTGGTCATTTTCAAATATAAAATAATATTTGGGAACACATTTCAATTTATCTAACATTATTAGAACTTGGAGGATAGTTTAAAGTAACTTGAAAGGCAGGGTGGGTTTTATGTAATTTTTATATAGGCATACAATAGTATGTGTATATTTTCCCCTATACCATGTACTGGGATGAAAACATATCAAAATGTATTCTGATAATTACAGATGGACTTCATCTTCTGATTTTGTTCCTTCTCAAGTATATCTTTGGCTTTTAAAATTTTTTCAAGCAGGCTGTGAACTTGGTGATATTTTTCAAATTTTGGACTCCAGTATTTGAGCAGCTTCTGTCATGTCTTATAGCACAACATAAAGAATGATCACTCGCATTTGGAAAAAATATAAATGAATGCATTTTAGAGGACACACGCTACTTAAAGAAAAGTCACGTAAGTCTAAATACAATACCTTCAATAAAACATGGTAACACTGAACTTCCCCCCCTGCCCCTTAACTTCTGGAATTTATTGAAAATAATTGTTATTAAACTGCAAATGCTATAATAAAACTTTTCTGTAGCATGGGAATCAAAAGAATGATTTACATAAAATGGTGGCATAGACATGCTTTGCAGTGTTGTGTGCTATAATTGAAGTTAGACAGTTTTGCTGGTGTTTTTTTTCTCCCTGAGTGTCAGGTATTTTTATGGCAAATTATCTTGTCAGTTAATACTGAAATATATTATGTTGAGGTGACTGACAGTGTATTCAAGTTTAGACTGAATTTCAGAAAAATGTTAACTAAACTAAGTTGGGAAGCTAAATTAAGAGAAAAATAAGAAGCTGAAAGTCTTCATTTTAAACTTTCACCTCAGAAAGTCTGGTCCAGGTTTACCAGTCGCAGATGTCCTCTGTGATGTGGGGGTTTCAGTGCTGTGAGTGCTGCGCTAGCTCCGTGCTCCCACAGCTCAGTGCCTGTGCACCCTATGTGTTAAGAAAGCTGGACACAAATCCTCTTTCTGATCCATTTGGAGCAGCAGGATTTCCTTGGAAGTTTTAATTGAGACAGGCGACAGTCACTTTATACACCCTTTGTGACAGCTTCTGTTCCTGTTTATTTAAATAGAGAAGAACCAGAGCTGCGTGACCACAGATGTGTAACCTGTGTCATCGTGCCAGGGTGACCACAGATTAGGAGAGTGACAGTAAATTGCACGAGGTTTGAAAACAACAACTTCACATAATGTCCCTGCATACAGAGGGGATTGATCTCGTTTTACAATCTGAACCCTCTGACTGGTCTGATAAAGTAGCAGAATGGTTGTTATGGATTTACACACACACACACACACACACACACACTTCTGTCCCTGAAGATTTCAAAGCAGTTTTTCAAACACTGATTTACATCTATGAGAACCATACAATCTAACTTTGTGGGTTTTCGTCTGGATTTTTTCCTTTATTTTATGGAGAGGTACGGTATTAGCAATGTTTTGTAATGACAGTGGGAGAAGAGTTAATGCTGGAAATGGCCTAAATAAGAAAACCCAACCTGCCCTCCTAATTCTGTCCCTGTATGTTGAATAAGTCTATGAAATGTGACAGTTCAGTGTTCTGCGGTGTTGAGATGAGCAATATTATAAAATTGGGTAGTGCTGTACTCTGAAGTTTACTGCATATGTATCAGGATTGCATTCTCTCTGTTTGCTGGACCAAATGCCAATTTTTTTTTTAATGTGTTGCTGGATTTAAAGTTGAGCGAAGGAGACAGATGCTATTTTTTTTTTTGGTTTTTTTTTTTTTTTTATGTTGTTGTTTTGGTTTGGTTTGTTTGCTTTTCCCCTAAGATTGTGTAGTGTATCTGTACAGCATTTGCAAATTTATATTACTTATTTGACTTAGCTTTTTTAAACCCATTATGTGCTCTCTTCCTCTTTTCTGACTTGTGTGGCTGCACAATAGGATGCATCCTTCAGGAGACCAGGTGTTCCTGTGACTGACTGCCGTGGTTTAGCCTGGCAGGGAGCTAAACACCACAGCCATTTGCACAGTGCCCCCCAACCCCCTCACCCCAGTGGGATGGGAGAGAGAAGTGGGGGGAGAAAAAGTGAAATGCATGGATTAAAGACAATTTAAGAGGATGAAAAAGGAAGGGAAAATAACAATAATAGTGATAAAAGAAATAGAATATACAAAACAAGTGACGCACAATGCAGTTGCTCACCACCTGCCAGATGATGCCCAGCCAGTTCCTGAGCAGCAGCCCCTGGCCAGCTTTCCCCCTAGTTTATATACTGAGAATGACATTGTACGGTATGGAACATTCCTCTGGCCAGTTTGGGTCAGCTGCTCTGGCTGTGCCCCCTCCCACATTCTTATGCCCCCAGCCTGCTCGCTGGTGGGGCAGTGTGAGAAGCTGAAGAGTCCTTGACTTGGTGTAAGCCCCGCTCAGCAACAACTAAACCAGCAGTGTGTTACCAACACCATTCTCATCCTGAATCCAAAGCACAGCACTGTACCAGCTGCTAGCAAGAAAATTAACTCTATCCCAGCCATACCCAGGACACTGATTATGGCTTTCTAGGATTTCACTGGAATCCTTCTAGCAGAAAAAAAATGTTTATCAGTAAATAAGTACATGTAGCCTTTTAAAATGTTTTGAAGGATCATTGTAAAGCACATGCAAGTTTGGTAATCCTTGCTTTGATCTTTTACATTTTGATTGGCATGTGTCATGTTCTAAAGCTGCTGTGATTCTGGACAACATGTTGTCTGTCCCTGGCTGTCCCGTAAGCCTCAGCACATGCTTCTTGAGCAGATTGCGCCACACTTTCTGACAGGTTTCTCAGTTCCATTAACACAAACAGATGTTGTACAACACTGTGATGCTATATTTTTCTAACACATGCTGAGGAGAAAAGTTAGCTAACCAGATTTCTTGTTGCTGTTGTAATGGCATATAAGGTTACTACTGACGCAACAGCAAACCTTGGTCCTGAAACCTATCCTTGATTACTAAGACTTGTAGTTAAGGGGGGTTCTGAAGATATATGCCCTCTCTCTTATTAGAAAAGGAAAAGGCAGCTGATACTACTTTTCACAGTTAATTTACTGGGGGATCTTTACAGTTTCCAGTTTTCAATGAAGTCTTTAATAATGATAACAACTAATCACAAAAATGTATTAAAATCAATTGACTTAAAAGGTTTAAACACCATGATCGGAGAGTGTTTTCTTTCTGGATCTCCTGGTTTTAATTTAATGTATGCCTAGTTTTCTTATGATGCCATCCTGGTGCACGACCTGACTGCACTAGCCTTCCCACTGCATGTCTACATCCTGCTGAGGGCTGAAAGGAAACCTGGGAGCAGCAGGAGCCAGGAGGCACTTTACCTTCTCCTGTGAATGGAACCAGCGACTACGCTGGCTGTGGGTTTAGGAATCTTTTTTTTTTTTTTTTTTTCTCATTTTTCTTAACAAATGAAACAACAAAACAAACAAAAAACCTTCTCTGACAAAAGTCAGAAGTTTTCTGATGTTGTTCTGGGGGCTGTTTAAATCCGCAGGAGGAGGTGACAGAGTTGCATGTCTTTTGTAAATGGCAGTTTTCAACAGAATTATGTGCAAATTCATGTCTTGCTGAGCACAGTATGGATTGATAAAGATAGAAACTTCAAGCTGTTAGTAGAGACCCTTTCAGCCAACGCTCAATGTAAAACACATTTCTGGGTTTATCTGTGTTAATAAGGAAGCAATCAGAACTGAGCCCATGACTATTTCTGCTGTGTCTGTTTCCATGGTGTTCTTTGCTGCTTTTCCCACTCTTTTGTCTTCAGACACACATGTACACATCCTCGAGATGTGGTAGGAAGGGGAGGAAAAAGAGACAGTAATGGCAGCCCCTCTTTCACCTCTGTTGGTCTTGCTTACCCTTTCATTTTGGATGATACGGAGTGCCTGCATTTACTCGCGGGGTAACCCCTGTGGTGTCAGGGAGGCAGAAGCAGCCTGATGTTTTGCTGTATCTACCTTGACAGACATGTGATGACAGGCATGTTAAGTATTAACCATACTGCATGTGGCAATTAGAAAACAAGAGGCATAAAGAACAGAAGATTCAGTATAAAGGTACACAACATGAAAATTTCAGTCTAAAAGTTGTCCTTCCTTCCTTGCCTAAGTGCCTGTCACGCACATCTCTAGTACCTATGCAGTATTATTCTCATCCATGTATTTAGTTAGGGATAATGAGTTAAACTTCACAAGGCTGGACAAGGTTTCTTTAATACAGCTAGGTTTGAACAACAAGCTGATATCCAAACTTGTGGCTTTGCAATTTCACAGTTGTAAATTCCTTCTCAAATTTACATGGGTTTTTTCTTGAATTTTCGAGCTAATACCAGCAGTTAAGGCCACTTGCCATTCCTACTTGATTCTCAGGAAGTTACAGACAAAACCTTGTTCCCTCTTTAAAATGTTGTGACAGCCTTGGAAATGATGGGTTGTTACCTAACTGTATCCATCTAGAATAGAAAATAATAATTGAACAAGTAAATATTGCATTGTGAATTACAGAGAAAATTTGAGTTCAATATCTCCTTCTACACATGTAGCAAAGTGAAATATTCTTATTCATATGTGTGAAGACAGGTGTTGGTTTTGGTTTTTTTCTGGGTTTTTTTGGTTGTTGTCATTTACTGAAATAGTGCAATATTCAACACATAAACGTAAGCTTTTCCTGGAAACTGAGTTACCGGTATGGGAAAAAAGGTCCAAGAAAAAAAGTCTTCATCGTTTTTAGTGCTCTTGCTTTACAAGATCTTATTTTCCTGGAAGCCTATGTTTCCACAAATGGGAGAGTTTCATGGGTTTTGACAAGATTTCTGTATGGAAAGTTGGTTATTTTTTGGAGAGTGGGTTTTTTTGGGTTGGTTTTTGGTGGTTTTTTTGAGCCATCAAGGTGTGAAGGAAAGTTGGTGTTTCCCTCCCTGTTAAGCATTTCTAGCAGCACTGAGTATGTAGCCAGTTAGTTACCTGCCAGTGAACGTGTAAGATACAGGCTGAATTTCAGCATGAGATACTGAAAGCTTTTTTAAAAAACAGATGAGGAGATACATAGATACCCCTTCCAGCCTCTGACTGCTCTGCTCCTCAGTGTATGGAGGCAGAGACTGGAATGAGGGGCTGCTCTAATCTTTGTTAGTCATTTCTTACCTTACTGAGAATAAAAACTCTCTTTACTTATGCACTGTTCTACCCTTTCCAAGGCTGGTACGATATTAAGAGACTTTACAGCAGATTTTTGTCCCTGTTTTTTCTCTGGAAAACAGAGAAAGAGAGAGATCTTGCTGACAGGTTTTTGTTTCAAAATGCCCTCAGAATGAGGGTATCTTGTCTTGCCTTCCAAAATAGGAAAACTCCACCTTTAGCTTTAAAATTAAATTAATGCCTGTAATCTCAGTATGTTCTAGCTGTTAAATACCTAATTTACTTGCAGAAGTAGAAAGTCTATAGCAGTATCTTATAGGGATGTCTTTCCTCAGTTGTATCATGGTCGTGGGCTGTTCAAATGTTGGTAAATGAATGAAGCCATACACCGTAACTATTACAGATAGTCTAAATTGTATCAATGGTAAGTCATTAACAACAAAATAAACCTGTTCATTTTATCTGAACATCGCCTACAGTACTTTTGGTAATGTACAGAATCTTAAATGATTTTGTCATGGTCTGGAGACTGCCTGTTACCTGCCAGCCTGCTGTGGGTGTACTGTAATGTCTTTTGACCATTTTAGAGTTCATAGCTAAGGCATTCAACAGAGGCAAGATGCTTCATGTGAAACCGGAACCATTCAGCACCATTTTAAAAGAACAGTTCCCAAAGTCTTTCTGTTTTGTGGTTTGTTTTGTTTTGTTTTTTGTTAACCTTCAACATATGCATATAATTACTTTTCCCATGCCCAATGCATATGAGGCTGGGAGGAAAGTTTAAAAAACTAATTATTAATTAAAAAGTAAGTTTCAGAAGTGTAGAGTGGCTTATCTGTGAAAACTGTAATACCATGAACATATTTCCAGGGTTCTTAGACTTGTAACAACCACGAGACTTGCCTTTTTTTAAAAAAAATCTACTCTTTTGCATTATAAAATCATTCTGATGTGGTTTATGATGAATGTTGAGGCTGTGGGTGTGATGGTGGCTTTTGGTTGCAGTTCTCCCCCAAAAGGCTCACAATGATGAAGTCATCTGTTATGCAGTTTACTCAGAGGTTCCAGACCTCTGTTGATATGAAATGTCAAGTAGTTTGTTGCAGCTATGGTGATTTAAATATTCCTTCTCCATCCTATTTCCTCAGAATAGAAAAAGTAGTGTATTTCCCAGATACGTGTCTTGCACCTGAATATATCACTTAAAACTTTTCCAGAAGCAGCCACAAAATATGTGCAGTGGTTCAAAAGAGGTTTGATTGTCAATAAAAAATGAAGATATTTTCATATTAAAAGTAAATATAATCCTTGTTTAAAGAAAGCTTCTGTACTACCAACTTTTGGTGGTTTTTTTGTTTGGTTTTTTTTTTTTTCATTGGCGGAGGTAGAATGGTGGGATTTCTTTAATAGGACAGAAAAAAAAGTTTGGATAGAAAAGCATATCAAATTTGTATGAAGAAATTTTTAAGGAAATAGAAATTTATGCAGAAGATTAAATAATGTCTGTGAACAATTAACCTGAACAGTACTAGAATGAATCTGAGTAGCAAGGACACCTACCATTGTCCTTCCACATAGAGACTGTGGGAGTTCTGTTGTTGTGTTGGTTCACACACACACACCACCCCAAGTCTGATCCTATAACATTTAATAACGAAAGGAAACTATCTGCTGGCAGTGCGGGCTTTTTGCTTTATTATTATGCATAGTTCACAGAAGATACTGTGAAAACATGCACTAGTTTCTTTCCATGCACTAGTTTCTTTCTTCAAGTTGTCATTGTTCTCCCAAAGCATGTTTAAATTTATTTTTTTCCTAAACCTCAGTTTTCAATGCAGAGACTCTTTTCACCACTGTTTCAATTGCATTTCAATCACTCACCAGTATGTATGAGGTCTTTGAATTCCCCAGCCAAAAAAAAAAAAAACCAAACCCCAAAATCAACCTATCTTCTTTAACTCTGCCAAGACATAGTATAGAGTCTCTCTTATAAAGCCTCCCCTTTGTTTTTTCCCAGCAGCTACATTTGTTTTGAATAGTTGTAGAACAAATGCATTTCACCAGAACTTAAAGGGTTTGTAGTGTTTTACTATCAATAGCACCTTTTAACACTGAATGGTATTGAAAGAAAAAACAAAACAAAGTATATATAGATTAATAAATCAAATTTGGAGGAAATGGTTAGCTTGAAAAGTCTATTTAAATTTATTTCTTTGTTGATTGTCTGCTTCTGATGCTTTCCTAAGAGGGCTTCAGCTTGACATTGTTGCTATCCCTCTCATTTTTTTTCCCTGCCTGCCAGCTACAGTCAAAAGTCAGTTTTACTTCCACACAATTTAGTGATTTTGGAATTCAGAAATAACTTCTTTTTGTAGTTAACTAGACAAAGTTTTTCATGCTATTAACTATCTTAATGAAACAGGAATATAAATTATATCTTGGTTTCCAAAGACTTGATAAGCACTGTATTGATATGTGCTTTTGAATGACTAATTAGAATGTTATAATGAACTACAAGTATTATTGACAGCTAATTAAGGCCCTCTGACTCCAAAATGAAAGATAGTTTCCTATATGTAGTAAACTGCAACAGGTGGACCATGTGCAATACAGACCAAGTCTGTACTGTCTTTCTTACATGTGCTTGGATCTTGATGTACATAAGGGTATGGCTGCTGCCGGGGGGGGTCTTTCGGAGTCCAGTCTCACACAGATACTTTCCCCAGGTTTAAGCTCTAAGGGGGGCTGTGAATTGACTCTGCTGGCACTCACTTTTATACCCCTGGACTCCAGAACTGATTTGCTGCTAAGCAGGCAGTGTGTTTCGGTGACCAACTGGAAAGTTCATTTAGCCTGGAACGCCTTTGACTGTGACCATCAGGAGGCGTGCAGGGAAGAGTAAACATATAGTCATTTGAATACATAGGAATGCTTTTCAGTATACTCTCCCAACCTTCAACAGCCTGTGGCTCAAATCTTCCTTAACCACAGGAAAAATCTTTGTATGACATTACAGAGCTGTCTCCACACTGAAACTGTGCAGTGACTTCTTGAAATCTTATATATAATATTGGCATCCAGAACATCCTATGGCAAGGAATTTATAGGCTGATTGCACGTTATGTGAAGAGACATCTTTAGTTTGTTTTTGAGCCTATTGCTTCCTAGGTTAGTGTAGTGGTATCAGGTTCTTATAATTGAAAATAAAATGAGTGATCACATTCTGTTAACTGCTCCTGATTTGTTGACCTTTATGATATTTAGATCAGTCAAGTCTTTTACGGCCTGTGCCCTTCTATACTTGGACTTAATTTAAAAAAAAAAAAAAAAAGGTTCTGTATCTTTCATCCTACTTGTTTTTCCTGTATCTCTTCTAGCTATGTTATATTGTGAACGCAGTTTTGACGGAGCAGAGCAGCATGGGAGTGTTCTTTGGTTTGTTCTCAGCTTTGTGTTTTACTTTTTCTGATTCCTGCTAACCTTTGACTGGACGTTTTCAGAAACTCATGACCTACAGCCTCACGTTCTGAATGGCTGGCTTAGCTCACTAGCCTTCGTTATGTGTGTTTTAAATCAGGACTGAGCATGGTACTTAGCTGCCTGCTGGGGTTAAGCCACAAAACCCCTTTAATACAGCACCTCCTGACTGATGGAGTCCCACAGGGATAAACCTAAAGACTATACCATGACCTACAGTCTAAAGATGCCGTGGGAACTCTGTAAAACAAGTGTGCTTTATGGTCCTGTAGAGCTGGGGAAATCTCTTTTGGACTTGGAAAAATGTTACAGAGTTCTCCAGTAACAGATAGCCTAAAGATTGATTACTTAGCCTCTTTTTTTATTGATAATAGACAAGATTTTTATCGTTTATATGGGGATTCTTTTTTTACTGTTATCTAGTTATTTCTTTCCTCGACCCAAAGATAATGTGATATCTTCTTGAGAGTTCGATTTTATCACTTTGTAAATGATGCTCTTTAGTCAAATCAGGACAGCTGAGAAATACTTAGACTTGGGACTGCTTAAGACTGAAGAGCAGCTGTCTGAATTTGATTTTCTGGGGGCTTGGCTTTTGGTTTCTTTCGTAAAATTTCTTGTTTGAAATCCTTTGTTTGAAAGCTTCTTGAATACTTGTATCTTAACCTTTGATGAACAAAGTGAAGGGGATAAGCAGGGCAAACTTCTGTTATAGTGACAATGGTGATTTTATTATAATGTTTTCTATGTGTATATACATACAGCTTCTTATTTACTTGATACTCTTGTTCCTTAACTCGTTAAGCTAAAGTCTTAATGGTAGGAAACCCTTAAAGATATACCTTGGTACTCTAGAAGTTTTTGAGGAAAAATAAACCTCTCTGAAGCAACGCAACAACATGGCACCATGCTATGAAAAGCTAGCTTGATTTATTGAACACAGAAAATGAAATTTTTTTGTTGGACTTGAGCAGACAATTACATGAGCATCCAAAATTTGTAAACACTAACCAGAGAGAGAAAGTACTAAAGCTGACTGCTCCTAGGTTGATACAGAGCTATATTAAACGGGTTACATTCTGATAATTAAATCTAATGGTTTGCAGAATTGTCTCCAAACAAGGTCAAATTCAGTTACTTGAAATCTTAAATGTAAACTGACAAAGCAGTATGGCAATAACCAAACATTTTCTGATGTAGAAAGCAAACATGAAGGGCTAAGTCCATAAAATTACTTAGTTGTGGTGGTGTTCCTATCAGTAGATAATCTAAAAAATGTCTTCTTAGCCTCCAGAGATTCCTTAAATCCCACAGATTTGACTGAGATAACCTGTCATGTCCTGCTGTGGTGGAGCTGACTCCAAATAAATTAATACACCCAGCATTCCTGTAGTCTTCAGGGGAAGCTATTTCTGTAGGCAGATTTATGAACCCAAGCTGAGTCTTGCAAAAGTACCAGCACTCACTTCCCGAAAGCTTACTTTAAACAAATGGTTTTGGGTCAAATAGTTCCAGTTTAAACTCCTCCTTCTGTTCAGCTGAGGCTGATACTAGAAATATTGCGGTGTGGGTCTGTAGCAGCCTACTGAAATGGTAGTTATATCCATGGGGGTTTTGCCAAGTTGCAGAGCGTAACCTTTAGATTTCTTCATATCAGACAAAAGGGGAGGGATAGCTTTCTGCTTTTTTTTGTTGTTGTTGTTTTTGGTTTTCATCAAGCTCTTGAAAACTATTTGTGTAAACTCTGAAGCAAAAAGCAAAAGCTAGAGCTTTGGCTTCTTTTTCTCTCCCCTTTTACCAGTTAGATCAGTTAAATCTCTGAGCCTGTAAGGTTTCATGGTTTGGCAGATAACTCTTCTGCATTGAACCAGTCTGAAATATTAACATGAGGCTGAGAATTCTAGAATATTGGTCTGGGGCCCATGGACATGCAATGGTTCTTTTTGTTTAAATGTTCCTTAGCCTGATCCTTCTCCACTAAAAATAAAATATTATCAATACTGGAAGTTTTAAATTATGTTTCTGCAGCAGAATTTTTATTTCAGCTTTGTCTTGAAGTGTAAATGAGGCAGCTGATTTTCAACAGCAAGATAAAACACCAATCCATGTCAAGAGTTTTGTTATGAATGAAAGACTTTTACTGAATGGTGTTGAAGTCTGAGGAAACACTAGTTTAAATGTTTAGTATTACTTACGTAATCTTGCCAGATCACATGAATAACAACAGCCACGAGATAGCACAGTTGTAAGGGTATATAATCATTTTATTTATTTATACAGAAAAATGATACAGGGACTAAACTAATCTCGCTCCAAAAGGAAGCTTGCTTTATCTATTTTTCTGACTCTCCATCTGCTTCTTAAATTGAGCCGTCAGTCTTCAGCGAGGCTGTGCAGCATGCTGTATACACTTGACTGTAACAAATATGCCGCCCTCTTTTCTACAGAGCTCCCAGCCAGTCAGTCTGTAGGAACTGTTGGTCTTTGCTCCCAGACTGAACCAGTGTCGCTTAATAGTTAACAGTGTGATGGGTAATCCATGCAGCAATCGTTCTAAGAGGTTCTGGTCAGATACAAGGTCTAGTCTTCTCTCCCCTGAACAATTTTGTATTCAGAGAGACGTAGGAAAGGGGAGTGAGCACAAAATTGTACGCAAGAAACATGAAGATCTCTTAATTTTTAGTGGGATTTTTAACATGTTGGGATGCAGCATGTGTGATTCTTATAAAGCCAACAGATCAGTTTTATATAAACAGGCTATATTTTCAGATTCTCGGAACTGACATGTTTTTCTGAAAATCGCTTGCTGTCAACTTCAGTTGCTTAAGGCATTTGGTGATCTTTCCATAATAAACACAGAAACACTCTAGTAGATGGTGACTCTACAGAAAATGTGGTATCTCAAAACATACAGCTTTGTCTGTCATTACTTAGTAGGGTGTCTGGGTGCATTTTTCCTGTGTCTGTGTGTGTATATACGTATATATATATATATCTCAGCAAGTGTATCTTCAGAGATGCTACCTATACAGGGTATGCTTTGACCTAGAACTGCATTGCTGTTGCACTGGGTTGCTCTGAGTGTCTGAGGACAAAGTGACCTGTGATGGACGCAGGCAGACCAGGGGAGAAGTCTTTCCAATCCGTGCAGAGAAGGCAAAAGTGAGGCTTCTAGGCAGGAGAGAGTAAGATAAATTAGGAGTCTGAAAACTCAGAGGGACTTTGCCATTGAGATGATCTTCTCCGAATCATTATCCCACTTCAGGGAATGAGCTTACATGGGGAGTGTGCCAAGCTCCCAGCTCGGTGAGGGTGAGGTGCCTGGTAGCTCACTACCTGCAGTCTGCCTAACGATGCTTACGCGTCCATAAAAGTGGTGTCAGTCCCCAGTAGCTGCAGGACTTGCTTGGATGTGGAAAATACAATGCCAGTACCTCTTCTTCCTTCTGATCCCTCTAACAGGGATTTGAATTTATTTTTTCTAAGGTAAGAGATGTCACTGATCTTTTTAAATTTTGGTTGTAAAAAATTCTACACATTCTGAATTTTGAAATCTGGATTTTACTAAGGCGCTTAAAAAAAATTAAAAAAAAAAAAAAAAAGGAATTTACATATGCGACCACAAGAGGAAAGAATACATTAACTGTCTGACAAAAATGCTGAAGTCTATTCCTGGTATCACTTTTCCCAGCTTTTGAGATTTCAAAATAAGAGGGATGGGAGAGACTGCATTGCATCCCATCTTCTAATCTCTCTGCTTAACACACTTTATTATTCTCCATGTAATTAGTATGAAATGGCTAAGTTTAGATAACAGCTCTTTCTAAATTGCTTCCAGAAAGTATGGAGAATTGTTTGATAGATTTTTGTTGTTGCTTTACTTAATTTTGTCAAGACAATATATTCTACTATCTTGTTCCACCTAGGTCTAAACTGGACAAAAAAGGGGTGCTAAATTTAAAACTGAAGAATGTTTTAACAAAACCAACTGGAAAGCTAAATCTGCACAACTTATTTGCCTTTTTCTCAATAATAAATAAAACAAGGAAACAAAAACAAACTTATCTCAAAGAATTTGTAAAAAAAAATCATATCTTACAGCATTAGATATTGCTGGAAGAAGTAGCTGTCTTTGTTCATCCCCAGAGCTTCATAAAATGGCATGAAAAAACCAGAAGCTTTCTCAGCAATAAAACCAGGCAAAGTACTTATAGATATAAATCCCTAAGTAATCTGTTGAATATTTTAGGGGAGGAAAAGTATTGCAAATTATTTTTAAGCCAAGGTATGCATGTTCTCCTAACTTAAAAATAAATAAATAAAAAAAGAGAAATATCTATGTGGAGACTTGCTTAATAAAGGGGAAAATTTGGCAATAAACCCCCAAACAGCCAGCAAATTAAATATTCCATTTGATCCAAGACATTTCTTTTTTTCTTTTGTGGTTCAGCCAGCACAATGAAAAATCCATTATTCACACACCTCAGCTCTGCAGTAGGCTCTAATACAAAAATGCGTTACATTAGAACTATGGCAAATTGAGACAGAAACATTAAATTGATAAAATGTATCCACACTAAAGGACAGTACCTTGAAAGTTATATCAAGCAGTACCAGAAACTGTGGGAGTTCTTTGCATATTAACCCTGCACAAATCACGCACGTATGCTCAAAATTGCGTGAGTTTCTTACTTTTTTTTATTCTGGCTGGGTGTATGAAAGCAGCACTCACTTTGTCTTCTCAATGGCTTTATAGACAGAAATCACAAAATATGTAATTTGTCACCGTGGGTGCACATGATTATTTTACGGAAGGGCTGTGAAAAGCTGCTCACGCCATGGAAGCCCAGCAGTATTCTAGCACTGCAGCACAGGCAGAAGGCTGCAAACACTTTTGAGATGTTTTGACAGCCTTTTTCAGTCGGTATCAACAGAAATCAAATCTTTTGTGTTCTTGTGTGGTTTAAAGGGGAAAACACAGGCATGCAAACCATCCCGAAGTATCTAATAGCTGAATAACTATGTCACATACAGAGAAAGCATAGGTTTAATTCCTTTCTGTTTCTCTCGAAGAGGAGTGCCTTTTCACTGGGTTATAACTACAGTGTGTCTCTTTTCTTTTAAAATGTTGGGGGGTTGTTGATTTTTTTTGTTTGTTCGGTGTGTTGTTGGTTTTTTGCCAGTATCAATTTGTTCCCAACAAAAGTCTAAGTTTTAAGAAATTCACTTTACTAACTAAAAATCATTTTGACAGACCCTCCAACCAGCCTCTACTAAGGAATAGTGTTCCATCTAGTTTTAAAAGTCAATTTAATGTTCAATGCATGATTATTTTTTTAATGCATTTTGCTGCAGAGCAATAAATACAGAAGCACAGTAAACTAATGGTTTTTATAGGTGGTATACTGACAGTTTTCCTACCAGGGACAAGAATAGCAAAATTTCTGTACCTTTAAAATGATTAGTTTCTAGCAGCTGTGCTGATAACATAAAAGGAGCAAAACCTGGGACTATTATTATTATCTGAAAGGACAAAATATGAGTTAATTGTCCTAAAGCCATGTTTTCACTTCAAAAGAATGACTCAACATTTTAATTGTTCAATGAAAGGTCAGGACAGATCTGTTTCTGTATGTACTCAGAGTAGATGACTTGGCCCGAGAAGTGGAATCCTGAATGGACCTGACTTACAGCTTCACGGTTTGGGTTCATTTAGTACTTCAGAAGCCATTTATGAAGAAGTGAATAAATCAGTTACTGCAGATTTGCTGGTAAACTTAAAAGCACTCGCCATATACATAATGATAAAGGTCAGGGTCACAGAATGCTTACAATATTATCGTTAAATAATAAGACATAAAATTGTTGAGAGAGGACGGGGAGAAGGAGGACAAAGAAATACTGGTGTGTTGGGGTTTATTTGTGTGGGGTTACTTTTTGTTTTGTTTTAACTCAGCGTGAATTCCGAATTTCTAAGGCCTGGGAGCAAACATTGAGACTCAAAATGCAGAATATTACGATAACATCTGTTACCACTGATGCTTTATCAAAGAGGTATTTGTTCTTTCTGTTACTACAGCCATTTTTTACATCATGCCATTGATGATATAATGAAAGTACACAGAGAGGCATAGACTTAAAGGTGGCTTTGGCATTCTCTGGCAGTCTGGTAGTCTCCGGTAAAACAGGTTCTTTCCAGCTTCCCCAACTCTTGTGTCAGTTGAGCTGATTCATAGTAGGCAAAAAATACGTGCCTTTCACAAATCAGAACCTGGTGGTTCGGGAGGATATCAGAGGTGGCCTGGTGTTTTGAAGAACTGACAGTCTGTTTTTGTTGTATTAACTAAGCCAAGCTCAACAAATAGGAAGTACAGGGAAAACAGTGCTAATGGAAAAAATAGAGAAATATTGGACTCTTTCTAGATTCTACAGGTACTGTGAGCTTTATTATGTGTAAACTGTAGGCTCATGGTCTGTGTGGAGTTGCTGAGTGACATGCTTAGTGAGAAAGGATGACAATAACTGCAAAAGCCCATAGATCTCCTACAGTGTATTTTATTACCATTTTGTTTTCACTTCCAGTTTTCTGTAGCAACTTACTGAAAAAAAATGAAAACCATTTGCTATTTGATCTGAACCATTCTTCCGTGTTTCTATTATGATAAAACTTAGAACATTTTGCCTGGTGTTTTCTTTTTGGGCCTTGAAAGGAGAGTAGAAAATAGCAAGTCCCTTCCAGGATTTTCTGGCAGAGTACTTCCACATCCAACTTTTCACTTTTTTACAAGTTTTTGGGTGATACATTTCTCAGCATCTGTTTTTTAATGTGTCACAGAAATAAATTAACACATAGAATTCTATTAGAAAAACTGTGGCAATTTGTACTGCAGGATAAAATTTCAGCACTTGCTGATAGCGCTAAATACAAGGAAACCAAACCATCTTCTAGAAAAATACGCAAATGACATAAAGGAAAACTGCTATTTATAAAGTGAAACCAGGAGTATGTGAACTTGTGTCTGAAGCTGAGCTAGTTTGTGTGTGTAGTTTGTGTCTCAAAACCCGTTAAATGTCAGTGTTAGGCTGTTAAAATTTGTCATGTTTTGAAGCACAGTGCATGCAGTTCCTACGAGGGAAACAAAAAGCATTTTTATTTGGCAGAATGAGAATATGACATTGTGGAAAAAGTATATGCAGCCTGGTATGACAGATGGTGAGGACTGTAAAGCAGTCATTGGTAGTAATATTGAATTCAAAATTACCTAATGGTTATAGGTTTTCTCTGTGTGAATGGATGGTATATATAAATTAAGTTCAGTATTATTTGCCTGATGCATATGTTCTCTTGTTTGCTTGGATGGAGCCACTGTAAATGGTCTGGCTGTTTTGGGGAGATACACAGGTACATGTTTAAAAGTCTGCCTTCTGTCTCTTAAAGGGTTTGCTTTGTCAGTGCATGTGAGAAATGTTGCTGTTCTGTGCTTGTGTTCATAAAAGAATGAGATTGCTGGGCTATGTAAACAATGCTGCATTGGGCTGCTTCCCATCATCCATTTTAAGCATGGTGGAGGGATGTATCTGGGAGTGAAATGGGATATTTTCTAGGTAGAAGGACAAGAATAATACTTTATTTAGCCATATATTTTAAGAAAGCTAAGCAGAATTTTAAATGTTGGATGCCTGCACTTAAGCTTGTAAACTAGTGCTTAAATACATATGGTTAGATTTTCCAAGATGTTCAGCACTTCTCATCATTTTTAAAGGGTATTCTAGGTGCTGAGTGCCCTTAAAATTCTGACCCTTTTATTTAAAAACCACTAGTGAGATTAGAAGGTTAAACCCGACTGACTTCTAGCTTTAATAGTTGTCCTCTGATTTAATCTTCTAATCTGTACTATAAAAAATATTATGTAAGGTTTTGCAGATTTAATTTAACAGGTTCATTAGTATGTTCTGTGCTCTATCCATAACAGAGGGGCAGTAAGACAAGGATAAAGTGTAAATCCTGTTAAAGGAGCTCATTTTCTGGATAATTATGGACAGGGATCAGGCTCAGCACTGAGGAGACTGACGTGAATAACACCCAGCCGAGTGGTAAAAGCTAGATATTGCAAAATCCTTCCAAAGATTGTTATAAATTTTATTTAAGCAAGGCTACGTCAGGTCAAGCTGTAAGGTCTGAAAATTGTGGCCATTTACTAGCTGCTCAGTAAAATACAAAATGTAAAGAATCAGATTAGTGGGGTTACAATTACATCTCCTATTTCAGAGGGTTTATTACAGAAATTGACAGAAACCTAACAAATTATAGTCTTTGAAAATCTGGTCATTTACTGAATAAGAAAATAGGAATTATTTTGAAAAATTTGCGTAGTTTTGCACAATCACCTTCATCTCTGGAAGTGTACTATTCAGGAATATTCAAGCAAACACCTGGATGTCATTGAGAGAATTTTTTTAATTTGTACTTTCGAAACTAGCAGTATCAATTTGTAGTTTTGCAAGCTATAGGGTAGGTTATAAACATCAGGAAAACACTTCTAATGATGTGTTTATTTAGGTATTTCTATTTTGGTATGTTCTAATAATAAAAAAAAAAGAAGAAAAGAAAAAAGTATTTTAGAAAGCCATTGACGTGGGACTCTTTGGGGAGAGTAGCAAGAACAACTCATATGGACGAGCCCATATGTCCCTAAGATGCTACAAGACTTTCAAATCTACTGACTTTCTGGAACTCTTGGATCTATTCCTGTCCAAGCCCAATGTGAGTGGAATATAGGATATTTTATTTTTACGCAGAAATTACCTAATCTACTTGCCTTTGGTGATGCTAGAGACTTCAAAATCTAGTACCTCATTTAGATTTAAGTATTTCATGAAAAGAAGCTCAACAGAATGAATAAGAGCAACCAGCATCTCATTTCTACCAAGTGTATGATAGGAATATAGCTCCTAAAGAGATAGTGTTTCATGGTAACTGTGTTTGGAGGGAGAGGCAAAATGGATGATATTTAGCTGGGTTTTCTTAAGTAGTTTCCATAATCTGCTCTGCATAATTTCTTTAAGGGTAGGTGTTCCTGCCCTTTTAAAGTTTTGTTAACTGTATCAGGAAGACAGACACTTGTTAAGAAATCAATTTACTATTCCAGTAACTGAATTTCACACTTGAAATGAGATGCATTAATTGGTTACCTTTAAAACCACTCTTCATTTCTGCCAGAATAAGTAAAGTTTAAATGAACTATTTGAATGCAACATCCAAATTGACACCACATTTGTATTTCTATATAAAAGGCATTACTGAAGAAAAGACAGATCCTTTTGATTAAGCAGGGTTTTGGCTCTAGAGTTTAACTGGCATTATGGATAACTCCTTAATGGACTTATTTGGAGATTCTGTCTTTCAATTTATCTTATCTCAGGCTGTGCTCTGAGGGAGAACCGTGTCTTATCCTGGTTTCTGTACACTGAATTTTACAGCAAAACTTCCTTGGAAACCTTCAAAAGGCCCAGAAAACTACATTTGGTTCTCAAATATATTTGTTTAAATGTTTCAGAATAAAACTTGGCACACTTTTAAACTGAGGAGTTTCAGTCACCTGAAATTTATGTGTCACTTTGATGTAACTGGGGATATCTCTACGTAACATTTTCTTGGGTTGACAAAGGGTTAAACTTTCCTAACTTCCAGTGTGAGGCATCACTCATGGTAAAACGTCTTCCTATGTGAATTTCCTGTTGTATATAAAATTGCACATGATCAGACACGCTAGATACAAACATCTAGCTACATGATTGTAGCTCATTATTGATTCATGCTTAGACTAACTATGAAGATAATTTTATGCTCTGTGATCCCAAGAAGTTTGAGATGATAGATGTTGGTGAACTGAGCTGTTGAGAGACAGGGAATAATGCAATATTCATCTTTCCTTCAATGACTGAGGTGGTTTCAGTCCCTTACAGACCTCAAGAGATTAATATAATTTGGTTACCTAAAGGACAACAGACTTGTTAAGTTTATGTCCCCCACTGATTATTTCAATCAATTCTTTCCATTTAAAATATGTCACAATTTAGAGGAAGACAAATATTACAAGAATAAGAGTTCTAAGTAAATAATTCAGCTAACACCAGTGAAATTTTTTTCAATAATGTATTACTCAAAAAACCTTTAAGCCACCCCTGCCATGAATAATAGATATAAAATAGTTGCAGTAAAAAGGTTCCTAACACACTGCAGCTAAAAATGGTTCTAGTTGCTGTAGGAAGACTCACAGTAAAAGTTTCTATTCCTTTATGGGTTTTTTAAGTGTAAAAAAATTGACCACATCAGCAAGAAGTAACTAAATGGTGAATAAGTTGACACTGAATCCCTGTATGTTATATATATATATATATACACACATATAGTGACTAGGGGACTTCCACTGTGTTTCATGCTTTTATGAGCACTGAGAAATGATGGACTACTACTTATTATGTGACTACTTTAAACATAGTTGACTAAAATTCACAATTTTTTCTCAATTTTCAAGAAAACCATAAACAAAAGTATATATTTCCTTAATTTGTAGAAAGGCTTGTACGATCCTGTACTTTTTATCTCAATTACTTCACTGTGGAGGGTATCAGTGAAGCATTTCACTTGGCACACAGCAGAAACAGGGATGAAAAAGAATAGTGAGAACCCTGGTCCAATGTATCTTCAACACATGTTGGCAATTCATTTTTTTCTCTCATATATACACTACTTTAACAATCTTTACCTGGTACCGAGTAGAGATTAAACCTTGGAGAAGAGTTATGTGACATATGTAACAGAATGTACAACAGCAGGATGAGAAGAAAAATGCCTTTTTGTTCCTTCCTCTCTGGTCTTTTGTGATTTGTTTGCCAGAATCGTTTCCATTTGGTCTCAGGTTTGTTTGCCTTGAGCAGGATGCTTCTCTTTGCCGCCTGTACTGTCATAATAATAGTTTTGATACTAGCTGTCTGTGAAATCACTTGGAGAACTGAAGATGGTGAAGAAAATAACAGCTCATTATCAGAAATTCATATTGCAAGTCTGTATATATATTTACTTGACATACCTGCAGATGTTTCTGAGAGAAGCTTCATGTATTACTGTGATGTAGGACCTACCTGCCTAAGCGGGTTTTTTCTAGTTAAGCATATGTTTGGTTTCTCAACATTACAGTGTATGGCTATACACCTCTGTATTAGTGATAACAATCTATGGCAGATTATATGTCTTTACACCCCTATGTCTTCATAATTTTTACCCAATTTGTATTCCTGTCTTTTAACAAAATAGTCATAAGGGAGTAATCACCTCAGGAAAGGATCAACATTTCTACTGCTTGCTAGGTGACACGCAGCGCTAGAAATTAGAAATCGTGATTTACCAAGGAATCACAGACTATAAAAGCAACAAATAAATACAGGAGCATAGGCTTCTGGAGTAGGTAGCAGACTTTGAGTACTATTATTATCTATGTCTTGTCAAGAATTATGCCCCCCCCCCCTTTTTTTTTTTTTATAAATTCAGATACTGGCACATTTTTCTTGTTTAAGTCAATGAAGTCGTGTCACTTGTTTCTATCTACCTTTGTGTTAATGTCAATACTATGACACACACTTGTGTGGAAAAAGTGTTTTGACTGAAGTTAGGGAGAGCAACAAAAGTACTAAGAAGTTTCATTTGAAAAGCATAAGAAAATATTCTTCCCTGTCCAATTGCATAGGATATTATTTGTTGTAGACAGAATAGGATGCGTAACAAAAGTTAATAAGATAACAGAGCGGACAAACCTAGTATTTTAAATATTTGAGTCGTGACGTTAGCGGTTAGTCTGATGGGGAGTATCTGCCATCTGGTGGTTTAACGAGCGGTGCAATTTAAAGGTGAAGAAGGGGGTACTGGATGTCGGGGGCTCCCTTCATTGCCTGCAAGGAAATGCTATTAAGTGGGGACAGAAAGGTGCCCATTTGGAGCAGGTCCACAAAGTTCATCTAATTTTGGTTACTACAAAGAGCCGGTATCAGTAAGAGACAGATGTAATTCTAATGAATGTAATTTTGAATGCACTTGGAAATACTGAAAAATGACCTTTAGATTATATTTCTGTTAAAATGGAGTATGATTACTTTCCCTGCTCTCATATTCTGGGAGGGAAGAGGGAAGTTCACCAAAATGCAACAACAAACATGCTCAATTTGGTCAGTCCTAAACACCATTAAATGCTTTTTCATTCAGGCGATCTTGGCCTACTGAACAGATATAATGGCATCTTAGCTCAGCTACCAAACACAAGGAATTGCTAAAACCAAAGATTTGCCAAGAAAAAAAAAGAGTGCAGCTGATTGTCTGGCTGAAATCACACCCAAGGCATCGCTTTTTTCCTGCCTGATTAATATGCAGCTTACACCAAGTTAGACATCCTTGCATTTGCACATGCGTGTAATTAGGTTGGGGGGGGTCCATCAAAACTGCGAAGTTTCTCTGTTAATTTCTTCCCTCCTGCCCTCTCCTCCCTGGCCTTTAGTGGTTACTTTTCCAGCTTCTTTCCTTTTATCCTTTACTGCTACCCTGTGGTGTATGGTAGAAACATCATTCAGTGCCTTTTTTCCCTCACCTTTACTTACTGTTAGTAAAAATGTTTAAACAATGCTTTAAAGCAAAGAATGGCAAGTGATTTAGTTGTACATAGCCCTCCACTAAGCTTTACTTTGTATTTAAATATTTGTCTGCTTTTAAAGTACAAGTGGAATATGAACACAACTGAGATACATTTCAGTTAGAAAACTGCTCTGACTTTCTTGGCATAGAAAATACAGTTCTGACAACTACCTACTTCTAGTAAAACATTTAGATGAACAAGACCCTCCAGTCACTAGCACGGGTTATTATTAAGTATATATCCTTCAGAGTATTGTTTATCTATTTAATTCATATGTCTCACTTTTAACAAATGAAATAATTGTACAGCAATTGCTGTGTAAGTGATGCCCCCCCTTCCACATCAACATATTTAAGATCTGCCTCTTGAATTCCAAGGTACACTGTGACACTGACATTTTCCTAAAAATTAGAATAAGCATCGATAGGTAGGTCAAAGGCAAGGGGTCTGAAAGAGAAAACGGGGCCCAGCAGTAGAAACCTAAACTGTAACAAAGTTCAGGACGGATACGAGACAGAAATTGCTGAAGGTAGTGGTTTATCAATTGCCTTTAGTCGCATTTGAGACGGTTACAGGATCTGACATAAACTTTACTGTTGAAAAGGGAAATTTCCTGAATCGGTGTTTTCACACCATATGCATGTTTTCTTTAAAAAATGCAGATTTGCATAATATGATTCAGAAATAGACAACAAATGCAGAGTTCTCTTTATTCCTGAGTGTCGCCATCTTTTGTGATAAATTAAGTGCCAAAACTCTCCATGTTTATATCCAACCAGGTGTTTCTATCGTTGACTTTCCATTCTTTTCTCTTTGGTGTGTATATCATATATCTAGCTCTTCAGCTTTATAACCAACAAAACCAACGTAATGTTTACGCCTCTTCTCTTCATTTGCCATATCTTTCATATGTAACTCCAATTTCTATTTTCTGAATTTCCTCTGCTTTCTGCTTAGTTTTTGAAGCTGAGAGACTGTTTATATGAGACTGCTAAACAAATTTACCACATCAAAGATGATTGCTGTAAGTCATATGACATCACCCACCATTTATTACATTTGATTCATTTCTTGGTTTCTCTCAGATTAAAATGCTGTCTCTAGCATGTACACTGAGAATTTTCTTGTGCATCCAGAGTCCCTTATTGTCTTAACTCTGAATTAAAACAAATCTATAAATTAAATATAATACCATTTGTTACTTCCATCTTCATATTTGTACCTCTAACACTTCTATAGCCTGGTTTGTAGTAAATACTTCTGCTATAAAAGTTAGGAAGCCAAAAGCAGTAGTCTAAATACATGCTCAGAAGCTTCCCTCCCATCCCCTCCAAGATGTTCAGTCCAGACAAGATTAATTGACACTAAAAATAAATGGCGACTAGTAGCTTTCATGTGAAGCTTCATGGTTTTGGTAGATACTTTCAGGTTCTTAATTTACCATGAATAATGCAGAGATTAAAATTCTGATTATTTCTTTTTCTACACTAGTTAAAACTGTCCACAAAAAAATATGTATTTCCATTAACTCCAGTGATGCTACTGGCTCTGTACATTTTTGGTTTCATTCAAGTCCTTTCTGGAATTTGCTATTTTAATGAAAGCTAGTCATCATGTACTATGAGAGCTCATGTGGCCTCAGAATTGAAGAATACAGTCTGATTTACTAGTGGTGAGCTTTCATGTCCATCTTTTTCTAAATGTTTATCACCAACAATCTGAAAAAAGGTATTAATGTAAGTGGCCAAAAGAAAAAACCCTTTAACAAAACAGGTTAAATCCCTTTAATCACACACAGACATGAGTCAAGTGTAAATTTAGTCAAACAATAAGTTTATTCTTGTGTAAAACTAACAGAGTCTTTTAGCATAAAGGTTAATGTACGCAACATGTCAAAAATGCATGTAGATCTAATAAGGCACTGAACAAGTGGAATGCTGCTTTGTTCAGCAATAACTGATACTTAACTTTGCTGTTTTTTTAAGCCAGTGCATGGTTATAATATTCACTGATAGCAGTGGCAGTCACAAACTTTTAAGCCTGTTCTTTCTGTGTATAAGCTTAGTCTACTAAAGTTACTTGTCTCCTGAATATGCACAGTTCAGACCCAAATATTAAACAGTAGTGACCCTGTTTACTTCTCTCAGTAAACCCACTGTGCTATACATCAATTCTAGTATCCCTTTCCTAAAAAATCGCTTGGGCTGCTTAAAGCAGCGGGGGCATGCAGCTTAAGAGGCTGTGCGCAGTCCCATATTTTTACCTGCCAGTTCTAACAATTTGGGCAACAGATACTGCTTCTATTGGTACTGTGCTGACTTCGGTTGCTTTTTTGGCCTGCTTAATACAGGAGAAAACATGGTTGTGCGTGTGCAACAGGCCTTACGGTGTTAGTGCAATGAGAAATGACCCAGAGTGTGTATGATTACTCCTGCCTTTCCCTTCATCCCCCGTGACGTGTTGGCCCCAAGTCTTCAATGTGCACCAAAGGGAGAATGCCAGCACTCCCTCAGGGGGCTGGATGGGGGTCTAGCCCGGAGACACTACCTGGAGCCCGGCCACCAACCCCCAGCAAGCCCCAGCAGGTCACTGTAGCCTTTGGGCCCACTTTTCATTCCAGCTTGCACCAAGATCTATAGTGACATCCATGTCTCACAGCAGTCTCTCATTCCTGTCTAGATGGGGATGAAAAATGTATTTAAAATGCCAACATGCCCTATAAAAAACAGTTGTCAAAAAAAAAAAGAAATTATCGGGGGTGGGAGTGGGAAGGTGCTGGATGTAGCACACTAAATCAGTCTTGGAAATGGTATAGAAAGTAAAGGCCAATGTTATAGTGTACTCAGAGGAAGGAAGTCATGCAAACAATAAAACCAAACTGTTGGAGATTGAATGAGAGAGCCCTGACAGCTGATTTATAGATAGTAGCTGTTAAAGAAATGACACTTCTGATTTATCATTTTTTTCTTGTGTGCACAGATATTTCTCAAATTTATAGTAGAATAAGTTGTACAATGACTGAGAAATACCTGGGAAAGTTATAAAACATAAAGCCAAGATATAAAACAATCAAGAGACACATGTATATAAATGAAAGAAGATGCATGAGATGCTTTATATAAAAATTTTTTGAATAAAAATATGAATATATTTATAATAATGATGATAACTTGTTTTCAAGTAAGATATAAAGGAGTTATATTAACCATAGAGTAGTTCAGCTAGTAAAATCTGGTGGGTGGTGTCAAATAAACCCAGAATCCAGGCAAGGGTCACATTGTAGTGTCTGAAAAAGATTTCCTTCATAGCTGTGGCAGGAAAGGTTATTCCTAATAGTGAATTTGTCGTATCAGGTTACATCATCCAAACCTTCTCATTAACTGCAGTAAAATGCATTGACCCTACAGAGAGATTGGATTGCTTTGTTGCTTTGTTTTCCCCAGAGTTATTTTTCTGAAGCTCTCCCACCAAAATATTTCTAGGCTGTTTGGTATTTTCTGCTTTGATGAACCATGACATTATTAGTTATATCCATTGGGACATGCCATTTTCTATACAGGCAGTTCAAATAATTGGCATTCCTGGGGGAGTTCAGCATCTGAGTGAACAGTACCTACCTGAAACAGAATGTGCTTGGGGGTAGATGTCCCATAAGGGAAGATTCTCCAAGGTGTATCTGATAAAGATCATCACCTAGATGGTAGAAGCAATTGTCTTCAAGGTTGTCGAACCAACATGAAATCCTAACTTGCCACTACAAATGGTCTAGAGCACCAGGGACTTACTTTTTCTACCCTTATTCTGCTAGGATACTGGCAATGATGTATTTCCTCCTTGTACTTCCAAGTACGTTGAACAAGTTTTGCATGTGTACAAAAGCAAAATACCTTCCTAATAACAATTAGCTGAGCCAGTGCTACAGAGTTGTAAGGCTTTGGTTTTGATTTTTTTTTCTTATTATTATTATTATTTCTTTTGCTTTGGTCTCCCTCTACTGCCATTTAAGTTAAAGACTCCTTTACCTGAATAACTTACTTCTCTTAAATAACATTGCAGAGAGATATTTCCATGTTCAAATGCTTGGTTATGGTAGCTTATAGTAAAAATGCTATAACCAAAGGGAGATGAGATTTATATCAGGGTATGAACGTAATGATCTCAAAGAAATCTCTCATAAGAAATGAAGCACAGAATAACATCTCTTAAATGGAAAATCCAGAAACACAAAAAGTATTTAAAATAAAAATGGAAGCTGGTTATATTAACATGTATCAGTGGTTCCAATAATAGCTGAATGATCCTTAGGGATTTAGAGAAGTAAAAGGGTGCGCTTCGGGGGAAGGGAGGGCATAGGAGTGGGGAAAGGAGCATGTGGCCAAAGATACTGCTAAGGTAGTGGTGTAGGAGTGGTATAGATTAGGATGCTGGTATAGGAGCATGGAAGTCCTTTGGGCTGTGAAGGGCTTTTGCAGGCTTGGGAAGGCTGTGTCCCTTTTGAGCCTTGACCGAGCTATTGCACCTTCAGTGCCTCTGCACTCCAGACCCAGTGTTTATTGGCAGAATACTCTGTCATGCTCTCCAGGGTGTTGCCTTTTTCATTCCTTCCTAACATCAGACGTTTTCTCTTGGATGAGGGAAGGTGGTCCCAGAAGACAGTATATGTGTCTTGGGGTTGGGGTATGTGTGTGTTGAGGGACAGAATGGGAAGGCATTTTAAAATACAGATTAACAACCATTGACTTGGATCAAAAGATCTGCACCATTTCCAAAAGCTTGCAGAAACCCTTCCAAAAGCCTGTTTCCCTTGACTTTTTCTTATTAGCCAGGAATTTTCTACAAGAGCCAGCACAATTGCAGCACCTGTGTTAGAGGTAAAGGAAGCAAGAGGGACCAGGCAAAAGCAATAGCTATTTATTTTTTTATTTTTGTTTAAGTAGACAACCCCTTATAATTGTTATATATTTCCTTTTTTACTAGCCCTTGGACAAGCCCCTGCTCCTTGTTTAAAAAAAGTATTAAAAATCTATTTTCTTAAACCATTATCTGGTCCGTATTTTTCAGACCTTTAGTTTGGATAAGACTCATAGTATATACAAAAACTGTTAGCTACCGGTGGTTTTGGCATATTTTTCTAATCAGTGCCCCTAGGTTATACTTTAAATTATTTCAGATGATATTTTTTTTTCTTCATGAATGTGTATGTGTGCAAACACAAGAGGAAAGCAGTACAGAATAAATACATAACATATTTTGGAAAATTACAGTATTTTCCTCTGACAAACTGCTTCAGATTTGATGTTTATCTTCCCAGTAGATTTCTCTGATTTAAAAGGTGTTAAAAACTGCTTCTGTATACAGGACAGAAATATTTTTGGTTCCTAAAGAAAATAATTTATTGCTGTCTTGCTATTTGTATTTGACATTAAATTTTAGCTATCTGTGGTCTAAAAATGTTTTATGATTTTTCTTTTTGCTCTTGTGAAGTGTTTTCTAGTTAATGAAGATATTATTTATTTCAGGTGACTGAAACTACGGTGTCAGTCTTGGTGTTTTCCTCTTGAAATAAGTTCCTTTTCTAAGTTGATACTTCTTTTTTTCTTTCTATTTTGGTTTATACTGAAATAAACAAGGCAACCTTATTACTTTCTGCTTTCTTCCAAGCTAGAGTTGAATAAATTTAATTATATGCCATGTGAAAATTATTTCAGTAATCAAAAGGGCCCGAGAAATCACAAAATTGAACAAAATTGATTATATAATTTCTCCTTTTTATGGGTTAGTTTCCAAAATAAGATAAGGAAAAAAAATCCTCTTCCTTTTATGCCATGTTTACTGAGCTGTTTCAGGTAATAGCAAGTCTAAAAAACCACATCTTTCACAAGGAGTGCCTCACCTTCCCGGTCACCAGGACAGTCTGTGTCTTTTGCTGATACTTACTTTTGACTTGAACAATAATATTCTGTGGAGCAGAGAAAACCAAAGCTTTCTGGACTGTGTTTATAGATGTCCCCAAAATCTAAAATATATTTTTATCTCCAGTATTTACATTGCGTTAGCAGAGATCTTGAATACAGATAACTGAGGAAAGATTTCAGCCTTGCAGCAGGCATCCTATGTAGTATCAATAGTGTGAGTTTAAATGCTTCAAAACTCAGAGGAATACAATTCAGATTTCTTGCTTTCCTAAGGCATTGTATCCAGCATTATGTTAAAAAAGTAGGCTTCATGTTGTTGGGTCTTCAGTCTCCAAAGAACATCTGCCACCTCAGGATGCTTGGGTGATGCTCTGACCTAGCTGTCCAGGCTCCAGCAGGGCTGGAGTGCAAATACTCTCTTGTGCTTCTTCCTGCAGATCACCTGTCCTTGGGTAGCAGCGGTGCTGGAGGCTTCTGTGCTGCTGAGTTTGCAGCCTTCTAATAGGTGAGCTCGATTTTGAGCTAGAACACTAGAATGATTAAAAGAGTAAAATAGGCATCTACGTGTGTGCACAAATAAGGTTTTCAAATTCCAGGAGGACAGTACTAAAGCTAAGCAATAAGAAGAGCAGCACAAAGGTATTCCAGCTGCTCCAGCTGTTCCAGCTTCACTGGGGGCCCAGCTTCGATACCCCTGCAGCATTGCAACACTATGACTGGAGTGTTGGAATGGAAGGATACAGGCTTTTTAGGAAGGACAGGCAGGGGAGAAGAGGAGGGGGTGTCGCCCTCTATGTTGATGACCAGGTGGAGTGCATGGAGTTCCACCTGGGGATGGAAGAGAAGCAGACGGAGAGCTTACAGGTCAGGACTAAAGGGAGGGCAGGGACAGGGGACATTATAATGGGGGCCTGCTATGGGCCACCCGACCAGATGACAAAACAAAGCGGATGAGGCCCTCTACAGACAAACAGGAGCAGCCTGATGTTCACAAGCCCTAGTCCTCATGGGGGACTTCAAACTTCCTGTTATCTTTTGGAGGGAAAACACAGCAGGGCATAAGCAATCCAGGAGGTTCCTGGAATGCATTGATGATAACTGCCTTCTCCAAGTGATTAGAGGAACTAGTGAGGAAAGGTGCCATGCTGGACCTTGTTCTCACCAACAAGGAGGGGCTGGGGGGGAATGTGAAGCTCAAGGGCAGCCTTGGCTGCAGTGATCACGAGATGGTGGAGTTCAAGATCATTAGGGCAATGAGGAGGGTGCAAGATCATTACCCTGGACTTCAGGAGAGCAGACCTTGGCCTCTCCAGGGACCTGCTTGGTAGAGTACCATGGGATAGAGCCCTGGAGGGAAGATGGGCCCAAGAAAGCTGGTTAATGTTCAAGGTTCATCTCCTCCAAGCTCAGGAGTGAGGCATGGATGAACAGGGAGCTCCTGGAGAAACTCAAACACAAAAAGGAAGCCTGCAGAGGGTGGAAGCAAGGCCAGGTAGCCTGGGAGGAATACAGAGAAATTGTCCAAGCAGCCGGGGATCAGGTTAGGAAAGCTAAAGCCCTGATAGAATTCAACCTGGCCCAGGAGTTCAAGAGCAACAAGAAAAGCTTCTATAGGTACATCAGTGGTAAAAGGAAGACTAGGGAAAACATGGGCCCTCTCCAGAAGGAAACGGGAAACCTGGTTGCCCAGGACATGGAGAAGGCTGAGGTACTCAACAGCGTTTTTGCCTCAGCCTTCACCAGCAAGTGCTCCAGCCACACCACCCCAGTCGCAGAGGGCAAAGGCAGGGACCAGGAGAATGAAGAATCACCTGCTGTAAGAGAAGATCAGGTTTGAGACCATCTAAGGAACCTGAAGGTGCACAAGTCCACAGGCCCTGAAGAGATGCATCCACAGGTCCTGAGGGAACAGGCAGATGAAGTGGCTAAGCCACTCCACGTCATATTTGAGAAGTTATGGCAGCCCGGTGAAGTTCCTCCTGACTGGAGACGGGGAAACATAACACCCATTTTTAAAAAGGGGAAATGAGGAATACCTGGGGAACGGCAGCCCACCCACAGTCTCACCTCTGTGCCTGGCAAGACCATGGAACAGGATGCTGAGGTGCATGGAATATAAGGAGATGGTTGGTGAGAGCCAACACGGCTTCACTAAGGGCAAATTGTGGCTGCCAACCTTGGCAGCCTTCTACGATGGGGTTACAGCATTGACGGATGAGGGAAGAGCAACTGATGTCACCTTCCTGCACTTGTGCAAAGCAGTTGACACTGTCCCACATGCCATCCTTGTCTCTGAACTGGAGAGACAGGGATTTGATGGCTGGGCCACTCGGTGGATAAGGAATTGGCTGGATGGTCATACTCAAAGTGTTGCCGTCAACGGCTTGATGCCCAAGCATGGACCAGTGACATGTGGCTTTCCTTTGTGGTCTTATTGGGACCGGCGCTGTTTAACATCTTTGTTGGTGACATGGACCAGTGGGACTGAGTGCACCCTCAGTGAGTTTGCAGAGGACAAGGACACCAAACTGTGTGGTGTGGTCGACACACTGGAGAGAAGGGATGCCATCCTGAAGGTCCTGGACAGGCTTGAGAGGTAGGCTTGTGTAAACCTCATGAAGCTCAAGAAGGCCAAGTGCAAGGTCCTGCATGCAAGTCAAGGCACTCCTAAATGCAAATACAGGCTAGGCAGAGAGGGTATCGAGAGCAATCCTGAGGAGAAGGACTTGGGCAGGGGTGGTTGATGAGAAGCTCAACATGATCCAGCAACATGCCCTTGCAGCCTGGAAGGCCAACGCCATCCTGGGCTGCATCAAAAGAAGTGTGACCAGCAGGTCAAAGGAGGTGTTTCTCCCCTTCTACTCTGCCCTCATGAGACCCCACTTCTGGAGTGCTGTCTTCAGCTCTGGGCCTTCCAGCACAAGAGGACATGGACCTGTTGGAGCAAGCCCAGAGGAGGCCACAAAGCTGATCAGAGGCTGGAGCACCTCTCCTGTGAAGACAGCTGAGAGAGTTGGGGTTGATCAGCCTGGAGAAGAGAAGGCTCCAGGGAGACCTTACAGCAGCCTCCCAGTACCTAAAGGGCATATTCAAGAAAGCTGGAGAGGGACCTTTTACAAGGGCATGTAGTGACAGGAGAAGAGGGAATGGCTTTAAGCTGAAAGAGGGTGGATTTAGATTAGATATTAGGAAGAAATTTTTTATTGTGAGGGTGGTGAGGCGCTGGCCCAGGCTGCCCAGAGCAGCTGTGGGTGCCCCATCCCTGGCAGGGCTCAAGGCCAGGTTGGATGGAGCTGGGAGCAGCTTGGTCTGGTGGAAGGTGTCCCTGCTTGTGGCAGGAGGCTTGGACTATGTGATTTTTAAGGTTCCTTCCAACCCAAACCAGACCATGATTCTATGAATAAAAAGACATGTAATACAGGAAAATAGAAGCTTTAGCAAAACACAGAGTACTGCAGATTGCTTCGTGTGAGCCTTAACTTCGGTTTGGGAGCCAGTGATACGGAACAGAGTGGCACTGCAGGCATGCTGGCTAGCTGCAGGAGCTACGGGCTGGGGTTTTCATCACCTGTGACATGTAGAAGATGAGACTTGATGATCAGAGGTGGTCCCTCCGGTTTTAAAAATCTGTTACTTAATGAACTGACATACTCAGTTGTTTAACAGTGTCACATGTAACTCCCGTCTCTTCTCTAGTTCCCTTCTCTAAGTAGAAATTCCTAGTTTTCTAAACAGAATTAAGAAAGTGCCAAAAAAGAAAGTATCAAGTGAGGGTAATATCTTGGCTGTTTGTTACCCACCTCGCATAGTGGAAAAGTAATGTGCCATAAAAGCAACACAAACTCAGTTTATTGGCAACAAGGGAAACGATAAATTGTAAAAGAGGAAACTACCCCTGCAGCCAGCCACTAATAATTCATATTTGATGCCTTTCTAGTATGAACTGCCTCATAAACAGTCTAATTTGGTAGAAGTTTTTTTTAAAAACAAACTTTTATCATCAATTTACCTTCTGAGGCCCTGTCTGTGTCTAGTCAATAAAGGAAATTCACTGCAATTTCCAGAGCTGTCTGGAGGTGCACGAAAGGGGATCCTGTTTGTAAATCAACGTGTCTTACGGCTTTGCAAATAGAAGAGGTTTTGAAACTGCTTGGGTTTCTGTCATCTTCTCAGAAAAGGGTAACTGATCAAAGCATTGTACTGAAGACATCTAAATAAACCTTATGGTTAATATGTGGACTGAAATAATATCTTAAAACTGCATTTAACCAGGCAGCCCTGGCGAGACCTGAGACTTGGTATACTTTTTTCCCCTATTAGCTTGTTCCTGCTAAGTAAAGTGTTACAAACAGAGAAGGGAACGAGAATGATAAAATCCTTCCAAACATGGCAAAATTTGTTCTCCCACACATCACTACTTTCAACACCAGTCGATGTCCTACACTTCTGGTCATGTATCCAGCAAAGTTACTTGCCTCAGGCTTCTCCAAATACCTTTCAAAAAATCGTTGCTACTTCCTATTCTCCCACTTCCTACCCTTCACTTTCCAAATCCTTCCGTTTCCAGCTTGTGCCTTCAATCACTGTGCTGTCTCTGAAGAACAGTCATGCAAGTTGTGTTGCAGAAAATCCCCTTCTCAGAGATAATGTAACTTAGATGGACTTAAGGGAAAATGAACAGCAGATCAAACTGTATTAATGTAGCAATACAGAGAGAGCAGGCAGAGGACATGTGGCTGCAAATGCACTTTTGAATTTTTTACAATTTTGCATCCCAAACAGGCAGCTTCTAGTAAAAGCACATGAGCTTGAAATCATTCTGTGCTGCTACTTCCTGGCAGAGCCTGCAGAAGTTCATTTTAAAAATGCTTATGTATCTCATAAACATCCCTACATGTCATACTGCCGCTATAACAGAAGTGTTGATATAAGAAACTGTTTATTAAAATGACATACTGTGACGCTGGCCAAATGGCATCTATTGTTGGTCAGTAATAGCCAACTGCACTGTCTAGTTACAATCATCTTTCTCCTAATCATGGGTTGCTAGTGGGATTGTACATTATATCAGTATTTTTAGTAATCCATAAGGACATGTATTAGTGCAACAGATAGCATCCTTATTGGTTTTTAGTCCATTACATGTTTCATTACGTCATTTGAAGAACGTATGTTAATCTTCAGTAGACAAGCATTTGCAGGTAAGTCTGTTGTGCTTTGGTTTGTTTTTTGTTTTTTTTTCAATCTGAGAGCAAATAAGTATATGTACTTTTTGTATACTTTTGCATATTTGCTGGCTCTCCAAAAGCAAAACATTAAAAATCTCCTATAGCTTTGCCAGCTGACACTTTTTCATGGATCATAGTATTGCAGTTGCTGAATGACTATGTCTAGTAATTTACAATCTCCTCTGCATTCATGGTGGACTGAACTGTAGATTCCAAAAGCCTCGAGGCTCATTGCCTGTATCAGGGTGGGGACTCCACCTGTCTCCCCTCAATTCTACATCCTCCCAAGAAAACGGAGAAAGGGTGCAGCTTCTTTCAGCTTCTTGCCATGTTCTTTCCCTGTCCAAAACATTTATGTATTTTTTTTCAGTTGACTTTTTGCTGTTCTGGTATAATATACTTGAGATCTCAGAGTCAGGGGTGCCCTTTTTCCACTGCCTTTTCTGGCTGGAATGCTGCACATGTAAATAGCATGGGCTGTCCATGTTTCTGGCTCTTACAATGCAGACTGGCCTGTGGTTGTAAACTGAAACATCTATACACTAGGGAGGGGGATTCTGTAATAAAACTTGCAGTCCTATTGGGATAATTTTTTAGCATCTACAGCATTTGTGGCTATTCTGTGCATTCCAAGTTAGTAACGATAGAATGCCATGGTTTGTAAAGTATACAAAATGCTGTGCACTGAGGTAAGGAGAGGTTTAACAGTTTGATGAGGGCAGCAGTAATCTGTGTTGCATAGTACCTTCTGGAGTCATAAAATCTGCAGAATCTTTTGTGTACACCAAAAAGAAAAAAAAACAACAAACCAAACCAAAACAAACCAAAACAAAAAAAAACAAGCAGAGGAAAAGAAGGCAGCAGTTTGGGAAAAAATGGCAATTAAGGAAAGGGAAGAGTTATTTTATAGAGTAAGATGGTAAAATTACCTGAAAAAAATGAGGTAGAGGCTTTTTAGCAAGAGGGAAAACCAAACCAGATTTTCTCAGAGCAATGTAGAGGATTCTTGTCTTGGAACCAGCAAAACATCAAAATAGTAAGAAATGTCATTAATGAGCTGAAGAAAGAGAATATATTGGAGTACATGGTAAACAAAAGTTTGAGAGCCCTGTGGTAGATGGCATAGATTTTGGGTTTTATGTTATCTATTCTAAAGGCTCATGGATGTGGCTGGCATGGTAACTCCTGCGTTTTGCCCGAAAAAATAAAACCAAACATTTTTGCACTGTCAAAGAAAATGAGTAGTCAATAAGTCAAGTCAATCTGTCAGTGTTTGTTTATTATAACTGAAAAGGAAAAGAAATAATATATCAGGACAATACATAATGATATCCTCATTCTATGAATAATAAGTAGTGAAGTCCAGTGATTTTACTATTACACAATGACTTTGAGAAATGGCATTTAATAGAGGCACATGTTTGTTTACTGGAAATTGTTATTACTTATATTATCATGTAATAAAAGCTTTAAATCTATGTACACCAAAAGATTGTAAATAGGGAAAGTAAGAAGAAGAGAAGAAAAAAAACGGATGGGTTGGAAAAGTGTTATATACAACACTGGAACAATACTATTGAACAAACTTTGTTTCTTAGCCAAAGTTACAAAGGTATTTCACCTTGAGAGCAGTCTATAAACAGTGGTACACAGCATCCTCTGTGAGACTAAGGCCGACATAAATTTAAGAAAAATGACAATACACTAGTAATTGTGTGCAATTAATTAACTTATTCTGTAAAATAGGGGAATTAAAAATATTAGAATGTCAATACTCTATATTAAATATTGTTGGTAGTTATCTGTCCAGCTCCCAATGTTACGTGAAAAAATCTATGAGAAAGGGGAAGCAAACTGCCAGAAAAGACGAATTTTAGCTTTTTACGAATATTATGGGGCTTCCATTTGCATAAATGATAATTAGATTCCACATTGAAACGTTAGCCAAATATTTAACTAATGTGCTTAAATGAGCGAACGTGAATAGAAGACATCTGCGTGTATTGTTCTTACAAAACCCGAAGCGCCGCATTGAACGTGCTGTCTAAATTCCCTACAAGCGCCACTAGATGGCGACACAAACGCTCAAACATGCTGAACCTTGACCAGCTCTGCAAGCGCAGTACTGAAAGCTGCATTTCGGCAGGTATATATAGTCTGGAAGCAATAATATCCACCAGCTATGCAAAACCGGGGAAAAAAAGCAACAATTTTTTATTTCAAAATAATTATTAGAGCCACTTTTGAGTAAAGAATATTCAACAGTAACCTTTCCTACCTTACCCTCTTACTCAAAATGCATTGTGTTCTGTACATTAGTGAGGATGTCATGTAGCTACCATTTTATAGTACTGTATTAAACAGAAGAATATTAGCCATATTTTGAAACACTTCAGGAAGATACAAAGCAGCTTTTGGAAAAAGAATTTATGGAAATGTTTGGTTCAGGTATGTGTGTTTACATATTTCCTACCATCTCATCAGCACTGTGCAATAGATTCTGGTTCGCAGATTAGAACTGGAGATTTTGCCATCGAGAAGGGTATGTAACTTCGTGGAAAATGTATTTGTGTATAATATGAGCTACACTTTTGAAAGTCTATTCAGTAAAACATCTTACCAGGCATTTAATTGCACACATACGAGTTTTGCTGAATAAGGGCTACTTAATAGTTTTGAGTTCTGAGAATAATTATAAGCAAGTATTCTACTGATTTCAGTGATCCCATAATACAATAACAAATTCCATTCATTTTGCAGTGGATAGAATTTCACCTCTGAAGCTTAAAACATTCTTCAGGCCCAAAACAATACATGCTTTGAAATTGGAATTTAATTTGGCATCTTCCAGAAGACAGCTGAACTATTCCACTCTCTTTCTCCTCCTTCTGCCCCCTTACCTTGCCTCAGACTTCTAAGGCTGTAAATCTTTTCAATTTCTGGTAAATTCTGTGTAATTTAAATATCTGCAACTAATAAGCATTTTATGTTAGTGCCGTTTTCTAACCTTTTAGATGTCTTCTATCAGTTCTTGCTAATCCGTGTATATATAGCTCCATTCATCATGGAAAATTCTCTCAGTACCCGAACCTCAACGCTGTGAGGCTTCTGGTCCACCCATGGATTTGAAAGAGGCTCCAGTTCCCTCTGTCAGTGACATGTGGTCCTGTGCATCCCCATCCCCATGATGTACCGGAGCTCTGAAGTCCCCCATTTACGTTAGGGTTATCTCTGTTCCTATCTGGCTTGACTTACCTGTGTGTAAGTGTTAACATGTAACTCTCCACAGATGTCATTGAGACTTCCATCTCTTATTTTCCTTAGCTGAAGAAGCATTTATCAATGTTCTTCAACTTAGGGCCATTATACTGCAAATCTAAGATGTGGTGAATTCAAGGTGATCGTCTTGTCAAAATCACTGACAGCAAGACCTAACTCACCTAGGGTTTGCTCAGTGGCTGCTCCCATTTACCTGTACACTAAAGGTGAAGTAAAGCTGGCTGGTAACCAAGGTTTCAAAAAGCACTGTACACTAGATATTTCCATGTAACAGATTGGTGAGATTGTTTTCTATCAGAAGTAAAAACTGAAACCTTAGATAAAACGTTCCGGTTATATGTATTCAGGATAGAGAGAAATTCCTCTCTGGGAAAAAGTGAACCTTGTATGAGTGCCGAAATAATCAATAACTGTAAACTGATATCTGTAGAGATTTTAAATGCTGCATGACAGCTAATTAATGTCTACCTGATAAAGAGGACTAGATGTCTATGACTTTCAAGAATAGCTACTTCCTACTATGAATGAAAGTATTTTATTTTCTGATTATATGTTGAAAGTTTACTTTCTCTAGGGTAACATCCCCCGTAGCTTTATGTTTCTTAACATTATCAGCATGATCATTATTCCTGAACAAATCTGCTTGTTATCAGATGAGCACTGATGTTTAGCTGTACCCTGTGAAAAAGACTGATACATCTGAGAAGGTGTCAGTGTGAGGAACATTAGTGTTTTGGTCTGGAACAGAAGCCTGCTTTTCAAGTGAATAGCCAATTGCCTTTGCTTGTTGTGCTTTCAATGGTGTGGAGAAGCCTTTGAGCGCTTGAACTGGATTCCTCTCGGAAAACAACTGGATTACAGATGGTCTCCACGAGAGTGCTCAGTGCACATCAGCCATCAGTGGGTAGGTGGTCCCTTGGGTCAGAGTGGAGCTAGCTGCAATAACCTATGAAATTCACACAGTGGGAGCAGTAAGTTCTCAACCCAGTCATTCATATTTGCTGATCTTTTTTGTCTAAGCTAACTACTAAATACAGATGGTCTTGTGCTACCAAAATTCAAAGATTTTTGCCTATTTATAAAGTCTGATTTTTATTTTTTTTTTACTAACAAAGCAATATGAGCTGTGGGGGCACAATTAAAATTCAAATGGCTAAATAAAAATATTCCTATTGACCAATAAACCACATACTCAAAAGTATAGTTGGGGATTGGGAAGGGTTAGGTGCTATATCTATAAAGTCGCTTCTTTAAATTATGAATGCTATTAAAGAAGACCAGATGTCCCACTGAGCTGATTGTGCTCCCAGTATTTTTCCTGTAGGTACTATAAGGAGTAATTATTCTGGCTTCAAAATAATGAAGTCAGCTTGGAAGAGGACAAGTTTTCAATAAATATGCCCCAAATCACCTCTTTTCTAAGTGTTGTTTCTTAGAGTTGGCTGAGGAAGTGTTTGTTGTTTATTGCTTTGTAAGAAAGCCATTCCAGCTAACCAGTTTGTCAAGATTATTGACCCATGAGAAAACAGCACTTGTATAGAAACAAAACTACAGTCCAAGCTTTAGATAATTTGATGTGAACACTGTTCACAATTCATGATACCAAAAATTATTTATGCCAATAAATATACTAACTTGTCCCTAGATCATTTTTCAGTCCTGGCTCTGCACAGGTGGTGGGAGTTGTCGAGTCAATATTTCACAATAAGAAGTAGGGAATGGGCCAAACTATGCTCGTCAAATACCTTCCTATTTTGAATATAATATTTCTGTATTTTTTTTAGCTCACTTTACAAAACATAATGAACTTAATTACCTTATTACTTCCTTGAAAGGCATCTACATTGAAAAGCCAATATACTTGGTTTCTACCTTCTATATGTTTGTTTCTGCACTGTTCCATCATGGTCATGCTGCATGCATTTTCATAAATGGGATTATTTTTCATGTACAAGATTTCATTTCTGTTCTTTACTTTCAGTCAACTGTTGTCTTTACTCAGAACTGAAAATTTTCTTAGTAAGTTAGCACAAGACTTTACAAGTTAGCAGACCTTCATTTATTTAACCCATGTGTCTGCTGAACAGGGCGTTTCCAGCATGGAAGTCTACAGGAATTCCTAGAAACATCAGTACGGTGGATCATCAGACGATGAGGCAAAAGATATAGTAGAGTTTCTTTTGCCCTAAAATGTGTCTCAGTGTGTTCCTATTGATGCAGAGAGACAATTGCCATTTCTTTTATACAGTGCTGGAAGAGTTGGTTATATGGCCGTGAATGGTGCTGTTGATAGATGGTTTGCACTGTATGCACTTCCCATGCTGTTAGAAAAATGTCTTACTGGAACCATAAAGTCTGAGAATGAAGTTATTTGTTTTAATAAGAGAAGAATGTACTAACTTTGTGATCATAGAAACCATTAATAATCAAAGACAGGGTTCTTTTATTTAACAACAACAAAAGACCCAAGAACAAACCCAAAACTTTTCCAGTTAACTTTATTTATCATGCCTTATGGAGTTTATTTCTCCCTTGACATCTACTATTTATTATTTAAAAGACATAAGGAGAAAGAAGAGAGATGTTTCATTAACACCTTTTAATGTTTATTAACATTATTAATTTCTAATTTAATATTAAAGGATTAAAGGAAGAGAGAGACTTGATGCTGCAGAAAGGAACTGGCATCCTATTACCATAAGGCAGGAATTACAGAGAAGAATTACTCAGCATGATGCTGAATAAGTGAGAAGTAATACTATCTGTATCTATCATATTCAAAGTATTGCCTGCTCCAGTTGCTTCAGAAAAATAAATAGATCAACCTCCTCTAGCTAGCACTTGCAATTTATTTAGCTAATGAGACTTGCATTGTTAAGCTTTCCTCCAAAATCATGAGAAATACCCAAGTCATTGAAAACGCAAGATGATAATACAAACAATATTACATGAGTCAAATTCCAACAAAAAAAAGGGACAAAAAACAGGGAGGAGAGTTCCACAAACATGAATAAGTGCTTGATAAGAAACATATAAAATCTCAAAGGTGTGGTTGCAGTGAACAATCCTGAAGTTCAATAGCATGACAGACAAAATCTTAAACTCATATATGCTAATATGTTACATTGACATGTAAGACATACCATAGTCCAGCCTCGTGGCGTACAGGTGGAAATTCAACACTAGTGTTGGTAAATTGTTTTGTGATTGTTATTCACAGTCTATATTGCCAGTAAGCTGAGTTCTACAGCATTTAATGTCATATTTTACACTGTGCTGCATAATACATGGTTCAGTTGTGAAATGCCTTTTATCCACAAGAGAAGATTTTGCGGGCTGACATGTAAAACATTTTCAGACTTTCTACCTAGTGCAAGATTACACCTCATGCACATGCAATATATAAAGAACTTTCTGTTGTGTGAGGAGATATAACTGAAAGGCAAGAGGAAATATAAAAGTAGCATAATGGATTATTACACAGACTCAGAGGAATGGATAGAATTATTATCTAGTGAATGTTGCAGGTTATGATGCCATATTTTGAAAACTGTGCTCTATTTGTAGAGCACATGCAAAGAAGGGTGTGACTATAACGTAGCCTGGTGAGTCTTCACTAGGCAATGGGTAAAATTTAGAGCAATACAACTTATTTTATATTATTTTGATCGAGGTAGACCCACTTCACAGATTGAATGATTACTCTGTGAAGAAGAGGCACGCTAGCTTTGCATCAAAAGTTGCCTGTGGCAAGTAGAAAAATAAAGGAAGTCCCCTTAAATCTTTGTAGAAAACTACAAAGAATTGCAGTAGTAGGCAACAAGTGATTGTGGTTTCTCTACTATCAGTATCATAAATAGCTGTACACATGGTGTAGATGTTTCTACATTGCTGATGGATGAACAATAAAAGGAAAAGAATATGGAATGTACTTTTTAACAATGAGACATCATCATCTGCGTGTAAAGCCTTCCTCATTACCAACTCCACACAAATGTGCATCCCATGTGCATTTCAGAAATATACATAAGTTTAAGATTCATTGAGCTTGAGTTCCTCGCTTACTTCATTCTGTTCACACAGTTCAGAAGAGCAAGTATTGATACAAAATGTGGCCAAGCTGGAATTTTAGTTAAGACAATGCAGTTTTCCTCTGCAATCCATGATTTTGGTAAGTAGGAGGTAGTGGGATCACATGTGGTATTAGGGATGGAGTATCAATGGTAATCTGCGATGTAGTTGCATCACAGGAATGCTGCAAAGCAGTGCTGATCGGAGAGGTGTCATCTCCTAAATACGGTGGCACCAGATGTGTAGCAGAGGTGTGGTACCAGCCCAAACCTGTAGTATGTGCAAGTATGAAACAGGCCTAGTGATCTCAATAACTGCTAAAGCAACCTTGTTTAGTCTGATTCTGCAGGTTCTAGAAAATAAGTTCTAATGGAGAGCAGGAGCATGAAATTGTTTTAAGAGCTTTCTAATGCTGTAGAACTGAGAAAAGAAACTCAATGGAAAACTTCTGGGATCTCACTCAGTCTCATAAGACAATTGACTTCTACTTGCTTTCCCAAAAAATCTTAGCGGCATCAAGTGGGCTGTTCATTGGATAATTTCTCTCCATTTAAGAGGCAAGAAGGTGATGCTCAGGGCCATGTCCAGTTGGTTTGAATATCTTCAAGGATGGACTGGGCAACTTGTTTCAATCTTTGACTATTGTCACAGTAAAAAAAGGGTTTGCCTTGCATTTAAAATTAATTGTCTGTATTTCAAGTTGTGTCCATTTCCTCTTGTCCTACCGCAGGGCACCTCTGAGAAGATTCTGCTTCTCTTCTTTGGTCTCTCTATTAGATATTTTTACATGTTGATTAGATCACTTCTGAGACTTCTCCAGGCTGAATAGGTCCATCTGTCTCAGGATTTCTTCATATGTGAGATGCTCCAATCCCTTAGTCAGCAGCCCTTTGAAGACTTGCTCTTATCGGTATGTGTCTCTCTTGTACTGGGGACACCAGACCCGGACACAATGTTCCAGACATGTGTCACCAGAGCTGAGAAGAGGGGAAGGATCACCTCCCTCAACTCGCTCCCTGTAATGCTGTTCTTCACACAGCCAAGGAGGCCGTTAACCTCCTTTGCCACAAGGGCACATTGCTTAGTCAGGATCAACTTGTTGTCCACAAGGGCCTCTTCTGCCAAGCTGCAAATAGAATTTGTGAATTTGTTTAAATTTTCCCTAATGTGATCCTTCTCCATCGAGGTTAAGTCCTCCTTGCTCTGGACTTTTCTACTGGTCTTAGGGATTTGGATTGTTGAAGCCTTGCTAGTATTAAAGGTGAAGACGGTGCTGAGTACCTTGGCCTTTTCCTTTCCTCAGCCCCTCTGCCCTATTCAGCAGCAGGCCCATGTTTTCCCTAGTCTTCTTTTTGTTGCTGGTGTACAAATCAAAGCCCTTTTTGTTGCCCTACATGTCCCTTGCCAGATTCAACTCCAGAAGAACTTCAGTTTTCCTAACCCTGCACAATCAAGCAACATCTATATTCCTCCTGGGTCACCTGTCCCTGCTTGTACCCTCCTGTACGCTTCACTTTTATATCTGATTTTTGTCAGGAGGAGCTCCTTGTTCATCCGTGCAGGCCCTCTGCCACCTTTACTTGATTTCCTGCTCATTGGGATGGAGTATTCTAGAGTTTGAAGGAGGTGATTCTTGAAAACCAGCTAGCTCTTCTGGTCCCCTCCTCTCTCTAGGACAGTCTTCCATGGAATGCTTCCAAGCAGGTGCCTGAACAGGTCAAAATCTGCTCTCCTAAAGCCCAGGTTTGTGACCTTGTTGTTTGCCTTATTTCCCCTTCTTAGGCTCCTGATGGCCAACATCTCATTATCACTGCAGCCAAGGCTACTCCCAACCCTTATATCCCTGACCAATTCTTTCTTGTTTGTAAGTATGAGGTCTAGTAGAGCATCTCCTCAGCTTCTGTATCACCTGTGTCAGGAAATGGTCATCAATCCACTCCAGAACCTTGTGCCCTTTCCCATGCCTGCTGAGTTGTCTTTTCAGCAGATAGTAGTGATTCAAGGCCCCCATGAAGGCGAGAACCTGTGAAAATGAGGCTTCTCCCAGTTGTCTAAGAAGGCCTCATCTACTTCTTCATACTGATCAGGCAGCCTGTAGCAGACATCCACCACAGTGTTGCCCATGTATGCCTACCAGTCCTGACCCATCAGCTCTTAGCCAGCTCTTTGTCCATCCCCAGCTTAGCCCATGTATTCTCATTGCTCTCATGCAAAGGGTGACCCTTCCTCCTCACCTAACTGGCCTATCCTTCCTAAAGAGCCTGTATCCTTCATGGCAGAAGCCCAGGCATGTAAGTTGTCCCACCATGCAGCTGTGACCCCGTTGAGGTCATAACTTTGCAACTGCATGCAGATCTCCAGTTCCTCCTGTTAGTTCTCTGTGCTGCGTGTGTATGTGCAGGCTCTGTGGAGAGGCACCCGCTCATGCTGAACTCCCAGGAAAAGTACAAGAACTTGTCCTACGATACTGTCCTGTGGATGTTCACGTATTTATGTGCATGTGCTTGAAGTGGACCCCTTTCAGCCCTATTTGTTATCAAAGTTTCTTCTGCCCATAGTGCTTTTTCTCGCCAGCCTGGTCCACCTCAGCTGGTTGCTGGCCATCATTTCTCTCCCCTGTCACTCCTAGTTTTAAGTTCTCCTTGCCATATCAGTCAGCCTATTGGCAAAGATGATTTTGCCCTGCTTGATCAGTATTTCCTTTTTGTTATGGAAATATAGTCTTAATTCCATGATACTAACTCTTTTTTTTTTTTCTTTTTTTTTTACAGCTACCTTTGTCATTGAAGAATAAATCAGTGCGGTGTCAAATACTGATGAAATCTTAGTGCGTTGCTTTTCAGAGATAGGAAGAGGGCATGAATGCTTCCTGTATGAAGCCAGCCTAATTCCTAAAACTCTGCACGGCCATCAATTGCCCAATTGTCCTGACACTGAACTAAAGTCTGTCCAAACGTGCCTGTGAGAGGGGCAGTCACAGCCTGGCTGACCCAAGTCAGCCCCCTGGTACTCATGTGCTTGTACGTAGGAAACAATTTGGGGGTTTAATATCAATAGGAAAATGGCTGAGCCGCCTGTCTTTGGGGCAGAATTATGGCAGTCCAGTGCCGTTTCAGATACTTGTTTTATTGGCGTTTTATCTCCAAAAGTTTTAGTGGTCCTGATATTCAAATAGACAGCAGGGTGAGCTGAAGTGCAATAGCTTTTGGAAAGGGTGTATCACACCTGCATTACATTGCCTGGTACTTGTGTCTTTTATCATGCCTTCTCTGCTCTTTTTTTTTTTTTTTTTTTCTTTTCCCCTTCCCCAGTTTCTTGATGATTATATTTCTCTCTATTCTTTTGCTGCTCCTTTAAATTTTATTTTCCTGTTTTCTAAATGAACTGGGAATTTTTAAAGCTGTAGTATGTAAATACCTTGTAATACAGGGAGAAGAAACTAACCTCCTAGTGTCTTAGAAAACTAAATGTTGTAGATCTATAGTTTTTGTCAAGTATAACCTCTTGGTTTCTATTTCTGGAGATAAATTAATTACAGTTAACAGAAAAGTTTAAAATAGCAACAAAAGGTGCAAGATAAGGCTTTAAAACAATTTTTTTTGCTTCACTATGACCTTGAAGTTAACAGTTAATTACACCTCTGCAAAGTCACTGAAATAATCCCCGATGATAAAATTTACTATTTTGTCATTTTGGAATATAAAGTTTGCCTGAGTTTTATAAGGGCCATGGAAGAAACACAGTTAGGAAATCAGTTGTTCTCCAGATTTGCAATATTGATTGCTGGCTGAGCATAATTTAGGATAAACTACATTTTTTAATTCTGATTTTTGTTTTGATTTTTTTTTTTTAAGAACACTAAAATTCCTTCCCACATGTACTTTAAAACCCCTGACGTGTTTTATGATGGTTCCCTTCATTATTTACAGTTACATTCTTCCTTGCTTGATCAGTCTTGCCTGGGCTTCTTTGTGGTAACTATGAATTCTGAGGGACTAAAAGCAGATTAAGGGAGAAAACTATTCAATGCCAAATCCTAGCTGCCATAAGACCACAACCACTACAAATAACTTATTTCTAGCTCTAAATTTTCTTTTTATTTGTATCAAAAAATGGTACTATTCCTTGTTCTTTTACTCTTTTGATCTAGTGTCACCGGAAGGTTAATGATGTCACACAGAAAACCTTGAACATTGTAAACTTACTTCATTTATTTAACTATGGAAAATATATTTCATAACCCTTAAATTTTCCTTATGGTTAGCTGTTGGAATTGACAATACGTATTACACAAATCTTGTTTGGGCAGTTGTTGCTCAGGGAAAGTCAGATGAATCACCATGCCCGTGTGCTGTAATAGGAAACAAGTGATGTGTCTCGCCAGACGCTGGCCTCCTTCTTTGTCTGCAGAACACACTTGAAAAATATTCTAAAGTAAATGTCACTACCATGTCTAAAAGCTTTTTAAAAGCCATATAAAACTACTTGAGACAGAAATAATGGTCTTTTCACCAGCAGTGAGAACACAATGTGTAGTCAACAGCAATATAGTAAAAACCGGGAAAAAAATTTCAAGAATTTTACTAGATTAATTTCTCATACTATGCCAATCACGCTGAATTACCTGAGCTTTTGGGAAATTAGTATCCTTAAAGGGTTTTGCGATATGTCTACAATCTTGCTAAGTTTTTGACAATTCTGTTTAATGTACAGGCATATAATAACAAAATCAACTATGAACTCATGTGTCACATAATTATAAGCATAATCCTAATCCAACAGTGTGGTGACACTGTCCTGCATAGGCACAAACTATACAGGAACTCTGCTTCTGCGAGTCTCTCCTTTTCCAGCTGGGGACTGCCGACAATAATAAAACGTCTCAGTGCAGCTGTTTGAAAAAAAAAAATATCTTGCTATTATTCTTCTGTTAAAGATTATTTTGTAGCAGGCTGAGGTATGCTTACTATAGTAAGGGTGCACCCTGCTTTTAATTTCTCTGCTGTACTTTTCCCCAGAAAAAATCCTATGGAAAGTGCTGAGAACTTCAGATGGGGGAAGTGTTTATGCATGTATAAATAAAGGACAGAGAGCTGAGACAATGCAGCAATATTCTCCAAGTACATTTGGGATTTGGATTATTACATATCCACTTGGAATCTGAACCTTTTGCACACTTTCTGCTTCAGAGCGATGTATAGAGGAACGGAATTTCAGTGGCATTCCTGAGTCAAAGGAGACTTAATATGGCCACATGCCTGTGCATGCACTGCTTAAACATGAAAGCAAAAGCAACTGGCCTGGCCATGCATCTAAAAAGTGTAATGAGCTGTATTATAGTTTGGGTTAAGGTTTGACTTACATGGGTAAGAAGAGAAGGGATTTGGATGGATGGAAAAAACAATCAGCTTGTATTTATTCTTCTCTGACATAATTTGCAAATGTCACTTAAAAAGTAGAATCTATCCTTGGGCTATCTAATCTGTAAGTATATAATTACAGATGGCCAACAAATTACAGAGCTGTTCTAGTATTATAAATGAGTATTTGGTTATGTTCTAATATGATAGACCAAATGAATATTTGTCACATTTAAATTAGAGCATTTATTACTGGAGAAATTATTAAATTTATTTATTGCATTGAAAATTTAAACAAAGTTTGTTCTTATTCTGTTGGGACCTCCACAATTTATTAGCCTAAATTAAAAATGAAAATCTGAGGGGAGAAAAGGAAAGAACAAAATTATTTTGGCAGATGGTGTAGGAAAGGAGCATGTAACAGTTGGAGAGTACTTAGAATATGACAGTGCTTTTCTGTATTTCTTTTTTGTTGTTGCTTTGGGAGTATAACAGAAAGCCGGCTTCAATATATGTCCTATCAAATAAGTATCTACATGAATTACAGATGTGGCTGTTGTTGGGGCATGTTTTTCTCTCTTCCATAGACATCTTTAGTTTAAGATGCTTGACATTCTGGTTTGGAGACTTTAACATTTGTTTTGTCTCTTCTCTCCTGTGGTGCCAAGCAAACAACTTCTTAGCTCCACTGCCTGCATTTTAGCATCTGCTATGTCTTTGCATGCGACATTATTCTCCTGATGGCTGACTGCCTTACTAATGCCAAAATGGTTCTAGCTAAGCAGAAGGAAATGTCTTGTAGTAGGCCTACGTAGGCGCTTTTCCAGAGGTTTCTAACCAGTTTTCTGGGTTATTGTTTCCTTCCTAGTTCCAGTGATAAAGTTTCTTTTTTTCTCCCCATTTCCCCCACCCCCAGCCTTTTTATTTTCCTTTTTTTTTTTTTTTTTTTTTTTTTTTAAGTGATTTTGTCAAAAGGTTCTTGTAGGACTGAGAGCACTCTATTTCTTTACTTTTTTCTCCAGTCACTCAGTACCTTCTTCAAGCAATGCATCTTCTAGAACCAAGGGGATTTAAACGATTAAGGAGTGTGAGACAGCTTGGCTTACCCTGGCTACTGATCTTTCTGAGGTTTCTTGGATTTGTCTGAAAAACCAAGAAACAGGACAGGATCAAAATTGACTTGCCACATTTTTTTCAAGTCACTAATCACTTGCTCCAGGTAGCTCTACAGAAGTATTGATCATCTTTTTCTGGTTTTTTTGTTATTGTTGTTGTCTGGGGGTTTTTTCCCCCCCTTTTTTGTTTTTAATGTTCACTTCATTAGTGTCTCTTAAAAAAAAAAAATCTACAGTCATTCTATTAGTGCTTTACCAGCAAATGCAATAACATTCTCCAATTTTCTAGATGAGAAAAATGAAGTACAGAAAACCAGAAGGGAGTTGCTCGCCCACTGTCACTGAAGGCCACTTTGAATTTCATTTTCCTCTGGTAAGACTGATTTTTTTCCAGGGGGGAGTGTTCTCTGTGTCATGGTGATATACATGTGGAAAGAAACCACAACAAACCTGATTTCAGCTTTATAGGAAATTATTAGAGCGTCGTGGTAACCAGGCTTGTGTTCCTGAAGACTTTTTAATCTCTTGTTGTGCTGATGATTTTTCTCCACTCTGTTGATAAGACACATTCTTCTAATACATTCTGAAAAAAACCCCAACATCCCCAACAATTTAGTCTTTGCCTGGGCTCATGGATAGTCCTGCAGCAGCATTGAATAGGCAGAATAACACGTTTTTCTTTGTGTTACAATGCTTCAACTGAAGTCAGGTGTTCACAATTAAGGGCATTTCCTGTCTTTTGGACATTGAATTAATGTATGTTGTGAAATTGTCTTTTTAATTATATGCAAATGTTTTTATATTTGTTACATATGTTTTATATGCAATTGATATGCCAGACCAAGGCAAGTCAGACACCGAGGTAGCGGGAGACAGACCAAGGAAGCAATCTTTGATCTGAGCCAGCTTTTCCTCAAAATTAAGTCCGAGTGATGCTGGCTGGATCTCCAAGGTATGTAGCTTCTGTTGGATTCTGAGGGAGTCAGTGATGCTTATTAAATGAGTTAATCAGGAAACTGAGTACAGAGAAGAATTATTTTCTTATACTAGCAATTATTTCCAACAGTCTATTTAACTAGAAATAGTGTTTCTGGTTGGAAAGATCTGTGCTCATAAATATGTTAATTAAATGGCAGTATGCAATATACTCTAATTATAGTTTTATGTTCCTATGTGTAACATGGAATGTCACGTTAATTCAGTTATAACTACCTATCTATTTTTAACCACATACTATCTTAGAGTATATGTAGTAAAAACTTCCTGTGGCAGCAACTCTTCCGAAGAATAAAGAATGTGATGATAATGTTAGTGCTGATAGATAAACATCTTAAAGTATGAAGTACTTTCATATTGATTCTGACACCAAATTTTCCAATGGCTTTTTTCCAAGACACTTTTGTTCATGGTAGATGATCCTTTTGGAATCCAGCTTTAGCAGCAAAACAGCTAGCCTCAGGTGGACTCTTGATGGTGACCATGTTTAGTCTGAGTTTTTTTTCAAAAAGCAATAGAAGCCATGTTACTAGTCCCGTAATTTAAATGCTTATTTTATTCCAAAGACCAATCAAATATTAATTTGCTTTGTCAGTTACAGAGAGAGGATCAGAAATATTTATATGCAGGGAATTCGGAGATGGTGCTTGGAGTTATTCCCTGGGTTGTACGGATAGAACTGTTTAATAATGCTCTTGATAATTGTATCCAATCGTATCTATGCTGTGACACTAAGCAATTTAATATATATGTGTCTATTATTTAATTCTAGAATATGCTTCTCAAGACAAAAACGTCTCGGGATCTAAAATTTTAAAGTTATCAGTAAAATTTTTGTCTCTGAAGCTGGACATAAATGGATGAGTAGAATGATCTTTTTTTTTAACCTTAATATTATGTATATTAAATTGAAATTTTGTGTCTGTGGTTTGTTCAGTAGACATGTTTACATGTCTCATTTTACACAGACAGCAATAAAGAAAAAGGGTTTTCTAAAGAGTAATCTGTATAAGAGTGTTTAAAACTCACCTGTGCTGCCCATTTAGACATGCTCAACAGATTACTCATCTGAGGACATTTTTTCATGGCAAAATACTAGCCCTTTGTCTTCACCAGTTCACTAGTTTACCTCTTATATTAGATGCTCCCTCATTAAACACATGAAGGGTCAGTCAGAAGCATGAGGATTTTCCTCTGGTTCTGTAGAGGGTTAGGCTATCAGCAATTTTTCTTAAATATGATCTGACAGTTTGTGCTGCTTGAAGCACCCGGTTGCTGAGCATGCAAAAATGTTGTTATTTATTCTAAGAATTAGTTTGTGACTGTGAGTGCCAGTAGGTGAAAAATACAGGCCATTCTGCTAAGGAACAGCAGGACAGGTGTCTGTATGGGAAGCATTTCTACTTACCGGTATCAAGAAAATCTCTGCAGCGATCACAGTATATTAGAATCTGTGCCAAATGGCACCTTCAGTGAGAAGCAATATCAAGATGAAACCAAACCTATGAAACTATTAAGACAAACCCCAGGAAACAGATGATTTCAGATTAATATTAAAAGGCTATGATAATCTGTAAATATTTCTGAAAGTCTAACTTAGCCCATTATGTTAAAAATAATTAGAAGTGTAATTTGTGCATAAAATCTTGGTTTCTATTCCATGGGGAAGATGCCTCTATATGTTTTGTTGTTGAAAACCTGCCCAGATTTTCTTATTCTGGAATGAAAAGTTGTGCATCGCCAATGAAAGAAAAACATAAAATGGCTCCCACGGATGTTCCCTCATGGGCAGGTGGTAGAAGTCATTGGGCCAACACTTGCTACTTCTGTATTGTCAGGTTCACCACAGCGCAGCCTTCAGCATCCCAGAGAGGGTTAGGCTGGCTGATGGTCAGAGACCTGGTTCATGACTGGAACCAAATAAATCCAAAGCATCTTTCTAAATGCAGTAGAGTTGACCTCAGTTTTATGTTTCTAAATATTGGTATGTACTTCAAATTCTGTGGTCATCTGGAAGAAAACACTATTTTCATTTTTTTCATTATGTGGGGGAGGGAAGGAAAGCTGACCAAGAACCAAGAATTATATTAAACCTATCTAGAAGCCATGTTTTTTCTATGTGCTACAATGAACTGTGTAATTTCCACTTCTACTGTATTTATTATGATAGCATCTGAGCAGAAGTTAAATTTGCTGATTCAAAGATTAAAAGAATTAAACTGATGCCTTTCTATCTCACTCCATACAACATATTCAAATAAATTTAATAGATGGTAATATTTAGTATCCCAGATTACAATACAGGATATATAAATTGATTTTTGTTTTGTTTTGTTTTTTAAAATTCAAAGTTGCTCAGCTCAAAAAGCATTACTGGATAATTCTTATATAATAACCTGAATATATACTTCTTGGTATTTCTTTTTCCTTCATGCTTTAAAGTATTTAGAAAAAATATTTGTAATTCTGTCATGTATATTTTATTGTGTACTGAATGTAGGTGCAGTATGACTGATGAACAAAAAGTTTGGAAAAAAAACCTGGGAAACCTGGACAAAATCATAAATTATTTAGCCTTAAAAGTTTTTAGATTAAATATAATCCCTCTCAGTGTGTGATTATGCAAAGGAGATGAAAAACAGAAAAAAGAAAATTCTGCTAAATATTCCAATGTGGTTGCTTTTCATTTTGCTAATTACCCCATTTTGCTAATTACCCTTTATTTCTATTATCCCAACCATGTTTAGCTACTGAGAAGACAGGTTGACAGAATATCTTTAAAGCCCTTGTTGACTGATGGAAGATTAAAAATTAAATCAGTAAGATACTGGAATTTTCCATCAGCTGCTTCCTGGGTGCGCATGGATTCAGACTCACAGAAAGCAGGGCTGTTTGTACAAAACACTGTACCGCTAAAGGGTACAGCATTAATCTCCCACCAAACAACGCAGCAGGCAGGAACTGGGTTTGTGTTATTACAGAGTAGGATGAACACACTGGGGATGAAGAGGCATATTGTTTTCATATCTGTTGTGGGTCAGAGTACATGGTTCTTTAATTCTGCAGAATAAATGAGCTCTACACTGTAGAAATGTAGGAAGCTCCTTCAGCTCTGGGGTCTCGTTTCTTAGCCAGATGGAGGAGTCAGGATCAGATGGATCAGATGCCTTAGAACACAAACGCCTGCTTGGATTTCCGTATAAGAGGAGAGGTGTGATGCTGACTGCACAGCTGCTACATCAGTGCCTGTAAAATAACAGTGATGCACTAAAATTGCCATTTACCAGGCATGGAAAACAGCAACATACAAATGAACTGAAATAACTTAATGTCTGGTAAAGTGCCAAAACCTTACAAATCTAAAGAGAGCCCATCTGTCCCAAGCTAGTGCATTTGTTGTAGCTGTGAATGAGGGGCGTCAGCCCTGTGGCTTGGCCACCTATATCAAAAGTAGTTACTTCTATTATTAAAGAGCTTTGGGAGCAACAGTGGAAGTTAAAAACGCTGATGTGCTCAAACTGTAAAAATATGGGACACCCTTTTGCCACTGCCATGAATGGTCCACGATCGGTATTTTTTGTTCTTGTTATCTTTGAAATTTACTTATACTTTATTGATGGAATGTTTTAAATGTGTGAGTTTCTTGACAAAAAAAAGATAAAATGTAATTAAACGAAGGTGAAATCAAAAAGGTGGGTTTTTTTGAGGAAAATACTTCAGATTCCTTAATGCCTTTTTATGCCAGGGTATAGATGTTCACTTTATGTTAAATTGGAGCCTAAATCTGAACTACAATTCACTTCTAATTCAAGGTAAAATGTACTTTATAAGCTGAGTCTTAAAACATTTTGGATGCCTTGGGTTAGAGCAAGTAAACACACTGCTGTTGATTCTCAAATGGAAGAAATGACAAGTTGAAATATTAAAGTGGCTTAGGAAAAAATCTATGCCTTGAAAAAATACCAACTAGAAATAATGAGGCTAGCTACTCTTTTCCTAGGAACCGTGTGATCAAAGGATCCTAAAGTTGGGCTTCAATCTTAGCTGACTCTCTGCCTTCTGCTGGAGAGCTGAAGTTTTCTTTCCTATTTCAATCCAGTCATAAACAGGTTAATTTAAGCCATCATGAGAGCAGATCAGGAGCATTCACTCAGATAATTGTCTTGTTTGCTGCTGACTATTACTTGTTAATGAGTCCTGTGCCTCTTTGCTGCAATTTGAGATCCTCCCCTATTTATGGGCACCACAACAGTGATAGCTGGATAAGTTTTGATGGGTTATAGGGAAGAAAGTACAATCACTCATTGTTACAGTTTACCTTGAATTAAGCACTAGCAACAGGTTGGAATAATAAGAAACAGGCTGCTAGCAAGCAAACCGCTCCGTTGCACCCTGTGCCTGCTGCAGACATTCCCACTGATGTCAATACTGGGGCTGTTGCTGGGATCACATTGCTGTGGGTTGTTTTCTTTCCTGTTTCCTTCACTCAGACCTCTTTGTTATTGTTATAAACGATAACAATTAAAACAATTTTATTTTGGGTTCAATCAATTTAGGTTGAGAAACAATAAGCAAAAACAGCGCTGGGTGCGTGGAGAACTCAATTAGGTCCACCACACACACACCTGAGTCCTAAAAGCAGCGTCTTTTACCCCCGGATCTTGACCAATCTCCTCTCGCCGGATGTCCGTCCCGCTCTTTCCCCATTGGGCCGTTAGGGTACGCCTTCTCCTCCTATTGGCTCTCCTGTGGCGTGCTTTTTCAGATCTCAAGGACTTTGTCCCCTTCGGCAGGCCTTCTCTGGCTGGTTCGCTTTCCTTATCTCCTTCAGTGGGCTTGAACTATCTCATCTGCATCACTCCTGTTTTCCTGCCAGTCACTAGGGCTGGCACCAGACCTGCATTACCTTGCACAGCTGCAGCCCCTTGTCTCCCTTCCCTGCCTCCCGGGCTTTGAGGCTCTGACTTGGAGGCTGCCGTAACAAGATAGTAAGGAACGTCATGTTGAAATCATACCATACAGCAAGGTCACTTCAGCCTCAGATACTTCCTTCTTAATTGCTTCCATCACAGATTTATGCAACACAATGGATCTAGTTTCCATTTCTGCAGGTGTTTGGACATTATATCACTCAACATTTCAGACTAGCTGTCCCACGAAGTTTGTCAAGATCCAGTATGTGACTTCTTTTCCAAAGTGTGATCATAGTTCAAATGCTTACCTGACTCAGGGAAGGGGTGGAAAGAAAGTGATTATTAGCATCAAAGTTGTCCCATTTCTATCGCCGTGTGAAAGGAACACAACTTTCTTCTCCAGGGTTATCTAAACTTTCAGCTGACAAGACAATCAAAACTTCAGTATTTTACTAAATACCAGAAAATAACAGAATAAAACCCGAGACATCTGCAGAAGCAACCATACATTTTATGGGAACTGAAAAAGGAGTATTTTCACAAATGGTAGGTTGCCATTTTTGCATGTTGTATGTTTTGTCTCAGATTTTTATATTTTAAAAAGTAAAAGAAAAAGAACACTTAGTTCTCATTTCTATGTGAAGTAATATGAAACTTTACCCTGGTTTACATAGTATTTGGAGTGATGTATCAAATCCAGGGACCATTGCATTAGATCCCCTAAATCTTTATCAATCGCTTACTGGGGTCTAGAAGGGAAGCGTTTCTTCTGCAATGCAATAACCCATCCCCACTTCTGCAAGGGCAGTTCAAAATGAACCAAAGGTATGTGACTTTTCTGTCGAATGCCTTTAGTGATTTGTGAGAAGTAAGCAGTTGGTTTTATTTTCATTCAGAATTAATTTCAGCCCAGAGACCAAGGAGTGAGCAGTCATAGACAGGAAATTTATTACTAGGTGAGGTCTGACTTGCATCTTCAGAGTAATTCAGAGTGCTTCACTTTCATTTATGATGCTGTACTTGCTCTTTTGGGATCCGAGCTTCTATCACTAGTAATAAGTACTCAATCAGCTTCTTGAAACTGGAGGGTGAAGAAGACAACATAGGGAGGAAGATTCCTTTCTTTCAATTTCAATGTACAGTGGAATAATTCAATCTTGAAATAAATGGACTGTGTTATTCATTAGTGTTCTCAGCCTGAAACTTTTCTTTAGCTATAAATATGTTTTAAAGCTTTAAGAGAAAAATACTCCTGACTTGGAGTAACAATATATTGATGAGAGATTCTATCGTTTTTATATGAAAAGCATTTTTCAAGTGGTTAAGTTACATATATGACATTTTTAGTAAGTTAATTTTCTAACTTCAATTTTGTTATTGACATGAATTTTGTCTACAGTCTTGAAACTGTAAGTGTTAAAATTTGGGCTGAATTTCAGATTAAAAGTACGCGTTAACTGCCACATAATGACACCAGTCTCTTACATGAAGATAGATTTTTAAGAGGGAAAAATGCCCAGAATAAGCATGCTAGAATGAGCAATGGGTAAAACATTCAGTGACAATATTCTGACAAAAACATACAATAGAAAAATATTCATCCAAGTTAAAGATGAGGATAAAGGCATAATGTCTTTCTTTGATGAGTGACCAGGATGGCAGAAATATTTCTTAGTGGATGGCATGGTCTCTGAACAAGAAACATAAACAATCTAGTCTGAAGAAGAAATGATCACATTATACTTCTTTTACATAGCTCACAGAAAAAATGTCTATGCACACGCATTACATAGGATTTAACACTCTGGGGAGAATTACTAGTTGTACAATTTCACTTTTGGTTTTAACTTAAGGAAACCTAGAAGTTAGGAAGTGTTAGCCTGCTGTGTTTTCAGCCCTGAGAAGGTGGTCTTTAGGTCATGACAAACCTGCGCTGGAGTTGGGAATGGAACTTTTCAAGGCTGATAACCTCTCTAACAACTTTGAAAGGAAAATGCAGCTTTATATGCTTCGGTGCTCTAAAGTGATTGTACTCTAAGCTGGCAAAACAATATGCAAATTAACTTAAATCTCATCTGTAAACAAATGGAAACATATCTCATCCAGTCAAAGCTGGAAATTGTTAACAGTTATGTGGAACAAAGTTAATAGTTGCTTAATTCATTCAAGAGAACACCAACAACATTTGAAAGCGAAACTGCTCAAAAACTGAAAGACTTTACAAAACAGTAATGGGGGAAAAAAAAAGCTGCTTTACCAGCTCTTTATAACAATTACAAGAGCTTTCATGGCTACTTGTATTGAGGCAGCATATATTTAATGTTCATTCTTCATCTGAAACATCTTACTATTATCAAAATCTCATTTCTTGCATTGTTTAATACAAGCTCAGTTTTCAAGCCAGAATAGTAAGGGGTAGTTCAAATCCTTTTCTAAGGAATGAGTGTGAAATCCGATTGCTTACTTATAACACACATTATTGATGCATCATAGTTTATGGGAAAAATAACAAATAACCTGCAATAAGAAAATATAGAAGTGCTAGAAATAAGTTACTTATAAAACCTTTTTAAATTTCTTTTCCCCCAGCTTGCCTTTTCTTCATGTCATGGGCATCATGATGGTACAACAGCAGGCTCGTGTTTCCCTGTCAGCCATCACCCCTTACTCCCCTGAGTTGACCAGATATGTGTAGACCATTCAGTTCTAGTACTCTCTGTGGTTAGGTTAGCTGCTTTTGCTCCTCAGTGTTGTGGGTTTGTTGATGAATCTTACACCATATCCTTCCTTAACATATGACATGTAACAGAGTTGAAAAATGGAATTAAAAAAAGGTTACTTAGAAGGTTCAGTTTTGATTATAGTGGCGATTTGAGTTTTTTAAGTTCTACAAGTCTTGAGTGTTTTCCACATGAATACTTATTTATTCACCACATTTTATTCTTCCTTCATGTTTTCATCCACTTTTCTATTTCCTCAGAATTTCCCAAATATCCCTGATCCTTTCGGGTAGCAAATAATTAGAGGAGGAAGGGCCACTTATTTTGATTACATGTATGTTCCCTTTTGGTAAGTTTTCCTTCCTAAAGACAACTGCAGCAAAATGCTAAAAGTTGCAAACCAGAAATCTGAAGTTTCAGACACATTTGATTGTATTTCAATAAGCCTATGTCCCCACAGAGTCATTTTTTGTTGTTGTTTTACCTAATGCAAATGGAAGAGGTAACATTCACTAAGTTTTCTGTTGAAATATTAACAGTCACAAAACTGTAAAGCAGATCTGAACCAGTTGAGCTTGTACTGCAGAATTTAGGCTGATAGTAATTTTCATAGGCCATTTTTTAAAAAAGCTCTTAGCACATGCTAATATGATAATATTATTCTACAGTTAAGCAGTTTGTCTTGGCAATTATACATAGTAGAAAAAAGGCAACAAGTAATGTTAATAATTGCATTATTTTCTTATACAATATACAAAACCTCTTTATAGTAATTTATTAGGTATTATATTTGAGGAAATTAGTCAATATATTTTCTTGGTTTACTTACCTGAAGGACAGAAATAAACAGTTCTACAGGAGACAGATGGCAAAATAATTGCATGCTGAATTTATTAATATTGAATAGAAAGAGCTGCAACATCAACAGTTGGGAAAGCTGCTGTCAGGGCGAGCCTTACCTTTGTTGTAACTCTCACACAGCTTTGAGAATGTATCCCTCAACAGCTGTCTGCTTAAATGGTAGCTGTAGAGTGAATTCTAACTTCTTTGACTTTCTAAAATAGGAGTCAGTGACTATGTGGCTTATTAACATAATTAGCTGTCATAAAGATGCAAGCTTAAAGATGTACTTGCTAATTAGCCATCTGAAATCTGATGTTTCTTCCCCTTCCCTTCCTTCCCCCACTAATCCTTCTAATTTTTTTGTGAGAGAATCATTACTTCTAAAAACCATTGGCTCTGATCTTGCTCATCCTGAAGCATCTGACCTGGAGAATTCAGATAAAATGGACAATTTTGCATCACACAAAAGTTGTTTTTGTGTCTACTGTTCTTTGTGGATTCTGTAGGAGGTGGAAGTTTTCACCTTTTTCAATGGATCTTTTCACAGTGTTAGGAAGACAGGCTGAAATGTCAATAGCAGGTTAGAAGCTATGTTCTTGTGTTCCTTTATCCATTGCAGAAGGCTTTCTCTTGGTCAGGTGAGCATAATATCATCTCTTATCATCTTGTGATAAAATCCATAAGAAATTCACTGATACTGTTACCAGTTTTGCACTGCATAAAGGAAACATACCCAGGTAAGTGCTGAACTCCCAGTGAATCAATAGGAGTCTCATGGGTTTGGTGCCCATGACAATCCTCGCATACCCAAGTGAATCCTAATGACAAAACTACCTTCAGATCTCCAGCTTTTAAGGAATGTTTTTGTGTTTCTGCACAGGGGTGGGGAGAGTTGTCAAAAGTTCTGGATAACCAACCTGATCAGGGATGTTCCTTTATGGTAGAGTGCTTTCATTGCTGCTATCTTTTTCTCTTTCGGTCTTTCCTGCTATTACTTCTAAAACTCATTTACATACTGACATATTTTGCAGTGTAAACTCCCAAACGCTGACATCAAAACTCACATGCATTGTATAACACTTCCTGCAATGAGCTTAACATTGCGGAATTCAAAACAGAGTTTTTGACTGCAATCTGGAGTTCCAGATGTTTGTTTTACCTAGCCCTAGATATAAGAGGAGGAACAAACTGTTACTCAATAGTGTGTATTTTTAAATATCTGCTCCCAGTGAGAGGAAATAGAGCCCAGAAATGGTAAAAGAGGCTTCTACTCAAGCAAAGCATCTCACAAGGACAGTCCCAAACTCCTGCTTAGCAACTATGCAGCTGACAACAGAAAACATGAGATATTCTCTGCTCTGGATAACGTAGAGTCTAATCTAAAGTGCATCTGTTTAGAATTTTTGTTTAAATTAACAGTACCGTTTATTGTAAAAGCGGTAATCACAATCTTTTACATCACAACTTCATGCAGAACTCACCTAGGAGACCGTGGGCCTGGGGTTTGCCCCACTTTTATGGAAGGTTTAGTGCCATCTCCTAGGCAAGTATCCCGGTGGCCTAAAGGCCCAGGTGGCCCTGCTGGCCCCTGCAGCTGGGTAAATGTCACCCGATAGAAGGAAACAGAAAGGAAAGGAGTGGTAGGAAGCTCTCGTTCTTCCACGACTGTTTTCACATTTTACAGTTTAGGATCAAAGAAAAAGATGAAAGTATTCTCTGAATTAGAGCTAGGAGTCCTAAATTTCAAGTAACTGGACTTTAGGTCTGTTTTTTGCTGTCTGTGCTTCTGGTTCTATGAATCTCTCTCCAGCAGAGAGCTGGAGGCCAGCCTTGCCTGCTTTAGCACAGAAGCTGCTGGTTAGGGCTCTTCTACACATCAAGAATTGGGACTCCTTGGAGGTTTTGGCCACTGCACCTGTGTTCTACCCATTAAAGGGTTTGGCAAATTTTCCTGACTGTTCAGACCACAGACATTTTGTTGTGCAGAAAATTACACACCCAGAACATTTTTTATTTGAATAAGGAGCCATGTTGTAAATTAAAGCACCCCAAGACTGGGAGACAAATGTTAAGCAGGGTTTTGTAGATTCATTTTGGGGTTTATCTAAGATAATATTTAAGAGTCTAAATCTTGACTTGAATTTAAATGTTGATGTATGCTGGCATAATGCCAGTACTGCAACAAAAGCATTAAAGTTTGGCATCTGTTTTTCAGTTACCACTACCAAGACTCAAGGGCAAAAAGTTTTATTGAATTTTCTATGTAGTACTTAAAATGAAACTATGAAAGTTGCAGCTGTGAGGGGGCCTTTTAACAGTTAACAGCTTGGAGCTTATGAACAATAAGCAAGCAGCAAGTTGGTGAAAAAAACCCCACAACTGTTCAAGTAGCAGGCAGCTGTGACTGCAGGCTTTTGTAAGAAGGGAAAAATAAACCTGCCTACTGTGTCAGACTAGGCACTGACAGCTGTATTTCTTCCAGCATGAAGCTGAGCAGTATTTTGCAGAGTATGAGTAAGCTGGAAGAGAAACGTGCAAGTATTACAGTCAGCAATAACATTACCTTAAAATTATTTTCTTCTGTGACTAAGGAACAAAAAGTAATGTCAGACTGAATTTACTGCATCTATTTTCATTCCTTAGAGAGAGGAAAAGTCAAACAGAAAGAGCCCCACAAAGTCATATGCAACACAAGCATTTGATAAGCAACTTTGACTTTCTTACCATTTTGCTTTATTGAAATCAGTGCATGGTAATAATTGCCAAACACATTGACAGTTCTCCAAATCTGATGTGTTCTGTGCCTCTATAAAACAAGGCAGAGGTGACTGAATTTATATGTCACCCCAACTCCTTCTCTTCTTGCTACTGTAAATTTTATTTTTACACTTGTTTAGAGGAGAAGTGTTTAACAGGATGTACGATGTAGATTTGAGAAATACATTCATTTTAAAAACAAAACAAAACCAAAGCAAACACTTCAAGCCATAGCATTTATGCCATACAACCTGAACAATTATAATGTGTTCCTTGACTTTATAGTAAGAGATACAGAATGAAGCTTTAACACTAAAAGAAATTATGAACTTTGATGAGGAAGGGCATATTTACGTAACAAAAGTAAAAATGAGATTTGAATGGTAGGTATCATAGTAAATCAAGACATCTCTGCAAGGGAATTAGTAATTACCTGATTATATCCTTGTGGGATTAGTCAAAAGGTCAAAGTGCATAGGAAACAGTATCAACAGGAATAACTATGGCAATTGAATTACATGTGTTTGGGCTAAAAGCAGAGTAAAATTTTACAAAATAGTTTTTGAGGTTAAAAAAATCTGTCAAAAAACCACAGCTGGCAACCCCCTTCCCCAAATTGAAATGGGTTTGCATTTTTGTTGCCATTAGAAAATTTAGTAGTCATTCAGAGCATAGAATAAGAATATGGCAGGTATTCACATTTACAGATACGTTCATGTTCAAAGATGTATAGTAAATGTTCCATGCACTGTATTTCTCAAAAAGCATCAATTGCTGAACTTGCTTATTTTTCTATTTATGCAAGATTGCAGTGTGCATTAGTGAACAAAGCGACCACCACGGCTCATGCCTCCAGATTATTGGAATATCAGTAGAGAAGTGGAGGTTTTAAATTGCTGATACACCTGATGCTTCAAACTAGGAGCTAAGCCTGGAAGAGAGCTGTCTGCTCTACATCACATCTTTTCTCTCTCTGCTCACTACAGGCCAGTTTTCAGTGTGCTGCCTGCTTTGCTTTGCTACTTTTGAAGTAGCTTATGCTTTTAGATCCATTAAGACAACAGCTGGCTCCTAGCTAACTAGCTTATTTGAAACAGTTATTAGCAATAAATGTGTATGAGTACATTTTAATTTTGAGATAATCTCTTCTCAAATTTAGCTGGAAAGTTATTACCTGAATTTGAATTGATAGAACATTGAGTTAGGTAATTTCAAGGGTATAACTGCTCCCAGCCATTTTTAATGGAGTTCTAAAATTGGAAAATCTGATCAGAAGTCTTCTATGGTAAGAATGCAAGGAGATTTGCTTTAAAATCCTATAGTGTTTTTCAAAACAAAGAATAGAATTGTTTTCCATCTATTCTGGGGGTTTTCTTGCAGTTTAGATTTGAGCCATTAACATATGCTCAGAGACAATTCCAAGATTTATTCTATAAACAGGAGAGAAAAGAGTTTACACTAAAGTTAAAAAAAGTGGTGGGTTTTTTAGGATGTTAGAAAAAAATGCAGGAGACACCAAGGGTTGTAGCATTTCCATTTCTCTATTTGTTTACTATTATCCAAGTAAGTAGTTCTGCTTGAGTTCATTTCTCTGAAGTTAATAGGAATCTTTCAATTGCAGTCTTTCAACAGAAATTTTACTGTGCTTTGGGTTAGGCTCTGAGGGCCCTTTTTATAAAAACATTTTGTTACCTAAAGATGTAGAAAAGACACTAATGCAGGTGGTTTTGAAAACCCTAATACTCTGATATACCTTTAAAAATGTGTACGTATTTACTGTATGAAAACTTTATGCCGGCGAAGGTGTTTTGCATTGAGTTGCCATGATTATCGTCTGTGGAGAATAGAAGACAGCAAATCATTTTAACTATGTAGCCCTCCCAAAGAAACATAATTAAAAACGTAATTTGCCCCTTTGCATGAAATGAGTTTTAACATGAATGCTTCAGTAAACAAATCTACCTATGTAATTAAAGGAACACACAAAATCTATTTAAAGCTCACAGAAGGAGAAATATGATATAAGGCCAGCTTACAAACATTTTCATTGCCAATGAGACACAGGTGTACACTATATAAATAAGAAAAAAATATGAGTGTGATGGATGTGATTATTATTAATCTCAAACAACCTTTTTCTTTTTTCCTTCCTGTTCTAATTAGGTAGTTTCCAGCTGTTCAACATTTGCTACTGAGAGGTGCCATTGGAGAATCACATCCCAAACAAAACACATTCTGAATGCAGCATTCTCTTAAAATAGAATTAGAAATGTGGCGGTGGACAGTTAAACTGAGTTAGACAGAAAAATAATCACTACTGTAACAAAAGCTGAAGAGGAAAATGCATTTAAATTTAATAATGTAAAAATAGAATGAAAGCCATATATTCAGTGGGAGGAAAATGTAAGGTCTCTTGCAAAATATAAGTGAGTTTACATGAATAAAAATTACTCATGTATCATTCCATAATGGTAAAAAATGCTACTTCTACCAAACACGGAAGAATCTACATCTTTCTGCAGATTAGCTGTAGTTGAACCTCACATCCCTAAAAATGGCCTGGACTTTTAAAGAAGTTAAATCGGAAAAATGGTAGTGAAGTGCAGCTTTACAAATTTAGGCTTGTAAGGGTCACAGTTTGATGTGATTACACAGACTGTGATGAACAAATGTTGCAACCAAATCTCTAGAGTGGGTCATGAAACCAAAAATCATGGGCAGCTGATGTGGGCTGAATAAATGCACTTACCTACAGAGCCAGAAATTGGTCGCTAGTCTGATTAGTAAATGGAGAAGGTGGTCACAGGTAGTTCTTGACTAGAAGTGTACAATGCGGAGGTTTTCTTCCTCCTCAGGGCTCAGCTGTGGGTTTTTATGTATGTATTTTCTAACAGAATCTTTATTTGCTCTTTCTTTGTTGGTCTGCAAATTCCATGCTATGTCTGAGTCTTACAGTCTGTTTCATTTACAGTGGATACCTGCTGTTTGTTCTCTGTCACCCTGAAAAGTCAGTTTTTCCCTGCTACCCGGCTTGCAATCCTCCAGCAACAGCTAACAGACCCTTACAGGCTGGTGTTTGTGCCCCCAGGGCCTCTGTGATCATCCTGCTTGTACTGGTGGGATCCTCTCTTAAGGTCACCTTTTATTTTCTCCCATGGTCAAGCTGTAATTTCCTGATAATACAACAAGTGTTTTATTAGCAGAAGCTGTTTAGACATACATTCTTGTCCTGGAGTCGTAGTGTAGTTGACTATACAAAGACTAGATGCCGTTAGGAGATACACAGATAGACAATATATAAAGATATTGCTTTCAGAACAACTTGTTATTCATGTCCGTTAGCTATGACAGCAACGTATAAACACATAATCAGTACGTAATCAAAGATGTTTTGCAACACAAATAATGAATTGCTTTTGTTGTTTTGATTGCTTAACAGGTCTAGGAAAAGCATCATATGTGCTAAGCCAATGTATGGCAATTTTATTCAGTTGCCCTTGAACATCTGATTTCCTTTCTGCATTTAAATATATGAAGCAGTCTGAAGTACTTTTTGGTGACTCACAGGGAGGAACACAAATAGGTAACGTTATGAGCTTTTCTGCCACTTTCCAACGACACGTGCTGCCAGCTTGCCCCTGCATGCTGGCACCTGAGACACATGCACGTGGGATGCATAGGCAGGACAGCACAAGCCCCCAGCTCCCTCCTGGAGGGGCTGACTGGGGCTGCACAGGAGTTAACACAGGTGCTGCAGCACTCCCTCATCCTGCTAATTAGTGTTAGAGGCACCTGCTGCTGCTCCTCCCCATCACCTTCACCCAATCAAGAAAACAAGTTTCCTCTCCCAGGGCACAACACCAACTTTTTTTTATCCCTGATGTCTTTCCAAAGGATCAACAAGATTTTAAAAGCATTTTTCCTTGTTTCTAACAGCTGTATGACTTGTGAGTGCAACGCAAGATGTTGCTTGTTTTGTTGAGCACTGGTAAATATATATATAAGGTTACAACTTTAGAAGCTATCTGTCTGTAAGTACTAAAGTTTTATTTGTTAATTAATAAAATGCTTTCAGTGTCTCAGTTATGTATCTCAAGAAGCTAACAAATGTTGAAATAGCTCTGCTTTTTTAAATTAGACACAAGAGGTGTAAAGACAAAGCTTTATTGCTAAGGGGGACATGTAGGGAAAATTGAAGTATACAATCTGAGCATTCAAAAATTGTAAAGCAAAACTTCAAAGTTATTGCTGCTGTTGGAGGAAGTTTTCACAATTCTGGAGTAACTTCTAGCTTTTAAATATTGTTTTCATTGCTGATCATTAAAGATTTTTTTGAGATTTGCTAGTTAAGTTCTTTTTTCATATTAATTGTAGATGAATATGAAAACCATGGGGGTTTTAAGTGCTAGGTGTTAAAACTTTGCCTGCTTCTTGTAGGGTTTTATTCAATAACAAGCTGCCTCTTTATAGACTTGATTTGTCATACAAACTGCAACTGTTAGTTTAGGGCTTTTTTCTTAGGGAATTTTCACTAAAAGTATCATCTGTTGAAATTAATTATAAACCAAAGTTCAGGGGGGAAAAATTGCTAGAGAAGACATAAGAAGACAAAAGAATATTACTTTTATTTTCCCAGGTTTCTGCTATTTACAGTTTGGAGTGGGAAGGGTGGCTGGCCCTGTATCTTGTTACAATTGTTTGGAGAATTATTCAGATGTGAATATTATCCTTTCTGTTATGTGTCTGAAATTCCAAATGTTTATCAGATGCCAGCAAGAAATGGAAACAATTTAGGATAAAGTTTTTGGATATTACTGTGCCTATACTTCATGCATATATGCTCAAATTGGACAGAAGTGAATGTGAGATCCTTCCTTATGGCTGTAGGTTCACGTTCCCTCCGGCTTCAGGTTTTGATGTGGTGTAATGGTGGTAATATTTTTTTCTGTCCTTCCTTGCCTAAACACTCATGCTCATCTCTCCTCTCAGCTTCTCCTATTTCATACTCCCTTAAGAATTAGATTTGCTCATAGCCAAGCTTGGGGATTAAAAAAAACATTGAACAAATGTTAGCTTAAGAAATATTTACATCAGACTGGGTGATCACAGCTATCAAGCTGCTCTAACATCCTGGGGAGTCACATACAATAGTTGTCTTAAACAGCCACCCATTTGATGAGTGTTTTCAAAATCTGACGTTCTTGGCAATAGTATTTTATTTATGCACAGCTTATTCCCTATAATGACAGTTATTTTGGCATTGAAAAAAAGCAGATTGTGGAAAAGCAGTGACAGAAATTCAGAAGTGCTGGCATTTAGAGAAAACCATTACAAGTTATTTGATTTTTGTTTTAATTAATTTTTCATCTAAAGGTGGTCTTTGCAACCATGCACTGTGATTTCTTTCTTTTTTTTTTTTTTGACTGCTTTTGATAACTTCAGTGATAGCAAGAGTAAGGAGCTGGAAACTAAAGCCTCTGGCGATTGAAAGGGTAAACATGATCACTTGTGGTATTTATAAAGTAGAGAATAAAGGATTTAACTCTACTGCTATTGTCAACAGGGGATAGGCTTAAAAGACTCATGCTCATGCCATCCTACTACTCCCTCCAAGGCAAGCAATATCAAATGATACTTTGCAGTGACTCATGTTAATATCTTGTGTAAAACCTGTTGTTTTTATCTAGTTGTATTGAGCTATAAAAGTGTGGCAAAAGTTACAGAAACAGAGTTGTGCATCCCTGCTTGCAGAGACTTGAACACAAATAACACGTTTGTAACTGAGGTGATAAAATACAGCATACTCTGGCGTGTTTTACCAGTGTTTTAGGATAAAATGTTTGGTTTGGAACTTATGCTTCCCACCACTAGCTGGAAGAGAACTTTCAGTGTTGGAGGTGGATAGGTTAGATAAAATATTAATCTGCCCTGTCAAAGATTGAGAAAAACAAACCTTAATTTTATTTCTCTATAATTGCAAATAAAATTTATAATTGTTAACTGGAGATGTCAAACAAAAGAATGAAGGTTACTTGACCCTGCCTCAGTGAAGAGAAAGGATTGGCTTGGATGTGTAAGCCTTAGACAGTTTATAAGACTTGTGAAGATGCTGCTTCTGATGCCAAAATGGCACAGAGTAACTGCCCAGAGACGAATTTTGTCTTTAAGCAGCAAAGGTATTTATTTTGTGCAACGTCGGGGAGCTGGCTGGTTCGCACCGGACAAACTAGCTCCGAAGTTTTCAGTGAAAAGTCAGGTAATTTATACAGTTTTTGTGAGAGGTTACACAACATCTTTACATACATACTCATCTGATTTTGACACCCAATCATTCCATTCACAATAGGTGGGATCTAGGTGGAGTAAACCTTTCAGCTTTCTTTGTTCAACGATTTCCTGACTTGATGGTCTCCTTATCTCCTTCAGGTGCCCACCTTATCTTTTCTAATTATTCAGAGTATATTCCTTTCTCAACACAAACAGAGCATCACCCAGAGTGTTGTACCAAACTCATCCTGACTAATCTTTTTATTTAAAGACCTTGTTCTGCTTCATTCCCCCCTTTTCTTAAGACTTATGAATTCTTTCATCAAGTTTCAAAGACAAAGGGCTTTGGTAGACATGTATCATTGTCCATATTATTTGCATTCTTTTAACTATGGCATTTAGTTTATACTACAGACAGGAGGTCAAGAGGGATAATAGGATCATTCCTCCCAACGTGATTAGTATGGGATGTATTAAAAAGTGGAATACTTGTGTTGTTTTAGGGGAATGTCCTGTGAAGACATCCTACCAATAATGTTCTCCTACTTGTTCTGCATTGGCTAAGATAGATTTTATATTTTCAGAGTCAAGTTTTACGTGCCAAAGCATGCTCTGGGACATTCTGTTTATTTCTTGGACCAGTTTTTCTATGTCGGGGTGTCTGAGCATTGCTTTAAAGAGGCTAATGTTCATTCCTATCTGTAATTTAGGTACATTGTGATACAAGGTATAATCAGCTTCAGTTAACTGTCTAGTATTTACAGAAACAACATAATCAAAGTCACAGCCTACAATTCTAGTAAAATTACATGCACAAAAATTAGTACCATTGGCTTTTTCATGACAATCATCAATAGTAATGTTAACACAAGAAGTTCTAACACATGCAAATCCATTTCCTACGTAAAACACTTGTTATTGGGCTTCGATATGTGGAAACATTTCAAAAGTACACGTACCCTTTTCAATATCTAGGCATAGATCTTCATTCTCTATTACTGCATTTTCACAGATGTATCCCAGTTGTTCTCTGGGGATACATGCCTCAATGCTAATCTATTGCCATTTGCCTTTGGTCTGATCATAACTTGCCCAAACATTATGGTCCGTGGGTCTGACAATGACTTTTTGGTGTCAAAACAGGAAAGACTGTTCTTTTGTTGCACTAATTGTGAGCACATGCACTTTTGTGGGTTGTAGGTGAAGTTTACTAGTTGCCACCAAGCCTGGTGATCTTTAATAGGTGGTTTAGTAGTAGGACTTTCTTCAAGCTTAATGATAAACATTTCAGAAGCACCTCTGTCTTTGCTAGCCCGTAAATACATAATTGAAACTGACTGATCTAACAATAGTTTAAGCTCGCACTGGGTTTTGGTTTTTTTATCCTTTTTAACACTATCACAAGGGAGAAACTGGTCCTTCCTTTTTCTTTTCTTTTCTTTCTTTTTTTTTTTCTTTTGTTTGTTTTACCAAATATTATTGTCTATAACTTCTATATTACTAAATGTAAGTGCCCGGTTCTTTGTAGGTGTTATTATTAGCTTGACTTGTTTTGTCTCTTGTTCTATTATATTAACACCTTTAATGAATTCTGAGTTTTATTCCAGTCTTGTTGTTTTATATGATTTGTTGTTAGATAAAACATGACTGGCTAGACCTGAGTTTGGCTCTAGGACCATTGAAAGCAGTGTGCCAACCCGTGGAAGTGATTCAATAATTTGTGTATCAGACCATGGCCATTCTAAAATGGGAGCTTGAGATGAAGTTATACTTGTCAAAAGTCCAAGAATCAGCATTGGGAAGGCTTGAGGGCAGTTGCTCCTCCTCATTCGGAAGTCCATGGTTTCTCAGGAGTTTTCTTAACTTGGGAGTAGTGAATCCAAGTGGGTTACTCCTTTATCCGTACTGCTGTGAACGTAGTAACACCTGTGTTATACATTCCGAGTAAATTTTTAGTTTTATATGATTTATTTATGGGGTTAATAAAAGGCAAGTAAACAGCGCTGGGTGCGCGGGGAGTCAGGGCTCCCCTAACCTGCGCACCTGTTACATTGGGCGGCTGGTTCTTATGTTCTTAAGCTAATACATATTCATCAGCAGGGTTATTACAATTAGTTTCTGGAATTCGACCCCTTCCATTGGCACATACGTATCAGTTCTCAGTGGTCCCTCTGGGGGTCGTTTGGGCTGAAGGCTTGCAGTCTTCCTCCCAGGCTTTGTCCTCCAGTCCTCCTTCAGTTTCCTTTTCTTCCTTCTTTGGTAATCTCTTGGCTGGATGTCAGAGACTTGTGTAGCATCCCCTGCAATAGTTAACAGTCATTTTGAAACTCCTTTGTTCTCCTGTCCCCTAGATCCAGGTCCCAATGTTTACCTTTTAAACCCTCTATTGACACGGATTGCTGGACCATTGACACAAATTGCTGGACCATTTCTTACACCTGGAAGGGTCTGTCCCACTTTTCTTGCAGAGGGTTTCCTGAAAAATTCTTAACATATACCAAATCACCAGGACTAAATGGATGTAAGTATATAGTCAGGTTGCTTAGGCTGGTGTTCTAATCCTACTGTAGCATTTTTATTTAATTGTTTCCCTACAGTTACAACATAAATCATACACATACTGGCTACCTATTTGATCTAGAGCTTCACTATTTATAACTTGTATCACATAGGGTCTGCCATACAAGATTTCAGATGGGCTCAGCTTCTCTTTTGATCATGGTTTGACCCTCAGTCTGATTAGGGTGATAGGTAAAGCTTGATACCAATATAAATTTGTTTCTTGTCATATTTTGGCAATTTATTGTTTAATAAGATGGTTCATTTTTTCTACTTTCCCACTTGCTTGGGTTCTGTGGGGGGTATGCAGTTGCCAATTAATTTTTAATGCTTTATTTATTGCTTGTACGACTTGTGCACAAAAGTGTGAGCCCCTATCTGAAGAGACTACTGCTGGAACCCCAAATCTCAGTACTATTTCTTATAATAGTACTTTGGTTAATTCATTAGCTTTATTGGTTTGGCAAGGGAGTGCTTCAGGCCACCCTGAAAAGGCATCCATCATTGACCAGCAGGTATTGAAACCCCCCTTTTCTTGGGAGTTTGAGAAAGTAGTTTGTCACTGTTGCCCTGGACAATTTCCTTTTCCCGTTGTCCCAGTTTGATTCATGTTCTCCCTACAATTTTGTCAGTCTAAATATTTATTCTATGAGTCAGTGACCCAACGGGTCTTATTATGTTCTTCCTTCCTGGATGACCCTTTTATAACAGAGGGTGCCATTCCTGACGTCAAGGTCTGGCATGGCACGTGTTCCCACCGCTCAGCACCTACTGGCTTGCAGCCAACAGCGGAGCTCAAGATTCTTGGTGGCAAACACAGAGGCCAATCCAGTCTTGCCCTCAACTACGGTAGGAGGCACTTGACCAACCTTATTCCCTGTACTTTGTTGTCAATGCAGTTTCATTTGCGCATCCCATAACAAGTCACTGCCATGGCAAAGCACACAGATTTACATTAGTAGAACTACTATAGAGTGTACTTTATTTCAGTTTTTATGCCAATATCCCCCACAGCCCTGCTGACCAAGGGATATTGTTTTATCCGAACTAGGCAGGCCCCCCGCTTAGCGTTTTTACTGTAAGAGGCCATGCATTTTTCGCCTTACCTGGAATTTATTCCCAGATATACCTGGTTAAAGATTTCTTTTACTTCTGGAGGTCCTCTTTTCCACTTTTCTGTTGAATTAAAGATAAGCTAAAGATTTCAATTACTTTATAATGTTTTAACTTTTAGTTCCATTTCTCCTTTTTTAAACGTCTAGATGTTCTAATAAATCTCATCCCAACAAAGATATTGGCGAATTTGGCATTCCTATTTGTTTTCTTAATTTGTACTTTAAAGGTTTCCGGATGTGTTTTCCTGGTGGCAAGCAGCTCCCACAACTGTAACAAACTCTTTTCATTGGAGTTTAACACCAAATAAGTTGGGTTTGTATCCACTAAAAATTCTGCCTCATTTTTCTCTAGTCCCTAGTTCAGCAGAACCATTTGACGGTTCTTCGGTTTAGGGCAATCTCGCTTCCAGTGCCCACTGATCCGATCCCACAGGAGATGGATTCACTCTCTCACTTCTCCCTGACATTCCTTCTCTGCCAGTTTAGCACAACCCAGCTCTTCTCTATCAACATTCCCTGTTCCTTCTATCAACTGTTCTACATCACGATTATAATCAACTCAAACCTTTATCTAGCCCTATTAGATCATCCCGATAGTCTTTCACAACCAAGTTCCAAGCATCTAAATGTCTCCATCAAAGATTCACCATTATTCTCGCCGGCCCCCCGCCCCCACTGCCTGCCCTAAAGGGGCCGTTAGCGGTCCTGTTGTGCAAATGCTGCAGCAATTGGGGTGACATTGTCAGGTCCTTCTGCTCAATTGTCAGCAACAGCAACCCCCTCCTCCCCACCGACAGAAGGATCGGGGCAGGAGATGCTCTTCCTGCTCTGCAGGTTATAAGTGCCTGCCCCTGCAACAGCACTTCTGCTTTAACTCTTTCTTATCCTGAATGCAAATCTGTTCCTTGTAGCTTTGGTCTGTCCTTACGTACCCTGTTTGCAGGCAGTCAGCAAACAGCCCACCGTGCCTCGGCGTGGGAGCGGTGGGTACCGACACTGGTGACTTCGCTCAGCACGAGCTATGTGTTTCAGTAAAGCATGGAATGTAAAATACCAGTTGTGTCTTATGGAAATGGGAGCACTTCTGAATTGTTCTGTTTTGTTTCTCAACGATACTGACACACTTGGGTATTTTGGTTTATTTAAACATTTGGACTTCACCTTTGGGCCGAGAAAGGGAAGGTATGGTCACTCACCATCTCAGCAGGTGGCCATCACCCAATTATGTGGGGGGGAAACATGAGCAAGGTCCCCTCCTCCTCCTGTAGCTTTCCTTGTCATTTTGTCCATGCTAACAATTTTGTCATACTAATAGGATTAGTACTTGTTTCTGTGTTAGGCCTATTCTAACTACTATTATGTTTTTCTGACTACTTCCATTACCTTTAGGAAGTCAGTCACTGTATCCAATAGAAATTTTTTTGAAAGATGAAGTATATTCACTGTTCTTACTTTGCACAGTTTATTTGTAATGATGAAGGCCAAGAGCTTGTATCTTTCCTATCCTATCCATAACTATGTTTGTGTCTTTTTTTTTTAATCAGTTACGGGATAATTCAATTTTCTATTATTAATTATCCTCCCTTTTAATGTTTCTTTCTAGTTCATCTGCCTCCTGCTGTTAGTATCTTTATACATACTGTATTTTTTCCATGTCCTTTTCTTGAAAATACTCTTACGGTTCCACATCTGACAGTTCCACAGTTTCCCGTCAAAATGTGTAAAAATTGTTCATTATGATGCTTTCGTGAATGTTTTTTAAAGATTTTTTTTTTTTTTTAAGACCTGGGAACACACTGAGGTGGGCTTTTTTCTTATACACCTGAAGATATATCATCCTTTAAGAAATTTCTATGAAGTCTTATGAACTTTTATTCATTAACTTGAAAGAACAAGTTAATTAGTGTAATGATATGATAAATGTTTTTGAACTTTTCTGCAGAATTCCTGGCAGTTTCATTAAATATGAATAATTTAGTCATCTTTTTTAATTAAAAAACTTTCATATACTGTTCATGAGCAGGTTAGTTTTAACCCTAATATGTAACTCTAATTAAAACAAAATACTCTAAGATCTATTGCAATAAAGTGGGCATATATATATGTATATAAATATATAAAATACGGACTCCTTCAGTTTAATCGTTAAAATACCATAGTGTCTTAAGACTCACAGGAACAAGCTGATGTGTTATCTGTTAAATAAAGCCTCTCATTCCTTATTGTGAATATCTTTCACAAACATCTTAAAATTACTTTTTTTCTCAGTATTTTTTTGTGATCAACACCTTTTTTCATTTTTTATCAAGCAGTCGAATCTATTAAAGAATTTCTGTCACACTGTATAATTTTTACAGCATTCTTTTAAGGAGATACATACATGTTGTATGTATTTTCTTTATTTAAGGCACCATACTTGTCTCTGCTAGCACCTAACTTAAGCTACCTGTATCCTGAAGACTAAAATGGGCTGATTACTGCATGTTCTAATTACATGAACATTTTAAGAGGCAATTATTTTTGGTAACCCAATTTAGGTAAAGGAAGAAGCAGCTGTCATATTTCTAGCTGTGTACTAATTTTTCTAAAGGAGGGTTTGAATTTAAAGTTGCTTCCGCAAGGTTCTTCAATAGCCAAGCTGCCTTATTTATTTATAATTTTTACAAGGGCATGTAAGTGACAGGAATTGAACTGTGTATTTCTATACCTTTTACTTCTAACGGTGTAGTTGAGGTGAGTGGCTGAGAATTCCAGTGCCAGAACTTTAAAATAGATTCATTAGGAGAATACATTTCTGAACTGAGTATAAAATGTTGCCCTCTTCATGCTGTCCCATTTATTGGATACTGGCTACTGGGTAATGACACGTATTTGTTTGTGTTTTGTGTCTTAGCTAGTAGCTTTCATTCCAGATGAAAACTTCTTTATAAACCCAAAGCAACAAAACAATATTTTCAAATGCTTGCATGTTTTTTGTATTCCGTGTTTTACTATTTTACACTTTCTTTTTTTTTTTTTTTTTCTCCTATCCTCCAAAAAAAAGTTTGTGTGTGTGTGTTCAGTAGAACACTAAAAACCGGCACCCTGTGCTTTACAAAGACTGCTGGTGTAGTTTGGCTGGGTAATAATGAAGTGAAAAGTAAGGATCTACATTTAATTTTTTTGCCTCTGTGCACATCACGCTATTTCAAATGTCTGAGTCCTGGGCTGATTTGCTGAGTAGGTTACTGAATCACCCTTCAGTCATATTCTCATTTTTCCCATGGTGTGTTGCAGCCAAAATTGTGGAATAACCTCACACACTGAGGTCTGCTTGACTCTGTCAGCCTAACAGTCTATGAAATTTTAGTCATTGATACGAGCGCAGTGAATATACTGACCTACAATGTTCAGAGAACTAGCTGTATATGTAATCTTACGAGAATTTCAGTCAGTGATTTACGTTTTCATTTTTAAGGCTTTTTTTTTTAGCTATATTTTTTTCCTGATTTATATACCTTTTTATTTTCTTTTTCTTTTTTTTTTTTCTGTCACTTCATGGTTTTTTGGAGCTCTGGAAAATTCCAAAACTGCAAAAAGAGATGTAGCCATGTATAGTCTGAATAAATCATTGAAATGTTTAGTGAAATAAAATTTAAAGATCTGGCAAATAGTATTTTATTTATCCACTTGCTATGCAAAACAGTGTTCATGTGCTCATTTTTAAGAGAGATGAGAAAGAATGTGATATTTCAATTCCAGGTTTTCCTCAGTCTAAGGATTACCATTATTAACTTGGCAATAAAAATCTTCATTTAAAGACACGTGCTTAGTCACTGCAGTGTCTGGAAGTAAATCCAGACCTGTGTGGTTTTACTTACAAGGGCATGAAAACTTTTTCCTGTGTTCTGTTTGCTCCTGGACTCTTGGCTACTCTCTAACACCACTATGGCGCTGAGTGACATTTCAAGGCCCCAAGCAGCATCTGGGGTCATGCTGCTGGTGGGGGTGTGTTCCTTTTCCCATGAACAGGACTTTAACATCTGCTTGCAAAGTGGGGGTGGGGGTGGTGGTTTACTTCAAAGCATTACAGTAATAACTGCAGTGACAGTATGCAATAAAAGTGTAAAGTTTCACTTTTATGAAACGCTAGTTCTGGATAACTTCTTCAGAGGTCGGGATGTCACAGAGAAATGGCATTGCAGAGAAGTACCAATATTTAAACTAGCACTGTTACTAGTTCAGAAAAAAAACTTCTCAACATTTTGATAATTCATTCTACTGAAACCTGCTAAATATATGGGTAAAAATAAAAGGAATATAGTTAGTAAGGATAAAAAATACATTTAAGAAGTCCTGGTATGTGATCATGAAACTGTAAGGAGCAGACCAACTCCTTAGATTTTCCTCTCTTTTGCTCCATGTTGGGTTTGAACCTCTGCCGAAACCTCTAAGCAGCATAATCATACTTATTACCACATTTAATCACCTTTCACTCCCCTCTTTTTAGTTTGAAAATGTATTTGAATTTTTTTAAGTAGTGCTGGCAAGGCCAAGGAACTGGAGAGAAGAAAGTACGTACTGAATACAAAAAGTTATCTAGAAATTCAAATAAAAATTCTGAGAAGAGGGGGACCACCAACCCTTCTGCTTCTACCAAAATCTATATTTGACTAATGCAGGTGCTATATGTTAACTATTTATACTCACAATGTACTGCATAGTTGGATTTATTAAATGTTCTTCATATTTATTATTGCGATCTCTTTACTGTCTGAGGTACAGAGGCCTGATCAGGTTTCTGTATTCCTTTCAGTGTATGTGCTCCCTTGGTGCCCTTTCCATTCCTCCTTCTCCTTCTGCTCTTTCAAACAAAATGAAATTACTAAGAGATGGATATCAATGGGGTTACTCAGCTTCAGGAACAATATCTTAACCACAGGCTGGCAAAATAACAATGAAAAAAAATGTTAATCTTCTTACGAGGTGCATATCTCTTGCTAAGAAAAAGAAAACAACTCTAGCATGATACATTTTCTATTCAATTGATAACCTTTTGTGCCTGTCAGGACATTCACAGTATATTGTTACACCTACCTGATAAAGGAACTGTTGACTGTGTTTGAAGGTCTGAGTGTGTATGATAAGTGTTACCAGGACAAGAGGCTCATACGCAAGAAGCTATAAGGCTGTAATTGCAAAATTGCTGTATAGTAGTTCTAGGGTTTTTTGTTGTTGTTTGTTTTTTTTATTATTCCATGTTCATCTCTGAGTTATTAGGAAGTTAATCAAGTCAATGCACAGGCATTGTTTTGCATTAAAGAGCTGGCACGTCTCTGCAGGAAGCCTGATCCTGATCCTGTGGGTTCCCAAGCAAGGGGGGAGGCTGGTGGTGAGGTGGGTAGTGGAGCAGGTGTGCCTGGGAGCGCTGCATCAGCCTAGAGCATCTAGCACACTGGTACGTGCACGGAGGTGCACCCCTTTCAAGGCAGCACTGGGTAAACCCCATTTCCAGAAGTAGCGATTGCCCCATGGGCACGGGAGCAAAGGAGGATTTTGGATGCAGGCATCAGCTACAGTTATATGTATTTGTTTCCCGAGTACCATGAGCTAGCTGTCTCGTTGGTGGTGATAATCAGTAATGTCTACTAAAAACATCTTGTATAGTGTCTTATGTTTGAGGTCTTTGAAATTTTGCTAAGAACATACTAAGCTAAGTAGATAGGAGGAACTTTTCTTGTTTGTTTCTAGCAGAAATTGAATCAGTCCTTTAGTTTTTGTATTTGGTGGGGGATTTTCCAATCCATATATATGTGGAACACAACAAATAACGTTATTGGGCAGGCAGTGGGAACAAAATTGATTTCTGTTGTTTGGTAAGTTTGAAAAGATTGAATTGTGTGTTTTAGTACAGTTATAAACTTGTTGGCTTTTTATTTCTCTTGGAAGGGCTCAGATAAAATTATTCATTATTCAAATAAGACCTTTTCTTAAGTATTGCTATTTCTGAACTTAAATATAGAAAAATCTGAGAATAATTTTGCAGTCCTGATTATACATTATTACTGGAAGCATTAAATATTGACATGAAGACACTGGAGTGCATACATTTGCACATTGCTCTCTGATAATTCAAAAGAATGTATGGCTATTTGACATTCACACCTAACACTGGTTTTCAGAGGCCTGTGATTAATATACCTGCCTCTAATTTCACTCTTAAATATGCTGTATATCCCCCCGGGTTTTTTACTTTGGGCACTGCTCAAGATTACAGTCAGAAAGAGTTCTGAATTCTACTTCAAGCTTTGGAGAGTGCAGTTGAATGAATCGTGTGATGTGATATGAGCTTTCCTACAGCAATGGATATTTTAATAATTTCACCAGTTTCAATGCAACTACATCAGTTGGGAGAAACTAGGTGATCAAAGGTTATAGACCTGTGTTTCTGGTCATCTGTCAGTTTCATTTTCACTTTTCAGTCTTTTAATAAAGTAAACTTTGACCAGATATAAGGAAAATGAATAATGAAAATATATATCTGATTGGTTAGTTCATTGATGTTAGGTTGTTAACACTGCATTTCAGCAAACAGAGGAAAATGAACTACTGAGTTAAGGAGTATGCAAAGTAGCTTTCAAAAGAGACAGATAAAATTTGATGGTTTATTCTGGTGTCTGTAATTTATTATTAGGTATATGTTTTCAAAATGTTGGTACAAACTGGATATTTACAGTGTGAAAACGGTTTATGCTTCTAGACAGAATAATCAGACTATCAGTAAAGTGAGCCACAGGACACAATCATTACAAATAGAGACTTTATTTGGATGTTTGTGATAAGGCGGCAGCTGAATGATACACAGGAGATTGCAATTTCAACAGCAATTTAAAGGTAAAAAGTTCTTCCTTTCACAAAAAAATGTTGATGTGGTTTTGCTGAAAAACATTCCATTTTATTTACTGAATGATTACAGAATTTGCTTCTAATTTACAATGAGAATGCCCAGACTGAAATGTAAATTGTTGTCAAGGGTAATTCAAAAGATACTTGAGCATTTTGAATAGTATTCCATTTTATTTTAGGAATGTTATGTTCTTTTTGCAAGTGAGTCACACTTCTCTGCCTATCATAAAATAATTCTTCCTGTAGAAGAGAGCATCATGAAGACTTTGATATCTTTTGGTACCTTAACAGATATTAAGACAATGACAGAATTACCTATGTAGTACAAAAGTAACAAGAATTTGTCTTTCTTCTTTTCATATATTTTTTTTTCCCATGACTTCTGAGAGAATGCAGTGGTGCTGACACTCAGCAAAGTTCAGTTCTTGCAGTGACAAGGCAATGACTGGGTGATTTTTAATTATACTTAAAAAGGAAGTATTAAGCAGCTAACACTGAAGGAGGAAGAGCAATGGGAGTACAGAGGAAAGGGAGGGAATGCTGTCACTGTCTAACCTAAAATTATAATCTTGGCAGCTAAGAAAGAAAAGGTATCCAAGATTGAAGTAGTGCCCACTTAAGAAATTCAAATACTGCTGACTTTAAGAAGTATTTCATGGAGCCTGGTATTTATTTGACATAAAACATTCAGTTATAATCTCAGCAATAACAACAAAAGGTTTGTTGAGGTTTCATTGCAGAAAGCCTGCCTTGAGAAGGATTTTCTTGAGCTGCCATTTCATGGAACTTGTGTAAAAATTCTGCTTAGATGAAGTGTTATAAGTAGTAGTAGAATAAAGTCTTTGAGGAACAGTTTTCTAACAAGGTCTAATGTAAATACCCTGTAAATTATGGGCTAATGTAGATATCTTTTTACACAGTTGGACTGATGCTTAACTTTTGGTTACTTTCAGGTACAAAGCAAACTTTTTAGCGTTAAGCAGAGGTTGGTTACTTCAAGAGAGCTTGTGGAATCTCCACCCCTGGAGATACTGGGGGAAAAAACCCAAAAGGCACACCAGTGTACAAAATAAGATCTACCTAGCAGAGGTTGGCATGGGAAACAAAGATCTCTAACGAGCAATGGCTGCACATCTAAGATGACAGTGCTTTATGTGGTTTATGAGATTGATGTTATAGGCTATTTTTAGATGATATTGTGTTGTTGGTTGCAAATTCTGACTTTTTTGTCATGCTGTTGCATCTAGCCCCCTCCTCTTGGATGCTGCCTAGCTTGCAGGGGTCTCTCAGGTCCTTGTAATCTTTTCAGGGGGTCCCTGGGCCACATTCCATGATGATTGCCATCCCCAGGAGTAGTGATGATTGCCATCCCCAGGAGTAGTGATGATTGCCATCCCCAGGAGTAGTGATGGTTGCCATCCCCAGGAGTAGTCATCTTGTCCTTATCTAGCACCTTGGGAGCAGTTGGGGAAAAGAGAGGGGAGCTATAATTTTGCTCAGTATTTCACAGCTGTAGCCTTCAGAATTTTTGTTTATAAATACAGAGGTCTCAAAATCTTTGGCTATTAATAGTAGAGTAGTCCATCCATTCAGGGGAAGTATATGAGGTCTGAACATGTGTGGCATTTTCTCCAGTAAGCCCCACTTTAGTAAAGCAGACTAATCTGTGTTCCTTCATTTCCATCATCTATAGTAGTCTAAAATTCTTAGTATTATACAACTTGGGTTTTGTTATTTTTTTTCTGAGATGTTTCTATTGCTCTTTTTGAATAATAAAACCCTTAGTTGACACACTTTCTTTGGAGAGAAAGAAAGCAAAAGTAAGACAAAACAGTTCTTCAGCTATGCAGGAATACCCGTGTCTTATTTATTTAAATTTTTCAACTGAGCCTTGTAATTACCTTAGATCAAGCATTTGAATGAGTGTGTGTCTTGCTTGGTGGGGCAAATGTGTCACCTTTAATATTTTGAAGTTGAAAGAGCTGATAAATAAAGCCGAATGCTGCATGTATGCAATTACAAGGGTGTGGGAGTTTGTAGTGATCTCTGAGTGCTATGTGAAACTGTCTATTAATATTTCATAAACTATTTTCATGGTGTAGTTTTAAATAAAATTGAGGATGTATTTCAGCTTAATATCGTTCTCAGTGAATGCTGCAGGAGTTGGATTAGGATGTGTAGAAAAACTATTCATAAGCAATTAAGAAAGCTTTATTTAAATACCCATTTTTTCATAAAATAATTGTCAGTATAAACTAAATATATACTGTAATTTACTGGAGGCTGGTTGCTTTGGTTTGGGTTTTTTTTGGGGGGATGTGTGTAGTGTGCGTGTGTGTTTTTTCCCCAAAAGAAAATGTCAATAATGATAATTTGGCCTGGCACTGGCAAATATCACTATCAATATTATAGTATAAAAGTGCCATTAAGCATTCAAATGTGCACTAAGCCACACAATAAAAAGTGCTTGCTATATTTTACCAGTAGATACCTTGATTTTAACACTAAATATTTCTTGTCGACTTCTAGTCACAGTTAATGTGATCACATTCAAAACATATTAGGACTAAGAGAAATTACTTTTCTTGAAATTATTATTATTTTTGTACCTAGGGTAATATTTGGTTTGCAGCTATCTGATTTGACTGTATGCGGTTTTGTGTGCTGAAGCCTCTTGGGTCCACTCTGTGTATCAGGTCCATTAATATTCCATACAGAACAATTTATCATCTTGGAAATGGTCTGCACAGAGCTGTAGCTAGACTCCTCCTGCCGTTTGATTTATTTGCTTCTCTGTGGTGGCATCCTAGTGTACGCTCAGCCCAGGTATTAGCAGCTTTCAGTGTACCTGTAAAATCACTACTGAGGCTGGCTGAACATGTCTAGCTTGAGTAACAGAAGCTTCTACTGCCTGAAACTGCTTCTGTCTGAGCTCCTGCTAGTGCCTTTACTGAATGCTTGTGGCTAGGAGCCTGGCACCTGCCAGGTTAGATACGCACCTGAGCCTTTTTGAACCCTGCGGGATGGAAGCGTTGTTTTAAACGAGAGCGCATCAATTTCTTTGCTGTATTTGAACTTTAACACATCACATATTGTACAGGAATAGGCTCATGTTTCTGTATATTAAATGAAATATACAGGTGCCATTCTTTACATGCATAGTGCAAACTTTGGCAAATACTGCTCAAGCAGTCACTGAGCTTCAGAATTTTGTAACTAACAGTATGAAAGTCACCATCTTGATTTGACATTGTAAGAAGCATGCATTATCTGTATTAGTTTCTTAGTATCTTCATATATTTTGTACAGAAACAGTAATAACACAAATACAGTATTTTTAGAGTAAAGACTTGCAAGATGTCAAGTTTGAGTTTAGCAAAAAAAATCTAATAAAAATCCCACAAATTTTCTAATCTCAGAATCTCTGCTGTGCAGTTACACATTGTACCTGCTGTGGCCAGAATCTCCCCAAATGCCTCTACTTCCTTCCCAGTCACACATGCATAGAATTACACAATTAGTGTTTACAAATGAATTGGCAGTCTTCTGGCTTTTTAGAAAAGTTCTATATGGGGACACCTAAACTCTCCTGTTGAGCTCAATGCATTTTTTTCCCATCCTCTGGTGATGCTGTAAAAGTCTCCCAGATACGTGTGGCATGATAGATACTGGGAATTTGTTTCACAGAAAGCATACATTTCTGCATATTGAAGACAAAATGAAATCTTCCAAAACAAGCTCTCAGTATGGATAAGTTGCACTGTCAGATTTTACACACAAAATCTGTAGTACTCCTATCGGATGTATATACATTTCATTCTGTGCTAATTAGCATGTAGCCAAATTCTGGTACGAAGGAATTTACTGGAGTGAGAGGAGTTCAGCTGAGGTTTTTGCGATGGGCAGCTGATCAAGACTCTTTGTGCAGTGTAGATTACTTTATGAAAATGCCATGTGTAGAATCAGTAAAACATCAAATACAATATTCAAAGCCAATCAGAAAAAAAGTCTGTTTCTTGTGTGCATATTGTACAAAGAGAACGTCTTTCTAGGTGTTCTGTGTGTTTTCTTTGTTTAGTGAACAACCTCATGAGGTACTCATCAAATGTTCTCTGAGGGAGGGCAAAAGTATTTGGTGGTTTTGATTCAAAGATCACTTTAGCCATAGAGTATATTTCTGTGTTCAGACAATTTTTATGGGTGTAGGTGGCTGTAAATTTATGTCTGATTCCCAGGACAAGTAATAATCTTGTTTCTTCATGAGTTTGCATGAAAGAAGGAAAAGAAAAAAAGTTTATTTTTCTTATCATAAAGTTGTCTGCTCGAGTATTGTGAAACAAAAGAAAAACAATGAAAACTGGGTAGGAGGTGGCAATGTTCATCTAGAATGGAAGTGCTAAAATATGCAGGTTTTTTTATTTACTTAAGTAGAATAGAAAGACTGCTTACTGATTCCCATATTTTCATTAATATCTAGATTCATATTTAATAGTAATTAAACAGTGTCCTGGGCATAATTCAATTGTTGTCCGTGATCTCATTATTGTCATGATACTTGACAAACCTAAAGCAAATATTATGCTCAATATCTTGTTACAGGCAAAACAGAAACACAACTTTTAAGGAAAGACAGAATTTATTCTCTTAATTGAAATCTTAACAGAGATTATTACAGAGAAAAACAATAATAAAAAGAATACTAGTACAGTAAGAACTATAATAGAGTTACGTAATAATAGTACATTGATAATAGTACAGTTAAATGCACACCTCCTAGTAGCTCTTAATCTTTTACTGCTTCGAGAAATAGTGAGGGGGGGGAAGGGAGGGAAATATGGCAAGTTGTCAGCATCCTTTCACCTGAAGAAGTCTGATCATGATGTATTCTTCCTTGCCCTAGAACATGCAAAACTTAAGTCATTTTTTGTGGACATCTAGGACATCTAGATGTTTGCTAGGACATCTTCACACCTTATTGTTTCTTCACTGTTATGTAAAATACACCACAGAGCACGTTTGCACATGTTAGATACTTGTTTCTTTGTTCTGTTACCCCCAAACTTGGTTTTGTTCAGAGTTGGATTATTGTTTCCTCAGCTGGCCATTAGTGAGCAGTTTGCAAACCCAGGGGTTTCCACCACCAGACCGTGCCCCACGCCCCGTGTACTCCTCTGTGCTGCATCCAGTACTGCTGCTTCTAGCGGCCTCTGCTATCATGCCAGGTCTCTATTCCTCTACACTGTGTTATTCTACTAAAGCCATAAATATCCTACTCTACACTGAATAGCTACTTGCTGCTACCATATACATAAAAACTGTGTGTAGCATACAAAGATAAGTACGTATCTTGGCTTAACCCATATATATATTTAAGCAAGTTAAGAATACCCATCTGGTTGGTAACAAATTCCTGTTATAGATAAACCAAGTGAAAAGAAAGCTCAAGGCAGGTCAAGACAAGCTCAAAACAAGCAACCCTGATAAGCCTTAGTCCTGAGGCCTTGCAAGCTCAATAGAAAGCCTGTGACTTACTACTAGTGATGGCAATGCTATATTTATGGGACCACAGGGCTACACATGTAGTTTGCTGTTCATTTGCTTCTGAAGGGACAAATCTGAACGGTGCTGCTACTAGGAAACGTATATTTTGATCTGGTATTTACATCTCATTTTAATTGCATGAAGAACACATTATTTGTAGTCAATGCAAATATTGACACTAACTGAAATGTGCAAGTTCCTAATCAGAATAAATTATAAGACTTCCAGACAGTTATGTCAAGAAGGTCTTGTTTATTGGAAAAAAAAATAAAATTCTTTCACATCATTTTGCTGTTGGCATGCATAGCAGCGGTAGCTAATGTTTGGGAGAAATAACTGTTGGCTATACTTCAATATTTACAGCATACTTTATGAATTTTAAACAATATTTCCTTCTTTGTTTTTTTCATAAACCCAAAACAAAAAAGTTGATTGACAGCATTTAAATTCAAAACCTGTAGCTTGTCAAAAACTCTAGTATGAAGAGGTAACATTACACCGAGGATCCAGCATATTGGTTTTTATACCTTTACCACATTTTGGTTTCTAAATCTCTGTAAAATTAGCCCACAGACCTATTTTCATTTTGTGCTCTTATTTGGAGTTTATCGATAAGATTGTTCTACGCTATTTCAGTAATACCCTTAACAATAAGCTATAAATTGTTACTATGTTTGTGATGTGATCTTTAACTATAATCAGAAAGGTATAAGTCTAAAGTATGTATATTACAGTTTCCATAAAGTCATGCAGCCATTTCTTCCAGTTTAAACAAGCTGTGGAAATACGCACCATTTTTTAGAATCATGAAGGAATTCTGGAAGGCTGCCTTGTCCAGCCTCCTGCTCAAAGTTAGATCAGATGGCTGAGGCCCTTGTCCAGCCAAGTTCTGAAATCCCCAAAGATGGGAGTCTCCAAACCTTCTGGACAATGTGTTCCAATTTAACAGCTCTCTCTGTGAGGAAGTTTTCTTGCAAGTAGTTGAGCTTCCCCTGCTGCAATTTCTGCTTGTTGCCTCTCCTTTCACTGAGCACTTCTGGAAGAGACCAGGTCTACCTTCTCTCCAGAGTCCTGTTAGGTAGGTAAAGGCAGGAGTTAGATGTCCCCTTAACTTCTGATCTCAGACTCAACTCTCAGCTTCTCTTCGTGGAGGTCTGGCAGGTATGGCAGTGGTGAGTAGTTCCCAGCCTGTTCCTTTTGACAGGACCTGCTTGAATCCAGTCCATCTGGTTATTAAATGTTACTATTCTGATGCTGCTTTTCAATGGCAGACATAGATAAAGTAAAAAGAAAGAAAAGGGGAATACTTATCTTGCTTTCACTTGGTTATAGAATGCAGTTCAGCATTGCAAAATTTCTTTTTCATGTGGCCTAAAATGTGGGACTTTCTCCTTCCTATGTAGCATGACATGATGCTTCTTGTACCAGTGTTTTCCAGCACAAATCTTATTTTTTTTATATAATAATAAATAATAAGTGTATTAATTTAATGTTTTCATTCCATTAAAAAAAGGTTGTATTAATGATATTTCATTGTTTTCAGAGAAATGTTACAAGGTCCTTAATAGTATATCTTGCCTGGTTTTATTGAATTGACCTAAAAATTGGCACAGAACAAAGAAATGGGAACACAGGAATAAAAGAAGCCAATTCCTTCATAGACTAGTGAAGGATATTTAATTATCCTTTTCATAGGGTGCCTAAATAATGTTTTAAAGTAGGTGGGGGTGGGAGACCTTCTCAGCCTAAATATACCTTCAGGGCTAGGTTACTCCTGGGGGTTGTTGGATTGAGGTTTTCTTTGGCCTGAATTTGTAATCAGGGGTATACCGTTCTTGTTTATGCCATTATTACCTTACCTTTTACATGGGAAGAGGATTTTGTTTGCTTGGCTTTCCACCTGAAGTTTTTTTTATAAATAGGAGTTATTTTCCCCTGTTGGTCTGTTTTGGCTAAAGTAAACAAGCCAAGATCCCCTCCTGTAACTCTGTGGCCTGTCTATTCCCCAACCTAGGACTCGTTTATTTGCTTCAATTGTAGTCTAAATTTCTCTTCCTTGAAAACAAGTGATTGTGCAGTCTTCATGTGAGACTGTGTGCTGCTCCCTGGGGTTTTGTGTGTAGAACTAGACTTATGTCTACACAGGAACTGTAGTTTCCCTTTTTTTTATTCCAGGAACTTAGGGTACAAGACTATCATGTGCCAGTACTTTCTTCAGGCCTTTGTCTTTCCTGTATTTATGTTTATTTTTCATATACATAACTCCCCAAATTCACTTCTTCCTACAAAATGTCCTAGAGAAGTTGTTGCCTGCAATTTTTTTAACGCGAAAACATTTATTTTTCTACTTGTTTTTAATCTTCTTCTAGTATTGGTCTCAAGGCTGGCCCTGAGACAGCCAGACCGTTAAAGCAAAGCTCTGCAGCTCTTTTTCATGACTCTGAGCTTCACAAAAAGGAGGCTAAACTCAAACGACTGGCTTTATTTATACAATAGACAATTTCAAATTTTTTACATTAAAATTGATGTGACTTGTTCAGAGAAGAATAGGACTATAAAAGTCTTGTAGACCCTTCCTAATGAACAGCTCCTCACTTCCAGGCTGGGTTTCAGTCAGCTCTCTGGTTTTCTGGCTTTGCCCTGCCTGCACAGTTTGGTCTGTAGAATTGTGCTCTTCCAGTCCTGGAGGAGGGCTCTCTATCAGCCCAGGCCTTTTAACCATTTCTTGGAGTCTGCATAAGCTTCAGATTCCTAGGTTCTTGCTGCTGCTCCTGCTGAATCCCACCTTGTGCTCTTCTACTCCCCATGGAAGAGGCAGTCCTCCCTAGAGATTCCAATTAGAAAGGTCAATGTTCTCCAAACAAAGGCTTTCAAACTAACACAAGTATACTGAGAAGAAACATTAAACAGGCACTAAACCGGTGCTTTAAAATGCTTTACAAAAAAAAAAAAAAAAAAAAAAAAGTGCTAATTCAAATATAATTTGACAGTCATAAAATAGTGGTATATTTGTGTGCAACAACAAATAAACACGGGTGTAGGGTTGTTTCTATTCACAATGCTTAAGATTTTGCTAAAATAGATATTCACATGAATCAAAACTAACTAAGTTTTGGCTGTTAAGAGATAATGGTGAATTTTAACAACTATTTCCGACACATGTAAATTCCATTTAACTATAATCAAAGAATATCTGCAATTTAAGCAGTCATAAATTATAGGAAGTCTATTTTTATAGATCTAGTATGGGAAGACAATGTTTGGGGCTTATTTTTGGTTATAAGGCTACAAACAGATGAAGAGTGAACCATGGGTGTGACACAGATTTTTTTTTTTTATGTGTTACTTCATGAAACTTTGTTTGCAATATCAGTTTCAGTTGGCTCAAATATTAATATTGTAATGCTCATCACACATCTTGGGTGGAAAATAGTATTGCTTGCTTGATTACACAAATGTGATACTTGAAAATATTTTGTAAGTATATATTTGATCTATTGAAATGAACAAAAATATTTTATTAAAAAAGCTATATTTCTATTAATCAAACAACATAAATATTTCATTTATTTATGATGACTTTTTTTATTTGTATCTTACTTCCAGTCTAGTACTTCACAGTCTGGCTTTACTGAAGTCCGTCCTCCTTTACTTATACTAATGATTTTATGTAAAATATGAGTCTTGTCAATGTAGTAAAAAAAGCATAGGGTAGCTGTTGAATTTTCAAGTGATAATAAAGGAAGAGATCTCAAGTTGGAAACTGAGCACTTTAAGGAACTATGTGGAAGCTTGCTGAGCAATCAAATTGGTGTGAGAATGAAAAGATAGGAAATTTGTCACTGACTAGAAGTTATATACTAAATGAAAAATAAAAGTAGTGTGGTCTTGCATCTGGGTTTTATTTTAAAGGAAAACTTATAGGTCTCCACGTTCAGAGCTAAGTCAGCTATTACTTTTGAAAGCAAAACTACATTGATGTGGCTTGCTGTATTTGATTAGAAACCATCGGACATGTGCACAAATGAATAGGCAGTGAGCTAAGGAATAACAGGTTTACCAAGTGAAAATTAGTACAATTTATTTTGAAACAAATAACCTGCAACAGAAATGCCTTTGAGGTCATATTAAAAAAAAATTACATATTTATAATAGTGTTTTCTATACTAGTCTGATATGAATTTTATTTTTTTTAATTATTTTACTGTGAGTAACAATTATTGATTATTTTTCTCAGGTAATTTTCTGTCTTTTTTTCTTAAGCTTTTTTTTATTTACTTTTAAAATACAATTGTTTCTTTACAAAAAAATATATTGCCATAGTCTTTTAGTCAAAATGTTTTGCACACATCTTTGCGATGGTTCACCTTCATACTTAGAGTGGAGAATAAACACACATTTGCCACTCTGCAGTAAAATACATACGCATGTACATACATGGGCATGTATGTATGCATAAACACACCACTCTGGGCATCTGTGTACAGAGGTAGGTAATGCAAGTGAAAGTATCTATAGCAAAGGATGCACTTTTCATTAACACCTATTTATGTAGTTAAGCCTACGGATTAATTACTTTCTTTTCTCATTATAAGGTAGTCATATGTTTAAGTTCATAAGGACCAGCTTCCTTTTGCTGTAACAACTCAGGTGAAAGGGGAAAAGTCTCCAGAGAAAGTCAAGTGAAGGAATATATTTGAACTGATCACTGCAGTATTAACTCTTGACATTCCTGTCTCTTTGTGATTTGTCATTTAACAGTCGGTTTTTTGGTAATTTGTAAATTTCTTCAGTCCTCTCACTGAAAGTGGAATTATTTTTGGCTGTTTCACCTTTTAATAATACATCTTTTTAGGTATAGGATGGCATGAGTATGTGAAGGTGCTAAAAGGAGAAAGGATGCTGAGATGAAACTGGAGAGCTATTCTGGGTGACAGGGATCTAGGCAGATGTTGGTCTTAATATACAACCCTGTCAATTGTGTCAGGCTTCTCCTTGGAAGAAACTAGTTTGTTTGGTTGAGAAGTACATTATGAAAGCAAGTACAAAAGGAAATACTGGGTTGGGCAGCCAAGGGATAAGGGAGCTGGTGTGAAACAGGAAACACTAGCACCTCTTCCAGTTTCCATTTTCTTCATCTCTCTTCTGTTCTTGTGCTTCCTCTTCATGCTCCAGTGCTCTGACCCTCTCACCCTGCTGAAAGGGTGGTAGTATACAAATGAGGTACGGTGCTGAGCCAAAACCTTGGCTTTTTCTTACAAATAAGAAAAGCATGCATAATTTTTCACTTTGTGTTTCTTTTTAGTTACTGAAATAATAAATAAACAAACTTTACCCTCAATTGGCTTGTATACCATTAGTTAAATGTTGTTTATTCAGATGTTGTTGTTCAAGCCAAAGGAAAAACACTGGGTAATTTTAATAGAGCTAAGACTAAGGCCTTAGGCATTGATTCACATTAACTTTAGTCTCTTGACAAAAATCATGATGAGTGTGGAAAAGTATAAAATATCATCTTGTTAAAAAAACAAAACAAAAACAAAACAAAAACCCCCAACAAACTAACCAACCAAAACCTAAAACCCACTAGTGACAAAGGAAATTATAGCATGTTCGAGTGCTCTGAGACACATGAGTCTTGCCTTTTGTTAAGTCAGTGTGCATATGCTGCGATAACCAACTCTTCTGTCAAGCCAGTACTGGTACCATTCATTATTGTTATGTGTGGAGTTATGAAGAAAAATATGATGACAAGGAATAAGAAGTGCAGAAGGTAAAGTGAAGTGCTCAGGAATTTATTAAAGATGGTTGGGTGGTAAAGAAGGGACTGCCTGAGTTATGGATGTTTATGTGCAATATAGCCAAAGCTGCTGTACTTAGCTAAGGGAGAGTCAGCCAATGCCTGAGAAATCCTCTGATGGCACAGAACTGGTGCAGAAGCAGCTTCTAGGTTAGTCCATTTTGCTTCTGTCATTTCAAAGCAAGAAAGACCTGCTGGCACCTCACTGACTCCCAGCAATTACACTGGCAGCTAAGATAAGTCAGAGGTTTGAAAAGCCATCTTGCACAACACAGGCACCGTAGCCAGATGAAAAAGAGCACAAGTACTTCTGTGGGATGGTTTTCATAATTATACTGTGCAACGCATAGCTATCTAATTTTGGGACAATATTTGTATTTCTGATGTACTCACAAGTAAAACACCATAATTTTAAGTAAGGTCACATTCTGGTGTGACCTCTACTCTTGGGAGTTAACAGAGGGTCAAAAGAAGATTTAATTTGACTGAGATTTCTAGAAACATCAAGAAACTAACTTCTACAAATGTACAAATGAGAAGCAAGTATACGATATATAATATATGCTAATATTTTTCACCAAATACAAAGGTAAAGTTATCCTATTTTTTTACAGGATTATTATTATGAACTGAAAAACAATAAACTTGCTATCAAGAAAGACATAAAATAACAAATGTATAGTAGAACATTCTGACATGAAAAATTTTACATCCAAATGAGGTTCCACTTTTGCACTTTGTATTAATGTTGGTACAGACTTGTGTATGAAGTTACATGCATGCAGTGTGCGTATATATATATACATACTGCACATGGATACAGAAAAAAATGTAGTAAGGGCTGGTATTTGTGCAAAAAAACTTTTTGATTTTGATGTTGCTTTCACGTAGGAATTTGTTATTCTAGAGTTCTATGTCTCTTTATAATCATTCCCAGCCATGGTTTTGGCAGTCATCTTTAAAACAGCAACAATAATGAATCAAGAGTATGCATAGTTCAGCATCAGCTTTTGAGGTTCCTAAAAATGCTTTGAATGGTCTTAACAATAATGATTTTTTTAACATGAAACAAACTAGTCATTATTCTTTGTACTGTGTAAATGCATAATCTTTATTACCCACAAAAGTTTCAAAATTGGAACTGCTCTGAACCATGGCAACCTGTGTTTTTTATTTGGGATTTCTTTGTCAGTCTTGAATACTAAGATTCTCGCAGGACCCCAAAGTTCAAGTATCAATAAAAAGTTTTAAGTGCTGTAAAATCTATTATAAAACCCATAGATGTGGTAGGCTATGCTACCCAGCTAGACTGTTTCTCTGTGTTATTTTGTTAATATTCTGTATTCAGTAGAATATAGTGCTCTCCTGCTCTTGTGTTATGGTAAACCAATGCGAAACATACAAGAACAATGATGGGACAATGATGCCTCTGTCACTGTGATGGATGGATTTGCGTGCGTGTGAGATGGCAAGCCAAGGGCTCTGGATGTTTCTGTCACAGACACTTTCAGCTGTGATGCCAGGAGTGCTATTAAAGTTGGTATTGATAGTAATTAGATGCACTCATCACATCTGCACTGCAGTCGGGGTTGTGAAAGTAACATTGGTATAGGCACTGGTCATCTAGATATACGTGTGTAAAATTAGCTAACTCATTACACTAGATTTGACTCAATTTAATCAGTGACTTGTGGTACCAAATGTATCTCCAAAGAAGAGAGAAACAAAGGTTATGACACTAAATAAACATTACTTTTACACCTGATAGTGTAAGAAATTAGAGTAGTAGCTCCCCATTTGTGGGGAAAAAACTTTAGAAGCAAAGTGTTTATAGCCCAGTCAGAATTTGTGTGTGGCTGATGAACCTATGCATAGACCAGGGCAACGTAGTGGTAGTCAACATTTTTTTTTTTCCTCCCCCTACCTCAGTTTAAATTGGTTGCATTTTAATCCTTCATCAATTTCAATGTGAGACTTAAGAAAGTAGCTACTGTGTGTAAGTGCCCCTTTAGTTGTTTTGTTTGTGGAATAAACTCCTTTCTTATATTTAATGAACATTTATGAGTATTTATTACTGAAACTGTACCCTTCTGCTAAATTTCTATTTGTGTCCTTTTACATTGTAGGAGCCATACTGGTATCTTCTCTCTTTGTGACATATAATGACCTACATATTCATCTTTCTTTTTAGGTAGGACCTCAGTTTATGTTTTCATCTCCCCAGTTGAAATGTGGCTTTCTGTTTTTTCATTTTCTCTCAGTAAGATTTTTTTCTTTTTTTCTTTTTTTAAGGTTCCCGGCTTCAACAGTAATCCATAGTTCAGGATAAAAAAAAAAAAAAAAAAAAAAAAAAAAAGGAGAAATAAAGTCTTAAATGCTAGAACAATTTGAAACCAGTATATCCCTCCCTGTCTAGAAGTGACTGCTGTTGTTTTGAAGGGAGGGGGTTGTTGGAGAGAGCTACAGACTGGGGGCAGCTGGGGACGAGCAGAGGGCAGGACGGCCAGGTGAGGGGCTCTTCTGCTGGGCATCACGGCCCAAAGCTGCGTCCTCCAGTCCCATTAAGAATCCTGCAGATCACGTGGGTTTCAAGTTAAAACCTCAGTTAAACTACTGTATTTCAAGTTTACAGGGTCTTATTATTTACCGTGTTACAGGGGACTGACAGCAGTAAACCAACATTTACTTTTTCCTTTCCCAGGCCCCAGGTTACATATCAGACCAAATGAAAACAGCAATACTTAATTTCAGGTATCCAAACAGCATAGTTCTCATATTTATTCAAAACTGCCTGAAGGTTGAAAACCACTAGCCTAATTATAGTTCTTATAGTAGAGATCATTTGCAAGCAGGAATAATGCTATAGGAAGCAAATAAAAGATAAACAAAGATAGCTCCTTGGAGATCTGAAAGTCATGATGGAAAGAGAAAACATGATGCTCTGAAGTGGTAAATTTTAATCTGATGAATAGCAAATAGTATTGGAGAGCCTGAGCATTCTGTAGCAGCCGTGTTGTTTTGTGGTCAGCAGCCTGCAACAAAATGAAGGGAAATGAAAGAGCAATCTCTCTCAGCATACATAGCATTCAAGGTACATCAGGTGCATGTTTCAGAGGAGCAACAAAATAAAAAGATAGACAGGAAACTGTCAGGATAAACCCTTTTGGCACACAGGATCTCATTTTACCCTACTGATTTACTGATGCAAGATTAGAAAATGAAAAAAAAAATTTCCATTTAATAACCCCCTAAATTATATATTTCTAATTAGAATGCTCTTATTTCACAAGAAGGGCAAGGCAAGCCTCAGAATGGGTAAAATCCTGCCCTCTTGAATATGTGGGATGTTTTCTTTCTCCTGAATTTGAGGGAATTATGGTTTCATAAACTCTCCCAGATAGACTATACAATAATCTTGCTCAGATGAGAGGATTTTAAATAAAAAACCTCACTGATGCTCCCAGAATTTTTCCTGTACAGATGGGAACCACTGAATCATCTGGCCATTATACGCTCTTGCAGAGGATTTAATAACATTGAAGACAGTTAAAAAATATGAGATAAAAATAAGAGACAAGCAACTATTTTGCTGAGAAGAGCTGATAGAAGCACTCAGAAGAGTTACTAGTAAGCATTCATACAAAACAAGAAAATACTGATCCAGACCAAACCTAACAAATTAAACCTAGTTTAAAAAAAAAAGTGTTTGTAGAATGCGTGCGATTGTATAATTTCACTGTCTACAGTATAATTCTACATCTAATTGTTTATTAGATTAATCCACGATTACGCATTTACCTAAGGAAAATAGTAAAATCCAAACAGAGAAAACCTACAAGTATCAAAGTACAATTCTAGATTGTCCCAGGTATAGATTTGCGAAAAAGTGTTTTTCCACATTCTTGTCAATTTAATGATTTCCTTAGTACGAGACATCAAATACTCTGAGCAGGATCAGGAAAATGAGTGGCATTAGTGAAGCCAGGAGACTGCAAACCTGGTTTTGTATAACACTCTTCATCTTATCTGATGAGAGTTTGCATGTTATTAAGTCTAAAATTAATTTGCTTAGGGTCATTTAAACATTAGCAAATTTAGAGCAAGTTATGTAATCTACAGATTGAAAGTATTCTCATACAAAATTAAACTGTTCCATTTCTTTCTCAAATTAGTTCCCCAGGTAGCTGCACTAGAAACCAGAAGGATACAAAAAGTATCAGTCTTAAATCAATTTGTCACCAGAAAAGGTATATATTTCATAAAGAATTGGTAATCAAAGATTCAGGCTGCCAGTAGCTGGAAGTTGGGTTTCCACCACAGAGTTATGATATCACAGGCAAGTTTGGGTTTGGAAAGGAACGGTTTATCTCACATGAGCAAGATGGATAAGTTCAGTAAATCACATCATCGTATTTGGAATTATGACAATAATTAGTTATTGAACGAGTTGTAGTGACCTCCTTAATGCTCTGATTTCTTTGAGAGTCTTCTGCTGCCTTCCTAAGGCCTTTGCTCTTTCAGCATTGTTACCACAGGGACTAATGTGAGGGAGCAAAGAGACTGTTTTCCTTTAATGTGGTCTCTGGGTCGTGCACTAACAACCTAACAAACAGAACTTAGATCATCATAACAATACCTCAGCCAGCTTAACTAGAAAACAAAAGACTAGCAAACCAGACAAAAAAAGTGCACAACCTTGAATAGTTAAAACTACAATTTAGTATAACATGTGATTCTTCCAGTTGGTATGTCAGGATCCAGGAACATAGAATGTTTTGGGTTTTTTTTTTCTTCTAAAATAGGTTTCAAACAATAATATTAATATTTTATATCTTTGGTTGTTCTTCTGATAATTAGTAGACATGCTTAATTGTCTTTGTGTTAAACCACTGACACATAATAAACATCAGCTATTGTTAGAGAATATGAATTGGATAGGGTGTAGAATTGTTATTACCTGTTTCTGTTAAATACTGTTAGAGAGTTTCCACAAGTACTTTGTGCAAAATTCAGATTGAAACCTCCTTAAAATTTTTGGGATATCTCTATATAAGCAATGCAATTGCTGAAATAGAACTGCATGCTAAGCCATCACTACCAAAAATGGTGATGCCATCATGGGCATTTTAGCCAAAATCACGGTTGCTGTAATTAGTTTGAGTGCTGCCTTGCATCTCACTCCTGCAATTTTGGACACTGACTGTAGAGCAAATCTTTGATGTTCATGGTTTTACACCCCCTCTCTGGTGGGTTTACTTCGACCAAATCTCCACCCAAAATAAATGAGCCAAGAACAATTTAAAGTATGTAATAAGCACATGATTTGTGGCTAATCAGATTGTTGGTGTTTAGTAGTTTTGGTAACATTCACTTGAGCTGAATTCTTGTTGGGTAAGTATCTATTTGGACGTGGTTTCTTCAGTCTAGTTTACTGAACACAATGGAAATCCTCTAATTGTTTTCAAGTAATCAGGAATTCTGCCTCAAATACTCCACATGCTGATGTTCCACTAAAAATGTTCAACATCCTTTGGAACAGATGGTTCAAGGAGCATTCATGTAAACTTCTTCCCTAGAAGAAAAAGTCAACAAAACCTCAGTAATGCTGATGAAGCACCTAGTGTAACTGTATGAGGGGGATGATGCAGCTTTTTAAAACTCCTAGAGAAATGCCAGATACTCGTTACTTGACAAAATTCAAAAGAACACCAAAATGAAGCCCTTGTAAAAGGGCTCAAGAATTTGGAAATAAAGGAAGCAAAAGCAGTACAGGTATAATTTTGAGGTTTATAATGAGTTTGGAATAAAAATAATCACGTGGCTATGAAGTAGTTATCTTAGTTGTATAGTCTTTATTCTAAATCAACAATTGCTTTTCAATATTCTTAAAATGTGTTGCTTTCAATATTTATAAGTTGTTTTTTTTTTCTAAAAAAAATATTAGTGATTATTACCAAGAGACCGTCTGCTATTGACCAAAGTCAACAATGTTTTTTATAGCACTGTCTGTTTTAACATAGCTGGGAGATAAATAGATTGAAAACTTCCTTAATTCTTCAGTTAGACACAGCCCACAAAATCAGAAGAATTAATCATATTCTGCAAGGAAAGCATATGTGATTAGATGATTCATTTTAAATACATGTCAAGTTCTAAAAAGGAAACAACTTCAGTTTTTCATCTTCGTTGGGATGAAGGATGAAACTTGAAATGCCCACATCTCTCAGGAGAGTACTTTCTCTTCTAAAAATTCTTATCTGAATTGCTCAGTGGAGTCCTACAGCTCTACATAAGATGCTTTTATGTGTGCTATTCATATTCCGAGTCATGTAAACTTGCAAGGAAAGGAGGAAAACAACACAGAGTGAATGTTTAATGTTCTACAGATTGTTCCACGCATTAATTTTTTCAATAACACAGATTACACTTCTACATTTACTCTGCAGAGCACTGCATTTGACAGATATATTATAGCACACCAAATAGTTTCTCCCATTTCATGTTTGATGAAAAAGGCACAAAAGATAATGGAACTCAGTTTTAAAACAAAAAGCATAGTTGCTAATGGCAGCATGAAATTTTGAGCTATATGGAGCAAGACAAAAAAGATTATGATAAGGTGTGCCAAAATACAACAGAACATTCATATTAAGAGTTTTCTAATTATTTTACATTTATCTAATCAAAACAAACGCTGCTGGAATTGCCCAGGTAGAACAGGGATGATTATTCTTCAAGTCTTGATGCTAAAATTAGCTATCTAAATGTTCAGTTAGACTGAAAGGGAGTCTGGAAGCTAATAATGCTAAAATGCAAAACAAAATGTGAAGAGTTGGATGCTTGTATATCAAAACAATTTTGGTTGATGCAGAAATATCTATAGATTGTTCATACTTGAGTTTCAAAACAGACAACAGTTCCAAAAGCTGCAAGGTGGAATTGGTTGGAAAAATCAATTACAGCTTGTATCAGTAGGAATTTTACTTGATACCTTTAAAGACAACACATGGAAATATAAAGTGAAGAGTGCATTATGATTGTTTTCCTAATACTACACACAAATTTGTCTATCCAAAGTAGGCTGTATGAATTGACCTGTACACATTATACTCTCTGAAGAATGTTTATTGGTAAGTTAAGAGGAATTGCTCAGTGTATAGATATGTATAATGAATAAGGGCAAATTGCGTGGTGACCTTATTTTGGGTTTAATTACAATCAATTAGTTGTTTCAGATGGGTAATGAATGAGGGGCTTGAAAGCAAGGCTTGAAAGCTAGGAGGGAATTTTAAGCAGGTTGGCTGAACATTCAGGTGAGGTTTAATAAACAGTCATTGCTTACAAGTTTGAAATGGCACTTCTGCGGACTAATATCAAGGGTTAGTCTTTGACAAAAGTGACCTTGGCAAATATTTCACAGAACTGGATAGAAATAAGATGCATGCATCAAAATATGTCTACAAAAATCTAAAATACATACTTTGTTTATATGACAATGCACTGTTTCATCCTTTTCCAGCGAGGATACAATTTTGCAACCACCACGCTGGTTCATATGTAGCTGCACAGTTTCATACACAGCCAAACAGATCCACGGGATGATCTGCATCTTAGTTAAATGGATCCACAGGCAATGAATCAAAGCTCTTGCTATAATACTGTTTTTAATGTTTGAAAGTAGATGTGTTATACCACTTCCATTTTCCTGAACTATTTACCTCTGCTTTTTCTTCAGTTGCCGTTGGAATGATTTAGTATATTCACAGCAAGATGAACTTGGCTTTGATTTTGCATATTTTGTTTTAAAATGAGGCTACTCCACTGACTATAATCGTACCACCAATTTTAGAGAGCATAATCTCAGCAAAAGCCCATCTCATAGCTGAATACTGTGTTTTATTTCATGTATTTCAAAGAATGTTTACCCTAAAGCTGCATTACCCATAGGTTGTACAGTATCTCCTCTGCTTTGCTACTATGACCAGGCTGACACCTGTACCTGACCTGGCGTTAAACGAGCTACTGAGGCATCTCCATGTTGCATGGGTGAGGTTAGCAGCCACAGCTGGGATAGGTAAGAACTTCACACTTCCTAATTTTTTCTTACATCCACAAAGACTTAGACCACAATATGTTCCTTTCTGAAGAGTAGGTTTAGATAAGAGAATGTAATTTTGCTACGCTTTTATGGCTGGTCTAAGCAATTCTCCTAATAGGCCTTTGTATTGCTTGGCACCTATCGCAGGTTTGAGTGTAACATGATTTTACTTTGAAGGGCTTTGGGTAATTAGCTGCTGCCCAGTCATATTGTTGCTGATTCCACCATAAGCTCCATTATGTCTAGTAAATGACAAATATGGTCCTGTTGATTCCGCTTCACACACAGCCCCCCACCCCCCCTCCTTTATTTTTGGAGTGCTATCTAATAGAGCTGAGCAAATATGCCACATGAAGAACTCATTCATTTTGCTATTCCTGTATTTGCCAAATCACTGGTTCTCAAACATACTCATTATTCAGAATTATGTGGGAATTTATTAGGTGAATAAATCTTCATCTGTAGGCAGTTTTTAATAGATTATTATAAAGATTGCCAGTTTACACTGGGTTTATTCTGTTCTGTAATAAGAGATGCAGACATTCTAACATGACTTGCAGATTGTTGCTTTTTACAGATACTGAGCTGAGGTTCCTTAGTCCTGCAATTCACAGTAATAGGCTTTTGCTTACAGTTTCCCATTCTTTGGGCAGAACCATTAATGATTCATCCCTCAGACTTTCTCCTCTGCTTCTTTCCTTTTGAACAGAATCTTGCTAAGTACTTTCCAGAAAAAAAGCAGGTGAAACATGAGGTGGCTTTTCCATATCCCTTTTCCCTTCTGTTTACCGTATGTACTGAGTTTTCTTAATGGTTCTCCCTCTCTTGCCTTTCCACTTGTTCCAGGAATTTAATTTGGTTCTCACTTCCTCCTTTCCTACATTTTTCTATTCCTCAACTCTTTGTTTTATCTCTTTGTCACTTTGTGTTATCTCCACTTCCTGTACCAAACTGCCCAGAGAATCCTTTTCTCTGTGATCCTGTCTTGCCATTTAATCTCTTCAGCTGTTCCACTGGTGTTTCTCTTGGGAGACACCATTTCCTGAAAATAGAACTCTGAGTTGTATGTTTCTGCACTCCAACCCCTTGCCTTCTCCCCGTTTTTAATACTGCTGATTCAATATTGGTTGTAAGTTAAGCTGCACCCCTCTGTCTAAACCTCAACTTTAGATTTTCCTCACCCACCCCTCAATAAATGGTATGAAAAAGAGACTTAACAAAGCTTGATAGTAAATATGTCAGTGATATTGATACCTGTGATGCCAGAGGGTTATTGTATAACCTTAGTATGTGCATAACCTTAGGTTTAATGTGTAATCTTAGTATATATACAACCTTGGTATAATTATTAGATTGTAATTGAGAAGTCCTTGTAGTAGTGTAATTGTTAAGATAGTGATCAGGAAGACCTGGCATTAAATGGGCAAGATTTATGATCTAACTCGAAAGGAACATGTAGGATGAAAGAAAATGAACTGATTGAATCTCATGGAAACCTAGCAGGTTTTGCCAAAGACTTAGAGGACTAAGATGACTGGGGCATGAAGTGTTTAGATATGAATTTGGGTCAGTGGTCACAAAAGCAGCCCTTCAATTCCGTTCAGAAAGAGCTACACATGTGCAAAAGAAGGAGGGACTAATGTAAACGAATCCTAGAAAAATAATCAAATGTGTGTGGGATATGGGAAAATTTAATGCATATGTATGATTATACAGAATATAAGAAACATGTATTTGAGGAGAAGATGAGCACGTTAGGAGGAGATATCCCCTGTGCTTCAGGCACCATAGTAAAGAAAGCCTGCTTTCTAAACTTCAGAACAGCTTTAGAAAGTTTCTTCGACCAATCTTTTGGTAACAGTTTAACCAGATTTGATGGCAAGGTACACTTGATTGTTTACTGCACAGAGGACAGGGTCAGACAAAACTGCCGGGGAGACACTCCTGTTGAGTTATGAGGTTTGGAAAGGACCCCCTTGCTTTCTGAACTTCTCCTCAGAGGGGAGTTCAGAGGTGCAGCTAGATCCAGACTTGGTCTCAGACTAAGTTTATATCTAAAGGATGATACATGTGCAATCAATCCTTGACACCATTTAGATAAAATTTCAAAGTTTAGTGTGCTATTAATCACTTACCAATAATCTGTTGCGGTAAGGACCCTTTCAGTCTCGAGGAGTAACCTTGCAAGGTGTCCCTACCCAAGGGGAGGCCGTGGGTGCAGCCCGGTGCTGTGCAGGAGACCTCAGTGGGCCCCGGGCTGTCCTCCGGCTGTGGGGTGGTGACTCACTCTGTGGGGTGGTGACATGGCATGCTGGTTCACACCACAGAAGTTAGGTTCTTTCACGCTTAGCTTGGGTCGGACCTTGACCAGCACTGTTTAGTGGGCACGTTGTTAACAATAGCTCTTGGCTCTTTGGCCATTATCTGTCTCCCCCAAATTCCCTTGGAGATATGGTCACGACGACCTGGACAGGTTCATGGGAAGTCACAGGTGGCTATCACTTGAGCATAGTTTGGAAACAAAGGTCAGGATGAGGGGCAGGGAGCACAGCGCGCAGTGCTCACAGAGCAGTGCAAATTGAGTATGCATATTGCGCTTGCCATGTAAATCGCAAGGTTTGGAAGGCAACTTAATAGCCTTTTATTAAAGCTTTCTAATGTAATTTTATATGAATGTCACTTGATACCATATCTATATTTACAAGTAGTGCTTTGTATGTTTTTATAATGTGTGCTGTGAATCATGGAAATCCATAAATTCTGAAACTTCAGAATGATGTTGACTTCCTGACTGAAAACAAATAAAATATTTAGCAGTGATGTAAATGTAGAAGTTTGGCATGTATTTTGATCCCGTTCCAAAATGTTGACAGCATAACTCTACTGTATGTATCTTTGGACTTTTTTAGTGAAAGAGTGCATGTATATTCTGCAGCACACACTGAGCAAGTAAGCTCAGCAGGTGTATTTTACAGTGTACAGAGTTTTAGTGAATCAATAAAGCTGGATTATATCAGGCTTGCAGCACCACTTATGTTAAAAGAAGTGCATGCTCTGATTTTTCTGAACTCTTTGAAGTTCAGCTGTGTGTCACCTTCTATTGTACTAAAATATTAGATCATCACTGCTGATGACTTGTAATCATAGCTTTTAAATTTACATGTTGATTGATAAGGCAGGATTATCATGTGATTAAGAATGAATAAGAGATGGGAAACTTCTGTTCCCAGCAGTGCCCCAGATTTCTTTTGTGACTGCTTAAACAGCTTAGCGCCTCTATTCTTTTTCCCATTTAAAGCAAAAAGAGGGCATCAATGTTTTCTGTCTTTGTGGAACTATACAGGAGTAATGTCTCCTGTGTTTGTGAATACTAGTAAGGTAATCAGACATAAGTTGAGGATAAACCCATAAATTTCACTTACAGTGAATTTCAACAACTGATTTGTAATAGCTTTTAGAAGAAAAATAAGATTTTTTTTTCTGGCATTTTTCTTCCAAATGTCATTATATTCATATGCAACTGAGTAATTCTTTCTAAACAAATTTCTGTACATTCAGAAAGAAAGAACCTACTTGGTCTGTTTCCGATCCAATAAAACCTACATGAATAGTAGGATATACTGTAAAAAAAGAGATCTTTTAACAAAATTTAACAAGCTGTAATGCAATCTTTTTTTTCCTTTTTGTGTAAAGCATTTGGAGAAAATCTGATATTTTGACAAATCTCAACTTTTCAAATATTACTGTACTAGTGAAAATAGATTTTTACTTCTAATCAGATAGAATGTCATATGTAATTAAAAGTCTGTCATTTTAAATTAGCTAAGTTTTGGAGGAGAATGAGCTGAATCCTGAAATAGTTTCATTGAGATCTACAAGAACTGAAGAGTTTCAAGTAACCATTTTGCATCCTTCATATTATTTAAGAAATGTGTGCCTGTTAACACTTTACGCCATATTCCTGGCAGAAGTAAGGTGGTTTCTTGTGACTGTCAGAGTTTACAGTGACCTATGAAAAAGGAAGGAAAATAAAATAAAATGGATACAGAATATGAAACTATCACTTTAATTTTGTCCCAGGAATTACATTACAGGTAAGACTTATGAAGATACCTTTTTAACATGGGGATTTACCAACATGAAACGGGCACACTAGCCCTTTCACATCGTGTCACTCTGCTGTGTGGGACCAGTGGCAAAATGGTACAAAATTAGTTGCAAGGTGAAAGGAGAGATTGAGATGCAAAGGATGACATTTCCATATTCCTTGAGCATCTTAGGGGTTTTTTTTCTTTCTTTTTTTTCTTTTTTCTGTTTTTTATTTTATGATTCACGCAGATTGTTATAATGTCTGGAAAGACAAAGAAGGATTCTAGCTAAGTAGAACTGTGGACTAACTGATATGCAAGGCAATGACATCATCTCCCACCTGAAAAGTTCACCTCGTCCTTTACTATGACTAGTTGTTGTGGTATCAGTATGAACCATTGAAATTTATCTCCTAAAGAAGTGGAAAAATGCATATCAAAGTCACCAAGACAATAAGCCAGAATTTTTCCCCCCATTTAATATTCCTTGTGCTCTTCTGGGACAGGCTCATTGCTCTGAAGGACAGACAGGGTAAGATGTGCCTATGAACCTTATTATAGTCGTCTCTTGTTCTCTAGAACTGTAGAAAACATTTCTTACCCCATACAGATACTGGAGTTCACAAAACTGCTTGCTTCAAAGTCAGTAAGTGCATTCTTTGAAGAACAGGTTCCTTTATATTGTCAGTACAGCTTGGGATGGAAGCAGATATATGACCAGCTACACGGCTAGGAGTGAATTAGATTACACATCAATGTGTATTAATTTAGACTTGTGTTCCAGACATGCAATCACTGTTTAGATTGGCTTATTCTCTAGAAAAATCCACTTGAAAACAAGTGATCATGTTTCATCTCCATGGCACAGATTTAGGAGAAATGCCAGAAATCTCAAATTGTAGGAGAAATGGTTCTCTCGTGTCGTAACAATCAGTCAGCTCACGGATGCTTAGGGGCTGCGTGGGACATGTGAGCACATCTGATGTTTGAACACCACCACAGCAGGCTGCAGGGCTGTATAACATTTCCGTGAATTTTCATCCTTATAATAATACATCAAGTAAACCAAAGGAGTTTGCTGTGGCTCTACAAAAGAATACTTTTGTGTCTTGTTGAGCCAACTTAGCCATTGCTGCTCAAGGGGACTTTTATTGCTTGGGAAAGTTTACCTGAACTGCAGCGACAGCTGATACTAACAAACTGCTGATGTGCCTCGGCATCATGTCAGGGGTGGTGCTGGTGGTGCTGCTGGTGGTGGTTTTTTAACAAGGTACAAGACAGAAATACCTAGAGCTTGTGGGCGGCTGTTACAGGTATTTCTGTCTCATTAAAAGCACAAAAGTATGCAAAGGAAGATTAATGCCCTGACAGAACTTCTGCTTAAAAATAAATCCAGCCTAATAAGGCTGATACAGGGTGCTTACTACTTTATTGATAAAATTTCAAAAGCTATGCTTTCTGTAGATTAAGTTAAACAATTATTTTCTATTCTATCACAAACTAGCTAACACAGCTAGCAACACAACTTCTGTCGTTAGAAATCACCCCTGTGTGGGGCTTTGAGAAGTGAGGTACAGAATAGAGAATATCACGTGTTAGTAGAAAGAAATAAATCATGACAAACTAGTAAAGTTGCCAGGATTACTAACATAAAGCTTCACAGGTAAAAATTAGAAGTATCCAAGTTGCTTGGAAAACCACCTTAAAGACTAATTAAGCCTAATGCAAAAACTGCCATTCTTGTTTATACCTAATCCTTTTGAATTAAATGTCTCACTATGGCTTTCATAAACTTTTTCATGCAAAATAATTTTTCTGTTTTCTAAATAAACACAGCATGATATGTTCAGTTTAATACATATTTAAGTACTCAAGATTGAATGAGTTGCCAAATTGTGAAACATAGAATTAGCTCTTCCATCAGTGAATACTTTCAGCTGTGAAGTTTTCTTATTTAGATGTTTACTTTAAATGCTCTAGTTAATCTAATAAGGACTGCCCAGAAGAGAAAAAAAGATTAATGTTCTTGTTCAAATTGGTTAACAAAATAAAGGACTTTTTCTCTCTTTCTTGGCCTTTCTAGTCTTTCTTCGGAGTGCAATACTAACGTTCCCCAATAGATGCCCTAAGAGATCACGACTAAATACTGAAATTAAGTATCTTCACCTTTCTTTGTGCATGTTTGGTTTTTTTAATAGAATCTGTATTATCTACTATCGAGTCGTATTATGTTTTCAGATTTCAATGATAATGAATAATGAAATTATTTCATCCCAAATTAAGTTGAAAAAGGCTAAAAGGCTGGATGATAAGAAATTAAATATTTATCCTCATTGCTCAATTATTTTTCAGTAGTAATTTTTAATGTGGATATTAATCCTGTAGTGTATTATCTCTTTACTGTTTAATCAGTTGTTATTTTATATGCACAAGATGAGAATGGGGGCAGTGTCATCTTGTCAGTCATTATCATTGCAAAGTTGCTACACACTGAAATAAAACTACAGTATTTATTTGTTGAGAAAAAAATGAAGAAATCTACAGATATAACCTTAGTCTAGTCTTTCCAGGCCCCCCCCCCCCCCCCCCTGAGTTTACATCTGTTGTGTTCTGGTTTAAATTTTAATTATTCTGATGAGTTTCTTGTGTGAACACTATTGCATATGCCTCGTAAGGAATTTAATTCCTTTGTGACAACTGGCTTTGAGGAGATATGGGGTAAACCTTAATGTGCCTTTATGATCCTTTTGTCATTAGGGAGATCTCCTGTGCCATACGGTTGGCACAACCTTTCTCCAAGCCACAAGGAAGCTAATTTTCCTCTTTGTCACTTGCCAGTGTCTGCCTTCCTCCTGGTGCTTATGATGCCCTGCTGTTATAAAAGCACTGGTCCAGGGCTCTGTGCACTTCATTGTGCTTTTTTGAACAGGACAGTTTATAGTGAATGAGTTATCATCTTTCATTAAAACATTAAACAGGCATTGAGTGAATTAGACCAGGGAAAGATGCATGTGTCCAAACTTCATGCTGTGCGTGTGTGAGAGAGAGAGAGATTTGAAGGATTATTCACGCCATCTCATGTCAGAGCAGGCTGAGAGTTCTTTTGCTGTCATTGACTTCAAGCTAATCAATGATCTTCATCAGTAGCAGCTGCACTGAAGGAGCAGCTGTCTTCCAATTTAAAAAAAAAGGAATAATCTATTAAAAAGAAGTGGAAATTAAACCCTACAAAGGGTAGTACTTTGGACTGTATATTTTCAAGTAAGACTTTTTTATCATTTGAATATATCATTGCCTAGAGCTATTTTTGGTATTAAGATACAAACAGAAGTGCGCTTCAAGTGTTGCATATTCTTGATTCAAATTAAAAAAAGATATTTTTTTTTAGTCTTGTTTACTACTTTGTAACTGGTCAGATTAGCTGGGACAGTGAAGTAATTTATACTTGGTAGTATCAGTTTTTAATATCCTGAAGAGTTTGGTAATTTGATAATGCTATTCATTGGAACACTTTTTTCATTTTGAATGTTTAAAGACATAGCAAAATAAAATTTTGTTGCTGAACTTACAAGTGGTGAGTGGTACCAAGCCATATGTAAGTCACTGGAATAATGTGAAGAGTAAGTAACAGTGCAGGTTTCTGAAATGTCTTTTTTTTTTTTTTCTCCTTACTGATTGCTAATCTAAACACCCAAGCACAAACCAAGGTTTTAATATAAACAGTAAAAAAGCCAAGATAAGAAAAAGAGTCACTTCTGAAATACTGTACTTACTCTTTAATTCTGCATTCATTTTGCATGCAACGTTGTTTACAAGGTAAGTAACGCTTTCTCTAGAATTACTTGTGGTAGAATAAGAGATCCAAATTAGTCAAAGAAAGTGACTATTGTTATAAATTCAGTGAGTTATGGATAGACTGCAAAGTACGGGAGCAAAAGTTTTGGACAAATAATGAATGGGTTGCTAATCAAATTTTATTTTGCGTTATTTGCATTGGTTTCCCCTTAATGTATTAAGACTTTGATCGTCTCTTTGTGTTACATAAAGTTTCCTGCTGTATTGGATCCTATATTAAACAGAGTCTTCTAAATACAAAGTAGAGAATCTTTATTATTAATATCTATAACCTTAATGAGCATAAAACAGCTTTGAAGTTCCTCGGTGTTTCTCACCTTTACAAGAAAACATTAGTACTTACTGCATGGCTTCTCCTCCGCCCAACGTAAGAATGACAAATGCTTCAAATACAGTAATGCGGGAAGAAAAATGAAAACCAAGCACAACTGACTGCCAAGCACATGGCACTCTCTAAGTACACTAAACTCTGAAAATTGTGTGGCATATTATGTGGGATCTGATAACATGCTATCATAGATGACCCAAATTAAGGTTATGGAGTCCAGAAACATACTACTAAGCATCAGCAGTCTCTCTTGAGTAACAATTAATTTTTAAACACAAAATAAATTCTCCTTTAAAGTACTGTATATTGATCTGCATTACACCAAGTAAAGTAATATCCCAGTGCAGTACCGTATGGATGAAAATGTTTCCACTGCAAACAGTGATGATGTAATGTATGGATCACAAAACAATGAAAAAGAATTGGTTGTTCACTTTTTGTGTGTTTGTGTGTAAAGATTGAGCAAACAATATACAATGAAACAAACAAACATTATCCATTAAGTAGAAAAGTGAAAGCTGTCAGGATAAGTAGAAGCAAAATTTAGTTTCTATTATCTGTCATAGCAGATACAGAGCTAAATTAGAGGGAAAATAGAAAAATTCTGTGCTACAAATACAACACAGTAATTTTAATTAAATATGAGCCTTGTAAACTGGATGGGTGTCCCAGTGACTGTTCAAAGAAAATTAACATGATCAGATACACACATTTAAAAACTCAAGAATGACAACGTAACAATGTATCCTGTTGTTTCATTATTTGCACTCAAATTTGAGTGCAAATCCTCACAAAATCTAGAGATTTTCAGAATTTCTTTGAGAGTCTTTCATGTGCTATTTTTGGGCTTCTTTGTCTACCAATTTGCAAAGCCAAATGCTAAACTATAGTACGTTAGACCTTGCATAATTTGATAGACATTATTTGTGTTATGTGAAACATTACGTAGTTGTTGATCATTGGTTTCATATTTCATTGGTGTGTAAAAAAAAAAAAAAAAAAAATTGATCCTGTTTCTTCTTGCATTGCCATGCCCTGATTAGCAGTCCAATAAGAACTCCCTGACAAAATAGTGGTAGGGTAATGCAATCCACCTGTCCTATCATGCCCTATGTTAACTAGCTCAGTCCTTTAAGGACAGGATTTACCTTGTGTTGTTTCTCAAGACAAGTTTATTCCACACGTAGGCACAAGTCGCCTGGTGTGCATCGGAGCAGCTGGCCTCTGCCCGGCTTTGTCCCGGTACTGGGTGAGCTGAGGGCAGCCGAATCCCAATTATGTTTTCCCAAAGGGCGTGACATAAGTAACCTGTAATACCATGAAGAGTGAATACTTAATTTTCAGAATGATTTCACATGGAACACATGAAAAAAAGTAGCTACCCTTTAAGAAGTGGTGGAAGGGATAGGAAATTAATTTAAAAATAATAAATAGTCACTTAAACCTGCTATCTCACAATAAAGCAGGTTCAAGTGAGACTGTGTTGTTTCATTGCTTGACTTCACATAAATATATTTCTAATTGTTTAGGCCGTTGGTTTCCGGTTGTTTTTTTGGTTTGTTTCTGTTTGTCCAAAGGGACCCGTTTCCCTTCCCCTAACGGAGGGTGTCATTAGTAGTCTGAGGGTGATGCTGCTCCCTCGTGTCTCGGCTGACCGAGGCCGGTCCCGGTGCCGCCCGCTCTCGGTGGGGCGGGCGAGGAGCGCTCCCTGCCGCCGGGCGCTGCACCGGGGGGCGCTGGGGTTACGGCACAGGCTCCGCAGGGCCCCGGCCCCCCCGGGCGCTCAGGTGGCCGCCGGACAGAGCAGTACCTGAGTGTTGCGTGGCCTTCACCGCGCTTGGGTTGGGACCTGCGGCTGTTCTCCAGCGGCGGCCCTTGCTGCTGGCGGCCGTGCCGCCATCTGCCCCGGAGCTCCGGTGCGGAGGGGACGTCGGCACCCCGTGTTCCGCGGGGGCGGCCGGTGGCAGGTACGGGGCCGGGACCGTGCCCGGCGGAGGGGAGGCGGGTGCCGCCAGGGAAGCAGCCCCAGCGCGGGCGGGGAGCCCCGTGGCCGGGGGTGAGGCACGACCCGTCGGATCTCCCCGTCCCGTAGGAAAGCACAGTCGCGGCGTTTAAGTGGGAAACGGAGGCTGGGGGGAGTCGGGCGCAAGTTTTGGCGCACGCAGGGTGCTGGCTGCGGCGGCGGGGCGGGGCCCGGGGCGGGCCGGGGGCGGGGCGGGGGCGGGGCGTGCCGCTCGGCGCGGCGCGGAGCCGGGCGGGGGCGGCAGTCGGGCTCGGCGGCGGCGAGCGGGGCCGGTGCTGTCCGCGCGCGGCCGGTGCTGAAGGGCGGGCGCCCCCCGCCGCCTGCCCGCGCCGCTGGACCGGGACCGCGCGCGCCTGCTGGCGGCGGGAAGCGCCGCACGGGACCTGCCGCGAGCTCCCCGGGCCGGCCGGCTCCCGGGGCAGCGGGGCGCTCCGCGCCTGCCCGTTCCGGCACGGGGTCCGGCGGCGAGTCCGCTCTGGTGGCGGTTTGGGTTTTTTTACGTTTCCCCTTGCGGACTTCAGTGACTCCTGCATAAGGTAAGCGGCAACGCGCGTTCATTTATTTTCTGTTTAGTTGCTTCGTGCAAGCGGTGGCGGGTGACAGCGTGATGGAGGAGCCGGCGGTTACCGGCAGAGCAAAGTTGGGAGCCCGTCAGCCCTTAGGTCAGGGCAGGGGCGATGCTTCGGCAAGGGGTGTGTGGTGTGCAGCCTTCGGTGAAAAGGGGTCTGCAAACAAAGGGTTGGTTTGGAACGAGAAGTTGGAGGCTTATTTTTCTTGAAAACTTGCTGTCAGGATAACGTTTAAATGTTTGAAAATATTTTATTTCAGAAATCTCGAGTATTATGAAAAGATAAAGGTATTACAGGAGGTGCTTTGCAGACGCAGTGGGTTTGGGGGGGGGGGTGAGAAAAGCTCGAACTGATTCTATCTGGGGGAGGAGGGGATGCGTAAGGTCATTCTGGGAAGTAGAGAGCAAAGTCGGAATTAAAGCGGATTTCAAAGCACAGCCCCACGTTGCTCGGTGTCCTCGTGCGTGCCTGCACGCGTGCAGCAGCGGGGCAGGGACCCCCGGCTGCTTGGCCGCCAGGGCCATAACGCTGGGAACTCCCGATCCCCAGCTCCAGGGGAGGGTCACCCCTGCCTCTGCCTCCAAGGTCAGCGGGGGCTGCGGGGGCTGTGAAAGTTGTGGGTCGTTTCCTTTGATACCGACTGAAGAATGTCAGGCCTTCCTCTAGCTTACAACTAGGTGTAAACGCGGATCTCTGAATAATACCGTATTATGTTGCATTATAGGACTACCGTTGTCAGTAACTGAATGGAACCGGGCAGGGTGGGCAGGTGAAATGCCTTGCTGTTTCGGCGGTGTTTAACCCTTTGCAAGCTTGGTGGGGTGCTCTGCTTCACAGAGGAGTTTTCTACTGCTTCTGTGGTTTGTCAGACTTCTGCACAGGCAGGGCAGAATGCTACGCAGGGGTTTCTGCATGCACAAACAGAAATCCCTGCGTGGCACTCTACCCTGTGTGTGCAGAAATCCCTGCGTGACACTCTGCCCTGAGATTAAGGCTGATTCCAGAACAAATGGGCTGCTGCTGCTTATAGCCGGTGCTGCTGAGATGGCTGAACAGAACAAGCAGGCGAATGAGGTCCCCACCCGGTATTTTTTAGCATTGTGTAGCACTTCATACTCTTGTGGCTGTGATCAATTTTCTTTGGAACTGGGACCTAAACTACAACGTTTTTTTCACATCGTCTTGCACAAGTGTTAGCAGTTGTAGTAACTATGAGCATCAGATAACTTCTGCTGATGAGATGAAGCTGATGAGACTGTTTCATATTATTATAGAATTGTTATACTCCTGAATAATTTATATAATGTTGAGGTGGGTTGTTTTTACTGAATATTTTTATGAGCTAGAATATAAAGATAACCATCAGGCAGCAGCACAGAACTACCGAGGAGTAAAGTTGAAAGCAAGCAAATTGAGAAGAAAGTCTAGGCTGCCAAGGCTTTAATGAAATTTAGAATTAGGAAATCATGTGTTTTACTGTTCCCTTCCCCCCTGCCCCCACCCAAATTATGAAGCAGCTGTTGCCTTCCTCTCTCAAATGGTAGGGAAAGAAAGTTTATTACACAGTACTTGCGCTGGTGACAAATCTTTATTAATAGTCTACCCATCAGCTAGGACAGCTCTTATCATCTGTCATTGGCAGGAATATTAATTTGCTTTGAAATGTTTTGATATAATTTTAAATAGTGATACATTTATACTATGAAGATTCAGGATGCTTGCTTTCTACAGTAGACATTACAGATATATTTTGGAGAAGTTAATTGTGAAGCATGTGGTGCAAACAGTGCTTTAACTGAAAAAAAACCCCACAACTTCTCAACAACAAAACAACCCCAACCCATTAATTATATAGCTGAACTTCTGATGTTTAGCTGGAAATATACAGGGCCTGAATCTGCAAATCCTTGTACATTTGAGTAGCCTTTGTTCATACACATAGTCCTGTTAACTGCAAAGGGACTATATCCATTATTACCCGAGTAAAAATCATTGATCTTGCTGAGATCAGTCATTTTACCAACATCAGACAGATGATCAACTTTTGTTGATGTTAAGATATTAATATTGTGCTTTTAAAAATATATCTTATATCTGGTTGTATTCTTTATGTAATGTTTTGCCTTCCTTTGTGTTGGGCTGCTTTATTTTGTAAATCATATTTTTAAAATGGGCATTTGCAATGACACGTAGACTCTCAAGGAAGTGAAATGGCACTGCTATTTTTCAACAAAATGGTGTTCTAAATATACGTATACATCAAGTGTTGTTCATAGACATTTTGGTCATCTGTTCTAGTTAGAAAAAGTCTGTCTTTAGCAGTAATCCTTCTTCTCGCGCACCTGTATACTTGTAAGGAAGTGATTTTGTATAGTGTGCAGTTTCGAGATCGCAACAACCCCATTCAAAAGTTGGAGAAAAGTGTTTCCTAATGACTTGGTCAAACACCTATCTACAGAACTAATGCCATCTCGGGGAGGAGTTCTGTTGTAAAATTGGTACTCAGGGAAACCACCTGTTTAAAGTGCTGCTTTATAGACCCTGATTACATGGACCAGCACACAAAGATGTGCACAAGGGCATACACTTGGAATTATTGATGATGTCAACATACATGCAACCTGTCAGGTGTCCTAAGCTTACATTTCATAGTGGATCACATGGATATTTGCTGGGTTATAGACTTTGACAGTAAATGGTACTCAGTAAAAACCAAAATCCTGCGGTTTCTCCAGTCTAGGTGTTCCAGATTTATCTCATCATGCCAGTTTGTCATCCTGATTGTGGGGTGTGTGTGAGTTTATCCAAAAAACCTCAGTATTTTTTTAAAAAAGCAATGATATTCAATCCTAGAAAAAAGAACTGTTACAGTCATATAAATTATGTCTCTAATATATAGCAAACTTTTTATTTTTGCCAGGATAAATGCATGCAGTTCTAAACTGTTGTCTTATACAACATTTTAGAAAATGTACATTTTGTGTCGCTCTTCTCTGACTTTCAGAGACTGTAAAATAATAATGAAGGTAGGTTTCTGCTTGGTTTTGTTAGTTTCAAACCTAAAAAAAAAAAAAGGTGGAGTTCCTATAGGAATAGTTCTGCCCTTCAATAACTCTGAACTTGGTTTAAAAATTACAAAGGTAAGAGGTCAAATTAAACTTAGGTGGCCAATTGTGAATATTTGTCTCCAGACCGGCAAATGTTGTGGGATAATTCAGGACATTAAATATCACAGGAATGAATCATGGGCTCTAGGGGGAGTAATGAATCAAATGCCACTCTTGACTTTGTTCTTCAGTTTTTCTAAGCAAAAGCAGGAAAATAATCGTTAATTATTCAGTGTAGCTTGGCATACTGTGCTACATAATCTTAAAACAAAGCAAATAGTTTAGCGAGTTTATTTTCAAATCTGTTTAATTCTTTTTTATAGTTCAAGCTTTTTTTTTTTTTTCCTTTTTTCCTTTCTTCCTGAAGCATAGGCAATAGCTGTCAAGAAATGAAAAGGCTGGGAACTTGTTTGTCTAAGATATTATACATCTTTAACACAGCATGCTTTTCCTTGCTTACTGGTAGGCAGAAAAGACAAAGAACACTCTTCTACATTATTAGAAAAACAGTAAGTTGAAACCTCGTCTCTGTAGTAAAGAGAAACTGAGAAGGCTATGGGTTGAATAAGAGTTGTTGTTGACCAGCACCTTTGAACACAGTGCTGTATGAAACTCCCTCTGACATCCCCGATATCAAAGATTACTAACGCCCAGGGAATGTATACAAGAGAAATCAAACCCACAGGCTGACTCTCTTGTGCTATTTTACAAATCCTTTTTTTTTTTTTAGGATTTGGGTTAATTGAGTAACCTCTAGTTAAAAAGTCTTGTCTCTTGGTAGGTAGGTTGTGTTCCTTTTCAGCACTTACATTTATTAACAGATGAGTCTTCATTTGGATGGGCCAGTGCAGATAAAGAAATGTTTGCACAGTTAGTGTGGCAAAAATGCACCCTGTGACCAGTAGCTCTCATTTCCTGTTTGCCATTGATACCTCTGGTTGTATTGGCTGAGTATATTGGCCAAGAGATGTAATGAAGTAAGTTCAAATCAGCCAAACTGTTGCAGTCTATCCAGGCATGATTCCTTGCCAGGCAGGTGTGGGAACAACTTGAAAATATGTATGTATTATCGATTTTTAGCTCCATTAGTTAGCAATGTTTATGCAGGTATTTACCTTTACTACCCTAGAAATTATCATAGTAAGTCTATTCAATCAATCACTCTTTTGACCATACACTAAGTGTAATCGGTGGTGAATTACTTGGCTGTGTTAGTGAGTTGTGCAAATCTTAAGAAAATAAGAAGTTCCAAAGAGTTAAATGAGGGAAGAGTTGGCAATGCTTGCACTGATTTCTTGAAGTAGGTTGAAGTTCACAGTTTATTTGCATTTGAATTAATTGAGATTGGTGTCCAGCAGTGCTTTTCAGAACAGGCTTCAGAAAGACTTTTTTGTATAATAAAGTACTTGTAAATGTTAGTTGGAAGATGAAGGATATCTGAAATACTTCTTTCTTTTTCTGACAGAGCAAGCTTTTTCACTCATTTTCCTCTAAGTAAGGCTTATTGTAATTCTGAAATATTTTTACCACTGAATGGGCGGTCTGGTGTTAAAAGCCACTATCATATTTAAATCATATTTATCATATTTAAATTAGCATATTAAAAACTTTCTGAAATAATTTTTAGTTTCTTCACAAAGAAGTTTCTAATACCTACAAAAAGAAGTAAAATAATCCTAAAACGGCTCATAACATTAATCAGATAAAATGTTATTTCTTACTAAAAAAGGTCTTTTATTAAATGATAGGAATGCCTAGTTTATTACTTTGCATACTTTTGCTTCCATTAAGAAACATACTATTTTAGATACTTTCTGCATTGTAACTCTGAACTGTATGTATTTTCACCATAACAGAACTTTGTCTTCCTAAATTATATGTAAATCATTTTACTTGTAATCACATTTAAACAAATCAATGACCGATGAAACAAAAGCAGGTAGAAATTTTTCTTGTTTAATGATGGGTAGTGGAAATAAATTTCTTTTTCAAATAGTTTGCAGAATATGACGTACTTAAAAGTTGAACATTTCAAGTTGTATTTTTTTTTAAATATTATCTTTCATAAACTTTATTTAAAACACCACTATAACCAACAATATATGTTACTTACGGGTTTTGCTAAACTTTTTCAAGCATAATTACTAGGAAAGAAAGAAAAAAGGCCCTTTCACATCATTGTGGCAGATGAATATAAATCTTAATTCATATGCAAAAGCAGTAAAAAAAAATAAATACAACTTTTGTTTCTATTAGAGACTGAGTATAGTACCACCAATACTGCAATTATATAAATAATCCTTTATCATGAAGACTGTATTTGGTGACAGTCATGCCCTTCCAGTGACAATAATAAACAGAAGCAACAAAAGTACTGGATGCGTGAAAATATCATGATATCTAAGAAGATTTCTTTAGGAAAAAAGGTAAACAAACTGCAGAAAAGTGGGCAGAGTAACTATGAAAAAGTTACTTCTTCTACCCGCTCTGGACCTTCCCATTTCAGTTTAGGCTTATTGCCTTTTTGTTGAACTCACTCCTGGTTATCTGTAGTTTCCTTGCACAACAAGAGGCAGTACTCTAGATGCGATTTAACTCAAGATGTTGTTGACCATCATTCAGAAAATTTGCAACATGTATCTACATACAAAGGCAAAAAGCAAATAAATAACTGAAGAAGATAAGTAAAACTGATTAGAAAGAAACTTCTTCTGTTTTATAGATTCCATAATTTTCCATGAAAGTTTTCTTTTTGTCCAGGAAAGCTTAGCAACATGGCCTCTAGGCAAGACCAGCATAGAAATACCTACATAGCTGTCCTACCTAAGGTGTATTTGTTCCCTGTGTGAACTCCAGATGAGAGTGCACCACATACGACTATATATAATTTTTAAGATTGTATTCTCTGTGTGGAAAAGTTACTAAAATATAAGTTTTCTTTTAAGAAATTAAGATGTACTTATTTTATTTTTTATGCAAGATTCAAACACCTTCAGTATATAAACAGAAGAGACTAGTATCTGCTTTCTGAGAACACGCTGGGTGTAATGGACAGCTCAATACATATGAATAAACAACCAACCTGCAAATAACTATCTTTTAGAGTAGTAGCAGTCCCATTTGCTGTTAATATAGCAGAAAACCACCAATTGTACTTAAGTAACAGAATAGATGCACCATGATAATTTTGAAAATGCTTTTTGCATTTGTGTTTTGCCTTCAAGAGAAGGAGAATTATTTTGGTGCATTTCAGTGCCTTTTTTTTTTTTTTTTTCCTCATTTATGTATTGCCACTTCTATCAGCATCTAATTTTTCCCTTCTAAAAGTCTGGTTTAACTCTCAAGTCAATAAAACCAAGAAGCCTCATAAGACACAAAGTTTGTACAACATCTTGGTGACTATTCACTTTTTATGAAAGATTTAAGGTTGTTGAACCTGTAGAATGAAATCAGAGACCAAGCACCTTTGTTAAAAGCAGATTTTCTCAATGTTGTCCAGGTTCAGGTCTGAGAGGTGAATGCTCAGAACATGGTCAGAAAGACAGCATCAGTTCCAAATATTTGCCTCGTTAGCCCTGCAGTATTAATGGGAATGCAAACCCTGATAATAAAATGTAACATCTTCTTTTAACAGCGAGGCCTTCTTTTTTTCTTCACTGTTTCAAGATGGAAACATGAGTTCAGTTCATCTGTTTTAGCAGTGGAAAAGCCACAGAGAAGGAAGAAAGGCTCTTACTTGACAGCATTTTTGCCTTGTCCTTGTGAAATGGAATTAAGTTGTGGGGGTCCTCCCTCGACTTGCAGCAGCCAAGGTTAGCATAACCTCGCCTTCGGTGAGAAATCGATGGTTTTCATCCTGAGGGCCGATTTCCAAATTGAAATACAGTTCATCACATTGCTGCTCTTCCCTATGATCAAGTTCTTCGACAGAGCTAATTGTTTGAAATAAACCAGAAGACACACAGCACCAGGTTGTGACAGTTTGAAGACTGATCATATTTTGCATTTATTTCCTATTCCTTTTAAAGTGAATTAATCTCAACTGGTATAGTGAGAGTTAAAATATTAATTTTAAATTTGTTTGTCCTCCAACATACATGTTATGGGTCTGTCTTCTATTTAATCTACCTTTATATTCTTATGTAATTCAGAAACCCAGCAATAATTAGTACTACGGTAGTATTTTAACATGAAAATTATATTTCTATTTTAATTTTTATGATTTTTGCTGCAGGCAGTTTTTTGATAAACAGTAATAATCTGTAAAAATTGTCGTACACATTGATGCATGGGGCTGATTTAGTTCTTTCCTTGGGACACCAAAATGAAAAAAAAAATGAACATTACTCCTGAGATTTAATTTTTGTATTATGCTAATTATTCTTTGAATTGGAAACAGTTTTTCAAGTGAATTTCAACTGTGTTGCTTAACTATAATTACATTTTGGTCTACTACTGTCTAATAATAGGCTGATTCTCTTCTTTCATGCTTAAAGAATTATTGTCACAAAAATATTTTAACAGTCTACATTTGTATGTTCTTATTGCAGTCAGGGGGTGTGGGGGGAGTTTAGCTGCACCTTGGGGGTTTCATTTGAAGTGCTTCAGGCGTCACATCTTAAAATCGGTGTCCCCTATGGACCAGAAATCTAATATTTTAATATATTTATGTCCTTTATATCTTTTCAGTGTGATAGTCACATTCACCTACTGCTCTAGGCTCTCTGTAATTTCTTCTGTGCATATGTAAACTGTGAAAAGGGCTTCCATGCTTGTTGTTGTAAAAATATATGTAGTAGATACAGTAAAAAGTTAATAAAGCTATACTGAAAATTTGATATATATATTCAAAGCCTCAGAAATCAATATCAAGAATAACACCCTGCCATGTTGTCATATTTCTGAGCTAGAACAGCTGCCATTATTAATAATGAGATATGAATGAAAGATATAATTCGCTGACTGTAATGAGTTAGTGTTTTTATTACATGCTACCTCTGACTCCTCCATGAACTATGTGAGGTAATATGGCCAGTGATTTTGGTTTTAGCATTCTCTGCTTTCCTTGTGAGACTAAAGGTCTAAATTTAGTGAGGTAGTCCTGCAATTTTGATAAATTGGGTGTTTGTTCCTGGAGTTATCATGTGTAAATTCTGGAAGAAACCTTGAAGATCTGATTGTGAAGCTCTTAATGGTTAAAACATAAACAGTGTCCTGTACCTTTGTTCTTTTTTTCAAGAAATGAAAGTGAACAGTAGATTGTATGCATGCATAGAAATTCTGAATTCTAAAAATCTTTGTTAAGTATTAAATTGAGTTTTTTCGAAGTGACTGACGATGTATATATAAAATATTGGAAAAATCATTGATTTGGTTTTTTGTTTTTTTTTTTTAAGATTTAAAGTAGAGACTCATTTTATATTTCCCATACATTGGAGGTTCTTAAGGCCTCAGCTTATCAGTTTGATTTTCAACATCAGTTTTCTTATCCCATCATGCAACGTAAGGATGCTGTAGCACACTGATTTATATCCATTAACATCTCTGTAAGATCCCGTTTGGTGTTTTTAAGAAGGAAAAGGGTTGGTGATTTTCAGGGTTCTTTAGTGTTGGTTAGCCATTTCTCACCAGAACTGGATTTCTGAGGTGGCCTTTGGTAAGGTCCACTGATCTACAAGCCACAGCTACTTAGGGAGGGCAATAAGAGTACCATCTGCTGAAAGGAGTTATTGCTGTCACTCTTGTCGCTGAATATTCAGAGGCATATAGCTTCTCAGCATACTGTTTGTTCTGTGTATAGACTAGGTTTGTAAACCAACAATCATCATGAAATTTGCATTGCTTTTGACTAGTTTCTGAGGGATTGGTTCTATCACAATCCTGTAATAACTACATCAGAATTATTTGTATGTGATAGATGTAATGCATAACTAACTTCTATTTCTGGTATTTCTGTCCAGCAGTAATTACGCACGTTTGTTTTCCTGTGTTATCTTTACATTATTTTTTCTCCCTGCTTTTGATAGTAATTTATTTCACAAAAGGCCTCTATGAATAAAACAAATCAGTTTTTTTGGTGTTAAAGGTTGTGTATTTGATTATTTATAACAATTTTTAACATGTTCACCTTGTAGCCTTCCATGGAATACAAAATGTCAACTGTAAGACTTCATGAGTTAAAACACCTCCTTTCAAGTAAGTTAAACTGAGGCACAAAGAAATGGAAAAGTGCTACAGAAGAGTCAAACTCCTTTCAGTCAACATACAATGCAAAAGTGAATGAGCATGCAATGTGCAGTGAAGGTTAAGTTAATTTACAAAGATGAGTGATAAAACTGAAGCTTCAGAGTTGAAGCTTCCTGAATGAAAATGATGTGTCTAGGAAAGTACATTCATCTGAAGTTGTTAATAAGTGGAGGAGAAACAATCCAGAGAAAGGCTCTTGCATAGTAAATTATTTTTAGAATTTAATTATCCTTTATATAAAGCCAATCAGAGTGAATGTGTGTGTGTATGTGTAGAGCTGGAATTATCAGTATATGAAGAATTGATATCTTTCAGTTTTCAAACATGAAAAAGTACCTTTTAAGAAGTGTCACCAATGAATTTCTAATTTAATAAATTTCTGAGTTTACCTAGTGTGTCAAGATTATCAAGAAATGGAGAACAGAAAAGAAAAGGCTATTCTTTCTAGGAGGTGGACAGTAAGAATCCTGCTACTGCTTTAGGCTTGTACTAATATACATCTATATCCAGAAGAAGCCACATAACTGCTCACAAATGAAGGGTCAGAATTTGGCAGATTTGGGATTAAAGAAGAGTGGAAAGTAAAGACAAAAATCAAGTAACTGTACTTATAAATTAACAAAAGCTTCAGAATGTGCTCTTAAATATCCTTAGGGGAAAAAAAATGGGCTTAGAAATATTTTTCCTCTTGTTCCATGTTAAAAGACAGTGCTGTTTTTCTTTTCAGCAGGAATTAGATTTTACTTTAAAATATTTAGGCAGAGGGCAGAAGCCTTTGACATATCTCACTGGAAAAACGTCTTGTTTGCTGGGTATCATAACATTTGCTAAGAGTAAAAACATTGAAATAATCCTAAACCAGAGGAATATAACTCATGACCTACCAAAAGACAGTGAAATAATAAGGTCGTTACTTCCTTTAAAGACATAAAGGAGGGAAATAATCAACAACAGCTAAACTTGTGACGTTGTGGCTAATTTTTTTTTCTCTTAGTTTCTATTAGAAAAAAAATGTGGAATTACTTGTGGAGAAAGAAAGGGGGGGAGGGGGCGAGGGAAGCTTTTCTGCGCTCCCAGACTGACGGAAAACTGGTGAGGTTTCATTTACATTAATATTATCATAGCAGGTTTGCATCACTGAAAATATGAGGATATATCAGACACCATATGTGCAGCTCCACACTTAATTACTAAAAGAACACTTCTGTAATGAAGATTATGGCATTGTTTTGAAATTTGCTTCCTCCTCTTTATCCTTGCATGCATATTATTTCTGGCCATCTGCAGGAAATATTACAAAATTACAGTGGGTAACTAACAACAGAAGAATATTAATGGTAAAAGTCTGTATTACTGAAGGAGGTTCCTAAATTACTGGATGCTTACCAAGTGTGTTATGACCCACAATGTCAATCTAACATTTTCCATTATGTAATGAAATTAAAAAACCCCTCAAAACCTAGAATGCCGCTTTAGAATGGATGTCTACAACATCAAGCTAAATTACTGTCACACAGTGGAAACAAAACTTTGCAGATGTTGGTGGGATGAAAATCTGTTACCTCTGTCTAGGTAATTCAGAGTCCTAAGAGCAGACAAGTCTTCCGTCTTGCAGGGTCAAGTTTATAGTCACAACAATATGAGACACATACCCATGTACTAAGCTTGCTTAAACAGCATTTCAATTATATCTTACGTATATTCATTTAGAACTTACAGTGCTCACTTTGATGTAATAGGGCAAGGAAAGCCATGAATCAGAGAAGCACCTCTGTATTTGCACATGTAAAAGTATTAAACTGTATTAATCCATTATTTTGTGGACAGTCACTAAATGGAGTTAGTGGAATAATTTAAAATATTCTTTGTCTAGTTGAATTGAGGATGCTTTTCCCATGTTGTGTGAAGATCTTGAGAAAGTAGGTGTGGTGCACAAACCATGTAAATAGTATAATTACTGAAATGTTTTAAAGACCAGTTTAGACACCCTTTAGTTTATCCAGACCTAAAAATTAAAATAAAGCTTCATTAAACCGCTAAGAAGTATCAATCAGCATGTACTGGAGTTAAGATTAAAAATATTAGTAAAGCTTTCATAAAAACAATATATTTCCGTTATTATAATACTTACAAAGAGAAAGTACTATACTATAAAACAAAAAGCGAATTTTTAGAGGTGTATTAATTGATCTGTGTTGAGGCCACTGCTGTTCCTTCTGTCCTGTTACCCCCATATTTCAGTGTTTCCTTTCCCTCTGCTGACCGACACTGTTTGTATGAGCTGGGCCAGGGAGCTGATCCAGCCGAATTTACCCTCTCCCTCCACTGCTGCCACCTCAGCTGCTTCTCAGCTGGAGTATCGTGGGCCAAGATCAGCTTAAGCTCTCATGAAACAAACTGGATTTCTTCAAAATTATGTAAAGCCGAGTTGAGCTAGTGAGTTACTGTGGCCATTCAGTGAGTGGGCTGTAACAACTGTCCAAGATAAGAGTTGAAAAGAACAGCACAGTCCTGTGACTTCAGTCACGCAGCTGCAGGTAACTACTCCCCCCCTCACCCCCAAGACATCGTTCTAAGCTTCTCTGCCAGGGCTTCTAGTGGGATACTTTGTCCCTATGGTATAAATTCAATTGGCTGATAATAGTATTATGGGACCGTTATAGTAAGAGTTTGCTGGAAAGTAAAGAGTTTTATAGCTACTTTTAGCCTCCCAGGCATGTTTCTGGTATCCCATTATGGTTAAAAACTCCAAAGTGCTGGAAGGGGCTAGCTGGCCTAGCTGTCTACAAAATGGTTCTTCTGGAGTAGTAGTTTTTAAATATGCCCTTTCTAGATTTGCATCTCTCTTGGGCTTTTTCTACAGCCAAAACTGGGGTAAAATGTAGACCTGAATCTAAGCTGTCTTTCATGGGTGATGTTCAAAGAAGTCAAGTAACTTTGGAAACGAGATAATTTTGGATTCTTTTAAGGGCTCTCTTTTTTTCCCCCAAGTATATTGTGTTTTATCATACTGTGCACTCACAACTGTGGAGAACTTGGAGGTTGTAGCATTATTATGGGCCATGAATAGGGAAGTCTGTTGTTTTGTTTCCCAGCATTCAACCCAGAAATTGCAGCCACTGGCTACAGTGCCAGCACGGTGTTGACAGTCCTTTATTAAGTGAGAAACTGGGGAATATAAGCAACATGCGTGGCTATAAGGGCTAGCTCCTCTCCTTCCTTAGCGTCATCATCCCTTCTCTTCATCTACTGCTCCATGCAAGTGAACCTGGTTCTTAGGTACAGTCCCCTTCATTTACTGTCTTTATCCTTCTTCGGTACTGTCGTCTTCCTGCTGGAATTTTCTATTGCTACAGGAGTAACTTGGTCCCAGGCCTTATTTTTGGAGGAGGCAGAGAGAGAAGGCTTGACTGGGGTTTGCCGTCAGCAGTGATTAAAGATGATCTGTGTGTTCTCTTGCTCTGGAGGACAGAAACTCTTATCCCCTCTCTTCATCGAACGTACTGATTGTCTCATTTATGCAATTGTATGCTTAAGATGCTGAAGATGAGAAAGGTGGATTTTTCCCTATAACTTTAGGCAGGGTAATACTGCTTTTCCACCATGGGCCAAAATGAGAGATTTTGAGACTGTGAGGATTATATGAAATTGATTAATATGAAAGTGATTAATTAAAGACAAAAAAGAGGCTTGCGTTCTTTTGAGTAGCCTCCATTGAGGCTCTTTTCTCTGCTTAGTAGCCATAGAAGAGCTGCAAGAGTACAAGTGTAATAGTTCTCAGATTACATTATGTGTTGCTGAACAAGATGAAAACCTGATTTTGGAGATTATCTGTGCAGAAAAAACTTTCAAAAAGGAAAGAGAGCTTTTTGATTAGTCAGTGGTGGTTTGCAGAAATTCTCATCTGGATAATAAGAAATATTTGAAACTGCTGAAGGGTAGGCATTCCCGGACCTTTGAGATATGGACAGAGGCAAGAAGAGATTTCCATTCTAATTGTGTGGGGATGCTTACCTGAGTCAGCACCGCGGATGCATTCATGCCGACATTAACCGATTCATCAATAAAGGGGTGTGTGTAGCTGCAGTACTTGGACACTTGCCACCGGATGATCTGCATTTGTGGCTGAGCAGGAGGAATGCGATGTTCAGCAGTGTCGCCTGGCTCCTTGTCCTGGTGTTGCACTTCACGGTTGTTCTTGGCAACCCCAGAGTCTATGTGGTTGACTCAGAAAGTGGGAGCAGCATCAGGGTGGGATGAAAAAGGGAGCACAAACATGTCTTGGGGAGGTGGGGTGATTACTCTCAAGGTTGTAGTTTCAGAGCCATAATTTTGTGCGAAAAGAGAGATGGGAGGCTCTTGCCTGTACACACAATTCATACCAGATATGGTACGAAGTGTCTGGTGATGGCCATACCTAAGCCATCTGAGCTTTAATTTCTTGTTAAAATCTAAGGTGTTTTTTTTTTTTTTTTCTGTTAAGAGGCTCCTGATGTTTCCTGGCACGATAGGTAGTCAAAACTTAGTTCCAGTTGATTTTTGCATTAACTTTTCCCTTTATTTCTATTGTATAAATAAAACCGAAGATGTTAATCTTTTTGCCTTTCCAAAAAAACCCCAAAAACCAAGAAAAAATATTTAGAACTTTTTTCTTTTGGTCAACAAATGAACACAAAAATTTGTTGTTAATATATTATACAGTGGTGGTAGAGGAGAGACAAAATTAATTCCTTTCACATATTCACATACTGACAGTTTAATCACCATGTATTGGCTGCTCCTCTTTGTTTTCTATTATCTCCGTTTCACTCTTCTTGGAAATGACAAATTTTTGAGGTGGTGAATTAGTGAAAAATCTTACTTTACAATCCATTTTAGCTACAGGCTCATCAGGACATTGTAGGTTTTCTGGTTTACTGTCAGCTTTCCAGCAACCATTTGGAAGGCTTTTGTCTAGTAGATATATTAGACCAGTATAAAACCATAAGCAATAAAACTGTAAAATAATATAAAGCAGTTACAACATAACAGGAAATGAAGGTTCTGATCCTAATGAATGGGATTGTGAGCATACAATAAGAGAAATGCATTATCTTATTAGAAATATCTATGCAAAATTTTTAAAAACTTGCAGGTGTTCAATGAAAAATGAGTCTGATCTATAATGATGCACTAAATTTACTGTAAGTAGTAGAATGTAAAAGACCAAGTCAGCTGTCACAGTAAAAAAACTTTTTTTCGTCTCAGCTATGACAGTGAAGGTGAGGCTTTTTTGTTCTATGAAATCTCAGAACTCTATGTGTTTGCTTCATATTCTAGCAGTCCCTTCATTTCATTTTTCATAAAGAGAGAAGATCCTTCTTTTATTCACATGGACTTTAACATCCAAGTGAAGCAGCAACTTTAGCAGACATCAGAGTTTCAATTCAAATAGGGGTCAAGAATATATCTGCAAACTTGTTCCCACAGTATTCCCAAAGAATGCCGCTAAGCTGACAGTTTCTGGACACTTCTCCAGTTGATGGATCTAAGAAAGCTCTTGAATACAACAAATTGCCCTGGCAACCCAAGCCAGTTTTGTGACTGACAGAACAAGTGCAATCTTCTCTATTTCTTTCTGACTATGCTGAATTCAGGCTCATGAAGAAAGTTGACCTTTGTGGCAGTAAAGAAGAGAGAGAGACAAGTCACTGCAAAGCAGGAAAAGAGAGGCAAAAACCTCCACAGCAGTTAAATTAAAAAAGAGAAAATGCCTATAACTATTTTAGCTATTCAATTACGGAACACTTTCCCCTATTTCTGTGTTTCAGTGGATTTGTCTGAGTAGACACAATTGTATTTTTTTTTTTATTTTAGGATAATCACAAGCAATTTTGGATTTAATTCATTTTAGTTCATGGAGTTATTTTAGAGTTTTGTTTCCATTGTCACTAAGCCTTATAAAGTTTCATTGAACTTTTTCATAGTAATTGTACTTTTTCATAGTAAAGCCCAATGAAGTTTCATTGAAACGTCATTGTCACTAAGCCCTGTAAATAAGGTAAAATTCTGGACCCAACAGACTAAATGTGGATTTTAGAGTTGTTTTCATGTTTCCAATTAGGTTAGGATTTCATCTGTAGTTGACTTAATTATATTAATGCAGGCACTGAGGGAGAGCACTGGAGGGCAAATGTATTTTTTGTTCAATCCTGATAAGAACAGACCGCCCTCAGCTACAAAAAGTCCTTGTTTGTTTAAACAGCTGCAACATACATCAATCCTTTTGGTCACTGATCGAACTGTGGCTCGATCCAATGATACCAAAATCCATGTGCATCTTTATTCTCCGCAGTTTGATGCTTTGATATTTGCTGTGAGTGTTTGTACTGTTATGTACATTCCTCTACATCATACCAGGGTGCAGCCACATCCTTCTGCCAAGTGTTCATCTGTGTTTAAGGAGGCAGGGAGCTCATGGCTCCTTGCATGTCATAGATGTTCCCGTATCACATTTCTCTCTGGTATGTCCTCTAGCTATCTTCCTATGCTACGAAGATTGCTGAAACACTACTTCCCTGGCCCCAGACTACTACCTTCTCTCTCTCTATATGGTTGTTATTAGTATGTGGGTTTTTTCTTTAGGTTTTGGTTTTTTTTGTTTTTTTTTTTTGTTACTTAAAACCCTATTAGAGTTAAAAAACCCAAACTGCTCCATTCAAATCTTTGCCATATTCGTGGTGGTACTGAGCCACAATCTCCAGGTGGGTTGACTTTAAACCAGCTGAGTTATTGAAAAATCTCTTCCACTGGGTAACAAAGATGGGACCCATCTCTGTTGGCTAGAGCACTTCAATAGAGCAAGTTTCATAGACGTAAAAGGATAAAACCATAATATTAACCAGAATACTTACTTAATAGAAAGAGATTCTCCAAATTATCATGGTAGTTTGAATTAATAGTAGGGATATTGTGGTTTAGCCTTCATTCAAGGAGTTCAATAACGCCAAGGCTTCATTGTTTTTGTTGGTAACTAATATTTTATCAAAACCCAAAACTTCCTTGCATAATAAAAGGGAGAATTAGGGGTGGTAGATTAGCATATCATAGCAAATATGGAGGAATTTTAGTCTTTAATTTAGCAATTTACCTGTTTTAAAGGAAGTTGTATCTTGAGTGGCCATTTTGCCTCCTTTAGGATGACATATTTGCTCAAAAATACAGGCAACGATTTACTATGGAAGTGTCAACAGCTGTTGTTTCTACTTATATTTAATTAATGGTTGTGGTATTTTATTTAAGAAGACTAAATAAGATAAATATTTCGGGTTTCAGTTTTTTTCTAGCATGCACAGATTACACAGTTACACAGTGATGTATTAGGTGTTAATTTACAAATTTTGTAAAATGTTAACAGCACCAAAATATTTGTCTGACTGCTAAGCTGGCAGATTTTATATTTCTGATTTCATAAGATAAAGCAGTTGGAATTCCCATCGGTTGAGATGCTGCCATGATGATAAACATTAATCCTCCAGGATATTGAACCAGCTGTAACAAGCTTTCTTAATGAGGGAAGAAAGAGACTGTGTTGCTGACAGTATAACTTCCCCGGACTAGGACTTGGATGTGTCAACGATGGTAAAAACACCAGTTTTCTGTGGTTGATACTGAAGTCTCAGGGAAAAAATCAGAGCACCATGCACAGCTCAGTTCCATTAAATAAAGCTCCTCTGAGATATGTGAAATATAGTACCCTAATTTTTTTTCTGCTTTCTGTAATATTAAAGAAATTGTGAGATTGCAGTCATGAGATCATGTAAACATGATAAGAAAGATTTAAAATCGCAATTTCTCGTTTCATTATAATTCATTGGAACGTGGGTCACTGACACTAAGACATCTGGTGTCATCCTTTAAATAAATAAGTATACTTAAAACGGTAAGATTAAATTAGAGCATGAAGTTAGCAGCAAAGATCTCACCTAACATGTATCTCCACTGCATCTGTGTTCCAGGTGTTTTGGCCTTTCAGAAATGCCCTCAGCACACTCAGGCCACCGGGTGGGCTCAAGGGAGCCAACTTTAAGCCTTCGGGGCCCCTTCCAAAGAAGCTCTTCTAGAAAAGCCCTGAGCAGATGCCTCTGGGGGAGGGAGGAAAACCTGGCTCTTGTGCTGGTTGCTCACTACGAAGGTGCCCTGAGGGACCCATCTCAGAGCCACCTGTGTTTGTAAGGTCTAATCAAAGACCAGGCATGGTAGTACAGGACCAAAAGCACAGGGGTCTGCACTCCACCTTCTGCTTGTGCAGCAGGATAGTTTTGCAAATTAAATCAGGAAAGGACTGAGGGAGAGATGGACGGGAATCAGCAGAAGGCAGGGCTCATCTGGCATGGTGAGTGCTTTTTGTGAGATTTTTTTTAAAAAAAATTATTCCTCTCCTTGTGTGTTCGTGCACATGAGCTGTCAGCAGCATCGCTGGCTGTTCGGAAAGGACTGTGCCAGCCTCCTTCGGTGTGGGTGAAGGATGACGAGCGTGTGCCTGCGAAGTTGGTGGCTGTAGCTGCATAAAGTAGCTGCTGAGAGACAGAACAGATTGGTACACAGATGTACGAGCTGTTGGCTGCCGTGGCAGTGCTGCATCTCGCTGGTGCAAGCCCCAAGCCTGCTGTACATTGTTAAGGTGACCTAACAACTCCGTTTCAGAGCGTAGCTGCCAGTTCTGGAGGAGAACTAGAGGGTGACAGCGTGAGGTGCACTAGGCATGAAAGCTGGCAGCAAGTCCTGGGGGCAAGAGCTGCCATCACAACACTGTGGTCTGCTTTCCATGTAGCATTTCAGCGAGGACAAACGTAGCTAACTATGGATTATGCCTGCATTTATAGAGGAAAATCTGATACTGTGATTGCTTTACAAGAACCCTATTTTTGGTGTGATAGCACCGCCGGGCTGGAGGTACCTGCTCTGAGGGTTTGGAGGACGCAGAACCCAGGAGAAGGTGTGGGGGCACGAGCGGGAGGTACAGGAGGGGCAGGCTCACGGGAGAGGACACGCGTTTGGCTAAAACTTCTGCCACTTGTTCAAAGCTCGCATAATGGAATAATCTCTGTTTGTACAAAACCCACCTTGTTCACAGATGCCTTTCTGCCATGAAACTATAATGGTAGATAAAAAGTGTTCTGAGAAAGGGTAGCAGAGTGTTCTTTCCCAGCAGGTATTTGCATTCATCAGTATATACAATGAAGTCCTCAAAGTCACAGGCAATGAAGCATGATTTATGCTTATTACTGTAGCTGTATTATAAAGCCATTAATAAGACTGAATATGGTGACAGAACTTATGTTTTTTTTTCTGATCCACACAAAATAGAAAATTTAATTCTTATTTCTTTTCAGATTAATAGTATGTAATAGACAAAGACTGACATGTCCTGAGGGTATACAGTACTTCTCCTTGATATGTTGAAAATGACCTTTTAAATAATGTCAAGTTAATATCTGATGCGTCACCTTTCTTAAAGGTGTGAGGAATGCAGTGATCTAGCCAGTATTTAAGATTTCATTTGTCATACTTTGTAGGTGCATTAAGTTGATTAAATCAGTGTATTGGGGTGCAATGGTCATACTTTCAAATTAATTACATCTCTGTTCTTAACGCCAAATATCCTGGCTAGTCACCATATACTAACACAGAACATGAGCATAATAGCTAAGGAATTTTGGAAACAATTTCTTTGGAAGTGGAAAGTTTCTTGATTTTTAATTATATGCATTTTAAAATAGGGCATTCTCATATTTAGGTATATATTTTTGCTCTTCATACAAACTCCGACTAAGCCAGGTTTTATTAGATTATTTTTTTTTTTAAATGCACTGTATTGATATACTTCATCACATCTGGACTGGTTTTGTATAATAGGATGTTTTTCCAGTCTGGTTTGTGAAGATTACAGCATGGGAAGAGGTAAAACAGTGCTTAGTAAATATTTGCTAAACTCTCATAACAGCAACATCTCTCCTAGTCCAACAATTCCAGGCGAAGAGTCAGGCAGAGAACAAAATTTACCAATGGACTGCTGAAGGGATCTAGACAGCATAATGAACTTTGAAAGGAAGCACTCACCATGGTATTGTAGAATATATTAATCATGATTAGATATTCATAAGGAAGGTGTCAGAACTGGGATTTAGTTTGTTTTCCACAAAATATTGAATTTGCAAGAATGAAAAGCACTAGCAGGGGAGAAAAGGGAGATAGAGGTTCACATTACATTTACTTAAGAATTGAAATAAATTGTCTAACTCAGGGGTGACTAGCTCATCAACAGGGATAAATGGCAATTCTGTGAACTTTTCATGCAGTTTTCTTTGCTTAAAAAAAGGTCACTGAAGAATATTTGAATTAATTTGTATAATAGTTTTTACACACTGTTTGATGGAAATAAAAATAGGTTAAAAATACCTTCCTTCACCACCAAAATTTGTTGATGCTGGTGGCTTAGGAGCTGAATAAATGAACTACTTATTTTCAGAACAGTTATGCCTTTCTTACTGAGTGTAATACTGTCATTAATTTTAAGATAAAGCACACAATGTACATGGTGCACAGATACCATAAATATCTGTAATTTGTGCATATGCATATTGAAGTATAATGTACAGGGCCTGATATGTATCAGTCTAATGTGCCTTTGCTTACAGAAAAATTACACTGAATTTACTAGTGATAGCTAAAGTTCAAAGTAGCTAGATATTCAGTTTATGTAAGACTCTGCCTCAGACTTTGGATGTGCATTTGAATCCTGTCTGCATGATTAATGCTATTTGAGAGTTTGCATGCAATGGAAATATTGAAGATTATTCAGCATCAACTACCCGACTTGGAAACAGAGGATTTAAGGCCGTAAAGTCAATAGCCTAAGCTAAGTAAAAAGGTAATATATGATTTTATGGTATTTTGCCTTTTTTGTTTTTAAATAAGTACTTTCATAGTACTTACTGAATAGTATTTAATAGTGTTTAATAGTAATTAATAATTGATTTAACTATAACTGAGCATCTTGCAGCATAAACCACTTCTGAGATAGTCTGAAAGTTTGAAGGCTCCAAGATTAGCCCCAGTTGCTCTGCTGAGCATACTAAATTGTGTTTGATTGAATTGTACCAAATATAGTGAATGACCATATTTTTAATCAAGAGTGTATTTTAACAAAATCAAATATTTCATACTTCATACATTTCAGTAAAAAAAAATGTTACAAGGCCTTAGAACTAACTTAATACTTAAAAGATTTCAGGAGACCAGAAGGTAATACTCAGGGAATACTCAATCGAGAGCTCTAGAAAACAGCAGACTACTCATAATTATATTAATCAACATGTAAGTTGTTAGTTTCTCTTACCTGAAAATCCTTACAGGTATGTAAGAGCTGTATTGTAATATGTGGAACTTGTATTTATTTAAATATGTTGCATGAACAAACACACCCCTGAAAAAAAAGGTAAAGGTCAGGAATATATCTGCCTGACCGTCTGATCTCGCAGCACAAGCAAATTCACTAGAGTGCTTTCTTGGTGACACCTCAGCGATGTAGCAAGCCCAGGAAGGAAACTATATGTTCAACAGCATTTCACTGAAATTGTCGAATATAATTGAATAACACTTGCTTATTTCTTGGAATGTTTCTTTCAGAGCTGGTCTCTCCCTTGTCTTCTCTGGCTGTGCAGCTGCTTAATTCAGATCCTGTTTCAGTTTGTGGCAAGTCCCCTGAGACAGAAAGTGAGATTAATGCCTTATTCATCTTTGATTAAGGCACACACACCATCTCCCTTGCTTCTTCCAAAGTTCTCAGAAATATATATAGTCTGGGAGATTAAAGTAGAACTTTTTTTCTACTTTTCTGTGTGAGAGTAATGGCAGAAAAATGTAGAAGTTGCTTGTACTCAGGATCTCTATATTGGTTGAAGTCTCATATTTCAAAATATTTATTACATCTATATTGGTAATGCTTAAAGTATTTGATTTTAAGCATTTTCCTATGAAACAGTTTTGATTATAACATTTAACTGTATTAACCATTTGTTTGACTCTGAAATTCCTTAACCCCACGTATCTTTTGTTCTTGTGAATATGTAATACCCTGTGCACTTAATAATGCATGCTAACTGTAGTCATTCATATATTCGTGTCTAATGATCTGTGAAGAAATGAGACAGCTTAAAACTCAGTATGTCGACCCTGACTTGGAACAAACAAACAAAAATTCAAATAAAAGTAGTCATATAATAAAAAACCTAAAAGTAACTGCTATACAAATATGTAATTCCTGAAGCAAAAAATATGGAAGAATGCTACCCAAACACTGAAACATAAAGTTATGTCAGATTATAATCAATGACTAAACAAGATCAAGATCAGTAATGCACATTAGAGTTCAGAAATATGTAATTTTGCCCCAGAGTGCATGATATAAGCATAATTTAAAATGCAGTTTCTGATTGTTTGATAATATAACCACTAAAAGGAATGTAACCATTTGTGCTGTACTTCCAAACAGAAATAAACATGTTTTTTTAGGTATCATGAATTTATCGAGTTGATACCTTTTTTCTTTCTGTTTCTTCATACACAGCAACAAAATCTGGAGTTGTAATAAAGCTTCAAAAACTGATTTTTATTCTGTCTTTTTAATTCAACTTTTTAACAATGTAAGTCTTTATGGACAAATCATACTTTTTTCTTAAAATAATAGCTTAATAATGGCATTGATTTAAGGAGAACTGTGGGTTTAGTAGTAGTTTTTAAATAAATAGCCACTTACGTTGTGCAATAAATTCAATAGAAAATGTGTGATACTTTGAAAAAAAATGATTTTTTTTATTTCTGAAAAGGCAAATATTACTTTTGGGATGTTACGTGACATCTGTCCAAAAAGCTGACTTCTTTAATTTAAAGTTTTAAGTGTTCATCCAAGTAACAGGCAATGAAGTCAGAAACTGAGCATGTAATCATTTTCTCTTCTTTTGGACAAGTACAAAGGAGAAGCCTTTCAAGGTCAAACTATTTTCAAAATTATAAGGACTCTATTCTTTTACACCACATGAGGCTAAAATATATGCCGTTCAGATGGGAGGGTGGTGGAATGTGGCTGCCCTTAATGTCTTCTGTGAATGACTGTTCTCCAATCTAATTTTCATTGTACGGTGAGATATTCCACAAGTGCACAAAGGGAACAAAGGTTCAACTGTGCATAACTAGTATTAGTATGCACAACTGCTAAACTAATCTGATTCTGTCCGTGAAAGTCAACAATAAACCATTTTCAATAACTGTTTTTCAACAAACAAAAATTAAGGGGTATTTTCTTTGAGATTATAAGTCAAGATGCTGATTTTTTATTATTTTTGTACACAATGGATTTATTGTTCCAGTAATGGTGATACTGAGAGCTAACATAGAGGCAGTGAAGGAAAATGCCATTCTGTTACATAGTTGAATTCTCAGAGTTCTGAAATAATCTTTTCCTGTGCTTCAAGTCGGTGAGCTAGATTTGTTGTAATAAACCCATAGTAAAGGTCCATCAGAACGTATGATTAGCAGTTCTGTTTTGGTGGATATATGAGGGGAACCTGAGAAATATTTTTTACTGTGTCACTTCCTATCATCACTTTAATATCCAGTTACTGAACAGGTATAAAAGAAAATACATTAAGTTATTTATGTAAAATATCTCTCTCTAGTAGATCTTGTTGTCTTTGTTTCAAGTAATTTACTGCTTAATATATTCTGCAAGAGATCTCCTAGGAGAGATACCTCTACTATGTATATTAGAAAAGCTGGAGTAGTAGAAAAAAGGTACTTGAAGTAGGAACTGTTAGAATAAGCAAGGATGAAGAAGAAGAAATCTTAAATCTGGTTAATAGGGAGACTCAAATGAGATTGGTTTTGGTGGAACAAAAGAAAGGTGGCGTCAAAGTAGTATGGTATATTAATATCAAGCTTGAATTTCAGTTAAAAGTATGAAAGCTAGGCAGGCTGGCGAAGTCAGCTAGAAGGAGAATGAAGCAGGCAGCAACCCCCAGTTTGGTAGACTAGTCCCCAAAGGCGGCTAACGGACTTCTGCAAGATCCGTTACTGAGACTGTGAATACAGGTAGAGCTAAAGTCCATTTCATACCTTTGCTATCTCCCACAAGAATTAATTTCATGCAGTCCCTGCCTTGAGGACTGCTGCTATATGAAGAATGATAGGAGTCAAACCAATGGTTTGTGTAATGGTATTGACAGGAGCACGACCGTAAATGATACTGAATAATAAGCAATCCCCACTTTGTTCACATTTTATGCTCAGCTGATTTCCTATAAAAACCAGAATGTTAGGCAAGACTTTAACATTCTATACACACTCTGGGCTCTTAGGCCACACTTCCGATGCTTTATACTTATTCATGTGTGTCTTTATTCTTATCAGAGGTTTCTACATTAGTAGTGTAAGTGCATTAGAAGCAAGATAGAAAGGGAAAAAAATAATACACTCATGCATAAGTCAGCCTGCACGGAAGTTGTTCATCTCTGTCCCATATTACAGGACTAAATAATATAGACTAAACAGAATGATTTGCACATATGTCAAAGTGATGAAGGATCAGTTTGCTGTGTTGACTTTTTGGAACAATAGTTTCAAAATGGATGATGAATATCATTAATAACTATCAAATATCTCTAATAGGTACTGAAGCCACTTATGAAATGTACATTTTTAGGTCCATTAGGAGACATAAGGAAACTCTCATGGCATATGTATCTATAAAATCTGTAAGTATGATTGTTATAGGCCTTCCATAGTTCTGATCTTATCTTTATGAAGGTATAATGTCTTTGTCCAGGCAAGAGCAGCTCTGATACAAATACTCTATGGTTTTTTTTTCAGCAGCTCCTGCGAGCATTTTCTCATAAAATTCAGAATATTAACTCTGTCAAGGCCTTTAATATTAGAAACAGTTCTACACATTCTTCCAGATTGTTGTGTATCTCCCTTTCTAGTATCAGTATCTAATATCATAATTTTAGTTCTAAATTGGACTAGTTCATCAAACCAGTCCGATTTTTTCTGGAAAAATCACAATTTTTGTTCATTCAAATAGAAAGTAATTTTTTTGATAACCTGGTTTAAAATGTACCACAACACTGCAATCAGCACAAGCTAGGTTGTCACAAAGACTGCAGGATGACAAACTTACGGGCTGAGTGCAGATGAAGTAGATAAGATCTATAACTGTATGCATACCATATTGTATGTAATCTACCAGGTAGATATTGGTACTTACTGTTAAAACGTATCTTTAAAATAATGATGTCTGAAACTGTTAATTTAATATTCTGGCTTAATATTAAAATTGCAAATAGGTGAGTATCCTTCTGCTATTTTCTTTCTGTGAAACAAAAGGTTACATTAAATATTGAGAGTGGCCTTGTCCCTCCTTTTCCTCATTTCTTTATATAACGTTTCAATTTATGAAGGTGAACTATGTGTAATCAGTCTACGATTTTAACTTTTGTGTAAGAAGGAAAATTAGACGTAAACAGTACTTCTTTCAATTTTCAGTGCATCTTCATAAAGTTTCATAGGTTTGTTTGAAATACGTGATTTTTACTGTTCTTAGACAAATTTCAACAAGGTGCTATTGTTTACGCAAATAAGAATAGTTACTGAACTGTACTCACAGTAAAAGACACTATGTTGCAGTGTTATGAAGTGTCTGTTAAGAATTATTGCAAAGTCTCCTCCAGGATGACAATATTTTTCTTGCTAATTGTAAAATAGCATTAGACAAGTATGAAGCAAAAAATTTGTACAAAACTGTACCAACAACAGTGTTTGAAACAACTATTTCTGAAAACAATGTTCACTAAATATCATTAGTACTAATATAAATGTATCTACGTAGCTTCCTGAAGTGTCCTGTGACCAAGCAGTTCTTAAAGATGTCATTTGCAAATTTGGATTTGTTTCTAACAAGTAAAAGAATGCTGGTGCATTTACCATGGTAGTGCTTTGCTGGTTCAGGTCATCCGCAACACAAGTTGTGGGATTCTGAAACAACAACCATCAAAACCCCAAACCGATCAAAGTTTTTCAAATAACCTGCCCTGAATTTTGCCCTTGATTGGAGTGAATTCTGGGGCAAGATGTGGGGAGTTTATTTAATAGACTGGAAAAATTCTTACAATGCTGACATATGTAATAGTGCTTATAGACTATACATATTTTCAATAATGCAATTTAAAAATCTCTTCAGAATACTGGCAAAAATTTCAGTGCTTTGCTTACATTTTTAGATGTCAGTGCTAGTAAAATGAAGAAAGATAATAATAGATGTATGCTAGATATTTAATACTTTTAGGTTGTGAACAGCGCATCACGGAAGACTGCTTAAAGGAGAACATTGATGAACATGTGACTAATGATCATTAGTTTTCTTTAATTTGAGAAAAAGTGTTGACATTTTTACTACTGTTCTATTATTCCAATCTTTTCTGATGCTTTTCCTGGTTGTTTCCTCAGTGAACCTCTTGTATGAGTATTGAATAGTGATAAGAAACTGTTCAGTTCAGCATAACCTAATTGATATTGATGTCCCAAATACTACTAGCTTTTTTCTTTTTGCTGTTGTGCCAGATGGAGTACCCTATTTCTACTATATTTATTCAAGCCCACAAATGGAATATCAGTATTGTAAACTTTTATGATATGACTTGTGCAAAAGCAATATTGCCGCCTGTCACTGAACGTTTACATTTTATTTTGACAGGAACCGACCTGTAAAGATGTTTATGTGGTGGTCAGCTGTTTTACTTCTTGGATGCATTTTGCTGGGAGCAGACGGGTGGCCAGCCAAGGAAGGATACGACTTTAGGCACTATCAGCCCCTAGTCAGATTACGCCACAAGGTACAGATTATTCTCTAGCACCACTGGCTTTTCTTCCATTGTCAAAGGGATAAATGCCAGCTTTGTTTTGTTTGCGTTTATTGGAGTAATATTCAGAAATAAACTTTGTGAGTAACAACACCTGCAAAAAGATAGACTTGATTTGACAAGTAAACAGGAGCTGTTTCGGTTGAAAGCCCAGAAATCTTTCAAAGATAGTAAACTAAGCTCCGTTCTAGCTTCACAAACCAGAGATCATGAATGTCAACACAAACTCAGAGACCCAGGAGAGGCTGTCTCTCAAAGCAATGGTCAGCATCCCCTTAAGGCAACAACTTGTCCTAGAAATCACTGGGTTTCAGACCAAGCAGCAACCAGGGGAACTGCCTGTCAGTGAAGCACGGTGGTGTTAACTGATGGAAGAAAAACTTGTCTGCATAAGGTAGAGGTTCACTGCCTGCTGAATTTAAGAGTCTTGAACTGTGGCATAATATAGATGTTTCCTGAGGTACTGGGTTTCCCAGCGTCAAACATTATATGCTGCTTAAATTTTGCCCATCTGCCACACCTTTGCCATGAATCCATGAGTCCCTAAAGAGTTCTCAGCTAACAAATCCTGCTCTTCTTCTGGTAGCTAGAAGGGAAACTGCTGTGGTGATCCTGTAACACAAGGAAAAGGGTCGTAATATCTCCATGGGCTGTCTGAAGCTAGCATAGATCTGATCAACTTCCTAGTTTCTTCCTATCATGGTACTCCTAGGAGCAACATTTGAGGAGCCATAAGGCCTACAATCAGGCCAGCAAAGATGATGGAATGAACTTCTTTTCCCTTTCTTCTGAATCTGGATGCTTCAACTAGATAGTCTTGAGTTGTAGCCAGAAACTCTAAATTTTTAATAATGTTTCAAGATCTGGCTAGTTTAATTTCTCAATACTTTTTATAAAATGTGAAAGCTATTTCTTCTTGGTCCTAACTTTGAAAAAAAATGATCCACTATCATGTGATTCTATCTCAGCATATAAGGAGTAGGAACTGATAACTGAGTTCTCAAATGAGAGAAATTTGCTTATTAGCCAAGTATTTTATACTATGTAGGTCAAATATGGCAAGTTTCTAACAAATGGATGATATAATATTAAAATTGAAATTTCATTATAAAATTCTGCATCCTTTAAGGAATGTTTTTCAATCAGAATAAAGAATGCATCAGGCCTCAGTCAAGTAAATACGTAACTGTATAAGCACGTAGGTGTTTACACTGAATATTTTGCAAAATCAGAAACGTTGTTTTATCAGTTTACTTCCATTTGTCAGCCTTAAACAAAATACAACAAAACAACACAAGAAAAATACCTTGAATCTAGAAGGAATAAGAGAGAGAGACTAGCGATGAAACTGTGGCATAAACCATGTGAGACAGAAATCACATGTACCAAAAAAACCCTAAAACAATTCTGCTCACATTCTTCATGGGTTTAAGTGGAGGACGTGAGGTACAGTGAAAATAATTTCTGAGATTTAGATAGTCTCTGACATTAATGTTTGTATGTAGAACTAATAGTGTAACTGTTTCTTAATAATACTTCTAGTCATCTAATAAGTCTTGTATAATATTTGAAATAGGCTTATAAGCATTTCAGGTTCAATATTGGGGGCAACCACACACGTATATGCCTTTGTCCACATACAGATATATATATACACACACATGAAAGGCAGAGAGACTTTTCTTCTATTTTTCATTCCTTATATATTTTTGAAAAACATATATAAAAATATGAATACAGACAGAACGGAAGCAAATGGCACATCCTGTAAATATCTTCTTTTAGAAATGCAAAATCTAAAGTGAAAGAAATTTAATGCTAGGAAAAAACATAAAGAAAAAGGAGAAATTATAATGAAAATATGGTATAAAAATTTCTTCTGAAAACCGAAGAAAATATGGTGGGAGCTTTTTTCTAGGCAATATAGCTAGATTAAAAAAAAATGTTTTAGTGTATGGTTTTTCTGTTTTGGTATTATGGATATGTGTTAGTATACAAAAGCCCTAGGAATGCAAAACTTCTGAAGTCAATTGTTCTGGTTTTGGCTGAGATAGAATTAATTTTCTTCTTAATTTCTGGTACAGTGCTGTGTTTTAGAAAAACATTTTAGAAAATAATTTACAAGAGACTTTTAAAGAGATGTATCAAAATCTTTTTTTAAAAAAAGTTTTACGAAAGTTTTGTAGGAAATCTAAATGTCATGATAACAAAAGAGAGACAATCCACTGCTTTAATAGGTTGATAGTAAATTGTGTGAAGAATTAATTATGTTTTAATAACAAATATTTGTAGCACAAATTTGGTTGATAGGTTGTTCAAAACATTTTATAATAATTTTTCTTAGGAAAACATTGATATTATCTACCTTTGTACTGTCCCTTAGCTTCCCCCAACTTCCAAACCCCCTCTACAGTTTTCATAGTTAATGAAGCCACCTCTCTTGAATGGTATTCATTGTTCACCTGTAACAAATAATGAAATTTGCATAACTTGAGACAACTTGAGACAGTTGAAATGTTTAATCTGTTTCAGAGGACTAATAGTACATATGAGGGTTTTATTACTTGTTTTATGCATCATTCATCCACATTTTCACCCCACTGCTCTCATACAAGGCTATTTAGCCTGTAGCTTTTTATTCATTTTCAGGCCTAGGAGGTATTTAGTTTGGTTGTTGGGTAAGTTTATCTTGGTGTGATTCAGAGCTGTGGGGTTCCTTACGTCCATGCTTCCAGAGGAAAGCAAGCCAAGTAGATCACCGAGAAGTCCCAGCATGTTTTGCCAGGTTAGTCACCTGGCTTTTCAGGGAGATCTAAAAAAATACCCAAATCTCCAGTTTCAGAGATTAGAGAACCTTCCAGTTGAGAGATTGCCTTCTTGATTTTTCAGATTTCTGTGTGTACCTATGTTGCATTCAAAAAACCCCTGTGAACATACATTTTCCCAGTAACAGAATATTCAAATATATCATTATCTCCTCCTCCACAGACAGCATTGCCTGTATTCTTGGTTTCCACACTTTTTTTTTTTTTTTAATATAATTTATAATAGATTAACTATCAGGACAGATACTTTAACAATTATATGGTGATATCTCATGGTACTTTAGAGAGAATAGAATGTATAGATGATTTAATTTTATACCACAGTTGTATGGAACTCATATCCTTCTTCAGTGGTGGAAATAACTAAGAGAATTGGTATTACTGATAGAATTTTTCAGTGCTTCAATATGTGAGAGCCTGCATGCAGTTTTTCCTTAGAAGATAATTGTGCTGCTTTTAAGAAACCAGCATTTTCACTGGCAATTGAAACCATTATTTTTCAGTTGCAAATATTACTTTTTTTTTTTGTTTTTTGTTGTTAAAACTGTGCAGAAAATCATAGCAAAATATGCTTTAATTATACAGATAACTAAGTTTGGAGTGTTTCCTTGGGTAATGTCAGAGCACTCTGATGGTATGTGAAGTTGCCACGTTTTGACACTAACCAAAAGTCAGAACTAGTACTGTGGATATTGCCAATTACCCCACTTTGCTCTTTATATCTTTTAAATATGCAGCAATTTCTTACTGTGCAGAAATGTATTTTTTTGTGTTTATCTTGATCTGTAGGAATTAACAGACTGTTCTTCAGCAGACTTTCTAATTTATCATATGCTGTATTAATTGAAAGGTTTTCTAATTCTACTGTATTATAGTTGGAACTTCTCTAGTATTGCAGTGGAATTTTTAATATCCAGTAGCTAAGATGAGGTTCTGACCTTAAGTATTAGGTTTATTTTTCTGGAAGTTTTCTAACAGAAAATCTGCAATAATTTATAAAATATAAGTCTAAGCAGCAGTTAATGCCTAAATTATAATCATGGCCCAGACTATAATTATAATGATGTTCATTATTATGGCCATTGCAATGGCAACAAAGATCAAATGATTGACTGCATCATTTATATATGAAGTAGTCAAAACTAGAAAGAGATGAGCTGGCTTGAATTAGAATGGTGGAAGAATATTATAAAGCACTCCTGAAAATTTTAAGTCCCTTTTCCTTGTTAAGCTGCCATGGTTTACACTTACATGGTGATGCTGGAAAATATTAGGCTATGTCTGAATATGTGAATTGTTATGCCAGTTAATCCTTGGTTCTCCATTTGTCAAAACACTGGAGAAGTTTGTAAGGGACTTTCCATTGGGGAGTCTTTTTGCATTGCTGCTGAAGTATTGCAAGCAATTTGTTAACATCTAGGTTCCCACCTGAAATCATTAGGAAGTACTTCTAGCATCCTAATGACTTTTCTTCTTGTAATTTGCATGGGTCCGACAGAGAGCGGTGCGTCTGCAATATCTTCACTGAAAAAGTACATGCTCTGACATTTCCAGGTGTACCCAGGCAGGCGGCAGCCCACAGAATGCTGGCTGGTGGCTCCCGATTCCCTGTCAGAGGCTAGCAAGTACAGAATATAGCTCTACATTTAGGTGCATATTCCAGAGCATGCCAGCTCTGCGTATCTAACACGTGCGGGCACAGCCCTCCTCTGCAAGCCAGGAGATTCACATGGTTTAGCAGTGAACAATATTAACAACAGTGCCTGGTTGTGAACGATATCATTATGGGGAGAAAGTTGTTTGAGTTTAGTCTCAGGGGATGGTCAGTGAAGGCTGCTAAGTTAGTCGTCGCCACCTGGATACCTGTTACTCAGACCCAGTTCTGACCTTATGGAGTTAAGGCTGTTACTTTCATTATAGTCAGGGTTGTAATGCCTGAGAGCAAGTGCTGGCTGGGCAGGGTGGGTTGGGGCAGGAGAAGCAATGGTCAGGGGAATTTGGGTAAAGAAGAGAGGGAAGAATTGAGGAAATGTGGAATTTGGCCTGGGCCTGGGAGGAGCTGCAGTCCGGAAAGGGCTCTGTCCAGCTGAGCAGGTGGGGACAGAGGTATGGTAAAGGGCTCTGTTTTTAACAGCTTTCATAGACATCTTCTAACAACTGATTTTACTATATTGATTCAAACTGTTTCCGGCCTTGTTTTTATTTTAGGATCTGAATCAGATGTGCAGCAGCCGCTCATCTGTGTTATCTTTTCAGACTAAAATATTTCTTTTAACTTCCTGTGAAAAACCTGCCTCCTTTTTTCTCCCTCCCTTCTTACTGCGGCTCTTTACTGTTAAGTGAGGCAGTTCAGTCTGATTCTCATTAATTTAGGCCTCAGGGTTAGGTCAGTTTAGAGGTGATTAGGCAATGACTTTGAATGAAACAAAGAAAGGGGAAAAACATATAGTGGCATAAGCACTCTCTCCCAGTTTATTAAAGACAAATTCAAATGTATAAGCACAAAGCATAGCCTACATGTTCTGCATTTAGGTTTTTGCCCAAAGCTTATACAATATTCTCCCTCAATTAACAGCACATTCTGTGTTGTAATGAAATACCTCTAAAATACAGACAAGCTGAGTGTTCGATGATTTTACTTTATTTTAGGGTATCATAGCCAGTGAAGAAATGCACAGAAAGTAGCACTTCAGGATTCAAAACCAGCCTGAGCTTTCCTTGTGTGGTCTGGTCTCCAAACAACCTGAGGTTTATAGTTCACGGTGTTTATCTGGAAAGTCTGTTTGCCTGCAGGTTCTGAGAAGTCATAAAATTTAATCCTCTAAAATCCTATGTCCTAGAGAGAGAGTGAGAGGGTAAAAAAAAATCCATCTCAGTAAGATGAGAGTGAATTCTGAGGACTAAGAGCAGAGCTAGAGCTTTTCCTGAGCATGTCAGTGCTGTGCTCAGCTTTAAGGTAACAAGAGAATTTTCTTCCTTCTGAGGCTCCCTGAACACAGTATCTATGTCCTATGCAAATTCCAGGATTTCATTTAAGTAATAAGACTCACTTTTTCTTTTTTTCTCCCTTTAATCATTTGTCGAACTGTAGTCAAGAAATCCCATGAAACTTTTTAAATTTTATTTTACTTTTCTTGGGGAAAGGGAGTATGTTCTCATTCTAATCTGCTTTTTCCTGTGGGCAACAGAATTCAAAAGGCATGGCTAATTTTTTTTTAAGTCCCATTACAATAATTGTCTATTAATAAGCTGCTATCAATTAAACATGTTAGTTTTGCTCTCTCTCAGTACACGCTCAAAGCATTTTTTTAAAAACTCTTAGGAAAGTTCTTCTATAGTCCTCCTTCCAACTAGTCATGCACTGTGGAGGGAAAAAGAGATGGAATTAAGGCAAGGATGAAGGTCTTTTTTTAAGCTGCCTGCTGATGCTTCCATTGCTAACTCTTAATACCTAGCTATAAACTTTCATTCAAACCTATGGGGCTAGTGAGGGAGAAAAGGCACATCTTTGATATTGCACTGAACCTCTTACTGTGCCTATCTTTTGTGTTCCCGTAACCGATAATCACCACTGTGAAAAATATTAATCTCACTCAATTATTTTAATGGATAATGAGATCCACATGCATTATCTATCTTTTGATTAATATTGCCTTTTCGTTTTACGTGTCGGCTCGGCAACAAAGAATAAAATAAGTAGCAGTGAATTACCTTCTGCAATATTCAGCTTGGCTTTCTCGCATGGCTTTCTAGACAGATTTCCGGTTACCTCTGAATAGAGACCACAGTGGGTTTAGGGCCTTTCTGGTGTGTGGGAGTTGATGCAAACACAATCTATATCAGCTAAAATTTCAGATTCATGATTAATGTGTTTTTCCATATTCTATTACAATGGCAAATCATCATCAGAAATTGCAATCCAAGTAGTAGCAAAACAAAGCCAGAACAGGTTTGTTTTATGTTTTACTTGTGATGCTTTACTCCTGCTCAAATTTGTGCAGTTTGGATTTCTAAGATTGTGAAAGAGGCCAGACACTTCAAGTGTGTGTTGCTAAATAGGTTTATGAGATCCGGCTCTTTTCCATGCCTTCCTTGCTGTCTCTTATTCTTCAGATCCTCAAGACGACTCTGTACATAGTTCAATCTATTTTAATTGGCTTTCTGTCAGCCAAATATTTAATTTTATTCTTTTCCATTGCTTCTTTTTCTCAGTAATTTTTTCCACTGACTTAATACCTATTTTCATTACCTAGAAGATGTAGACTTTTATTATGTTTATTCACCTTTATTATATTGGTTTGTTACAATGAAACTTATAGCCTGTAGACAGTGCTTATAATGTGAAAAAATATGCAAAAATCAATATACAAATATTATTTAATAATTAAATTATGTATAATAGCTTTATTGGTGTGCAGACCAAGTGGGATGTACCCCAGCCTCATTTTTTTAACTTATAAAATCCACTTATTTTACGGTTCATTTTTCACCTTTTTGATTCTAAATACCGATTTAAATTCTGTTTTTAAATGAAAAGTAATTATGTTTCAAGTATTTGTTCTAAACATCAGTGTATGGTGCATGTATACAGTGATATATTCTCAAGTGAGTAAATACAGCACTGATATATAGCATTAACGTTTTGTAAGAAAACTTAATTACATTGGTCTTGAGTATAAAATTGAAGTACAATATTTGTGTACAATTAGACACCTTTTAAATTGGCTCCAATTAGATTGACTAAATATTAGGTTTTACATCCATGTCTCTTTTCAATATCTATATTATAAAATATCCTTAGGACTTCCACTCCTATACTTTGCGTGGTGGAATAACAAGTTCAGAATAAATTATCTGTTTTTAACACTAAGAAAATATATCACTAGTTTTAACTCTTTCTTCTTCATTGGTTAATTTGTCCTAACAATTTTTTCTGTAGTAATTTTGAATGGTGATAAGTTTTTACTGAGAATGTGTTGTGCAGTGGGAGCACATCATCTGGTATTTTTTTGGATAAAACCATAGTTGATGAAATGCTACTATACTTTTTTAGCTTTTACAATAGCAACTGTCCTGATCACCTGTTACAAAGATGTTTAGTTAAACAATTCATTTGTACTTATGGCTTTTGTTTTTTTGCAGTAAAAGTACTTGCTATCACAATATGTAAGCTCTTTATTTAGTGTTTATTTTCCCGATCAGTTTAAGTCTTTTAATCTGAAAGCTTTGCAAAGGAGCCATAGTGAGAAACATAGACCTGTGTTTATGTATGTCAGGTTTAGGTATATTTGTTTTAGCTTTCTTCAGCAGCTTTTCTTTTTGAGAGTTTTGTAGCTGGAAAGCTCTGTGACTTTATCTCCATTATTTACAAAGCAAAATATTATTAAGAAAGTCTTATAGACATCTGTCCTTTTACCTTGTGGGCCTTTGTTATTGAAGTAGTCTATGCTTACCTTAAAATGTCTCCAGTTCTGGGCAGGGTGACTGCATATACTACAATAGTTGTTATGACATCTAAATTTTTACTCTTCCTCTTTTATATTTGCTGGTGGGATCATATAAATAGGGCAGCTCATGGCATTCTGTTTGTTTCTGATAACTGATTCCATGGTAAAACTTACCAGACAAGAACACTAGATCCATCTGCATGCTCAAATCCCTTCAACTAGGAGCAAAGGGAATGTGATGCCTTTCAAGTTCAGATATAGTTTACATAAATAAAAAAATAAAACCAAATCGCAGCAACAACAACAACAAACCCTCCCCCCAACCAAATGAAACAAAACAACCTGCAAAAAAAAGCAACCCCAAAACACTGGTTTTATTTGCCTTTCAAATAATGGGGCTAAATGTTAAGATGCCCATTGAAAATATTAAAGGTTTCAGAAGCTCTGCTCAGGCCTGACACACAAAGAAAATGGGGAGTCTAATGACAGGTTAATGAAAAGTTGTCTTAATTATGTCTGTGTTGATTGTTATGCATTGATACAACTATGCTTAACTGCTTTTAAGAGCATCAAAGGTTAATCCCTAAACCATGGAAGTCAAAGATCTCCCAAACTTTAATGATAAAAAAATGTTACTATTTGACCTTGTTGAAAGAGATTCAAGAGATAAGCAAGAGATTGTTTCACTGGACATGTCTTTCTAGCTCTTCAGCGTTTTTGAGTTGTCATGTAATATGGTTTAACTATGCTACATTTATACTGTTCATATGAATGAACATGTATGAACAATGCAATGTACGAACAGTACATTTATATAAATCAATTATAATAGCAATAAATATTTCTTTAACGTTGCATGACATTAATAACATCTACTTAATGTTCATTGTTAATTCTATCACATAACTTTTTGCAATTTAATTCCCCTACTCAATGCATTGCAGCAAAATATTAGTTTGAAATAAGAAAAATCTAACAAGCTTATTCCTTCTATGTCCCCTCTTTTCACAAACACAAACCAAACAACATTTTTCAGTCATCTGCTTAATTTATAGTCTGTAACTCTGGGTATGTCGCCTGGACTAAACAATGTATAATTCAAGTGTAATTTCTAAGGAGAAGGAAGGTCTATCACCTTGCTGAGGCCTCAGTACAATCTTCCACTCTCAAGAGAGGTTCACGGAAGTGCTATTAATATATATTACTCTTACCTGAGGATTATACACATACATCAATGCAAGTAATACAGAATTTATATTACATTATTCTAATAGAATTTATTCAGCTTTGTTGGTATGTCTAACATTATTTGATGTTACACTATTTGTTAGAACTATTCTACTGGATAAAGAAGTATGTTAAAATTAATAGTAACTACTGTATTACAATAAGCTGGTACTAGACATTGTGAAAGATCAATCCCATTGCAATTGATATTGAGGAGGTTCTGGTGGGTTTTGTTTTTGTTAAAGATCTGAGAATCAATGAATGGTTTGGCTTGGAAGGCTCTTTAAAGATCATCTATTTCAAGCCACCCTGCCGTGGGCAGGGACACCTTCCACTAGACCAAGTTGCTCCAAGCCCCGTCCAGCCTGGCCTTGAGCACTGCCAGGGATGGAGCATCCACAGCTTTTCTGGGCAATCCATTCCAGTGTCTCACTGCCCTCACAGGAAAAAAATTGTTCCTAGTATCTAATCTAAATTTGCCCTCTTTCAGCTTAAAGCCATTCCCCCTTCTCCGGTCACTACATGCCCTTGTAAAAAGTCCCTCTCCAGCTTTCTTGAAAACCTCCTTTAGGTACTGGGAGGCTGCTGTAAGGTCTCCCCGGAGCCTTCTCTTCTCCAGGCTAAACAACCCCAAGTCTCTCAGCTTGTCTTCACAGGAGAGGTGCTCCAGCCATCTGAGCATCTTTGTGGCCTCCTCTGGGCTTGCTCCAACAGGTCCATGTCCTCTTGTGGTGGAACGCCCAGAGCTGAAGACAGCACTCCAGAAGTGGGGTCTCAGAAGGGGAGAAACACCTCCTTTGACCTGCTGGTCACGCTTCTTTTGATGCAGCCCAGGATGGCGTTGGCCTTCCAGGCTGCAAGGGCATGTTGCTGGATCATGTTGAGCTTCTCATCAACCACCCCTGCCCAAGTCCTTCTCCTCAGGATTGCTCTCGATACCCTCTCTGCCTAGCCTGTATTTGCATTTAGGAGTGCCTTGACTTGCATGCAGGACCTTGCACTTGGCCTTCTTGAGCTTCATGAGGTTTACACAAGCCTACCTCTCAAGCCTGTCCAGGACCTTCAGGATGGCATCCCTTCCCTCCAGTGTGTCGACCACACCACACAGTTTGGTGTCCTTGTCCTCTGCAAACTCACTGAGGGTGCACTCAGTCCCACTGGTCCATGTCACCAACAAAGATGTTAAACAGCGCCGGTCCCGATAAGACCACAAAGGAAAGCCACATGTCACTGCTCCATGCTGGGGCATCAAGCCGTTGACAGCAACACTTTGAGTGTGACCATCCAGCCAATTCCTTATCCACCGAGTGGCCCAGCCATCAAATCCCTGTCTCTCCAGTTCAGAGACAAGGATGGCATGTGGGACAGTGTCAACTGCTTTGCACAAGTGCAGGAAGGTGACATCAGTTGCTCTTCCCTCATCCGTCAATGCTGTAACCCCATCGTAGAAGGCTGCCAAGGTTGGCAGCCACAATTTGCCCTTAGTGAAGCCGTGTTGGCTCTCACCAACCATCTCCTTACATTCCATGCACCTCAGCATCCTGTTCCATGGTCTTGCCAGGCACAGAGGTGAGACTGTGGGTGGGCTGCCGTTCCCCAGGTATTCCTCATTTCCCCTTTTTAAAAATGGGTGTTATGTTTCCCCGTCTCCAGTCAGGAGGAACTTCACCGGGCTGCCACAACTTCTCAAATATGACGTGGAGTGGCTTAGCCACTTCATCTGCCGGTTCCCTCAGGACCCGTGGATGCATCTCTTCAGGGCCTGTGGACTTGTGCACCTTCAGGTTCCTTAGATGGTCTCAAACCTGATCTTCTCTTACAGCAGGTGATTCTTCATTCTCCTGGTCCCTGCCTTTGCCCTCTGCGACTGGGGTGGTGTGGCTGGAGCACTTGCTGGTGAAGACTGAGGCAAAAACGCTGTTGAGTACCTCAGCCTTCTCCATGTCCTGGGCAACCAGGTTTCCTGTTTCCTTCTGGAGAGGGCCCATGTTTTCCCTAGTCTTCCTTTTACCACTGATGTACCTATAGAAGCTTTTCTTGTTGCTCTTGAACTCCTGGGCCAGGTTGAATTCTATCAGGGCTTTAGCTTTCCTAACCTGATCCCCGGCTGCTTGGACAATTTCTCTGTATTCCTCCTAGGCTACCTGGCCTTGCTTCCACCCTCTGCAGGCTTCCTTTTTGTGTTTGAGTTTCTCCAGGAGCTCCCTGTTCATCCATGCCTCACTCCTGAGCTTGGAGGAGATGAACCTTGAACATTAACCAGCTTTCTTGGGCCCATCTTCCCTCCAGGGCTCTATCTCATGGTACTCTACCAAGCAGGTCCCTGGAGAGGCCAAGGTCTGCTCTTCTGAAGTCCAGGGTAATGATCTTGCACCCTCCTCATTGCCCTAATGATCTTGAACTCCACCATCTCGTGATCACTGCAGCCAAGGCTGCCCTTGAGCTTCACATTCCCCCCCAGCCCCTCCTTGTTGGTGAGAACAAGGTCCAGCATGGCACCTCTCCTTGTTAGCTCGAGACTTGCTGAGTGTTCAAATACTTTCTATACTTTAATATTTTCAAATAATTTCCTTTGAAGTTTTATTATTTAAAATTAGTAAAGGATAGAGTTTTTAATTTGGATACATCTTTCTTCCAGTGACTACTTCCTGGTATCTACTGACTCATTAGACAGAATGCAATGAAAGTCTTTGATTTGGCACAAGGAAGTGTTTGCAAGACATCATTCATGATTATTTAAAACAAACCCTAGTTTAGCTGTGTCTACTAGCATCACTCTAGGGCAAGGAGGAAAAATAAATATTTTCTTTTATATAAAGAAGAAATATAATTAAAAAAATACAATATTATCAATTACATTAGAATTTTACATGTTTACTGAATCTTATTTCAGCTCTCTAAATAGTTGTTTGGTGCTTCTTAAAGTTACTTGCTTTTAATATGAACTTCAGGAGAAAATAACTAAAAGTTTTATAATAATTGCCTGCTTCACTGTAGGGAGGCTTTAACCAATTGTTGGTATCAGTAGTGTATATAGCTTTAGTTCATTATTCATTTTAAAAAGTTAGTTGAAATTCGTCAATCAGATACTGAGCTAATCCTGAATTTTCTTAGATTCAATAGGAAAAAAAATCATCCTAATTTATTTTCTGGTTTCCTAAATGTCACACGGTGGGTAATATGCTATAAACTTTCATCAGATCTCTGGTTAAAATGAATGTATTCCTCAAATATATAGTTGAACAAGTTACAAAAGGGTGGGTGTAACTGATTAATATTCATACCATGAGCTTTTCTTCTCCTTTGCAACACTACCTTATTTGCCTTTGTAAGATGAATTGCTGAAACTAAATATTATTCCTAGAAATTTCTCAACATACTGTTTTTAATCAATACTGGTAGATTTACCACAGTTTTACTCATAATTATGTCCTAACAGAGACTAAATATTACTTGCATTCCAGGATTCTAACTAATTACCTTGAAGGTAATTGATGTCGATGCTCTCGTGTCTACACTCCAATTGTCATTCTTCCTGCAGATTTTCTTTTTTCTAGATGAACATTTGCAGAAGAAAGAAAAGATCTGAATGTGCCTCACATAGGCTGAATAATAAAATGCAATGCATATTATGTGTTTTTTGGAAAATCACACTTTAAAACCATCTCTAAAATAATAAAGAAAGGTAGTTTAGGCCAATTACTCCCACTAATGTAAACGGGAATTGCGCAGCTAAGATCTATGCTGCTTGCCTTTTTCTTTTTTTTAGGGGTGGGGAGAATAACATTATACTGTCAGGAAATATTTTCAGTAATTGTGAAGGTACATGGAGATTTAGAAGCTCACCTGAGGGGAAGATAATAGAATACCCATTAAATACTGTCCCTTATAATTTTCAGTATGCTAAAATATTGCCTCTTGGAGATCTTTCTCCCTGTTCGTCTACTCAAATCTGGAGTGTCCTCAGATAACTTGAAAATAAATATATATGCTGAATATGATTAAGAACTATATGAAATAAGTATATTCATCTACAGCACCTTATCAGATGTCCTATGTTATCTCATTTCTTTCTTGGTAGGCTGGAAGAAAGTACATCTTATACTGTCTATACATGTGGAAGTAATTCTACACTGAATGTCTGTTCAAAGTTTAGTGCAAAAAATGCGCAAATAGCAACAACCAACATCTGTGTAGCCATCATTTCCATAGCATCCATAGCTCCTCGAGCTTGGCTAAAGAGAGTTTTAGCCTGGATTTGACTACATAAATTGGCTTATAGAGTCTTTAGTATGTCGGATGTTTTGGCTGTAGTGGTACATGTTTCAATGCCAAAGCAGATACTTCCCCTGCTTAAACCATGCATAAAGTGGTTTAATGATTAAAGTGTTATAAACCCAACAACACTGCACAGCCATATAAAATAGGTAGAACTTCTTTCTGTCATGTGCTGTGAAACTGCTTATATATTTAACATCTATTTGGTCTGTCATTGGAGAACAAAGTATGAAGTCTGATTCTCTGATTCTTTCCATTTTTAAAAAAGACAGAATTTGGAAAACAGGCCCATCTCCACTTTAGTAAAATGAAGGAAAGATTACTGTTTTATTGGGCCAGTAGAATCCTTAAGATTCCTTTTGGACAAGATCCTACGGCGGAAATAAAAAGAAAACAGAAAACTTTATAATCCTACTAAAAAGCAATGATTTAGTGAAATGAAGATCCTTGAATTTAAAAATAAGATAAAAGTAATAACTACTTCTCAGCTTCTTTTCAGCTGCAGTAGTCCTCAGGGCGCAGAGGCCTAACTGGAGGGTGCTTGTTTCCCTCGGGAGCTACCTGCCGCCTGCTGCAGGCAGGTCGTTTTACACTAGGGAGTAAGTAGTTCTAGGAAATATGTCCACATGAATCATCAACAATTCCATCTGAAGAACTGTTGCTTTTAAAATCCATTAATCTTTCTCTCTCTGCTTATTTTGGAAAGGAAGTCTTATTTTGTAGAATGTAAAACGTAGTATATACATACGGTGTGTACAATGTTATGGTGACATCAGCATAAAGCTACTCCAATTCAGATGGTACTGAAGCACATGAGGCATCAGACTGCACCGTTGGCCCAGGGCAGTTGTTTCACCTTGAGGGCCAGGCTTTCTGGGCTCTGCACCACATAGTCCCAGGCCACTGTGGTGCTTAGCAGGGCACGCACTGGCCTTAGCTAGGCCATTTGCTTCAATGCACAGTCAGACGTGCCTAAATAGAGGTACCGTGAATTACCCTTTGTGTAGAACTTCTCTGGATGGAAAGTGGACAGAAGAAAGTGCATGCTTTGTTGAAGCCTGATCTGGAGAATAGTTTTCCTTCAAGTCTATAGGTGTAGATAAGGTGATGTGGAACTTTTGCGTATCTTTATTTTTTCTCTGCTTCCCCTTTCCTTTGAGGGGTTGTAATTTGCTGCACACAAAGGGGAACAACTGCTTCATCATACTGCCCTTCCCGAGTCTGCCGTGTTTGTTCTTCCTCGGGGATCTAAATCAGCAAATCAAGAACCCAATCCACAGATTTCACAGTTACCCCCACTCCCACCGCTGTGGTTGGCTTTTTGTTGGGGTTGGGGGTTTGTTTGTTTGTTTGGGTTTTGTGGGTTGTTTGGTTGGTTTTTCTAATTAAACAAATCTTTCAGTCTTGTATCTAGGCTTCCCAAACACTGTTGAGTCCCTTGCATGGTCCCACGAATTAAAGTTCATAAATTCAAGACTTCATCAGATTTTCTCCAGAGGCCTGTAAGGCTTATTCTAAGACTGTAATATCTAGTAATACTGAATCCTGGGAATGTCATTAGTGGTGAGAACTTCAACAGCTTTATATTTTTCCTTACTTCTCCCTAGCCACCTTGCCCCACATCTTGTTTCCTTCACACAGTCTTACATTCATGTGATGCTTTAGCTGATACAATAACAACCTGTGCATATTATTTTCCCAGAATTTGCTGCTGTAAATGGTGTCAACCTCAAACAAGACTGAGCTGTGTATGCAGAATATTAGTGCAAGAATCCTATTGCCGTCATTAAATTACAAAGCATTCTGTAGTAAATAGTATTCTGACAAGAAAATGGATCGCTTTTTGCTCATTGTTTCTTCCTTCCTTACTGTAGTAAGCAAGGCCTTGCTTATTGCTACTTAACAGAATAGCTTTACAAATGTAAATGTTTGCTGCTTCTTTGCATACGTTTTTGGTTTAAATTGTAATTGTACTGCAGTTGCTAAGAGTCTGAAGTCTGATTCTGTGAAACTTTTTTGAAATGCAAATTTCAGCATAATGTCACTGATCAAATTAGCTCTGAGAATAGTATACCAAATTGTCTTGTACCGTATGTGCACTTGCTTTCTGTGGCTGTGACCATGCTACTATTTCATCCATGAATAAAAAGTTTCTGTACACGTATAATTCAGATTTTTTATAATTAAAGCTGTTGTATCAATATAAGCCAATATGTTGTTTTTTACACTATAGCTTGTGTATGTTTTAACAACATTAAACTATAAATAGAAATAATTTTCTTGGTATTTCTCATTTGTTATTAAAGATAATATTTAATTATTCCTTTAATTATTTTGATTTACTATATAGTAATAAAGCACCCCTACTGCAGAATGAACATTAAATGTAATGAACGCAAAACTAATTTTCTGCATTTTAACTACATTTTATGATATGACTAATGATAAATCTTAATTATAAAATGTTAATCAAGCAAATAAGTTTGCACTCCCTTTTTCATCAGTTTCTGTTATTAGTGGCTTATGTTTATTAAATTATTTTAATTTTTGTCAAATATCAAGGACAATCTACCAGGTTTTAGACTAATTAGCACTTTGTTTATTTTAAGAATTCCATTAATTCAGCAGCTACTTTTTAAATACAGCCACCACGGGAAAAGAGACTTTGACTGAGTTTTGCAAGAAAGAAATCAGGCTCCTCTTCTTTATCATTAGCCCCCTGTGGCAGACACATACGCAGAGTCTTGGCAGATGATTCAGGTGGAGACATGAGTGAAGCTCTAGATGCAATACAAGTATGTAGTTTGCCTTTTAAAAACAGAATTAAGTGGAAGTCAATATGCTTCTATATGCAGCATTCATGGTTTATAAATACCAACACTTCTGTCAAAAACAGAAAACCAAACAAAATGTCCATGATACATATTTAAATGGGACTAAGAAAATAACTTTACTGTTTCTAAAATGGCTGGTGGATTTTGTTAGTCCTAGAATCTTATCTTCCTCTACAAATCAGCTCTGGTCTTTTTTATAAATGGCTGTGTACCTTCTTTGGAATCACTGTACATTAACAGTCCCTTTGACCATCCTGCTCTACTCCCCTTACTGCTAATATGAAGCTCTTTTTCTAAATAAAATTTGATACTATGCCAACATTAGTTACTAATAATGCCATTTCTAAGCAATGATGATGTCAAAATGTTAGGATGTTTTAAGAGATACCAATACTATTTGTCTGTTAAGACAAAGAGAAAATAGCACTAGAAAAGCAGCTTTTAAACCTTGCAAAAGCATTTCTGTGTGTATTTAAATCAGTTTCTTTACAGAGCCTAGTTTGATATATATTGCAAATAGTTTATAACTTATGATTTGCCAGAATAGTGATTTGTGTGGTCAGCCGTCCATGATCTTTTTTAGTTCACAAACACAGCAGAAAATCTAACATTTTCTCCACTTTCATCCACTGTGCTTTGAAAAGTTTACATTTAATTCAGTCTGTTGGACACCTCAGGAAGGTTTCTTTACAGTTCTAGTATGTTCTGCATCATCACATTTCATCAGGCTGATACAATGTGATGCAACACAAAACCATGCAAAGCCACACAACTTGTCTGATTAATTTGGCTGGAGATTGTTAAATTCAAAACTATTTTTCTGTATTGAAGCAGATAAAAAATCCTGGGATGCATGACAATTTGTCCTGTTTACAGATTACTTGTAGCAATAGATAACAATAGAATATTGTGGTTTGTGTAATCATCTTGGTGTTATTTAGACAGTAAATATATATAATATATTTGATTGTTAATAAATGATGTGAAAATATTTTGTATGCATATCATAATGCATTACGGGATAAAAATAACAGAAATGTGCGCAAATGCAGGTCTATTAACTTCTCCACACCACAGTGTTTAGACAGAATTATCATGTTTTACTTAGTACAGTGATGTTTGCACATTTTTACTTGCTTTCTAATAGCATATGGGTAGATTTATTTTATTTTATTTTAAGGCCAACTAACATCAGAACCCTAACATCCTGCACAAATGCAAGTGAAAATATCTAATTGGAAATACCTGTCTTGATGAACAGTTGTTTGTTTACGTCTCTCATGTTCCAGGACTCTGAGAGGTTTGTTTGTTTGTTTCCCATCAGGACAAGTAGTTCCTATTTCCCTGAGCATCTGTACTTAATTTTTTTAAGTTATAGGTGCTTATAACACTTACTCACTAACACAAATCATTGCTGCTTAGTGGTTTTCTGTATAGATTGATTTGCATACTTTATCTTTTAATAATAAGCAAGAGTCTGTATTTAATGCACCTTCAGTATAAATTTTTCTGTATTTTTTAACTCCATGTTTTCAGTTGAAAAGTCTAATATAGCAGGCTTTCCCTAGGCAGAAGGTTAATTTCACAGTTCACCTAGTCTACTACACGTAGTCTGCTACACCTAGTCTAATCACCCATTAATCTTGAAATAACTTCAGGTTTACGGACTTCTCTTTCCATCTGGATGCACTTTGCTGCTACCAAGTGCCTTGCTGGCCCAAGACATGTATCATACTGAGGCTCGTCTACGATCTGCTAGCAAATTTTTTTCTTAGTAGATGGAATAGCAACTTAAAATTAAATAAAACTTAAAATTAAAATTTGAGTCTTTTGAGAGAACTAAGCTATGAAAAGCTGCTCAAAAATCTTCAGCTGAAATTAAAAAAAAAATAAAGATATTAGAAAAATGAAATAAAATAAAAGGTGTTTTCAGCTAATGCCTTCTTTCCTTGAAATGTGGGGGGTTTGGAGTCATTGAAGTCCTGGTTTTTTTTTTTTATTTTAACATTTCATCTAGGCAATTTTCTTTCCTAACTTTGCTGAGCTTGTTGTACTGTTTTCCCTAAAAAGTCTTTCTTATCCTTTTCAGTGTTTCTCTTTGCCTTTGATGCCATGATTTGATTTTTAAGATTGCTTTTCTGCAACACCACTCTGATACAGTAATTAGTGCTTGGATTAAGACGTCAGAATCTACTTACTGTAGTGTATGGAGCAGACGTTATAGGCTTTGCAACTTTGTTGGAAAAAAATCTGTTCTTCTAATTGCAAACTAAAGGAAGGGGCGGGGGAAGACTAGTGAGCTTCATGGAACTAAAAAGGATTCATGGAACCTATAAATGCTAGCATCTGAGTGCTAATATGACTTGGCTACAATTTGGCACTAAATCCTGACCCCCCCGTGAGTCCCCCCCCCCCCCCCCCTTTTTTTTTTTTTTTTAATAAGCACAGACTGCTTCTCATAAAATTCCACTGAGTTTACAATGGTCTGGCCTGTTAAAGTCTAAGTTTCGCTCTCTGACCTCTGAAGAGGTATAAAATCAAAATAAAAGCAAATGCTCCTTTGTGAAGACTAGAAGAAAGTACTAGACAGTTCTTCTAAACCAAATGCTGACTGTAGTTTATAAAGAAATGTCAAAGGGGTTAAGCAATACTACAAATATTGCTATAGTTTTAATGCAGCATGAAAATCAGGACTTTAGATTTACTTGTAAATTCAGCCTGTCATATCATATCCTGTATTTCAGGAAACAGCATTCATTGATTTAGGAAACATTAAGTGGGTAAGTGAAAATGCTTTACAATCTAGTACACTATATTTTATTGTTCATAAAGGCAGAAGTATTTTTTTTCCTTTTCTTTAAAATAAATCTAAAAAAATATATGACAAGTATTTCTAATGTAGTTATGGAGAAATCTGAAAACATGCTCTCTGGATAGGTATAGGTTTAGACATACTTCTTTGTTTTGAAACAAGAAGAAAAGTCATTGACTTGGGTTTGTAAGATCAGATTGCAGGAACAACACAAATATTGCATCACTACCCATATTTTACAAAATAAGAAAAACTGAAATAATACATTTTAGTTGTTTGCAGATTAGATGGCGTCACTGTTTAAGTTAATGGTAGCTAAACATTTTTACATCCATGTGAATTATAAAATACTTGATTATAGCTTTATTCTTTTCATCAATTTCAAAACTCCTTGGTAAAGTTTAAACAGCAATGTGAATGCAGAGAAATGGTTTCAGGTGATATTTTTCTATATTACTCAAAGACAGGTAATAAGTCTTATTCTGAAATTATTTGCATGGTAACTGGGAAAAGTGCTATCAAAAGATATACTATTAAAAGGCATACATATTGGTGTAGACATTAACTTTTCCATCGATTTATATGTATAATCTGGACATACATAAGACTAAATGGATGTGGTAAGAGCTGTGTAGTAACAAGCCCTTTTGGTTTGGACTTAGCCTCTTTCCAATATAATTTTTACTGGCATAAACTTACAAAGCATCAAATATTTGAAAAATTACAGTACCAAAACAAAGATAATCTCTTTGTATAACTGTGTAAAAGCAAAGTTTGAAATTTTGTGGGTAGATTACTGCCTTGAGTAAATTCTCATAGGGTTTTTTTATGTCTTTGAAGACAACTAGCTCAGTGTATACTTAATACTGAATATCAGGTTATGTGGCAGATTTTTTACTGTGTTCATTCTCATGTAGATGGTATGAAGGCGTTTAATGAACACATGCAGTTATAGGTACAAAGGTGATACTAAAGAAAACATACTTTCAAACTTTCATGTTATGTGGACTTTGGCATTTCTGAAGAAATAACTCATCAGTCAGAAAATCAAATAAACCTAAAATTCAATGAGGAGGACAGAGGAGAACAGGCTATGGTAGCAGTTGTTGCCCAAGTAGAAAATAATTATTCAATGTTTGCCAAGCAAACAAAAGATGTGTGCCAGACAGTGAAATCAAAATGAATAAACAGAAGAGCTGTGGCATTAGTTGTAGTTTCAGAGTATTCAGTGAGTCCTTTAGCAAATGTACTTAATTAACTTGCTGCTTCCCCCTCCCCACCCCCCCTCCCCCTCCAGTTTCAGCCTGTATTTTATCTGTTTCTTTCTTGTAAATGAGTTTCTACTACTAATACTAAACAGGGAAATCAGGCCTTTTAGTAAGACATCATAATGGTTTAGATACGGAATGTAAAGCATTTAAGAAGTAAGCTGCTTAAAGAGTAAGTTACTATGTAAATATACCATTAATTTTCAAATGGATTTTCATTCCATATTTTAGCATGTGAAACAAGTAATACAACTGGAAAATGTGGCTTAATAAGTACTTGCTCAAATAAAAAAGAAATAACTTCAGAAGCACTTAGGCTTCATTATTCAGAAACCACTGTACAGGAATTGTTGTGCAAGTAAAAATACAAAATGTAAAAAGTTTTCTGAAAAATTATTGGAATGTATATTTGAAGGAAGCTTGAGGCTGGAGTTGGTTGTTTTCAGTAAAGTATTGCACTGATGATTTTTAGTTCAAAATAGTAAAACCATAAGTTTCAGCCATTTAAAGATTTTGAGTTAACTCCAAAACAATTTTTTTCATAATTAATTTTTGATGCCATGCTGCTTTGTTAGCTTGAAGGCAATAATTCAACACATCTAACATAATTAGAGGAAGTACCTTTTTCATGATTTCTGGTTAACAAGTTTGTTCTATAAATATTTACAAAATTTGAGACTAACACCCAGATAGCATAGTACATGGCTGATGGAAAAATTTTTTTTTTTATACTTTTATAGAAAGGATTCAGAGATTTTATTGCTTCATAAACTGTCTAGTGCCTACCTAAGTTAGCCATGACCCATTTCATACATATGATACATTCACACATACCCACATACATTATTTCAGTTCTTGGTATCAGTATTGAGAATTAATACTATATTAATATGTATAAGGATTTTAAAAGTTATTGTTTTTACTGGAATATGAAAGAAATATCCACCTCTGTGAGATTCTAAATTGCCTGTGAGTTGTTTCATACCATGTGCAAATGATGTGATACTGGTCAGTCACAGAATCATAGAATGGGTTGTGTTGCAATGCACCCCAGTGCTAACTCCTGTCTCAGTTTTCTCTCCTGCCCTCTGCCCTCCTTTCCTGTTCCTCATCATTAGAAATAATAACTAAAAGACTTACGTGACCAATGTCTCAAACATAGGCTTTTTAAGGAATAACAGAAATACAAATTTGGTCTTCCAGAGGTAAAAGATGGGTATTTTTGCATAACAAGAAATATAAAGTCTCTCACTCCATGAACAGCTGCCTCCAATTTAGTCTTCTGGATGTAGGTGTGAGAATGACTTGCTCTGCTTATTCATAAAAAAAAGAGATTCAGAGGCTTTATCCAGCTGACTGTTTTCTAAATATGGAAGTTTACATCCATTTTTGTGTGGTGTTGCCTCAGCAGGAGGAATCTTTTCCTGTTACCTCCTAACATGTTTTTATGTTATTTTTAAATGCATTTTTACAGAAAAATAATACAATGGTATTTCAAAGAAAATCCAATACAAAAAATAACTAGATGCTATGGAAAAAGACTGGTTGGTTAAAGTTGCTTAAAGACTGAACAAGTAAGGGGATCATAGTAAAAAACCTGTTGAAAGCAGCTGTGTTATACTGGTTTTTTGGAAGGGAAATGTTATTTTGAAATATGTCAACATATGTTATGGGTTGATGATGCAGTTAAAGAGCTGATGTATTTTTAAAAATCCTTGGTTCTAGACAATTCTGAATTAAAATATTGGAATGATTTAGGCATATTAAAATTGTTAAAAATGGAGAAGACTGGAAGGTAACTGAAGCAAGAGAAGATGACTTTTTTTTGCTTTAAAGATGAAATGATGTCTATCTTCACTGTGATGTTAGCAAGTCAGTAAAAATAATAATTTTTTCTTTTTGTAGTTGAGGAGATTTTGGCAAATTTACTTTCAGGATGAAACGGAGGATGGTTAAGCACTGCTTCAGGGTTTACAAGGTTCTGGAACACCCTATCCATATCATGGAATAATTTAGGCTTACAGTGGCCTCTACAGTTACCTGGTTTAACCAGTTGCTTAAAGCAGATATAACTTCAAAATTACGTCAGGTTGTTCAGTGTATTGTTCAGTTGAATAATGAGCATCTGAGAGCATACAGTCTGAGAGACTGCATGGCCTCTTTGGACAATGTGTTCCAGTGCTTAATCACTGTCATTGTGAAAAAAATGTGAAAAGTACTAGGGAATTTTAAACACAGGGTATGTAGGAATCTTCCTGCAGCCGGTAAAGTGCAGCTGATTTTATCTTGGAGCAGGAAGGATCATGAACTAGACAGTCCATTTGGATCTGTAGTCTATGCTTTTTTGTGCTAACAAATTCTGTAAATAATATATTTTTCTACTTTTAATTGCAGCAGGAAAAGAATCAGGAAAGCTCAAGAAATAAAGGTAAGCGCTAATTATTTTCACAATGTGAAGATTCTTACAAATATCACAAATCTAACATCCCTTGCTGGTAAAAAATTATCCAGACAAATTGTTTGCTCAGTATTTTTGTATTTGAAACGACAAAAATAATATCCAGGAAAGGGGGATGAAATATAGAAAGTAAATGCATAATCTACTATTTTTGGAACTTTGCTTGAGATGAACAAAGCTGCCTGCTGTAGTCTGGATTGGGTTGGCTGCACAACTTCTCACCAAGTTTGTGTCCTCGACTGTGGGTGCTTATTATACTTCAATGAAACATCAGTACCATCACTTTAGATTCTCCCTTTCCATTCAATAAATCTTTAACTGGATGTGATTCCAGTTTATGCATAAATTAATCATGTCCTTAGTAGGCTACCTTGCAAAACTACTGTCATCTGTGGGTTTTGCATATATTTTTTTATACTTTCACTGCACCTCACTCTGTGCCAGTGGCTAAGCACTACAAGAGAGAGAATATCCAGGTTAAAGAAATAGCCGTGTATCAAGAAAATTAAGAGTTCAGAAACCCAAACTGTGGATTTTATGCTTCTTTCTAAGTCTGTTAAGAGACAGAACACTCGAATCTCAGTTAAAAGTTTGCTAAGCAAGCAATGAAAGTCAAAATTGCCAATAGAGGCAAAGATTGTTCTGTTGATATTTTAATTGCCTCTAGAGGTAGGCTATGAGGTACTTTCAAAGGAAAACAAAGGGAAGGTGGTAGAACCTAGTTAAAGGTTACAAAGAGAGGAGGGAATTGAGTGACAAACTAACCTATGTATTTTTTTATTGTCTTAGGAAGAAACGGTTAATCATATCACCTGAGTTAGCTGTTCTTAATTCAGTTATTTATGTATCACAGTACTCATTTATCAAAATTGCCTTGCTTTGCCTTACACGGAGGTTATACATGGGCATCTAAAGGCAAACTAAATCTGATGGTTGTTTGGAGTTCTGTCAGGACAATTACATTTTTCATGGTGATAGGGTAATTTGTATCATCTACAGGACTTATGGTCTTTCAACTGAAGAGTGTGCATGGTAAAATAAACCAAAAAAACCCCTTCAGTTTCAACCCGTTTGTGATTTATAATTTTCTTTTCTGAGGTAATTCAATATAAAGTTGAATCATCTCTAGATGTAGTGGATGTATCCATGATATATTGTTTAAAAACTTTTCCAGTATTATGACTTAATACAAATTATATAAAGGACTGTGAAAGCTCAGACTAGATTACAAAACTAAGATATTTGTAAATACTTAATTTTAGAGAAATTACAAACTTCAAGCCTTTATCTACAAAGAAGGATCCTGATATCAGCCATTCTTTGTGACTTTTTATGATTTGTTTCAGTTATATTATGCTGTTTTACGCTCCCCCTCCCTCCCCCTCCCACCCCACTGTATTGCCAGGTGTATGGTCATTATGGTATATATGTGAGGAACAAGTAAAAGTAGGAGCAATATAATAAGCTAGTTAGGAATACCCATCATATTCATTAGCTGTTAGTTTAGTTAAGTAACCACAGAAACAATTTTCAAGGGCTTATTGCCCACAGCTACAGCCAAAAGAAAGTGTTACACTCTACTTGAAGGGAGATATCCATTATCTCCAAACAGGCAGTGAAATTGATGCTCAGCTGCACAAAATTTGTTGTGATTGTATCTGTAACATCTCTTGAGGAAATTTTTAATCTGCTAAACTTCCTGCATGCTGTGCATGTCTCTGCCTAAACTGACAATTCAACTTGGAAGATTTCAGGGGTCTGAAAGACTACTTGTACACAGGGTAGGTTTTGGAATATATATATGCAGGTATGCTTAATTGCTTAATGTTTCTTTAGGATTGTTTTGTGGCTGGGTTTTTTTTGGCTTTCTCTTCATATTCTTTAAATTTCTTATTTGTTTTTATTTGTTCTTTTTCCATGTCATTGCAAAGTTTCATAAAGATATTTTTATTTCAGTTGTAACTTACAGCATATAAGATATGTAAAATGTTTCTGCTTAAAATACTGGTTGGTTTGGGTGAAACAAGGCTAAATTAATGTTTCAGCCTAAACATTTCTGTGTTGTCAATGAGCAGCTACCCTTCACATGGAGTACCTAAGGTGTTGTGTTGTGTATATGTTCTTGTGAGATAAGTAAATTGTCCCCAGGTTCTCAGGATAATTTATGTTATACAGTGTTTATAGAATGGTTTGGGTTGGGAAGGGTCCTTCAAGATCATCCTGTTCCAACCTCCCTGCCGTGGGCAGGGACACCTTCCACCAGACCAGGTTGCTCAAAGCCCCATCCAGCCTGGCCTTGAGCACTGCCAGGGATGGGGCAACAGGGTTCTAACAACATTCCTTACACTTTTTGCATGTGGCAGATACTGTATATGGTAAAAGGACAAAACCAAATTCCTTAAAGGTTCTGAAACCTTCAGAACCAATGCTGTCATCTTAATTCAGAGGACAATTACAGCTCATGTTAACCATCCCTCCCAAATGAGTCTGGAGTCTGTTGTGTGCCTCATAACTTCTGTTGACACCAGTATTTCAGTATCTAATTTTTATCAAGAATTTCTTTAAGATTGTATTTTTATAAGAGGAGGATATTACAGCAGAATTCAAGTCAAATGCCTTTTGACTTCAGCAGGATTAAGACATTATCAACAAGCACCATTGCCCATCTTTTATTATAAGTGCCTAGTAATATTTCATTTTACTTGATTTATTGCCACAAAAAAAATCTGAATTACTAGTAGTATTTTAGTACTGATATTGTTATTGTTTTTTAGTGTTTGTTTGCTCTCCTGACATTTTTCTGACCCTCTTTTTTTCCCATCTGTTACTTCTGCTGTCAGCCGCTAAGTCGATCACACCAAAATAGAAGCCAATACTCAAACATGCCCTGTTCTGATGCTAATCCCCTCGCTCTCTGATTTGTGATACTCTTTTTCTTGTTTTAATGGGTGTTTTCTTGCTATTTAATGGATAACAGGTCTTTTGTGTACACTGAGAAAAAAAGCAATGCTACTTCTATGTAAATTAATACCTTAACATTTTACAATTTTAGTGTACAGTGGCAAACTTCCTTGTATTTATGAGAAAATGTCGTGCATTAAAATTATTATCACCAGTGCAAAATGCAAATGAAATTAGTTCCATAACACATCTTTAATATGAAAGAAATAACAAGGCAAACAATCACAAACTAAAACATTGCTAAATTTTTCTTGCTGGTTTGGAGTAACAGTTTGACCTTCCTCGCCTCTTTCCCACTGCAAATTTCTTCAGATAAATGAACATTTTATTCCAAACCTACAGTGGATGATAAAATAGATATTTTTGCAATGAATTGGAAATAGAAAAACTGTGTTGTATTTAAGCAATGTGCAGAATTTTCTTCCCAGCTGTTGTTTAGCTCTGGAGGCTTTCAGGTGCTTTTAATAAAGTACTTGATAAGCTTAAGTGGAAATTGTTTCTGACAACAGTATTCTGGAAAATTTTTATTTCTGAAGAACCAGAAGGTTTACTAGTGACACATATCAACTATTTGCCAAACTTCAAAGTCTTCTCTATTTCTTTGCTCAAAAAAAGCATGGTCAGAGTGGAAATAATGAGTCATAAAATATTTTTGTTAACTGGTAACATTTCAGATGATCAGTTCTTAAACTAGTCACTGTTGTTTTGAACTATGGTGCAGTAATTTTCTTTTTTAAGAAGCAAAATTAATTTCAGTCTAGAAAAGCAATGTTTAATGTTTCAAAAACAACAACAACAACAAAACCAGAGAAAACCTACCAGAACAAAAAAGCTAACCACCAGTTTTGAGCTGAGAGTAAGGTGGTCTGTTTGCTGATACTGAACAATAAGATGATATTGTACGCAGCTCATGTAACTAGCTATTTGTTCTAGCAACTTAAAGAATAGTTACTAAAAGATATAAAAATTTTTTTATAGCATTTGCAAAATGTGCATGCAAATAATTTTAAATGATATTAACTTGAACATTTTTACTTTATTTAAGTACACTTTAGATACTGACTATAGTATACCATTACAATTTTTGCTAACCGCTATTGATCTGAACTTTGAACATCATTAACACCCAAAGCTAAAGAGACTTTAGAGGATACTGACTGACGTATTTTAATTACAACCTGAGTTTCTAATTGTATTCAGACTTTCTCATTTTATGCTTACCTTCTCTAAGTATTTCAGAGAATATACCTAACAGCAGGCAGGTTAGTAAGTGTTTATCTGAGCGTGTTGTTTTCATTGGAACATGGCTGCTAAATTGGACCTACCTTTTTATTCTGAAGTTTTTTCTTTGTCATTATGTTCCAATTTACCTGAGTGAATAAACTTTTAAGAGGTGATAAGAGGATTGCTTGAATTAAGTGTGCCAAATACTATCCCCTTTATCCTCCTATTCCACGCACCTCCAAAGCCCAGTCAACTGAAACTCAAATCTCCTCTGTCACTCAGGAACTGCTGTAAGAAATGCAGGGTGTTCTACCTGGACAGATCTCCGAGCCTTTTTGTGTCCATGCTCTTACAAGAGACCCACAGACAGAGTGTTATTAATTGAATGTTGTAGGGCTTTTACTAAATTATTATTATCTTGAAATGGCTTTAGCATGTTTAACTTTTACAAAAATGCCATTTTTTTTCCTAGGTTCTGAATCAGTTTAGAGTCAGATTATGAGGAACATTGGAAACAAAAAAATCTCTTTGTATGTGAAAATAATTTTAATGTAACAATTTTTCTTACAATCTAATTTTTGAACAGACCAGAAGCTCATTGTGAGAAAGTGTGTGGGTCAGAGAGTCAGATATCAGTTCTAGATAGTATCTTTGATAACAGTGCAATGACTTAGACTTTGCAAATATACATTAAGAGTAAGTTCTGTGCTATAGTATACAGACTTGTGAAAAGACTTTCATATTTATTTTAAACAAAGCATTAATTGATGAAGCTGCATTCCAGTTTTGAGATTGATCTGTCAACACAGCACAGTATTTATACAGTAGCCTAGTCAGACTTGCCTACCAGTGTGACGCCACAGAGTTAACTGCAGTAATATGTTTGACTCACCAGTTGTTGTATTGAGATAAATGTTCTTTATGTTAGGAAAGTAAACAAAAGTACTCAAGTAATAAAAAGTGAATGCAGCATGGCTCAGATATAACAGAATGACAGCATTTAACACATTTTAAAATGCAGACATATATTCCATACCAACTCCATAAAACTGCAGTTTGAGTATGGTGGTGTCAGGGGAGCAACAGCACTGCATAGAGTTTCTTCTGTGTTACATTACAAGTTATGTCTGTATTTCAGCATAGGAGTTATTTCAAACTTTATATTGGCTGTCTCCAAAGTTTCTAAATCCACTTGTGCTACGAACAAGTATGTATACTAAGATAATAACTAGGAAACAAAAGAGCCAGAATGAGTCTGAAAAGTTTTTGTAAATTACACAGAAATTCACAGCTGTCGCTGTATAGTCAGAAAATGAATTGGAATAACAAGCTATGTCTGTAATTTTTCTAAATGCATATGTTCATTATTTCTACCACTAATCTAGAGTGACGTCAGGGGGTCACACATACCCTGATGACCACTACACCGATACATACTGATATATATTACATATATATTATCATATAAATATGTATTATATATACAATGATAATAGATTAAATGTAAAGACAGAAATGTTCTCCAACTGTGTTTTATTGCATTCATAATAGAATGAAATTCATATGAGGTGTATCTGACTTATTAGCAGCTTTAGAAGTTATATACACAAAGAATTTCTTTCTTCTTTCAATTTCCTTTATGGCAGAGAAATGGACATCTGAGGGGAAAAAAAATAGCCTGTGTCAAAATTCCAAGCAAGAACTCTTATTCTGCAAAATGCTATATCTGTACTAACAAGAAATGTAACGGTTATTTCTGTATGTAGTAGCATTGTAGAGCTAACACAAGAGATGGGTACCCTTATCTAGTTTTGTTTTTTTTTTAAATTCACCCATGTCCTTCTAAAATTTACATTACATTCTGTTAAACTGTTAAATCTATTTCATAGACCTTTTGAACTTGACTAGAGAGAATATGTTCAGCGATATTAATGAAGTTTCTCCCTGTAGTGCACAAACACTTCATTTGAAGAGATACGACAGAGAAGAGATTCAACACCAGCAGGGTAGGGGAAAGGAGTCCTTGAATACTTACTGGAATACATATTCATTCCTGTTAAGACTCTGCTAGCTTTAAAGAAGTCATTCAAAAGATGAATGTAGCAATTTTGCTTATTTAAATGTATTAGTAGTCTGAATTTTAATGATCTGTGTCCCACAAATGATTTTGAATAGCAGTAGAGTTCAGCCAGCACTCTTAGTGTTTTGATTTTTTTTCCAAGTAAATCTTGGTTAAAAGCTTCCATGTAAAAGTAGCTACTGTTTAACTTGAACATTTTATTGAAAATGTTTTGGAGAGTTTCTTGCATTGTTTCTGGTGCAGGCTGAGAAGAGTTAATGAACATGACCTTCTTTAAGTTAGTCCATTTTGTTATCACTAATATTGAGTTTTGCAAGTTAAAAAATAATTCTAAAAGCTCTGTAATTTCAAATATTAAGATTCTCCTCTGTGATTAAGATAAGACTGAATTTCAGTTTACGGAAGAAATATTCTGGAAGATGTGTATTTTTAATAATTCTAGCTTTGGTTTACTTCTTTCCTCTTAAAAGAGGTACACCAACCACAGATGGTTTTATGAAGTAATTTGAATTAGCTCTCGAGCACTGAGGACTTGCACTACATTCATAGGCAGAAGGCAATGCAATGACAAAGTACGCTTGGATCCTTTAATATACATAATATAAACGTTAGTGCAGTATCTGTAGGGTATGTGTGTCATGTTTCTCACACGTAGCGAATATTCGTTTGATTAAGCTAACACAGAAATCTAGGAATGTAAAATGGGTCATTCCCTGTGAAGCTTAGAGCCCTCGTGGCTGTGTCGCGTTCAGGGACACTGGTTTGAGCTGTTGTCCACATCTTCTGCACACCTCGTTCCCTGGCAGAACCTTACCGTTCTCATACTGAGGAGCAAAGCGTGATTTACATCCGCACCGTAGGTCTTAGCTAAGTTTGGTATAATAGCCAGTGGGGGCAGGTTACTGAACAGTACTTGTGAGGTGAAGGCAATTGTTATGACTACAAATAATCAAAATGGCATGATAGAAAGAGCAACTTGTTTTTTGTGTTACAGGCTGCTGAAGCAAGATAATCTTCATACCTTAACACCTTGAAGTTTTCTTTTTATAATAGTTTTTCAAAAAGAATAGCATATGTTAGAAACTGTTACGATGCTATTACACTAGAAACTTACATTTTATTTGTAAATAAGTATACAATGTAACAGCTTAAAGAATCAATGTTACCATTTTTGGGAAAACACTTTTCATTATTTGTTTCCATCGTTCTGTCACTGTACCAACACTGGCCGGAAAACCCTCTTCATCCCATAAAACTGTGCGCCCACCGACGGGGATGAAATTTCCCTCTGACAGCATAACCTTTGCTTTATCAGAAAATCTCAGTATTATCTCAGTATAGGCTTATCTAAAATACTCTGCTGTGATACTTTGTTCCTGAACAAAAAGGAGGCTATGATATTTATATCACTATATAAAAAGATATACATAGAGATCCTTTTAAAAATCCACAGGGATCTTTACAAGCTCTACAAGCATGGCTTTTAAAATATGAATTTAAAAAACAATATAGCAAGTAATTCAATTACGGTTCACAAAGGAGTATTTAAAGGAACGAAGTGGTTGTCCTGCTGCATAACATTCAGAAGCAACAGATCACACGTACTGATATTTCAGAAATAATTTCTGTTTAACTTACATTGTTTTAAAATAAATACCTATAAATAGATGTCTTTTTAATTCAGCTACTGTGCCACTGTTTTTTGTTGTACATGTGTAACACTAAAGTTTAATAGCTATCAACATAACTTGCAGACAGGTTTTCTGTGCTGTTTATAGTCTATAAGACATTTCTTTTAAGAACAGTTATGCAGGAAAAGATGACACATTTGTGTCACACAGGAGAAGTTTCCTTACTCATACCATCTAAAACAGAATTACTTTTTGCATTCATTGTGAATTTTTTAGAATGCTCTTGATTATATATCAGGAACATATTTTCTCATGTAACTCTCGCAAGCTACTTAAAGGACAATCAGCTTACATAACCTTCAAAGATAAGTCTGTGAACTTGATTTCCACCCCTACCCTCGCTCCTAATTATTGCAGCACTGTATATCACTCAGATGCCAGTTGAAACAATTATAGTATTAATTTTTTGCCTTACTTGTTGAATAGCAAGGGTTGATGCATTTCATTATCCATTAAGGTCATGTTCTAGTTTACTCCAAGCACACTCTATTGCCATTGCTTCAGACACTAGAACAGAATTAACAGTGTCAGATCCTGTTAACGTTTACATCATAACTGGAAACAGATATTAAAGTGAAGTTCAAATTAAAGAGTGCTAAAAAGCCTGCCACTAATAATTATGGTGGGGCAGTATTAAATTTCTAATTTGTTTCCAAAGGTCAGATTAATAAAGCTACATGGCACATTATCATAAAGGGTGGACCCAGCTGTCTGTTTTGATTATGCTTTAGTCTAGTGTTTCTAAGGAGACTTTGCAAGGAACGAATGCATCCATTTCAACTAGCAGTTTAAATGTGGGTAATTGTTAGACCCTTTTCTGAAGAGATCCAAACCAGAGGTTGCTGTCAGTCAAACGTCTTTCAGCTTTTCAACTTACAAATATGAAATGCAGGTTTCTTTTATAAACCCCTTTCAGTTTTTAATCCTTAAATTTTAAATAGCTCCCCAAGTACCTGAAAACCTAATTCCTTAGGTGAACCAGCTGTAAACTATACTGCATCAAATATTAATAATAGACCTAGCCATATGTATTCCAACACAGCTTAATGAAACTTGTGATTTGTTTTTTCCCCCTTTTCCCTTTTTCTTGATTCAAAAGCATTTTCAAGAATCTCATTAAAAGAAATAGTGGGGTTTTTTTCCACAGAAGGTGAACAAGTTTCCTGCTGTTTTGTCCACATGACAGAAATATGAAAAAACATTCTTTTATTATTGCTACTGTGAAGTACCTAGGGATCTTTAGGAAAAAAGTTACTTGTATGGGTGTCTATATCTCTACCTAATACCATATTAGATATCTATCCCTCTATCTAATACCGTACTAATAGTCTAGTACCTTGATATATGACTAAGCAAGACCCCATGGATGTTACACAAATGAACATAACATTACAGGTATGTGTCCTGTTTGGCACTTAAAAGAGCTCTAGTGTTTCACATTTTTTTGAAAACAAACAGAGTTTTGTTGCCAGGTAGAGAACAATTCTTTTCCCCAGGAAATTTACACTGGAATTGATCCCCATTTATGCACAACTTCTCCAGAAAATAATTTCAACACAAAGGGACATTACTGGCATTTAAATGGGGAAAATTTTATCTTCTGAAGGTGTACTTTTCAAACCATATAGGTGTTGGCTAGCCATAGATATTCTAGAGGCTAGAACTACAAGCAGTTTAACTTTTTAAAGATTTTGATTAATTTAAAATCAAATTTTAAATTAATTGGCTAGAGAGCTTGTACCTTAAAATTTAATTGGTTAGAGTGAAAAACTATAGTTACATTGCAGCTACTCAAGTAATTAGTACAAAAAGATAAGCTGCTTTGATTATGCAGTTGCATACACTTTCAGTAAATGAATGCAACTTTCTATACTTTCTTCCTAATAATGAAATTCTGGGCATTTTTGTAAATAGTTTTTTAAAGGTTTGTTAAAATGTAAAAAGGAATGAGATATTAAAAAAAAAATGTGGGTTTTTTTCCTTTAAATTCACATAAATTAACAAAAGTTATAACATCTCCTGAAGAAAAAGGAAACTACTGATTTTGCAAGGACTTGCCAGTCGAGTTACTACGATATAGATCTACATAAATTGCTGAAGGAATTGAATGTTTTTCAGGTTTAAATTGAAAATGAGATCAAATATGATGCTACAAATTTCAAGGAACCAGAATACCCTTTTTGCTATAAACAAGGTTATAATTTTGAAACAACAAAGAAAAAAGGAGAAAAAAATTAACCAATTGTATGATGGCTTGAGTAACCAACATGTCATAAAGAAACAGATGTGTTCATAAATAAGATATCAGGGAAGGTTTTCCTAGCAGAGATAGAGAAATAATAAAAAGTATTATATATGACACAACTTAAACCTCATCTGACGTACTGTATCTATGTCTGAATGTTCACGTTTCAGATTGAATTGAATTTAATCTTCAGCAGGTACAGAGAAGGGCTACTGCAGTGATCAGATAGAATTTTATAAGTGAAAACTCAAGAACTCAACTTGTTTTGCCTAGCAGAATGGAAGACTTGAAAAGTGTTTTGGTAAAAATGTTTGAAAAGAGTATGGAACTGCAGAGATGAAGAGTTAGCTAGACTATCATTATTTTAAACCAGAGGCATTTCTCCTTGCATAACCAAGATATTTTTCTATGTGCAGTTTATTCCACTTTGCATGAATTAATATAATAGCACCAGATTTAAAAATCCCATGTATGAATGTGTGTGAATGATAATAGCAAAAATGGAATGAAACCTGTTTCAGAAGGAATTTCACTGGTTCTCTGGAACTAAGGAAGAGATTTTGTGCATTGTCAGTCGGCATTTTTTTTTTGAGTTCATGCAAAGTGATACAGTAATGAAAAAAAACCCTCAGGAAATTGCCTGAAGCAGATGGTAGAAGAACCCACAGCCTCTCCTTTAAATTGAAGCAAGACTTCCCTTATGTGAAAGACTAATCCAAGATAATGTGTTTACAGGGCAAGGTAATAGGCTTAATCTGGGATATGATAAAACCTCTGTTTTGCTGCCTTCTGTTTCCTGTGTAAACATAACACTATTTGTGTAGCATGGTCTGGATAATTTTCCCTAAAGCCTTCTTTTTCAGTGTTCTTCCCACCTGTGCACCATTTTGTTTAAGCTAAGTCTCCGTTTTTCATACCAGCCATTCGTATCTCTGATGATTTGATATGGCTGAAGGGCAATCCATGTTCTCAGGACAGAATATGTGTAAGGCTTTAAAGAACAGCCTATCTTGAATATCCAAGCATAGGATATGCCTTTGAACTTCCAAAGCTTTTTAAAGATCAAGTATTTGGAGTAACTTCTAGCTTTTTTCGTAGTCACAGGAAACACAGTTTTCAGTTTCAGATTCCAAAGAGGAGTGGACTTTATGGGATATTCTGAGGGAAAACAGTTCAGGTGAACACTCAGTTTGGTTCATGTCTTTGCCTGCATATATTTTGTCGTTTGATCCATACTTCCATCACCTTGGAGAGCCTGATGAATCTTCAAGAAATAATTGTATTTTATTAATTAATACTCATTCAGATATTTTTCTAGTCTTTATGGTGTTATCTGAAATCCTAATAAGATAAATTCCTACTGATTCTTAAAGATTTTTAATGTATATGATGTACAGATAATTGTCAGAAAAAGTTTGTCTTTACAAAATGGTAATAGTTGACAATAAGGTTTGCCAATTATTTTTTTTTTTTTGCTCAGATACTGAAAGGATAGCTATATGGTATCATGGCAGTGGTAGTAACAGCCTGTCATGCTGTGTGGCCCTGCATAACTACAAATGCAGGCATTTGGCTGTTTAGGCAACAGTTATTGATTAAAAAGCTGTTTAACAGTGTTTCCAACCTGGGAAAGAAATACAATAGGACAGATTTTTGTCCATACATCTAGCAGAATTTTCTTGCACAAGGATTGGTTGAAAGGTAAATACACGGTTGACAAAGTCCTCGGTGATCCTTGGTTAAATAATTTAAGAGATTTGATACAAATGATTGCACATCTAAATACCATTCTATAAGGAAGTGTCTTTGTATCCAAAAGCAAAGTGATATAGTAGGATGCTTTCTCCTCTTCATACTTGCTGGACTTTGTATCATGTAGAATCTATGTGGAAATATGATGCACTGGTTATATATATTTTGTTTTCTAGCATTTGGCTTCCTGTCTAGACTTAGTCTAAGCATTGTCTTTGACCACTATGCTGGCAGGGTCTCAATACAAAAATTCTTGATAATAAGGTTCACACAGATACAATTGTGAACACTGCCTCACTAGCAATAATCAGTCAAATCTTGATGTTTTTATTCTCTTAAAACACCATAAAAATCAATGATGACATTGCTTGAATAGAAATTTAGGAAAAAATTTATTATGGTTAAAAATAAATAGATTCAAGAATATTAAGCCAAGTATTTTTCTTAGCTGATTAAATTGCTGATTAAATGAAAGCTGTCAGGAGGAATAGAAGAATAAAGAAGTGCCACCAAGGTTCTAATTAGTATACATTGATTCTTCCTCAAAAAATGTGAAAGCTGTGATTTTGTAGCTTCAAGGATAGCTGCTCACTGAAAATACACTACAAATGGGGAAAAAAAACCCAATGAAATAGTGTTCTGGTATCATAATTTCTATGCTCAAGGGGTAGTATATGTAGCTTGCACTGTGGTCTAATTAGCAGTAATCAGACCTTCATTCCTCAGAAACACTGAAAAATCTTGCTACTTTATAATTGTCATTGACATCTCAAAATAAAAGCAATATATTGAATTATAGGTATGATTAATGAAATAAAATCTAAACAATATATTTATATTGCTTAGTCTTTCTAGGGTGGTTCAGCATGCTCTGTATAAATGGATGGGGTTTTAGTTTTTAGTTTTGCTGTTTTTTGCAAATTTAGTGGGGAATTAGTTGTGTAGAGTGAATCTAGGCTCCCACTTGTTCACAATGAAGAGTGGCACAGTTGCTAAGCTCTGCAATATTTCAGTAAAAATGCAGATTAGCTTTAAACTGTCTTTATTATAACTTGGTAAATACAATAGTATATATTGACACTGACTAATTTGATCTTTTATTTCTCTTGCAAATTACTGAAACATTTGTTATCTTTACACATAGAGACTAAAAGAAACTGTTAAACAAAGGGGGATTTCACATGATTTCACATGATCTACACTTCTTTACATGTTTGTTTAATGAAATTATAACCCCTGTGCAGGTACTGACTGTTTTTGCCTTAAGTTTAAAAACTTAGTTTCAATGTAGGAAAAAAAATAAATAAATCAGAAGCTTAAGTTAGATGCTTAAGGCAGTCAGTGCAAGTAGTTTCTGTACCTTGCATTAGTGTAAGTGCAGACAGAGAACATGCTGAAACAAGTATGAAACTTTTTTCCATAGAAAGCTTGATAACGATGCTGAATGCAGAAATTTCTCTACGTGGTAAAGTTTGCTTTAAATTATATATATTGGGATGGATGCTGGTAGTAATATAGATAATTTTGCACATGGCTGCTCATTATTTAGGCTGTTCATAAATTTGAAATACACCTGGCGGGACAAAGCCCTGAGCAACCTGGTCTGACCTCATACCTGACCCTGCATTGAGCAGGAGTAAGAACAGGAGACCTCTCAAGGTCCCCATCAACCTGAACTACTTATGGCCCCTCATTCTTTGTTCTGTGCATTTCTAACTGCTTAAAAATATGACTAGCTTGACAGAGACCACTCTGAACTTTAATGATGCAAAAAATATCTTTACAAAGTTACTTAATAATAAATTGTTTTCACAGTCTCATAAGATTTGCTGGATGGAAAAAAGTATCAGCAATTTTTAAGTGAACAGCAGATATGTTTGACCATACTGAGTGCAATTTTTAAAAGTGCCTGTTATCACCTGTTGAATGGCTTTATTATTAGAACCCACTTCAAATCTCTACAGTAGAAGTTTAAATATTTGCTTTTAAAAATAATTCAATGTAAAAAACCCCCAACTGTTCTTGAAATGTGGCATTTCATTCTATTGAGGGAAGTGGTCAGGTTGCCTTTGTGTAACAGTAAAAGCAATGTCATGAGCACACATCACAAAGATGAGCCCTATGACGTAACAGGATTTTTAGGTTTTATCTAAAGTCTTTAATACAGCCCTGGGCATGGGCTCTTTTCTGCTCCAGAAGACTGGGAAATAGTTTGTTTCCCTTATTTTCTGAACCTTCCGTGCTTTGCCTTTATATGCAGGTAAAGTTCAATAAATTAAAAAAACACCAAACAAACAAGGAAAAAAACACAACAGCTCATCATCTCCATATCTGATGCAAACGATTTTGATGTGCCTCAATAAAAGCATTGTTGAATAAAAGAACATTAATGAAAGATAGAGTTAAGGACTTGCCATCAGACTCATACAGTAACTTAGAGTAGAAAGGAATAAAATTTTCCAGAGGTACAGCAAGGGAACCACTTGTTTCTCAAAGGTTTCACTCACAAATATTTCAATGATGTAGGGATTGTTGTTTATTTAAAATATATTTCTGTCTGTGCTTTCTCCTTACTATTGAAGTAAAAGAATGTGGCATATTCCAAAATGCATACGGAATCAGCAGTGACTGGAAGAGTAAGATGTTTTTTGGTGCAAATTGCATCATATGATTTTCAAATTTCTGATGGCAGATGTTACTGCTGTGATGAATAAAAAATAATGTTATATTCTTTGATTAAAAAAAATAAGTTATTTGGAAAAAGTGTCAAATTGTTACTTCAAGTTTGTCTTGTAGCATCTCTTTATTTCCTGCTTTTGGTTAGTAAAAAATGTTTAGAAAGAGAGTAGAATAGAAACCCAGTAGAATAGAGACCCAGAATAGAAATGAGAACCTAGGAAAAAGCATTTTTTGTGAACCTTTAATAAGCTTTCAACACAAATTTTAAACACCATTGGAAGGTATCATGTCAACTACTGCTAGTGTAATAAAAAGAGCAGAAAATCCTGAGTCTTTTCCCATCCATTTCTTTATTTTCACTCCAATTTGAAGTGATGGATTAGGTAAGATTTGGAAGTATAACGTAGTTCAAGATTAAAGCATATCAGCTGAAGTATCCAGTAGTATAGATGTTTCTTGGTAATATAGATGTTTCTCAGTTTAAGTTTGTTTGAGTGGGGGGAGTTGGGAGTTTTTTTGGTAAAGTGTATCACCAAAATGTGACTATCTGCATGACTGTGTATACTCGGTCGGGATCAGTGCTCCTTAAAACGTGATCATTTTTCATACATCTATATTCTAACATACTTGCTGGGCATATACTGATTGCTGAACATACAGGTGTGCAGCTTCTTATGATCCTCTTTCCTTGCTTATTAAGAAAGAAGAGTATTTTTATGTGCCCACTTATCTTTGTAATCAGTCAGTTGCAAATGACATTTGCTTCTCTCCTTGCCTTTCCAGAGAGATGAGACAACGAAGCCTGTTTACTTTCTTTCAAGCTTTTCTGTAGTGAATGAGACTGCCCGCCCTTTTCCACACATCTACTTTTTTCTTCCAGTTGTGGCAAATGCTTAGAGGTTGGGGGAATCATAAATGCAAGCAAGCTGCATGCTAGCCATACAGAGCACGAAGGTCAGTACTGTTTCCCACACTGGGATTGCAGGGTCCCATCAGACACTTTAGCAATCTAATCTAGTTGCTATCAGAAAAGTCAATATTTGCATTTTGTTGAATATGCATGCCCACCAGTGTTTGTAAAAAGGGCTATTTGGTATCTGTGCTTGTATGATTATCTTGTTTGCATTCACAAGATACTATCTGCAAATTCTCTAATGATTCAAAGACAATGCCATATGGAGTTATTTCATTATTAGGATTAATTCTTTGCTATTCTAAATTAAACAGGCTTAGAATTTGATGTTCTTTAATTTCAGCTAGGGCACTGGAAGGACAACTTCAAGAAAAACAGTGAAAAATGCTTTCATTCATAGAATATTAAGTGTATACAGACAAGTTATTTTAGTTCATGGTATGCTTGTGTGTATCACTTTTTTAAGAACTCCTGAATAATACTGGTTACTGAGAAACATTAGTTTACCTGCAAACAGTGATGCAAAATAGATTACTGATTTTAAAATGCTCTAAAAATTATCTAATTAAGGGAATTTTAATTAAAACTAATTTGAATATGAGGATTTTTTTAACTGGTGTACAATCATGTTTTGCAGGCCATAGAGTCAAAAGGTATTCTGTATGGTCAGAATTTTATATACATATTTGGAGCCTGACTCACCAGTGAGATTCTGCAGGTGTGCCAGATTTTGAGTGCAGACAGAAACTTAAACCACAGCATATCGTTCTGAAAGGTTTTATAACACAGGCAAAAGTCCTTTTCAAAGATCCATGAAACTATCCTAGCAATACATTTACAAAATTGCTCCCTTATGCTTTGGAAAATATTGGGTAAAGATCAGTCATTTAAAACTTTGTAGCTCTTTTCAGACTAATTCAGTTCATGAAAATGCTCTTGCTTTCCAAATACCAGTGATACAGGCAGTCATAAGACATTATGAAGTCACTTGCCAGTAGTGTGAATGTATAGAAAGGTCCTGCTTAAGCTGAGATAGAAAAGGTGGGCTAATTAATTAGCACTAAAATAGGGGCCAAGAAAATCCTGCCATCTTCCAGCAACAAATGGAAACAATGCAATTCAAAGTTTTCTTTTTAAATTAATACCTGTGTGTTAAACATAATTTTGACCAGTCAATTTAATCATGCCTCTTGTCATCCAAGATGACATCTGTAGAAGATGGAGCTGGACATCAGAGCAACCAGGGAAGTGTTTTAAGAAACTAAGAGACCAGGGCACGTCTTCTGCCACCATTCTCAAAATAAGAGAGAAAATCTGGACACCAGTGAATCGATTTTGTTATTTGTGCTTTAGGTTTTCCTTGGTGTTTGACTTGGGACTTGTGAGCTTCATACATTAATGTATGAATCACATGCATACAAAGAAAGCTAACGGACTCATAACTTTCTGCTCTGTCCTGAATGTTTTTTTTAAGTTGAGATGGTGACACTACTTTGAGATTTTCCACTAAACAAATACACAGAGGGAAAACCTTTTCTAGAACTCAGTGAACAGGAGAGCCCAGGGGCTACATATGTTGTTTTTTCCTAAATAAAATATAAACAGTAGCAGTTTATCAGCCACAAAATACAACAGCAGAAGTTGGAAGGGTAACATTAAGTTTAAAACTGTCTATAGGATGTACATCCTCTAATTTGAAGTAGTGCTCATGTCATGTTAATCCTTGGTTGTTTCACAGTTATGGAGCATATATTTAATGCAGCCAGGTAGTGAAAACAACCTTTATTTGCAGTACTTGTATGCCCTCAGTTATTGGTGGTTCTTGTTTTTGCGAGAGCTCTCTCAGGTAAGGTGGGCCTCTCCGAAGTGGGAGCTGAAGTGACCCACGAGTGGCTGCTAGAGCCCGGCAGAGCCTGGGTGAGGTGACCGAGCAGGCCTGGCCTGCGGCCCACGGGGCTGCCAGGCCCCACACACCCGAGCGTGACCCAGAGCTGGAAATATGCTTTGCATTCGTTTACGTGCCAGTGCTTATGTATGGATTTCTGAAACCTGGTCATGCCATGTGTAAAACACAAACCGAAAGCCAGTTTCAGAATGGAAAAATCAGAAACATTTTAATGGGTAGAATTCTTCCACTCAGCTTTTCAAGGCACATAGAAATGCCTTAATTTTTGTATATTCCTTTTCATTATTATTTTCTCACTACTAAATATTCTATGGTTTCATTGGTTTTGTTTCTGTGTGGGTTTTTGGTTGCTTGGTATCGTTTCGCTTTCCTGAGTGAAGGAGAATGGGGTATGTCTTTCTCCTTGTTTGTTCACCCTTTGTATTTTGATGTTTTCCTGGATTTAGAAAGAATGTCATCTTGAAGAATGTCAAACTGACTTTTTGGCTGTTGGGCCGAAATGTTTGGCTAGCCCTATACTAAATAAATAAGCAGCAAATGATAAATAATGGAGTAGTCATTTTATTCTACTAAATAATGAAATTCATATAATGAAAAATAAACAATTCCATTTTATGTTATCTAAAAAATTGATAACTAGTTTGTGGTTTTTACATTATTCAGGTACAGAAAATGTACAATACATTTGGATTTGATCTGCCTCTTCCCTTCAGCAATAAAACTATGAGGTTTAGGAGAATATGTATTACGTACTTATTTCTAAACCCAGAAATATTTATATTACAAAACAGATATTTGAAAAATAAAGGTGGGGTTTTTTGGCCCTTAAAAGAGTAACAGCCTTTGATTATAGTCTAAATGATAACCTGAATAGTTGCTGGGATTTCTTCAAATATATGAATATGTTAGCTAACTGGTTGGTACTAAAACTATATTTGCTGATTGTATTTTTAGGAGAACTGCAGTGAATAGGTGGTATAACATTGTCTACTTTTTCAGTAGCGAGTAATGTCTACAAAATTAGTGTTACCTTGATTCCAGTTTGCACATATCACCGACAGAGAGCCATGTGCCTGACATGCAGATTTAGACAGAAATGTCTCCAGGAGATGTCAAATGCTAGGTTGCTTCTCTTCTGGTAATTGTGTTTAAGGTAATGCCTTTGCTGTGTGTGCTTTACTTGTGAATTTCAAGATGTGCTGGAATTTTGACTGAGCTTTTGCAGTGCTTTTCCAAACTGAATAGATTTGATATAAAATACACAGTGCAGCAAAGATGTATTATGTACTTCTGTTGTTCATATTTGATTTGTTTTTTAGGACCTCAAAAGTAAGTTATTGCCAGAATGGTTTAAAGCTTAATCCAAATGACACAAAAAATTTCTGGATGAACCTATGAACTAAAGACTGTAATGCTTCTATCTTTATGACAGATTTGCATTTTTTCCCCTAAAAAAAGTAATAATTTTACTAAACTAAAATACAAGGAAAAATGAACATAAAATTGGTCTGTTGCAGTGAAGACCTTGTACTATAAGAAATGTAAAAACTCATGGTTATAAGCCAGGTGAGAAAACTTTATTTTGCTTTCCTTTCCTTATTATCTCTTTTCTTTAACATAAAGTTTTGAGCAGTGCTGTGAAAATTCTATTAAAAATAATTAATTAAAATCTAGAAAATCCAAGCAACCATTTGGTTTGGAATGCCATAAAATAGTGCTAGAACACTTTTTTCCTTTTCTTTTTTAACTTTTAAACACTATTCACTAACATTATAAATGTTTGAAAAGATGTTGAAATTAATGAAATAATGTATTGGAATTTTTAATTATTGCCATTTAGTTTTCCAAGCTTATTGTTTGGACAGATAAAGTCTATATTGCATATGGTCATTTCACTATTAAGGGAGTAGAATACTTTTGAAGAGAAACTAATAAATATAGAAATTACTTTTGGTATGCTAACTGGTGAACTTACAGCACTATTGAGGCCGTTGACAAAAAGAGTTGTGTACTGTCTGATGTTTTTAATACATGGGCACAAATCAAAAAGCTACAAAATGACTATGGAAATGCTTCCTTTCATTCCAGACAAAATATGACTTTTAATAGAGGAGGCCAAGGTTACAGGATTGCATTCCCTAGAGGACTTATGCAAAAGGCATGCATGCTGTAAATGTGAAGTGGGTGGGAGATATAATTTCGATTCCTAGGCAAGCTTTCTGAGCAAAACTTCAGTGCATATAGATTTTCAGGCATCTACATAAGGGTAAACTTGATGTTTATATTCTTTGTATGTAAACCTTATGCAGAATACGAAAATATCTTCCTATGCTGCAACTTTTCAAACCCCAAAATTTAGATCTAAATAGAGGGAAAAAAAGGTCATTATTTTAATGCCATATATATGTATATACATTTTTCATGAAATATCATTGCAAAATTCTTTTCTACAGATATTTAAAAAAAAAGTTTGAATTTTCCTGGAAAAAAAATTCAATTTATCAATGGTGCCAAATAGAATTTTTATCTGTAACACTCAATTTTTGTAATCTTCTTTATAAAAGCACTGAGAAAATAATCTGGTTTACATACATTTTGCTGCCTTGTCTAGCATAACTTCTCAGTGGCTTGCAGAAAAGATCTAAGGTCTCAAAAGCTTTATTGTCCATGAGGTGTGATTATGTTTGTATACAAATTATGGTACATAATAATAGCAGAGTATAATATGTACTATAGATTTATTTGTATTTCTCTTAAAATAAACTTAACTCATGTATTACTGAAAATTTCAATAGGAGAGCAAGTAGTCATTACAATCATATTTGGGTATCTGAAAAAATATTTATATTTTTTCACTAAAATAGTTGTTTGAGTGAAAATCTTTTTGGGTAGAGTGGATTTAACATCTTAAAATATCTTTGAAAATATAGTGTCAAAATAAGCAGCCAGTTTAGGCACAGTAGTGAAAAACCAAAGATACCTGCTAGGACAAAACATCACTAGGATAGAAGAAAGCCTGTGAGAATTGTGAGCCAGATAAGTAAAATCTGAATTTGAGTGCATATCAAAGATGAAACTGGTCGGAAAAAAGATTGATTTCACAGTTGTAATTAAAAATCAGATAAAGTTATGTTTGTAGTGACTTCGTTATATAGTTAGGCAAGAAACACATGAAGTAGCCTGTAAATGTTATCTGTTGACAGCTGTCGGATGGCAACTCTAACCTTAATGCAAAACCAGTCCAACTAGTGTTACAAAACATGGATTTTTTATGGGTAAAATTAGTTTGTTAGTTACTCTTCTGTTGATTAATGCAGGTTTTGCCAGCACAAAGTCTAAAAGAGGAAATTAATTGAATAAGAAGCTGCTTTAAGTCCACTAGCACAGTGCACAGCTGTTGCAGTTGAAGGGAAGATTTGGGAAAGAGGTATGAACCCTTAATGTTGGGTTTTGAGTAGCTTATGCAGAATGACTTGCCACCCCTGTCACTTAATTTTCTCTTTTTCCTGTTCTAAACACTGGGCAGGAGTCACTTTCTGAATTGGAGATTATGCTCCCATTTGGTTAATACGCTCTTCTAGGATGTAAAAGATCTAAAAGATCCTACCTATTTTACTGTTGAAATTAGACCATAAAGAAAGATGGGCAAGACTGTAAGTGAGAGAGAATTTGACCCTGTAGGTTAGCAGATACTTCGCTTCTTTCAATTCAGCCTTAGGTGACTGTTTGTCAACAAAGTCTTACCAGAAGTTATTCTAAAGATTAAGGTGTTGAGTTCATGAAGTAGTGGCAGATATTTTGCATTTTAGTGGCTGTCATTCTGTAATCTTAAAAAAAAAATATCCATGAAAGAGCCTATAAAATTTTTTTAGGCAGCAGAACAACCACTGTTTCTGACTGTCCTGAGCTTCCTTCCTACATATGAACTGCTATAATCCCTGTAATTCCTCTGGTCCACTATGCTTTTGAATGCTCACCTGGCCAATGTATCTGCTATTTGCAGCTCTAGGATGCCACATACATCTCTGCATTGAAGGCTCCTGTGTGTATGGGTTGTCTAACCACAGACATTAGAGTCCAGTAGTCTTAAAACACAGGAGTTACTGTTAGCTGATGCAGTACTCTTGTGTAGCCAGTTCATACTGCAAGAGTTGTACTAAAGTTACAAACTTTCTGTGTCTTTGTTTTTGGTACTAAATGACAATACATATTGCACTTATAGCACATCAACCCTCCTCAGGTTTTCATGGAGAAATCATGTATCTCTGGAAAAATATACACCTGCACTGACCTTGCTTGTCCTTCTTTAATGTCGTCAAGAGTTTTGCTATGAGAGTTACTTTTCTACTTTTTCCTGTCAGCTTTTCTCACGGTACCTCCTTACCCTAGAATATACAAAACCAGCTTCCCAGCTTTTAAACACTAGGTGGATCACAAGTCATATTCTTTGCCTAAGAGATATTTTACTGATTTGGTAGCAGAAGTTTGATCTGAAGAGCTAGCCCTAGTATGAGATTAAATTTATAATCCTTGCATGCATTAAAAGGGTCCAGAATTTTGTCTCAGAGGAAACCATTAAAATATTTGCAAACCACTAATCTGTTCAGGGATTTTCTGTTGTTTATCTAGGGCAAGTCTACTGGCTGGTGATTCTCTTTAATATTTCCTTATTTGGAGGCAACATTATTAAGATACACAGGACAAAAATAATATACAAGATACAAATTAATCATTAAAAAATCAAATCATCATTAACAAACCCACATAGAGTCTAAAGTTGATAAGGTCACATGTTTATCATTCAAAATTAAAACAAATACTGAAAACTAACTAAAAAAGTATCTTAAGTTTGATCTGGAAGAAGACATCTCCAGTTTCTTAAAATTGTCTTACTCAACTCAGCTGAACATGGTTCAGATATCTAATTACAATAGAAGATGGCTGTGCTGCTGTTAAATGTTTATATTACAGTGTAAGATGCCTGTGAATGGGAAAAGGTTATATTATTTGGTTACATTATTCATAAATTTGCTTGGAATCACCAATTTTCACTTGAGAGAATTGCTGGAAATTTAGGATGGACAACAGACATTAAAAAACTTATCTAATCAAGACTACATGCTTAAGCTATTATGTTTTCTCTGAATCAAGCGTGTAATTACAGGAGAATTTGCAAAAGAAAAGCTAGATTTATGTCAATATGCAAGATGACGACTGGATTCTTATTGAGGTTGCCTAACATGACAAACAACCTTCAATTTGAATTTAAGAAATGAAGTCTTATGTTTGTTTATTTTTCATTTCAGTAGCAGAAATATACTTCAACGTTTCTATTGTTCTGGGATGTGGCAATCTATCACAAAGAAGAGAGGCAATTTTTATATTTCCCCAAACCATTTGAGGTTAAAATTGTAATTCTACCTGGAAGTTAACAGAACTCATGCAGATGACAGTTTGGTTTCTGATGTGAACTCCTCTATTAAACAACTGGGAAACAACAGTGTGTATCAGCCTCTCTCTTTCAGAGTTTAGTTCTGTGTATAAAGTGCATTTATGTACCAAAACCAACACAAAGACACAAGTGTCAGTTGCAACACAAAACACATGTAGGGGCAGGAAAGACAGAAGGTGACAAGCAAGCTCCTAGCAACAGTCATGACATAGACACAAAGCAGTGCCAAGAACCTAATGAGAAGGCACATATTTTGAATGTTTGTGTTCCTTCTCAGGGGTTGTACAACATTACCACATTCCTAAAAATGTATCATTATGTTCTTAGCTTTAGGGAGACAGATACCAGGATTGAAAAGCAATTATTTTCAGATATTTGTAGCATATGTTGGATTAGTGTATATGCAATGTAGTACAATGGAGCATATGATTCTATTGGTTTAATTCTGATCAAGATTATCTGTACACCTTGAGTGTATTTCTACATAGTTTAAAAAAATTATGGAAGCAAAACCAGAACACCATCACAAATCAAACAAGTTTGAATTAATGTCTCCAAAGTTTAGATACAATGGTAGAAATGCAACAAAAGTCACCAGATCTCAAGCCCAGCGTATCATACCTTAGACAACATGGTTTCTGAAACATATCTATACCTGTAGGTATCAGAATTTTTAGTAGTATGAAAAACAGTGTGGAAAAGCTGATGATCTGAAAACAGTGTTTCCCTTTTCTTTCCAAATCTCATTTTGTATTATTTCTTGAAGCTAAAATTGGATTGAATATTATGCAGATAAGAACAGATTTTAATTTCACTAGCTGATGTGTGGTGGTTTGGTATTAATTCCCTTTTTTTCTGGAAGCTGGTCACATTACCCACCACAATAATAAATAAATTTTCTGTGCCACATTTCATAGTTAATAGGAATTTTATGCTATATCTGCTATGCTCACAGTCACTTTCCTTCCATCCCTCAGCTGTCTGTACGGTGCATAGAAAACAGAGTTCTTTTCTAGGTATATTCCTTGAGTATTGATGCTGTGTTTTCTTTATAAAAGGTTTCATTTCTCTTTGGATATGGGGTTTTTTCCCTAAGTGAAACATGGTGAAAGTGCAAGTAAACTGTATCATGAAAAGTACATATGTTTAAAACTAAACGAGATAAAGCCACAGGAGCAGATAAATTATATTTTCACATTATCTCCTTACTGCAGAAAAATTTTACGTTTGTGTAAAAATCCCCAAAGCTTAAAAACCGGACCTTGCCTAATATGTACTGGGATTTCCTTAGGTGAGTCTTCAACATAAAGTGTGAGTTCAGTGTTCCTAGTTAAGGCATTTTTAACCGGAAATTTTGACCTAACACAGGAAACGTTCTAATTTCTGAAATCCACTGAGTAGGAGTTTCAAGGTACCATGCAGCAAGAATGTATAATTATTAGGAAAAAAAAAGAGCTGTTACTCCTCAGTACCCACTATTATAGTGTTGACGATGCGGTACTCAAAGTGTACAATGAACTCTTATCCATCTCACAGCTACATGCCACAGTCTGAACAGTCTGGCTGCTACCAAATTTTCTAGACTCCACAACAAAGAAAAATAAAAAAGGCAAATGAGGACACAGAGGGACTTGTGTTCTTTCACCTCTCTGAAACAATATTTTTCCTGTGGCTTTGCTGTGTTCTGTCGTTTGTCCCGATAACTCTAGATTTCCTTCTGTGGTCTGTAAGTAGGATGTCAGTTCCTCTGTGATTATAGAGCAGCAGAGATACACTGCCAAACCTGGTTATGATTGGAACTCGGGAAAAAAAAAAGAAAAAAAAAAAAAGAAGAAAGAAAGCTTCTCACCCGGAGAAGAAGGTACAAAGTTTGGCAGGGTTTTATGTTGGTGTGCTGAGAAAACTGAATATCAGATGGATGAGATTTCAGGCTGACACATGACTTTCAGTAAGCTTTCAGCAATAATCAGTTTTTCGGTGGTTGATTTCACAATTGATACTTTAAAAGATGTGATCTACCTCAAATACTGAAGGAAAAAAGCTGTCTGCAATTTCAGGCTTCGAAAGTTTGATGTCAGTATTTAGAACGTGAACTGTTCATGTTCTTCTACTGCATTGTCCACAGGCTATTCCAAAGCACTAGGGTCCTTTCCCACCATCCTCTTAAAAAAACCCAAGATGTATTTTGTATATTTTAATATACAAATTACAGATCAGGAATCATACTTTAAATACATTGATTTTACATAGCAGCAGGTTTACGAAGTTTAATTTCTATTGCAGATAAGATTTAAATTTTATCATGCCTATTGAAAAGAAAAATGGTGGGAAAGTGCTATATATTTCTCTGTATCAACACATGACACAGAAGCTATCTGTGATTCAAGTACAAGTTAGAGAGAAATTAATTTTAAGAAGATTGCATATGGTTGTATGATTGTAGCTCTGACCTTCCCACACTTTCAGTGAGCCACAGATAAGAGTCTTGTACAAATTTTTAGAAAATTTAAGAGTGTTTTTCGTATGGAACTTAGGGCTATTTAAAAGATGCTGCAGGTGATTAACCTCTAAGAGAAATGACAAAATTATGCAGTAGCAATTAAATAGACAAATCTAGTGACAATGCTAAAGTGAGCTCATGTTGAACTCATAAGATGACTGTCTTTCAGGACTACAGTAAAACTATTTAGTACCATTAAGAACATGTTTACTTACAAGAAGTCTTATAGAACTGCTGTATCAACTGTAGGTAGCAGTACGTTTTTTTAAATCCTTTTTCTCTTTAATAAAACCCATGGTAGTAATTCTACCTCACATAGGTTGTTTCTTTCCCTTAATAATCAGCTCTGTCCAAAAGTAAATTAGCTGCTTCCTAATCAGCACATAGTTAGGTACTTACTAGTACCTGAGGATTCCTTATATTTTTCTTTTTCTTCTTTTATAGTCTAGGTTCTTTCAAAAATGAAGCTTATCACAGAATCACAGCATGGTCAGGGTTGGAAGAGACCTATGGAGGTCACCTGGTCCAACCCCCAGCTAAAGCAGGGTCACGCAGAGCAGGTTGCACAGAGTTGCCTCCAGGTGGGTTTGGAATGTCTCCAGAGAAGAAGACTCCACAGCCTCCCTGGGCAGCCTGTCCCGGTGCTCTGTGACCCTCAAGGTAGAGAAGTTCTTCCTCATGTTCAGACGGAACGGCCTGTGCTGCAGTTTGTGCCCGTTGCCCCTTGTCCTGTCGCTGGGCACCGCTGAAAAGGGTCTGGTCCCATCATCTAAACACCTGCCCTTGAGATATTTGTAGACGCTGATAAGATCCCCCCTCAGTCTTCCCTTCTCCAGGCTGAGCAGGCCCAGCTCTCTCAGCCTTTCCCCATAAGGGAGCTGCCCCAGTCCCCTGATCATCTGTGCAGCCCTCTGCTGGGCCCTTCCCAGTAGTTCCCTGTCTTTCTTGAACTGGGAAGACCAGAGTAATCCATATCCTTTATTTCTAATTCTTACTGGATATTGCCAAATTTTTGTAATTTTCTCAATAAGGAAGCTATGCCAGTTCATAAAAAAGATGGAGAAGACAAAATGGATCATGAGCTTCATTTTTCTGCAAACAGGAGGAGTGAGTGCCTCCCATAGAGTACACCTTAGGTGTGGTGTAGGTAGTACTCAGGATTTAACCAGAAAAGTGTCTCAAACATTGAATCTTAATCCTTATACAAGCAGATATGTGGACCTTCATGTTAATTTTTGTCCATATATCTCAGGGTTGATCATGTGGGCTTTGAACACCTGATTTAAATTAGTCATTAGCCAGCAGGGGGTAACATGTCTGGCTTCCACACCTTCCTCAGAGGGATGAATGACCTACATAGACCGTTTACTGTCGCACTAAGTGGGTTGAACTGCTTTGTCATACTGTAATGACCAAGAGAATACCTAATGTTTAGAGAATGAAGTTAGTATTAGCACGGCTTAAATCTGCCTTCTGATTGATTTGTATTACATGAATCTCAGCTATTTTAAATAAATTTTATAGAAAGGCAGCCAGTATCGGTTTGCATACAGTGTTATTGTAATAACTACATTGTTTATGAAGTACCAGTATTTTTCTGTGCTGTTAATATGTTGTTTATGGGAGCATTGCTGTGTAATAACAGCTACAGTGGCACAGTATTCTGTGGGAAACTGAATTATTAAGATTCCTTCTTAGCTTTACGAGAATCCAACAAATGAATATGAAAACTGCCTTGGGGTGGGTGAGGACTTTTTTGCACTTTTAAAAAAGTTTAACGTAGAAAAGGAGTAGCAGGAGGCATTCAGAAGATGTGATTATTTAAAGTTGGAGTAGTAGAAATAGGAAAAAATGAAAAGAAAGAAGTGCTAGGTTCTGTACTTTCAGAGTAATGAGACAAAATTCCATTCTAAAGTATTGCAAATGACAGCAGAGAAGAGAGATGTGCATGTGTGTTAGTGCAGAATGACCAGTATTCATCATTTTCCTTTTCTGAAATGACACTAGAAAGCATGCTCATTTCACTGCAAGGGGATGGAAGAAATGAGGGCTCTGAACAGATTATAAGACTCCTGTACTGTGTTACCTGTTGTCAGATTTTTATATAGTTAAAGCTTAACCCTAGGTGTACCCTCTGTAAAGAAGCTTTACACTACTGAGTACCATTAATGTGAATAGTATTAATGGGAAGCAAGCTGTGAAGGGAACAGCAATTGCTTTCCAGTACAGAGGCTGACGGTGCTATTTCAGAGATACATAAAGAAAAATTTCTCAATATGGGGCGAATTGAAAATACACTCAAGCTTGGACAAATTTCTTACTGAAGTTGCTGGTCCTCTTTTGTTTCAGAAATAAATCAATATTCCATGGTGATAGTAAATTGAAACTTCTCAGTATTTACTGTAATTTGTTCAGAGCTGAGATGCTTTTTACCCTCAGTAAATCCCATTGCCTTCAAGTATTTTAAATGTGAGCTGCTTTAGCATCCTGTGCCCTCAGCAAAAATCAGACTACTGTCTATTACAGTCTTGACCACGTTACCTGGTCAGTTTTTTCAAGTGACTGTCTTCCCATGGAGATGTTTTTCAGCAAATTTATATTTTCTAATAAAAATCTGCGTAACTGAGAAACATTAAGCAATTCTGGCAAGAACGGTGTTTTCCAGTCAGCTTCATTCAATATCATCGTTATTCTCTCAGTATCCTTAGTGTCAAAATGCTTACTAGTGCATTTTTAAACTCTTCTGTGACTGTTAAGTATGTTGAAAAGTAAATAAAGCAACTGAGATGACTTTTACTTTATTTTGTGATTTTATCACATGCTGGAAGACATGTGATGAGAGTTGAAAATCTGAAGATAAACTCCTCTCTAGCAGGAAACTGCATTTATACTTACTTGTTCACCAGGATTCTTTACTCTTTCATTTTGATTTTATAAAGTACTTAATAAAAGCATAAAAGATCAATGTGGCTTTTCCAGTGTTCTTTATCAGAATCCCTACAAAAAGGAAGACTATTTTTGAACACAGATTTTTGTTTTTTTCTTCATGTTGTTAAGTGTATCATATTTATTCAGTATAAGTTCAATTTTGAATTTGTGGAATCACTCTCCATATATTACAAAGACTATATTAATAAGAGTCCTAACAAACATAGCATGAGAACTGTAGCACAGTAACATATTACTTACCTGACGGGTCTACCTTCTCTATGAATTATTTAGCTTTTAATATTAAAGATGTACTTAAGCCTTTTTAAATAACATACTAAATTCTTATTCACCTTTTATTTTTCTCTTTCAATCAGTTTCTTCTGCTTTCTTTAAATGTTGAGCAGTTGCTTATTTTATCAGCAATTATTCTAAAATTTACCTCTTGTGCACAGCATTATTTATAGGGCTTGCTACCATGTATGATGGAGCATGGCAAAAGAATCTAGGCTCATAGCAATGCCAGGTAGATAATTTACAGTGATTTTACTTTGGGTTTAGTCTTTAAGTACTAGTAGCTTTTGTCATGTAACTCTCTTGGAGGCAATATAAAAGACACTATTGTTTAGAGATTGGATTTGCCCGACGAATACGCCAGCTAATAAAAGTTGGTGAAATGTGGTGTTTCCCACCTTTGTGTTTAAAGAAGAATCTATGAGAATATGTCAATACTGAAAAAAAACCCCCACCTTAGTAGTGAGGACTAGGCCTTACTGTGCACAAGAAGAATTTAGATATTACTAGATCTATTTGTTGGGTTGGGTTTTTTTTATGGTTTTGTAATGCTAAAATATTGATTACCTTTTTTTTCTAGTTTTGTTACATTACATATATACAGCAGCATTTTATATCCAAGCACAAAGTACTGGACTTCAGGATTTATTAATCCAAAATTTGAAAAGATTTTAGATCATCCATTTAATGACAGAAGTACTAGATGTATTTGAAATGCCTTTGGTGTGCCCAGGAGTCCATTTGTGTCAGTTTACTCCAATATTTTGATTTCAGAATGATGATTTAAGTAGGATGCTTTTTTTGATCAAAATTTGAATGCTATGGATGAAAAGAAAATGGGCTGGGTCTGCAGCAAGACGATGTGTAGTGGTCAGTGCATCCTCCTTTTGCAGAGTCCTGGTATCTCATGAAAGAGATTTTTCTGGATGGATTTTGGCAACTAACTGACCTTTCTTCATGAACTGGAATATATGACCGATGGCACCTTCCCCCATGTTTACTCCCCTTTGTCAGGAGAGTTCCCTGTTTATATGGACCCTTACTAGCTTCTTGAAGGGCTCTTTGTGTTCTGTATCTTTATAATTGCCTAAGTTCTTAGGAAAAAAGTCAGCTCACTATTTAATGATCGATATTTTCTTCTTCACCTTGTTAACTGTTGACATCAGTGTGGTCTGGATGTTTTCTAGTTTAATTTGATCCTTCAGAAATACTCTACTTAAAAAAGAAAATGAATCATAGATTGCAATTTGCCCATGTTACTGCACAGTTTTACAATGGAATTTTGTGAAGAGAAATAGTAATTTCTTTTAAGCTTGAATCTGTTTCCTGTTCTCTATGAACAGGTTTTTTTGACTTGCCTACAGGTCATTGGAAGCTCATTCCGAAGCTAGTCTTCTTTGAAACAAAGCCAGAAGCATCCTGCTCTGTATACACATCACTCTTTAATTTGTAGAGTTGTGATACAGTCTGTTCTCTTCTCTATATTATTCTTGTGTCTATGAAGTTTACAATCTCTGCATTTCTCACATAGTGGCAATAAAAAATATATTCCAAAAGTCATCTGATCACGCATTGTTTGTCAGAGTGTAAGTCTGAAAGATGGGCCTAGGTAGACCAAAACAGGATGACTTTCTGTCACAACTTCAAGCATCACATAGTGATGGATTTTATTATTACATTAACAGAACTGCAAAGAAATACAGAATAACAAAGATGCCTGCCAAAGATCTTTGCATTGAGCAAGTTTTGTCTGGCTAAGCAAAAAGGTGTAGATGTTTGAGAGTTGTGAATCTCAGAGAGAGGGAACTTTCTCATTGGCACACAGGAGAAGATAATAGAAAGGAAAGAAGCTTTCTGGAGAGAAGGCATGGGAAATGCTTGACTGGAACACCATATTTCCCCAAAATAGCCATTAGCTACTTTTTTCAACTATAAGGATGGCTGAGAGTCACAGCAATAAAGCAGCTTTTTCTTGAGGAGTGGAAGGGAAATGTATGGTTTTTTTACTTTGCTAAACTTCCATTTTATTTTCTGGAAAGCACAGCAGCATGAGGCAAACCAAAGAAAGAGTTCCAGGATAACAGCTCTCTCCCTCTAAAACACAGAGAAGAATGCAAGCACCCCTTGCTCTTCATGCCTCCCTGTTTACACACAAGCTATGTGAATCATGTTACAGAATATTTGACAGGTAGCTGTCAATAACTACTCTTTTCACCTCTTTTCACTTTCCTTTGCTGTTTTCACTTCTTCAGAATTACACGCATTGCTGTATTTTTTATACTCAGAAAATATTAATGCACATCAATATTCTATAAATTCAGTTGTGTAATAGCTTACAACTCACCGTTTATAAAAGTTGGATATGTATAGTAATATAGGGATATAGAGTTATTTGCCTGGTGATAGATGTTATCAGACCTATTCATAAAATGTATTTTTTGAGTTTAGCTTCAGACTTTGTTGGTGTTTATTTTTGAAAGACTGTGTCAGCACTAGAATTAAAATAAATCTAGTTTTTAATGCTATTTTAGTTGATTTTATGAGATGTTATATAAGATGAATTATGCATTATTTCATGCATACTTGCGATGCTGTCTTTTAGGAGTAGATTTCACTTTAGAGTAGATTCCATTTCATTTAATTTCATAGCTTTTTTAAACACTTGCATAATCCTGGCCTTTGGGTTGTCAATATTCTACTGTTTTCTACTTCAGCTTGGGGTTTGTAGACCTTCTACTTTCCTCCCATTCCTTCACATGCTGGTAACATTTAGCTTTTCTTTAGTTTTGCATTGACTGTTCTTCAGGAAAGCTACATTTTCAATGAAATTGTTTCAGAATGGTTCAACAACAATAACAGAAAAATAAACACTGAGTTTCTTTAGATAGTTCTAGTTTCTACTGTTCCTCTGTTCTAGAGGGAATGCAGAAATCATATAGACTTTCCTCATATTCCAGTCCTTGTCACTATCTTTTTTTTTTTTTTTAAGAACTGCCATGCTTGAAGTTCATTCATCTTGCTCACATAATTTCGTAATCTCAAGAATCAATTCCTACTGCTATCTCCAGGTCTCTTATGATTACTTTTTTCTACCCAGAGTAGAAACTCAGCCTAATTCAAAGCCCAGAATTTACACCCAAGTGAATCAATGCAAAATTCAATTCTCTTGGAAAATATTAGGAAAGTTAGGACAGCTAAGAAACATAACCATGCAAAGTAAGGCTTTTGTGGAGAGACAATAAAGCAATACGCACATCCTTACATTACTTTACATTGCAAAATCAAATTTTGTCTTTGGTACTGAAGAGGATAAGGCCTGTAGTTCAGTACAAGGCTTCTGTGTTTTATTTTGTTTTGCAAAAAAGCTGCCTTATTTCGTTCCCTCATTTTTTTAATCTGAAGCTGAATTATTTTCTGCATGATCACCAAATGCTTAATTCAAGTCCACCCAGAACCTCTGAATATCATAAACCAAACTGGAGAGTTCAATAGAACCCTGACAGATAAATGTTTCAAATTACAGCAGGTTAAAATATGAATGGTTCTCATTTTGGACTTCAGTTTTCCTTTTCCCCCCTTTTTTATATAACTTACTAGCAATGGAATGGTACATCATATAAACAGTATAGCAATGGAAAACATTTCAAATAACTCGGGATTGAAAGCAAGTCGTGTGTAGGTTGTTAACACATTTGAGATCATAGCACAGACATGCCTTTTCTATATATGCTTTGGCTGAATCAACTAAACAAAAGGGACCAGATGTTTTCTTATTTCTTTGGCTGTGTTTTGTGTATTTCCTTAGATGTGAAGTTAGGAACCAAAATCACATCCTTAAGATATTTCAGTTAATTTTTTTTCCTGACTTTGTTTCTTTCATCAAGCTCAGGTTCAGTCACTAGAAATTTATTTTCAAAGCATTTCACTGACTGGGTTTTTCAAGCTGATGGCTATTCCCCAAGAAGCCTGAACTCTGCAGCAAAGGTCCTTCCTCCCTCCCACAAACTGCAATAAAGAAAATAAACATAAGGTAGCCAGAATGATCTTGAGGCTGAATTCAGAAGTGAGAAATAGGAGTATGGCTCTTGCTGTTGGTAATTAGATTCTAGGGACTGAATCAAAAATTGTGGAAATAAAAGTCATACTTTGTTCAAGTGTTGTTTCTTGTCAGGTGTTTTAGCTTAAAAAGAGGTCTGTTAGATATTGTTATGTGATTGCACATTGGTTTGCAACCAAAAGCACTAAATACTACCTGAGAAACTAAGACGTTTTCCTTTTTTATTAAAATACAATATTAAAAAATAATAGCGTTAGAAAAATCACTCTACTAAATACTTTTTGTCAGTTGTTTTGTTATTTGTTTATGTATTTATATATTTGTTCAGTATGAAATTAGGTCACTGTCAGTACTGTTTTAAAACATCTGCTGTTCACCCTGCATGAATTCACAAAGAATACAGCTTGCTCACTCCACTTTCATCTCAGTGTAGATCCAATAATCTGGGAAAGGTCACTCATGAGCTGTCTGTTAACGTCTGTACTGTAAAATGATCTTTCCCTGATTTCAGTAAACAGAAATTGATAGAGGCATAAAACCCACACAGAATGACTTCTCATTTTTACAGTCCTGAAGTTAAGCAAATGCTAAACTAGAATGATAAATAGTCCAGTTACAGGAAAAAAAAAACCAAACAAGCCAAACCAAACTAGACCTTGAAAATCTGCCAAGTTTAGTTACTAGCACTTGGAATGCTTTCTGTGTTAGCTGCAGGAATCAGATGGTACCAACAGAACTTCAGATGGTACAGTTAACACTTTGCTCAATTATGCTGAATATTCTGATTTCATGTCTTTGTTCCTTTCATGCACTTTGAAAGTTCTGCATAACAGTAAATATACAATTATTTTCTTCTAGGTGCAATTGTTCTATAAGAGCCTAAGCACAAAGACCTAATATTTTTTTGTAAATGGACACATAAATAATGAGATTGCCCTTGCAACAAATAGACAGACTGTGTTGAATAAAGAGTGCCACTGTATCTGTTAATAGTAATCTTGTTTAATATTACATCATTAAACAGTTAAAAGCAATTGTGTTTGTTGTTAGCCATTAGTGGCTAGCTCACTAATGAAAACAAACATGGATGTGTTGAACTTTGTGAATTTCAATTGGAAAAACACATAAAGCATTTAAGCTTTTAAAAATTAACATGAGTCAAAGAATTTCAAATGCAATTAATTTGCAGCTTTATCAAGTATTTTTACCCAGGAAACAACTTTTTAGAAGATTTCCCCTCCCCGCCCCCCAAAGTTGTTTGCCCCCTTGTTTTATTTTGGTTTTGTATAATAGTTATTAATGAGATGGTAGTCATGAGAAGAAAGAATGTTAACTTTATAAGGTCTCAAGCTGTTGATGTTATTGAATGTCTTTTTTTCTTTAAGATCAAAACAGGATCAGCACAGAACAGGAAAAGAGAGGGCTATCAAAGGTAGAAAACGCAGCTTCCACCTCTGAGGAGGTTTCATTTGCATCTAGTTGCTACAGAAACACAAAACAAGCAGATGAACTTGTGAGCTATTATCATACCTAGCAAACTCCTACAGTTATTGGGGTTGTCAAGGAGTCTTAGCAGTGCTCATGGCAGGTAGCATTGTCCAGAGCAGACCAACCAGTCTCTTCCTAGATGATGGTAAGTGATAAGGTGAAGTGAAAAAACAAGCTGGAAATCATTGTAGCGTTGATTTCGAGAATATAAATTACTAATCGGTTCACTGGATTTAAATAAAACCAAACTAAAGCAAAACAAAAATTTTAGCCAAAAAGACCATATAACAGATAACTTTCTTCTAAACTTATCTTTCATCAATGATTATTTAATGGTCATACACTGGTTAAACAAAAACTACCCTCCTTGGCACTGCCTCCTTAGTTGGGCAGCAACTCGTGATGCAGAATTAGAAACTCATATTCTCCGTGGAACGCTCCAGCATTCTTCAGTTCAATCTAAGCTCTCTGTGTAAATGTGGCAAGTGGTGTAGACCTAGTCTGAATACCATTTTGCAGTTTATGTAGAATATGCGCATGTTCTTTTAAGTTAGCGACCCCCAGATCACCACAAAGACTGGAATAGCAGCAAGGTTTGACTCACTTCCTCAGATGTATGATGTATGGAGCTTTAGAATAGACTATTTCTCAAAGAAGAAAGCTTTCCATTTCTTCTTTTCATGGAAGAAGGTTAGGATAACAGGATATATTGGGGAAATGTGGCAAAACATTTACTGGGATAGAGTTATTGCCTCCAAAATCGAACTTTTGGTCAACAGGGAGAAAACTAGTCACTTCACAATAACTTCCTTACAACAGTTAAAAATGGAGGAAACCCAGAGTCAGGGTAATTATTTGATGAAAGATTTCTGCATCTTACATACTCACGGACACAGTATTACAGGACTGACAGCTTCAGCAGATCAAAATCATGAGATTATTCTCCAAATCTAGCTTTCAACAGACTAAATTTATTTTAGTCACAATTTAATTTCCCAATACTTCTGTAACAACATAGATTTGATTAAAAATATATTTTAAGCTGTCCTACGCTATATGCATTAACCATGATATTATTTTGGAGAATGATACATATGTTTACATGTATTCTTTATACTATTATACACATGTGCAGCAATTGTACACATTTTCAGAAAACAGTAACATTTTAGGCTATCTAAATATGTCTGTCAAACTTCACTGGCTCACTACCTGTCACGTTTTACATCAACAATAAAAGAGTTCTGCAAGCACTGCAGATAGAAATGTGTAATTTATATTTATACTGATAAATTTAACCTCATCAAATATGAGTGAGTGAGTTCAAGGCAGTAAACAAGCACATTCTTACCTGTTTGAGCTGACATCGCTGCCTTGAACATCACCTGTTTCCCCAGAGCACACAGGTAACAGGTTACAGCAGAATATGCCTCCCTCTGCCTCTGAAAAAATCAGTTGGACTCAACCATGTTGCCGATTTCACCAAACTTTAATGACTTTTTCTTGTTGAGTTAATCTGTGGTGCTTTTGTGCTGTTCCTGTTAGTGAAATATACCTGTTAAGCCAATTGTACACTCAAAAAAATTCCTTCAAGAAGGGAAACATGAGATGGAAAAGCATATCATTCCTGTGGGGGTGAGTAAAATGGAAGAAGAAAAAAGCCGAATTAAACACTTGTACATTGTCATAGCATAGATACTCGGACATAATCACCCCACTCCAGTAAAGTTATGTTGAAAAAAATTAGGCCATATATATTTATGAATATTTTTTAAATTAGATATTAAAGTAAGGTGGAAAATTAAGAATAACTATAAAGTAAACAAAAAGCATCCTTTCTAGGTGATGGGTTTTCCAACTCTTTTTCAAGAAAAGTATATGTGAGCTCCATAGAGCTTCACACACAAATACATTACCCATCATTTTGGTTTTCTTTTTTTAGAAACTGTAGCACTAACAGAATTCTGTGAAGTTCCTTTATGAATGCATGTGTAGCAATACTATTAAACTGACATTAAGCTTTGGTTGGACATTCAAAAAGTAATGCAGATTAAATTCTCTATAAAATAATGGATAGTTTTAAAGACACAATTAACAGCAAGTTTGTGCTAACCAGCATGACTGGAAGTACATTGACATCTCAATTCTTCAGAAATAGCTATGGCAATTTATGGATTGAAGTGCTTTTAAAGAAGTGCGTACCCATTCTCATTCATATTTGTACTTTCCTCTTTTTTTCCTAGACTGAAATATTTTTCATTAGTCACATTGCTTGACTGAGTCATCTCACTAGCGCATTATATTCTATGAAAGAAGATATTTATTTGAATGGATGTTTCAGGCCTAACAAGTAATTTTTAATAAGTACACAGACTTTAACATAGATGTAGAAATAAATAGACTGTTTATGTGCACTATTGCTTTTATAAATTTTTCAAAAAGGAATATTCTAATATAATATGTCAAGATGAAGATTTTTGATACTTTACTTTTCCATGTATTTTTTTGTTTCATGGAGCAATGTTCTCTCCTAATAGAGATCTGGAAAAGCATTTTGCCTTTTCATTTTAGTGCAGTCTACCTTTAAGGGTGTTTTTTGGTAATTGTAGATATTTTGGGTTAACTCTAACTCCTTCAGAAAAAAACAAAGCTTTGCTGTATGTGTGGAACACATATGATCAGTCCTGCTCTGAAAAAAAAGGTGTATACACAGTGCATTTTGCTATGCATCACTTAGCTATATAACTTAAAATGGCAGAATTAAGTCATGAAAGTTCAAGCTTATTGGAAATTATTTTAATTTCACAAGGTCCAGAGGCAAATGGTATTGCTTCACCATGTACATGTCTATTCTTTGTAAAGACATTCTTTTTAAGACTCATCTTTACTATCTTTGAAGCACCGTTTTCAGATACTGCATACCTTTTGGAATGACATTTGTATTTTGTGGTTTTTTTTGTTTGGTTTTGGGTTTTTATCTCTTAGAAATCCACACACGGGTCACTTGTGTCAAAGTTTGTTAGCTGAGTTAAGTGTCTTTGAGAGCTACAGTCATATATACAAGTCTGCAGTGTTTTGTTGTTCTTTCTGAAGGACTTGTAAAGATCACAGCTCGCATTAATAAACCTTACAGTGTTAAATTGCATGTATTTATGTTCCACACAGGTAAAGGACATGGAAAATAATTAGTCTCTTATTACTTTTGTCAGCCAAATTGAATTAGAAATTCTGTATATAAACATTATTATCATATTCTTCTAAATATATTTATTCCTTAAAAAAATCCACTGCCTATTAGTTTAGTTTAACTCACTCCCCACCCCCCTGTGCTGCCATTGCCTCCTTGGATTTACTGATGCCTACGGAGCTCTCGTACTTCTGAAGCTCTCGCACTTCCAAAGCTCTTGCACTTCCCGCACTGGGTCTTTCTGGGGGTTCATGTTATTCATAGCACCCCAGACAGTGCTGTGTTACAGACGGGTGACCAAGGCAGTGCTGGGCTGTAGCTGTTTCTGAACAGTGCTTGCACAGCGTCAAGGCCTTTACTTTTTGCTACTCTGACCCCCTCACAGCAAGAAGCTGGAAGGGGACATGGCCACGACAGCTGCCTTGAACCGACCGAAGGAATATTCCTTACCCTGTGATGTTCTGCTTAGCAGTATCAGCTGGGGGAAAGAGGGTGGAAGGGGAGACATTGGTGGTTAAGACATGGCCCTGTTACATGGGCTGGTTTCCAGGAGGCGGCGGGGCATCTGCCTGCTGGTGGAAATTAATGAATTAATTCCTTATTGAATTCCTCCTGAATTCCTGGAGGCGGTGGTGGATGGACTGGGTGGGTGCTTACCTGCCAACCAGGGTCAATCCACCACAGTCCCTTAGTAACAACTTGAAAACAATGGACAATGTCAAATTTACTAAAGCAAATATTTCTAATCACTAAAACTGAAAATGCTTGACATTTCTTTTTAGCTTTCCTTGATCTGTAATGCTGCTGCAATCTAACCTGACGATTTAAATGCTGGTCTGTGTCTACGCTACTTTTGCTAGTTGAGCTCCTTGGGAAAGGTAGCAGAAAGCCATCACAGCTCTTTTCCGCAGGGAGGGTTTTGAAGTAAAAAAAAACCCTTCACAACAGTGTTGTTTCAATGCCTAACACAGGAATTGTATAATAAATAGATTACAGTATGATAGTTTGTACTATGGATAATTCAATTACCTCTTTAGTGCCAGCTACTTGATCAGGGGATAAGTTACATTTTCTGTTTATACTGTTGTTTCATATAGGAGCATATTTAACTCCCGGAAAGCTACATATGCCTATGGAGGAAACATTAGCCTTTTACTACACTATTTATTCAAAATTGACAAATCTGTTCTTCATGTGAAAAGTTACCACGGAGGAACAGTTAATATTATTGTGCCATACAGCAGTTACTACCTTGGTTCTTGAGACCAAATCGTAAACAGCCTTTCTGATATTTAACAAAGTAAAAGGGGAATTCCAGTCCATAATTTAGCTGCAAGTTTTGCTTATTTTGATCATTGTTGCTAAAACTATTCAGTGTGGTTTTTAAACAAAGCAATACTCAGGGTGTTTTGTCTGACTGAGAATTAAGCTAGTAGCTCTTTGTGATTGTCAGTGAGATATATTTCAAATGAGCATTAAAATGTGTGAAAAATTGTTCAAACTACGACCTTTTTAAAACTGCTGTTGCTGTGATCCACACAGTTCCTGCTCTTGGTGACATTGGGGACGCATCAGGCAGGACAGAGGTTTGCCTGCTGTGCCGCAACTGAACAGTAATCAAGCATTTGAAAAGCGATCAGCCATTTGAAAAGTGACCAGCCATTTGAATAAAGGTCCACGTGTCCATGAGGAGGCAAACATCTCATTTCCCACTTTGTTTTGGAATGTAAGCTGTTTGCCACCGGTTTGATGTTAAATGAGTAACTTTTCAACAGTTAATATTGTCTTTCCAAAGACAATAGGTGAGAAAGAAAGACACGGTGAGTGCTAGTGCTAGGTACAGCTGAGGGTTTTAATTGAATGTAAGGAATTGCTGAAGCTGTGGTAAGGCCATCAGTCTGTTTGCACCCAACCCAGCAGCGCAGGCACCCCAGACCCGCGCAGGTGTGCCCCGTTCCCCGGGGTAAGGCACGCAGCCTGGCCCGAGCCCACGGACGGCTCTGCCACCGCAATGGTCACCGGCCGAACGCGAGCAGGTTTACAGGGCTTAGCACCGGGACGTCACCTCCTGGCAGTGAAAAGCGACTTCGGCAGCGCTTCCCGGGTTCCCACGGGCACAGCCCCAGCCTCAGCCTGGACAGCAATGTCACCGGCGGGGACCGACAGCCCTCCGGGCCGTGGGCTTGCAGGCGAGACGCTGCTGCCCGAGCCCTGGGCGTGGGGCTGGTGGCACTGGCGGCGGCAGACGCCGGGCGGCCGCGGGGCCCAGGCTGCGCCGCGGCTCCGCGGGGGCGCGTTACGTCACGCCGCCACAGCGGGTGCCCAACAGCCCCCCGCGTAAACGGGGCGGCTCATCGGTCCGGCATCACGCAAGGTCCTTAACGTGGGTGCGGCCTGGGGCGGCTGCTGAGCCCCCCGGCGCGGGGCGGGGCGGGGGCGGGGCGGGGGCCGGGCGGGGCGGGGGCCGGGCGGGGGCGGGGCGGGGCGGGGGCGGGGCGGGGCGGGGGCCGGGCGGGGCGGGGGCCGGGCGGGGCGGGGGCCGGGCGGGGCGGGGCGGGGGCCGCTGGAGGCTGGGGAAGGTGAGAAGCGTTTCAGCCCAACGGGCAGAAGCTGCTTTTACACAGCGGTGGTTGCCGTTGTGTTGCCATTTCGCCTCTGTTTCTTTCGTGGTGTTTTTGTTCCCGGTCTTCGGTTGCATTCAAGCAGAGGAGGTGCGATTCGGTTTTTCTCTTTTTTGGGGAAACTAAATTCTGTGCAGTTAGCTGAAGGGAGCTGCGAGGTGCTAGTCAGAGAAGGACGCACACGGGCGGGGCTGCCGAGCTGTTTCTGACCGCCAGATAACACTCTTGGAAAGTTTCAGTATTTCAGGTTAACAGCTGGGTATGCAACACTTACTAATCTTCTTGATATTACAGGTGTTTTCTTCTTTTACAGACTGTAGTTTTGCATATTTCTTTAGAGGTGTAGTACTTTTTCTGTTTTATTCCTAATTTACCTTTTTCCTAATTTATCTTAATAAGAAATTCACTTTATTTGGATACACAAGACAGGCATACTTGCTTGTTCCCCTAAGGGGATTTAGCCTGACACTTCAGGTAAAAACAAAACAACAAAAAAGCGCACGTGCTGTTGTAATGTCTATATCTATTTCTGTTAGCCAGCCACTGACAAATACTGACAGAAAATTTCAATCAAATTCTAAGAAGGTTGAAATCCTTACAGAACTTCCAGGCCCCCTACACAGGAGGGGGCGTTTCGGTGTTTTTGCAGGGTGTGTGGGTGTGTGTGGGTGTCAGGCAGGGAAGAATAGAGGAGACAACAATACAAGACACAGCCAAAAATTGTTTGTATACACAGGCAAAGTAAACTGTTGTATGAAGTACCCCAGATTACGTGGCTGATGCGGAAAGAAAACCATAGCATAGCAAAGTAATGATGAGCCACGTGTGTGATTTACGATCGCTCCTACTTTTGAGAGCTTCATGTTCTAGTTAGTGGCATGAAAGATTATTTAAGTTGAAGATACCCTGGAATCGTTAAGGTTCAGTCACAGAATAGTGAGAGAAGTGAATAAACATGGGGGCATGCATTTATATTTTTGTCACTTTAATAATTTGTAAGAAATACATAACTGCCTGTATAGAATTTACAGAAGATGTGCATTAAAACTACTTTGCATGCAAATCCATGAACATGACCATAAGTGAGATTTCTTTACACACCACCACCCTGCCCCAGATGACTGTATTCCAGAGGTATCTTCAGAAAAATGTATGGAATAGAAATTCCTAGTAATGTGTCCAAAAGTTTGGCTAAGCTGGTTAGTTTGGAATGCAGATCATGTAGTAGCCAGCTGTTAAAACTGTATTGCCCAATAGAACACAGGCTCATGCAACAGCCATTCAACCAAAGCTGCTACCGTTTAAAACCAAGGCATGTGCTGTGGTAAGCCACTCTAATGACATATTTAGAGACTATTTGGTAACATGAGTTCAAAAACCTCTATTTCTTTAGTTTCTTAAGGTATGTGCTGATAGTTACGCAGGGGAACTTTATTACCGTGTTACATTGACAAAACATAAATAATTTTTATTTACTCTCAAATAAGCCACCCTTTTCTATAAATATTGTACCATGCCTAAAATATTCCTAACCGCAATAAAAAAAATAAAAAATGCTACATTACTGAAGAATTTGATGTTCTAAGAGTGCTGGATAATGAGTAATGCAAACTTAGTGTCATGTTCAGTGTAATTACAAGCTGTTCTTGCTAGTGATAACAAAATTTGTCGAAGAACTGCTGTTAAAATACTACAACTTTTTTTAAAAAAAAAAAAGTCTAGAGCTTTAGTATTTATGGGAAGATCCTGTTCATTCTGGGGTCATGCACAGTGTTAATGCCCTACCAGTGTTAATGGTTAGGTGGTAATCAATCTTTTTTTTTTTTTTTTTTCCCTCTTACTTCTTTTAATGAAATGAACCCTTACAAACATTAGTCTTGGTTGGGCCTTTCATAGTTACTATGTTGAATCAAATTGCAGCTGCAGAGTTGAAATTGTCATTTACAGAATTGTTTTAAATAAAAGGGGATGGGGAGGGAATGGGACTCCTGACCCCAGAAATCAGCATCAGTTGTTTGTACACAAGATATCGACGTACTGTGCTGTCTCGAAAAATAGCTGCAACTGTTTTTTAGAGGGCATATAGATAATGCTGCAAGTTATGACAGAAGCCATGAACGCAAATTATTCTGTTAAGGAAATAAATGAAAGAAAAACTCTTGAGTTTATGGGAGAGGGCTCAACATGCAGAAAACCTGTGTGTGTTTCAGCATAGGGCCAACTGGAGAATGTGGTGATTCATACACTCATGAATTTCCAGTTTCCATGCGCAACTTTTCTTTGAACTGATTAAAGGAAAAATTATATACTCCTGTGAGCCGTTTGCATGTTAAAAAATCCACTTAATTCCCAAGTGTAAGTGATGCCATTGTGACCTGAAACTTGCTTGACTCTGGTGCTGTTAAACTGACTTTTAGGTAGGAAACTTGTGTGAGGAAACCTAACTGACAGCTTGAAACTGTGTTTATTAAGATTTGTCTTAAAGGAGAAGCCAAAACAATTTCACTTTCTTAATTTTTTTAGAAATAGTCTTTCTTTTTGTTTGTTGTTTCATTTTATGTCTGTTTAGACATAAATGTTTAAGTTTCAAGAGAATGTGAAAAACCTGTATGACTGCTTTGGCTGTCTGAGGCATAATACATTTTTAATGATATTTCTTAAAAGTGTATTTTTTTAAAACTTAAGGCTATGATAACTTGAATGTTTCCTGACTTACTTTCAAATTGAACAAAGTACGTTTGATTTCCCATAGTATATAGACCCTCTCAGAATGCATGGGTATGACACTTTTTTTTGCTGAAAATTCAGAGTGGGTAGCTAATATGGGTACGTATTTTCCTATTGTTGCATTGTGGCACTTGACAAATGCAGACTTACATATCATCACATAAGCAATACCAATGTAATTGCTGGAATAAGATTAGCATTCATGGGTGGATTATTTGTCATATTGATTTACTTGCTCTCAGTCTGTTAATATTGAATATGCTAAGTTGTTTATCTTCTCTATGAATTATGTCCAGATATAGGAATCTAAGTTAATCCTGGAGTAGTTTACATTCTAAATCTAAATGCTTTAGATAGGTGAACAGCCTTCAGAAAAACTTGGTGTGTTTTTTTGGTTTATAACTTGGAGGGAGATGGTGGTGATGGCCATCTGAATGGGTGCTGCAACCTGAGCAGTTTTGTCGCAGAAGACTTACCTGTCCTGGCATTAAAAATCCAAACCCCCAAACCCCTTCCATTATAACTCTAGCAAAAGTATACCTCCATTAATAACAATTCCAGGAAGGAAAAATAATAATGGGGATTTCCTGAGAGTCAGTGGAATAGTCAGGTGTTTCATGAACGAGCTGCAAGCCACAGCCCAAATGGGTTTAAAAGATGGTTTCTTGTTTGAGAATAACAAGATTCCTGTAGCTTTATACCTAAACAGGAAACAGCTGTCTTCCAAGATGAAAACTTTTGCTACCTAAAGGAACTACCTTTATTGGAAACTAAAAATAAAATGATTTGCCAAATATAGTGATTCTTGCAAGTAGGGCTGGGACAGTGAAAAGCAGCAGAAGTTGGTTTTGCTTGAGGAGTAGTTCATACACTGAGTTTTCATTCTTCCTACCATGGCACAGACAGGAAGATCCGTGCAACTCAATGAAAAGCCTGTTAGGTAAGAGTCCTGAATACCCTGCAGTACCCCTGCCAGACCTCGCTCAGGTCTGTCTAACCAAACATACTGGGTCAGACTGGTAATGAAGCTGTGCTTTACTTGCCTTCATCAATGAAACCTTCTTATGATTACAAAAGTTCTTTGTATATCGGATTTTTACAGCTGTATTTTTAAAGGCTTATTTGGCAATGAGCTAAGGGGATAAATTTGTGTAAACAGAAAGGTTACTGTCAATGTTGTATCATCATATTAGGTCAAATGTTTTGCATTTTTTTCAGCTCTGACAACAAAATGCAAGTGCTTTTTATCCGTAGCTTGTAAATCACCCCTTACTAAGGCTATTCAAAATGTCCGGTATCTCCTTTGTTTCACTGGCTTATTCCTCTGTGAATTAGAAGTCTGATTGTCCCAATATTTCATTAATAATTCCTGAGAAATGTAAAGAGGAATCAAATCCATGCCATTACAGAGAACCTTGTTTTCTATTGGTAGTCTTAAAATTCCTAGATCTGTGTCACTACCTTATTTAAAAAAAAATAATAATTAACTGCTTAAAAAAACCTGCCTAAAAAAAATTTATTCTGAAGGCATTAAAAATAGCTGAACTTAAGGCAAAGACTGTATCTGAAGAAAGAGTCAAGCCTCTGTTGAGGTCAATGGGAATATCACTGTCCGCTTCAGTAGAAGGAGTTTTGTGTGCAGTGATGTATGCAAATGTATGTATTGGTTTGGAATAGTTAATGGTGTAAAATGGAGACATTTATAAAACATTTCATAACAAAGCAATACAGTTTTTCATTAGGGCAAAAAGCTTGTTTGTTTGTTGATGTACGTGACTGGTATACACTGACATATACCGATATTATAAATATCGATAAATATTATGCAAGTCATTCTCCCTCATCTGAAAGTAGCTATTTTGCATTCAGGCATCAGATTCAATTGTAGTACTAAAATGAAGTCCCAAGTGAGATCTTGAATCAGTGTCTACTTTCACAGCAATACACAGCACAGTGTCTTGTTGAGACACCTCTCAATAATTTGGGGCAGTTGTCAGGTTGAGATCTTTATCTTCCAATTCAGAAAGCAGAAATAGTAATGATTTATGGACCTTGGTCTCAAACTGCAACAGTTCCATCACTTCAGAGAAGTTCTGCAATTTTGTAATGTGTGTACGTGACCTGTGCTATGAAGTACTCTGGGACATTGCAAGACTTTATTTGAGGTAGCGGTAGTAGAAGGAAATTTGATTTACATTCATTTATGTCAGTTAATGTCTGTTGCTTGTATATAGTGGTGATACGTTGGCACAGGAGTAATACTGGAAATTTTTAATGTGGAATTTGGTTTGCCCATTTCAAGTCAGTTTGGTACATGAGGAGTTAAACTCGCCATCAGCCTGGTCTATACTGTTTCATGCAAGTGTATAAAAATCCCTGTAGTGTAGTTATATCAGATATGCAACATCCGAGGTGAATACATAGTCCTCTCAACTTTGTTGTCAAAGTGTTATAAAATAATACAGCAAAACCATTCGTCATTAGAGCCAAATTTCATGGTTGCATACTTTGTGTAGTACATTTGTCTGCAGAAAATCTGTGCTGTATGAGAAAGTAGAGTCAAAGCACTGTTGTCTTAGGTCTAATAGACCTGTAGGCTTAGGAAGAAAAAGTGGTAAGAATTTGCTTCTGCCACTAGAAGTGATAAACAAATTCTTAGTGGCTAGGAGCAATGTGTGACAAACTATGGTCTTGACATGTTAGCTTTTCACCTTGCAGTGTAATACAAAAAAATTATGCGTTGCCATTTGTTTGTTCGTACGGTTTTTTTTATGGGGCAGCCAAGTGTCATTCAGCTAGGCTGTGAGGATAAGGGAAGTATTGCAAGGAGTTAGAAAACTAGGTGTGTATAGTATTTGGAGATCAGATTCTTATTTGTTCTGGAGATTAGGAGTGTACAGCAAGAGAATAAAATGGAGTGACTGTGAAGGGCAGTGTCTGTTCCCACGTTTGGAGACATTTTAGTATTTTTATACTTATTTTTGGACACAATTATGGTATCAGAACACCTATGTAATTGAAGTTTTGGTAATTGCAATTGACAATTCTGGGTTTTTTTTTCTTGCCATACCCTTTTCCTCACCCAGAAGTGACTACATAGTTCTGTGGCAGCCAAGATGGAAACTGAGGATATACTAAGGAACTACTGTGGTGCACTTCCGTTTTTACCTAGAGAACTGCTGCTGATCACAGTACTTACTTGTGCTGCTGCCACCACGTAAAATAAGATAGAGAGTGGACGGATGGCTCTGGTAGTCTAATGTAGGCAATCCATTGCCATGTTCTAGGAGCAGAAGAAGGTGTGAGTTGTGGGCAGTAGAAACTCCTTTAACTCTACTGCAGCCCTCTTAAAGCTCTGTTTGTTATCCAGATCCCATTTATCTAACTGAATTACCACCAGAGGCTCATCTGACTCCTTCTAGACACCATTCACTTGATCTATCAGTCCTGCTGTTCCACCCTGCTCTATTCCCCGAAGCATCATTGTCTTGCCACCACAGATGGTTGGGGCTTTATTTCTTCTTCATGTTGGTTAAGAGCCTTGACACAGCTCTAGTTATTCTTGCATACCAGTCTTGATGTGTGAATGTCTATTTTATCTGCCTGTCCATCTTTGAGGAGTATCTGGATGATGCTTTTAGTCATATGGTTTACTTGTAGGTAGTCCTGCGAGGAGCAGGGCATTTGGCTTGATGATCCTTATGGGTCCTTTCCAACTTGAGATACTCTATGATCTAAATTCTAGAGAATACATTGTTCTTTTGCATGCAATAGCGTAGCAATTTTAAGGCAAGAAACTTCAATCTACATTTAAGAAGACATGATTTATTAGTATTTTTTTTAATGAAGAGTAAATCTAGTATTGTTACTAGATGTTGCTCTTAGTTACAGTTAATCTGACACATGACAATGACTAAAAGTATACCTAGTCATGATAACAAGATTAAATTGGTTTAATTTCAGGCTGACCTATGTTAAGCATGTCAAGGATGCAACAAAGGATATATTCTCACTTTGTTTACATAATGCAATCCTTTTTGTGTCTTGCATGCAATTAAACACAATGTAAGTAATATCTCAAAGCTAGCTTTTTTATTTTTTTATTTTATAGGGTATATGGGTCAAGATGGTCATTTCGAATCATGCGAAAACAAGTACTGCGGTCTTGGTAGGCACTGCGTTGTGAATGGGGAGACTGGCCAAGCTGAGTGTCTGTGTATGGAGCACTGCAAGCCACATTACAAGCCTGTGTGCGGTTCCGATGGAGAATTCTATGAAAACCATTGCGAAGTGCACAGGGCTGCCTGTCTGAAAAAGCAAAAGGTCACCATTGTACACAATGAAGATTGCTTCTTCAAAGGTAAGTGCACCTCAACAATATCTAGAATATTTCTATTAGGTATGTGTTTTCACACAGTTCAATTAAAGCTTTATAGAGGCTAGGCAGAGTGTGCAGTGAATAAATGACTCAAAAAGTTAAGTATCTCACTCCAGAAATATCTTATGGCTTGGTTGTGTGGTTGGTTTTTTTTAAATTTTTTTATTATTACTACTTTTACTTAGTGCTCTGGGCAATCACCTGTTTTTAACCTGAATAAACCAGTTCTCTTGGAAATTAATCCATGGCATCTTACAAATGTGGCTGTTGACCTCATTCATCTGAATGTACTTACAGACCCAAAGGATATTAATCTCTGTTTTAGAAAAAACAATTTAGGATTTCAGAGGGGTTTTGTAAGCCTGCAGAACCTGTGCTTATGTTTGGTGTTGAAGTTGATAGACCAGCAGCTTGTTTAATGGCTAAATGGACCTTCCTTGCTTTGAATTTGGACAATGAAGAGGTTTACCTGCATATTTACCAAAACATGCAAGTTTAGCTACTTTAGCTGAGAGATAGACTATATGTTAAGCATCTTATACTGAAGATGTCAACAAGTGCAACTTGCTCTTTTTTTCTGTAATTTGAGCACACCTTGCAGGTTTCTGGAACCCTGCCAATACAGACCTTGATTAATCATGTTTATGAGTACTTTGATGGATTTGCAGCAGCATGATTTTCCTGGTTTAAGCAGGCAGATGGCTTTTGGGAGGGGACAGGAAATGTTTTTAAATAAGGCCATTTTTAATGAGTCTACCTAGGGGTTAAAGTAAATCACATTGTTTTGGAAGACTGTCCTGTTTTTGTTAACATTACTATATGTTGTGGATATAGTTGCCTTCGTAATAATAGCATCTAGTAACTAGTACCACAGAGAGAAGTCTACTAAAATATTTCTGTTAAATGAAATTCACCTTGTAGGGAACATTCATTTAAATTACAATATTCCACTTATACTTTAATCAGAATTTTCAAGATTCTGTACTTTTTTTGTTCAAATGAAGGAAATTTTAGTATTTTCAAAGCTGAATTTTTCACTAAATTTATGGTTGAGGAATTGTCCTTTAAATGGAAAACTAGGCTTTATATTACCAAATCCAAACATCCCATGTCACGCACAAATATCAGTATCTTCATTATTATGAAAAGGTTTTAGTAGAACAATCGAATATTGGGAGTGGGCAGGGGGAATCAACCAGAAATTATCTTTTCTCATGAACTTAATTAAAGAAAAAAATATAATGCTTGCACAGGTGGGCTTTATAGAACTGTTTCTTGCTGAGTAAATGGGGTGACTGCTGAGGTGAAGTGACTTTCCTCCATTACCTCCTTCAACAGACATGCTAAGTCAGCAACTTCATCAAAACACGTTAAGGGGCAGGGGTTCATAGACTGAAGGGGTATGTGTGGAAATCTTATAATGGGAAATATTCTTGTAAGTAACAGTGAAAGTTTAAATTTGCTCAACACTAAATGTGGACACTGTATAGAAGTTATGTGTCACCGCAATACATGTCATGGTTTTTGGAGGTAGTGGAAAATTAGTTGATTTTAGGAGTATTAGCATGGGGTTTGTAGGGAATGGTTTGTGCAATAACAGCAAAATGTGCATGCTTCTGTCTTGTGTCTTAACAATCACAATCTCTTTTTAAAAAAACTTTTGATGTAGTACTCTGACAGAGCAAATGACAGCAACAAACACGAAAATGTTTAAATTCATGGGGCTAATTTCAGTTCTTCAGTGTGCTATATACAATACAAATAAATTCAGAACATGTTTGAAAAATTATAGTGGTTCTTTTTTGAAGGGGGGGAAATTTAGTGAGATACTTAATGAAATGGAAAGTGAGACAGTACTTTAGCTAGAAATATCCAAATACTGCCTAAAGTTTTATTAATTCATATTTATGTTTTAAATTTACCACATCAGTTTCATCTGTCTTGTAGTGGTCAATGGAATTACTGAATGGTGTTCAACTTGAGATACCTAGTTTAGATGCTGGATTAAAAAGTAGGTTTCTCCTTTAGCCAGTGACCATCTTCAGAAAAGGACAAGGGTATCCAAGTGACTTTCTCTGAGTTTCCTTGTGAAAACTGTTACTTATCAAGACACTCAAGTCATCTCATTCGGGCACTATAACTAGATGCCTGCAGATAGTATGAAATATTTAATTTTATTGCTTCTTTGTCATCTTATGTTGACTTCAGCAGTGTTAGCTCTCCCCAGTCCCACTTGTTTATTTTCCTTTATTTGGTATATATGGGCCTTACCAATCTCAATTTCTGCCTCCAGCTTCAGCTCATTCATTGCTGTAGTGCAGCACAGTGACATTAAAGCTTTGTAGCCATTCATGGCTGTTGAATGTCCCTCAACATTCACTATGTAGATATGGTGAAGGAGCCAGAAGATTTCAAACTATTTTTATGGGATTCCTTCCTTTTACAAAACACTTCTGAGCTAGCCACTAGTACATTGCCTTCAGCAGGGTTGAAGTCCTAGCAGTTAGCAGGTCAAAAATATTAAAAAACTAATAGGAAAAAGACCCCTCAACAGTAGGACTCCTAGCTAGAGAATCAATATCCCCATCAATATCCATGGTGTCAGAAGTACCTGGCCTCCTTGTTAGTTTGTTCTTGTTAGTTTGGCTGGCATCCTCTAGCACCAATGATCTCAGTTCAACGAGCTGCTTCTGACATCAGAAGAAATCAAAAAGGATCTTATGTTCAGAAAACAAATATTCTGAGCATTTTGTTTAGTCTTTCACAGAATTCTTTAATAAAGGCTAATGTGAACTGGGGCAGGCAAGAGGGGAAAGAGTGTCAGTATGCCTACAAGATGCTGTTACATGATATTGTAGTCCCTGACAACAATGACTATATGTGTGATGATTGCAATGAAATATCTTCGCTTTCTGGTTTATTGCTAATTGGTTTATTTTCAGATCAAACAACTGTGAATTTGGTCACTTTTATCTTTTTTTTTTTTTTTTTTTTTTTCTGTTCTAAGTTTCATAATTATCTCTAACAAGACTATGCTTTGGGTGTTTTGGGTTTCAGTTCCACATACTGGTTTGATTCCCCCCTTCCCCCTCCTTCTTGAGGGGAAATATTTCGTCATGAATAAGTTTTAAGTTTTAAACAGCTTGGGTGCTAAGCTCAAGATCAGAGAAGCTGTGAAATACACATTATTTAAAGGAGTAAGCTTACCAAGAAAACGATTTAGTATTCTGTATCTGGAGAATGAAATTTCATAATCAAATGTTCTGTATACCTGATTAACATTACAATAGCAGATAAGTAGCTATAATTATTTAAATAATACGTCTTGTAACAGAATGATTTATAGTTGATCTCAAACATCATGAGTTCTTCTTAATGGTTTGAAAATTACCCTTTTAAATGCTACATGATGAGTGAAGTTAAAGGGCTGACTCACTAAATGAAAGAGATCTTTGGTTTATATGTTGAAGCTCCATTAACACCACTGAGAAATCAGTGTCTTCCCTAAGCTGTGCATGAAACAACAGACAAAAACCATCACATTCTTCAAAGAGTCTTGTCTAAACCATTTGATAAATGCATTTTAAAGTAGTGAAAGCTACCTATGTCAAAACTGTTCTCTCCTGATATGCTGTTTTTCTAAAACTAAAACTGCAGATTCTTGTCCCTTACCTGCCTTTTATGTAGATTATTTGCCACTAAATCTGTTAGCTAGATTTTTATTCTTCTTTTATGCCCAGATTCATTGGACTCCTTCCTTTTTCATTGTCACTTGCTGTCTTTATTGCCTCACACTGATTCTCATACATTTTTCTCAAATACATGTGGAACAAAAGCATAAAAGAGTAGTTGAAGTAGAAAGTTCTGAGTATCTCTTTGTCTTTCACTGATGATTGAGGCTGTTAAAAAAATTGTGCATTTGTGACATGGATCAAGATAATTACTTTTTCTCCACTCTTGTAATTTTTCTATCATTGCTTATTGGCAAGTCATGATGTCTTACATCAGACACTGAATGATTTTTTTCCGAATGGCTTGGTTAGATGTTGACGGTGACCCTCTGAGTTCCTTAATAAACTGTCTCAGTTTCTTCTGGTATAGAGGAAAAATGTATTCTGCAGAGAAGCTAATTGCTTTCAGATCCATAGAAAAGGGGATTATATTAGAAGCATTTCCATACCTGTTGAGTCCTCTGTTTCCTGCCTGTGAAGCCCAGTGTCCTATGACTGGATGTTGGTGAGTGCAAGTTCCACAAACACATTCAGAGGTGCTCTCAGGCCTTAACTGTCTAAAAATGTTTTACAATATTTAAGATTATGCTAAGAATCTAAGGAACTCTCTGTCTAAGAGTGACCTCAGATTATTTTTTCAACTGCTGGGAGAGCGAAGGAACGGGGAAGTGAACAGCTGGCTAGCTGCTACTTTACTTAGCCTTGGTGGTTATCATATTTGTGGCTTTATTAGTTTTTAAATCCTTAACAGAATATAGCAGAAAGTAAGAGAAAAGAGAAAGCAAAGGAAAGGAAATAATGGAGTGAAGCTAAGGAACAAGTATATCAAGGAGGAAAGAGAGATGGCTGAGTGCCAGCATGGTGAGTTCAGTGGTGGGAGAAGAAGAAACACGGATGATAAAAGAAAGGAAATACTAGTGACAAAAATCAGTTCAAAGCTTAGATTATTCATTAAATCTGATATCGACAGTGTGCATTGAGAAGTCTGATATGCTGATGCCATTCTGAGTTGGCACGGATTTTGCTGGTTTGCTGACCACGGTTCTTTGGCCAGGTGGCCTCTGCGTGCTCTCAGCTTCCAGTGCCCAGACTGTTCTCCAGCCCTGCACTTTGTGTGTCAGAGCAGCTGATTGTTTTGTGTCAGAAAAGAAAGCTGACCGTCTGGCTCACTCTATGCTTGAAACTATTGTGTGACCCCTTCCTGGCTGTCACTAGCCGTAGCTTTAAGAAACCCCACAGGGTTCAGATGGACTAAATTGCTTTGCTTTGTGAAGGGGCACGGTGAATGCCTGTGTGCTGAATGTGGAAGGCTGGAGGCATTATTCTTCTTTGGTTTCTTAAAAGTTCATTTGAACTGTGTGAGACAATGTACTGAATGGTGAATGCCCCACATGGGATGTCAGATAAGCTTCAGTTACATTTTCATTTTTGTGTTGCCTTCAATTACTTAATTTTCCTAAATTTAGGCTGGGAAATCTAAATAAGAGACTAAAAACTTCCCCAAGACAAACTTATTCTTTTATTTATTTTATATTTTTTGCACCCTGAGCTGCTTCTACATTTTACATTAAATGTATTTCTATACAGTGATGCTCTCAATCATTATGACAAACAGCAATTTACTCGGAATCCTCAGGAAAGTAACACATGCTCCTATCTATTATGACTTTTATAGAATATTTCTGGAGTAAAGGTTATTTAATGTGTAAGCTTTTGACTTATAAGTAGCTTCCATAGCATCATTATGATATTCATGTTATTTTACTTCTATTTCTATTTTCGTCTCATTTCTCATTTGGTGGATCTTTTAGTCTGTTAAAGTCTGTGAGCTTCAGATTTCTTACTGCCGTTGCTGAAATCGGTAGATTTCTGAAGACTGCTGTGGTGTTTGCTTTTCCGTTTGTTCCCAGAAGAGAAAGTAGAAACTTAGGTAGGCAAGTTTGCTGCAGATACTAAGTTGTTCAGGGCAGTGAGAGTAAGAGCTGACTACGAGCAAATTCAGAAGGGGTGTGGGCAAACTGGGGAAAGTTCAGAAGACATCAACAAGAATGCTCAGAAGTACTAAATGGCTTCCAAGGGATATGAAGGGGTCTTACAAAATCATCAGGGCATGCTGAAGATGGGTGTGAGTAGATTGCCATGTACTCCAATAAAAAAACTAAAATATATCAAATAAAGCAGCAGGAAGAGGTTCAAAACAAGCTTTGGTGTTAGTTTTGTGCGCAGGCAGATCTCGTGAGTAAAAGCAACACAGGATTTCACAAGCAGACTTTGCAAATACTAGGGAAAAGGCTGTAGGATTTTTCTTCTGAAAGGAGGCAGAGGGAAGTGAGTGAACTAAATCCTAACAGTAGCCTGCAGAAAAGATCTAGAATACTGCTCTTGCCTCACCAGTGACTGCAACAGGATTAGTTCAGTCATTCTTTTCTTTTTTTTTTTTTTTTATGTGATTTGTACCCTAGGTGAGTGTGGTCTTAGTCTGGTTCCTGAAATATTGACATACTCATTTAGAAGCACTGACACAGACTTAATCTTATTTGATGTTCATATACTTCAAAAGCAAGCATATAAGTCTCTGTCATCACTTTCTCTTCAGGAAATATTTCCTCTGGTCTTAAATATAAAACTTGGAACTCTCATTATTTAATGTTGATCATTAGCCAGTCTTTGAAAAGAAATTTAGGATATGTTAATCTGAATGATGTTCTGGTGCAGTGTTTTCATTGTAAAATAACTTCTTTTCGAAGATGTCTTTGCGTGTTTCTCCAGCTATCAGTTGGCTTCTCTGATGTTCTCAAACACATCATTGTTACACTCTTTTCGAAAGCTTGAATTTCTGCAGATAGCATACACCCTTAAGGATGCTGCTGATAAACTGTCAAGCTTCATCTATCACTCCAGATGTATGTTCAGCATAAACTGGATTATGAAAAGAATTATGAAAAATCTTTCAGAACTATCAAAAGACTAAAAAGTAAGACAGACTCTGCTTGGTCTTTAAACATGTTTGAAAGAACATAGGAATTATTTGATTTATATTAGGAATTCAGCCCACAATCTACATATGTTCACTTTAATGCAACACTTACTATTTAAGATAAATTTCTCAAGTATGAATTCATGCAGGGATTGAATATGTTTTTAACTATTAACATTAGTAATTGCATATTCATAGAGTGGTAAAAATCACTGTTAATGGCAGGTATATATTCTGCTTCTTTCAGCATTTTGTTGGAAAGTCATGCTCTAACCAATGGAAAACTGGTTCTTTTTATTGCCTGTTGAAACCATGACCCAAATTTTAGCACAGTTCCCCTAGTCTCCTGTCCCGATGTGATTCATCTTCTTGAGTTGCATTACTCATGAGATTTGAAAGACTGTTGTTGTTTTTCATCAAACAATCTGTGCAAGATTTGCCACAAACATCTTAAATTGCCCACAATTATCTTAAATTGCCTGAACTAACAGAGATGCAAGGCCTGTGTATGTAATATGTGCCATTGAATCTTCAGAGTGAAGCTGAGTGCAAGATATTTATGAGAACATACATATAACATGCTTAATCTAAAACCTAAATATTCAACATACCCCGCATTTGTTGCTGTTGGTGATATTGTACCGCTTCGCAACTAAAGCCTAGAACTCTACTCTCCTTTCTCCTTTGATTTAAATTCATGTTTCTAAAATGCAGGATGGGACAGTAACAAGTCTCAAACACGTTATAAATCTAGGATGTTTTTTGACTTGTTAAAGGCATACTGCAAAGACGTTTTCAGTAGCTGGAGTAGTCCCAGTCTTTGTATATTTATTCCTTCAACACTGGAATGAATGTATTAAAGAAACTCTAACCTATTATGTATTCTGCATTCATATAGTGATGAGGAATTAGTGTTCTCTAGTTAATCTCTGTACAAAACTTAATGAAGTTTAAAATTGCTTGTCGGGGCATCACTGCTGTTTGTTACCACACAAAGATATGGGTCTGTGGACATCACAGATGTTTCACTGGTAGAAGAATTTGAATTTTAAAAATTTTTCTGCTACCAGTAAGGATGTTGAATCTGTTCAAAGAAGCTGCATTTATACTGAAAGCTGCATTCTAAAGTCTCTGTCAGTATCACTGAATCGGAGAAGCAACATTTTGAATGTAGATGTGATTATGCGGGTTGTCTGTTTTCTTCGTATACGTGGCAACTTAGTGCCTATTAGTGATAATATACTTTATAGGCTGTATGAGCTTCAGGAATTGGAATGAAACTACATTTAGTGGTTTTGGGTTTGGTGTTTTTTTTTTCCCCACCCTTCTCCAGGTAAATGAGAAAGAGTGCTTAAGGGGAGAAAAACGAAACGGTTTTAGTGATTTTGGGCTTCAAATAGAGATACTGTGTTTGCATGAGTGGTTTTCCAAAAGCTGGTAATGCCTACATATTTGCCAAACATAGTGCAAGAGTTCTTCCAAGTCAGAATACCTGGGTAATACTTACTAGAAAAAGAAAGAACCTTGAAATCTTTTTCATCAGATATGCATATATTGTTCATTCTTGGTCTAAATTAAGCTGCTCTTGGACATTATGTTTTTTATGTATTGAATGAAGTGCCTCACTCACCTTTTACTGTAACAAATACAGCGTAAAGTTGGCAGTTCAATTTGCATTTGGTTAAATAGTGCAAGGGTAGTTATTTTTAAGTGTTTTTTATAGAAGCAGATGATATGCAGCTATCTGTTTTATCATTCCTTTCACAGACGGGACCATGATCAGAGAGGGACCGTGTAGTATAGGACTGATATGATGAGGCCATACCTGGGGTCCTGTAACCAGTTCTGGCCTCCCAAGTACAAGGGAGACAAGAGTGTACTGGAGGGAGTTCAGTGAGGGGCCCCAAGATGATTAAGGGGATGGAACACCTCTTCTGTGAGGGAAGGCAAGGACTGATCAGCCTGGAGAAGAAAAGGCTCAGGGGGATCTCATCAGTGAATATAAATATCTGAAGGGAGGATACCAAGAGGGTGAAGCCAGGCTCCATCAGTGGTGCTCAGTGGGAGGACCAGAGGCAGTGGGCACAAACTGAAACACAGGAGGAACATTGGGAAACTTTTTTATTTACTGTGAGTGTGACCAGGCACTAGCACAGGTTGCCCAGAGATGTTGTGGAGGTCTTCCTCCTTGGAGATACTCAACGCCTGACAGGTCATGGTCCTGGGCAACCATCTCCAGGTGGCCCTTCTTGGGCAGGGGGGTTGTGCCAGGTGACGGCTGAAGGTCCCTTTCAACATCAACCATTCTGTGATTCTGTGGATAAGTGTCTCTGAGAAACACGCTTACCTGTGCATCTTCGGCCTGGTTTTGAAGGGGCAGAAAGTAGTGTGCAGTGCTCTGCCTTAGCCAGTAATTTCCAGTACTGTGCCATGAGAACTGCAGAGAACAGAGGAAGAGGAACAGAAGTAGACTTCTGGCCAAGTGTGATCAGTGGAGAAGTAGCCTTAAAGACCTACTAGTGTCCTCCTTTCTAACCTGGTAACTTGAGCTTCCCTGTTGCTGCTGGGACAGATCTTCTTTGCTCTTCCCCTGCTAATTCAGTAGTCATAAAAAGATTAATGCCTTGCTAGGAGTACAAGGATTGCACAACTATGGGTCAAATAATCTCTGCATTGTCAATTTCTGTGCTCATATGACCTGTAGAAAAAGTTTTTGGAAAGGCAAAATAGACACCGCACAACTTTATATGACATTCTAAAATAAATATCGGTATAGTCTCATATTGAGAATACTGAATGTGCTCAGAAATGGAAAAACAACAGGGAAGGCAACAGTGGTCCATTATGTAGCCACACAATGACGGCATGTACTCCAAACTTAAACATTCTTGCTGTCAATTGTAATTCTCAAATTATTTTCATTAATCAGGTTATTTTTAAATATCAATATTTGGGCATTATGGGGTAGTAAAAATTGTTACACGACTAATCAAACTAAATTTAAACTTTTGTCATAAATGTATAGTAAACATAGCAAGTCTTATCTTTAGGCAGATATTTGAGGTTTTTTGTTTAGAGTATCAACAAATCATTAAACTAATGCACATTGATTTGTCTAATGCAAACTTTAAAAAGTTTTAATTAAAATCATGTCAGAATTATCATTAGGTCTTTTGGGAAATTTGTCTGATAGAACATATTGTTGGCTTTTAAAAAATCATTAGCAGTTGGGTACAAATACAAGGCATTGGCATAATAGTTGTAATTCAAGTCGGTATACCAACTGAAAAAAGTGATAGCTTCTTCAACAAACACTGGAGAGAATTAGACATGCAAAAATGAGCCTACATTTCCAATTTCAGTAGCTAATAATTGGTGGGGAAAGTACAGCTACAGTGGTAAAACCCGTAAGTTACAAGCTGCCTCTGGTGGTTTGCTGTTTACTCTCCCTTAACATTGGATAGTAGAAATATTTATGGGTTCACAGTAAACAGAAAGTAGGAAAGTAGCATTGTCTTTTCAGCATTATTTTAATGTGTAGTGCCTTAGAGGAACCTGAGAAATGGGATATGATTCAGAGCGTCTTAATCTACATAGGTAGCATTACCTGTTTTAGGCAAAATTAAATTTCTGTAAATATTGTAGGTTTTTTCATACTTTCTGGAATCTACTGGAAAGTGCAGAATATAAGTAATGAGAGGCAAGAACTGGATACGTGCAACTTCAAATTCTTAGTAGATCACTACCTAGATAACTTCCAATTTTTGGCTTTGTTTCATCTCCGTTTTGTGACTAGAACACGTTGTGTTACAAAGATGACTTCCTTCAGCCTCCATCCATGCTTAAGATGACAGCTATCAGATTTTTTTGTTATTTCCCCCACCCCCACCTCCCAGCCCCCACCCCCCTCGAAGTTATGGTATGGGCAAACGTGAGAAGTGACCAAAAAATAATTGTCTACAGGCAGTTTCTAACAGAAGGAGACTTGGGGTGGTATACTCTGTTAATTGTATCATAGCTAGGTAAATAAAATAACTAAGGTAGCATGGTTTTGATATATTCAAATTATTGCCAGGATTTGGCAGTTTTTATATACTAAATGCATTACCTTAGTTTTAAAAAATCAGGAAGTTACACCACTGTAGCAGAAAGCATTGCCAGCAAAAGACAATGATCTGAGGCTTGGCAGAGACCTGTAATAAGTGGAGTGATCCAGTGACAGCATTTTGTTTATTTGTTATGGAATTGTTGATGCCTTTATTTTTACTATTTTATTACTACTTTACTAGTACTCCCTTTAACATAAACTACAATTTAAATAAAGCATATGATCAAATTAAGGGAGAGATTTTGTCCTGAGATAAAACAGACTTGGCTCATATTGAAATTTATATGGAATGGACCAAAGAATCCTCCAGCTGAAACTGATTTAAGATGATTAATTTTAGGAATGCAAAATAGTTAATTTTTGCCTCAGTGTGATCTAGTTCTCTTTGTTTCACTCTTTATCTCTGTTTGACTCTTCCTTTTGCTGTCACTGAAATTATAGAGCTTTGCTACTGGTATTGAAAATATATATTAATATTTATAAAATTTATATTATTTGAAGTTTTTACTTTTCATGTAGAAACTAGATTGCTTGGGAAAAAAGTTATTTGAGATTATAAAATGTTTCTACTATCACTGGCTGTAGCAAATGGACTCTTCCTGATACTCAAGCATAGAGTAAATTAAATTTGATAAACTGGGCAATGAAATCTAATTAGGTTCCTTAGTTTTCTCTTTATCTGTAATGGTAATGTGGATTTAATTTAAATTTGTTGAAAGCAAACAACAGAAATAAAGGAAAACAAATTACAGAAAAAACAGGGTGGACTGTAGCTCCCCCTCCAAAAAAAAAAAATAAAAAAAAATGCTCAAGTAAAATGATACAAAAGTTCCACTTGCTAAGAATGATGGTTTGTATTTTTGCATTGGCTTTGGGTGCAATTAAATCCTGAACTATATTCTGCCAGAAAAGTTTGTCTCCCTCAGGGCTGGAACAGATGGTGGATTTTTTTTTTTTCTTTCCACCATTTAGAGACCAAGACTGCTGAATCTCTAGAAGAAAAAGTGGTTTTGCCAAAGAAAGCTGCTGAAGTTGGCCTTAAAGCAGTAGAGCTCTCAGCTGTATTCTCAATGGGGTTATTACAGAGACTCCCAGTAAACATGCAGTGTATTGAGGCTTTGCTTTTAGCAGTGTTTTAATACAGATTTGATATCTATTGATGATAGTTGTACAGAATAGAAAAAGTGCTACTGACTAACAAAAATTGCAAGTTTTCATTTCTTATAAAATAAGATATTTCACTGTGCAAAGAAGAAGCTATGAATTCAGCATCCCAGTTAATCACTTGAAAAAATTAAAGGATACCGGTCTGAATACGCAGAGACTCTTAACCGAACTGTTAAGAATATGGAATTTACTTGTGCTTATGATTAATCCCACCTGGAAAATGAGAAAAAAGCTCTCCTGGAATCTAGTAAAATGGCAAGTCTTGTATATCAGTTAAAAAATATCTGAAAGTGAGAAAAATATCTTTGCAGTGTTAAATACTAATTATGGTCAAGAAGTTGTTTCATTAGTGCTCCTAAATTTAAGACAACTACTGAATGGATCCTTTCTTTGTTATTTTCCTATTCCAGCTTCCCTTTGGTAAAGGTCCTTGCCATTCAAGTGAAACATAAAGACTTTTATTGGTCCCTAATGATGCAAACTATAGTTGTATGATCATCATTCTAGAATATGAGGTCTGTGTGCTCTTATATTTGCTGTCATTTTGTCACAATTGTAGAAGCATCTTTTAAGTGTATTTGCTTAAGCAGATGGTGAATGGCCACACTGGGAATATATCCATCTCTTTTACTGTATGATGAAGTTTTAAAACGGACATTTTAGCTATGGTGGTTAGAAAAACATACTTTTGTAATAAACCTGGTAGGAAAAATAAAACCTCTAAAAGATTTTAAAATCTCTAATAAAGCTGAATATATGAAATCAGTGTATATTAGATACACAAGGATAAGTGACTTATGCTATATATAAGAATGCTAATGCTTTCTTTAATCTTCACAATATTTTTAAATTAAGGTTTATTTTAAAGAAATTAGAAATCATGTGTTTCAGACTTTTGTATTAAAAAAATAATCTAAGTGCGAAGGATCATGGGGGGTGGGGGGAGGGGGAGGACGGGACCAACCCTTCTACTTGGTATGGAGGTTTCTCTGACATCATTTGAATGAGCTCAAGGCCAGAATCAAGCCTTCCTACCAAGTCTGATGAAGATTAGGTTCATTGAAGTTAGTTACTTGAAGAATAAATGGTATATTGCAAGCATAAAAGATGTATAAAAGGAGTCCAAAAGAGGAAATTCTGGATTAAATTTTTAAATAAATAAGCCTTGAAAAGAAGTACAGATAACTGGAAAATGCTGTTTTATTGAGGCTGTGCTGTTTGTACCATTGTGATGGTTTTCTTCTTATGCAAAATGCAATCAGGTTGTTGCTCCGAAGCCTGCTTTTAGATCCTTATCTCAGGCCAAGTTTAAGTCTTCAGCTGCCCACTTGTCTTGTTTGCTAATTTTAGTATTCAAATAGAAGGTACAGAACAACAGTAAGGAATAGCAGTAAGGGGAGAAACACTGAAGATTCTAAATAGTTCTTCAGAGGCCTCGTGGTTCAAGCACTAATGTTAAAGGTGAGAAGAAACATGACAAAGTTTTTGTTTCAAACTGTCAAAAACGAAGCTGTAGCCTTGGTTTTTCATAAAGCTGGTTAATACCCTGCTGCACTTGTTCTAGCGATATGTTAGGTCCCTGGACCGTTTCCAGAGGTGCTGGGTTTGTCTAACATCAGAACAAAATTGAATACTCAATCTTCGAAGTATTTTTCTGCGTAGGAAAGTTAATTTTAGGCAGTTCATGGACAAGGAGTAGCAGGGAGCTGACAGTGAGGGTCATAAGGTCATGTATTGTAGAGTGCCTGTATGCTGACCTGGGGCTTTTCCTGTTGGTGTGCCCTAGGATCACCATCCTGAACCATGTAGGAACACATCCTGATTTCTCCCTTATCTGCTTAACGTGTTCCACAGAAATTAAGGATTGGGGAAAAGCACACAAGTTAGTTTACTTCAGTGTTGTCCTGAAATTGTCTCAGGATTTTCCTGAAATGTAAATTCAGACCCAGAAGGAAGGAAGCGCTCCCAGTTCTACTCTTCTAGACAGTGGGTGTAGTCCCACAGTGAGGAGGTGCAGTGGTCTGTGACACTGCCTGCCTCTGGAGGGGTGATGGCTCAGTAAGCATCACAGCTGCTGGCGGTTCCTCACTTACAATGGATACAACTAACCTACTCTCTGTTTTAGAAACTGACTTCACAGTTTAAGTAATTTTTAAAAAAATATTCTTGTATGACCCGTTTAAAGTGTTAAAAATTTAAAAGTGGTCAGAAAATTCTGATGCTTTGAAAATATAGTTAACTTGCTTTGTTTATATGCAGTGTTTGTAGAGAATATGTACTAGAACAAAAACAAAAAAAGGGATCAGATGGAACTTGTATTACTTTCCCTGTGCTGCTTGTGGGATTCTTGCGGGGTGGTAGTGGGTTTTGTTCCTTTCATTTTTGGGGTTTTTTTTGGGTTTTTTTTTGTTTTTTTTTTTTTGTTGTTGTTTTTTGTTTTTTGTGGTTTTTTTTGCCTGTGCTTAATTCTGTTTGTATTAGGCTAGGAAAGAACTCTGGAAATAATTTAAAAAAAATATGCATTTCCTGTTTCTAGACAGTGGGAAGTCTTAATAGACCAAATATAGAAAGACATTAATAGGTCAAGTCTTGAGTTAGCAGTTAATGCGGAGACCCTGGAGCTCAACTGAAATACATAGTAATATTTTTTGTTATTTTTTGTAATTGATAGATAAATGACCATATGTCTGTGCACAGTATGCATTGCTATTAGAGTTGTCCTGATAGCCTCTTTGTAATGCCAACTTGTACATCCACATATAACTTCAATATCAGTTAAAAAATCTCCTACTTCTCCCCCAAAAATAGTGTTTAAAGAAAAAAATAATAAAATCATTGCTTCATTTTATGGGTTGTTTTACTCTATTTGCAAATATTAGCGGTAGTGGTGACAGTAATGACGCTTTAAAGTCTCATGGGGCCTGCTTGTGCATCATAATATTCCTGTTTCATACCATGAACAATCTGTGGATAGGGCCAGTCCATGGTGAGCATATTGCATACTTCTTTCTGGAAGATGAAAATTTGATTATGCTGACTAAAAAGGGTTGTTTCCCTGAACAATGCTGTTACTTAGATGATCAAAGGATTGGGACTCTAGGATGCCTTGTGGATGCATTTTTCAGTCTACATCTACTAAGATTATTTTCCTGAGTTGTATACAAATGCTTTACAAAACATTCTGGACTTTGAAGTGAAAGGAAGTTTTGAACTGAAAAGTGAATGGTGGCACAGATAGATTTATAATTTTGTACTTGTTAAATTTCATACAGTGCTTTACTCCTATTTTGACAAAGAGAATGGGACTCTGAAATGATAACTTGGTAACACAAAAAATTTATACTGAGTTCACCTGATGAATGGTTTAAAGTTTGCAGTATTTAAATGCTCTCTTATAATGCATAATTTAAGGACTTGCACTTTCAGTGCAGAAGGCCGAATGGGGTATTGTTATTTCTAAAAGCCAGAAGAGAAATCAAAGCATTAAGGATCTTAATTCTCTGTCTCTTGTAAGAGAAAGTGAATGTACGTAAGATTACAAGTAAAGGTTAAATACCTTCATTTCAATATGTAACCCTTTTTATTTGCTTATGGGGAAGAGGAGACTCACTTCACAAGAAGTTGAAAGTAAATTTCTGGTAATGTGCAAATAAAAATTAACAGAAATATTTGCTGAAAATTCTTTCATTGTTACTTTGAAAAATTGTATTTTGAAACAATTACTTTAAAGATTGTAATACTGGCAAAAAACAGGTGGACAGGACTTTTCTTTGTATGGAGCTGAATAGACACAATACTGTAAAGCCAGGGTGATAAATACATAGAGCCCGCATTGTAAGGCCTTAATGTATCTCCAGAAATGGCATCTGCTTAAACTTATTTACAATATTTACTTACACGCAAGTCCAAAAAAATGAAAGATTGTTCACAAAAGAATCTCCAAGTAAAAGCTAAATATTTAGAGTCAAGAGATCCATCTTTTCACTAAACAAAACTGATACTATGCAGGTGATAGTGCAGCCACAATTTGGACCAATCAAAAAAGGAATTTTGTAAAGTTAGAAAAATGTTTCTGTGGAAAGAGAGTAGAAAGTATTAATAACTTACCTTTTCTCCTCTAAGCTAAGCAGTTTTACCTTTTGCTTTGCAGTACACTACTGTGTTGCCTGGTGATTGGGAGTGTTGTTGTGTGTAATTTATTGATTTTTTTCTTAGGTACCAAATGACTTGCAACAATTTTTACTTTTATTGCCTTTGCCTTTTTTTTTTTTTTTTTTAGAAATAAAAGCTCAAAACTGCTAAAAAACTGAGATACTAAAATGGAAATATGAGTCATAGCCCTTAACCAGAAAAAAAGCCCCAACCAACCAAATAATAATAAAAAACCCCAAACATCAAAAAACCCCCAACAAACAAGCACCTTGCCCCCCTCAAAAAAACAACCCCCTAACCCCCAAAAAACAAACAAAAAAGAACAAAAGAACCCCTGTGAAGCAAAGAAACTGTCAGGCTGGAATTTCTGTCAAGACAAATTCTAAGAAATGGATCCTACAGGCATTTCACTGTTGTCCTTGGTATAAAAATGTTGGCTGGTCCAGTCTGTGTCGGCTGCTGGGTACTGCTGTTCCCCTCTCAAGTCTGTCACACATACCAGTACTCAGGCCAGAAAGTAGATCAGAATGAACCACTGATATTAGTTTAAATGTGGTTTTTCTTGGTACCAGATTACTAGATTAAAAAGCATCCTAGAATCAGAGGTCTTAGAGCAGCACAGGTTCACAGGCTGTGATGGTTATAGTCTTTAATCTTTTCCTTGGTACGTGAAGTTGAGCTAGGTAACGATGCTGTCTGACGGCTGGAAACTGGCAGCTGCTCATTGACTGTGGCTGGTTGTATGGGTTTTTTTAAAAGTATCTTTTAATAGGAGCAGTGGAAAACCCATGGGTATTTTCTCTTCTGTTACGAGCTGCTGGAATAAATTCTGTGTGCAAGTGAAAGGCTGTACAATTTATCTAATAGCAATTTTATGCATTTTCCCCGTATAAGTTTCCTAACTTAAGGCACGGAACAGGTTCTCTTAACTCGGTGAAATGTACTTCAACCACCTGACTTTCATAGATCCTTAGAGATTTCAGAACGAGTTGTGTTCTCAAAACTATTTCTGAATGCTGAGCGGAGGCTCTATGCATTTCGGTCTGCTTGTTTCAACAAATCACCATGTTTTGAAGTTCAAATTAGCACATTCCTAACATTAAATTTTTAGTGCATGCACATTTTAAGTACTCCTAAACTGTTACTCTGGGACTATTGGCTCAGGCCTGCAAAATGTAGACTGTTACATTGCCAGAGAAGCGAATTGTGTGCTTCACTTTAAATTCACGTGCCCATTGGTAAGTGAGGAGTAGTGATGTTCAGCTGGGTGTGCAGGCATTTTAAGGATCAGGTAGAACTAACACCAGTTTGAGATGGAACAGAGTACGGGGATGCAGATTTTCTGAGGAATGCATTTCCTCTTGACAAACTTCCTAGGTCTCAGTCCAGAAAAAATCTAGTATAATGGTATATTTTGTAGGTTTTTCTTTCCTGTGAGACTGTCCGAAGCTGCAGGACTTTTCTCCCTGAATGACAAAGGGTTTTATTCTCTGTCCTGGAGAGGATGCACTTCCATTGGGTGAACCCACCATCTTCCTTTGTATTTTAGGGAATAAGACCTAGCAGAGATACTTCACTGAGTCTGGGAACTTTATTGTTCTGCTTTGTTCTGCATTTTGAAAAGTGCATCAGTGAGCTATTTCCCTCTTTCACATGGCAAGTGTGACAGTTGAGACAAATTGCTGTCGCCTCAGTATTCTGTTGTTTAGTATTCAGGATCTGCCTGGTCTTCCTTGAAGTGTTCTTGGTCAAGGTTTTTCCGAAGATTGAATGTTTCTTTCTCATCTGCGCCTGAGTCTTTACAGCTGTAGAAGGAATTGTAATGCCCTGGGATTCCTGCAGTTGTTGTGGTTTAACCTGACAGCAGCTAAACAGCACCGCCACAACCAGGACACAGTGGACTCATTTTGTTGTTGTAAACTGTAAGGTTTTATTCTGAATTGCTCTTTATAGTGCTGCAGTTGCTGAAGCCCAGGTTATCAAACCAGTTTCTTTGTGTTGGTGTACATAAGTGCCTGATGAAGAAAATTCTTTGTAAGGTAAATTAACCCACATAGGTTATTGTTTGTATGTATGTGTGTGTATATACAAACTAATAAATACTACTAAATTTATATTTATGTGTTTATACATATGAATATGTTTTAAAAGACACCTTTGGTGTGGAATTGTGACTGCAGAGGAGGACAATTTATTTTCGCTAATTGTGCATAATTTTTTTTAAAATCCAGAATGACAACTGTGTAACCAGAAGAAAGTGATAGTAATTAGCCAGCATTCAATGAGTATATGTTGTCACAATCCTTTGGAGCTGACAGGGAGATAAGACACACAAATGTCATGAAGAAGTGACACCTTGGTTTAGACAACTTCCAGGATACTTTAAAAAACAAACACCACCACCACCCCCAAACACCACCACCCCTGCCCCGCCCCAAATAACCAATGAATTTTAGTTTTAATAAAAAAATAAAGGAATGGGTGGAACAGTAGAAATAAAATGTTTGAAGTAGTTAGAGGTAAAGAAAATTACGGTTTTTACATGGCTGATAAGAGATGGATGAAAAGAAAAATCTCAGAAGTTCTTGAAGTTCTTAAGGAAAGAATGTAAATTGCCTCATTCCTTCTGCCTCTTCACTTACCTCCACTTTTCCTCCATGCTGTCTCAGTGTCCAGAAGTTGCCCTGTTATACCACTTCCTTTTAGTAGATACCCATTTGTTACACACAGACTTAAATCCAAAGGATTTATTTAAAGGAGCCTTGATGGTTTTTCCTTGTGCTGCTGAGATTGAGTTTCCATCTCTCTGTTTTTGCTGGGAATATTTTCATCAGTATGAGCACTAGATGACCAGTTCAGACTTAGCTATGGAAAAAAAGTTCCTTGATAACCTGATTAGCATCTCTGCTGACAATTAAAATTGGTCTGCTCTGTGCAGCATTTTTAAATGTTTTGGCAATCTGAGTTTTCTTGACTGCTAATAATACGCAGGAAGAGATGTCAAATAGCTTTGGTATGTGTTTCAAATTACAGGCATTTTAATAGCATTTTAACTGCATTTACAGGCAATAGGACCATTTTCTTTCTTAATAGAAAAGAAACCGCTTAAAGGTAGAAATCTATCAGTTGAACTATTTTTAACTTCCTCTGCTGACATCCAGTATGAACTCTCAAGCACATCCTATACCGCTGTGACAATCAGAGCCATTTAGTCAACCTAATGTACAATTATTCCTTTAGTTCACAATGTAAAACAATGCCTCTGAACAGCCCTGCAGACATGTTTTTTATGGGATAATTAATAATTTTTTTATATATATCTGTAAGCCTTTTGATGACTTATCATATGTTGGGAGTGCGCAATATCTTGCTTGTGGTTACAAATCCATTTTCATTTTAGTTGAGTTTATATTTTTTATATATATATATAAAAAAAACAACAACAAAACTCACAAAAACTCCTATTCAACCAAAAGGAAAAAACCATAAATCTTGGTAAATTACCTGGTATGTAAAAGTAACAAGATTATCAGTGTCTAAAGTAACACAACAATTGCCTGTAGATATCATGTAGATAACATACAGCACTGCTAATGACAAGGACAGGACTGCGGTATTTCTGGTGCAAGGAGAGGATCAGGATGTGCTAATGCACAGGCCATGTCAGCGGCAGTCTTTCATCTGACTTCAGTAGCTACTTGAGCAACTCCGCAGAGTGTTCAGCAACAATTAAACAGTTTAAATGACTGTACTAAATCTACCTCATTTTATCAGCTGGTGAATCACTTAATGGCATTTGGCTGTTTTGTGGTGAAGGTAGTAATTGAGTTGCATTTCTCAATGGTAAGTCTTGATCTCCGTAAAAAAAACCAGACTTCTCACTGTCACTTGCTAGGAAGGGATACAACAAAAGATTTAGCTGTCAAATTTGGATCAGCTTTAGGCATTATATGCTGCATAAAATACTTAGCCCATTTCCACATAATCATTTTAAAAGAATGAAAATGTGTTTTTTAAATTCATAGATTTATTGCTGACTAAGGAAATATTATTAGAAATTACTGTAATTAAATTCTTCAAATGACAAACAGGCAGCAGCTGCGCAATTTTCCCATTCATGCTCTTTAGCCAGTATGCTTTGTCTCTGATACTGAACTAACAAAAGTGTGCACCCCATGCTATCTATAGATGTCTTGGTCTCTTAGCTGAGTCCAAGGAGAACTAAAGTTTTTGGGGTTTTTTTTGCTGAAAAATAACTTGTTGGCTGTTGTTAACTGGAAGTAGTGGGTGATCTCTAGCACAGAGCTGGACTTCGTATACCAAGGGTCAGGCAAGCTCTGTAGGAAGCTGCTGCTGTGCAGTGGAAACAATTGTTTGCATTTGACAGTGCATAGTAACTCATGCAATTTGTAGGAGGGTATTACAGTTCTTTAAACTTTCGATTTCTTCTGCTGGGAATATGAACTATGTTCAATGGTCTGCCTGAAGTGACATCATTGTTCCATTTCTGTTCTACCTTATTTGCTAATACAGAAAATGGAAATTATAGTTACCTGGTGTAGTTACGTGAGTCTTCAATAGAAGGAATTGTAACTTGCAGGTAAATATTAGCAGCAGTCACTAGAAGAGGCACGGGGCCTGGCCAACTGAAGGCAAAATTGTTGGGAGAGGGTCACAGTAGTGTGTGTGTGTGTGCACGTGCACTCACACTCTTCCTCTCCCTCTCTCCCTTTCTTTTTCACAGAATAACAGAATGGTTTGGGTTGGAAGGGACCTTAAAGATCATATAGTTCCACTCCCCCTGCCGTGGGTAGGGGACACTTTCCACTAGACCAGGTTGCTCAAAGCCCCATCCCACCTGACCTTGAACGCTTCTTATTGCAGACAGGTGTAAGGTTCATGTGTCACATATGTTGTGTTTTAAGCCTAGCTGGCAACTAAGCCCCACGCAGCTGCTTGCTCACTCCCCCCCCCCAGTGGGATGGGGGAGGGGATCGTAAGAGTAAAAGTGAGAAAAAGCTGCACTGACATAAAGACAGTTTAAGAGGTAAAGCAAAAGCCGTGCACACAAGCAAAGCAGGGAATTCATTCAGCACATCCCATGGGCAGGCAGGTGTTTGGCCACCCCCAGGACAGCTGGTCTCCATCTCGCATAATGGTTACTTGGGAAGACAAATGCCGTCACACCAAATGTCCCCCCCTTCCTTCTTCCCCCAGCTTCTATACTCAGCATGATGTCATATTGTATGGAACGTCCCTTTGGAGAGTTTGGATCAGCTGTCCTGGCCGTGTCCCCTCCCAGTTTCCCATGCCCCTCCAGCCTCTCGCTGGCAGGGCCCAAGGAACTGAGGAGTCTTGCTTTGATATAAACATCACGCAGCCACAGCTAAAAACATTGTCCGTGTGCTGCCAGCTTTGTTCACAGGCCAAATCCAAAGCACAGCACTGCACCAGCTCTATCCCAGCTGAAACCAGGACACACGTAACGGGCCTGCTTATATTTTGTCACAATGTGGAGTTACGTTTTATCTATACACTACAAACTCAGGCATGTCTGCTAAGAATGGTTGACCTGTAGTTGCTTGACCGTGTAAGGTTTAAGATAGCAGCTATGAACATCTCCATGAAGGGAACACAAGGCCATCAAGTATCTCTGTTTTTACCTCTATGTACTTTTCCAGAGCGAGATTTACAAATGTCATGCTAAAATACATCCTAATAAACCGAAATTCAGTATCTGAAATGGTATGAACAAGTGTACACAACAACTGAGTTTTGCTGTACATGATACATAATTCCAATGCTGAACTAGTAGATGATTTATGGTTTTAGAATAGTAAGTCAGTAGTAATAAAAAAAAGAAAAGTCTGAATTAGGAACAATTTTGGTAAGAAAAGTACAGCAGAGTACAGTATCTGTGTGTTCTAAGAAGGGGCAAATACATCTCTAGCCATACTGATAGCGATGTCCAGCAGGGGAAAAGAGACTGAAAATGAAATCTTAGAATGGATGTCACTGATGGATGAGTGAAAAATTTCCTGAACAACTGTAATCAGAGCTCTATCAGGAGGAATGGATGAAGTGTGACTCAGGCAATTCTGATGCAAGTAGTTGCAAAATAAAGTATCTCTGTAAGTGATCATGAAGTGGGAAAAAATGCTAAAGAATTAAACCCAGAAAAAAATGGGGAAAATAAGAATTCATAAAGAAAATATTTTCAGACTTGACACTTGCAGTCTGCAATACAGTGAATTCTATGAACACAAATACCATCAAAGCCTTCAGCAGGATTTTTGAATCTTAAGACAAATATTATATGATTCATGTACAGAGTTGTTCTTTATTTAAAATAGATCTTTAAGAGATCCATTTCTGAGCTCTGAATCCTTCATGTTATCTTTTAACAAGAAGGAGCAATGCTATTTTGACTAATTAGTTAAGGAAGCAATATTCATGGAGGTATCCAAGATGTCACTTGGAAGATTAGTGAATATGATATCCAAGAGGAAAAACAATTGCAGGAAAATTATGTGAGATCTTTAACTGAGGAGCTAGTCATTTTCTGTATGCTGCCACAGTCCTTTAGCTGGAATTTGTAATTTATGTGCTAGTGATTTTTCCAATAAATTTAATTAGATAAAACACCCTTGAGCTCCTGCTGTATTTATTTAACATCAAGAATTTCTGAAAGCATAGCCTGCTTTTATGCAGTGTTGGTTTGAATTTGACATTGGATGGCAAAACAGACTTTGAAAATGGAATACAATGGTTTTTATGCTCTTAGCTGTCTTCTAGACAAGTGAGAAATAGTTGTGGCACACTTGGGCTTAATGATTCAGTTAAATAATTGTTACATGGAATCTGCTTCTGTCCACGTATAAAACAATACAAAGCTGACCTTCTTTGTAGGTATCATGATTTTATACATGGAAAAACATTATTAAACTTATTTTTAGGAGATAAGCTGTAAAGCAGGACAAATTTATTACAAATATTTGACTAATAAGTACAAGATATGCTAAGTATATTTTGCCAACATCTATTTCATATTCCATGTACATTATGCAAGGTGAAACTGTTAGCTCTTGGAGTTTGAGTTAATGATGCTCATTATTTTTAAGTTGTTTATGAGCTGCAAATATCCATAATTAGTTGGCTGAAGTTTTGTTTTATAAATTTTATGTAAAGCACTATTTGACTTGAACTGGTGATCATATACTTGGATTTTGCTTGCTTAGTGATTTATGACCTGAAGAATATCACCTTGGTGATGTTTCCATATGGAGTACACTTTTTCATCATGGCACATTTAATGAAACTAATGACCCCTGAAAAGCGAGTATGTGCGTGTTTGTTGGCACAATAAGTACCACGCAGCCACTCACTCTCTCCCCACTCCCCCAGAGGGATGGGGAGGAGAACTGGAAAAAGGTAAAACTTGTACGTTGAGATAACAATTTAATAATTGAAATTAAATATAATACTAATGACAGTTGTAATGGAAAGGAGAGGGAGGGAGAGAGGAACCAAACCCAGTGCACAGTACAGTTGCTCATCAGCTGCTGCCCAATGCCCCTGAGAAGCGATGGGTGGCTCCCAGCTGACTCCCCCAGTTTATACACTGAGCGTGACGTTCTGTGGTATGGAATATCCTTTTGGTTATTTAGGGTCAGCTGTCCTCCCTCCTAGCTTCTTGTGCACCTGCTCACTGGCAGAGCATGGGAAACTTGGAAAGAGTAAACTCTACGTAGCAACAACTAAACCATCAGTGTGTTATCAACATTATTCTCATACTGAATCCAAACCATAGCTTTATACCAGCTACTAGGAAGAAAATTAACTCTGTCCCAGCTGAAACAGTGTTTTGTGATGATGTCATGAAGAATGATTTTAAAATGTATTTGCAGAAGGAATTGCATAGGATTAATATTGCATAGGAAGCTTTAATTCTTCATTTCTGCTTAACAGTAAGCCCTGGCTTACTGTTTCAGACACATTGTTGTAAGTTTTCTGTGTCATTTCTATGCTTAGAGAGAAAGCTTTGAATTCTGTGTAACTACTTGAGTACCTACTCCACTTTTTCATGTCCGTTTCAAAAATTCACTCAGTTTTAGCTGAACCTGTTGGTTAACTTGCACTAGTGCATGCTCAGTGAAAGTTAAATTTGGCACAAAATAATCTCCAAAGATTTAATCTGAACTGATTGTGCTGAAGCCCAGAGATGGAAGGTTTGCAAAGAGATCTCTCTTGTGGTTAAGTTCCTGCTAGAATTTTAGTAGTAGAAAAAAAAACCAGAGGTACCCTTGCCACTACTCACAGCAATATAGACTAGAATTGAATAGATACCCTAAAACTTGTAGTATTTCTCTGAAGGTGATGGCTAAAGTAGACATAGCATTAATGATCATAATTCTGGCAAATTCACATCCTTAGAGACAAATTCCTCATGTATAGCTTTTTTTTTTGGTATGGGTATCATCCTGTAAACATCCCTATATGTATGTAGTGTTGCTGACTAGAGAGTGATCCAATTGATGTCTCTACCAATATAGGCTCTGTAAGATATCATAGTGTTGTGTTTTTTGGTGATTTTTTTCCTTTTTTTATATCACTGTGTTTGGAAAACAAGCTTATAATGACAGCTGCTCTGGATGCAATATAATACATGTTTGTCCTATGAGACTATCCATTTAAGTTCTGTTAGGAACAACTAGATGAAATTTCAGTTAATTCATATTTTTTTCTAATTGTATTTCAGATACTCTGTGCCTTAAAATTTGTAAGTTGTAGATGTGTCATAAAAGCTAGGTTAGGATTACTTCAGGGAATTAGTTGTTGAACCCTTTTCTTGTTTCTTTTTCTTTTTGTAGTTGCTTTGAGTTAAGAAGTATATGACCGAGTATAAGACAAATCATGTTCCTTTTATCTGGCCACTATGTGCATATTAATTTCAGCAGGATGAACACAGTGGAGCATGTAAAATCCTGAGAGTCCTGATTTTTGTTGTTTTGGACAGTATAGTTTTGATGTTGTCCAATATGTAGATATCAAGACATTTTTGGATTCCCTAAAATATATCGGTATCTTTTCCATAATGGACTTGTCACGGCAGTGGCATTTAATACGCGGTTCACGCTGTCTTCTAGTTTGCAGTAAGGAGTCACCCAGAGCTGACTCAGCTGAAGTTACTGAGTGTTTCCTCGTTGGCGTGGTTATGGCCGGTAAATTCCATCACAGAGGGAAGAAAAGGGCTCATGAGGAGGCAAAAGTAATACCGTATATCACATCACTTGTTTCTATGTTAATTGGCATCACTTTGTACAAAGTATTTTATGTATTCCGTGTCCATACCTTGCATAGTCAGTGTGTAGGAGTTAAAATTGGCTTCTTATAACCTTAATCTTCACTGTTAGAGGAAAACTGTTTCAAATTATTAAGCATTTCCTAGGTAGGGACTGCGGTTTTGGTGGCAAGGGTTTGTGTGATGAGGTAGAAGACTATTTACTAACTTTTTTGTTGATACTTACTTGCTTAGAAGTCTCTTGAAAGTAAACTGATGCCTTGGTATAATGGCCTTGTAATACGTACAAGGAAGCTACCTTCTCATTAACTCGTTGACGGTTTTGATTTTTTTCAGTTCATTTGGAGTTTTCATTAAAACAGCATTAACTATCGGAAACACTGAGTGTATATAAACTTCACTACCAATTCTTTGTTATTTCTAGCAACATGTAGGCACATGTTCAAAGTTTTGAAATGGTAAATTCTTTGGAACAGAGAACTTCTTCACATCCAGCACAATGGAACCTGGTTTCCCTCCTGACTTATGATCAGTAAAATGCTAATTGACATTGAATTTATTAGTTAATTTTTTTTTTTTACAAATTGAAATTAAAAGAAAGTCCTCTTGGGAATTATCAAGGATATATTTTGCTGGAAACTGATCTTTTTTCATCTCATTTAAAGTTATTCTTACATGTGGCTGTCCTCGGACTGAAAGGTAATGTTGTTTTGCTTCAACAGTTTGAGGTTCCAAGTCCTGGATAGCTAGCAGATACAAAGATAATCAAGGCCTACTTTGACCAATACATTTAGTATTTTGTTTTGCCTTAACAAAACTCTCCTTTTCCACTTCTCAAGGCTGCCATATGACCTATTCTCTGATACTTTCTTAGAATAGATTTACATGTAGCTATCCAGTTGTAAAAGGTATTGTTACTTATTATTACAGTTTCACATAGAAGCACAAGAATAGCCACTGCAAAGTTCAAGATTTTTAATAATCAAGTTTTTTATTTCTCTCTCACAAATGCATTCATAACTACATTTCTAGAAATTCTGAGTGATCTACTTGGGTCTTGTAATTGATAGCTGCCCTTGCTTTTTATTTGAGCATTAAATATTAGTAGCATTTTTCAAATTAAAGCCGTATACTGAGATACTGTATATATTCCTCTATGCACTTAATATCCTTGGCTATCTTAACTTTTTTTTTTCCTTTATGGAAATTTCTTTTTCATTTCCTCTGCATATTGCTTTTTCCATTTACTTTTAAATTATCCATTATTGCAAAACATACTTTTTAAGAAACTTTTATCTAGATTTAGCTCTTCTTCAGTTAGTTGTCATACCTGGGTAACTTTTTTTTTTTATTTGGTTTATTATAATCTTGATTTTTTTCTGAATCTGGACATAATCTAAATTAGCACTGAATCTTCAATGCTGAGAAACACAAACCTATAGTTGCTGAGTCTGAGAAAGCACAGACTTTCAAATACATCTCTTTTTTTTAAATTATTATTTTATGATACCTGTTCTACTCGATGTACTGGCACTACAGCAAGGCACGTACCAACTTACTGTAGAGGAAATATGAACATCATTTTTGGCTGTATATAAGTATGGTAAGAGTGATTAAGTCAGATTCAATATCTGCCTCATTTGGTATCTTGCTTTTGTTGGCAGCCAGTAGTGGGTACTTCTGAAAAAAAATATTAAAGAAATAGAACATGACTATAGTCATTCTCCCCAGGTGTGTCTTCAAATTTCTGGTAACCAGGAATTTAAGGACTCAGAACTCAAAATTCTGTTTGTATATCATGTTTGATATTCATCATCTGCCCCCCGTCCTCCCCTCCAACTAGCCTGTTCTGCAACTAATCCCATGCATGCTTCTAGGCAACCTTCTGTAAGAAGGAATTCTTTAACTGAATTGTGCCATATATGACAAGGCCTTCCTTTTCTACTTTAAATCTGCAGCTTGGAAAGTTTATTTCCAATTTCATTGTTTGAGTGAGACAGATAATTCATGGCATGACTATATCCCGCATAACTATGCGTATTTGAGGTTTTCATACTATCGATGTACTACTTCCATGGCAAATCTTGCCTTAATAAATATTGAAAGATATACTGGCAAATTGTTCTCTCAGAATATAGCTTCTTGAAATCTAAATCTATTTTGCTTGTCTTGCTGTTGTTATTCTCCTTTATTTTTTTAATTAATAATACAGTATTGCCTACTAATTATCTTCAGTATATCAAAATTTATAGGTCTCAGACACCATATATATGTAATTTTCAAAGTAAATATTCTGGTTGGTTTTTCTAATGGAGAAATGTTGCCTTGTAGGTTGTTTGGTTTTGGTTTTTTTTTTTGGTTTTTATATAGCTTGCTATAAGTAATTGTGAAAAATTACATTTGAACAACATTGGAAACTAGTAGAAGATGAAAATATAGTAGCAGAAGAAACAGGTTTTGGAAAGATTGATTTAAACAAATAATGGGAGAGGAAAGGATGTTGAGAAGGCAAAGCACACAAAATACTCTAATGACATAGTCTAATGTAAAGGAATTGTAGAGGAACTATAGAGGAATGAAGTCAGGTTAATGAACATTGATGACATACAGCTGTGGGCTGGCTTCAGGGGCGGTGGGTTGGCTGATGTGAACAAGGTGCAGCTGTGGCTGGTTCTGCTGAGTAGTTAAATAGCTCCAAGGGGGAAAGGAGGGGAGCCTGGGGTGAAGAGAGACCTAGAAGAAGTAGAGGGAGGAGAGAGAGTACCCTGGATGTGGGAGAGACAAGGAGAGGTCCTGGGAGAAGCAGGGGGCCTGAATGAGGAGAGGCTGGCTGGAAGAGGAGCCCAGAGAAGGAAGACTCTGGATGCAGCAGAGGCAAGAAGCAGGGTGGAGTGGCCTGAAGACGATGAAGAAACATCCCGGACAGCGGATGAACTGTTGAAAGCTTGTAGGAGGTTGGTGGCTGTGCTGGGGCAAGGTGTGGGAGCTGCTTATGGAAGTTAATCGGGGATGGGATGATAAAAGCCTTGTTGTAGCTGGCTAGTCTTGAGAATGCTGTGACAGTCTAACAAGAAAGATGTCTTCAGGAAGGTAAGGGGAAGGTTTGTTGAAACAATTGCATAGTAACTCTAGTAACTCTTTATAAGTAATGATTCCACCCAATCCCAGCCAAATCTGTACCAGTTCCTTGGAGAGTAAGGACTGGATTAATTCTTTTTGGGGGTATTTTTGTGTTGTTCTACTGTCCCTCTGGAATCTTAGTTTAACATTTAGATTAAAAAAAATAAATGCATGTTCCTTAGATAGAGATCCAAGAGCTTGTTGCTGCCAAGGTTTGTGGCTCACACGTGTCCTGGATCAGATTGCTTGGAATCTGCCTGGCACAGACTGGCTCAGAATGTTGGTGTTTTTCTATGTGTTTTGCCTGTGGGGATTAGTTTTGCTCGGTGTACCCAGAGCTGTGTTGAAGCACTTGTAAAGCTTATTGAAATGGAGGTGTTGGTGTCCCTCTTGCATCCATCAGGTAGTGATATGGGAAACAAGAATGGGATGTCCCTTCTGCTTAATTTCAGGTAGAGACTCTATACTTAATATTTGCACGTTTGCATCTCACAACAACAGTGTTTGTGATTAACTTGAAGGGTAGCCTGTTCTGGTTGGAAGAGTCTTGCAAAGTCATTGTGCCTGCTAATGGGTGGGAAATGTTCTCTAGTTCCTAGTCCTTGCTCTGGTTGAACCTCCGTAGCTTAAAAGAGTAACCAAAATGATTAAAAGGTATATTTTTTTGGTAATTCTTTCCAGTCTCATAGCTAAAGAATCTTCCTGGGGACATGATATCTGAGAAGGAGTAACTTGTCTAAAGAAGGTTTCAGTTTTTTTTTTTTTCCTGTGAATGTCTGAATTGTAAAGAGTACTCCCCACTCTTTTAGTTACTAAAGCTGCACTCAATTTCTGACTTTTTTTTTTTTCAGTCAGAAGGCTTTTGTAAACAGAATCTGAGTTAATTTGTAGAGTTTAATACTAATTTGAAGTGGTGTAACAGGGCGAAATTCAGTCTCACGTGGTGCGTTGAGATGAATGCAGTGGTTATGATAGAATGACTCAAAATTCCTTAACTGTGACTATTAGAGCGAAAAACTTTAGGGATATAGTTATCTGGCTTGCCATAATTAAAGCAATTTCTTATTGTAATCTGACTTTAGTCAGGCATACCTGAGAGCTGAAATTAACCTTTTTAAAGTTCCCATCTTTCATGCCTGAGAGGTCTTTGAAGTGTAAGTATACTGGAATGACACTTTCTTATTTTGTCATGCAGTAGAGATTTATTTTTTTCATGGCAAGCTCATGTTTAAATCATGTCTCTCTGAAGTAAATCTTTTGCATCTGTTTGTTCATTGGAGACTGGATGAGCTCATTACTTTCAGAGTAAGGTAGACTGGGCTTGTATAAAAGTTAGACTTCTTGATTTGGGTTACCTTCCTATTTCAGTTCTCATTTGCACTATAATAAATATAACTGATGGCAGATTCTTCTGGTCAGAATAGCCTGAAAATTTACCTACAGTATTGAAAAACGTATGTTATAGAACTAGGTGCTACAGATGGAAACTACTAATCACAGAAGTCCTAAGATACCAAGTAAAGTGCTGAGAAATGGTAATTTTGTTTAGGAGTTTGTTATTCATAGGCTCTTTCTGGTTTTGCACTGGTTTCCTTTTCTTAGATGTTAAACCTTTGCTATTTCATGCTATATCCTAATCTTATCCCTGCCCTGGGTGCCTCTCCTTGTCTTCTTTTACTTTGGAAAGTTCTGGATTATCCTAGTTTTAGATTTACTAGAGAAGCTTTTTTTTTTTGGTGTCACAGAGAGAAAATTGCACCAAGTACTTTTATTCTAGTCTTTTAGAATATTTTCCCAGAGTTTAAATATTAGTTATTATATTTTAACTGTTTTTGTTTTCTAAGACAATGAAATCCTCTCCAACCGCATTATTTAACCTTATAGTTGAATTGTTTGGTTTTTTGGTCCTTGCTAAGGAGAGCAGTTCATATTTAGTTCACCTAAATCTTTCAACATAAAACTCCCTCAGGTGTTTAACTTTTCTGCTATTCAAGTCTGCTCTAATTCAGCCATAATTTTCTGGTGAGATGCCCAGAACTGAACACGCTGTTCCAGAAGCAGCTGTGCAGTGCCATATACCAAGTACCCAAACACTGCCATATGTACTTTTGGTATACACGGCCTAACACTGCAAAGGTTTTCTTGCTACCAATTTAGACCAATAAAAATATATTGTTTTCTTTCTTAACTACCCCAATCTGATGTTGTTCTAAAAATGTCTTTTTATTCAAGAACCCTTCAAAATTATTTTTGTGTCTAATCCAGTTTCATTATTTTCAAATTATGCTTTGAAAATCTTTGTCTTACTGGTATTGCTCTCTCTGGTGTGATCTGTATATTTTTCAGCTTATTACTTATTGAATCTTCTAGGTCGTTATTGAAGATGTTGAGTCCTAGGCCTAATAAAGATCTATATATCATCCTAGAAGGGACCTATCACTGTTCGATACACACCATGTCTTAAAACTCAAGAGTATAGATTGTTAGTATTTTCTTGCCTTATGAATTCAGATAAGTATGAATTAATTTTGTAACTCTTAAAGCACTCACTAAAATAGGAATAGTTTTCATTCATTGGACAGTTTTGTTTTCCTTTCCCCTGTGCTCTTCTGAATAACAATGAAATTCAATCAGAAAAACCATATGACAGAACTGAGTGATTATTTTCTTCCTTGTGGATTGATACACCCCACCCGCTTTTTTTATATTAACTTTTGATACTGCCTTCTCATATTGCTGTCTCATTTTATTAATGCAGGCTACTAGGCTAGTTTAGGTACAAATGACCCAAAATATTTTATAGGCCCAATTCTCTAAAGCAGCATATGCTTGCATTGGGTCTAGAAAAAGAAAACATCAAAATTCTCCCTCCCTAACTGGTGTGGTATGTCCTCTTGCAATATGTGGAATATAGTTTCCAGGGCCCAAAATAATGCTTTATTCAGCATATTGTTTCATTTTTCATCATTGAAGGCACATGCATGAATAAGACTTTACAGTATAAGGCCTTTAGTTTTAAGCAAGCGAGTAATCTAGTGTAGAAATGTCTACCTGGACATCTTCTGGCTCCTACGAGAATAATGACCTCTTTTCTCTCCCTCCATGTGCCCCTCAGTACTAATTCTTCAGCTTTTGTGTAGATGGAAAAGCAGGCAACAATCCAGTGAAAAGCCAGCTCAGAGAAGGAATGTATCCTATAAAATGCCTTCCAAGGACAATGTTTTGATTTTTATGTAAGACTGTTTAATGTATTATACTGAGGCAGGGATGATAACTGTTTATATGAGCCTGAACATTCCTCCCCCCCCAACTCTGTATTGTGGACTTAATGATACAGATTAGCACTTGTTCCTTTAATACTCTATTTGATTGGGTATGTTCAATCAAGTCTAAGTTATAAATAAACAGCAGTAGCTAACACTTCCCTAAACTTTATGGTGTCCTTTATAGCTTCTGTGTTCCTTTAATATTGTAAAATTTTTAATCCTCTTTCAATAAATAACCTAGAACAAGTTAGTGTGTGCTACTGCATTGCTCCTACCTAGCCCAGAGGTGCACCGGGGCATATCCCCTGCCTGCTCGGGCAGACCCTGGTGGGTTCTCAGTTCGCATGAATGAGGTGCATACTCATCCATGAGTTTGACGATGTTTCCTAGAATGTCAATTGGAAAAATAGCAGCTCAAGGTCTGTGATAGATTATAGATTCCAATGACTCTTCAACTTTTTGCTCTTTCTGTCCCATCCTTTATCGTACAGTTAGTCCCTTTTCATGTAGCAGCTCCTTCCTCACCTCACCTGCGTACAACTATTCCAGTTTGCCGATTACAGCCATCGCTGTCCTCTTGTTGCTGTTATAGCTCCTTACCCTTTTATCTGCCCAGTAGGATGCTTTCTTTTTTAATATGTCTGAACAAAAAAAACCACTGAGAAGACAGCTGCAATATAAAGAATTACAACTTGGTTTCAGTTTCTTTTCCCATAATGTCCTTTGGCTTTTAGCAAAAGCAGCTGAGGGTGGGCATGGAATAATCCCTTTGTGATCACCTGTCTCCCCAGATGTAAGACATGCTTGTTGAAGTGAGAATCTTCTTGTTACTTAGCTACCAGTGTCAGGAAAAAAATATGTTGAATATATAATTTTTTTTAGATTTATACATTGGGTAATGCTGGAGGAATTACTGAAGGGAAAATGCATCTTTGGAGTTGCAGAAGAAATGTGTTGTTCCCAGCCAGGTTTCAAGTGAGTGTGCTGGAGACATTCTTTGTATTTATAGGAAATAAGTGCTCCAGAAACTATAGGAAAGCTGTAACCTTTAAAATCAGTGGATTTTGCATAAATTATTGTACAAACATCTAATGGTCATAGTTCAGTTAAAAGGAGAAAAAATACAATATTTCAGTGCAAATGGTTAAACTTTAGCATGGTTAGAATAATGTAAAGCAGGGTATGTAATAGGGTCTTTCTCTGTACAATTATCAATGTAGCATTTGCTAACAGTAGCTGTCCCTTCACAATGAAGTAATGGAGACAGTATTTAGCTCTTACATAGCAATTTCCATTTTCTAAGTACTGCACTTATAATAGAGTTGGTAGAAGGGAAAATTACTCTCGTCTAAAGCTCTCCCTCTCTCCTAGGCTTTTTGACATCTCAAAGATCTTTTTAAAAATAGATCTGTTTATATAACTGAGGGAAAAAATAGGGAGGGATACCCTGATGAGATCAACACTGACCTTTATAAAGTGAGTCCCTACAGAAGAACTAGGCTTTTTGTCACGCTTTGTAATTTCATAGTTCAGTAGCAAGGATTCTTTCAGAAGTTTTCTTCATTGGTACTCAAGCATATCTGTAATTTGGTAAAAATTAGATTGAACATACAGAAAACGACTGTAAACATGTTTCCAATTTTTGACAAATATTCCAGCATTTTCCCCCCCTTGTAGCATTGATTCACCTGCATTATATACTAAATGGAAATGCGCAGGATATAAAATTAATCCACCCTTGTAACTATTTGAAGGGAGTAATTATCTGATGCTTGCAAGCTGTTTCTAGAATAGATCCTTCCCAAGCTACATTAAATTTTATTCTATCTGCGTTTGAGTCTTAAATTACAGTGGATCACATCCTTTAACAATATAAACGTAGCTCCACTAAAGTCACTGGTGCTGTACAGATTTCATATGTAAGCAGTACCTCAAAGTATGTAAATCCCCATTGCAAATTTGATGTTACAATAAAAGATAGCAATTTGTGTGCTTATTCTGAGAAATCAGTGTATGGCTATCTTATGTAGTCTGGTTAATTACATTCAGTTCCCTTATCAGAGGTGCTCAAACCATGCAGCCATGGAACAAAGCCCTTAACAAGCATCACCCTCTTTGCATTAACAGAAGCTCAAGAACATCAAGAAGAAAACATTCAGATTTGACAGCTAATTCTGTGATGAGTATGCATAAAGGAAAATACCCTCTTCTGGAAAACCTCTTTAAGACTTTGGGGGAATGGAGAGTTGTCTAATTAAATGATAAACAGCTGAAAAAAGCAAAGGAGATAATTTGCAGCTTTTCTGTTAATCCTTTTTTTGTTAATGATTAGGTTTTTCTTGTGTGGTTTTTTGTTTGGGTGATCTTGGTTTTGGAGCAAGTGAAATGGCTAAGGCCAGGGTCTCACCAGTGAGTTTCTCAATCTTTGTAAACTCTCGAGTTCACAGACCCTGACCAAGAAAAGCTAAAGATAACTGGATCTAGTGTTGAGGAGCTGTTGTCCTGATACTAATACCCTGCAAACTGGGAACTTTACCAAACCTAGAAAGCTGTCATGTAAATGTTGGAGATAGCTGAGATTGTTTTTATAACTAGTGTTGATAAGCATGTGAACATTTATCAAGTATAGCTGCAGGAACCTGTTGGAAGTTCTAGCCAAGTTAGGCCAACACTGATGGAAATTTTATAAATTTAAATAAAATTTAATTTGAGAGTTAGATTCAAACATTTAAATATGGATTGGTTTTCTAATTTGTCTACAGGGCATTAGGAAATCTAGTGCTGACAAGTGAGGAGAAGGAGACACATTGACTGGGTGGGAGGAGCAGAGGGGCTTGTTTATCACTTTTTTTGCAGCAGCAGTTTGGATATAGGTTGGCGTAAGTAGCTTATGAAACTGCACCCTTACCCTTTTCTAGATATTTCTTGCACCTCTTTGTCCGTTTTTTAAAAGATAATATTCCAAAGTAACTATGGCACAATGTTAACTGCTTCTGTAGAAGGTGCTGGAGAATTGGTAGAGGGCAATCAAGAGTCTAGCTGTGCAAAGCTGGGTCTGAGAGATACTGCTTCCATTCTGGAAAATGGAGGAACTGGAGAGAATGTAAGCATCATACACCCAGAAATGTCTTCCTGAAGATACGTAGTTTTCTCCAAGTGATTTTTCTGGAACCTGGTGGAAAGAATGGACATAAGCCGATATTATGGAGTCAGGAGTTCAAAAACTTTCTAAAAGATCTTGACCTTACTCTCACTTTTTTAAACTTGTAGTACATTCCAAACCTGTTTTTCAGTAGTGCTATAATGATTTCCAAACCTTGTGAAAGCATGAGTGATGCATGGTATCTATCTCTGAGCATAATTACTAATCACATTGTATTTCATAGATTAAATGCAACTATTAATACTCTGCAAATCAAGTAGGATTCTTTCAGTGAAAAGGGAGTCCGTTTGTGTTAGAGAAATTAGATATAAAAGGCTTATGGAAATCTAAGCCCTTCTCTTTTAGTTTTCGCTCCATATTGATGTATCCATGTTTTTGGTATTTGACTACTTAAATTATTAAAAAATAGATACCTTAGCAACATAAAAGCTCAACTTCCAGTTGGATACTTATGATTAGATTTAAGTATAATGGAAGTATCAAATGGAAAGGTAAGTCCTTAGCCAGGGTTTTACTAGGTTTTACCTTGATGTTTTGCATTGCTCGTGGTGGGATTTTGATCTCAGTGATCTGCTCTTCAAGATTTTTGCTTAAAAATTTTTGTCTTAAATGTGAAATCAGGTTTGTGTTTATAAAATGTAATAAATTTAATGCAAAAAATTAAAAGCTCAGTCTCATTTTGTCTTATATGATGCTGGCCAAATCAGTATCTGGAAGTCAACACATTCTATCCTATGAGGCTTGCTAGTGGGTAATCATCATTCTCTCTCTTCTGAGACTTGGCCTATATTTCTGGCTTTGTTAGCATGTTTTTGGATAGAGCTGGGGTAAAATTGGAAATTAATAGCTTCTGGGAAGCCATAGTCCCAGAAACTACGGGGAATGGTAGAGACACTTCTGTTGGTCTCCGTGGATGTCTAGACAAAGCAAGCTGAGATTTTGCAACCCTTTAGAGTTATGGGAGTTAGCTGTCAGTATTGGAACATTGTTTGAAAATTCTTAGGTGGTTCCAGCCTTGAGAATCTCCCTTGATATCTGTATTGGGGTTTCTGTATGGTTTTCCTTGCTGTAAATTGAGGGGAAAATGATACCTTGTTTCCTCTGCAAAGTACTATAAATTCCACTGATGAAGGGTGTTATATAAAGATTTTTTCCAAGAGGCTGGAGTTGTGGAAAAACATGTCCCCAGTGAGGAAGAACATTAAACTTAGTAGTATTCGGTTACCCTGTCTAGATATGTTTTCTAAAAGAAATCAAAAGAAACTTGCATTGAATTTGAGCTTTTCTTAGTTGGTGAAACACTCAAGGAGGGGAAAAAAGAGTATCTGTTCTTTCATCTCTTAGGGACTGTAACACTGTAGGTGAAAGCTTAGTACATTGCTTTCTCTAATTCTTCTGTTATTGTGAGTTATCTTCTGCTGACAGCTTATAACCTATTTTTACAATGACAATAATTCTTGATACTTGATCATTCCATTGTTGCATTGAACTGGAGATCAAAGCGTTATTCCTAGATGTTCTCCTCTAAGAGTGTAAGGTTCCTTTTAAGAAATCCTTTCTGTTACTGCTTTATTATTTATTACAATAACTCTTATAATGTAAGTTTTGTATTTGCCCTTTTGAAAGCACCAATAGTGGCCATTTTGGAGAAAATGCAACAGTAAATGTGCAAAAATATTTCAGAATCAAAATTTCTACAAAACCATAAGCTTTGATTGTGTTTTAATCACAAACAAGTTCGAGACTGACAGATTTCCCTTTGTCCAGTTTCAAAGCTGGTATTTTTCTTTATGATTTACGTACTTGTGCCTTTGTGGGAAAGAGGTCACTGTTGAAGAAAAATCTGTTTTTCTTATAAAACTGGATCATATAGGTCATAATCCGCTTCACCTCATTATATGTATGTTTTACCCATGCTATTACTCACTCTTACGGTATTTACTTCAGCATTGAGGCCAGTTCCTAAAATATTTGATAAAGGACCTCCTTTCTTGAATTAGCATTCAAAATCCCCAACAAACACCTCTGCTGTATGCTGGTTCTTGTTAGGTTTGATAACGGATGTAGGAGAATTATTTTCAGTGGAAAATGACATACTCCCTGGAAATGTATAGAACTCTGCCTCAATGCCACTTACTGTCATAGTCGGATGAGAAGGTCACAAAACCTTACACTTTATTTTCTTGGTCTAAATGTATGGCTTTGGTAAACTGGAAGAAAGCTTGCTTAAAGAAGACACTGTGAACCAGAAGAAATACTGCTGTATTAGATTTATGGGGTTTACTTTGCTAGAAGTGCTGTGCAAAGTAAGCACATGATTTTAATAGTGCATGAAGACTTCTGTTGAAGGTCCTATAGGTTCTGTCTCTAAAATAAAACTGTGAAATGTCACAAAAATATGTAAAACTGTACCGAAAGCTTTTCTTGCATTGCTAGCTGAATCAAACTGACCTTTTAGACTTGAGTACCCCGTCTCCCACAGTGAGATACTGTGCCTGCCATTATGGAAGAGCAACTGTGGCATTAAGCTGATACTGGGGCTGAGCCTATTACCAAGGTTGCTTTGAATACAGGGCACTGCTGAGCAGTAGATGTGCAGCTGCTGCACATGACGGTGCCTTTTTCCTGCTTTGTGGTACTGCACTGAAGCTGATAAGCAGATTGTGTGTGAGGGTGGTCACCGGTGATGTCAAACATGGGGTGATAAGAGAGATGACGCTGTGGTCCAGCACTGCAGCATCTCTGGCACTGCTTGACCCAGCAGGCGGTTATTTATACATCCCAGTGCTGGGAGTGGGTGAGATCAGAGGCTTATCAGGATGAGTGCACGTGTGTCTGAGGAGTGTAACCACAGGCCATGTGAGCAGCCATTGAATATGATTTGGAGTCCAGTACGTGTGAGACCTGATTATCTGTTGAGTAGCTGGATAAATCGCTATCCAGGCTGCGTGGTGAATTGGAGAACTTTCTCCCTTTGTCTCCACTGAATCTGACCCAGTATCTGAGCTTGCTGCTGATGCAAAACAAATTGCTTGATCTGTTTTAAAAGATCAATGAACTATGTCAGAATTTATCAGTAACCGTTGTTAGTATTAACCTAATACAGAAGCACTGTGCATCTTTGTCCATCTGAATCAACAAAAACCATCCAGTTGGAATCCCTCCCACAACCTATTGGTCATCCATATGTTTAAAATTCATTGGTTAATCCAAACAGTGTGCTATAAGACAAATTCAGTCCAAGATTTGTCTTTTTTTTTTTTTCCAAGTGGTAGCTGCAGTGGCAACAGTTACTTGCTGGAAGTGGCAGGTAGCATGCAGCTTTAGTCTGGATCTTTGTTCAAACTGGCTCTGAATGCAACTGAAGGGCACAAGTTGATGATCTGAGGCATGATTTTTTTTTTTAATAAGTTGTTGGGGAGTTACTTTGGTGGATGGACTGTACAATTATATAGCCATTATGAGTGATACAAGATTCTTTAGGGAAATTGCTAATTGAGGACTTGGAGTTGAAGTATATGCTGTCATCTAGACGGGCTAGATTGCCCCAGTCTGCCCCAATAATGACTTTTGGTGTGTTTTGCTGTTGCATTCTGGAATATGATTGAGTGTGAAACTTGAGTATATACTAAAATCCAGAGCCAAAGTTTTGCTTCACTGTATTGCATGTCATTGATCTATAATGGGCTACCTGATGATCTCGGGTGGAAAGCATGATGAACAATTCTCCTCCAAGCAAAAAGTAATTTGAAAAGGATGATGTGGAAGTCTTACCTATTCAGGGAGCAAGTTTTATTTGGAGGCCTGTTCAAGGCTGTGAATTGAACTCTGTCAGGGTCTATGGAAATGTCGCTTCTTTTCAGCGCTTTTCTTTAACTTTGCTTTCTCTAGCAGCAGAAATATATGTACAACAGGAGATGTGCTTGCCTTGAAGGAAAAATGGGAATGAAGTATGTCATTCCACTTTGTGCATCTTCTGATGAGGATGTGAGCGCAAAAAAGTGCATGTCATGTAATTTCCATTACTTGATGCACATCCTGAAATGCAATCCGACACTTTTCTGATGGGTTTAGGATGAATTTATATAAAGAAACATTTCATTAAAAAAAATCCCAAAACCAGCAGACTCTTCTTAGTAAATTACCATTCTTCCAAGTCTTAGGCCAAATCTTTATTCTTTTAATGATGTAATTACACTAGAAATATATACGTGTTTGTATCTGCAAAGAAACTATATTCCAAGCACCTTATTTCCTTTATGTATTATATGATTTTAGTTCTATGGCTGAATTTAAGTCTAGTGTTCTGCCATCTGTCGTTCAAAACACTATAGTGTGTTAATGATTTTTTCCTCAGTCCCTGATTATAAACAAAACCTGTTGTTGGTTCTTGCTTGAGTGCTTTTTCCGAAGCCTTTACAATATGTCTTGGCACTATAGTCCGTTCAAAATATTCTTTCACCCCACAATAAGTTAATGATCAGAGCTGATGAAATTCAAAATGATGATCTTCCGGCACACCTGCTAATGCACAGGGACATCAACTGCAGTAAGGCTTTTATATGCCAACTCTGTTCAGTGAACCACTGTGCTACCTTAAAGAGATAATAAATTTAAAGTTTAGTTTATTCTGAGGCCACATTTGTTTCTGAGATTTTAAGGAGACTACATTTCTACTTTGGTTTATTGCAATGCTAATCCTGATGATATTACTGGAAGAATTGAAAAGAGAACACTCTACAACATATATGTCCAGAAAATAAAATAGAAATATGTATATAAATACATATTATATAAAATGTGTAATTATATATCTACACCTGTATATTCCTTCAGAGGTTTATAGGAACTCTTACATGCCTGTGTGTGGATGCGTACTCTGCCTTAAATAAGGGAGAATGTAAAGATAAAAGGTAGAGTAGTTGTTTATCTTGGAAACACTTGCAGTTCCCTGTTACAAGTATATTTAATGTTAAAAGGTCTTTCAGATTTTATGGGAATACTCTTAGAAGTATAAGCTTAAATTATTTGTGTAAAGACAGAAAATGATGCAACATCAGTCTATGAGATGTACTTCGAAGTGATCATCAGATCTGAATGTTTCCCCCTATAATACTGGGAGTATTAAACCTATTTTCTAGTCAGTAATATTTGCTTGTGAAAAGTCAATGGCACTACTTAATCATTTTGCTTTCAGCTGGTTTATGTATTCTAACAGTCATAGATCTCTTCAGTAAGATTTTTAGTCATTTTTTTAAATCTAAGAAATGCATATATACACATATATATTCAGTGACAAATTGATGATTAAATGCATGTGAAAAGGTATAAGCTTAAACTTCCACATATGAATTACCTTAAAATCAATATAATCTTACATGATGTTATTATGTAAATGCTATATGGACTTCTGTTTTGCCTAGAATTTTGGTGAAGTATTTTAAAGGTTCAGATTTTACTACTTTTTGGAAAAGTTGGGAGAAAACAGGATAAACTGCCAGCTGTTCATGACACAGGGTGATTATAAAGGACAGGATCTTAAGTCATTAAAAGCAAGTACCTTGTGCCAAGACCACGTGAGGTAAAGAATGCTCAATTTGAAAATTGATGAAAATAAAGGTTGATTTTATTATTTTGAGCCAACACATTCTTTACAGGAAAAGATTTGGTGATAGGATGTTACATGCTGGAGAGTTAGAACAGAACTCTCCCTACCTTCACTAATTTTCTGGAAAATTAAAAACATTTGAATTCTAAATTTTCTCAATTGTGGGGTTATCTTCATTATAAATTCAGCCAAACCTGTAAATAATCCTGCGTAGAGGAATTTTAAGAGAATTTAAAAAGAGTATGTATCTTTTAACATTGAACAACATACATGTGTAACTAGAAGGGCAAAACTAAATTAAACAATGTTACAGTGCATTTTACAAACAGTGCTTGAACTCTGTTATAAAAAATTCAGCCAACTACTTTTGATGCTTTCTTGTTTGCACTGTACTCTTTTGGAAATGTGTATTCATCTCTCTAATGTCACTTCTCATACAAGACTCCTCAGAATGGATTTCTAGCTGGGCTCATACTTCTAGCTGTACTGTTTCCAGTATTTTGCCAATCTTAATCTTATTATAAATTAATCTACCATAAGCATTGAGGAGGCAGTAATGCATATATGTAATTGCTGTACGCCCAGCAAGTCCCACCCACAGTTAGGACTGGAATGTCTATTAAGTGTTTTCTGAAGTGGATAAAAATGATTCTTTACCGACTACTGCAAATATTGAGGTTTGAAAACATACGGGGGACACTAATATTTCTAGTGTGCATAACACTGCATTTCTGGTGATAATTTTATTCCAGCTTTATTTAAAATTTTTTGTGGAGGGTAACAAGATAGTTGGTATGCAGCCATTTCACTTCTGTAAACATTTTGTCAGCATTCATGGAACTAATATAGAACAAATACTTAATGTTCTTTGGAGTCTGATTGTCTCAGGCTTATGGAAGTCCTGACACCAATTATAAGGAACAACCACATTTTAATTTCTCTGGGGTGAACAGTCTTGGATCCTCCTCCCTAATTTAAAAAAATGCTTGCACATCACATTTCTTAAGCTCAGGAAAGTGAAATGGCTGCTCCATCTGCGTGGCTGCTATAACTTTATGATTTAGGGACTAATCATAATATTTAGAAAGCTTTAAAGTCATGTAAAGACTAAAACTAATTTTAAAAAAATCACACCAAGTTTATTCATAAGTTAAAAACCCCATACCAACTTTCTAAAGGTTTTTTTTAAGATTAAGTCTTACTAATTAAAGGTTAAGAGCTAAGGAAAGTTCATCTATCTGTATACAAAGCAGTGCTTTTCCAGTACACTTTAAATAGTTTTAGTAACAGTTTTGTTTGTCCCATTATGCAGCAGTGTGGTTTGACAGTTTGTTCTAGTAATTCAGCATCAAGACCAAATCATTGCAACTCCACCATTCTCTGGGAGCACTGATGCAACGATGTTCTGAATCGTACTGGTTCACATGGATTGCAGGCAACTATTTACAAAGTGCTGAGATACCATGGATAGAATTGGAAATGTTATTTTAAGAATTAGATTTATGGCACTCTAAAGATGCAGCTTCAACTACGTGTAGGATCCAGTCTTAGAAAGAAGCAGATCTCTTGGAAAGAGGATTGTGTGTTTCCTTTATTTCTTTTTAACTGAAATCCTAGTCTTAAATCTTGTGTTCCTGGGGGAATGGCAGCCCGTATTTCTCTCCCCTTGAGAAAAGTTGCCTATGATGGGTAGACATTTTTCTCTTTTTTTTAAAAAAAAGTGATGTTAACTGGCTTTAAAATGCTGACAGGTGTAGAAGTCAACAGGTGTGGCCCTAGAATGTTATTTAAGGGTTTTGAGGATTAAATTATAACATTCAAAAGACTTCTGGCAACCTCTAGTCTTAAGTCTCAGATGTGTAAGGTTTCAGTAATTGCTTTACTGACATTGCTAGCATTACTACATAATTACAGTTATAAAACTACTAAATATATACAAGCAAGTGGGACCTACTCCAGTGTTTTTAGGCCATCCTGCCAAGATACAAAGGTGCACTGCTGATTGTGTCCTTATTTTATTACAGTACTGTTAGCTGGTGGTTGTTGGTTGGTTCACTTTACCTGTAAAACTTTGGTGTATTGTTCAGTTGCATATAAACACATTTTATATTGATGTTCGAAGGAAAGCGGAAAGACAGAAATAGGGATTTTTAATTTTTTTTTCTTTTGGAGTTGATTACTCGGTATATTGCCATGCATAAGCAGGTGGCAAAATGCGAATACAGTGCAATAACAATTATGTTCATTTACTTTGCCATTTAGGAAGCACAGATGTTAACTATATAATAACATGGTGGCTCTTACTGTAACAGTCCTGCTGTGAGGTCTTCCTGCTATTACAGTAGTTTGTTTTGGCATGTGTGAAACATTTATTGTAGGGAACTTGTAACTGTATTGTATAACTTATTTTTTTATTAATACTGTTTTCAAACTTGTTGTTTACAATCTCAAAATGAGAAAAAAGTTAACTTTGTATATTCTTCATAAAATATTTTTCATTTGAATTTCTGACACTTTATTCTCTAGGAATGCATTCCTTTCTGCCACAAGCAGAGGTACCTGCCATGCATTTGGAATAATAGACAAGAAGTACTGCTCTGAGTTCTTAAGGGTCTTGCTTCTTCTATTATTTATAGTTCTGTGAATTGCTGTTTGCTACTTCAGCTAACAAATATTTGTCTTGAACGTCCAAAATGTCCTAGTAATGCTACTTTTTTCACTTGTGTAACTTAAATTATATCAATATACTGAATATAGTTGGATCCATATATCCCTTAAAACTGCAATCTCAGTGGCTAAAAGATCTTGGCTTTTGGAGGACAAGCAGGAAATTGAAGCTGAACAATGAAACAAAGGTCAAAGCTCCAGGGGATATTTAAAAAAAACTCTGATGTAGTGGAACTATATTTCTCTAACATCTCTATTCAGCAAACGTTTTCTGTCCTTGAGTTACTAGCACCTCAGGGCACTTGTGGAATCCTCAGTGACACTACTAACCATGTAGTTGTGTCTGTTTCTTTTTTAAAAAAGGAAAACCAAAAAATCTACCTGAAAGATATGATATCCTGTAATGTATGGCTGTATGGTTGATGATCGATGGTTCAAGTTACCAATTGCTGATAACTGTACACGGAAATAAAAGTCTCAACTGGGAAATATTTCAACATGTTTAGAATTAAGCAGTTTGGTTAATGACAATAGTGAGCACTACTGCCCCTCCTCAGTTGTATGGTGCTTGCTACACCAGCTCACATCCTGAATATCAATTGAAATTATTTCAATTCAAGGTCCAGGTTTTAACCATCAAAGCCATTCATAGGATTAGTCTGAGCTATGAGAGACCATCTCTTGTAGTCCATGGCTATAACCTCCCATAAGAACTACATTCCTCTGGAATAATGAAACTACCAGGGGCTTCAGGACCCCTGAGCACAGCCTGTCAGCCTGAAGCTTTTCAGCTCGCTTGTGCTCAAAGAGAAAAATGCAAAAGAGGAGGTCACAAATACTGTCAGCACTGAGCAGCGAAGCCTCATAGTATAAATAACAAGCTATTCGGGTGCCAGAGTAATTTGCATGTTGTAAGCATATGGGGCTTTTTTTTCTTCCTAAAAGCTTAGAGAGATCTTTTCCAACTGTTGGTTCATTCTAGCAGTATTGTTTTAGGTTTTCTGTGTTATAAGTAAAATAAAGTTGCAGGGTTTGTGTTCTTTTTCCTATTGCTGATCCTGCAGGAAGTGTTCTATTTCGTGCTAAAGCCTTTGAAGACACTAATCATAGACATTTAAAGTAGCACAATACAGAGCATAAAGCATTTCATAAAAATGTGACTAAACTGAATATTGAGTTGGTGTCTTCACATGTCAAAGGGATATGTAGATCTCACTGAGTTACTAGCACTGCTACTGTTGGTATAATTCATTTGTAACTTGCTGAGCTTTCATGATGGCGCAGTGCATCTGGACTTAATGAAATAAAACGGAACAAAAATATTTTCTTGAACTTCAGAGGAAAATGTTTTTCTCTCTGGAAAGATGCTTCCTATATGTTTGCAACCTGCAGCTCTCCATTTCTTTTAGAAAATTGTATTATTTTGACATTCCTAAACCCAAAAGTCACATCTAGTATTTGTTGCCTTATCTGTTGCTTTTTAATCTCTCTACAGGACCACAGTGACACTGACATTAGTTTCTAACAGTGAAAACATACCTGTCTTGGCTTTGTTTGTTTGTATGTTTTCTCCCTGAATAAAATGTCAGCAGGTGACAGTCCATGATTCACTGGTACAATTTTGTAGTTTTAAAGTCCTAAGTAGAGATGAGATTGATTTCTTATCCCTTTCGGCAGCTGACAAAGCATTAAATTGGGATCCTTACAGCTGAAAATAGTCTGAGAGCTGGGATTGTCTTGGTAATAAATATTCTGTGATCACACATGCAATCCAGTTGCCAGAAGGACTGCTAGTTAAATGCATGTCTGACTGCCATGCCATAGTGACATGCACATGCACAGTTTTCTCCAGTAGCAATCATCTTATTCTATTATTTGAGGATCTTGCAAAACTACTTCTCTGCAGTGTACTTTCCAGTATTGTCAGTGCTTTTGGAACCATACTGGCTTTAAGTTTAGCTTACAGGCTGTGGAGCAGTGAGTTATTTACTGGCTAGTGGCTTGCTTATACTACACTTGAGCGTTGTCCTTTCATCTTGGTCAATAAAACTTTTCTTATCCTTTTTGTCCATGCTGAGCATATTATACTGAAACCTTTCAACTCGGGCAAAGTGATATAGAGATTGCTGCTTTTTTATCTTTTTTTTTTCCTGGATACTAGGTATCATCCTAGCTTGTGACATTTGCCAGAGTAGCTCACAGTGGCATTTGTTTTCTGACACTGAATTCTGCTCCTGGTAGGCTTTTGAATTCTCTCTTATGACCCATTTGTCTCTGAGAATACCTTGTTTTGGAAAATTCTGAATGCCTGGTGATTTAGTACATCATACTCTTTTTTTTATTCTGTCAGTCTTTTGATGAGGTATTACATTGTTTCCTCCCATAATCCCAAGAGTAGCATATTATTATGAGTTGCACCTTACTGTGGGTTTTATAATCTTAAGGGATTTTCTTTGGGGCAGGGGTTGATTATTGGGTTGAGACTTTGTTGTAGTTTTTGATTCAAAGTCTGTCTCCTTTTTTGCAGTTGTGCTATTTATAAAATTAATAGAAACTGATTAAAATGTCATTTTCTTCAGAACATTGAACTGTCAGAAATCCAAGCTACGTTTTGATGTGTCTGTCTGGCATACGTCACTGCAGAAACGTATAGTGCTGTTAACTAAGTCTTCTCCATTTGTTCTCCCTTACCTCCCATGGTTTAACTCTGGAATTATGCTTGAGGAACTTTTCTGGACAGCGAGTGTGAAACTTTTTCTGGGGCCTCTGACTGGAAAGATCCATTTCAGAGTAGATGGGGCAAGGGGAGGAGGGAGGCAGCCTTGTTACACAAACATCTGAAAGTAAGTGTAGGCTGGGAGACAGAAGAAAATGTTTGCCCTCTTTGAATCCTCTTCTGGGATCGGCGGTTATGAGGAATCTGCATATGCAGTGCAAAGTGTTCCTGAAGCGGTACTGTGGACCCTTTTAAATTGAATGTGATTCTAATAGAAAGATCGAGAAGAAGAATGTTACTATTCATAATGGGGAGAATAAAAAATACTAGAGAGATGATGGAATAATAGAAAAAAAGTTTTCAGGAGGCTTGAAGGTGTTGAAGAAAGATCAAAGGATATTGCTGGGTGTATAGAAATATTTATTGAGTGTTTTTGCTGAGAATTCAGTGCAAAATAAATGACTTTTCCCCATAAATACTGTTGTATTTCTGTCTTGAAATAACATGTGACTACACCCTGTAGTTCTTAATATCTGAGCTTCAATGGAAGCAGTTCTTTGCATTGATTTTTTTTCTGGCAATGTATTTACAATTTTAAGAGTTATAAGAATCTTTAGGTAATTTATACTTGCTTTTCCTAGCATTGAATAGATAGTTTGGCTGAATGGTTTCCAAAAAACCTCACATCACATTTTCGTAGTTCATATTTAAAAATATTTTGGGTTCCTCATGTCATTGTCCTATGCATCCTTTTTCTGAATTTCATGATCAATTGCTTGTAAACTGATCTGTTCCAAATAATTGATATGTGAACTTGCTCTGCTGAATTTCTTTAAATCAATAAATCTGCATATCATACTTTTCAGATGTTTGTGTATAAATTGAACATAATTGGAGTGTGCTTATATCTTTTGGTTTACCTTGAAAAAATAAATGTAAGATGCAGCATCACCTTGGTACTGTCGCCCTCGTGGAAGAAAGCTAGATGTTGTGTTTTGTCTTGTTTAGACTAAGCACTATCTAATACAATTAATTGTCATGTTCTGTAACAGTAACTTAGAGTGACCTGGCTTTTCAAAATGGTTTTTAAAAATCAAGTGAGGTAACAGATCTATTTCAATTATAGTAGTAAAAAGTCATTACAATGCCAACACAGCTTTCAAAAGATAAGTTAGGTTACTCGGAATGAATGCTCTATGAAAATACGTTTTTAGCATTCAGGTTTTCATTCCACACATACTTGCTTATAAACTCTTTTAAGAGTTCATTAAGTCCAATTAAGCATTAAATATTTCAACTGCTTCACTTCCACTTAATTTTTAAATCGTTCAAGTCCATAGTAAATACAAAATAAATGGTACAGACTTGTTTTTAGCTGTACTTGAATGCTAGCAGAAAAGCCTAAGTTTTGAGTGAAAATATTTAGCCTTTAGATGGGTTAAAACTCAGTGAGACAAGATAAGGAACATGTATCTTCCCATTGTGTTAGCGGGAATGACTATTTTAAATTATCTAGCTACTTTTTTCACAAACCAGTTCTACAGGTAATTTTCTAATAATGTAGCTCTCACTGTGGTCTAAGGACAGGGCATGGAAAACAGCTTTAAAAAGCACCAGCAGTAAGCATATGTGACAAATTGACTCCACTAATTGAGTTTTATCCATGGACCTATTCAGAATGGAAGGTAATCCTGTAAACTGATTCTTCATTTGTTGGCTAAGTTCATAGGATTTTTTGGGTTCTGCCAAAGTTAAAATTTCTCTGTGTATATGTTTGTGTTAAAATAGTTTTAATGTGTTAAGTAAAAATAAGCATTTTTTTCTTGTCAGTTTTAGTGCCTTTTCGTGAGTTTGCTGTGTTTCTTTTGGTGTTGTAGACTAAACATGCAAAGCAAAACCTGCTACTATTTTCAACAGACCAGTGATATTATCACTAACTAAACTGGATAAATCTTTTTTTTATGCATGTTATCCTTCAATTTACTTGTGCTTATAAACCAATCAAGTTCCTCAGGTATCTGTATTGCATTACTAAACAAAACCGTTTCTGAGCACACATTACACTAGCAATCAGGGATGGCTACTCTAAATTGCACGCTCTTCATCAGAATGTGGCCATCTGCCAGCAGATCATAAAATCTGCCCACCCTTGAATTGTTGAACAGGTTTGGATAGGATTGGTGTCATATGTATGTTTTGTAAAAGCATATTAATAATTAGAAGTAGGAAGAATGTTTTTGGCAAAAACTTTGCTCATTTTAGAAATACACCAGTAATATATTTTATGAGGTAACAATCCATAGAGGTAATTTTAAGATTAGTTTTGCAATTTCTCTGGAGTAAAGCTGATTAAGGAAAGCTTCACCTAAAATCTAGAACACTAGACCCATTAACAATTTGGAATTGCATCTAATATTACTATTTAGATAGAGCTGAGATACCCCAGTAATTATAATTATTCTAACTGTTCACATAGGATTTTTTTCTTAGTAAGAAAACTCAAGCCATGTAGACTGCACAGCTATCTAGGCTGTTCTGGAGAAAAAAGCAGTAAACCATTGCCCCAACACCATCATCTTAACCTGTTTCCAGCGTGCTTTTAAAAATTAAATGGATCATAAAATCAGGAAAATATTAAAATATACATTTCATTAAATACAGATAGTTTAAACACTGTCTGGACAAGATATTTTTAGTTTACTGTTTTACCAGAAATAAGGATAGCTCTCAGATTAGGTTATTTAAATATAACAACGTAGAGCGGAAGGGTTCCTCTTAACTTTAAGTCAAGAAACAAACATTTAATGGGGCCTATAAACAAATGTTTGTTTTTTAATGTATAATTTCTGAGGCTTCAGAGCTTGTAATTTAGCATTATGTTTAGTTATCAAGACCTTTCTGGATGAGGAAGAAAGATATTATTAGGACATTTCATGAAACCTCTTCAAAGTGATTTTTGGGTATAAATGTTTTTTATCTTTGCAGAGGTAATATTTTCATTCCATACACAATATTTATCAAAGAACAAATCAATTTCTATGTAGTAATATATTATGAGAACATAAAAACTAGACTGTGTTGTATAATTTCAGTCCTAATGTTTTTATTCCCAGAACTGTTAGGCATGGAAATAGAAAATAAATCTCGTATTCCCTTCGTCCAGTGTTCACAAACGTGTGCCTTGTGGAATAAAACCCACTCAGCTGTGAACTGAAATACTGGGCTGAGGATTTTCTGCCATTATAACAACGGTGTTCTACAGAAGGTGGTTTGGCAAGCTGTGTTCTGACATTTTTGAGGAGCATGATGTGACTGCAAAGAATGCTCTGTATTACGCCTGTCCTGAAGAAAGTAGTATGAAGGAACTCTGAGGAGTGAGGAAACTGTAGGACAGAGGGCGAGCACCACGTGCCTACAGGACTGGAGGAGCAGTTTGCTGTGGTGCTCTGCCTTTAGTACGGGTGGGTTTAGCCAGCAGGTAGTTTCTGGGTGGTTTTCCGTAGCTTTGCAGTTAGTTGCTGATATCAGTGAAGCTTCGGTAGCAGCAATGTGTATGTTTCTCAGAATTTTTTTGACCTATTGGTATCCAAACTCAGCTGTGCAAACAGGAGGTGATGGTTCTTCATTGTCTTCAGATAGCAAGTCAGTCTTTCCGAGACTTGTGAGTAATAACTGTTCCAGTATGATGTGTAAGAATGAGTTCCCATCTGCAGGAGATGGGGTAACGCTGCAACAAGAAGCTCTGCTGTTTGTGTGTTTGTGTAGCTGCTCTCGCCTTCGCTGTGCTCATGAGGAACACAAAACAGTGGAACCTGTTAGCAGACATAGAGGAAGCTCTATTTTTTGAGGAGCTAGGACTGCAGAAGACATTTTAAATACACGGGGAGCAGCTATTTTAAGCATGAGCATAACGTGGTTTAATCATGAGTGTTTCTACAGGCTTCTTCCCAATAATGCAAAGTCAGCCTGCACTGTGCATGATGATCAAGGGACCATTGCCATTGATGTCTTAGTGTGGTCATATCTGACAAAGTAAAAAAAGTGTTTACTTGCTTGTAACATCTGAGCAGAATGCTCCTAATTTAACGCAGAACTAACCTTTTGTCCACAGCAAGAGGTTGAATTTGCGTTTGTTTTGAGTCATACCTCTGCAAAATCCTTCAGCCATCTGCCATCAGTCAATAAATCCTTTTTTAATTTCCATTAATTCTTACTAGAAAGATTGAGGAAATCCACCCATCTGTTTGATAGAAACATTATGCCCACCGGGAAAGCATACTGAGTCTTTTACCGCTCTTTGCTTTGGGAGGGGTGATAATCTAGAACTGCTGCAGGAATTTGTGGAAATGTTCAGCGTGTGCTTGTGAGAGAATCTTTGCAGGTTAGTTCACTGAGCAATTCAGGAACAAAATGTTATGATAGTCCAACAATTCAGTGCTAATAGAAGAGTGCAAGATCTCTTTTGCTTTTGACATGATTAATTCTACGATAGTGAGTAAACCGATTTGTATAACAAGTCGGAAACTGTCAAGGAAAATTTAGTGGTATAGTATATATAGTATATAAAAATAGTATAGGGTAAGGGAAAGAGACATATGATCATGCTCTGTGTATTTGCCTTTATGATACAAGTTTTTCTAAAAAGATATTTGCTAAGCATGACTGTATTTTTTTTAGCATTGAACAAATAGTAATCTAAATACATTGGACCTGAGTTTAGTGTTAGATGGCAAAAGAACAATAACAGAAACCACATCTGTTTTGAAAGCTGCTATTTAAACAACCAGTTCTTGTTGCTGACAAAATATTTCTTTTCTGACAAAATATTTTTCTTTGTGTCTGACTATCCTAATACACACCAAGAAAGGGTTATACTGGTGTTATGCCTGGTGAAACTCTGCTTAGAGGGCTACCTTTGGCAAAAAAGTAATTGCCTGTATTGTGCATTGTGAGATGAGACCTAACTTTGAAAGAAGGTATTGACTACAGACTCTCTTCCAGAAGGTCACACCGTAGCAGCATCTGTTAATGATAAGAGATAGAAGGCGACTCAGAAAACTGACTAAATATATACCCAGTTGTTAATGTTATACTGGGAAATTTTCTGCTCAGAAGAATTCCAAGTGTTCCTCAACTCTTTTGCTGAGATACACTATAAAGTTAGTTCGTGTTCAGTCAATTCCTATATTTGACTTTTTGCAAGAAGTTTTGTGGCAAGGCAAGGATGATGTTTTGTTCAGCATGAATTGAAGCATGTACTTATTTTTAAGAATAGTCTATGTGTATGTTGAAATGCTAGATGCTGGAAATATTTGTTGCTGGTAAGGTTTTGGCTTCAACAGTACCTGTTTGGGGGTGTTTTATGCTGATGTGTAGAAGAAAAAGTCACTGTGTCCTCCCACATCCTTAATTCTGTCTTTTAAAATCTGTTTTTTCTCAATTAGATCTACTTACTTTTTAAATTGTTTGTTCTTACTGTTATGATTTTCTTTGTACATGTTCTCTTTCCCTGGGGTGGTTGGGGGGAGGTGATAACAGATCTGTTAATCTGCCTGTGACCTTCACAGCTCCAGAATTGCTTGGGCTGTTGTTCGTAACACACCTGGAATGTGTGACTTGTACATTTTCAGCAGAGTTTTTTAAATCTGTCTTTTTCATAGTCCCTCAGAACTGTCAGAAGTTGGGACCCTAGAAGCTCATGCCCAGTTAGGATATACGTTTGTTTCTTAGTTTATAGCTGGAGTGGCTGCTCTTACCACCTGAGGTACACCTGAGCTCATGGCCTGTCATCAGAAGCTTCCACTGTGAAAGCACAAAGGGCTGGTCTGAGGCAGCGGGTAAGGTGCCTGCAGCAGCAGCAGCAGTGTGCCTGTGCCGCAGTTGTTGCCGTCTGCCCTGCTATGGAGCATGAATTGGTGGGGTGATAGGACTTTTCTGAGTCCACTTTAGTTCAGACCTCTCACATTTAAATCTTTTCTGAAACAGATTTTCTTTCCCAGTTCCTTCTGTTCAAGCTTTTAGTGCCCTCTGGCCCCCGTTCACTAGCTGAGCCTGCCAAGATGAAGGGGGTATTTCTGAAGCCTGGGCACTTGTTCAGGGTGAAAGGCTGAGCCCACCTTCTTTAAGGTCAGATCAGCTTTATCATGAGGAGTACAGGCCCTGAGAACAGACAGTAAGTCACTTCTCTGGCACACACTGATTTACTTAACATGAGAATTAAGGCCAAGTGTCGTCTTGATGAGATCATTTCCCTGTTACTTAGAATAGAGAAGGGTGTCCCCCAACTCTGTAACCTGTCTCTGGTGATACATGCTGTATCAAAATGAATTTCAAGCATTCTTCAAGAGGATTAAAAAAAGTACTGCAGCCTTTGTACATTTCATCTGAGAAGTGAGATGAAGAATTGAATATCTGCCTAGGCAAATAAGTACTTTGACATAAGTGACTTCTTTAAATCTTCCTCATGATTTAGGTTATTCTTGAAGTTGGTAGGGCCTTCCAGAAGAAGCCCCTTCACATCCACATCTCTTCGGAATAAATGCAAGCAATGCATTTGGCCTAGGTCATGGGTTTATATTGAGTAACCTTTTTCCACCTTCAGTAGTATGTCTTCTTGTCTAAACTGATACTTTTTGCAGAAGGACTTGTGACTCTGTGAAGCTGGCCATGTATCATGCATTAGATCTCAAATGCAGTCCTGAAATTCTTGACCATTTCTCTTGGTGGATTTTTGAAGAATAATAGATTGCATTGAAACCTCTTACAAGTCAGGAAGGATGGAGCTGCCTTGAAGGCTTATAACACATTTCAGCTGACCTACAACCATAACTAGCGCATCCCCTTCTTAGAGATGTAGATCATGGTTTCTTTCTGTTCCTGTTTACTCTCACGCAGCAGTGTACCCTCGCTGAATTAGCTGTGGTTGACAGCATTTAACGAAGATCCTTACTCACAGGAAGTATTCAGTGCTTTTAACTGATCATGCATTGGTTGGAGTTGCTAAAGATTTCAGCTGTTGTGGTGACAGTTCCTTAGAGTTTTAAAGAAACATTAATTCAACAAAAAGGGAGTTCTTAAAAAGCCTGAATGACTCGTGTACTTGCTTCCCATTCTCTTCCTGTTCGGTCTCATCCAGTGGTACATTGTATGCAGTAGGTGCGCAAGGGACTGTGTTATGATTTACACACTGATATTTTGGCCTGCTTATTAGAAGTCTGAAAAAACTTCTTAACTCATTGTAGCAGTTACAAAGTATAAATGCACATGTGGATTTTGAATCTCAGAGAATTCTAGTTACTGATAAACAGATTGTAAACGTTAAGAAAATTTAATTGAGACTTCAAAAACTTATTTTGAATATTTGGGAAAGGATCTTAACTATTCCAACAACAGAGCGGATGAGTTAGAAGGTGAAAGAAGCTTATTAATGTATAAAGGTGAAAACTAGTACCTAAATGCTGTTAATCTCATGTTTCCTGCCAATATATCTAATAGGAGAATAATGAATTTTTGAGAAGTACTGAAGTGAGAATTTCTGTATTCCTGTTTTCCTTTAAAATGAAGGAAAACGCATCCCTCTGCCAACACAGGGACGAGGAATGTCCATACTTACAGCTCCAGAAAAAGAAATGGAGCAATACCAAAAATGGCCTTTAACATCTTCATCTTTTTCAAAAATTCAGCATTATTTTATTCTTTCTAATAGGCAATCTTATGTCCACATTTCCCACTCCCCCTTTACCAGCTAGGGGGCATAGGAAAAAAGAGAAAAAAGTTTGTTTCATTCTCAAGGATATTTGTGGAGTGACTGTCTGGAAAGCCTGCAGTGTATTAGTTGGTTTGGAGGACAAGCAGGAAATCCGGCTTTTTCAGGGGGCGCTGAACACGGATGCACATTATACGTAACTGGAACTGTCTCATAAACAAATTTAGTCTTGCAAAGGAAATCTACATAGTGCTTTAATCCCACACTTTTCTCAGGGCGTGTATAGTAATAATAATGCTACTACTAATAATAAAATAATAATAGTAGTAGTATTCCTTGTCTCTAAGATGTGAATGTTGTGGAGCCCCTTGTTTGAAAATCATAGAATTCAGTCTCCAGGTTTGGTAACAGGCTAGGTTTTGGTTAGCTGTCAGTGGTAGAAAGCTCTGAAAACTGCCTAACCTGAAAATAATCTTGGAATTAGAGTAACATAAAGCTCTTTTCCACCTTTTTCCCTTGTCCCTTTTCAGTCAAGGTCTAGAGGCAAACTTAGGTTAAACCTACTCAAACTTACAAATCATTTTAGTAAGAGTGTCATCCCTTCGCACTGTGGGGGACTTCAGCACAATTTTCTTTCCAACATACTGCTTTTTCTGAAGACTTCAGTCTTCAAAATCAGCTTTGTATGCCTATGGATACTAGAATTAGAAGACTTCAAGACTAATAGCGGTTAATATACAGTTTTTATTCCCAGACAGGAATTTTTGAAAATACACTTTGGGTGTCTAATTAGTGAGGACATTAACCCGGAATAAAATTCATATCAATATGCAGAATTCAGTCATACTGAATCACTTGAGATTTTGTCACCATTTTTCAGCGCATATAAAGTATGCGTTTAGACAGTACATGAGTTTTCTGTTAATTGCTTGTACTGTAACGGCAAATTAGAATGTGTTTGTGAAAATAGAATAGTGTTTGACCAAACCCACTAAGTAATCTGGTAGTAGTGGTACAATTGTATCTGTATATGTTTCTAATTTATGAAAAGGAAATATCTTTATCAAAATATTTTCATTACCAATGTCATTTAGTATAAGAAACTAAAATGGAGGGAATATTGTCTAAATCATATCTGCCTGCTATTTTAAGCAACCACCGCAGATGATGTTTACATAAAAGTTTGTAGACTTTCTTAAATGAGGTTCCAGAGTTGATTGTTATTTACTACACAAATAAGAACTGAGGGTAATTTTTGTTTACAATTATTTCCGTGCAACTGCTAGTATTTTATTGTAGTGTTCCCACTGCACTGGGTTTTTTTTTTCCTGAAACAACAAAAATATAATAGCAGCTAAAATTGTCCTGCTATGAATGTAGTTATCTTATTATTTTCCCATTCTTAACTGGATAATTCATACTTTTCAGAAGAATAAATACTTTGAACAAATACTTACTGGATTTATTAGTGCATGTAAGTATACATGTTTGCATACATTCTGTTTCTGACATAATTTCCCAACATCATATTTTCCTTGGGACAGTAACAGCAGTCTCACATACCAGGGGCTGACTTTTTAATGGAAGTTGTTGTTGAATGTAGCTACTCTAATTTTTGAATTTGTTTGACATTTGTTTCTATCATTTAGCAGTCTGAATATTCAAACAAATATGTTTTCACAATAAATTTGTGCTTGGGAGTTTCTGTGTTGTCCAGGCCTCTCATTTCGTATTACTTCCCTGCAATTGTAGTTCTGTTAACCAGCATAGCTGCTACTGTTCTTTGTTAACACAGGTGACTGGAATATTACATTTGAAACTGGACTTGATTGTATTCTAAAATAATGTATCTGATGATAAAGGTATTTTGAAAATTATTTTTTCCATTATTTTAAGGAAGCATTGGAAGAAAATGATTGCTTCCTTAGTTTTGAGGGAAAATTGCCCATTTTTCCTAATTTATTATTTTAGAGATTTGTCAGATGTATTAAATGTTCACTTTTTTCTTCAGAAATATGTAGAATTTTCTTTCACAGTTATGGGTCTCTTCAATTTGTAGATTTTAGTACAATTCAGTAACTGAAAGCTGCTTTGCTCTTGCTTTCTTTGTCTTGGTGTTTGCACTGAGCAGGTAGAACTACTTGGAGGAAGCACGTGGCTCCTCCATAGACCAGCTGAGCCTGTGTGGTCGGGGCTGTATAGAAGCTTCACAAAATGTATGGTGGGGTAGAGCACTTTAGTATGGTTTGAGAACAGAATAGCTTTAGAGAGGAATACCCTAGAAGGCAGCCTGTAATGTTACCCCTTCCTTGTTCAGTGTTTGTTCTTAGAGAATGGCAGCCTACTTACTTTGAAATGACTGCTTTGGAAGGAGGGCCCCATCTCAGCCCTTCAGCTGACTCTATCCTGTAGCTCTGCTGGATTCTGAAAACTCTCAGAACTTGCTACAAGATAGTGAAGCTGTTTTGAATGAGTAAAAATCTAGATGAGATTTAAGTAGCGACTGGTGTATAGATGAGACTAGAAAGGGCAGACATGGGTGTAAATCTTCTATAAAAGGGCAAGAATTGTATCCATTTTGCAGGTTCAATATTCTGAAAAGTTACACCACCTCCCTTCATTTGCCTGTGAAGAGGAGGTGCATGGAATTAAAACCCTCTGTCAGCTTTGCCACCGGTAGTCTGTTGTGAGAGGACAGGTGGGTGCAAAACTGCTGTATGGCCCATACTAGTAAACAGGTTGAAAGTCCTTAGCTATTACTGTCCTTAGATGTTATAGTGTGTTCAGTGTCATGTTTACATAGATGAACCAAACCAGCTCTTTCAGATTTCTTATATAAATACAGTAACTGTAATATATACCTGCTTAGGAAGCAATATGTGTTAGGTATTACACAGACGAGCTTCCACAATCTCTTAGTGCTGTGCTCAGTGATCCCTAAAATGATCCCAAGAAAAGCCATTAACCAGGCAACACAAACATCAGGAAATCTTAACATTATCAAAGAAATATTTTATTTATATTGGGGGGCTAATTAAAAAAACTTTCCACTTGTTATTGACATGAAATAATACAGATCTGGAATATATTTTTAACATCTGGAAAATGTGACAAGAATTGTATGGTATTTTGACCCACAAATGGTTTTTCAAGTCAGCTTTTGTCATTTACTAAGTATAGCTTGAATTTTTTTTTTAAATATCTATTTTTATCCTAAAGCTTTGGATAAGTAAAGTCAGAGACTTTTGCTGTTTAAAAACAAAACAACGACAACCAAACCAAAAAGTACTGTTGCAGAAAAGTAATATGATTGCAGAATCATTAAAACTATTCAAATTGTAATTTCATTCCATGCTTACTTTGCAAGTTAGCACTGTTTGGTGTATACACTGACAGATGTCAGAATCCATCACCAAAATTAAGTTAATGCTGGAGTAACATATTTAAATGTGTTCTCTTTGGTTCAGATGCAAAAGATGGCCTGCATATAGTTTACTTCTGGCATCCTAATAGTAAAGATTGACATACATATTGTGCTTTTCGTCTTGGTATGTCTGATACCTGTCTTGAGTTATGGTTAGGAGACAGTCATCATTGGGGTTGGAAGGCAGCTACATTGAGTTAGCAACAAAACACTATCCAACAATCACAAAGGTTTTAATAAATTGAAATTAATATTTGGACAAATTAAAAAAAATCAATCTTCTTCGTTCTACTTTGATCAAGCAAAATAATGATATGAAAAGCAGAGAAGGTCTTAAAATGGTAGGTAATCTTGTTGGATTCTTGTTACCTTCAGATTGCTTTGTTTTGCATATCTTTTAAATAACAGTTTTGTTACCAATGGAGTATGCAGAATTAGTTGGGTTTTTTGGTGCTTTCTTTGGAACACATATATATTCAAGTTTGTGATGGAGGTGCTGCTTGTCAGGATCTTTATCACAGGTGTTGGCAGTGATGAATGCCCTGAGTCCAAGGTGTGTGGCTAGTGCTGCTTATAGAATTCCTGTAGCTGAAGTTGTCACAAGGTCTTTTGTTTAGGTCACAATATGAAATTTTATTGAATATAAAACCTCAGTTCTGGTATGTACCTGTAATAATAATAAAAAAAGAATTAAAGTTTAGCAATATCTGAAGAGGCAGGAGATAGACTACTTGCAGAAAAGATAACGTATGTTTTTTATTACTAATTTTATTATGCTTACTTCTGTGTTTTTTAATTTGAATTAATTTAAAAGTGTTCCTCTAGTTTTTCAAAAGCTCTGAGGAAAAAACTACTTTCTGTATCTTCAAAATTTGTCTTAAAATAACGTCATGTAGAAATCGCTTCAATAAGTAAAATGAAGCGTATCAAGACCAAATTCATCCAGGTTGCCTTTTTTAATATCTTCTCTCTAAATTTCAGCTGGAACTCATCTACTGTATGAACTACTACTATGAAATAAATCATAGTTACTTTTTGTAGAGTATAGACATACCTCATTGAAAAGTATTTTTGATGGAACTTGGGTTGTTAAGTGATATTGCACACTTTGCAGGCAAAATACAATTGTGTAAAAAGTGTCTTGAGTTTTCATGAGAGTTGAGTGTGGTAGAACTTTCAGTACTCTCTACCATAGCAACTCAGCTATTCAGAGGTTAAACACAAGAGTAAATTGAAGGTGTGACAGTAGAGTCTGGAAGTTCTTAGAACAAATTGTTTCTTAGGTTAGTAAAATGAACTGGAAGTAATGTATTTCTAAACCAAATGGTGTTACCTCGGAAAGAATTATATCAAACCTAAGAAAACATGATTCTGACAAGTGAGATGAGTGGTTAAATGTGAAAATTCTGCAATTCTTGTGAAAGTTTGTATCATACAATGCCTAGCAAAAAATAAAACCACTGAGTTAGCGTTACCTGACACCAAATTTCAGAAATTTTCTGCCTTAACTTTCCAACTGTTGACTGGTTTGGGGTTTTTTGTGTGTGCAAAAATATAAAGCTTAAAAATTGAATACATGTATTCAGTTGTTGCGTATTTGCATCTGGTTGGTTTTTTTATATGAAGGTGTGTATACATACTTACTCTCTTGGAGTAGAAATTTTGTGCCTGTCTGTCTTTAATCTTGTTAAAAATATTTTTCCAAAAGTACATCTTAATGTAATTCTTTCTGGACTTTTGAATTGTGATGTGGATACAGTCTTAGGTTATAAAGGTTAGAAATTGAATGTGATAGAAAGCTGGTAATTTAAAGTTTGGGCTTTAGCCTTACTCTAGAGACAATGATAAAATGCTGGCATTTAAGTTAAATTTCAGCTTTACTTGCTCTGGATTTTGGTTTTTGGTGTGTTTTTTGTTGTTTGTGTTGCATTTTAGGGGGATTCTTGTTTGGGTTTGGAGGATTTTTTTGGGTTTCGTGTCTCTTTTTAAAGAACCAAACCCATTGTTTTTAAAGTGAGCCTTGTCTAACTATACCATTTCTTCTCTAAACAGTAATGGAAAAGAGGAGTTTTATTTCTTGTTTAAATTTTGGCAAAGTTAATTTTGAATAAATGCTCACCACTTTGAGAGAGATGGGTGTCATAAGCTGGTGATAACCAGCAGACAGTTCTTGATGTGAGGGATTGTAACTAGAAACACAAAATATCAATATGAAACCGAATAGAAATAAAACGACTTTTTAAATATGTAAGTCTATGTGAATAAGGACATTTTCTACTGAATGTTACGTGCTGAATGAAACACTTAAACAAAAGCAAAGCTTCAGTTGTAAGAAAACACAGCTACGAATTTCACTGCAATTGGTGAAAAGCTTGAAGAGTCCAGTTTTTTTTAATACCTTTCTGCGTCAAACCACAAATGAGGAATAATGATACAAAGCTGTACAGAGAGAGAGACAGTAGTAGCATCTTGAAATAACTAGTATGTCATCAGGCTTTCTGTAGTTGTATAGAGAAATCTCTAAAACATTTATTTCTATATAGTGAAGCTAGAATTATGTTATTGATCTACTTTCTCTAGGTAGCCTTTTCTGTGACTGAAAGAAAACAACAATCCAAATTCTGTTTAGGGATGACTGGTCAAAATACATTTGTGTGTGATCCCACAACTTTGCAAGACACTCTGCATCTCTAAAAGTAAGTGAAAGTGAGCTTACGTAGGGCTAGGTTTTCTCTTGCATCGATTTACACAACTCTGACTTCAAGGATTAGTATGAGCCAAAATTTCGATACAAGTGTGTGTGATGGGAAATTATTTTTAAAAGACCAGAGTTCTTAATATAAAACCTCTACAGTGGGTATTACTGATGTACGATTGTCACAGTACTTTACTTTCACCTCATCCATCATATAATAATACTGCAAGCCCTGTGAAGTGTCATTATAAAATGATAGCAGGCATGTTCGCAATATTTAAGCCCTTCATTCATAGCCAACAGAGTTACTAATATCAGTCTTCATAGTCCAATGCTGTCTTTTCCTACATCACCTTTCTTTCTTTCTGGAGCAATGAATTAGTTGATCATTTAGAAATTTAAGTAGATGACCTGGTAACATTAAAATAAATGGGGCTACACACAGGTCTCAGCAAGGTTTCTGATTTCACTAAAACCTTTTTGACATAATCTTCCCAACTATAACTAATCAGTTTTCAATATTTGTTTAAACATCAAGATACAATTTCAAGCCTACACTAAACAGAGTATAGAAACACTTAATCTGGAAGTTGCACATGAAGTTGTGCAGGCTTATCTGCCTGATCACGTTGATGCTGGTGCCAGACCAGTATGGTTAGGTTACATTCTGGTGTGGATTCAAAGGCAAATGCACGCTCCTTTACTTGAGTTTCAAGTTACAAATCTTGTTCTCCTCCTTCTGTTGCCAAACCAGCATATTCCTTTGTGTCTCTGTGGGAAGGATGGAGAAAGCAGAGAACAAGTACAGAACTGTGATGCTCAGCCTGGGAAGCACTATTTATGTCTCTTGCTTAGGCTGGCTAAAATCAAGTTTCATCACGTATGGTTACTGACCTTGGTCCTCTGTAACTTGGATTTATCTGAATTGCTTTAGTTTATACAGTAATCATACCCCAAAGATGAATAGCCCTGTAGAACGTGATTCGTTTTTCCTTTTTTTTTTTCTTTTGGTTTAAAAAAGCGCAAGCAAGCACACACTCCCCCAAAAAATAAAAATAAAAAAACCCAAAACCCCCCAAACAAACAAAAAAACCCCAACAAACAAAAAAAACCACAACAAAAAGGCAACCAAAACCAAACAAGAAAAAGCCCCCCAAAAATGCTTTGTGTTGACCTGATGGTGCAGAGGGTCTTGCTTCAGCCTGAGCTGATTTTACCAGTGTCAAAAACTGCCTAGTGGCCAAATGACTGTTGCCTACCTTGTTTACCCTGAGCTCTCTCCAAACCCTTTATGGATAATTTAGTTGTAACAAATAATAGCCTTTTATTTCAGTTGGGGCGGGGGGAGGATTGGTCCTTTTGCATACTTAACCTTGTTACCAAAAAGAAGCAAGTTCTGATAATGAAACTTCCAAAACAAACCCAAGCAGATGGTGGGGCTGAGGATGAAGAACCTCTTGCCGTTCCTTCATATTCCTCCTGATGATGGACTCTGAATGCTCTTGGCTTCTCACGGCCTTTTGCCCCACACTTTTCCTGAGGAGAAGACTGAAACCTTAGTAACCAGAAAAATCCTGCAAGGCTAAGCACAAGTCAGATATTTTAAGAGGATACTAGGAAGGTTTTAAAAGTAATTAGATCTGTGGTGTTGACACTTTTTTTGAAGTAATTAAATAATTTGGGCTAATAGACTGCATAAAATATTAATTAGAATAACAGTAACATTTTGGTTCCATATAGATACACACATAAAATTAATTATTTTTCCTAGAGTAAAAGGCTGAATGTAAGAATTTCTGTAATTAACACCAAAACCAACTGTGATTTTAGCAACCAAAAGCTAAAGGTGGAACAAAGGAAGTGGTGAGAATATGCAATGGAGAGGAAGAAATGGAAATGGAGCAACAGAACTGTCCTTTTTAACTGTAGTACTTCACTCAGTCTTGAGACCCCAGCTTTACAAATTGTAAATACTCTGCATCTCTGGGAAGCTCTTGGGAAAAGGAAAATTGTAACTTAATTTAAGTCGTGTTCCACCTGTTTCAGTAACTTTTTGCGGTTTTTTTTTTTTTTTTTTAAATAAGAGCTCTCTGACACATGTTTCCTGAGAAGCAAAAGCAGAACTCTGCATAGATTTATGGCATCTAATAAGTATTTCCCTGCTGCATTTGGAATATTTTTTTTTTTTTAATGAAAGCCTATAGCTTTTTGTAGTTTGGTAAAATCACTAAGTAGATACTGCAAGTCAAAAATAGTTGAAGCCCTTTGGAAGGAAGGCTAACAGCAATGGTTGGGTTAACCCCGCTAGAGGGGAAAATAAAAAAAAAAGACTGCATTAAACTCCTCAGTTTTAGCAGTGCCTTTGGGGCACACTGGTTCCCCCCCCCCCCCCAGTTTTTTTTAATAAGACAGACAAGGAACTTCAGATAAACTTATTAATTTTGTATATGAATTTTTACATACGAAATTGGAGAAGTTTTTTTTAGTTTATAAGTCAAATAGAAAAACTGATCTAAAAGCTTGAGCTGGATACCAGAAAACAAAAAATAAGGGGATAGGTAATCTCTTTAGCATGTGTTTGGAAAAGAATAACATATATGATATGTTTGGAAAATTTGACATTTAACAAATGCCTTCATTTTCATCTCTTTTCATGGTAGAAAACCCTGAGGTAAATATTTGAGTCATCAAGAAATTTTGAGAATTGATATCACTGGTTGAAATCAGTGCGAATTTATCAGTCGTTTGAAGGCAGTTGATCATGTAGAACAGTTTTGCATTTGCCAGTTACATACTAACTCTGCTTACGGTGTTTGCGCTGTAACATGCAGTCTGTACAACCCATGCCTCCTAGAGCTTTTACATGTCATCTTGAAGGTGAAAGCTTATATGAGCTATTTTCTTCTGCCAAGCGATTGTGCTATGTCAACTGCTCTGCATTAAGAAGTCCTGCCTCCACATCACTATCCCAAATGCTGATTTTTGGTGCTTTTCTTCATTTCCCAATTACTTTTTCAATTAATCTTTTTCATTCCATATAACTTGTTATAACTAGTCCTGGAAAAAAAAAAAAGAAATAGTATTACATATTTTTATATTTTCTTAATGCGTATTTGATTCAACTTCTAATGGTATTTAACCTTACTGGTATATCTTTAAGGAAAATCTGAATAATTTGTCTGAACTATTCATTATTTAAGCACTGAAAAGCTGTTTATATGTGTCTCCAGATAAGATGAGACACTAGAGTTTTGCAGGTATTTGTAATTAAGTAAAATTATTACTTTTATGATTTATAGTTTTGAAAGGTCAGAATGGATAAGAGCATTTTGACCAGTAATATTTGAGGAAAGGACAGCATTATTCCTTATTTACAAAGCAGAACTAAGACTTTGAAAATCTAGCTTAAATTCTGTTTTATGAATGACAGATACAGCTTTAAAACTTCGTATTTGTGTGTCTCTCTCTGGATGGTAGGGTATTTATGTATGTGCGAGGTATTTTCATACAAATATAGCATCTTAATAGATGTGTTGAAAGTTCTTAATTTCTTTAGTTACTTAGACTGATCTACACAGAAGAACTTAAAGAACTGAAGTCCTTATCACCCAAATATCTAACTTTGACAGCAATGCTGAATTTAGATTTAGATAATTATATATATAAGTCATTGGAAATCACGGGTGGTACAAAATAAGACTTAAAGCAGCCGTGTGCTGATTGAGTGGTGTATAATTTAGCTGAAAAAAAAGCAAAAATGAAGCCCAAAAGCCAAACCCAGAGACATTAAAAACTTTTTTTTTTTTGGCACTCTGAATATCTGAAGCTAAGCAGCTGCAGGGCCAAGATCTGCAGCTGTTAACTGTCATGTTTTTAAAAAATTGTAGACAATTCTCACCTTTTATTTAACCCATAGCTGCAACAGGGACAGGTTTTGAACTTAATCCCTGTTCATCCAGGAATTTTTATTGAAAAATTCTAGTTTGGAGTGTAAAGCTCTGCTCTCCATCCCCCTCAGCCTCTGGACCACAGAACAAGTCAGGTCTGCGTACAAATGGGTTGCTTCTCTTCAAGTGTGGTTCGAGAGCTTCAGTGAGGAGAGCAGAGAATAAAGGTCAAAACTGTTGACCTCTATATTTGGAAAATAAGATATTGTAAAGATATTTAAACCTGAAGTTTCTTTCAGATAAACCTAAACAATGTTGGTGGCTTTAAAACATTGCTTTATCTGTTAGGGCTACAAGTAAGAATACAAATTTCATTCATCTATAGAGACTAGATCTTGTAAAACAGCTGAATGATTGAAAACCTTCAAGTCATTTCTTGTGTTATGTTTGAGTTGATATCAGACCATATCTGTAGTGACATTTTATCTTGTGTATGAAGAGTGTGTATGTGCATATCTATTAGTTTGTGTGTATATGTATGTATTTGTATGTTATCTTGGATTAAGTTATTCTTGCTCTGTAGATTATAATTGTAATTTTGCAGAGAATAGTTTTGGCTAATTAGATTATTCTGAATATGTTCAAAATAAATGCAGAAGATTAACAGTAGGCTTGCTGCTTATCAGGTCTATTCCATTTCCAGAAATCTGATTTATCTATATATCAATTTTGTAATGCTTAAACCTGTTCATATGTGATTCATATGGGGTTACCACTTCTGGGAGATTCAAAGTTACTTTAATTTTGAAGGAAAAATGGAAACCATTTGTACTATATGATATAACTCAAAATAATAAAATATCTTGGCCTCCAATTGTATCTCAGCAGCTGATGACTTCCGTGGAGATAGACACTCCATAAATATTAATGATTTGATAGCACTCTGACAGAAGTGTTGTTCTTGCTATGGAGGTGCTAAGGCAAGGAAAGGTTAAGATGCCTGTATTAACCATGAAAGTGGTGATAGAACTGAGAACAGAAATTAAATGGTTTGCCTTTATTGCATTTTTTAACTGATACTGATTTTCCTTCTTTCTGTATACTAGAATTTTTCTAAAAACTATGTAATACAAAAATCTGATATCTGAATTTGGATTTAAGTAGTGACTCCTAAACTATTTTCTTGGCTGATTCTTCAATATTTTTTCTACAGGTGTTAAGAATAATATGTATATTCATTTGCCAAGCTATCATAACTAGCTAGTTTTCATGTATGTCTTTCTCTTGCAAGTTGAGTAAGACTTAAATTGTCAAACACAACTTTTTCTGTATTATGGGCAAACATCATCCAATCAGTATGGTCTAGAAGGGCAATAGAACCCAAAATCTAACTTTCAGCTGTTTCCTAGGTAACAGGAATACAGCTGCAAAACTGTTGTACTGAATGGAAGGAAACAGCTAAGCATTTCCATTTTTCTACTATTTTTAAGTTTGAATTAAGTAAATCCTAGGACTACACTACTTCAGAAATTACAAGATATAGGACTAGAGAACTGCACTTCAATTCCAGTGTGTTTTATCACTTTTAGGCTTCTTCATGCCTTTTAAGACTGCACAGGTGATGTCAGGAAAACCTGTAAAACAAATGGTAGCAGAGGTGGGTTTTTTCAGGTTTGGGTTTGGTTTTTTTGGGGGTTTTTTTGTTTTCTTTGACAAAATATGGTGTGTAGTACAATTGGTCCTTTCCATGAATGAAATAAAAAAAGAGCAAGAAACCACAATATTTGCTGCTATTGCCTTTCAGTAATTTTTCAGAAATTAACTATATATATGTGTAGCAAGCCTAGTTCACAAATGGAAAAAAATAAAAGGTACTAGAAAACTGAATTATGTTGGTAAATTATGCACAATGTGTAGGTTACTCTTTCCTTTATATAGATAATGATACAGAATTTAGTAGGTCTTTTCAGAAGTAATGTAATTGTAGTATATTTTCAGTACTGTGTCTTTTCTTTCTCAGTTATGTTAAGCATAAATTACTTTTTCTCACTATAGAGGTTGTCATACTTAATCCCCATTTACAATTTGTGTGTCATTGAGACAACTATTTCACAAGTAATGCTTATTAAATTAAAACATAAATAAAGCAACTTTTAAGTTTTTCTTTGTGCTGCTACTCCAGATTAGGGGAGGTCTCTTGCAAACAGAGCCTCATTCTTGTGCTTTAAACATATGCTTCAAATTTCCTTGAATATTGCACTAAAAAGCAGTCATGACAATGAGTGATTCGTTAATGAAACTGTGCATTGTGTTGACTAGCAGTGTCTTACATTTTTTTGTGATCCTCTTATCTATCAGTTGCATCCATTGATCATGTTTGTCCTTATGTTCAAGTCTGTGGAGTCTTTGGTGTAAAGACTACTTTGAATTATGTATAAACTAAAAATATTTTAATGTAGTATAGCTGTGTAAACCTGTTTTACCACAACCGTGATTATTTTGGGTCATAACTTGAAGGTTCATCTGTCACCAGCCTAAAATCTACTATGAGAATGTACAGCAAGATTTTAAACATGGTCCTAGATCAAAATATAATAATTTTATTACAACAGATTACTTTACAGAACATAATGAAAATGAAAGTGGTAATAGGAAAAAAATGGATGTAAGCTTTGGAGTAGAATTGCTATACAGGGCTCAGGCTTTTTTTGAAGTGTATGTTACCTGCATGTGTATATAGTGGGTAACTTACCTGCTATATATAATTTCCCTGTATATGAAAACTTACATGTTCATATAGCATATCACCTAGTTTTTATCACAAACTTTGAAGTTTGAAATTCTCAATCACTATGATAAGGCGGGGAACAGGAAAGTTAACTAATGATTTGTCACTTGCAGCTTGTACCCTGTGTCTGCCCAGAGCCCTGAGTGGCTATGCTCCTCCCAGGGTTTATCAGGTGGATATGTTTTACACTGTGTTAGGAGGAAAAATAGTTCAGGTTGTTTTTGCCTTACTTATTATGATCTATAATGAGAAATACCAAACACACACACCACCCCGCCCCCCCCCAACAAAAACCAACAAAACCAAAATACAAACCAAACTCTAGGGCAACAGAAACAAAAGCATTTTTTTTTATTTTTTGGGGGGTTTTTTTTGTAAGGTCATTGTAAGATACTGTAGCGTACTACCAGTGCATTAAATGCCTGAGTATAATTCTCCCCACCGTTACATGCTAACCATGTGCTCCTGCACAGTGACCTTGGCATCCCTTTCAGATAAAGGAACAGGGAGTACTGCTTCTGTGGTACAGAGAACTGTGGTGCAGGGAGGATGCAGGGAGTATGAAGCTGCTCTTGATAAGGCTGTGTTGTATATGGGTCAGGCTAACCTATTTAGATAAGTGAGAAACAAAATAGCATCTGTTTTAAACCATAAATGATGCCCAACAGAGATTTTTCTGGAAGGTGTTAGCAGTATTTTCATCATGAGGACTGGCTTTCGAACGAGTTAGTGAAGCACTCTAGGCTCTAGCACACATAAAAACCCCGCACTAGAAGCCAGTGGACTATCGCGGTTGGGACTGTAATTCAGTCTGGTTGATCTGTAGAGCAGGGACACACTGAGAGCAAATTACAGCTGTTATCTCAAAGGCATGGTACAAACAACCCCATAGCGAGTAGGCTTTAGCACCATCACTGAATATAAAATAATCATCTGCTGAAGATGGGTTGTAGAGACATGACATTATTTTGTGAACTGTATTCACCTTATTTTTATTTTACATATATATATAAAATCACGCATCTGGCTTTCAACAGACTGTCATTGAAATTAATGTTTCAGTGTCTATAAAAAAGCTACTTTTCAGATAAGGAATGATTATGTTATTTAATTAATTCTAATTTCAATAATATTAAACACATTAATATTTTCTGTTAGTAACTAATACAGTGTATTGGTAAGTTTGAGCAACTTCTCAGGTTAAAAAATACTTTCAAAGGACATTACAGGAAGAGGAAAAATATAAATTAAAATCTATCTTAGTGTAGAACACTGATAACAGATTTTAGCAACCTGTTCTTAGGAAATTATTTTGCTGATGTGGTAATATAAACCATATATACACTAATGCAATGTAACTTAAGATACTTTGCTGACAATATTGTAGTACCTTTATTAGGTGTAGAATGTGACTAAAAGTTTTAACAGCCTTCTATTCTTAATTTATGAATGAAGTTTTTCTACGAGAAGCAGTCAAACTTGTGGGAATAGCAGTCTCTCAGATAACTTTTTTCTTAGGCAGCCTTTATGTTGTATATTAAAAAGAATGGTACAAATCTTTTTACCTTCTGGAAAAATGTAAAAAATATCTTACGAACGTGTAATACATAAGTGCTTTTATATGGCTATTATGCTAGTTTCAGAAGTTTGTGCTATGCAATGGGAGGTGTAGAAAAAAATATTGTAGAAAACATTGTCTGAATTCTTTCTTCTCTCTCTGAAGATGTATTTTGGGAGAATACAATACTGCCTCATTCCTTAGGCTTTTTTTCATAAACACTTTTGAGTTAAAAATAGGAAAAGCAACTAATTATTACAATCCTTTGCATGATCATGTGATACATATTTTTTTCTCTCTAAATTTACACTAATTTCTATAATATTTCATGTAGAAATGTGTAACCCATGCAGAACTTGTCCATATTTAATAAATAATCTTTAATATTCTATGAACATAAACATCATTATTGCCTCTGTAGAGATGAGAACCTATATTCAATTCTTGATGGATCATTAAAGTGAGAGACATTGTCCTGCACCTCAAGGGAAAAAAAAAATTGTCAGTGTGACTTTCATTCATTTTTCCATATCTTTTTCTAACTAAAACATGTAGTGACTCATCACGGATACTGTGACAAGTCCAGGATTTAATGTATATTATTAAGAAATAAACTGCTTTACTTATGATGTTGATCTCTGTTGTAGAAATGTCTCTTTGCGGTTTTGGAATGAGAACTGTTTGTTCAAAAATAATTTTCAGGGAATTAAATATGGGTGTGGTTTACTAGGTCTGAGCAGTATAGTATCTAAGTAATAGGATTTGTCTCCCCTCCCCCAGCCAGGAGTATAGGTAAATGATGTGAGATTTCAGCCGCACCAGAGTAAAACCAAACTGTCTCTATCTGAGGATGGCACAGCCAGAACAGTTATCTGGGGGAGACAAAGATGACACTTGTTTTCCTGGCCCAGCCTTCTGGAGCTCGCCCAAATGAGTGAGAGGATTCTCGGTGCTCCCTTCCCTCCCCACTGCCTGGAGCCCACAGCCAGTCAGCTGGAGAGGTTTGTGCAGCTCCGGAATGGCCAAGGAATAAACGTGTTTCCCTACCAGAGTATTTCTGCATTAGATCCCTGAAAAGCTGTCATGTAGAAATCAACCCCTATAAATTGTATGTCCTCAATCTCCATGCCTCTGCCAGATAAGGAGAAACATGCAAATTTGTTACTTCAGTTGGGATTTTTGGATAGCTACATAACAAGCCATGGCTTTTAGAAGGGAAAAAAAAATGCTAGAGTCATTTTGATTCCTAAAACTATTTTGTCTGCTTCTGTGATTTAACTTTTATCACAGGACACCTTCTCTTCTAGATCCGAGTCTCACTAGGATAGTGACAAGCATTTAGGAACTTTTTCTCTCTGCTTGAAGAAATGGTGATGAAGGTGTACATAGTGGTATGGTCACCATAATGCATATACCATTAAATACACCAAAATAATAAACTCCAGTCTCATACCTGTAAATTAGATATTTTTTTAAATGGGACCCACTTGCAAAACAGAACGAGTACCTATAAGCAGTTTGTGTGATAGTTGTTCCTCATTATTACTTGCATTTTCATCTTAATACCTAAAAAGGATCTAACATAGCTTTCTTTGCTAATCATTGTATTGCTCCAGCCTTGAATTCACTACTCAAAGTTAACTGTAGTAGTAGCAAACTGTAAAGATATGTTAACAACAAATACATGGTATTTTTGCTGGTCCACATCTACGTATCTCATTGTACCAAAAAACTTCTGAAATGCTAAAGTTATCTTAATAAAACCAAAAACTTCTGAACTGTTTCTCTGTTCAGTTTAAAATACACAACTGATGTAAGCGAGTGCCAAACGTACACTATATTGTGCTTTGGCTTAGAATAAGTAGTGATTATAATCACTGTATGTAGGACATCTGCTGTAGCAATTTCCACTTTGTAAAAGACTGGATAATGAGAAGAATAAACTAGATCTTGTTAAAGATATCCTTTCTCTTCTTCAGGCAATCCCGCCTTCTCTTGCTCAAATAAGTTTGTTATGTCCAGTAAATTAAAAGGTTGAGATAGCTTATGAGCATTCAAGTGTTATTTCTGAAGTCAAACATGATTGTGAAATGTATTCTTTATAAAGTATCATTTTCTATCATATTTGCAGGTTTTGTTGCCAACGTTACATCGCAGTATTCATTTTATGAAAGTTTATATGAAATGCTTTACCAAAGGTAAAAGTTAAAAAAAAAAATATCTTCAGATGCACTTTTCCAGAATGATCTAAAAGTACAGGCTTGGAAACAATTAAAACTTTCCTCAGTTTCCATACACAGGAAATGTTTTATTAAGAAAGTATCTAAACGTGCAGTAATTTTTGGCCTTAATCTGAAGACTAGACAAGGGAAATGGTATGAATTGAACTACCGCAGATCAAATTCCTTACCTTGTAAAGCAACCCTGTTGGTACTGTTATAAGAAATTAATGCTCTCTGTTTTTACAATTATTTTTTTAAATTACTTTTAATAAGAAATCAAATTCAAAATAAACTTGTCTTGTTTATTGTCTTTTCAGGGGATAAATGCAAGCCTACTGAATACACCAAAGTGAAAAATATGTTACTGGATCTACAAAATCGGAGATACATTGTACAATCAAAAGATAAAATCATTGATGAGAAAATGGCTTTAAAGAAGCTTCTTGTAGATCAGATGTTTAGATCTTTTGACTCAGACAACAATGGACTTCTGGACACTAATGAATTATCTCTGGTAAGATTTAGATGTTATTTCCATTAGCACGGTAAATATTCAGTTGTCTTTGTCAGGACTTACACATGTGGAATGTTATGTTTTAGGATGCTCTCACTTCAGAAAATATATGTGAGTCTCTGAGGTAAAAAACTTCATTCAAGAATTTTGGAAAAACTGAATTATTTAGAGATTCTACAGTGATTATTTAGAACTCTGAATATTGTGCTTTGGGATATGCTGTAGGGGATTACAACGCTATACGTTGCTTTGACCATGAGTGATTTTATTATCCACAGCATGCTATCATGAAGGCCAACTGTACAGATATATTTTAGAGGTTTAAAACTATTAAAATGATATTTTAAATCACTTCTGCAACACTGAACAAGCATTATTGCTTTATGCAGTTTAGGACTAGATAAGTACAGAAGTGGTCTTGGAAAGAGAGTTCATGGTAGTCTCTAAACAACAAGATTTAATTAATTACAGGTCTAAACCAGTAATTGATTCTCTGGTAGGCATGACAGCACTAGCTTTAATCTACCTGGAAGGGTTAACTCAATTAAAGACTGTTGTTAGGGCACACGTACTTTGATTTAGTAGATAATGTCTGTGTTTGAGAAACCTAATCTCGGCTGAACTATATTAATGAGTCTAATACTAGGCAACCACTTCAAAATTCAACATGTGGCATCTAACAAATCTTACTCTTGATCATTATCCGTTATTTTCCGTTGCATGGCAGTCTTGAGAAATATGTACAAGTGAATATATGATACTTACAGTATTAGGCTGGAGTTATCATTACCATACAGTTAACTTCTAAAATGTTAGTGGCAATTTTCAGGACCAGAGGCTACATGAAAATAAAGGTATCATTTCAAATAATAAATTACATGTTTCAAAAAAAAGTATAAAGCATAGAAAAATCATATATTTTTAAGATTGGGTTTTCCTGCTATTTTTTAAGACTCTTTCAGAACTTCAGCTATCGAGCTAATATGATGCCTGTATATATTTTACAAATAAAACTTTTTATGTGAATAAGCTATGTGAATACGAAAGATACATAGGACTCGGGTATAGATGTGCAAATTTTATGTAACGCTTATAGATAAATATCACCAGCACATGAAAAAATGTGATAGTGATTAGTGTATAGGTTGGCAATCTAAGAAACTGAGTTTTAAATCTTTATTTTATCACTTTAAAATAGCTTGATTTTGTTGCCATAGCCCTCATATAACTACTGGAAAATAGCTGAACACTTTTACCACTACAAATCCATTATCTAATTATGAGTGAATCATTCTCTTTTTCATTAGAAGATCAGGACTAAAATACTAGTGCTGAACGTCAGTATCAAAAATACTTTGTAGAATTTCCAGGTTTGTATGAAGAAACAATTATTCTGTATTCAGTTACTACATGTATACTTTTTTCTTTCCTTTTTTTCCTTTGTGCCAAACATAGTTTTTTTAAAAATAAAAATCTTCGATTATAGTGTTTTCAAACTCTCTATACATACTTTCCCCACATAATTATTTCTATAAAAAATAATTTATAATGCCAACTTTACAGTTATGTTTTTTCAGGGGTATCGAAACAGGTCAAACAACCTTAAAACTCAAACATGGTGTTTTGCAGTTTTGCTAAAATTTGTTACAGAAACATCAGATTACTCAAACCTACAGAATAAGGTTAAATGAGTTCATTACTAGGCTGTGTAGTTTGTTATTCTGCTTTGATGAGAGCCATGATGAACTAACCTGTTGCCCTCAGAAATGTTTTCTTAGTCAGTTTGAACAGAGAAGAAAAAACCAGAAGCTATAACTGTTTCCTGTGAATCCTTCTCGATAGCAGGAACTTCAGCTAAGAACCTTTATGTCTCTTTCACATGAGAAAAGGAAACACTGAGTCATCTTTGTGCAACACAGAATATTGTGCGGCTTTGCAGTAAGAACCCAGCTCCTGTATAATCTCAGTATTTGCAAATCCTTGCCTTCATCTGATGGAGGAAGATTCTAGCTTGCACGTTTGCTGAAAACAAACCATGTGACTTGGTTCTCTCTGAAGTCTTAAAACAAGATGACGAACAAAAAGAACTTAGACCAATATCTTCAAATGAAGCACATTTTTTTCAGAGCAGTGTCCTTGATTGTTGAAAACTTGACACTTTTTATCCTCCTGTGGTTTAGCCCAGTGAAAGTTTTTTTTGTTGTTGTTGAGCATAAAAGCTTGATAAATCAAAATTGTGTTGAAAGGTGGGATTAGACTCGTGCTCTCCTCTGCCCTTAGTGTATATGATAGCTATCAGTATTTCTTAAAATTGGAATTCCTGTAGTAGAAGAAAAGAAACAAAAAGACCTCATCTTGAATACGCTGTCTAGAGCATACTGACTCACAGTGGGAGAGGTCTGTGCCACTGGGGGAATGCTGGGCCCATGAAGGTTCCTGAGAACGTGGTTATTGAGGGGGAAAGGGTGGGGGTGGTGGAGGAACATTAGAAAGGTCTTTAAACTTCCCCAAGGCTGAATGGGAGTGTATTTGGTTTGTGTGGCAAGGGTTTGGTAGCTGCGGGGGCTACAGGGGTGGCTTCTGTGAGAAGCCCCTGTGTCCCATGGAGCCCCTGCCAGCCGGCTCCACGTCAGACCTGCCGCTGGCCAAGGCCGAGCCCATCAGTGACTGTTGGCACCTGTGTGACAACACATTTAAGAAGGATGAGAAGAACTGCTGCACAGCAGCAGAAGGGGGGAGGAGTGACTACATGTGAGCGGAGCAGCCCTGCAGCCCCCCAGGCCGGCACAGGGGGAGGGGCAGGGGGTGCTCCAGGGCCGGAGCAGAGGCTCCCCTGCAGCCCCAGGGGAAGCCCATGGGGAGGCCGGCTGTGCCCTCAGCCCGTGGGGGTTAACGCTGGAGCAGATCCCACCCGCAGCCCGTGGGGACCCCACGCTGGAGCAGGTGGATGCCCAAAGGAGGCTGTGACCCGTGGGCAGCCCACGCTGGAGCAGCCCCTGGCAGGACCTGCGGCCCCACGGAGAGAGGAGCCCGGGCTGGGGCGGGTTTGCTGGCAGGACCTGTGACCCCACGGGGGACCCACGCTGGAGCCGGCTGCTCCCGAAGGGCTGCAGCCCGTGGGGGGACCCACGTGGGTGTGGTTTGTGAAGAACAGCCCGTGGGAAGGACATGTGTTGGAGAAGTTTGTGGAGGACTCTCCCCTGTGGGAGGGACCGCATGCTGGAGCAGGGGAGGAGTGTGAGGAATTCTCCTCCTGAGGAGGAAGGAGCAGCAGAAATGACGTGTGATGAACTGACCACAGGCCCCATCCCCATCCCTCTGTGCTGCTTTGGGGGAGGTAGAGAAAACTGGGAGTGAAGTTAAACCTGGGAGGAAGGAGGAGGGGTGGGGGGAAGGTGATTTTTAAGATTTAGTTTTATTTCTTATTATCCTACTACTCTGATTTGATTGGTAATAAATTAAATTATTTTTTCCCAAATTCAAGTCTTTTTTGCTCTTGATGTGAATTGCTAAATGATCTCTCTCTGTCCTTACCTCAACTGACGAGCCTTCCCTTATATTTTCTCTCCCCTGCCCAGCTGAGGATAGTGATATAGCAGCTTTGGTGGGCACCTGCCATCCAGCCAGGGGAGCCCACCACAGGGAGACATTACCGTACTCTTGAAAACTTTCTCAGGATTAGAATTTTTGTCAGTTGTGCTCAGAATAAAGCCAAAATTTTGAAATCTGCTGACCTGTCATAAGTAATAGTGCCTTTCTGCATTTTAAATTTAATCATGTTAAGGGAATATGAAATATATAATGTACTTGTAGAAAACAACAAGAGTTTCTGAAGTTAATTTATGTTCACATGAATATTGAACTGCAGGTTTTAGTGCTTCTTAAATTTTATATCTCCTCGATCTTGCTGTGCAATGAGGCTCTTGGATTGCATTGTATTATCTCATAGGTGTCCATATAGTCACCCTACCTAATGTCAAATTGAAATTAATCAGTTGGAAATTGGAAATGGTGACAGCAACACTGCAATTTCTGCGATGTATTTTGGATCAGAAATCATAAGTTTCTTCTATTTGCATCTTGATGCAAGGAAATGAATGTTTCTCTCCAGAAAAAGCAAAAATATTGATTTTTATTTTAAAAAGCTATTTCAAATAGCGATATAATTTAAAAAAAATGCTTCAGGTGTTGTAACAATAAATTAAGAATTGTCAGGCAATTTTTTTTCTTTTATTTGAACAATTCTGGCAACTAGGTGTAATTTTTTTCATGGCTCTGTAGTCTAATGGAGAATAACAGTTAAAATAATTATAACTCCATTAGACAGTGTAAATGTCAGACAAGGCAGTCTGCAATGAAGACAGAAAAGCAGTGGGCTTATGTAGCTCCATGCAGGCGAAGTGAATATTTTTCTTTGACTTGACTGCTTTTGCTGCTGAGCTGAAATAATTTAATGTTCTAGTTTTCAAATCCTATATTAGCAAGTCAGATGTGGCTTGACTTGGAAGGACTTACTGATGAAGTTAACCTTTCAGACCACTCGGTTCTGAGAGGTAGGTACTTATTGGAAAGTGTAATCACCCTTCCAAAAGCGTGGGCTATGAAACAGGCAGAATTTTCATCATCTTCTTCGCTGCTGACCTAACACAAATGCAATATATTTACATGATTTCTGGTAAAAGGGGATGGTTCCTTGAAGGATTTGGTTTGGTTTTAAAATAATTTAAATTAATCCAAACTAAAGGTAGATAATTGATTCTCCTGGTTAGCAATGAATATTCAGTTAAGATGCTCACTTGTTTATTTTCTTTTACCTTATGCAAAACCAAATTAGAATTAAATACAAAGTTATAAATGGAATGTTAGTGTTTCTATCACTGCGAACTGCTTGACTATATTGTTTTTACTGTATCAAAGAGAAAGAACAGAAGTGATACGGGGAGACATGGGAATAAAATGTGTGTCTTCCAGGGAGGATGCAGTTATTCCTGTATGGTGGAATTGCCATTTTACAGACAGTAAGCTTTTTCTGGTTACCATCAGTGAAGGGGGGTACATAAGTTCTAAGAATATTTCATCTTGCTCAGCAGTGAAATTCAAGTACCTTCAGTGTGTGAAAGTGAAATAATCTATACTTGATTAGACTGAGAGCTGCTTTCCTTGTATTTATTTATTTATCGTACTGAACTAAGAAAACAAAATTTTACAGGAAAGTGGCATAGTTTGAAAGCAAGTTGAATATATAATAATAATCATGATAAATATTCCTCTTCCTTTCCAACTTTTTAATGATCTATTTTCTGGAGTCAATGAATTTAGCATCCTTATTTATCTATAATCTCAAATACCTGGATATATTTGTTATTTGTGAGGTCAACATAGGGCAAATGAGAATATGTTACATTTTTATAAAAAGTCATCCTTACCTCTGTATTTTATTTTGACATTTTCTTGGTGTCATTTAATTCCAGTTAGCCAGACCAAACACAAATAAGAAACAGCCAAATTAACCGCTCACCCTCATGTACTAAATTCGTCATTGTTTCAAGGAATAAGAAGTGAAGTTGTGGGAAATACAGTAAGATTAAATATGTCATTTTCACGTATCAGTTTAATATACTCCAATTTTAGGTGACATCATAAATACAGATTTCTCTTAAAGTGTATTGAACCTTTGAATAGTGTTACATATCCATGTGTGTGTAAAGAAACGCAAGCTCGGGGTGTAGGGGTGTGTATCTAACTATATATTACCTTTATCTAAAGCATCAATTCAGAAGTTCTTCTGTAAAGTGTACTAAAACAGAAACAAACTTTAAGTAGGAAATGAAGTATGGTTGTCTGTATGGCTGTGTGTAGGGATGTGTTCTTATCGGGGCATCTAGGAATATGCCGTACCTTTAAGAGAATGCACTCTCTGTAGATGCGTAGAGATGTATCTGTGAAGGACTTGGTTACTATATATCATCTTTTTTTAAAAAAAGTGATCTGAGGGAATTATACATTTAATTGGTTTGTTTCATACACCATTAATTGCTGCTAAATGTATAGGTAAGATAACATTTTATTTAGTTTCTTCCTGCTGTTTATTCATTAAGTTCTTTTTTTCTCAGATTTGCCTCAATCACTGTCATTTATTATGTTTGCTAACAAACTGCTGCTTTTTTGTGACTTGAGAACAGATATGTGTCCTTTTTTATGCAACAACTTGGCCTGAAATATGGCTCCATTTTTCCTTCCAAGATTAAGATTCCTAAACTGTGTTGCCTATGTTGTGCCACTGAGGTCTGAAAGAAAACAATACAAACCAAACCTCTGGTTTTATTTCTGTATTAATGATAATACTTTTGCACTTCATACTAGCTGATACTTTGTGGCATGTGTTAATACAGCTACAACTAATGCAAATTGCATCTTTTCTGTCAGCATTCATTTCTGAAACTCTGATCAAAATACTTAATGGAGCCCTGGACTTTGAATTTTTACCTTTGTGACTTTTGATTTTGCATCTTCGTGTTATTACCATGTGTTATTTGGAGGACTTGGAACTGAGAGAAGGTATAATAAGCCTAGTTCTTCTTTTGTAATTTTTAATCAGCTTTGGTTTTTCCTACATGTGGCATAGGCAGAAGCATATTTTGCATGTTAAGCTATAGTTCTATTTATTTTCTGCCTGTTAGGAATGGCTTATTATTTAGGTTGTATTACCCATTTTTGCTATCACTAATCTTAGAAAGACTGAACATGCACTATTCAGTTCTAGATTCAAGATAAGAATACTACATGAAATTTTAAAATTGGGGGGAAAGAACTTTTTGGGGATTAGTAGTGAGATACAGCTTACAAACTCTGTGATCGTAGTACTGAACCCTGACACCCTGATCAGTGTTTGCTGCCTTTGCTTTTATCAAGTAGAATTCTGCACTTCCCATTGTTTTCTTGTGTAATGGGTAATTCAGTTACTCTGCTGGATTATAGTTTAGTTATTTAGCTACTGCAATGACATCTAATGAAAAAAAGGGCTATGAATAACTTTTAAAATGATTTAAAAATTTAAAATACCCTGTAGCTAGGTATTAGATCAGTACCTAGTGTATCTATTTACAAAACGTGAATATTTCATATACCTGGGTAGAAGACAGCTTTGAAGTATTTCTTGAGTCCAAATGGAGCATTTAGGATCCTCAGAGGTGTGAAAGCATTGCAAAATCTAACTGCTAGATGATCTTGCAGAGACTAATTTCTCAGTTTCTGGCTAGGAACAAAGCCCATGCCTGAAGTCTGAGAAAAAATATGTTTAGACAAGAGGACCTTAGACACCAGATCGTGTGGGCAAAATATTGTGGTTTGCTAATGCAAAATATAGAAGAAGCAGTTTCTGAAGCGGCATTACCTGGAATATCCCTCTCTAGCCAATTACCTCGAGGTTAGGCCAAGCAGTTATGCTCCTTCAGTTATTTCTCTCTGGCTCAACGATTCCTGAATTCTGTCCCATGAAGCTATGTCCTTTGAAACGTAGCAACAGGCTGAGAAGGGAGCTGGACCCAGCTTCATCTCCTGGGTAGGTCCGAGGCTGGTGCCAACTGAAACTGGACACAACATATAATGGTGCAGGGTCTTGTTTGCACTCGTGTCGACATTGTTTTCTGTTGGTTAACTCCAAAGCCACAGGCTCAGGGTGCTGTTAGTTCTGGGTCTAATTCTGAGATGCAGAATTTTATGCATGCCATCTATGTGGTCCTAATGCCTATTCTGGTGCTGTACTGTGGGCTGGACACCTACAACTTCAGCATTATATTTGCAGACGTTTAAGGATGTATTTACATCTTGTGAGTTAGATTAGGTCTTCTGCCTGCCAAGTGTGGAAGTGGAAAGACAGGGAAGTGTGACTCTCGATGGAGTAGTTTGCAGAGAGAAACCTCATATCTGGGTAGCATAACTCACTATGGGACAATATTGAGATAATACCCTTAACTGTAGTTAAGTCCATGCCTTTACATACCACTCTTGTATGGGTTTACTAGTTCAGATCTCTGTTAGCTCAGGGATCTCTGTGTCATGATCAGTTCTGTGATGCACGGGTCCTACATCTTTACTTACACTACCTCAAATTCCAGAAAATAACACTCTGCTATAGATACCAAACAAAGGATGATGTTGCTGCCTTACAGAACATGTGGGTAAGCTGTAAGAATACTGATTTAACTGGGTTAAGAGAAGTTAAAGCAAGGAACAGTTTACCAACCTTTATTATTAATTTTATTGATCAAATATTTTAATTTCCACAAAGTTATATTGTGTGGAAGATGGCGTAACAAGGTAACTGAACCCTCTGCTGGAGTCAGGATTAATTTGAAGCACAGTTCCCACATGTCTGGTGTTTGATGTACTCTAGATCAAGCACTCAGTGGTACTGTTGTGATGGGGTACTTGCTCTTAGGCAAGGTGAGCACACATTAACTGAACCAACATATACACTGTAATGGAAGTTTCTGTTTATAGTTGTATTTTTGTAGGTTTTTATTTAGGGAAGTACGTAGACAACATTAATCACTGGCAAGCGAAAAAAAAAGATTGTAAGGTAGAGTAATAGAGGAAATGTGTTATTTGTGATCTAGTTTCATAAAACCTGCAGAATTTTCATTGTGGCTGTCAGAAATCAAATTGAAATGAATGAAACAACCCGTTCTGACATGCAGTTTGTAATTTTTAATCAGATTACCTTTCCCAGTCTCCTAAAAGTCAGAGGACTGACTAAATTCCTGCGAGGTTTTGAACAGCTAACTGTATGCTGTTTAACAGGAAATAAACAATTATGTGCTATATCTTTAAAACATACAGTATTTTCCAAATAGTATGAATCTGTCCTCTATGTTTCAAAGAGCCTTTAGTTTTCAAGGATAAGGTTTATAGTTTAGAAAATCCATATTTAGTTTGAAAATTTAGGTAAGTTTCTAAGTTTTCTGTGTTTAAGGTTTTCACAATGAGCCATAAACAGAGCAGCAGTTTTGCTGTATGGTTTACCTTTTACCTCTTCACAACATGGAAAGTAAATACTTCACTGTATGGAAATGTAAAGTAAAATTTGTAAGCATAAATATTTGTGGTGTGAATTTTTAGCTCAGAAGTCTGAAATTGAACAGTCTCATGTATGACTTATATGGCACAATCATAAAATTGTGCAGATCACCTTAATTAGGTTTAAACCTTTATAGTAAGAATTTTCTAGCTAAAAATTTCTAGCATGTGACTTACTAAAACTTTGCCTGTTACTATCCTGCTTCCCTAACTAATTACTGTCTGTTTAATTTAATCAAGGAGTAGACAAGCTGGGCTTAAAGAATTGGCTCAGAAATCAGTTTTCTTGAATTTTACTCTTCTTTCCTCCATGGACAGAGATTAATAGAATTTAAAACTTAAGGCACATTGTTAGATCATCTATGATACATTATCATCTGGTCTAACTTGTGTCTCATAGACATAGAATTTTATTCTATTTGTCCTACAGTTTTAATTAAAAAACCATATTGGCTGAAAGCAAAAGAAAATTGGCTGAAGCAAAAAAGGTCTACAAGGAAGTGTGCAGCCTTGATTTGAAAACATCAAGGAGAACCAAAAAGTCCCAGGATTCAAGGTTAATTGTTCCTGTAGCTTTTCCTTTTTTTTTGTTTTAGAGATGTTATTCATTTTCCCTGTCCTATTAACTTTTGTTTTCCAAATTGAAATATCCATATTTCTCCCCACCCTGTGAAAGTACTAATAGAATGTGATATGGTCCATTCTTAGTCTCCCTTTAAAAAAAGAGGAAAAACAAACAAACAAAAAAATCCAACCAGAAACAAAACCCCAAAAACCAAAACCCCAAACCTATAACGATTGATTTCTCTCAGCTCTTTTAATGTAAAGTGTTTTCAGCAGGCTTCCAATTACTTTTATGTATTCTTTCTAACTTGAAAAGTTCCCTTCTAGTCTCTCAGCATTAAGTTTTAGTATATGCAAGTCGAAACTGAATGTTGTGTTTCAGTGTCAGTTCCAGCATGGCTTGTTACAGTTACCTTGTTACACTTCAAAAAAACATACTGCTTGGTTAGGCCACAGAATCATCCTGGAATTTGAGCGACTTCCTTATCCACAGCTAATCCTGCCTCTTTTTCAAATAAAATCCTTTCCAAGGCCAATTTGTCCTCATTAAGGTATGATCTAGCTTCTTATTTTTAGATGAATGTCCTTACATTTGGTTGTATGAAAACACAGATCCTTTTCATGAAAACATCCTACCATGTAATCTGTTTCATTCCATATGCTGCCCTGTCCTTCTTCTCATTATTAATCACCTCAACAGTATATACCATCTGCCAATTTTCTTATTTATTTTTAAATTATCAAAAAAGGATTGGAATGAGACCCCAGACTTCCAAAAGCCCACTGGTTTGTTTCAGCCATTGATGATTTCTTAATGAAATCTTTTTTTTTTTTCATGTATTGTGATCACTAACATTATTTTCCATTCATAGTATTAGTTTTCTCTTGTAATGATACAGGGTGTGAAATTAAAAAAATACATACAAGAAGCTATTATATTTAGAGAGCTGCCTTTGTAAATTAAATCCCTTACATAATTAAAAGAAAATGAAAAATAAATTTGTCTGACAGGCTGTATTTTCTAGAAGATGGTGTTAAAATACCATGTTGTGACAGGATTTAGAGAAACAAAAAGTATTCACAGTCTTTATTTGTGAATCACGCTGCTTATTTCTTCAGCCAATACTGACAATTATTCATGCCCCATTGGAATATTTGCATTGTGGCGTTATATGTTCCATTTTTTGGAATTTTACTGGTACATGAAGAGAAGTTGTAAAGATCAAGAGGAAAAAGGTCTCCTCAGCCAGTGGGTTCACATGAGCCAGGGACGCTTGAACAGGCAGTTTGATCCTTATGATTTTACTCCGTGCTAACATACGTTGCTGAACAACTGCCCTTTTGCTAATGGCTCGGTTAAGTGCCGGGCTTTGCTTGGCTAGAGTTTCACAGAGGCTGTAATTTCACATCACAGTCAATCTGATCTAACTGCAGGCTGCCACAGAAACAGGTGAAACCCCTGCACCCTAACACCTTTTCTGAGTTGTACTTCTTTTGATAGAATATTGATCCCTCACCCCTTCAAGAGAAAAAAACTAACCGACCAACCAACCAAAATCTCCACAAAGATTAATTTTCCTTTTGCTCAGTGAGTTAATGTGACCTGCGGATCACACTGCAGAGCTGGGAGCTGGCTGGATCCAGTGCAAGAGGATTCCTGGGGGGTAAAAACTGGAGCAGCTCTTTTAACAGCAAATCACAGATACTTAAGATCAAACATGATATGAAATCACTTCTGTACCTTCTAAAATCTGTCCTCAGGGACATTTTTGGAGGGTTTATCAAAGCTGAGTCAATTTTCCAAAGAACCCTGAAGTATAACACCAACATAAAGATGTGTATATATAAACAAACATTGTATCTTATATCTGTAATCAAAATTATGGGTTTACTGAAGATGAAAATTAAATTATTGCCAGGAATATAAATTATATATGTCCATAGCATGATTCCTGGAAATATCTCAATAATTTTTGCTAATCTTTTTTAGATTATTGTTATTTTAAATACAATTGACCAATTATAAATGAAAGGCATCATAAGATAGGTTTCAACTCACAGAACTGAAGCTGAAAACTCTAATATTCAATTAAAAAATATGATACTACAGTGGCAGCTGTTGGGCTTTAACAAATGTTTTATAGTACCACCTTAGGTGTAAAGTTTAATCCTTATTTGCATAATTGAAGCTAGTGGGAAAAAATGTTTTAAGCTATTTCAGAGCATCTTTTATGAAAAACAAAGGAACAGTACTTCTCACCCTAAATGTTCCTTTTTCCTGTGATTTTAAGCACATTTGATGGCCTTGAAATCTCAGAGATTTCTTCTTAGAGTGCAGTTTTCAATACACAGTGCTATATATTTAGTACTACTTGCATTTTTGTAGTGGTTTTAGAGTTATTAATTTTTCACAGGCTACATTTTTGTCCTTTATGTACCAGCTGTAAAATCTATCCTATTTCATTTTTTTCCTTAATTCAGTTTAATGTGAACTTAATAAACAGGCTTTTAAAGTATGAGAAGTAGCTAGCACTAGTATTCAGGTAGCATGGTATGTACCTTTAATTAAGAATAGCTGAAGCTGGTTTTGTGGTGATTTTCCTTTGTGAATAGTTTTCATAGTTTCTAATGTACTACCAAGGTTATTATCTTTTATAATGCTTTTATATTAATATACAGAAGATTACTTCTGGTAGGATAAAATGTTTGTGTCCTTTCTCTTTGCTCTAATGCTCGTTTTATTCTGTTATTTGTTTAGATATTTTGTCTTTACATGAATAATAACTGAATTCATTCCTTTATATTTCTGCTGATTCCTTTGCAGAAGCAAGTGAAACACAAAACCCTCTGTATCCCCTATTTTTCAGAAGTTACCGTATAATGATACAAATGTAATGGTTTTGCAGTTATTTTGCAAGGCAGGTAGAGGGTGGGAAGGGTAATTATTTAGAGAGGAATTAACTAAAGTTATTAATTTTTTTCTGTGCCTGGTACAAAACTTTAAACTGTGCAACATTACAACAAGGAGATACATTAGGTTTGGTTCTTTCAGTTATGTGTTAATGTTTTTAATACACGCACCATGTAAAATGAGAATTCTCGATATTTGAGCTTATCAACATCTTAAAAATTCCTTGGACAGAATCAAGGTAGATGTCTACAACATACATAAACTTTCATGCGAAATGGTGCACAAATTAAAGAACATATGTCTGGGAGAAGTTCATTGGAGTTAAAAATCTAATAGCTATGAATTATGATCTGTTTACAAAGTGTATTGAGAAACAGGAACCTTTTCAGGTCAGCTGCTTTTATGACAGGTTTTTGGGAAGAGAATTGGCTTGTCAAAAAGCCTGTAAGAAGTTGATGCAATTAGTAGGGTAGTAGGAGTTTAGTTATTTTTGAAAATGTCTGGATTTGGATTTTGTGGTTAGGAATTAGACTGAGAGGAAAAAGACATTGTCATGTGTACTGGGAAAATTATTATCTCAAGTATGTTTGCGCATTTCTTAATCACCATTCCTATACATGTAAAGTAAAATCAGATTTTATCATTCACAGCGTCTTTATAATGCTTCTGTCTATTCCCATTATATATATAATATATGTTCTAAAAATTGTTTCTGTAATCTCAGTGAGTCTGTCCTAAAGGTCTTAACTTTAAAAACTGCAATAAATGATTACAAAGTAACTAGAAATCCCTGACTTTACACAGTTGCGGTTCATTGCCCCACAGCGACCTTAAAATGATCTATTAAATGATTATTAGAAACAATTAATTATACCAGAGAACTCTAAGAGCTCAAATGTAATTTCATGGTTATAATTTTCTTGTCAGGTAATAAAACGGGATGAGCTTGGCAAGGATTTGTCTGACTGCTCTGTGTTCGATTTGCTGAAATACGATGATTATAATAGTGACAAGCACCTAACTCTGGAAGAATTCTATAGAGCTTTTCGTAAGTACAAAGATTAGCCTATTCCTATTTCAGTTTTCTTTTCTCTCTTTCTTTGTTTTTCTAAAATTGTATTTTTTCTTTTTATATCTTGATACGTCCTGAAGCTGCACTTAAACAAGTACAATTTCACAGTTATGATATAGTAGAGAGCTTCTCAGCATGAATCAACGAGATCCATTACTGTCCATATTTCTGAGGGATTTTGGTAATGAAGAATTCATAGATAATCTTTCTTAATGCTGACGTACACTGATAAGTCTGTGTTGCACACAAGTGGAAAGTAGTGTGGTCAAGAATAATCAACAGAACTGAAAAAGCTAGAACACTTCCCATAGCCTGTGTTTTTGAGTGCTGATAAGATCATTTCTGACAAACCCAGCAACAAATGTACTATTTATATTAGGCGCCTTGTGTCTTCACAGGACTCAGAGAGAAACAAAGATTTGTGGTGCAGTTTTGCCAGGTATTTGTACTCTGAATGCCCAGAATGCCCGGGGCCAAGTGTGTACAGTACAGATGAACATCTTGACCAAACCACAGTGGTATGGGTCAGTGTGGTAGTGAGTAGCAGAAAGGAGAAAGGTGTTGAACTTTTATATGGTATGTTACAGGTCATGTGAGATACATCCATATATTTTGTTATATTCAGGTCAGAACTGATTTTTTTTCCCACTTACTTGTCTCAAATCTGACTGTATCTTGAAATCTGACTTGTTTGCAGTAGCTGTTGCTCCACATTCAGCAACCTGGCAGCATAGCAGATCAAGTTTGTGCTCGGCTCTTCCTATAATTATAGTTTGATTATACATTGACTAGTCCATTAATACCTCTTCATTTTGAGTTATTACAGCCTGTTGCTTTAGTCTTCATGTACTTTACCTTTGGGTAACAGCTCTCAGCCACTTTAAATGATGTCAAATGAGAAAAGATGCAAAAATATGTACAGAGTTTAAGACTGAAAAGTAATGGATGAATATTAAGAAAAAAAGAATGTCTGCATGGAAAGCAATAAGAATAAACATTAAATTAACCATCAAGAAAAACGGCCGGAACATTTCCTAGGTTTGTCCATTGAATTATTTTATTTCCCTGAAAGCCTTTCAGAAAGTGTGATTTTTTGATACTGCTTAGCTGAACAAATGGCTTACTGCACCTAAAAAACCCTTGTTGCTGCTTCCTGATGTTATCTGACTGCCTTTCTTGCAATGTCCTGACGCTCACAGTCTCTCCTCTGAGTGAGTTACTAAACCAGCAGAAAAATATTCACCCACATCCCCATTCCACCTCCAGTCCTGCTTATTTTCTGCCACTTGAGTGACCTGAATCAAATAAGTGAAGGGTCAGACCATAACTCATGCAAAAGAAGTGAAAGGGTGGGACAGCAAAAACTAAAGGGGGAGAAGGACAGAATGGGAGATGTTAGGGCTTTGTGGCAGTGAGAGAAATTAATTCATCTCTATCAGCAAAACACTAGGAAATACCTGAATTTCTTTATCAAAAGTTGTGATAAAGTCTGACTTACCAAAACATCCAGTATTGCATAGCATCTGTAGAAACATACCCATACATTATGTATGATCATATGAATAGATGTTATACGTGTAGATCTTGATTATATGCACGTGGAATATATAAATATATATATATGTAGGATATATATCAATCCACAAGGTTAAAGACATATTTAAAGTGTTTGCACGCTGTCTGAAAACACTGAAACCATGTATTAATTAACTTTTTGGCATAGCTGTAAAATGCCAGACAGTAGGATAGCTTTTTGTTGTATATTTTTAATGGAATTTTGAACAATGCAGATAATTTCCATATGGTATATTAAACATTGCCTTAATAGGGATGATTATGTAATCTAATGTTTCCATTAAGTTAGGAATTATTTAGGTTTCTTTGTTGCAATACAATAGTGAAGATCCTATTTAAAACTATAAGGGTATCTTGGAAAATGATTTCTAGAGCAAGATTCATTCTTCTGCACAGGGTTTTTTAACAAACCATCTACATATTCATTACACTGCTTAAGAAATAAACCTATAAAAGTTAATAGCTCATTGTACATTGTGTGCCCAACATTTCAAAGGAATGTGAGGTACCATTGTTCTCTGTTATTAGGGCAAAACAAGTACCCTTGAAATAAATTTGAGGCTTAACTCTAGTTCCATTGCATTTGGTTTCAAAAATCTTTGAATTCAGTCTTTCTGACCTACGTCAACAGCATTATTACGTAATTCTATAAAAGTATGCTAAGTAAAAATAAAACAAGTCAAATGATAGCCACTTGGTCGTTTAAGTGCTGCTCTTAGGGCTAAACAGGCTGACCTGAAACTGAGGTGTCCGCCAAGCCAACCCCAGGCGAAAGGACTGAGACAGCCCCCGGCCAGAGCCCGGTGCTGCTTGCTCAAGGCAAAGCCTGTGCCCTGTGCCTAGCAGTGGCAAGCCTGTGCGTACCCAGACACAGGGAGTTAATACACACAGGGAACCAGGTCAGTGTAAAGAAATTATGCGCAAGAAGCACTGATGTCACATTTTCCACACAGCATTCCATTCAAGTATCTCCTCATTTAAGCATCGACCTACAACAGAATGAAGCCTTCTAATTTTCTTCAATAAATTGAAATAGGAATGTTGAAAATATTTATTCCAAACAGGAATAAAAATGCTTTTTTCCCCCCAGAATTTTCTTGAAGTATTTCATAATTTCAGTTTTGCATGCCAAAGCTGTAATTGTTACATTTTAATTATATATTATAAAATTAAAATTATCATTTTGTACTACTATACTGGAAAATATTTTTTACCAGCTTGGACACTTTCAAACATGTAGAACTTATTGAAACCAAAATAGGAAGGGGTGTTTTAAAAATATTTTTCATAATTATGTAATGAGTGAAAGGTTGTAAGTGAGTAATAGTATTTGCAGGTGATCATCTTCTAAAATATTATGGTCTTATTTGTTATTTAAAGAAGTTTAAACGACAACTGTTATTTTAAATGAAACATGCTTGTAGAATTTTTGACCTCTTACCTGGTCCTCTGTCCGTTGACTGTGTTTGTCACTTGTTTTTTCATTCTTTTATCTCCACCTTTTTCATCTACATTTAGAACTTAATCTGAGATTAATACCTGCTGCTCCCAGTGGATTTGTCTTTATCCCTAGTAGCAGTGAGGTGGTGGATTTGAGAACTGTTGAACTCGCCTTATTACAGTTTGCCTGCTGAACTGCTGGAGCAAGAGTTATGTTTATTCCTGGAATGGCGCTGGAGGAAGTGTGGGTTTGTAGTGCCAGAGAAATTGATCCTATTCAGAGCTGCTGCACAGAATTCAACGGGGTTTTCTTTTGTTTGTTTGTTTGCTTTAATTCTGTAACTTTAAGAAGTTGTTTTTATCAAGTATGGAGACAAAGTGGAAGAAAAGGCACAGAAAGGAAGCAGTTCTCATGCCTTGTTTGTGAAGTCAGAGTCAGGCGAGCACTGAAACGCAAGGAATAGGTGGCGGGGGAGCGGGGGGTGATAGGGGCCCCAGCACCATGCTTTTATACGTGGCAATTCCCCAAGTGTGCTTTTGAGAACAGTTTGTACCTAAAGCTGCTAAAATACAAAATTTACTGTAGAAAACCAGATGTACTTTTAAGACATATTTGAATTTGGTAAAGTTTAAACAGCCTTCATTTTCTACATGTAATTGTTCATCAACACCCTTTACTTGGCACAGGATCATGCTGCACAGAAAGAAGAACCTTTGAAAAAAATGAGAAGGCTGGAAAAGGGCTGAGAGAAGACGTTAGGGATACTTGTGTCATCAGCCTGAGCCTAAAATGAGGATAGTGATAATCAAGCATACAACTAGCGTGCCCATTTCTAGCTGTGGTTTCAAATGGTGTTTAAAAACACTTGAATAAGATTTTGAACACAGTTGGATGGGATTAAAAGCTATCTTCACTATGCTGTTGAACAACCTACTCCCTTATAGTGGTTTCTTTTTAAAGGATTAGGCAATTACATTTTATTTAAATATGAATGCATATCAGGATTAATTATCAGTACTCTTTTATTAGCATTTGCAGGTAAGATTTTTTTTCATTGGCATACTTAATTAGAAATTTGACTGTCATCTAAAGATTGTAAATTCAGAATCAAACATGACTGTAGATTATACGGTTTTATGAAGAGCTCCCCACAAATAACGGCAAATCTATTTTTTCTCTCATGGCAGAAAATATACCATCTTAAGGGCAAAGATTAATCATTGCCTGTTTAAAAGGTATTAACATGCACATAAATACATATATGCATGTACATGCTTGCTTGTATTTTGTGAATTACTTTTGACAGTCTCATTTTATCTGACAAAATTAGTTCAAAATAAACAGGACAAGCAAATGTGAATAACTATGCAGTGAAATAAAAGTCCTTTTCGCCTTTCAGAAGGTCAGATGCTGAGGCAGTAACAAAGAAAGAAAATACTTGAGAGGGTGCTCTCTGCCTTGGAGGTTTGTACCAGCCCCAGGTTCATGAAATGTTACAAGCAGATGAAGATGCTTATTGCCTTTGGGAGTGTTTTACATACTGGCAAGACTGACGCAGTTTTCTGGATGTTGGCTGTTTTCCCTCATACCATGAGGGGTTTTTTTTGGTGCTATAGCTTCTGCCTACTAGATATGTCTACTAGATGCCATAACTGTTTAACTAGATCAATAGTGTATTCAGAGAGGAGCCTGAAAAATTATTCCCATCAATATAAGAAAATAAACCAGAAAGTTTAGATCTGGCTAGGTTTTGGGAGCTTGGAACTGAAGGAATCAGTTGTTTTGGTCCTTAGCTGCTTCAGCTGCATCATGTAAAAACCTCTAAAGTGATCCAGCTGCACTGCAGGGTTTTGTTTTCCTATTTTGTTTTCCTTCCTCAACCAGCCCCAGGCTAAAGGATTTTCTATCAGCAAATATTTCTTTTAGATGGGGAAAAATTTATTTAACTTTTTCTGAAAGAGTGGCTGAAAGTCTAAGATGATGGAGACAAACAAAAGCTAGAAAGGGGGAATATAGACTCTTGAAAGCTTTATCTTCTATAAACTGAAACTCAACCAATGTACTTCCTTTATTTTTCAATTATTTTCTTCCTTTGTGTAATGTCTTCTATGGTATCAAGATAATTTTGTGTTTGCTGTAAATGCTATCTCTTTTTCTTTGCCTTGTGCTTTTTTCTAAAATAAATAATCTTATGTGTTTGTGTCCTTTAAAGTATCATCTAAAATGACATTTCAAAGTAGGTACTTTAGGTGGCCTTCATGGTGTGTTGCAAAATTTCAAGGCATACCACAAAGAAATAAGTAGTAATAAATTCTGTTTGATCACTCAGCAGGTGCAGATGTATATGTAGGCACTTCCATTTGGGATTGCAGTAGAAAGAATGATGCTAATTTAGACATTTATAGATAGAACTGATTGAATACAATGAATGTAAATGACAAGTTTATTGTAAATAATAGAACTAAATGTTCTATGTATGAATTGACATCCTACATAAAATGGGGAAAAAAATAGCAATATCTTTCAGAAGTGTTTTCTATCATTAGCGTAGAACTGTTTTTGATGTTACCTTATGCTCAAAAACAGGTCCATGGAAGGCCCTCACACTGAGGACTTGAGTGTAAAAATTACCACTAGATGTACAAGACATTGTCAGAAAGACTTAGCTAGCCAAAATAAAATATGACCTAATTTTATAGTCCCTTCTTCTTAGTGTTGCTTTATAGTTTCACTGGTACTACTTGTGCTTTCAGGTACCACTCAAGCCTATCAACAATACCTAGTCTGTCATGCAGCTGTTTCAGGATCACCTGCATTGTTACTACTATTATACATTTTTTGCATTAATACATGCTATTGCTTTAGATATTTAAAAGTACCTTCCATTTTGAAATACTGTTCAGGTCATGTAGATTCAGATCTCAAGCATCCTTATTGCTGAGGTATGTGATTGAAGTCATATGTAAACCTACAGTAACAGTAGCTGTTATAGAAGTTGATCTGGGCTAAAAGTACAGAACTTGTCTTTGGGCTTAGCTTTTGAAATGTGAGGCCAGTGCCTAATAAGATTGTCAAACTCAGTGCTTCATTGTCTTGAATCATGTGGAAAGGCAACCACCAGGAAGTCTCCATAAATACAGGGCTCATTGTGATCACATATGATTAGTTATTACGTTCTTTCAGTCCTCAAAAAAGATTCTAAAACATCACTGCTTTCATTATGATAGCTTTGCTTCTTTTTTGATTTGACAAATGCAGTTATTACAAGCACATGTTCAAAAATCCTTTTTTGAAATATGTCTCTTTATTTCTGAAACAAAATAGGCCAGAATTTAACAACAATAACAAAAAAATCTAAATACAAGTGTGTACTAAATTATTCTTAAAATAAATGAGACTTCCCATTGGCTTCTATAAGTTACCAAGTTCACAAAGCCTAACTCAGAACCTTCTTATTGTCATTAGACTTCCAATAACTTCAGTATGAAGTCCCAAATACTGTATTTAATGTGGAATCGGAGTCATAGCTTTATAACGATGATGAATCTACATCAGTAAAACAGGTTAACAAATAGTAGAGAAAAGATTTTCTGAGGGAGGAAGAGGTATTCTGTCTCCTTAATTCCTTTTCAGCAACAACCATTGTGTATTAGATTGTTCCAGAGGGTGTTATATTTCAGCACTAACCTCTGAAAATACCAGTTAACATCATACTGAATAGGAGCTATTGGATTTAGTGGTCATATTTTTCTGCTCAACCTAATCTGTCTTTCAAATTCCTACCTGTGCTACATGTATTTTAAATCTAGAGATTCTCAGCTGGAAAAGAATACAACCTCTTCTGTTGAATGGGTAGAATTTTAAACTGACCATTTAAAACAAGTAGTTATGTAAGGTATTAAATGTTGTTTCATAGATTGAAGTAGTGTACCAGAAATTTATCTTATGCTATTAAGTCAGTTCATTTTGATGCCAAGGAGTTTCCAAGTGATGATAAATTTGTTTATTTGGTACTTCCTCAGTAAGACTCTGTGTGGTTTTGGTTTGTTGTTTTTTGGGGGGTTTTTTTGTTTGTTTGTTTTTTAATTGGTGGTGGTTTGGTTTTTCTTTGGTTTTTGGTTTTGGGTTTTTGTGGGTGGGGGGGGTGGTTTTTTTTTAAGAAATATTTCATTTTTTCAATTACAAAAGGTCTCTGAGTAAAAAGGGCCCTTTCTAAAAAAAAGTAATCTTTAAGCGTTGCTGCTTGACAATGTAGAAGTCCTCTGAGAAATACTAAGCTGTTGGTATATTTTGCCAGTTCGGATCCAGATCAGTGTAGGAGAGAACTGATTTTAACATACCTTCTCTATAGCATGCATTCAAAACATTTGATAATACTTAAATAGTATCATGCAGCTGAAGTTTTTTATTCTTTTAAAATTCTGCTTGATTTTTGCCTGCCTTCTTTGGATAAACACCAAATGAAAGATTATGTCAGGGTACTGTAAGATCAGGTATTGTACCTGCTTGGCATGAAGCTCTGATGAAGTATAATGTTCATCATTTTATGTAGTCCTGGGGCTGTCTCTCCTGGGCCGTAGAAGGTTTGCAGTGGCTTAGGTAATTTAAGAACTGGATAAAAGGTGTCAAAATGAACCCGGTCACATGTAAGTGTGAGTAAGATGTTGTTTCCTAAGGCCAGATAGCTAGAAATGGGGTACTGATAAAACATGATTCCATTGTGATGCTAAATAAATGTGTTGAAGTTCTTAAATTTACAATTTGGCCTTTTGCTAAGTCCAGGTGCCAAAGGTTTTTTCTTCATGTTTTGGGCAAGTTAAGTAACAAATGCAAGGCCACATCAGGTTTGCATGAGTAGATGAAAAAATATTTCACAAGGTCCTTGGCTATCAGGAAATAATGAGGAAATTAAGAGACGCTGTTAATGAACCTTGAGTTCTGCTGACCTCTAATCCCATCAGTGCGTTTACCTGGGATTTTTTTGCTCGGGTCAGTGATGTAAGTTGGCAGAGATAGCTCTGTGAAATATAGGATTGCAGAGGGTGAAGACTGGAACCAAACACCTTAATTACAGTGCCATTGTTTCAGACAAGAGAATTGGTAGAGATTGACTTGCATAATATTTGTTATTGGCTCAAAATGCCTGAGAATGAAGTCTTGTGTGCCTTTCAATGTTACGGAGAATGGAACAGGATGTTGAGGAAAAAATAAACACTGAGCAATTATGTATATCTGGTTATGGTTAGCAAAGTCCCTCCGTTAATTGATCTATTAGTTGTTTCTCAGGAATCGGTTACCTGCGGTGAGTTACAGTATTGTTACAACTATTTTGTTATGTTTCTGGTTCTGAGAATATTTTCATCTTTGCAAAACAGTGTACCTGTAGGATTAAGCTAGGACTGATGCGCTAACATTCATAAACACCTTTATCTAGATATTGTAATGAACATTTCAAGGCAAATTTAAAATAATAATTTATAGTCACAGTTTTCTTTATTAACAGTCTTAAAGGAAGCACTCATTACGAAGGTGGGAAAAAGGAGGAAATACTATCAGAACATAAGGAATATTAACTGTCCATTAAAGGAGACAATCACTAGCTAATCCACAAGCAAGAGCATTAAGTAGCTCTACTTGCAGGCAGAATTACTCTTCTGGAGCTGTAATGAATATTAATAGGCTCATAAAAGATTATTTAGCAAGAAAGCCTCTATAACCATTGCATTACTTGTTTCCTTTGCACCCATGGCACTACCTCTTTATCTGGATTTCATATTTAAAACTGGTCACTGATTTCAACTTTCAGAGTAACTGGCTACTGTTAGCAATATATATACATAGCACTAAATAACAATAAATATTCAATTAAGAATAATTTTTTAACTAATTTTAATTTTAGCATTATATGAAATCTCAATACAAGTTAGCTTTCCTTTAAAAAGAACTGAAATCATATTGAGTATTTTTCTTCTTTAGGAAACATCAGAGAAATCCTTTTCCTCTTGCAAAAACCAGTGTTTTAGTCTGAATTTAAGACATAGGTGAAATACTCAAAACTACATCTCAGGTATTTCCTTATGTGCCTAGATAGTTGTTTTATTTTCCATAAAGCTGAATGCACCAATTTAAAATCCACTTAAAAGGAGATCATTACTGCCTGTTAAAATAAATGGTTATTAGTTCAGTATTAAATTTAAATAATGAAATATTTGGAAAATGAAAAAAAAAACCTTTATCAGAAGAACTGCTAACTTGAAATCTGAAGGACCTTTGCTATAACATGACTCATTGGTTATTTGTCAATTGAACTTAAGAAACAGGGGGAAAAAAAAATAAAAGATGGTTCTAAATCATTGCCCCAAGTCATCAAAAGGGGAATAAGATATCTTTTTTTTCCAAGTATCTTTTTTTTTCTTCCTGCCCATTGGAGAATGTTTTGAGCTGCTTTGTATTACTTTGTGCTCCATACAAGGTTGAGTTTACTGGTGATTCTTAAATATCCAGCACTAATGTTCACTTTAGAAACGTGTTACTAAGTAATTTTATTGAGAAATTTAGAACATATTGTTTCATCTTTATACCTCTCAGGCATCCAATGGAGTCCAAAGGAACAAGCTTTCCTGAAAGAAGGTTGTTGAGTTTTTGGTTTGGGGTGGTTTGGGGTGTTTTTCATAACTCATCTACTCTGCTTGCCTGTTTTGGTTTTGTTCTTGCATCTGGGTAAACAAAAATAGAAAAATTATTATAGACAGTATTGTAAAAGGCTTTTAGTAATTCCTGAGAAACCTGGATTTCTTAAGCATATCTGACATCTACACTATTAAAAGAGAATCTGAAGACACTTTTGCATCTAGATTATGTGAAAGTACTTTGGAAAAGCTGTAAATGGGGTAAATAGAAAAAATAATTCCAATTTTTACAAAACTTGTGAGATTTTCTGTAGAGCTTTATGTTATAGAAAAGTATATTGGAAATTTTTTTTGGTTGAATGCCCTCAGGTATCCATGACATACAATAAGGAAAAATTAGCTCAAAACTGCCTCAATTGCAAAGAAATATATTGGAGAAGAAACCCTTATAGTTCACTCCATTGTTCATGGTGAATTAGGTTCTGGCAAAATGTTCTTATTTCAGAAAATTTCATTATTAACTTCATTTCCAAAACATAATAGCACAGTTTCGAGTTTTACTATAGTATTTCTCCATGGTTTTTGAGTTTGTTTTTTGTTTTGTCATATGTGGGTTTTTTCCCACTTAATAGTGTGGTTTGCTATGTTGTATGTTTTTTGCAGTTTACTACTATCCTAGCACACCCATATATGCCATTGGCAATAAGACACTATTTTTGGGCAACTGAAATAAGCAGTAAATAAAATATTTGATCTAAATATTTTATAGAAAGTTTCAGTGAAATTGTGAATAAATGATTTTTCAATATAAAAATTTTCAACATACTACATTTTAAGTAAAAATAAATGAAGTGATTTATGTTGGCATCCTAAATTAAATGCCTCAATAACAATTTGAGGTTTCCTACCTGGTTTTTTTTTTTATTATTTTATAAAAGAGAAGTAGTTTAATTTTAAATGTATGCTGTACACATAGAAATGTGTACAAATAAGATATATGCACCCTTATATAAAAGTGTATAGGTATGTATTTAATCTGATGGGTGCTTTTTAAGGCACCCAATTAAAACTTTAAATTCCTATTTGAAAATGCCCTCTTTATGTCATTTTTGAGAGAACCTTCTGGCCAGTTCCACACTAGAGGGCTCTAAAGTTGCCTCAGACCCTGACCACAGTATAGAGTGGAAGTATCGGAAGGAATTGAGTGTTCCTTGCTTGGTGACTCCTGCAAGCATATTTGTCTTTTCCATTGCAAACTTTCCAAGGGAAAAATAGCACAAGTAGACACTTAATAGGCCAGAGGAGAACATCCAACTTACCAGTTATTATACTCCTGTTATGTCTGCATTTATTACAGGGACAATCAAACTGTAGTAAGTGCAGTAACCTTCATAGGTAATACAATTTCAGTGTGTTCAGAGATGGACCGTTTTCCTGTCTGTCTTCAATTTATCATATATTCTGTCTCAGTTATATCTTTTAACTTAATATAATTTCATTTTAGTTTCCTCTTACTTACTGTTTTCAGGACTTGGTTTTGTCTTTTCCCCTTCATTCCCAGGTCAACAAGGATTAATTAAATGCAAACGTTGTGCTCATGTAAGTGCTCCTGACCCATATGCTGAAGTGTGCTACGGAATACGAGGGAAAAACTCAGGGCAGTCATGGGATTTCCAAGGTTTTTTTACCCTGTATGTGGCAAGCAGCTGTAGCTTGTTCATAAAATATGGTAAGGGAGAAAAATGTAAAAGGCAGTGATTTGCAAGAGGCTTCATGCTGCATCCCTTTGGAAAGCAGAAATGTATATCTCTCCTACTTACTTGCATCTCCTGCACTACTCTGAACTGCAGGGAGGGAGAGGCGTGCTTCTAAATCAAAATCATGGCTCTAGTAAGTTTTCAATGCTCAGCTCATTCCAAAGATCAAAAGCTAGAAAGTTTGGAGAGGGTAGGGCAGTTGCAATATTAGTTAAACATGACAAATGCATTATTTATTTTTTCAACCTAGTTTTTTTTCTTTACAAAGCATAGCATAATAAAAAGTTGATTTCTAACTTCAGAAACGTTAAGAAAAAAAAAAGACTATACTACCAGGCCTTAGTGAAACACACCGATTATCTCTAAATTTGTTTTTGTTTTACAGAAATGAGTAGATTTATCAAATAACCAGTGGGAATACATGATTAAAAAAAAAAATCCTTATAAGAGATCTTTAAGGCTTAACTTTTTTTTTTTTTGGGGGGTGTGTGTGATTGATGTTGTAATCTAAAAAGCATTTGAAAACCATTTGCTTTAATAAAATATCTGAAGATTTTTGAAAGGAAAATATTGTTAACACATCTATAATCTTATTAGTCTAGTTTGTAGCAGTTGCTAGTACACATATTAGCTCATGACATTTTAGTGCATTCACAAGATGCTTAGATAAAATGATTCTGGCGTGACAAATTGTTACTTCTGTCTACTTGATAACTTCATTTTCTGAAGTCATGAATGAAGGAAAACATATTTTACATGTTGTTATTTTAAGTTTTTGATGTGTGAAAAGGTCTTTCACCCCCCCCTCTTTTAACATTATTTCAGTAAGTCTTGATCTCTGTCATCACTCCTGGCTTTTTAACATCTCAGAGATTAACATCTCATAATTATGTATAATGATTATTTATGTATTTATTAGAGATACATGTGAGCTCAATTCAGTAGGAATGTTTATATACATGTGGGTTGCATGTATTTAATCAAATTGTATATCATGCTTGCTCCACTCCCTCTGATCACTGCACCCTTGTTAGTTGGGTGACTATTGCATATTTTATATATGGCCTAAAATCATGTGTGCAGTTATCCAAATGTATTTTAGATGCCTTTGAATTTTAAAAAACACCCACACAAATCCCCACTCTTCCCCCCAAACTCCTTTTAAAAAACTGAACTTTTCCACCAAAGGAAATAAAGACACAGACTAATAAAATATCCCCGTGATTGTGTTGTATACAGAATTGAATTGTCAATAGATTCTCAAGCCAGTGTTCTATACAGGTCATGCTCTCAGAGTAACAAGTCTTATCTTCAGTAGGTTTGCAAGTGATTTATATGGAAATGCAATTTTTGCCATAGTAAAAAAGGTGTCATACAAAGCCTTTGAAGCAGAGGTATACATAGCGTAATAGTGTGTCAAAGCATGTCTTAAAAACATGCAAAACAGTGAAAACCTAGAGGAAGGGAAAACCACGTCAGCCGCCTTTATATAGTTTAGTATAAGAAGTGGCGAAAATGATTGCCTAAGATGTTAGGGATCCAAACAGTTCTTCTGGTTGCCATTCTGCCATGAATAAATGATTGGAGAAAGCATCCTTTAAAGAAAAAAAAGTCTTGCATTACGATTATAATTCTTCCCAACATATACATATGGTAGCAATGTATTTGTTGGAGGGAATAGTTATAGTATTTTAAAACTTGCTGAACTCTATTTGAGAAATAGTTGATGCTAAACAAGATTAATGTTTTGTTTGTGTTTATGAAGTGCTGAGTTAATGTCTGCTTTGAGTAACAACATGTACGTATTAACAACTTCTCTGGGTTAGAAGAAAGATACATCTAGTCCAGTATCTTTGCTCTAAGAATACTTGGGGAAGATAACAGAAGAAAAACACATAAGATTTCTAATATACTTTCTCTTCTGTCTCAGAGACTGCTTGTCTTTAATAGGTCTTGATAAGATGCCTTACTCATAAATTTGATTGCTTTTTGTACCCATGTGAAAATAGTGTCTACAACATTCTGTTTCAGAGACTTTCACAATTTAATGACATCTGGATAGAATACGTATCTTTTTTTCTTCATTGTGCACACCTTTTTAGTTTAGTTCATGTATGATAAGGAACCATGAACAACTGAATTGTTCCTTTTTTCTATTTGTTTTTTTTTTTTTAGGCTCCTGACATATCTTTGTTCTCAAGCCTCCCACATTCTTGCATTCTTGTGTTTCTTTGTTCTTTTTCAAATTGTACTGCAAGGTTTTTACAGAGGAAGGGACAAAAAGCAAACGGTCAAGTTGGTCATGCAACATGTTTTTATACAGTGACATAATGGTGTTTTTATGTTTGGATACCAGTCTTTGCCTTATAATTCCTTTTATTGTCATATTTCAGGACTGAGTGGATGTTTTCATTAAACTGCAAATTATACTCTGAAGGTCTCATATCTAAGCAATAATAACTAGTTCAGAGCCCATCACTGTGTGAACAAGTTTGGGCACTTTTTTTTTCTCTTCCTGCAGTTCTTTGAATACTGAATTAAAGATGGTGAATTTGGCATGCCAGGATTGTAAGGTCTTTAAGCCAATTAGCTTTTATCTTTGCTGCCTAAGCTACTTGATTAGTTGTCCAAAAATTCTCTCTCAGCCAATTTTGATACTTCACTTTGTTACCCCTTCTCCTGAATGATGTTGAACCACATGAGTTCCAGTGGAGGTCCAGGTGGAACTCCACTAGTGACTTTTCTTCCTAAGAGACCTGTTAGCAGACTACTTTCAGTGGAGAATGGAAGATCATCAGTTCCCAGGCCATGACAAGATCTGATGAACATTGTTTGTGAAGGGGTACATCAGAAGGTACTGTGTAGAACAGTAGTATACAAAACCAAAGTGGTAAGAACTGTAGCTTAACCTAGTTGGTCTTTAATTTGGTTTTTAACCTCCATGCTGATCTTAGATACATAACCCATTGTCTGCTTTGACCTTGGGGAGGTATACCAGGTACACAAAGTCAAGGGAGGAATACTCAGAGGCCTGCTTGTTCTTGGAATGTGCTACTGTGCTCAACACGAAGTCACGGTCCTTTGCACTGACATCTACTCTTAAAATGAGTAAAACTCTACTTGGGAAGTAACAGAAGTTAGAAGCCTTTGTACAGTCAGGTAACAGAGCCTACCTTGTCTTCCTTTCTTGTGTCTTGTGTCCTTCTTTTTCCCTCTAAATTTAAACAGTCACATAAGCCAGTTGATAGCTTTTTCAGAACCTCTTTCATCCTAAAACTGCTCCCATCTGTGCTTATTTCTATGTTAAAGATTTCTATGAGAAGCTGCTTCATAACTCTAGTCTTCAGATTGCAGGGAACTGTCAAGTAACAGTTGCATGGCCCTCCTCTTTTTGAGTGGAAATATAGTAGCACTGCTATGCTTCAGGCTTTCTAACTGCCTTTGCAGTTCAGGTAATTTAATCCTGCACTACTCTTTTAGAATATTGTCCTGTCATTTTCCTGACAGAACTGGAGGAGAAGATAGTTTTTTCAAAGTTGGGTTATTACAGAATTCAGGATAAGTCCAGCGATCTTAGATGTTTAGGAATTTTATTACCATTCTGGGAAAGAAGCTTTGAAATTTGAAATGAAGCTACACAGTAAATAAAATTGGCAAATTATTATATTTTTAAACTGAAATCTTTGTACATAAAACTGTGAGTTACCAGGGCTGTCAGCTGTCCTCTTAAAATTCCCATTTCGTTATTGATTAGTTCCAAAAATACTTCATAGATTGAACCACTGCATTTTAAGTGTTTCATTTGAGGTAACTGCAAGTGTTCAGTATCGATGTTCAGCATCTGTATTTGCAATAAATAGAAGGAGCATTAAATCTGGATTTATACTAGTAAAATTACTTGAAAATATTTATGCTAACTCTTAGCATTTAAATAAAATGTTTTTGCTTGAACTAGTCATGTGCAAACACAATGAACATGCAGAAATCGATTTTTTGCATAAATTCCTTTGTTTAGAAAAATTCAACATATTCTACAATAAATAAGGTCAAAACCAATTATCACTATTAATTTAATAAATTAGCACTTCCATGTTATCTGGTCAGGAAAGCTGTATTTAATACCTAATTTCCTGTGAAATTCGTTTTCTAGAGGAAAACAAAAAAGGTTATAAGGAGTAATGGACTAGTATGCCTTTTTAATTATGGATTATTCTTGATGCATGTTACTCTACTGGCCATACTCACCCAAATGCTGTTTATTAGTTTATTGCAAGATATGTAGTTCTCAATATACAGTACAAGCATAGCTCGTAGCAAAATTTGGTTCTAGAGCTATTTTTGAATACTATAGTGCTATGATTTTTCAATTTGTTCATCACAACTGCATTACAAGAAGGTGGTCTAGATTTACAGATGTTCTGAGGTTCAATTTAACTGCTCGGTTGTAAATCTGAAAAACTGACTAAGGAAGCATTCTCTGATCACATTTACCTTAATATACCAAACTTCTACAATGATAGAATTTATGTATTTGAACCAAGTTTTTGCAGGCCACTGGAAAGAGGACATTTGATAATAGTTGAGGTGTTTTGTCCTCTGCTTCCCAGTGATTTAACAGATCCTGTAGAAATAAGGAGCGGCAAAAATTCATTGCATCTCGGACAATATATCAGTAGAAGCACCTAATATTTATGCTGCAGGCTACAGGTTGATTAAAAATAGCTGAGTTAGCTTTAAACTAACTGTTTTAGATAAAAGTAGGTTCTGGACAGTGCAACATGTTAATTGCATGATCTAATGCAGAGCAATTTGCAGCAGAAAGGCTTCTCCTAGCGAAGCAAGACGTTTTGGATAGTTTTATACTCCACAGTGGACCCCTTTGACCATCTGACTACTAAGTTTTTCTGAGATTGTGTGTTACTCAGTTGAGACTGCCATTAGTGACAGTTGATTTAATTGAGTGTAACTAGAAGGTGGGTAAGTGAGAGCACTGGTGGCAGGACTTGCTGGACACAAAACACACAAGAAGGCAGTTTAATACAATGATGGATAGAGAGCGAAAGAAATTTGCTAAGCAAGAAGATCCAGAAGAGCCTATAATTTGCAAACATTCCCTCAGAACCTAAAATTGAAAGCCATGATCCTTGGTCTTTTCTCTTGGCTGCCACCAAACAGTTGTGGGGTCCACTGCAGGAATAGTGGATGATGCTGGTAGAAAGATGAGAAGCTATGGCAGCTCTTGTGTCTACGGTTTCTTGGATCAATTTGGAGTTTTATACATTCTGAAGGCCTAAATCCATGTAAGCTGGGCTTTCAGTAGTTACAGATGGTGGGATTTTTATCGTCATCCTTTTAGTATAATGTATAATTACAGACTTTTAATTAGGATATTAAAAAAAAAAATGTATCATCTTGAGTTTTTGTTACTGCATTATGAAGCAAATTTTAATTATGTATTTGCACATATGCCTTGGTGTTCTTGTCTTATTTGATAAAGAGAATGGAGAATGAATTAGAAGTATAGCGTAAAACTAACTTTTGTCTGTTAAGGCCTCTGCCTCTTTTATTATTGAAGCTGAAGCTGTTTAGTGAACAAGGAAGATAATTACTATGAGAAAAAAAGAGAAAGCTGACGGTAAACCAGTGTAGTTTCAAGTGGCAAAGTTGCCTTTGCTTTTGCATCAAAGCTCCTCACTAACATAATGCGTCAGAGTAACAGTTCGTCCAGTCGGGCTGAATTGTTTAACTGGACATGACTGCATGTTCCTCACATTCAGGATATTAAGTTTGAGACAAGGAGGCATTTGCAAAGGTTCTGAGTGCTCTTACATGAAGTTGAAATTAACTGAAACTGCACTTTGAACAAATGAAATGGTATCCAAGTAAAGAAGAGTATCATGTTCGAAACCGAGGCCTCTTGAACACTTTGGACAGTTTAACCTTTCTTTGCTTCATTCCATGAGTGAACTATATGCTGTTAATGTTACTGCTCCCTAGACTCACACTGAAACATGAAGGCATGCTGGCAGGGTTTGTAAAACACTTAGCTGTCCCTTCAAAGCTCTCGATGAAGACTTGAGGGATACAGTTAAAAGCTTTTCAGAAATCCAGCTAGGCTACGTGAACTGGATCACCTTTGCCTGTCACAACCATTACCACTGCCATTTGTAATTCAGATCTGTCACAGACTCCTTTATAGCTGGGCTCATCAATTCACAGAGCATGTCAGAGGGGAATTCTGACAGGCATTTGGCCAGACGCCTTTAGTCATGTTCAACTTGTGGTCTAGCTGGATCCTTGTCTGCAAAGCTGACTTCCGCTAAGCTGAACCTCTGTATTGTTTCTTGGGCTTACTCTGTCTCTGCAAGACTTTTCATTTGTCTTGGTAGAATTTCATAGTTTGTCAGCCTCTTTCCTCCTGCTTATGAAGATCTCTCTGAAGGGCAGTCTTGTAGAAGCCTGATTCCCGATCCTGTGAATTTTGTGCTGGCTACAAGATTTCTGAGAGTGTGTTTGTCCTGTCATCCCAATCACCGGTGAAGATGTTAAAACGGTATCAGCCCAGTACTGAGACCGCTTGCAGTGAGCTGACCCTTAGTCTGTGAAATGCTGACCACGGCCCTTTGACCTGAAGGTGCAGTGAGCTGCCTGGGGTCCACTCTGCTCTCCACACCTCCCCAGCTGGGGCCCGGCTGTGCCCTGAGTGACTACATAAAAGCCTGGCTAAAGCAAATGACATTCACTGCTGTTCCATTAACCGTATGGCTCATTTCATAGCAGAAGCCAGTTTAGACTTAAATTTCATGCGTATACTCTAACTGCTAAACGTTCCCCCTACACAGTTCAGTAAATACAGCTTTTTCAACTTTACTAGGAAGTCTTCTGCTGTTAACGTTGCCTATGTCTGTCTTTGCAGCCTGCAATTTTGTTGATATTGGACTTTTTAAAAAATTATATAAAATTATCATTCACAGTCTTGAGTTCCAGCTGGGACAGTTAATTTTCTTCCTAGTAGCAGGTGCAGTTCTGTGTTTTGGTTTTAGCATGACAGTAATGTTGGTAACTGATGTGTTGTTGCTAAGTAGTGCTTACCCTAAGTCAAGGACTTTTCAGTTCCCTATGCCCTGCCAGTGAGCAGGTACACAAGAAGCCAGGGGCGGGGGAGCACAGCCAGGACAGTTGACCCCAACCAGCCAAAGGGATGTTCCATACCATAGAATCACACTCCGTATATAAACTGTGGAGAGTTATTCAGGAGCTGCTGATTGCTGCTAGGGAACTGGCTGGGCATCGGTCAGTGGGTGGTGAGCAATTGTACTGTGCATCACTTGTTTTTCTTGGGTTTTATTCCTCTCTCTTTTTATTTTACATTACTTTTTTTTTTGTAAAAAAATTTGTAATTGTAATGTAAAATAAATGTAAAAACATTACCTTTTCATTACAATTATTATTACATTTTATTTCAATTATTCAATTGTTCTTATCTCAACGCATGGGTTTTATTTTTTCCAGATCTTCCTCCCCATCCTAGGGGGGGACTGGTGAGGGGGGAGAGTGAGCAAGCAGTTGCATGGCACTTAGTTGCTGTCTGGGGTTAAACCTCAACATTCACTCATTACCAGTCTCTGTATTTGAATTTGCCATCGTCACAGGGGTGTATAATTTGAAAGTTCAAAAAATTACCATGTAGATCATTTTTGTCATATAACACCACTCATGAATACTTATGCATGCCACTGTTTCCATGGAAAACATTATTTTCAACTTAATGGCATTCCATTTGCATCATTCCTGATTTCTGGTGCTGGGTGAACGTTGTGCGGTGATGTGCTAAACATTTACAATTGGTCTTATCATGAATCATGATTGACTTTATTCCTCATTAGATTTCCTGTGAGGATTTAGAAGATGTAGCGTATAATCCTTCTATATGTTTATTCATACTTATGAGTCTTTTTTGCATTCTTCAAATTGAAGTCTTTGAAAGTAGTCGGTCATCACAGTTAATTAATTGTATGCATCTTTAGATATTTTAGATGCTTTAAAGGAAACTACTATCAGTGGTTAAGGCAATGAATACACCTGATCATTAAAATGTCAGTGTGAGAAGGTGTCCTTTAGTGTTGCATTAAACCTGAAGGGTGGGGGTGTTTGGTTTATGCTTGACTTTTTTCAACATAATTTTGTCAACATCTGGTGGCATTACCTGATTTGCTAAATCAGCAATCTTAACCCAGTTATTATGGGATACTCTTCTTATTGAAAGGAATTCAACCTTTTAACTCTATTGTTGTTTATCTAGAGCTATATTTACAACAGGAAATTCAGTTATATCCCATTCATGTAGAATATAAGGTCAAAGTTATGACTGAGACATTGGTGAAAGTTAGGAAAAGAAATCTGTTATTGGTAGTTTATGCTTGCTAATCAACAGCTTTCGCAACAGCTGGAAATTTTTAGGGTTCTGCAAATCAAAAGCTGTTGAAAATATCCAAGGTAGAAATTGAATATTGTCTGTTAGGCAAAATTGGCTTTAATACAAGGTCTTCTCTCCATTACTTGTTTTCCTTACCAGCCCTAGAATTACATCAAAAGTGAGACTTACTAGGGATAGACAAACTGATTTTAAAGTGACTCAGTTTTGGCACAATTTTAGTTTTAATTTCACTGCCCATATAGCTTACGGAGAATATATGGTCTCTCGTCTGCCAGATAAGTGACAAGATACCTAAGGAAGACCTCTCTCCCAGAATGATAGGGGGTAAGAAAACTGATGCAAAAAACTGTGAAGCTGAAAGAAAGAGGACTCCAAGGACGTGTACAAGCTAGGATGAATTTCTTAGCAGAGAGCAAACAGATATATTTAGGATGGGAGTTGGGTAATAGATGAAACAAAACTGATGTTCTGGTGTAAGCAGCCCAGGAAAGTGAGTGGGATTGGCTGAAGGAAAGCAAATAAGCTGATACTTGGACTGAGTCAAGGTAGAGCTTACAATTTATAATAAGTAATACGTTATAGGTTGGGAGGGCAGACTCATGATGGTTGATAAGGAAAATCTTGTGAAAAGCTTTCCATTTCTGCTTTAAAGCAAATTCTAATGGAACTTTTTAAATTTTATATTTGCAACTCAAGGTGGGTTTATTAGTTAGGCTAGTCATACTCACCCTAGACAATCATTTCTTTTATTTATATTTTATAGTGAAGTTGTTCACAAATGGATTTTCTATTTGCGTGTGCGTCGACAGACATGTCCCAAAACTTCATCCTTTGACTTTGTGCTTATATAATTGGAATAAATTAGCAGTTACCATAAAAACTACTATTATTTTTCTCTGTCAGCATCTCTTTAGTCTTTGAAGATTTCAGTTTTACAGTTTTAAACTGTTATGCAAAAAAAATTCCTTAGATATGAATAACTTAGGAGCAGTGTTTGTTTTTAATTTAGTGGTCATTCATAATTGTTACAAAATCCTAGACATTTGAGATTTCAAGCTTTTTTCTTTAAGAAAAAAGTTATAAAGTGTTAGTTTTGGTTTGGGATTTTGGTGGATTTTTTCTTTTTTCCTTTAACATCATATTGTTTTACAAATGTGAAGACAGGACTTTGTTTTCTTTCGTCCTCATAGGGAAGCTACCTCTTCCATTCCAAGTTACGGAATCCCTCAGTTTAAGACAGTGGAATTGTTGAGTTGTTCAGCTAACAGGCCAGCTAATGCTGGTCTATATTCCTATTCTTGCCAGGTAATTTACTGCTTTAACTCGTTATTTTAGTGTCACAGTCATAAACTGCCTCTGGCTCATGCAGTACTGTATCGCTCAGTGCCAAGGCAGAATTCGGGGGATTACTGTGGTGTGCTTCCCAGCGTTTCCTTCCCGGGGCATTTGGCACTGGCCATTCAGTTAAGGATACTTCTGCTCTGACCTTGTGGATTTTTTGGTAAGTGTTTAGGGCGGCTTTAAGATACAGCTGCGTTCCTGTGACAGATCACAGACTGTGTCTGTAGAGCTATGGAGGATTCTGCTTGTTGTTGTAAATTCAGACTACAATTGGAGTTTAGACTGCAAAGGTTAATTTTTGGGGTATTTTCCCTGTCATGTCTGTGTGTCCCCCATTCCGCCCTGCCCCCTTCCCTTATATCATTTATCTTTAACCATACTTAGCAAAAAGCATTACCAAGAAGCACTTTTCCAGACTGGGCATTTTATCAACTGTCACTAAGTAGGATTCTTTTATATTTTAGGAGCTAATAAGAAAAGCTGTATCTTCCTGTATCTGGAGCCTGATGAGATGGCCAAGCTGCATAAGCCCAGATCCTTAGGGATTCTCAAGAAAAAAGTTATTTGAAGTGGGGAGAAGTGAGACTAGGCTTACATTTCTAAAAATTTGTGAATACTTGATTTTAAATCTGCATCTGCAATATGCATTGGCTTATTCTATGCATGACTGAGAAAATAAACTGTAAAACTGCACAGTCTTGGATGGGATGCTGTGAAAATTTGTATTAAGCTATGGAAGTGTTCTATAGATGTTGGGATTTGACACTGCAGATAGCTGAATACCATTCCAGGTCTTGGCAAAAAGTTATACAGGAAGATCAGAAAAGAGTGATCTGAAGAGTTGTTTCTAGATTCTTTGGTGTATAGAAGTCTAAAAGCCACGGGGACCCAGTGTCTGGGTCCATAGCGGGACTTCAGCAGACGACCTCTACAAGATGCACGTGGAGAGACATAATCACACTTATTGTTACGTATTTGATACACAAATGGAAGGCTCTAAGTAGTGATTTATGCTGGCTAATGTATCAGTGAACTGTGTTTCGAAAACAGCCTTTTTTCTCATCTTGGAACAAATTTAAAGGTTAGTAGCAATAAAAAAGATCTGTTTAATATTATTGGATATACTCCTGCTATTCTGACAGCAAATTGTAGTCTGGGAGCATCTTGTAAAGGGTGTACTGTTGATTCAGAATAAGTTCTAAATCTGAATGAAATATCTGAGATAAGATACTGGATGTAAAATGAAATCCTCACTGTCATGATCTCCTTGTTGTCCAGACTTGCGTACTTACTGGAATATTACAGCTCCTTTCTTCTCATACTTGAGGAGATGTGCATGTGGGAATTGGGTATGTCTTGCCCAGAATTCAGGCAGGAATTGCAAGGGTACATTCCTATGAACTCTGAGCACGCAGAGTTGTGCCTCCAAGCCACAAGGTAGGTGTAACCATGAACACTCCTCCCCCCACCCTACCCCATCCAGTGATAAATCCAGATAAATGAATTCCAGCTCTAAAAGAAACCGGCTGATGTTCACTTCAATGTCTACAGTTATTGCATAAATAGTATATCTGATTATATTTAAGAAAGGATAAGTAGAACTAATAGGATCATTGGGTGTGAGTAGTGAGGTAGAGAAATAAAAATGGATGAAGGGCTGGGGAGAAATAAAAGGAGATGAGAATAAGAAAAGAGGGTGGAAAGAGGGAAGTTAAAAAGTGGAGCCTATTCTAAATGTATCCAAGCCTCTGTGTAGCTGTCAAAGCAACTAGAAGAAAAAGCAAATATTTATTAGCAGTTTTTAAATGGAAGTAAATCAGAGAAGCTGCCTAAAATACTGCTTTTAAATATAACAATCTTGTGTAAGGCTGTGTATACGTAACATTTGAATGGATATTTTTTGGAGCGATTATTGATCTGCAGCTAAACACTGAGGTCGTTGGTCATCAGCCTCCTTGTTTCTTCCTATGAAGTATCATTTTAATATAAATTTTTTTCATGGAAAGATTTTTGTGAAAGGTATTATTGAAAAGTAATCTTTTTGTCTTTTGAGTGGAACAGATTGCATCAAATTACAGGTGTTTTTCAAAGCATTTCTCTGGGGGAAAGTATCCTGGTTTTAAGAGGTTTTTTCTGCCTTGATAAATCCGACTTTTAGTTGGGCTATTCAGAAGCATTGCTTAGCAGCTTACAGCTGCAATTACAGCCCTGTTGTGGAAGTTTGTAGCTTGATCTGGCCCCATCCCATTGCTTCCTTGTTCCTCTTTGAAGCTGTTGTTGCTGCTCATTACAGATTCTGCTGCAGCAGAGGAACATTCAGTGTTGTCTTCAGCTGAACAAAAACAAACCCTTCATACTACTTATTTCTGTCTACATCATTCCAAAACTGAAAAGCAAGCTATTAAATTTACGATTAACCCCAAACTCAGATGAATAAATGGAATGTTGTTTATAATTCTGTTCTGGAAACCAACAAACCCACACTGATATTTAACTGAAGAAGCAAAAGAAAACAAGCAAAATAAAGACTTTCACTTGAATGTTTTCTGCCCTAGTAATTAAAGATAATCATAATTTGAAGACAGTGATATCTGTGCAATCACATATATGCTTATGATGCATGATCCACAGCATCCCTAGCTTAGGGCTGCAGGTATCTTTCCCTGTTTCTTTTGTAAGTCTAATGAAGTAAGAATGTATTTACAGTGACTGTTGAAAGCAAACGTATCTATTGTTACCTTTCTTTCATAGGCTCACTCACTACAGTAGTGAGTAGTTCTGGTATCTACAAAAAAACCTTAAAATATATTTTGAGGTACATATAGATAGATAGATATTTGTAGATAATTTCCAGTGCACAGAAACATGTCATGAAGGAGTTGGTAAAATGTATTGCAGTTGACAGGATGCATAGAAGTATCAAACTGAAGCTGTTCAGAGACTTGGCGATGTGCATAGGGAAGCTGATGTTAATGTGATGTTATAAGGAAAATTAGAGGTATGCTTTGGGAGTGGTGCGTTACGTTTGGCAAAGATGAACACCAGAAATGGTTGCAATGCTAAGGATGCACAGTCAGTTAGTGTGTCCATACAAATGGTTGGACAGGTAAGATGTGTAAGCTGTGGGTGTCATATCATTGAATATCAAACCAGGTTTGATTGGAATAGGTAATTTGACATATTTTCTTAAAGAATGATGTAACATAGGTGAAAGGGTTTATCATATTTTCTGGTCTACTGTGGTTTTGGTTTCTTTTGGAAATATTTTTAGAGTACAACTGTTTTAAATTGTATCTTACTAATCTTAGGTATGGCCTTTAAAATGTGATTGAAGTCTAAAACGGCATTAGGGTGTTAGGAAATTAGTGTTCCATTTATTCTGAGATTCTCTTCTAAATAATACTTTTAAATTAACTTTTGCTACAACCTTACTGGCTAGAAAGATATTGTTGTATAGCTTTGAATGTTGAGTCTATGAAAGCTGCAAGTTTGTATATGCACGTAAACCTAAGATACCATATCTGACTACATTCAGATCAGCAATTCCAGTAACATGCATCAAATCAAATTTTAACCCATCAGAATAATTTTGAAATTTTCCTTAGGTTTCATTGAATGATGCATAAAATCAGTTACAGAACATATTGAGAGGATATGTTAAGGTTGGGCAGGCAGTTTCAGTCTGGTGAGATGAGAGTAGAAATATGAGGGAGAGAGATTTATTATTTACCAGTTCGTTTACTGTCTCCTCAAGAGATGTAAATTCATAAAAGCTGTGATTCTGTTCTTCAGAAGGAGAAAGAACTAGCCTGTCAGTCAGGATATGCAAAGTTTGGATTGTTTTGCTTATCCCTAATAAATAGTCCGTGAGACATGGGCTGTCGATTGATGATTTCCCCTACAACAGAAGACTTTGAAGCCATATAGATCCTGAGTTGACTTTCTTGACCTGTGCTTTCCTCTAGGCTGAAAACGTTCTTTGAAGACCTGAATGGCCTCTGCAACTTCAAAGGATCCTCATAACAAGCTAATCTGTAGGGTGAACCCTTTATCAGCACTGTTATAAATATCCTTACCATAGGCAGTAGTGACACTTTCCAAAACACGCTCAGGGGTACCCAGTGTCCCAGTAGTACCAATACAAGAATATTCAGCAAAACCTGGTTGTGGTGTGTTGACCTTGGCAGGATGCCAGGTGCCCACCGAGCCGCTCTGTTGCTCCCTTCCTCAGGAGGACAGGAAGGGAGAAAGTAAGATGGAAAAAACCCCTTGTGGGTCAAGATAAAGGCAGTTTAATTAAGCAATAGTGAAAGCCACGCATGTGGACATGAAGGAAAGCACAAGATGTTTCTCAGTGCTTCCCAGCAGCAGGCAGTGTTTGGGCCGTGCCTGGGGAGCGGGGCTGCGCTGTGAGCAGTGGTTACTCCAGAAGGCAAAGTAAATAAGGAGTGCCTGCCTTCCTCCAGCTTTATCTTAGCTTTATGTCTGAGCAGGCATCATAGGGTACGGAATGCCCCTTTGGTCACTCTGTGTCAGCTGTCCTGGCCGTGTCCCCTCCCAAGACCTTGCCCACCTCCATCCTCCTGGTGAGGAGGGAATGCTGGAGACAGCCCTGACACTGTGCAAGCTATGAGGGCTGCCGCAGAGCTCAGCCAGACCCAGTACACTAATGTAGATACTTCTTTGTATTTTCTGAAGTGGCTTTAGCCAAATTTGAATGGTGTTTCTTTACAAGTTTCTTATTTATTTCTTGTCCATAAAGCAATTCTCCAACTGTCTGATCTGGTTCAGATGTAGATGCAAAGTAACTGCGACAGGGTGGTCATCACCTGAGAAACCCTGTGAATGTATTTGGGTTGTCAGTCAGTGCTGCTCACACTGCACTTCTGGATATTCTTGATCTTGTGTGATGTATTAAATGAGGTGCAGCCGAAGCTGCATAGCATCCTGTGTTTCTGTATGCAATGACAAGGGAGTCTTAAAGAATCAACGACTCCACATATTTCCATGAACAATGCTTCCGAAGTGTTTTTTAATGATTCTAGTGCCCTGCAGAGCAAGTGCAAGTATATGTTTTATTGATTTTTATAAAGACTTAAGTGAATCATTATAGTCCATGTTGCACTCATTTATAACTTGAGTCCTGTTGAGTGCTTTGAGCTGCGCAGGTTTGTGAGAAACATGAGGTTTGAGGAGGCGTTTGATCCAGTGGATGTAGGAAGTGCAATTCATTTAATTAAAGTAAGAATGAAATTTAAAACATGTATAATGAGATTTTAAATTTTTAGTTTTTTCAGTTTGTCAATTAGAAAAAAGTCATTATCGCTGATTTTCATAATGATTACTATCATTGACATTTAAAAAAAAAATCAGTTAAACCAAACATTTGTAATATTTAAGCAATGCAGAAAAGATTCTTCACCATTCAGAGATAATCCTATTAAAAGCAATTAAAAATATCAGAAAGGTCAATTTAACTACAGAGTAAAACAATTTTCAGGAGTCAGCTGTTTATTCATTCCACTGAATTACAGTTAAATTACTTTTTTCATTAAAACACTTCAAATGATGTTTCACTTATTTAAAACTAGAGCATGTAAACACTGTAAAGAAAACTTAGAGATCACATTTTCTGGGTGAATTCCATTTAAAATAAAGAAGCATGCCTTAAGACTATAAAAATGCCTGTACTGGTCCCAGGTACAGCTAGTCCAATACTTTCTCTCAACCACAGCCAGAAGTTGACATCTGAAGAAGCGTTATACTTTGTTCAAACTCTCACAAGTTTCTTCCTACATGTGTAAGCTTCTGGAATATCCATTAGCAGAGTTTTTTCAGATATGTCACTTCAAGCATGAAAACTACTGTCCTTGTTTTGAACCTGGCCTCCCACTTGCTTATTTTGATGGTGTTCCAGTCTTGGAAGACGCAATAAGCCACCAATATCTTTTCCAGCTTTTCCACGATAGCCATGATTTTGTAGACTGCTGTCAAAGCTCTCTACATCATCTGTTCTGTAAAAGAAAAATCTAAGCCTATTTGATCATTTTTCATATTTAAACTGCTCTATAGCCTTATCATACTTGTTTTTTCTCTGAGTTTTATCTACTTTACAGAGTACCCAGAGCTGTGTATGGTATTGATGTGGACAAGCCATGGAGCAAAATTATGGGTTTTATTTGCTTTTAGTTCCTTTCCCAAGAATTCCTTATCTTTAATTTTAATTTTTTCTCTTCTGAAGAGAACAGTTGATAAAGCCACTTATCATCACTCCACTGTCTCTTTCCTGCCAAGCAAACTTACAGCCCATTGATCTAGATTTGAAGGATTGCTTTTGCTGTTGTATAATACTTTCACCCCCATTGAATTTATCTACCATTTTATTGTTCAGGTTCTCAGTCTCATAAAGTCCCTGAGCTACTCCTCACAGTCTACATTTTTTGTTACTACTTCAAAGAACCATTAAAAAATATAGACTTTTCTTTAATGGTAAACACTTTATTAGTGCATACATCTATGAACTTCTGTAAGATTTAATCATCTATATTTCATTTGGTCCTTTTATTAACTTCAGCTGATTTGCGATTTTTTTTTTTAAGAATTTTGCTTTTGTGGTCATTTTTAGTCCTTAAAAAACTAGAAGATGAAAGCTGTTTCAACAAGAAAATAATTTGATGCTAAATTCTCTAAACCAAGATGTCAGCTGACATACGCTATTTTATCCTTATTTTTAAAACGTGAAGCATTCTTAATGTTTCTAGGTATATCAATGAAGAATATTGCATCCATATTTGTAAGAGGTAATAGAAACCATAGGTTATTTGATTCATATTTGTCTTTCAGAAACACTTTCAGTTCTTCCATAAAATAAGTCTTTATCATGACCTATCAATCACTCTTCATTAAATCTCAGTGACAAGCAGTATAAATGCATGCAGACAGGATTGTGGGCTTTTTATGGTTTCTGTTAATTTTCTTTATGGAATTAGTTTGTACAGGACTTCTTAAAAACATGAGCAGTTACAATATAATTGTCAACAAAAAAATTATTTTCAAGTATCTTGTCAGGAAAGATGAATAGATGTTAATTACAATGGCAAGTCTGTTAAAAGTTTTTGGTTTTGAATAGCAACCATATTACTGTAATATAACAGTAGAATCCTTTGCTATGCTGGCCATAAGGCTGGAAATAAGACCTCCTGAATTTTAATCCAAGTTTTGTAGCTAAAACATTAAGGAATCATGAAAAAGTTGTGGTTTTGTTGTTTTTGTGGGTTTTTTTTGTGTGTGCTCTTAAACAGAAAGACTAATTTGCTGGTGTAAGACCCTAGAGAACAGCCACTCATGAACCAGGTTCTGTTACTTCTCATACTGAAACATTCTACTAGATATGTGAATAATGTGTTTACAACATATTTGAAGCAGAAGATACAGCAGAAAATGACAAAATTAGTCATGCTAATCATGATGTGTGCTGATTTTAAAACTGCTGTGAAAGAACAGCAAAATGACACTGATGAAAAAGCTTTTGTTATGTCATTTTGAGGAAAGTAGGATCAATCCCACAAGAGTAGAAGGCATGTTACCTCGCTGCATTTCAGTTACTTCAAGCCACCAAGTAAAGCTATCCATTTAGTACAGAGTTTATTGTAGTCCACAGGAAAAAAGGCTTTTTTTGCTTGATTTTAAAAGGTGATTGCTTTTAAATTAGGTTTGAAATAGGCGAACAGAATAAATGCAGGCTTGATGTGGTGTTCATTTTATATAGTGGGTACAAGTCTGCATAATGTTCATGAGTTTAGTCTTGGAAGAGTGTTTTGTGGCTGCTGTGAATTAACTACACAAACTCATGTAAGTGAGAAGGTTCAAGTTGCACATTTGTTAATGGAATTAATCAAAACTGTCTACAGTTGCATAAGATCTTCCTTATATGTTCCAATACGACACTTTCTCACATTTAGCTTTCAAAACTTTTATTCAGGGTGATATTGTGGCTTTTATTTACCAGTCATACAGTAAGGAACCACTTAACCTCAAGAAATTTAATGTGCTTCAGGGTTTCTCCTAGGTTCTCCTCCTAGTAGCCTGCTACAGTATTCTAAGTTCACAAATCAGTGTTATGATTGTGTACAGTCTCCTGCAGCCTGTTTTGGACCATCAAAGTAGTAGGAGGTAAGATTTTTTTCATGTGTAGGAAAGAACTGAAATACCCCAACTTTTACTATTTATTCTTTAACTTCTTCAGAAAACTTAAATACAGGTATAACAACTCTTTTTATAAACGTGCTCAATTTAGATGATCAGAATGTTCCATGTTATGGATGTCAGCCCATTGTAATTAAGGTTAAGGAAACAGAAAGGTTGGTCAAAGCACTCTAAGCTATCACTGTATTTTGTTCCTTAGCACTACCCTACCCCTCCTGCTAAGTTTTAAAAATACAGTGATATCTTTTGATCTGTGGGCTTACAAGAATACTGAAATGGCTTAACTTCTATGAAGAATGACAACCCGAGTTATATATGGCTTTTGAAAAAATAATGCTTAAAGTTCCATTATTGATTTATCCCTATTGCTGCTGGGATATTTTTGCAAAGTGTCGGCTTTGAAAACGCCTTTTCCCTGCCTTTCAGAGTTTAATTACTAAATATTGGGCAAACTAAGAAAATTAAAGCACTTACTCTTTTCTAATTGATCAACATTTGCAATACTGTAGTATCTTCCTCAGAATTATTTATGCTTGGCTACTTTCACTTGTATTCATCAATAAATTTTAAACATTTTCCTAAGGTGGGCTGCTTGTGGAGCTAAAAGCGTTATGAGTGAACACACACACACACTGTGTAGGTCTTCATGTATTTTACGTTGTAAGCTATTTAGGGAAAGCACTTGGAATGCATTGTCTGTATCTTCCAAAGATTCCTGTCCGGGACATGTGATAGAGATGGACAAATACTTTAAGCTTAAAACCAAAAGTAACAATGGTGTGTGTAGTAGTGATGTATATCAATGGTATGACATATTGCAAAACAAAGCATGGCCAAAACCCCAGAAGATAATTGTCCAATTTCTTTGCTGATTCAGTAGAAGTAATGTTAATTTGCATTTGGTTGCAGTAAGTTCTGAAGATATTTTAGAAAGATATCAGAAAGATATTTATATAAGAAAACATTTAGAAAATCATAATTGAAAAACTGACTTTATTTGATCTAATTTTAACTGAAGGACAAACAAAATTGGGTCTATAACATAGATTCTAGATAACTAAAGAAAAGCTATGAGAAATGAAACACTTTCATGGTTTTCAGTAAAGCATTTGGTATGAAGCCACACGAGAACCTGTTCAGTCAACTAAAACACTGGGAGTTGGTAGAGAAATCAGGAATAAGGAGCTGGCTGAAAGGGAGGTGATACGGGTTCGACGAAATGGGAAAATACCACTTTGAGAAGGAGTTTGTGAAGTTCTTCAGTGACCACCTGGGTCACCACTTTAGGAAGCAAACTTATTTAATGTTTTTACTGATACCCTGACAAAAAAAACGAACGAAAACAACAAACGAGTAACTCTCTCAAGGACCAAGATTTGGGAGTCATCATCAATACAGAGAAATGTTGGATTACTGTAATAGAGGAACTGGACAGCCTGGGAGCCTGGCACAGTAAAAGTGAAATGAAAAGTAGTGTTACAAAGTGCAAGATTTTATACTTGGTTAACAGTAAGAAATTATACTTCAAGATGAGAACTAATCTACTGGAAAGAGCAGAACAGAAGGAAATTTTGCAGACCTGTCAATCACAGGGTGACTGTGAGGAACCAGATGAGATCAATATGAAAATGGCAATTGCATTCTGCAGATGTATTGACTGAAGTCATTCAGGAAAAGATACGGCTAAGTTGACACATGGCACTATTTTCATTCAAAATACTGTGTACAGTTTTATTTCATGTTTGCAAGAAGGATAAATTCAAGCTGGATCAAATACAGTGATAACTTCAGTAATCAAAAACTTGATGGGAGGAACCAGAAGAACTTGACTTGGTACCATAAAGCAGAATGAAGGATGGGGGAGTTTGCAGAGTGTCTGTAGCAGCCAGAAGATTTGTCAGACCCTTTCAACCATCTAACACACATTCCTCAACCAATGCACCAGTGTCTTATATTTAAACCATGAGGTTTTATTTAATCTTGGGTATTTCTGATGCCCTTCAGCAAGAGTTCTTTTTCCCCTGGTCAGTGTTAATGTTTTAAAATGTCTTCCCAGTCGTTGGCACTTACTCTGGTTTCACTACTTTTATATTCTTTTTTTAAATGACCTCCTTTCATGTTACTTCCAACCAGGTATTTTTACACAGCTGTCTGTATTCTATTCTGTTGTCCACGTGTCCTAACTATAACCTTAGCTTTTATTTAAATGGGTTTCTTTCACTTTTTTGTTTGCCTTTCTCCCCTTTATCTGAATATCTGTAAGAACATAGCCAGGGACTTTTTGGAGTCAAGAACCAGGGATACATATCAGACTGATATTGCATCTGCAGGAGTTACAAACTCATTAATATGGTGTGCCATGGTAGAGCATTCATGCTTCTAATAATGGCAAGCCATAAAAAGGGAAAACCTACTGGCTACTTATACATAATACTTACTGTTCTGTAATGAACAATATCCTTTTTTTTTTTTTTTCTTGCTGTTGGTATTAGTAAGATGAATTCACTTCACTTTCAATTTTTTTGAACCTTTACTCTGCTTTTTCATTTAAAATTAAATGAAAAAAATGTGTGAAACTAAACCTCAAAGAATTATTGTTCTCACCAGGATGATGGAGAGAAATCAGAGTCATCCTAGTAGGTGATATCTCCCAGTGCCATAGCTTCAGCCTCTGGTAAAAAAGCGTTTGCTCTCAGAACCTGGTTTCTTTCTTTCAGGGAGAAAAGCAATGGTAAATGCATCTTTTAGTTCCTGGGCGTCTCTTTCCTGGTTCCAAAGGAGTGTCGTGGAGCCTGAGCTCAGTGCTTGCCCTGTGCGCCTGCGAAGGCTTTGCATGCCCAGGCTGCCCGCGCACGCCAGTGTTTGCCTGTTGCGCCCTGGCTGCAGGTGACTCACAAACGGGGTGGGGTGGGGGGGGGTCCCCGCCAGCGAGTCCTGCTCCAGGCACTGCTCTGCAGCCCCAGGGCTCCTGGCCAGGGAGCTCGTGGGACTACCCAGTAAGGAGGACATAAACACAATAGCTTTACCTTTAGAAAATACAAAAAGTTACAAGATAACATATATAATATTGCTCCTATGAAATAATAATTTAAAATGTACCTAATTGTGTAATCCGTGAAGATTTTTACTTAAATTTTGTTCAGTATTTTGAGGGAAAGCAGTGATTCTAGTGTGTTTATTAAAGTGAGGGGTTTTCCATAACTTTTAAGAAATGTGTGGCATCAGTGAATTGACTAGCTCCAGCTAGGACAACTGTTTCATGGTTTTATGAAATTTTGCCTTCAGCTGTTTTATTACAGTGTAGGCATGTGGTAGAAGTTGTAAATGGAATATAAAAATACTGTATTGAAGACTGAGAGCTATTTGAATAATTCTTAGGGAATTGCTCTGGCAAAAACAGCGTTACCATCTTACATTATTATTTTTATTATGTATGGTAAAGCTATCGTTACTGTTACAAATAAGGCAGTTTAAAAGAATACTAAAATCAGAGGAACAGTTAGTGTCAACAAAATAATACAATAATGCTTCTCTCTATTTTGATTTCAGAATCTTTGCTAAGGTAGCAAATTTTAAGTTTTAAAATTGATAGATACTCCCTTTTCTAGTTGAAAGGGAATTTTAATTAAAATTCTAATTAAATTATAATTTTCATTCTAATTATAAATTACAAACATGTATGTGATAGTTACTGGCCTTCTGTATACAGGCATCCATAGTAATACTGGACTTAATTTTATCAAGATTTTGAAGTCTTGTAGAATTTAAATTGGCTATCAGTTTATCATGGGAGGGGTAACATTTTTCAGAGGTCCCTATAGCACAAGCTGATTTCATGATCTTTACTCATGACTTTCCTAAATTAAATAGTGACTTTGGAAAACACAGATAATTACCCCTTCATAAATGGCATATCAGAATATTTTTCTATGTTTTGAGACCTTTACATAGTGAATTCACTAAAGAAGGAAAATGTACGGTCAGTTTTCTACCAGAAGTTTTGGATGGTGCAGTAGCCGTGCAGGTGTGTCTCAGGGTCTGCAGGACACTGTCCCTGAGGAGCCATCTCCTCCAACATAGGAGCTGAAATGCTTTAAAAACTACAGTAAATAGAACAATATCCAACTTAATGCGTGCATTTCCGTAGTGTAACAAATTGTGTCGGGTAATGAATCTAGTTAGAAAAAAATAAGTCAATCTCCTTTTCCTACAATCTCAGTGTCTGGTGGGGCAGTATCACTTCAATTTTGAGTCAAAGAATATTTCTTCTGGAAAAAGAAAATAATCAGGGATATTTTTTGTGTAAATATAAAGTTAATATTTTGAATCACACAAAACTGAACCATTTAGTTTAATTATAGAACAACAAAACTTTCTTCCCTGAAGATATTGAGATGGCTTTATGATGCTTGTGTTCTGGGGGGGGAGTGGGAAGAAAAAAAGTGTTAATTATAAGTTATTGATTTTTTTTTTTAATGAGGCTAAAAAAAGACTATAAAGGATATTAGCTTGCTTATAGATTGCTGCTTTGCTATAATGGAAGTATTAGTGTGTCTCATATGAAAGTAATTTGGTAATTAAAAGAGAATAGATAGATGGTGCTTTTTTGTAATTTATTTAAAAAATGAAAGAGAAAATACCTAGAGATTTTTCATGCTTTAGCAGCTGAGTGGAAAAATTGCTATTTGGATGATCTTCAATTCCTGTATAGCTGTTTTGTCTAATATGACAAAAATCCTTACAAATGCAGAATTTGAATAGGTTATGTTTAATTAGGCATGCCACAAGTGAAAAGACAATTCAGCTATTCAGCCTCTAACCTATAAGCAGTTACACAAGAGTGAAGAGTATACAGTGTCATCAAATTAATGTGTATCACACTGTTTTTTATGTAAGTGTCCGAAAGAGTTGTGGGGCATAGCAGTGAAGTGGCTGCTCATTAATAGTAGAGCTATTTAGTACATAGATTAGCAGAGAAGGTTTCAAGGTCTGGACTCACATCTCATAGGTCTACATTTTTAAAGGATTATTTCAAAACGTGAATAATGATGAACTTTTACTTAACCTGAAAAGGGAGAATTTTTTCCCTTGGATTGAAATGAACATGGATGTTCTTATAATTTATGTTTTTCTTGTGGAAATTTATTCAGTTACTTTGATTTTAGTTTGTGTTACGGTACAAAGATAGTTATTGAAGTCACACATTGTTTTTCTTGCTATATGAAATACCAGAAGCAATCAAAAATAAGGGAGGATATACTTTGATAGTGTTAAGTTGAAAGGTGTTGAGAGTACTTCTCTACTAATAATAATTTTATTTACTGTTTTTTGCTTCAAGTAGATTTGTTCCGACGTTTTATGACAAAAGGTTTCCTTAAATTAAATAGAAAAAGACTTTTCCTTTAAAGGCTTCATACTCTTTACCAGCATATTTGTTCTACTGAATTTAATTTCATTAGGATTTTCTTTACCTTTTTTTTTAACTTTACAACATTTATTTTGTATTGCAATCACACATTTTGTTTAGATGTTTCACATACTATGCTGTAAACTGTCTTCATTCTCACAGGATATTAAGTGAGTTTGAATTTGCTGCACTGGTGTTGTTTTTAGAAATGCTGGATACTTCTCAAGACTGAAGTTGAAATTTCTTCATGATTCAAACAATAACTATGAATGTGAAAAAGCAGTTTTTTATTCTTCAAATTTCTCATATTGATTGAATTTTCTCATACACGTGCATCTCCATGCAGAACACGTGTGTTTGCATAATATTTTTGTTGGGTTTGCTTCTAAAAGGGGTAGCAATTTGTCTGTCTTGAAGAAAAAAGAAACAACAAAACAACCACATTCCAACCCAAAAATAAAACCCGTGAGACACGTTTGAAACTGCCTCCTCTAAATTTACTGTTATACAGATATTTTACATTGGGATAATTTAGGTAATTCTAAATAAGTTAAAAGTGGCTTGGCAAGTCTTGTGAAATAGCTTGTCAAAACTAGCAGTTTCTAACTGTGTTGCTCAGTAAATGCAAATAATAGACAGCAAATATCTGCAGTTTGAGATAATTCACGATACATTTCAGGTGACACACTGCATTTACGTCAGGTTTGTCTTTAGCTGTTGCACAGTGTTGTCCCCTGTCCTTACCCCCTGCTATAGTCCTTCCTGGTTGTTGCTTAGGCTCCTTGGCACACAGAGCCGTATGGAATTGATGCAATGGGGTGCTCTGGGGTGGGTTTCGGTTTTTCTCCTCTCTTTCCCCCGCTTTCTGTATTTAGGGAGACTTATTAAAGTACACAAGTATTTATTATTCTGGCTCTAAATTTCTGCAGTTGTAAAAGGAACCATGCTTGACCAAAGAAATGTAATAGAAATTGGTTTAACTCTGTTTTTTGAAAAATGACATAAACTAATGTGTTTGAACTATGATTAATACATTTTCTTCTGAGACTGAAATGGGAGAAATTACTGATGTCACTTTGATCTGGAAACTGTGCTTTCACTGATATCAAGGAAAAAGCCCCATAAAAACCAGCTTACTAGAAAATAAATCTTATACCTTAATTTTATATTCTGAATGCAGAATTTCCTTTGTTATCCATTTCAGTCTGTCCTATGTTTTGTACTCTGACCTCCATTTGTGTTTTTCTTTTCTGAAAATGACCTCACGTGAATGACTTTCATAGCACTCCTGCCATCTTGGTTCCGATGGAGGTGCTGACTGCTCTGCTACGTTGGCCCCCACTGTCAAATAGCTTTCAGCATCTGATTTTGGATACACTGTCATGTTTATTACAGTCTTACCTCTGAAATTCATTTTCATGTTAAATGTTTCTCTTCTTCCAGGGTGATACTTGTCAGTCAATTTAATTGAAATGTCATGCTGACCTTTATTTGAAATACTCCGAGCTTCCTGTGGTTGTTAGAAGTCCTTTTTACTTTGATTCCAATTAAAATCCTTAAATTACCAGTGTACAAAACCTGCATGCTAATTAACCTTAAGAAACTGCCTGCTAATTAATCTTACAAACAATGTATCTTTTGCAGAGGTGGTTCAGCTGAGTCTGCCTGAAGATCAAAAACTAAGCACCACTGCCACAACAGTGGGACAAAGTGCTGTCTTAAGTTGTGCGATCCAGGGAACTCTGAGACCCCCCATCATCTGGAAGAGGAACAATGTTGTTCTGAATAGCTTAGATTTGGAAGATATCAATGTAAGTAAGAGGAAGCTGTATTTAACATCTTATTATCAAAACGTTTCATAAAGAATAGAAAAGTGATATGTAACCAGCTCCATACTCCTGATATTTTAAAGAAAAGAGGCGGAACTTATATGCCAGCCAAACTCAGTCTGGTTTTATTTTGCTGTGAATTCAGAGCCTTGCTGTTAAATGTAGAAAAAACATGTTTCACAGACCAATAATTTGAAAGAATAAATATGATAATAAAAGCTCATCAGGTCAAAACTTCAGCCCAAAACGCAGTCAACATTATACATTCACAGGATTACACAGTCTTCAAACATCTTAAAAAAAAAAAGTGAAATAAACATTTTAAGATATGCATAGTGACTTAATATGTGCAGATGACAATAATAGCCTTATCTTCTAATAATTTGATAAAAAAGTGGTTTTTTCCAAAATAAGTATTTTACTACGAAATTGGTTGTTTTGCTCATTCCCCCAAATTTTCAGTGCTATATATGGTACTTTTCAAAGAAACACCAGTGAATATTAGTATAGCTTAGAAATCTTTTTAGGAAGGCAAATTTTTGCCAGCTACCCTTGTTGTGACTTCAAAATATGGAGCAAAATAGAAAATGAGAAACATAATTACACCTTCTAGCAAAACTCTAAAACTTTCAGCTATACTTTTTTGCCTTATGGGTGTGCTTACTTTGCTGTGGCTATTTTATATTAGCAAAGTTATAAATGTGGACAAACCATTGCGATGGGAGTTGCGCTTGCTCTGTGACTCAAGTGAGTCAGAAATCAGTGGAACTGTTATGTGTGTGGAATATTGCCATAATCAAATATCTAGGTTTTATTTCATTTTCTTACAAATGCTTTTATTTCCAAGGTGGCAACTGTAGTCTCACATCACTTTTGTTCTATTGGCTCTTTTTAGATTAGTTCTGTTTGTAAACTGAGCTTCCTCACAGTGGTGCTTTGTAAAACAAAGCCCAGTTTCACAGCTCATCTTGCTTCAATGGTAGCTTTAAGTCACTTGAGAGGCTTAGGATAAAACCAGCATCCTCTGAAAAGTTCTCAGTTAAATAATTGTTGCTTTTGTTAGTTTTGTATTAATCATGTGACTGACATTCAAAAGTGTCTTGCCCATGTTCACAAGCTCCTTTCTGCAGTGTTTGTTAGCTTTCTGTAAATATTCATGATGCTCATAAATAATGATTTGGCGTTCTTACTAATCACTTTTAAGTATAATACATGGCATGAGCTGTAGAAACAAGAATGTGCATCTGGACACAGAAATAAAAGGGAAATGATGAATGGAAATAATGAAGATAATAGCTCAGTTTCAAACGGAAAATTCAGTTGACTGTATTTGCAGTTGGGAAAAGAGCAAGTGTTTCCAAAGCCTGATACATACATTTTGAGTATGGAAAAAAAAAACCACAAAAAACCAACAGACCAACCTTAAAAAAAAAAAAAACCAAAAAAGCAAATCAGAGAAACTTCTAGTGCTGGTGCAGGTGCCTGGGTGTGGGCAGTGGCGGCTGCAGGGGTGGCTGCTGGGGGACAGGCCAGGGGCTGCCCCATGCTGGGGGCAGCTGGTTCCAATGGACCCACCGCAGGGCACAGCTGTGCCCTCAGCCACACTCATAGCACCTCAGGGAAAACACTCAAAGGCCATAAAGCACCAGGGAGAGAGAGAGAGAGAGGAGCAGAGATCAAAAAGAGCGAGAAACAGCAGAGGAAAGTCCAAGGCTGGAGAAGCAGGAGGTGCTGCATGGTAGACCAGACTGGAGCAGGTTTATCTTGCAGGACTTCAGCCCATGGAGAGTCCTGGCTGGAGCAGGTGGAAAGGGTTAGGGGAAAGGAGATGCAAAGAGAAACTGCTGTGTACTGACCGTACCTCTCCAGCATTCTGTGCCACTCGGGTGGATGGTAAAGGAGTTGGGGGTGAAGAAGTGAAGTCGAGCCTGGGGAAAGCAGGGAGGAAAGCTGTTTTAATAACGTTTGCCCTTTTGTTTCCCACCACCGAAGTTAGTAATTACTTGTTTATTTTAGTTGACAATAATTTAAGCTAAATTTCCCAAGGTCAAGTCTGTTTTGCCCACCATGGTAATGAGTAAGCATTCTCCCTGTCTTTATCTCAACCCATGAGTTTTCTCATTCATGTTCCTCTTTATTTTCTCCCCATCTTACTGTGGGGGGTGGAAGGGAAATGAGTGAGTGAGCAGCTGGGTGGGAGTTTGGCTGTTAGCCAGGGCCAAGCCAGCACACTTCTGAAGTATTGATACAGCTGGAAAAGTGTCAAGTATGGAACTTTTGAAGGCTCATGGGATACCCGATTTGAAGTCAGATTGCAGTGGTGATGTAATATGCAGAGGTGGAATTGCTAGAATTGCCCAGGTTTGTTTATATTTAATAGGAGAGGGAGAATGTGTGACAGTGTACTGGATTGACCACCCACAAATGTAAGAAGGGTCTGTGAAAAGTGACCTGAGTGCCAAGGGGATGTCTGGGAGTGCATTTTGTGCACAAGTACAGTAAGAACTGTAATGACAGAAGAAGCTTCTAGTGACAGGAATGCATAATTCTGAAGATGAATGTATTCATCTTTTATTTGTTAGCTTAAGAAAAACATAAACAAACTGGAATGGTTGGAAATTTTTATAAGCCAAAATTATGTTACAGCTTAGTTCTTCAATAGTAACAGTTTAATTAAGATTCAAATACAGAAAGAGAATGACAGATCCAGTATCCATCGAGTGAGGCACTAAAATTAATAGCACTCAAATATATACATATATGTGATATTAATCTAATCTGTCTTTGTAGCTAAACTAACAAAGCCTAGAAGAAAGAGTTAGTGAAGTCTGGATTAAACAGAAAAGAAAAAAAAAAGGATCAGGCATAAAGACGTTGAGTTAAATTGGTCCCCAGTCTTATTTCTTCAAAATTTATTTTACGTGTTTCACTGTTTGCACTGATTTGATCTCCCTGTACTTATTTCTAGATCTTCTTTTGGTTTATTCGGTTTTTTTCTTCCATATTTCTCTGGTCATTCTATACCTTTCTGAACCTTGTTCATCATATATTCCCGGTTTGGTTCTTACAATTTCACCTTTGCTTAAAGGCTGTTATATAGCCATAATATAGTATCCATTCAGGCAACGTAATAAAGATAAAACCTTGGGAAAAAGAAAAAATAATTGGGTAAAAAAGAGCAGTATCTTATAATTCACTATGGAAAATGATTTTGTACTTAAGTAAATATTAACTTCAAAGGAGCAAATGCACAGTGAAACATAGTGTGCCCATTTTATTTTGCAATGTAATCACCACAGAATGTGTTGTACTTATTCAGGTAATTTTAAACATTCAAAAGACCTAAGTCATTGTATATTTTAAGATGTTCTGAGAGGCAAAGTATTCTAGGCTTTACTATGGATATATTATAAACTACAATTATGTTTGCCTAACTCTGGGAGTTATTAATTTACTCAGTTATACAAGAACCACATCCGTGCATCTCAAGACTAATAATGTTGTGTAAATAGTAATGCACTTTCTGAAAAAACATGACAAGCACTCACCTGGGAAGATAAATAATTTTTTTTTTCCAGCAAAATACATGAGAGAGAGTCATAACCAGAACTCAACACATATGCAGGAAACCAATTAGACTAAGCAGTAGTGACACTGTGATTTTGTATATCATAGCAAGTGCTTGCCTCATACATAGACGTTAAGTTTTACAGTATGCAGTTCTCACATGAGTTAAGCTATTTGCTTCAGGGAAGGACAAACTCAGAACAATATAATCTCCTAGTGTGCTGTCCAATGGAAAAATGCAAGAAGCAGCAGAAGAGTCCAAGTCTAAACTCAAATTGTGACTGTTAAATTTGTGTTTTGTTGAAAAATAGTCTACTCCTCTACTGAAAGTATACAGGGGATAATGTCTAAGGCTCTCAAGTATGGAGTGGATAAGTGCTGGTCTTAAATAATGAAAAGTGTTATATACTCTTAAGACATATTAAAGAAATATTAAGGCATATTGTTTGACTTTCAAAGGATGATAACGAAAATTTTATTTAGTGCATTTAAAAAATAATAAAATAACTTAATGCTATCAAGTGTTTGGTCAGATATTAATAATGTTACTAATAATATCCAGTTAATTTTAGAAGTCCTTAGTACTCCGTGGCTCTTTGTAGGATACTTATGATTACTATTTGTGGAAGTAATACATCCTGCTACTGATCTTTTCTTATTGAAACTGACGGGAGTCAGGGATAATCAGCATCCATCTGAATGAAACTATGAAAAATTGCATGCCTCTGCAAATTTTACTTAAATTATAATATAATTTTGCTGTGGCTCACTACAGAATTAACATTACGGGACATTTTGCTGATAGCTTAGTACACATCTACAAAAGCTTTTTTTTCCCTGCTGTTATCTTGCATCTTAGATTTCTTATCTGTCTTTCCACTTCCCTCTTTGAATATGTTTTTCTAACTCATTATTCATTACAGAAAATAATTCTCAGTTATGGAAAAATTTAAAATAGCACATTTTTTCCTCTTTTTTTCCATGTTAGTTCATTCGTTTTTAACAGCTTTTGAATCTCATTTTACTTTATCTTTTTCTGACCATTTACTCCAGTTTTACCTTCAGCTTCTTCCTTAAACCTGTCAGCAATTGCTCTTTTTTACAAGATGTCTACTCATTGTTCTTACAGTAGTACGAGATCTACTTAGATGACTTGTCCACATGTAAAGTTTAACAACTGCTAATGTACTTAAATTAGTAACTTTTTAAAGTTCAACTTTTACTTTTTGATAAAAGCTCATAATATCTTTCTTGAGGTTGCCTTCAGGGGAAGCATGTAGTATTTCCATTTGGGGCTTTTGGAGTTATGTATAGACTATCTTTCATAACTTATTTGTTCATCTTGTTAAAATTAATTTACAGATTACAACTTTCACTTTTTTTGCTGTCATTTAACAGTCTGCATTCTCTTATTGCTGTATTCCCCTCCATCCTCCTTCCTTCTCTCCCTGCCCCCTCCAGAAGATGCCACAAAAAGCTAATGCCCTTTGAAAGAACATGCTCCCTTCCGTTCTGGAGAGTTCTGCTCAGCAATTGATGACACAAATGTTTTCAGATTGTCCAAAATGCTAAACACAATTCCTAGAAAGGACTCCTGGCATTTCTATTGTCCTTCCAACTTATCTTTTTTCTCCCGTTTTTTATACTTGAGAAATTTTTCAGGAAAACCTCACAAATTATTCCATTTCATGTTCTCTCCTATGGAATAGTTTGGACCTCCATACAAACTTCTCCTTACACATGGTTAAAGGGTTCTTAGTATGTCACAGGCATGACTTGAAGGTATTGGTCATAAATGTAAATGCCCTGTCTGCCAAGAATTTTCTGTGTGTGTTTGTATTTATGACAGAATCCCACATGAGCCAGAAATGACAGAAAAATATGCCTCAATCTTTTTTTGTTTGTTTGTTTTCCTGAAGGCAACTGTTCTTAAAAGTAAAAAAAAAAATCTGAAAAAGCTTTATTAGGTTATAAACTAGGGGACTTGAATTTAAAGAAAGTGAGGATTAATAGGCAAAACAGAATAGAAATTCAAGCTTCTAATAAACAGGATTTCTTCTTTCTCCAGTGTCCTAAAAGAGGGAATGTCTGCTTCCAGGTCTGGCTTCTGTCAACCCAGTGACTTTCTGAATTGCTGCAGCAAGCTCTGCACAGTCTTGCTCCATTCCTCAGGAGGGTTTCATCCTCCCTAACGCTTTGCCGTTGCTCCGCTGATGCTGCAGAGTCTTTGCTTGACCCTCTTGCCCCTGTGTGAGGGGAGGTGTAGGGGTCCTGTGATGTGAAGGGAGCACAAGGTTCTCCTTCCCTTCAGAGATGGTGCTCCTAACCTCTTCGTTTTTGGAAGACAGTAACTCATAGTCCAACAGTGAACAAATCAAACCAGTCATAATACCAGAGGGAAGAGCTACCAATCTTGTTCAATAGAAAAACTGGTTCCTGACCAGCTTGTTTTGAACTTTCCTTGGTAAATAATAGTAAAGTTGCAATGCAGCAATTAGTGTCACGTCTTCTGTGTGGTTGAGCACTATTCTGTGTGTGTTACAACTGGCATATCTGAAGTTAAATTTAACAGCATAGTTGCAGGTTTTCCTTGTACATTGTGCTTATGACACCCCTTAAACCCATCTGTTACATCTCTTTCATTCTTTTTCTACTGATTTATTTTAATGAAGTGGTTGGATTTTATTAACAGTGACTCTTCAAAGGCAGCACAGTTCTATTTTTATCTGTATTTAATTACCCTTTATCTGTTACACAGTCTTTAAGTAGGATGTAAGGAGAAGTAGAATCTTCTATTTAATAGGTCAAATATATTTTTTTCTCTATTTCATCTTAAAAGTAAAATTAATATAGTTGTTGTTAAGGATGCCAATCAGCTTTATTAAATCTCTAATATTTTATTTACTTACAGATATGACAAAAGTCTTGACCACCAGTGCAATCATCTCATTCAGTTCTCTTCCATCCTTCATTTTTCTCTTCCCTTTCATGGAATCTAATTTTGTGTCCTAATTAATTCTTTAGCAGTGGGATATATCACATAGGAGGGAAACTTTGGATACATGTAAGACTTGCAGAATTTTACATGTATTTGTTTTGAATATTGAAGTTATTTTAATATTTATTTTAGTAATGACATGATGAATGCTGCTTTAGACTGTACATCTTGTTTTCACGACACTGTAAAGACACATTTAAACGAGGTACCAGCGTTGATCTGTTAATGAAGTATAGTGAAAAAGATTGTGATGAGGTTTCATTCACAAATATTGATCCCCATTAAAATAATCTGGACATGCAAGTTCTATAACTGTAGCTTAATTAAAGATATAATACAGTAGGACTTTATGATACAACTTATTATATACATCTTTTTATGGTGAGGACTATTTTAAATTTGAGCCAGCTGTTGATTCAGTCTTGATGAAGAAGCATTAGTATCATCGTGGTCTTTCTGTTCTTTTGTGCTAGATTGGTCTGTTTCATTTTATCTTCATTAGAAGTGGAAGTGTTGATTTCAGAGGTGAACAGAATCATGTTCTGTGGACCATAATCTGCTGTCATGCTTTCAACAGCGTAGCTGGGATCATGAGCTGGTCCTTTTCCTATCAGAGTCTGGCAAAGTAATTGCTTCTTGTACAGCTGAGTCCCTTGTCTTGCGCTACTCATAATTCTGCATTCTAGAGCTGTTTCTGCTAATCATATCCAAAATAACTAGTCTCTTAATATTTTCCTGTTTGTTTTCCAGAAGTTAAAAAGGAAAGGCCTTGTGACAGTGAAAGGTGTTAATATAACATGTACATCCATTCCCAGTTGCCATGAAGGAATCCTTGAAAATAACCCCAGGCAAGCCATGTTAAACTACCTGGAAGGCAGCACTATATGGTTCTGACACCTACAGACAGAAACTGTTAATAAAATAAAAGGGACATTGTGGATTTCCAAACTGATTGGTTCTTCCAAACCAATTTCTTAACACAGTACACTGAACACATCTTTAGAAGAGCAGCCGAGAATATAGTTTTTTACTCCTAGCTATTTAGGAGGGTCTTCTGTATGAGCAGGAAATACATGAATACCAGAGGTGTTCAAAACATTGTTAGCCTTGTTTTTCACAGACATATTTTCCTAGACACTAAAGCTGATTTTGTCTAGTTTCATTGGGGACTCCAGAATACATCAGTGACACTTTTTTTTTTTTGGAGGAATCTAGGAATTTCCTAGTAACTTGTACTCCTTTTTTTCAGAGACACCAGGACTTCTATCACATCTATCTTTCTTTTCTCTCTTAGCCATCTTCCCTGAATTTTAAAATTAGCAGAAATCTATTTGATCAGTAATGTTATAAGCTGCTTTCAGAATTTTCATAAGCATCTTTTTTCACTACGTAGCACCTTCCTCAACCCTTTCTTTTCAGTTTGAATTCAATGTTTCCGTTGTTCTTTTCTATATATGTATATATATTTATATTGCTGATACTAGCAAATTCAGCTTGTGCTATTAATTTCTGATAGTGCATTAATAAATTGCAGTTTGATTTTTTTATGTACAGTTATAGACTTATTCTTTTTGGGGTTTTCTGCAGTATACATTTCCTCAGCTGGGTGAAAAACACCATCATTTCTGAGCACTTGTATTCCTAGTTACATATTTATTTTTCCAACTCATCCAGGTAATTTTGCAGTACTTTTGCTATCCTATTAGACTTAATGCTTTCCACAACTTTGGTAAGAATTGTGTGAAAGAGTTTTATAGGACACAGAAAGAATATTAAGCTTTTCAGGTTATTATTTTAGAAAAGAAGTCTCCAAAGAGCAACCCAGACTAGGCTACATCTAGCAGGAAAGGTCAGTCCTCCTTAAAAGTATGAGACAGATGCTTTGTTACTAATGGCCTCCTGTGGCTCACAGCCCTGACTTTCAAATCATCTCTATAATACATTAAATAGGAGGGTCACGTCACCAGTAACAGAAGTGCTTTGATATCTGAGTCTGCTTCACTGAACGCAGAAGCACAATTGCTTAAACACCAAAAAAAAAAAAAGAAACCCATTCTGCCCCTCCCTCTCCAGCTTCCCAGGAGGAAGAATTAAGATAGGTAGGACATAATTTCCTATTGGGAATTTGGCTCAACTGGCATTTATAATATCTTTAAAAATAATAATTACAAAACAAATCCTCCAGAAGTGCACCAGGGTATTGATTCAGTACTGACTTAAAAAGAAAATTGCCACCCACCTCTAAAATCGCCAGTACTGCTACTTGCAAAAGTGACGTGAAGCAAATTACTTACCCAGATCAAGGCTGCTTAATTTGTGAGCTGTGACAGGATTGCAACAGGAGATGGTATGTCTGCCACAATTTTCAGATGATGACATTTAGGATTTTTCTGAATCAAACTGCTCAGTGATCTATCTACCCGTACTCCTAGTACCATGTATCCCTTCATACCTAAATTTTACTGATCTGCTTTTGTACAGACTGTTTTCTCTGTCATTGCCCAAACTTCTGTGCCATATGTAAATTTTATCACCTTCCTGTGCACTCTTCCTTTCCTTATCATCTTTATACCATTTTTATATAGCTATCTCGATAATCTAGAGCTCTTTTTTAAAAGCTTGCATTTAGAACTTTTTGTATTGGGATATAGTTAACCTTGTATCCATATCCAAAGTGTTTTCATTATTCTGTTAAAGAGGGGAGATAAAGTAAAAGTTTTCCTAAATTTAGGATGAGTTAGGGCAATGCCTTTATCAGTCAGTACTTTTAATGGTTCCTGTAGTTTTGCTTGATTTTCATGCAGGATTTTAGTTCCCACCTGTATAGGCAAAATGCTGAATTTTAACTGTAGTATATTCTACAGGGTTTAGTAAATTTTTATTTGTTTACATTCGCTATGATTAATACTGTGACAGATTTGCATGCCATGATCATGAAAACCTTAGAACATTGGAAACATTGGGAACAACTGCTCAGTAAAGCAGTGGTGTTCTTTCTCCATCCATCATCTGGTCACGCTTCAGCTCCGAGCTGAAGGAAAACTGAGGATGGTCATCCCTGCAGTTTCCTTCTGGCTATTCTCAGCTGAGCTCCTTTTGTTATGTTTGCTGCTCTGTCTTCTCCTGACTCTCATTTTGGCAGTATTTTACAGGTACTAAGGTTGATACAACCATCCATTTTTACACACATTTTGGCACATCTGTACAGTGATGACATATTTTGGTGGTTACATGCCTGAGTTGGACTTATTATATCTGGACATGGATGCTTCAATCTTCTGTTTTCTGCATCACAAAACACTCTGCCAAGCCCTGATGAAGAATCGATTATGTTTCTCTTTGAAGCCTGCTCTGGGCTCTATCGAGTCTGATAAAGAACATAGGAGATGGATTCTTGGAAGTGGGTGTGAATTACAGGAAGCAAGTTGCATTTTTGTGTTAGGGAACAGCTCTCAGTGATGTCTGCTAATTATGGTTTTATTCTCCTGGCTATGTAGCACTTCAAACTCCAGCCAGAAGCAGAGAAGTTGAAACAGCATTTGTAAATAAATACCTAGTTTGGTTTGGTCTAAAAATTTATCTTACACTAGAGTAAGGAAAATTCAGGTGGATTTACAGAGGATCACTGAATCTGCCATCTTTGCAAGTAAAATGAGGTAGAAGTTACTGGGTTTTTGTCAGTTACCCAAAAATACTTAGCAAATATGTTTTTTTGCTGTTGATTAACATTTTTCTTCTAGAACTGTCTAAGGAAAATATCTTAATGATTTCCAGTGTTAAGTCTCTTCTCATAGATACTTAATTAAGCCCTTGAAGAAAGGGGGGGGAAAATTAAACCTAAAATAAAGTTCAGAGTATCTTAATAAAACAAAACATTCTTGCCCGCTCACATCTGGAGTAGGTTGTCTTGTCTGGTTTAAAATCGGATTTGGGTGTCCATGTATTCTTGAAGAATAAATTTTCTGAAGAGTAACATTCTGAACGATAACAGCAATAGTTACGCATTTCACTTGAAACTGTCCTGTTACTTGGGATGAGACTGTATCTTCCTTCCAGGCAAAAGTCTGTCTTTGCAGACCTGTTTACGTTAACAAGAAATGAAATGGAACTACCATACTCTGGCACAGTAAAATATTGATACTGTACCACTTTTGTCTATGAGATGTTTTAAATTTTGTGCAGCAATTTGGTAACTATTAGGACTCCTGTGAAGCTCCTGCTGTTGTCACAGTTAATGAAAGATGACAGAAATCCTGTTTTGCCTTCGTTTTTGACATGATATACATTAGTTTTAACATCAGACAAGACATTCATTCATGAAGAAGGCTTGTAAGTTTAAGCTTTGTGTTAAAAAATTAACATTTTAAATTATAGTAAAAGGAAGACAAGGGGAAAGTGCCACCTTTTCTCCCACCCTCTTTATTTCTGACATGAATTCTATGATCAGTTAGGAACTGTTGATGATAGGGTTATAATTAGAGTGAAATATAGCTGAAACCAAGGGTTAGCTAGAGGATCAGCAACAGGAAAAGAACAACTGTGCATTTCAGCCTTCCACAGTGAGACTGTACTGTATATAAGAAAAAATTGTATGATGGTATTTCAGTAACAGCTACATACAGTGACAGTAGCTTAAAAGCTTTGCAATGAATACTGCTGTCCCATTGTTTAATACAAATGCATAGAACAAAGGTGAAAAAAGAAGGTATAGTAAATATAGATTCATGGTTCATAAAGGACCTGTACCTCTAATGAATATTTGGGTCCATTACAGAAAGCAATAGTTAAAAAAGCAAAAATTAAATACAGAATACAAATATAAACAATAATGGTGTACTGATAAGTAAAATTATTTTGGTAGCTCTCATAGAAACTTGATGTTAACAAAGTGGTAACTAGTGTTGCAACGAAAGAGGATTACTTATGGTTGGCACAGCAGTAGTAAAATTGAAGCAATGGAAGTCTCACAGGAGGGAGAACCTGTTACTCAAGTCAGAGAGCACAAGAATATGGTCATGACTCAGGGTGATACTCTGATTTGCATGTAAATCTTTCATGTACGTGTTTTGTTTAACTGGAGTTTATGGTCTTATTTTCAACTGTGCAACTGAAAGTACTTGCATTTGATTTTTATCTTTTTTTTAAACTTACAACGCATGGGAAACACGTGTACCTCAATTAGGCACTTTGCTTCAAAATAATACACAGCTTATCCTGCAAGGAGCAGAATATGGTAAACTTTATACATATAACAAGTGATGTGAGTGTTTAATAAGAACAAAGTTGCTAAATATCAGCAAGATTTCCTTACTTTGTTAATTACAGGCAGAAAATATTAGCGACCGCTATTCACAATCCTTTTAGGAAATGGGGAACTTCCATCCTCATTTCTGTGACTTGAAAGCAGACTAGACCTATGAGAAAGATAGAAACGCAAGTATATTACTGGTCATAATTTGTAGAAAAGATGAGATTTTGTTAGTTCAAATTATGCTGTTGTATTTGTATATGGGACCTGTAGGCTTGCTAACTTTCTTTATAACATCTTGGCTTTGTATTAGTAAAAGAACATACTTGGTCATACTTGGTACAGCTCTGTAAAATATGCTTGTCAGTGCCACCACATGCTGATATTTTTTTTTTTTTCTACAGACAGCTTTCTGAACGCTGTAGTTTGCCTTGTCTTGTACCAGGGTCGTCTTGCACTTTACCTGATCAGTAACCATGACCAGAGGATACAAATGGTATCACTAAAAAGTATCATCACAATTAATTTATGTAGAGAGGAGAAAAGGAGAAAAAGAAAACAAAATAATAAAATTGTTCACACGTAACTAGTTTCAGTGGTTACAGTGGAGGTCTTTGAGGTATCTGCCAATGACACTAAAGTGTCTTCTTTCATTGACATCAGCAATTGATCTTGCCTACTAAAGCTTTCCTGTGATAAAAGATTAGACTGATGAACATGTAATGTTATATTAGTGGTTTGAACAAAGGCAACATATGTGTGACGCTTGCAGACAACTACAATTGGTATTAAAGGTAAATAGTCTCAGCTTTCAGTTATTTATTGGTATAATTCAGCCTTTGCTGTTGTACTGCAGCTCATACTAAGTACTTAGTTCAGATTGACTGGAATTTGCTGTTTGCTTAAAAGGTTCCAAGAGAAATATTTTTATGAGTATTGGGTGTGTCAGTCTGGACTAGACCCTTAAGTGAAGATGCTGTGCTAGCATTCAAGCTGCTAATATTTTGATTTTATAAACAAAGAGCAAAAGAATGCAGTGCACAGATCTTACTCCCTTTGTTGTATGTATTCAGGTGTATATTTTAAAAAAATAATCTTTTGTACAGGAATTCCATTAAATATATTTCTAAGCATGTATGTGCCCATTTCTTATGTAGCATACTTGATAAACCGGCAAAACTGGCACTGTATTAATAATCCAAGTAATGTTGTGGCTCTGTTTTCTGCCTGCTGTTGCCTGGGGACTATACATTAATGATACATATAAAATGAGAGATCATTATAAAGAAAAGTAGTCAAGTTACAATATGCTTTTTTCCCCCCTCTATGTCTCCTCTTCAGCTACCACATAGTAAAAGATTCCGTACAATCTGTATCTTTTTTTTCTTTTAGGTAGTTTTGTCTGCAAGACTTTTAAAAGATGTATGTGTTTGAGAAGATATTTGATTGCCCATTGGTTGGTTTATCATATGTATACAGGGCAGTTTGTAGCAAAAGGAAATTTATCCCACCAAGCTTTTGCGGACTCCATAAGGCTTGAAGACACTCTACCTCCATGTCTGTCCGACTCCTGGATAGTTCAGAATACAGGACATTGACTGGATGAAAGTTTTAGTAACACACAGAATTAAAGGGTTTTTTTTTTTAACTTGTTTGTAGATTCTTTCAAGTTTGTGAAGAAGCACCTGATAAATTTGTTTCTGTGAAATAAAATGAGTTCTATTACTTTAAGATGAGTGCAGTTCAGGAACCAAAGATATGAATTATCGTCAACATAAGAAAAGGGGTTTGCACTCATGAAACTGAAACCCAGTATTTTATGCAATAGGAAGATCAGAACCTCCAATAAACTCTGTAAATTTAAAACAATAGTGCTTGTAAGCTAAGTGATTGAGAATAAATTCAATCTTATCGCAGTGTAATTATGAAGTTGTTTTCAGAAACAGGAAAATTTACAAAGTATTCAATGATTTCTTTGTACTCCTCCTCTATTAAAATGTGTTCATAAAAAGAAAGTAGAAATTAAGATCTTTTTGGCAAGCTTATTCCACAAGTCTTACCCTAAATTGTGTCACCTTAAAGCACAAATTGTGTCAGTACTACTTCTTTGGGGTCTCCTAGCAGTTAGATATCACTTTTGAATGTGATCTGATACAAGTAGACTGCACACACAATGCAAAGCTAATTTCTTGTTGCAGATCTAACTTGGAGTGTAGATATAAATACATCTACAATTAAAACTGATTTTTAAAAAAATAAGAACAGTTTGGGAGAATTGTAATAAACACTGGTAATTGGGTAATTATTATAAATTCATGTCAGGTTATAATATTAAATTGAAAAATATATGAGAAATGAATGTTGAATAGCTATATTCAATTAAATCTGTTTATATAACAATTTGTTTTGTTAAAAAGGAGTAGAAGTTAAATGCTATATGAGTCATTCTGAAGATCTCTGTGTGTAATGTGAACTAATAAAAAGATGGCTGTATCAGAGCATGCTGAAAGTTCCATTTAAAATAAGCTGTTTCTACTCGGTTGGAGATTTTGAATGTCTAAATAAATTAGCAGTCTTTATTGCAGATTCAGGGCAAGATAGCACAAAGTTACAGAGTTTTTGGGGAAGTAAAATGTTAGTGATGTTTTATGGCTAGCCTCAAGAGCTCTAGTACTTTGGCAAAGCTGTCACTTATGTCTAGTTCATATCTCCTGTTTACAAGATCCACATTCTTTTTACGCGACTATGTATAAAATTAAGTTTTTATTCTCACTGATGATCTAGGAGTGAAGGGTTTTATGGTGCTTTCCTGTGTCATCCCTCTTCAGATTGTTAGGAAGCTTGTAATTTTATTAGGTTTTAAAATAGCAGAACTGATTTTTTAATCAACTGACATTGTCTGAGTAGCACAAAGCTTGCAGCATGTTTTTCATAGAATAATGGATGTTACTATTTATGGGATGTTACTATTTATGGGATATTACTATTTCCTCATGAAGTGAAACTGCAGTCCTTCCTTACTGTATCCAAGAGAATAAAGGGAAAATCATACAGCTCTACTTATTTAAGTAGGTACAGTGTTTTTCTATTCATGTATAGTCAGAGAAATAATCTTTTTCTCAGACCTGCTGAATATGGACAAATCCAGTTCAATACAAGTGATGGCCAGGACTCATGCATTACAAAGTCTCATTGTAGGAAGACATAATAGAGGGTGATCTCTGCATTGACCGTTTGTAAGGCAGGCTTAGGATGATATGCATGAAGGCTTCCTCAAAGTCTGAGCAGTAGTGAGGGTGTTCTAAATCACTGCACGATCACCTTTTTTCCCCTTGGCAGTAGAGTGATGCTGGTGAGGCTACCGTGCTGTGCTGAAAAACAGCTTTTGTAATTGTCTCCCCAGTGTCAAGAAACACAGAGCAATGAAATACTTCTGATGTCTAATTATATCTAGGAAGCTTATTTCTGTGGTCAGCAAGAAAGAGGTAGACAAGTAACTCAAAGCAGTGAGCAGACAGACCCACTGAACTGTCCCGTGAAAGGATTTTGCTACCTTTACCTCTTGCAACTGACTATAAAAGAAGCTTAGGAAGATTAATTTCCCTTGACTCAAGTTAGCCTGCATTAATAACCACAGACTGCTGTCTGGCGTTACATTCTTCAGAACAGAGTTTCTTTTAAGACCCTGGCCTACTGTATATGCTGTGCTACTACTTACTGTATTACACTGCGGTCTTTCTTTGAGCTTTTAATTGATTTACAGTTTTCTATCAGGCTGGTTCTGCAACTAGTGGTTTTACACGAGATTCATGTTTTGTTCTTATTGCAGTTGTAAGATAGGAGATTCAGAGAAGGTATGCAAAATATGTGCTTAGGAAATTTAGGGTTTGTTTTCCCTCTTGAGCTATTGGGGAAGCTAAAAGAATCTTGGATTAGTGCCAAATGCAGTTATTCTCCGATTTCTTCATGGAATTTAAGTTCTTTCTGACATGCAATAGCAAACCAGAGTTGTAACATTGACATTAGCATGTAAAGTCTGAGACGAATTTACCCAGCAAACCAAGCATACATTAATAATTTTTTTTAAAGTTTCCTTCAAAATATTATTTGCTTTCTGTGCCCTTGTAGTAATGAAGTACATTACAGATACTGAAAAATAATTATGTAAAATATGAACAAAAATGCAACATTAGTATTATTGGTACTTCCATAAGTTGACTGAAGTCAAATACAGAAACTGTGGGGAGGTGTACAGGAAAAAAAGGTGATTATGTTTACTGGCTGTTTTTTACAAGCAAATGACAGTTGTTTCAAAAATACCTAGATGGCTGCAATTATTGAGGCAGCTTTCCCTTAGCAGACCAGTGCAATATTTTAATTCTTAAGTGAAAATAATTCTCCTGATCAGTTCAGAGACTGACTTTTTTTTCCCTATTTCCCATAAAAAAAATATCATGGTTTCCCTTTAAAAACGATGAGGGGAAATTCCTTACCCAAATTGTGTTGTCATTATTGCTGAGCTAGTATAACAGGGTTACAGTGTTTACATTATTAACCATCAGTAAAAAAGATACCAACCAATGTAATTTTCTTCTTCGTTGTAGGTTTGCCAAAGAACGCAAATAGAAATAGAAGTTTCATATTTAATCTAAAAGCTGTTAATTCAAAATACTTCATGTTTGCTAATTCCATTTATTAAGGACCCAGTAAGCTCATTTTTTTCTGTCTCATGTTTTTTCTAGCATAATATAGCTAAGGATTCACATCTCCAGTTCTCATGTCCTCATTCCTCCTTTTCTTTATTGTCCTTGTTATCTCTTCTTTTTTCTTTTGCTTTTTTCTTTCCTTCCCAAAGGTGTGGAATTTTAGAGTTAAGATTAATATTTTTCAGTTCTTTAGAAGTTGAAAATTTTAAGGCCATGAGAAGATTGTATCAATTGTTTTTTCTGACCTGCACAAAACAGGCCCCATAAGATCAGTGCTGCGGAAGTGTGTAAGTGTCAACTTTGGTGCTAACCATCACCTTCTACTGTGTATCGGTGCCGAGGTTCTGGTGCTCACTGGTGTTCCTGGAAGCACACACAGAGTGCATCGACTGCCAGAAACTGAGCTTAGAGAGGAGAGATTTCAAAACAAGATTCTTAACCAGTTCGTAGCTCTCTTAAATACAGTATGTTCAGTTTTATAAAAAGTTTGGATCTTCATGGGAAAGGCTGAGGCTGAAATGCAGGTCAGAAAGATATTATCGAGTCTGAAAAATTACAAGTAAAAAATAATTAATCACCATCACCACCACAAACAGCAAAACCAACCAAACAAAAAAAAATTATAAAAAAAACCCCAAACAAACCCAACACAAACAAAAAAACCCCAACAAAGAAGCCACCAAAAAAACCCAACCAACCAACCAACCAAAAAAAACCACAAACCAAAAACCCAAAACCTCAGAAAGAAAATATTTCCTATTTTTTGAGTTCAAGCTGAACCCTTTGGGTCACTCAGAAAAGTGGAAAACTTAAGGTACCAAGCCCTAATTTGAATTATGTATGTTAATGATTTCACTCTGGCATACCTATATCTGATTTGGGATTCTAAGCACTGGATCAAAAATTATGTTGTGAGGGAGTTAGACCTTCTTATTTGGAATAATAATGTTCTCTGATTTAAAAAAAAAAATATTTTAAACATCTTTTGTCAATTTTGTGTGTAATGGCTTCAGACCACCTAAATCTAGAATGCATTCCCAATTCAGTTTTCTGGACTTACGTTCTCTGAACTAAATTCTCTGTTACACGCTACAAGACATTACAAGTGAGATTTTGGCAGGGAACAGTGTGGATGCACTGAGTCAAAAGGCAAATGAAGACATGCCATTTTTCATTTTGAGGGAGATGGTTTTTTGGGGGGAAGGTTGTGATCTCTAAATGAAAAAATACTCAAGATTTGGAGTATAGAGGGGTTTTAGCTAAAGGAAAAAAAAAGACAGCAATATATTGACAATAAATTGACTATTGTGTAAGAAAACCACCTAGTTTCTATGATAATGAACAAATTCAAGCAGTCTGTTTTGTCATACATTCTCCTGTGGGGAGAGAGCTGGCAACAGCCTTTGTAAGGCTGTTAGGAAGGGCAGGCACATGAGCATAAACTTTCTCATATGCAAAGCATTAGCATTATGACAGCAACTTATAAAACCAAAGGAAATAATTGTTGATTTAAAAACAAGTATCACCTTTAGGTATCTGTTGTATTAACACTAAGACAACTAAGCAAAGATTCACTGTCAAATGAATGTTTTCTTTCCATATTCCTGTACTCGTTATTCATGACACATATCATGATTCTTAAATGTCAAGTCCTTCAACAGAACAGAGTTGCAATGGAATCATTGTTAAAATAATTGTTCAATTCTATTTTTTTATGCATAACAAAAATAATTACAATTTCTGAATGTAATTGTAGAAGTGCTTTGCCATTTCTATTAGATCAGTAGGCTATTTAACAAAAATTGAGCCTGTAGCAGTGTTTTTAGGGTCATCAAATATTTTTTCAAAAGGAAAAAACCAAACCCTTTTCTATACTTATTGCAGTTGATGTATGAAGGCTCTGCTTCAATGATGCTTGTGTGTGTGTCTCTATAGATGCAGATTTTTTCAGTGACTTGGAAGTTATTTTATAAAACACTAAATATATGTCAACATTCAGTGTCAAAGAATGCTGTTTGTGCTTCACCATCCCTTTCCAAATACTGCTCTGTTTTATTGAATTGTTTGCTTTAATTGACAAGACAAACATTGAACTCAGTATAACAGTAGGCTAGGGACATTTGTTTTGTTGTTAAAAAAGCAAGCGATGTCATGTGGGAATCCTGCTGGAATACTGATGTCTCAGTAAAATAACCATAGGGGTATTTTATCCATGGTTTCTATGAAAAAGAAGGGAGAAGCCGTAGCACAGACGTCAGTTTACTTAGAAAATCACTGTGGTACCTAAAGGTATCATCACACCACAGTGAATCACTCAAAGGCCTGGAATAGGTAAGCGTGCTTCAAAGCATATCTAATAATTTAAATAAGGAATGTTAAATTAAACTAGTCTTGACTTCATTGTAGCAGCTAAATGTTAATACACTCCATCCAATGTCCTGTTTTGTTCACGATGGCAGAGATTAGGCAAAAAAATGTAGACAGCAATAATATTACCCATTTGCTAGATAAAATGTAAGTACCGCTAGTGTGGTTCTTTTGAACAGCTGTTCTTCATTCTTTTGGTCGTAACTTGAAGAGCAACACTTTGAAAACGTGTTTAGCTAGTAAGGGGGGAAAGTTAATTGAATTTACTTCTTTATACACTTAAGAAAGAGATAAAGATAAATATCCAATTAGGAACATTTTTTGTTACTTTCATGGGGATTTTTGAAGGGAAATCTAGTTGAGTTGATTCACATAATCAAAGTTGAAAAGTAAATGTTAAGGGGGGTTCTTTTCTGATTTTGTAATGGTAACATGGAATGGCATATTGAAGATTTGGTAGAAATACTGTCTGTGTAACTGAAGTGCTAGTACAGAAAGTGATAGTTGCCTTGAGAAAGGCAAGTTACTGAGAGTCTTACCAGATGGATTAATTTTTACAATGGGTTATTTTCTTCTCTTAGTGAGCAACTAGCAGAATGATCTGAAGCACATGTGCAATGTGAAATTTAGTTGCCCAAACCCCTTTGGGCAAAGTAATACAGTGAGACATAAGTCTTCTGAATAGTATTTTGAGTATATTTAACAAAATAAACCAGAAAAATTTACTGATTGGAGGTCTTATAGTGAAAGGCAGCTTGAGTGAAATATGAACATAAAATCATTAAGATTATGTTCTCTGGGAAAGAAGAAAAATTGGGAAGTGGGAACTGAAAAAAAATTAATCCAAATAAATTGGAGAAGTGGTAGGTGAGATCGTGGAATATATATAAGGATAGTCATAATGGACCAGAGGTTAATCTGGCCCAGTATTTTGTCATGATAACCTTCAAAGGAGAGAATGTAAGAATAAGGCAGCATATGGTAATACTTTTTTATCAAAGTTCTTTTATTGTGCAGCTTACAGGTGCCCTGAGTGAGGTATTACAGCTGAGTTTATGTTTTTTAAAATCTTTTGTTAGACTGTTCTGTGCATTTGAGGAATTTACAAAGAAGGTTACAAAATTTGTGAAGAATCAAATAAGGAGGAGATGGTTGGGATGTAAAGGTCAGGGCAACCTTGGCTGCAGTGACGGTGAGATGGGAAGAGTCAAGGAGCCTCAGAGGAGGCAGCAAGGCAAAATGCAGGAGCACAGCCCTGGTCTTCAGGAGAGTAGACTTCAGCCTGTTCAAGAACGTGCTTGGAAGAATCCGATAGAGACCGTGCTTTAAAGAAGAGGGGTCTAAGAAAGCTGGTGAATTTTTCAAGGGTTATCTGCTCTGTGCTCAAGTATGGTCTGTCCGAGGCAGCCAAAGGCCTGTATTACTGACCAAGGAGCTCCTGACAGAACACAGGTAAAAAGGAAGAAGGGTGGAAGCAAGGACAGGTGATCCAGGAAGAACGTGGAGTCACTACTTGAATGTGCAGGATTAGGAAAGACAATGCCCTGGCGGCGTTGAATCTGGTGAGGGACAGGAAGGGCTTCCACCGGGCTTCAGGGCTCTGTCAGCACCAAGAGGAAGAGTAGGGAAACAGGAGCCTGCTGTTGAGCGGGCGTGGGACATGGTGACAACGGAAAGAGGCTGATGTACTGAGGTCTCCTTTGCCGTGGTCCTTACTGTAACCCCTGCCTTCAGTAGTCCCAGAACCCCGAAAAGCATTTGCGAAACTAGTGCTCCTGTAATGAGTCACAGAATCTAATGAGACCTGTAGATGGTGTAGCTTGGTGATTATCCCTAGTCTAATGAATTGGACACCTGTTGGATACTTCGGCCTCTGTGTGTAAGCCTCTGTGTGTGTGTGAATATTGCATTTAATTATAATCTGTATATCTCTATACTTTACAGTACTGTATCCTGTAGTGAATCACAAACTTCATTTACAGATTTTAAAGGCTGTTTGCATTAAGGCGTATAAAATGTCTGTAAGAGGACCACGAATAAGTTTAGGATAAAAATAAAAAGAAGACTGTATACATAAGAATAGACTGTTAGGGTTAGGCATACAATTATAGCACATGGGTTCCCTTCAGGAACAGGGGCTGACCTACATACTATAGAAGATACAGCATACTTTTTCCTAGTATGGAGCTGACTGTTTTGCATGTTTTATGTCTTAATTTATGCACTCTAATTTCTGATTTATATATTTTACAGCAGAAACATCTATGAGGCTGGAAGACATTTTTCAGACTTTTACCTTTCTATTTCATAGTCTTTGCTCAAATAATTGCTGGTTTGTGTAATTACACTGCATATGTAATAATAAAAAGATTGGAAGGTGAGATTGAAAAGAAACTAACGGTCAAGAAGTGTCCTTGAAAAAGTAAATCATGAAATAGAATTTAGAAAAAACAATTTCTAGCAGGATTTCTACAAGCCCTTCAGAATATGAGACATAGGAAGAAGCTAGACTAGGATTATTATTGCAGTGACTTGCAGACATGAAAATAAAAAGAAAAATAAACCACTATTTAATGTTCCATGCATTTTTACAATAATTGGCATAGTTTACAACTGGTTGTAAATTTTAAATTATGTTGTATTAATTAAAATTGGACTGGGAATTTAAATGAAGGTCAAATTTTGCACTTTAATCCAGTGGAACCCATATGCCAATTAAAGATATATAAAAGGGTGGAGTTAAAAATTATGATTTAAATTGAAGAAAGAGTAAGAATTTTTTTCCTGTGTATCTGTTCATTTTAAAGGATGACCACGCTTCCACAGGATGTCATTTACCTTGTTAAATTGTGCAAAGCTTTAGTTTTTCTATTTGATCAGATCCAGTCCTAAACAGCTTTTCTGCTGCAAATAACTATCAAACTAAACAAACAGTTGTGTTGCTTCTGCAGAGTTTAACTGGTTGCTAAAATAAAAGTTGTATTTTCTTTTACAGACACAATATATGTGGCAAGATCAAACAACTCCACCACTCACAAATACAATGTTTGGGTTTCAGATTACTGTCAGCTATTCTGGTTAATATTTGCAATGCTTGATATTTGCATCACAGCTTTGTTGCCAAGATGATGAGCATAATTAATGTAGGAATGCAGGCATAATTATGATAACCTTGTTTTTAATCTTTCCCGGTAGGATTTTGGAGATGATGGGTCCTTGTACATTACTAAGGTAACCACAACTCATATGGGAAATTACACCTGCTTTGCTGATGGCTATGATAAGCTCTATCAAACTCATATTCTCCAAGTGAATGGTAAGGAAAAATGTTCTAATTACCAAGTCATAAGAGGCTTGGATTTAGATTTTGTTAAACAGATCTGTTGTTGCTGTTTTACTTTTTTTTATATTGTGTTACAGCTTAACAGAAAAAGAGATTCATTTTTTTCCTTATTATTCTCCTATCAATAACCTTACAAAACAATAAAGTGTAATATTTTTCATTTATTCTTTCCATATGAATAATAGTTATTAAAAGGATTAAAGGTAGTCCAGAGGACTTATTCTGCACTATGAACTTTTCACCTGTGAGGATTTTCAGTATGTTATCTGCAGAATAATAAGTAGGCTTATATATAAATACAGATATATAGAGATGAAGTAGCTTTTCACCTTAATTTAGCAATTCTGGAGAAGAGATTGGAAAAATTAAGTGCATAGGTCTCTTGTGTTAAGAATGTTGCATTTAATAGAAGATTTAAAAAATGCACTACCCTGAAAGTATTGTAATTGATGTAGGCTTCTAAATTCACATTTATTATTTTGAAATCTAACCATTTTAGTAGATGAACTTGAGGTATCTGGACTTGAAATCTTCATCTTTACATTTTTCTACATATGTTCAAGTTTTAAGAACCACTTTCCTCAACTCTGTACTTGGACAATACTTGACTGCAATGGTTACTGAAGACAGGCCTGTCCCTTCTCTTGACCAATAGTACCCTCTCCTAGCTTTTATTCCCAGATGTAATTTTTTTCCTAAGTTATTCTAAGCAATTGATCTCCACTGATGAAGTGTCCAAGTGTACTTTATCCCCAGTGAGGTTTAATGTCTTATTTTTGTGAGTGACCTTGTGCCTTCCTGTTATTTCAATGTTCATATTTATCTTTGACTCTTAAGTCTACCTTTCTGCAGTAAACTACCAGTGTTTGTCATTCCATTTTGATATTTAATCCTCTCCAGAATCATGTTTGCACTCAATATTCTCCTGCAAATTTCCTTTGCGTTAGCAGGCTTTAACTTTCTCTTGAAGCATACTCTATAGTTTCTTCGCCACTGCAGTTGTCATCATTCTTTTGGTGTTTTTTAATTGTTAGTCAGTTGCATAAATCCCTACTATAAATGACTTTTCTTGACATGTCTTATCCAAAAATGCTGAAATAATTTCTGATATGAATATCTTTCATTGATATTCACACCAAATGCAGCTTCCAAATTACTTTGTCCTTTAATACAATTCATTCTTCTTCCAATAGCCTTTTTATTTGACTTTCTGTTGTTAATATTTTTCACACTTCAAAATACTTTGATGTTTAGTGGTGGTTTGTGGTTTTCTTAACATGTTGTCTCTGCCATTGTGTTTCTCCAGGAAATTGGCTTAAAGTATTGGTCCATCCATCTCTCTAAAATATTTTTTTTCTGGTGTCTTACCCTCCTGACCTCCAACACTTGTAAATGGAGTGTCCTCCGTGAGCCAATACATGGCATCAACATCTTTTGCTCCTTCAAATTTTTCTTGAGAGATTGTTTTGAGTTATTTAAAAGGTCAGGTAGAAAATACTGGCTAAAGTAAGACAAGACTGAAGTGTCATTTACTCATATTTTAATTCCCGCAGACATAGCAGAATAATTGGTGATTGAGCACAATAGAAGGTCCTTGACCAGCTTTCTCCTCCTCTGTTTTATGTGTGCTTTACCCTAATTTATTAAAAAAAAATAATATTCTTGGCAGGTTCCCTGCCTATCTCAATGTGTTAATAATCTTGAAGAGGTGCATTGGAACAGTTAAAATACTATGATTCTTCATGTTTCTGTTAGTTCAGCACACAATGAGGTAAAACTCCACTTAAGTTGGAGAAAGTTTTCTCTGAGACTAGAAAACCAAGAAGCATAATTTGAGAGAGGTGAAGGACAACTGCAGATTTTTCTGGTGACAGTGTGTCTGTCAGAAAATTGTATTTTTCATCTGGAAACCACTGTAAACCTTTGTGGTGCCAAAGGCAATCACTACTGTTACTCCTTTTTATCATTCATATAAACTTAAAGTTGTCTAACAAATTGACAGACCATGTTTGCTCTGCTCAGAGAGCTGCTGTTCCACAAGTCAGCACTGGAGTGGTACCTTCCAACATGATTTTGGATGCTGAGTATTTGGGGAGCAAGGAAAAGGGGAAAGAAGTCCCTTTGAGCAATAGGATCATTTGTTTGGCATATTGTGGATAAACTGAGTTAAAACCATTGAGATTAAAAATCAAAAAGAACGCTCTTCCACAGTTTAGATCTGTACTTCTAAGCAGTAATCTTCCTCCAAAGCACAGGCATGATGGTCAGTGCTTGTAGCTTTGATAATGACTAATTAATATTATGATATTTCTATTAACAAGAGAGTCAGACAAAAGGTTTATGTGATAATTGAAGCTTCACTGACCACAAAGATCCAGTGTGAAGGTTCAATGAAAACAATGTAACTGGATTTTATGTTCTTTCTTTATTTCCATTTGTGTAAATCTGTATATTTTTAGGAAAAAAATTATATTTTACAGCAACTAGTTTGCTAATACTATATTTTTATATATTATGTATATATATTATATTATATATATTAAATATATATAATTTTTATTTATTTTTCTTTAAGATTAAAATCTTCAGGAATTTTTTGAGTTTTGAATTGACTGGTACAGTAGTAAAGAATAATGAGCTTCCTTTGGAGTCTTAACAATACAGATAATGCGCACTATAAAAGACATGGTTTATGGTGAGAAAATTCAGTCTAATCTTATACAAATAATATGGTAAAGTAACTGTTGCAAGCAATATTACAATAAATTGTTATTTAATCCTTTTTCGTAAAAAATATTAAAAAAAGAACCAAAACCAAAGTTTTAATAGGGCAGGAGTAACTCTTTCATTAAACGCTAAGCATTAGAGTTTACATAATACTTAAAAACTTTCAAAGTGTATAATTTTTTGACTAAATGATTCTGAGGCTATATGACTATATGAATCTGAGCCTGTCATTTTTATTTTTTACTTTTTTCTCCATATATCTGTGATATTGAAATCCATTTCATTACGTATTTTTCCTTTAGTGTTCTTGACATCACATGTCATAAATCCCATGGATTAGAAAGTCTGTTCTCAGATAATGATAGGTGCATGTGATGGTCTTAGTATCACTGAAAAAAAAAGAGCTATGTAGTTCAGTCTCCCAAAAAATATTTATAATAGTAAGTCCATAATTTGTTAAAATCTGTCTTAATTTGAATTTCAGAAGGATTTGTATCATTACCCCTATACTTATTAGCCTCTGTTTTTTTCTGCAGCAGCCATTCAAAAGTTTATAGGGGAATGCTGGTAAAGTTCTTCTAAACAAAGTAGTAAACAGTGATCAGAGCAAGAAATATGTAAGAAACTCAGATATTCTTGTGATATGGGTTGTTGTATTTGGTAGGGGGCCACCTGTCTCTAAAATGCCCTTTGGTATTAACATATTCGGTTAAGCATGTCATATGTTAATGTTAGCTATTTAGGACAATGGAACCTTATACATCAGTTAAGTGAAAAAACATTTTGAATAATAAAACCAGATTTTTTTCCCTTATGTTTATGTTATCGGTTAAATTAATTAAAAGAGCATTATTAAAAATAATCGATCTTTTTGTTATTACAGTTCTTGGGATTACACAAACATGGTATCTACATCTGACTCAAAGTCTTGAAAATTGCTATTGAAAAACCTGAAATACCTAGAAAGTTTGTGTTTTCTCATTAACTTTATGTTTATTGAGTTACAGATCTATGCTATCCATAACCAGAGATGTTAATATTATTGATCTCATTGGCAGTTATAGACGTGATACCTAGAGGAGTTTAAATACTAATTTTTTATAACTCAGTTTTGCTGTTTTACAAGCTTTTATGTGTCATAGCCTAGATTTTTAAAAGTATAAATTTGAAGAATTACACTGTTGGGAAGCTCTTTCTCGATAAACAAAACATCATTAACCATATTACAAAGAAAAAAGAAGACTGCCTTAAATTCAACCCTCTCTAAAAATGATATGCGTTTATGGTGTATGTTACAAATCGGCTTAATATATACATAGCACCGATGTGACATTTTCCTTTCTGTTTATATATTAACAATGGTATCCTACTCCTGAGCTTTCACATTGATTTACAAGGCAAGTTCTTTGCAGAGAGGTGAAAAGAATTATCCCCACCTTAGTTCCAAGACAAAAGGCCAACAGTTTTGGTACCTTAAAGTGAAGAAAGGACGCCTAGCCAGCTATAAATCATTGAGTCATAGTGTCTGAAGAATTGTTTACCACCTTTGTTTTTCCAAACAAAGTATCTCGGTTTTATCAAAAAGAAGAGTTATCATATACAGTAATAGAAGAACCTAGCTCACTATATATCTTATGTTTGTTTCTTAAACACGTGCATTCTCCCCTGACTCCAGACAGCTTGAACAGACTATTTTCTCTCTTCTCCCTGCCCTCCCCCCAACCTATACCAGACTGAAATAATCTTTAGAGGGGTTTATAGCAATTTAAGATGTATTGAATAGTTACATATTCACCATATGTGGAACCAACAGTCTCACATGGCTTTCTGAACTAAATTATAAGGGATGTACAGATCCATTCAATTATGTATTATACATGATTCTGCTAAATGCAGTCATGCAGTGTCTTTCCTTCCCTCTCTTTTTAACCTATGTAATGAACCCTCATAAAGAGGTAAGTAGGCTGCTTTAGATTAAGATATGAGAACATACCTCTCTGAAAGTCAGCATAAGCAATCACATTATTTGTGTAATTAAAATTTTCTTTCTGGTAATATTTATGGTCAGTTACACAAAAAAGTGATTTAAATGAACCCAAAGAGTTTACATCAAACCCATCATATCAAATTAACTTTTTAAACTGAGCCCACACTGCACTAATATTTTAATTGCCTGCATGCCTCAGGTGAATGGTTCTTGGTGGCATATTAAAGGTAGGCTCTAGGGTAATATAAAATAAAAAAATACAATGCAAAACAAGGGTTCAAAAACTTTTCTAATTGTATACTTAACCTATCAGACATAGATTTGCTGATGAAAGTAGGAAATGGCAGCAAATGGAGGAAAGAGAGGGCAAGAAATAAACTCTGTCATTCAGGTACCTCTGTGTGTGGGAAAACATTGCTAAAGAGAACAAGATCTACTACAGAAATATGAGATAGTAGAAGAAAACTTAGACTTGATTTCATTTGAGCAGGTCCTCACCTTCCCATATCCTGACCATTGATAGTTAATTTAGCAACAATAGCATCTTGTGATGCAGGGTTTGATTTTGTTTGTTTAGGAAGTATTTGATAACAGTTACAGTATTTGCTAGAACTTTGCTAAGAGTAAAGTTGCCCTAAAAGTATCTTCTGCCTTTTCCTGATGGTGAGCTAATAGATATTTTTTTTTTTATATTCTATGAAAATTCACCAGAATTGAACTAATAAAAATTTTCTTTTTATGCACACTCAGTAAAAGTCTGTCAAGGAGTGATAGTTAAATACCCATAAGATTTTCTGTGCAATGAGAACAGTTCACTGGCACAAAAAAGATGAGAAAGATCCTATGCAGTTAGAATGCAGTGAGTTGCAATGCCTTGCTGTTAGGCCTAAATGTTGTGTTGCTGAGATGCTTGAGAGTATTAAATGACAGCAGTTGTGTCTCCAAGGAGAAGCAGCTTCTTGCTCCTCAAGGCAAGGTAGAGAAATAAACTATTTGGCTTTGATGCAGTGGGGAATCTGCAACAGGGGGTATAATTTCTGTCAAGAAATGCTGATCAGGGCAGACATGAAATTTGGACCCTGGGAAGTGTGGCAGAATAAGGCTGTCAGCAGAGATACTGACAGAGGTTCAGGCCGAGTGAGGCTCGGTCTGAGGAACACAGCAGGGAAGGCAAGGTCTGGGTATGGAACACAAATCCTGTGGGAAGGGACACAGAACACGGAAGAAATAGAAGGGAAGCAGGAATGGGAATGTCATGCTTGAAATGAAAAGTAGAGATCTGTGTCTGTAAAAGCAAAGTCCCTTCCAAAAACTCAATACAAACCTGTAATCCCTGATTTTTATGTGCCTTTGCTCTCAGCTGGTAGTCTAAAGAATTAGCAGCCATAATTTTCACATTTTTAATCTTCCTCCATCTTCTTTAATTGTATTTTTGCAGTTTGCACATTGGGATTATGTGTAATTTTCCATGTATGTTATTTGAAAAGACCCTCATCTCTAACTGGGTTTAAAATATCCCTGAAACGGACTGATTTTTACATCCTATCTGAGACACAGTACACTTGTGTATTTCTTGCAACGTAGAAAATCTCAGGCATTTCTGTGCTCTAATAGGACAGCATGCTGGGACATTTCTTGTAAACGGTTGGATAGCATTTGAAAATATCTAATCTCATGCCAAAATAGGTGCAGTTAATTTTTGATCTTGTTATCTTCTTTCATTATCAACTGATACTTCATCCTCTACCCAGCTGTGTTTTGTGACACCAACTAAGTATTCCACATTTTTAAAGCTGCTTTAAACAAAACTTTGGAAAATAGGAAATACACTTCTTTAACCTTCATTACAGTTAATTCTTTTTATTGTTAGAAACAACCTCAAGCAAGTTCTCTCTGTACATAATTAAAGATAAAATCAATAGCTATTCATCTAAAAAAACCTATACAGCAAGATTTTAAAATCTTGCTTAATCAGCGATTATCAATAGGAATATGTGCGTTGTGACATCATATGCCCTCTGTCTGCCAATACTGACGTGTGGAATGAGACAGGTTTGTAGTTGGCAAGCATATTCCGCAGCAAGTTTCCAAACCCTGGAAAAGTGATGTCAGCACTCGGTGCTGTGTAACATCCTCGCTGGTGGCGGCTGAGGCGAGCAGCTCTGGTGCTGCACAGCGCTCTAGCATGGTGTGCAGGGGGTCCCCGCACTGGGGAACATCGGGGAGCCAAGGGAGCCCCCAGGAGCCCCCGGCTTACATGGCAGTGGCTGATGGGACTCAGACAGGGCCAGGAGTAACGGCAGCCAAGCCCCCACAGGTGTATAAAAGAGAATGCCAGGGAGCACCAGCAGCTGGGAGGGCTACCAACAGGCCAGGAGAACACGGCCTGCACCCCACCTTCCCAGCACCCTCGCTTGGTAAGTGTGAGGTTCTGTAAGTAGAACCAAACAATAATGAGGGTGATGGTTCATTTAGCATGGAGGTATCGCCATGGTTACGTCAGCCTGCTCCCCACATTAGAACGGCTTCCATAAAGACAGACAGACGGGCCATTGTCACAGGGGACCCTTCTGAAGGGAGCAGATGGCCCAGTGTGCGGACCAGACCCATCTCTTGGGCAGGTCTGCTGCGTCCCTGGGGCCCGGATTAAAGGTGTGAGGAGAAAGCTTCCTACCCTGGCACAGCCCTTGGATAATTATCTGTTACTGGTTTTTCAGGTAGGCAGCGGTGAAGTTGCAACGAGAAGTCGAGGGCAGTCAAGAGAGACTTCAGGGCCTTGGGATGACTGGTGAGGGGATCGGGGGCACAAGCTGTGCTCCCCTCTGTCCTGCCGGCTGCAGGGAATGGTGAGGGAAGGAACGGCAACAGCCGGCAGCTCAATACCTGGCTCCGAGCCCGGCGTCACCGGCAGAATTGTGGGGTTTTTGATCATGGGTTGGTCTACACGACACCAGGGCTGCTGGTGACAGACGGGGTACCCCTGTCTCAATGCAGGGAAAGGGTCTTTGCACAGGAGTTAGCAGGGCTCATTGAAAGAGCTTTAAACTAGATTTGAAGGGGGAAGGGGATAAAACCAGGCTCACTAGAGATGAGCCTGGGGGCAGCATACCAGTGTTCAAGGGGTAGTGTGCTAGCAAGGTCCTCCAGTCTGCTGTCTAAGTGCAGGCAGGGGGTGGAGATCCATGTGGCAGCAAAAACACAAGGGTTATTGATGTGATAGAAACCATGGAAGCGTCTGAGAATGGTCACATAGGAATTAGGGCTTCTCCCCCCAGTAAGGTGGCAGGATCAGTAGCCCAGCTGAAGTGCATCCACACCAATGGCCATGCCCAAGCACACAGCATGGGCAACAAACAGGAGGAGCTGGAAACCATCGTGCAGGAGGAAAACTATGACATAGTTGCTGTCATGGAAATATGGTGGAGTGCTGCAGTGGATGGCTATAAATTCAGAAGAGATAAGCAAGGAAGGAGAGGCAGTGGGATAGCCCTGTATGTCAGGGAGTGTTTTGATTGTCTAGAGCTTAATGATGGTGATGACAGAGTTGAGTGTTTATGGGTAAGAATCAGGGGGAGGGCCAACAAGGCAGACGCCATGGTGGGAGTCTGTTATAGACCACCCAACTAGGATGAAGAGGCAGAGAGGCAGACAAAATATTCCTTAAGCAGCTGGTAGAAGTTTTCATAATACTAGCCCTTGTTCCCATGGGGGACTCCAACTTACCAGATGCCTGCTAGAAATACAATACAGCAGAGGGGCAACAGTCTAGGAGATTCCTGGAGTGGAAGATAACTTCCTGACACAGCTGGTGAGTGAATCAACTGGGGAAGGCATCCCACTGGACCTGCTGTTTGTTAACAGTCAAGGATTTGTGAGTGATGTGATAGTTGGAGGCTCTCTTGGGTATAGCGATCATGAAACGATAGAGGTTTTTGATTCTTAGAGAAGTAAGGAGGGAGGTCAGCAGAACTGCTACCTTGGACTTCTGGAGAGCGGGCTGACGTTGGCCTTGGGAGACTGGTTAACAGAGTTCCTTGGGAGGCAGTCCTGAAGGGCAAAGAACTGCAGGAAGGGAGGCACTCTTCAAGAAGAAAATCTTAAAAACACAGGAGCAGGCCGTCCTCGTGTGCCAAAAGATGAGCTGATGGAGAAGATGACCAGCCTGGTTGAACAGAGAACTTTGTCTGGAACTCAGGGAAAAAAAGAAAGTTTATGACCTTTGGAAGAAGGGGCAGGCAACTCAGGACTACAAGGATGTCATGAGGTTATGCAGTGAGAAAATTAGAAGGGCCAAAGCCCAAGTAGAACATAATATGACTACTGCCATAAAAGACAATAAAAAAAGTTTCTATAAATTCATTAACAACAAAAGGAGAGCTAAGGAGATTCTGCATCCTTTATTGGATGCAGAGGGAAACGTGACAAAAGATGAGGAAAAGGCTGATGTACTTAATGCTTTCTTTGCCTCAGTCTTTTATAGTAAGACCTGTTTTTCTCTGGGTACCCAGCCCCTGAGCTGGAAGACAAGGACAGGGAGCAGAATGAAGCCTCCATATTCAAAAGGGGAAACAATCAGCAACTGGCTACATCATGTAGGCACACACAAGTCTATGGAGCTGGACAGGATCCACCCAAGAGAACAGAGGGAGCTGGCAGAAGTCCTCACCAAGCCACTTTTCATCATTTATCAGCAGTTCTGTCTAACCAAAGAGGTCCCAGTTGATTGGAAGTTAGCCAATGTGATGCCCATCTAAAAGAAGGGAAGGAAGAATGATCCAGGGAACTACAGGGCTGTCAGCCTGACCTCAGTGCTGGGTAAGGTGATGGAGCAGATCATCTTCAGTGTTATCATGCGGCACATACAAGACAACCAGGGGATCAGGCCCAGCCTGATGAATCCTATGAAAGGGTACTGTCAAGCACTGGAACAGGCTGCCCAGGGAAGTGGTGGAGTCATCATCCCTGAATATTTAAAAGAGATGCAGATGTGGTGCTTAGGGACATGGTTAAGTGATGGACTTGACAGTGTTCGGTTAATGATTGGACTCAATGATCTTAAAAGTCTTTTCCAACCTAAATGATTCTATGATCATGATGATGGGGCAGAGTTGTGTCTTCAGCAGGTTTGCAGATGACATCAAACTAGGAGTGCCTGATACCCCTGGGGGTCATGCTGCCATTCAGAAGGAACATGTCAGTCTGCAGAAATGAACTGGCAGGAATGTCATTAAGTTCAACAAGGAGAATTGCAAAGTCCTACACCTGGGGAAAAACATCCCATTGCACGAATATATGTTGAGGGCAACCCAGGTAGAAAGCAGTTTGACCAAAAAGGACCTAGGGGTCGTGATGGGGACCAGGTTTAACATGAGCCAGCAATGTGCCTATGTAGTGAAAGAAGGTAAATGGTATCCTGGGCATAGGAGGTTCTGTGTGAACATCAGGAAACACTTTTTTTTACTGTAAGGGTGATGAAACACTGGCTTGGGTTACCCAGAGAGGTGGTAGACTCTCCCTCCTTGGAGATACTCTAAAGCAGGGGTCCTCAAACTATGGCCCGCGGGCCAGATACGCCCCCCCAGGGTCCTCAATCCAGCCCCCGGTATTTACAGAACCCCCTTACCCCCCCACCCCCCCCCACCAGGGGCTGAGGGGGGAAACCAAGCAGCCACAGATGACTGCCTGCCACTTCATCTGCCTGCCAGCCCACTGGTTAAAGTTTGAGGATGCCTGGCTAAAACCTAGATTTGGTCCTGGACAACTGGCTCTAAGGGACCCTGGTTGAGCAGGGGCACTGGAAAAGATGACCTCTGGATGTCCCTTTCAGCTTCAACTATTACATGATTCTGTGGTTAAATGTTTTGTATAGGTAAAACGGATTGCTGATAGGTGTTTTGGATGCAGGGAAAGGTGGGGATGAAGTGTTAAAGAAAGGGTTTGTAAAACAGGGCAGTTACAATCTCTGTACATCACATCATAACTTACTGGTTGTACACTATTCATATTTTATAAATAAATATAAGGAAACATAAAAATCTTAGTACTTAATCCCAAAGTATTGAATTAGAATTCAGGCTTTTTTCATTGATACCACAGGCAGTGAATTGAGGATTTTCTCACAGAACATTCTTTCTGCTTCATAAATTTACTGTGATAGAGTTCAGCATTAAATGTCACTGAATATGTGACTAATACCACCTCTGTGTGTTGTTATATATAGCTGCAGGAGCCTTCAGAATTGCTTAGAATTCTTTTTTCTTAAAATGAAAATACTTTTTTTCTACTAATTGTAATTTTTTCCTGCCTTCAGTTCCACCAGTCATCCGAGTCTATCCAGAGAGCCAGGCAAGGGAGCCAGGGGTGACGGCTAGCCTGCGGTGCCATGCTGAAGGTATTCCCAACCCACAACTTGGTTGGCTGAAGAATGGAATTGATATCACTCCGAAGTTATCCAAACAGCTAACTCTTCAAGGTAAAGGGGCATATTTATTGTTTTCTACAGGTTGAGAATGCTCTGTCAGTGCATCCTTTCTGTACTAGTTGTCCTTCCTACATCATTTTAATCAAGGGTTGAAGTCTAAGCTAAAATATTTCATAAGATATCTTCCAGTTACTCCCCAAGGCACACATCTTCTCTGCTTTCTTTTTGTTAGAATAACAGTTGTACTTACTGGCAGGATTACCAGCAAATTCCAATATGCTCTTCTCTGTTGTTCAAAAAAGTGCAGCCTCTGAGCAGAGCAAGCAGCCCAAGACCCAGTCCCAACCTGGTATTAGAATTTGCCCCTACAACTATGTTAATGCCATTCAACGAGTATTCAACACTAATACTTAAAGTAAGAGGCAATGTTTTTTTTCCTGTAAGGATTTATTCTAATGCATTTATATTGATCTAGTTATTTTTCATGAGTCCAAATTTAAATATAAATCAGAACATAGACCAAACTTTACTTGTACTGCAGCTCAGTTGAAAACAGAAGGTTTTTTTAACTGGTAGGAATCTTAGTGTGACTTGGGGACCTGGTGGCAGAAAGGACAGAAGAAGAAATACCTGAAATGCATGTTCTGTTTTCTGAGGGGTTTCAGACAGCCTCCAGGAAAGTGCAAAGACACTGCACACACAAGGAGAAAGAAACAGACAAAACAAAACCAGGAAAACCAAAGCAAAAACACCAAAACCAAACCCAAGCCCTAAAGTAAAGTCTTATTTTTAATCAACAATAAAGTTTATTAAATAAATAAATAAATAAAGAATAAAAACCAAACTGGTATTTATGAATCTTCTGTGAATCCTCAGGGCTCAGCAAATTCAATGAACCTGCCCAGCACAAAACCTTCTAGCTTCTGCAGTCCTTCTGGTGATTTTTAACTAGCCATAGCAAAAAAAAAAAAAAAAAAAAAAAAAGTAATGCTGCCATTGTTCCTTTCAAAGCCTTCTCTTGTTCATCTGCAGAAACAGGATGTGTGTTAGGATAAGACAGTAGTCAGCGTGAGAAACAGCAGAGCAGGCAGACAGCAATGCTTCTCTGAAGAGAGTCTTACATTCCCTATAGGTGTCATAGTCCTCTGTTCTTTAATGGCCCTGTCTTCTGGGTGTATATGAACAATTACCTTGCAGAAACACTTTCAGCAATGAGCAGAAAGTGATGTACTCCTCTTCCGTAGTAGCACCCTGTTAATTACTCCTGTAGGGATTTGAGTGGATTTTTTTTCCCTCTACCTCTGTATCGTATATTTGAGATAAATAAATAAAAAGGTTTCTTCTCCAAGCAAAATACATTTTCTAGAATATTATTATTTGAAGTAAAATTTTGAAAATCTCGTTGTGTTTTCCCTGAATTTTTCCCAGGTTGAACTATCTATGTCTTAGCTTCAAGCAAAAGGTGGTTTAAGAGGAGCATTACACCATAACCTGGTGCCTTCTCTTGTCCATACTTCAGAATACCTATAAAGCTGTTTTTGTCAGATAGGTCTGACAGTTGAACAAGTATACTATACTTAAAATGCATTGAATCACACCATTATTCACAGCACATTATTTAAAATACTTTTGCCTGTGAAACCTGGACTGTTTGTTGACATTCCTGCTCAAGCCGACATACAACTAATTCATGGTTTCCTTGGACTCCTATGCTGATGTAGGTGTAAAATTCCAATGTGCCTGTTTTCTTCTGTTATTACACTGCATTCACACACACACAAAAATGAGGTGCCTGCTAGAAACAGGTAATTTTATTAAAATTATTATTTATGTTTTAACTTTAGCCCATTATGTTCCGTGGAAGCTTGGGTTATTTTGTGTAAAGTCAGTGATAGTGGCAACTGACCAAATGCAACACAATAAAAACATAGCATTTACCTGATTTTAAAGACAGTGATAGTCATTTAAACATATATAAAACCTCAGGCTGATATTTGGCTTTGAAGTGCAAAATCAGCTGAGGTATTCCAGTTATCCGTGAGATAAATAATAGTGCATGGAATTCACTAGCCAGTTGAATACATTTAGATTAGTTTGGCATGCATCCAAGTTATGAACTCAGAAATGAAAATGGCTTAATTAGCATGAGCGGAAAAAGCCTTCTGAATGTATAATCTGAAAGCACTGTAGCATGTCCGCCTGCTGAATTTTTCCTCTTCTTTCAGCAAATGGTAGTGAGGTTCACATCAGCAACGTGCGCTATGAAGATACAGGAGCGTATACTTGTATTGCAAAGAATGATGCAGGGGTGGATGAAGACATTTCTTCTCTTTTTGTAGAAGATTCTGCTCGGAAGACCCGTAAGTATTACGAGAAGTATAAAAATACATGTAGCCCTCACTTAAACATTAAATTCATATTAAAAACTATGAAACATTGAATACATTAAAGTGAGAATGTGTAGATAACTTGATTTTAAAAAAGTTTACGTAATGATATCCGAGAGTCATCGAATGCAGAGTGTGTAATCTGAAGTTTATTTAAAAGTAAAATGAAATCTCTGATTCATTCTGTGAACTGACATATTTTTCACTTTGCTGTTAAAATTTGGATAGCTTCCTCATGATGTGTTGTATATGAAGGGAATATGAAGGGAAAAAGGAACTGGATGCCTGAATAAGGCAAAGCAGCAGTAGTCATGGTGTTGTTTCTAGGGCTTGATGGTAGTGTGGGAGGAAGACTTTTTCCAGTCTTTCTTCCTGTATGTTCTTGAGGTAAACCAAGTGTCAAATTTGGCACTCATGACACGAGAGTCATCACAGGACTTCATCTCACCTGCTGGAGTGCTTAGCAGGTCCAAATCAGTTCCAGCCTGCCCATGCTGCCTTGTGCCTGGATAACCGTGGCTCTCCAGAAATGCGGAGCAACAGTGATCACATTCATTTGCTAAGTTGGGAGTTCAATGTGCCAAAGAAATCTCTACCACTACCAAGATGTAGCTTCCTTTATCCTCTGTTGAATGGTAGTGGGTCCTATAAACCTTGTTTACCTGCCATTTATCTGCCTTGATTCTTCTTTCCCCTTCCATTTCTTTCCTCCGCTCAGAAAAATGCATTCCTGAGTTTACACTTCACCTGTTTGGTTTTGCCTTTTTTTTTTTTTTTTTCCTTTTAAATATGTTACTTTAATGACTACTACATATTGATTAGAAGTAAATCTAGTAAAATGATAGTTATTTTTACTATTGAGTCTGATTGCATTAACTTAAGGCATTCCCGTTCATCTAGAAGCTTATTCAACAGTGCCAAGTACTTGACGGAAGATACCAGAGGCAGAATTAGTAGCGCTGGAAACCTGCCTGACACTTCCTGTGACAAGATACTGAGTTCAGCTACATGGGGGTTTATTAAGCTTTAAACGCTTCAGAGGAAGTCTTCCATGCAGGAAAATTTTATAATTCAAATGTTAATATCTTTACTTAGCTGCTTTCAGTAATACTAATTATAACTGTCATTTCAAAAGTCTTAACTTGTTTTTTTTTAACTGTCATGAAAATGACTCCTCAGACATTCTGAGAAGGCAGCTGAGGATAAATAAATTATTTGATCATGCTGAATTTCTAGTAATCCGGTGATACGAAGTAGCTTGGTCACCTCCATTTGCCTTCTGCAGTCTGTGAAAACTGTGAATTTTGCCAAATTACAAAACTAGAATTTGTTTATGTTTGGTTAAGATTTGTTTACCCTTAACAAGAAAACATTTATATACACCTGTCCAGTTTCCAAGATTTTTAGTTACCTAATTGTCGTATCCTCTAAAGAACTGATCTGTGGCGATTATGCAGAAATAGCTACACCTATGCAAAATCCTGTTTTCAGGAATTGTAATGTGATACAGTAATTTTAGATCAGCTAACTACAGGATTTGTAAAATCACATGCTATGGAATGAGCACCACTTGCAACAAGTGCTTTAAAATCTACTGGCAGTAAGTTATGATGACCATCAGTGTCATGAAAGATGTGAATGAAGGAAGACGTAATATAAACCCAGTTACTTCTAAGACAATCCAAAAGACATAGTCTAATTTCTTCCTATAGAAGTCATTTACTCTTCAAGTTCTGTGGTGTGTATTGAGGGGAAGAACTTTACCATTGTGTTCCCTGATGTCTGGACATGGTTTCTTAAAAATTGGTGAATTTGTGAATACATATATAGTCCATAGCTGCATAATTACATTATTCAAATATAGGTGCAATAGCTGTTTACATGAGATGCATACTTTGATACTCTGATTTGCTTGCTTTGGCACAGAAACCCATTTCTGTACATGCAAGAAGATTAAGCTAGATACTAATAAAAAAAAGTAGTTACTATCAATATCATTATCACAACTACATGAATAAACTGCCTTCATGGGTACAAATTTTCATACAAGCAATTTAAAAAAAATGCTTCTGTTTTAAAAAAAGTCCCTTGACAGGGAGGAGTTGCTAGCATTAGAAAACTGAGATTAAGAGAAGGTCTTTATTATTAACTCTTCTCTGCTTGTTTTTATATTTCTCCCAGAACATGAGTTCATGCAGCCGATTAGGGATTATTAGGGAAGAAAATGACACAGGTAAAACCATCTGGATAGGATTGCGGGCTTTTGTTCCCCCACATACACATTTTAAACACAGTACTACTACTACTTTAATTTAAAACCTGCTGATTCGGTCACACAAGTTACACTCTAAAGATAGTCTCTGGTGATGTAAATGTGATTTCATATGATCTGATATAGAGTATGCCTGTCATAGGTGACATTTTTAAAAATAATTTTGCTTTTATCCTCCTTTAAGAGAATAAAGCAGATGTGTTTACCTTTATAATTTTTTATTCGTCCCCCTCTCCTTACTGAAGTATGCCCTTTTGGAATTCTTAGGATATTGCTTTGAACGAAAGTAGAACACATTCTCACTAGCTTGTCAGTTAATCTGAATTTGTATACTTTTTATGTGTTACATAAGGTAGAAATCATAGCAAAATAAAAGCATTTCAGAACATTGAGTTGATTGGCTATTGAGAAGGTAGTGAGAACTTCGGCAGTGGAGCTCAAAAATGTAAAATACAATTGCACTGCACTGAGCCTGATAGTCATTTTTTAAGCCACCTAATGAATTCGGGACATGGTTCCGTCTTTACCAGTGTATGGATTTTATTTCCTAGAAATTTTAATAGTCAAAGGAAACGTTCTCTTTTGTACTTATCTGACCCATTGTTTATATGCATACAAAAGCTTTTGGGTTTTAATGCTACTTTGCATGATAAGCTAAATTTTTGGTAGTTATCAGCGGAATTTTATTTTCAACACATCCCAAATTTGTTATGCAGAAAACTCAGCACAGTGCTTTGAGAAAACTTTAATATATGTAGTAAAAAGGGCATGACTAGCTCGTTCCTTTGGGAACAGGTGGTATAAACAGCTCCTAAGAGAAAAGTTTATATTTTCTGGCACCTCTACCTAAAATAAAACTAGTGCCATTATGGATAAATAGATTGTTAAATAATAAGCGAAGCTTTCCTTCACCTGTGTGGCTAAAAGTGTTAGCAGATTGCTAGCTTTCCAAAATTCACAGCATTGATTAGAGGCATCTGATGCATCTGTCTGTATTATAAACAGAAAAGAGAGTGAATGGCAAACCTATACTGAACACACTGTGCGAAGTGTGATGCTAATAGCAAAGTGAAAAATATGCAATGTAGATTATGATTTAGGGGTGTCAGGACATTGTTTATTTTGAAGTTTGCAGTTTCAGAAATTTGAATTCCAGTTCCCATGAAAAATCAACATATTTTAATGATAATGATTTATCATCAAGGTGGTAATTTGAAATAGAAGTGAATGGAAAATACTGTAAAACTGCTTTCTTATCCAGAACTGTTCAGTAGATGCCAGCACTGAACACTGAACCATCGTTCTATCACACTTAAGTACAACTTTTAATAGTGGATGACAGACTCAAGAATAGTTTGCCCTCTTGTTAACACGTCAGCCTTTTCCAGTGTGCACTAAAAATAAAACTTCTGAAAACATGCTTATGCTTTCATTTTGGCATTGTCTCAGGTAAGAGGAATTAAATTTTCTTTAAAATACCTTAAGTTCAGCATTGTCTTTTACCAGTTAACTCATTCTGTAGCTAAAATTTGATATACTTAATGTGTCCAAACATATGCACACTTTTTGCTAGATTTTTGAAGTTGTAATGGAAATTTTTAGTTTATATTACCTATATAAATACTTTTACAAGTACAAGTGATAAGCATCTGGTCCTGTCTATTATCAGATTCTGTTTAATTCCTCAGATGTTGACCATTTAGACTGAAGCATTCTTTTAGTGCTGGCTGTCTCAAACAACAGTTTTTTTATTGCTTTTATGTTTTTAATTTTTCTGCTAATATACTGTGGTCAGTCCTAAAAGAGATATTAGGAAGAAAACATGATTTCACTCATGTTAAAAAATGCTACGCCATTTTATTGAAAGATTTGTACATCACACTCTGGGACTTGGTATTGATGGTTCATGCAGCGAGATTCTAACTAGAACATATGGCAACAAAAACAATGTGTTTGACACAGTAAAAATCTCCAAGCAGTCACTGATCTATACAGTGGGGTGACACTTCTTGGGAGTTCAGTAGAGTTCTGAAGATACTATTTGCACTCAGTAGACCCAGGCTTTAGGACTACCAGAATAGAGCAGATTCTCAATGTATCTGCTTTTTCTTTGCTCTATGGACTTATGTAGATGTGAAAGTGAGGATAATTTTCTTCTTACGCTCTTGGCTATTCTTGGCTCTTTGAGTGGTCCTCCAAGTAGCATCCAAGGAAAGGTAGGTAAGGAGGAATAAGGCTGAGTAAATTGAAGAAGTTAAAGAGACCTGGGGAGAGGGGCAATGGAAGAGGCCAATAATGTGAGGAAGAAAGGGAGGACACAGGTAGCAGCAGGTGAAAGAGGACAGGTTACTGAGACCATTTAAACACTGCAGGAGAGAGGATGGAAGGAAAAGGGATAGGAGCACAAGGGCAAAGTGATCCTTAAAAGATACATAATAATCCTCTATATAAGATGTGGAATTGCATCCAGGAGTATCTAGTCATTTTAATGTCATTACATTTTTGTGATCACACAGTGACAGTGTATGTCTTATACTGCTGCTCCTTTTTCATCCACGTGGACAACACCACCACTTCTAGTACCAATCAGAATAAATAAGAGTGATATCTGAGAAACTGAACTTTATACTGTTCTAGTAGGTGGAACATTGTATTTAACTTGCCTTTTTAAGAAATAAAGCATATTGGAGTGTAAATGTATATTAAAGGAAAATCTGCAAGTGTGAAAAGAATTAGTCAAAAGAAGGTTTTTAGGTAGGAACAGTCTGTAGTGTGAGATAATTTTAATAACATTTATTTATCTAGTTGTTCATGTATCATTTTGACCACCTCTGTCAGTAGTTGATTTCCCTGATCTATGTGTCTAAATGCAGTTTTACTATTTAAATGCTCAGTAATTCTTCTTTAGGCTTTGAAGTATTCTGCTTCTGTGTCAGACCTGAAGGTCTTGTGTGTGTGAAAGCCTGTCTGCTTTTTCTAATAGCAGTCGCTGCAGAGCCAGTTGTGGAGAGCCTGACTGTCTTCTTGAGAACGTCTGTAGGCATTGGGAGGTTGCTATTAGGTGCTCCCAAAGCCGCCTGCTCTCCAGGCTGCACAAGCCCAGTTCTCTCATTAATGTTCTTCCTGGTGTGCATACATTTCATATGGTCTTTGTTTTCCTGTCTTCTTCTCAACAGGGCCCTTGCCTGAGAACTTCTAGATTTTGTAAAATCTGTTGGAAAATCTATATTTTAATCTGAGAAGATTTAGCCTTAAGTAAATGTTTCAAGAAAATGTTCTCCTGTGACTGGAAACTACTTATGATCATTATGACATTTTATACCCACTAGATTATTATTTTTTTCTGTATTAATTAGCATCTTAAATTAATAAAGAGGAAAAAAAAATAATTACCTCTGTAATTCTTGTGCCTTTTTGGCTCCTTATATACCTTTTCAGAACATTCATTTTAAAGTATCATGAGTTTGATAGTCAACAAGAGCCATGCAGCATATACAGTGAATAGATCTGTATATCCTACTCTTACAACAGGAGCATCTAAAATATTTCTGAATGCAAAAACTGTGCTGTTTTAAAAACTGTTCTCTAGAGACTGGAAACTTTTTGTGCCGTGAATTACATTTTCCCTCAATTTTGCAGTTAAAGCCATCAAGAATGAGCTAGTTGGTCTGGGTGATAGCTGGATAACCCCTGCTGTGACTGGTGAAAACATTCTGGGGATTAACAACCTGCTCTAAAGCTCATTGAAGACAGCAGAGTCTCCCCTACTGTCATGATCCCCTAATAATACCTGAATTCAGCTGTGCTGGAAGGAGCCTCTGGCGTAATCACATTTATAATACAACTAGCAGTTTAAAATCTATTTTTAGTTTCATTCCAATGTAGCTTGATTTTTCAGAACATATATTTAATGGATTCATAGATTTAAGCATGATGCAACCATTTCATCTAACGGTATCTTCTCAATTTCACAAGATTGCATCCTGCTCTGCCTCAGTACAGATTTAATGCTTTGTTTGTCTGAAGTGTATCCTCCCAGAAATGTATCTGCTTGAGTTAGAAAGACAGAGTCAGAGAATCTCTTGTTTCTCTTTGTATTTTGCTTTACTAATTAACCAGTTTCAGTAATGTGGAATAATGTTTAGTTTTCATATTGAAGCCAGTTTTTCCCTCAGTTTCTTCCTTTGATTCTCAGTTTTTCCCCAATAAATTGACCTCAAGAATTCTTGCCCTATGAATATACCATCATTAAATATTGATTATTTACTCTCAGATGCACTAAGTAGATGTTTCTCATAATAAGATGGTTACCATAGGACTCAGACGGTCTCCTTGCCTAGAGGATTGTAATTGATTTTGGTATGGTTTTCTTGAAAAATGGGAACGGCTCTTTGCAGAAGGAAATTTATTATTTGAATCTTTAATGTTCTGGAGAAAAAAATAGAAATTTGGTAACATTTTACTTCCATGTCCACTGATCCCTTGTCATTTTTTTCCAGCAGTATCAGCAGTGGAAGTTTATGTTTATATACTACCTGCCCTATATCCTATCAGGCCTCACTTTCCAAATCCTGTGCCTTCCCACCTTCTCAGCCCCCCACTGGAAACATCAACTGTATTATGTTTCCCTAGATGTCTAAATTTACATTTGGCTGTATCAAAATGTAATCATTTTAGCAATGTACTTGAAAAAGTAATTGAAACAACTTTTTGAAACTGTCATTTATCATAACAGGTGATTTGCAGGCTTCTTAGGAAATTATTTTATGTTTGTTTACAGATCATTGATGAAAATGGTTTAGACAACTCACTATCCATTGCTCTGGACACATTCCAGCACTGTTGTCTTCACCTTTACTAATGATTTAACAATGAAAGCTACTTTTTCAGATTAATCAATTTGGCAGTTTTTATTCAATTAACATGTACTTTACTACTATAGTATAACTTGTTTAATCAGAATATTCTGTGTTAACAGATCAGATGTTTAGCAAAATTCCAAGTTACATCTGTATGGATTTTTACATTCCAAACTTATAATTGCATCTGAAGAATATAATCAGGTTTGTTTGGGGTGACCTGGTTTCCGCTAGAATGTATTAGCTGACCTATAATCATATTCATTTCCTTTGATTTCTTACTGAATTGAATTCTGTGCGAGTGTTGTCTATTCTTTTGTCTGGGATATACACTTCAGTCTAACCTGCAGCTACTCAAGTTACCAAGTTCCAAGGAGTGGGGGAGCTTCTAGGGGCATATGTAGCAGTACTCCTCTTGAACTTCATGATATAGTCTGAAAATTATTCAAAACTAATAGCACCAGACCAAACATCTGAAACAACTTTTAGCAAGTATTTTTATGTACTTCATTTGAACCTTTTTATTTTAAATGTTTGTCTTGACTACACATCATTTATCCTCTTTGTGGTTCCTTTGTAAGGTAGAAAGTATTTAATCAGCCTCTTCTTTTAATTATTATCCTGCTTCTGTGAAAATAAGGAAAAATATTTATAGAGGTATATTCTCAATGGAACATTAAGAAAAAACGTTCATATCAGTCCAATTTAAACCTTGAATAATTCTGGTATCACAATACTTCTACCTTGAGCAATCGTTTGTGGTGATTTCTGGGTCCTTTGCTGCTGCATTGATGTAAAGGAATGTCAAGCTGTTGGAACTTCATCTGTTAGCACAAAAATGGAATGTTAATTGTAACTAAAGCTGCTACTTTTTTTGAGGACTGATATTTCTCTCTTTTTGTAAATAGGGTCCTTATTCTAGCACTCCAGCATCTCTACAGTAACTGATAAAGGTGGCTTTTCATTTTCTAGCTTGCAGTACATGCAGATGTACTTTAAGGAATTTTCAAACATTTTAGTAACTGATAGCTTTCTCCTCCATACTACTGGATTTAGCAGCATTTAAAGCATGAGCACACAAGCTGACAGGCCCACTGCAGATTTATGTTGATGGCTACCTTTGATAGTCACAAACACAGATTTGGATCAACCCAACTGCTTGAAGCCATAAGGCAAATGAAAATCATCAGCCTGATCTTGTTGAAACACTATGGGGAAGCAGAAGAATTCAAACATAGACAAAAGATAATTTGACACGGTGTCTTGACAATACACTTATGAGGAAGATTGAGTTGGCAAGATGTTGCTGCCGTTTTTCTTGATACAAAGTACAGTAATAATCACAAATAGAGGAAGAAGGAATGGCAACTTCCATCTGTGGAATTTGTTTATTTAGGTTAGATTCAGGTAGTAGTAGGACCAATGGAATTGGTCCAAATTTCATTTTTTAGTCAAAATAAAGTTAGCTGAATGTGGAATATAATGCATAGCTAAGGACTATAAATAAATCATTTTATAATCTTAAAAAAAGGATAGGAAGGAAAAATTATAGTAGCATGGGAATATTTAATGGAAATAATGGAATAGAGACCATCAGTGTAATCTATAGATCTAAAAAAGAAAATCTGGCAGTTCAGAAATCAGGAAAATAAAAAAGAGTGATCATCAAAGACAAGGGAATATTTCCAGGGTGATTTTCAGATACTTAAAATTCATATACTAGTAAAATATTTGGAAGTGAAGTAACTTTAAAAATCCATTGTTGTTTTTTTTTTTATCTTCTTCTTTCTCAATGACTTTGACAGGTATATTTATCAGTTCTGCTTTGGTTTCTTCTCAGTTTCAATGTAGCATAATCCTATGGAGCTAGTCATAGATCATGAAAACATGTTCTGTTCCCTTTAAACAGTGTTGTGGGTTTATTGTTGTTTATTTCATTTTCTGGTTTTTAGAATATTTTCATTCTCTTAATGTTTTCCAAAACTTCATTTTATAAAGTGCAGTTTAGTTTACTATTGATTAGTATGACTTCTTAAGTATTTCTCTAAAATTTATTGAGGCATACATGTGTACCTTGGGGAGACAACTATCATGATAGAAAATTATCAAGTAATGCTATTAAGGCATTTTCAAGACCAATTTGACAGTACTTGATGATATTTTAATATTTGGTTGCTTTTACTCTTGGTCATCCATCACGGACTCTTGTGTTGCAAAGCAACCTCTCCTACAGATTCCGACTAGTCACAAAAAGCAGGATTAAAATTATCTGCCTTATGTACTGTGTCTTGTGATTAAATTTAAAAAATAATATACCCGTTCCATACCACTAAGTAGATCTATTTCTAACTGTGCCATTTTTGTGTATTACCTAACATAGACCTATTACCTAACAAGGGATTATGTGATCTGAATGCTACTGACTTGACAGCTTTATGGCCATCATAAGCAACCAGGCATCTCCACTGTCTAGAACTTGGAATGAGACTGAAAGCCTTTTGACTGTGATTTATGGCCTAAATTTTCTCTGAAAGCCTTTATGCAATGTTAATAGAAGCTTCCTGTCATATCTTATACTGAATGGTACCTATTTACCTAATTTCTTCAGAGATAATTTATGCTGGCATTTAATTTTATGGCAGAGCTAAACAAGTTTATATTTGTTGACAGCATCAGAGGCAAAGACTTTAAACTTCCATGTATAGGGTAGAAATTCAGCTCATGAACCATTTTTTCTTCCTGCTAGTTAGACTGGTTTGAGTTAATGTGCTATGGGAAGGGACTTCAGCATGATTAATTATAAAGATTTATAGAAAATAAATCAATGAACAATAAGGTAACATGGTCATATTTGACCAAATGCAGTTAACTTTGACATATAACTTCTGAACAACAGTTTAAGAGTCATAAAAACAGATATTTGGTTATTGTATTAATCTTACATGAGATTAAAGTGCATGTCACATAAGAACAGAATGGAATTTTGATAGAATTTGTATTGGCATAATTACTTCACAAATTGTTGAAGCAAGCAACAGATAACTTCAGGAAAAAAGTTTGCTTCATTAAAAAATAAGGTTTATAGGTAATTGTATATAAAACCAACAAATCTGAATTTCTTATGAAATAAGAATAAAATTATAAGCAGATATGTGCATATATGTTTCCAGTCTGCTTGATAGTAGAAGTTGAGCAAAAAGTAAATCACCTTAATCTCATCCTCACTTTTAGCACTATTATTTTTTAAAATAAAAATGATAATTAAAACCTTGTGTGGCTCAGCAACCAGATAGTAATGATGGTATAGATTTACCCTGTAACATAAAGACATGTGTTTATACATTAGAGATACTGGAAAAAAGAGTAAGATACATTTTCTTTATGATGTGTATATGATTAGTAAGGACGGTGTTCGTGGCTATCAATGAAGTAAGCAGAGAGCATCCCTTCAAACTTGAAATTACTTTTTTGTACAATTAGAAGTATAGCAGATTATGGTGGCATAATTGTGAAAAATAACATTGAATTCCACGCTTTTGCCATTTGGCCTTATTGCATCTTCTTCATTGTCCTATTGTCTATTACATCTGCTTGTGACCTCTTGCCATTATGAGATTGAAGGCTTGGAAAGGGACAGTGATTTCTGATGTGGCGGTGCAAAGTCTAGCATAATGAGCTGATATAAACCTGTTGACTGTTATTTATCAGCTGTTACCTTCTTAGAGAAATTCAGGTAAATATTTCCATAATTTTAAACACAAGGCTTGTGTTTTGTTGAGACAAAACCTGGAGCCCCCAACAGTGGTTCTATATTAATGAAAAATCATTATTTGCATTCAGAAGATGTCAGTGGTTCCAACACCCCACCCCGCACCCCACCCCCCCATTTATCAGAATAATACAGAGTGCAGAAAAGATGGCTTTCTGCTGTTTTTCCCTCTTCTTAAAACCATTTTAAACTGGATTTTTCTTTTAGTGCAGAAAGCTAGGAAACTTCTCAGGTGTTAAAGTTTTATTGGATATCCACTTCTTTTGAGTGCCAGTGCCACAAAATAACATTTTATGGAAATTTATTATTTTATTTTCATCATACATAACGCTAGAAGAAAAGAAAGGAAATTTTCAGATTATTTAACCACACATACATAAAATCGTTGCAAAAGAATGTCAGTTTTTAATTTAAAAGAAAAGTTTTTTAAAAGTTAAAAGATTTTAAAAGTGCATTCAACATCTTCTTGCATAATGACCACTGATGCATGTGATGGACAGAAAACTGTTTCTGGAAGAAAACGAAGTATTGTAGTTCAAGAACAGGTTTCTTTTCTGAATCTTATTGCCCAGATCTTGTTTTTCTTTGGATATATATAATATTCTGTACTGATTACTGATAATGTGAACATGTAATTATATGGCCAAAAGGGAGCAGAAGAGCTAAATCTAATCTCCAAATTCACTGAATGTCATTCTTAGCAAAATATCTATGTACATATATATATACACACATATACTTTATTTCCAATTCTTATGCCTTAAATGTTTGAGAAAAAGAAAAGCAAGGAGGAAGAACACTGTAGTTGACACAGTTGAAAGCTCTACCATTGGCTGTTGAGACAGAAAGGTGAATGTAATGACATTTATTACCAATGTGATAAGGAGTAGGATAAAGAATTTATTTGGAAAGTGACATTGTAGTACTCTGTTATTCATTTAGTAACAGAAATACCATGGGGTTTTGCAGTTGTTGTTTTCATCCAAAGAGGATAAGAATCTGTACTGCTGTTACTGTCTGCTGCAGAATTTTATGAATTACTAAGGACAGAGTTTACTGAAAAATGTGCAACCTATTACTGTTCAGCAAACACACAAAATGAATAATGAAGATGAAGAGTAGGCTTTCGGGTGTTATATTAGCTACTCATAATCAAAGGCTGGGTCTGAGCACAAAAGCATATAATAGCTATGTAAGGGCCATGAAGAGTGGTATTTATGGAGCTGTGTGTGTTTAAAAAAAAAAAAAAAGTAAGATATCCTCAAACATGGATTCTCCCCTGTTCTGCACTGAGTAGGTGGGGGGAGAGGGAGGCATGGTGCAGGCTTCTTTTTGGATGTCAATATAAAAGGCCCAGCAACAAATGGTGTAATAAAATAGCTGCTTTAAGGTAGAGTAAAAAGAGGAATAGCAAGTAAATCTCACATCTCTTCAGACACTGGGTACCCTGCATGCATATGGCATCAGACAAACTCCAGATGGATTTTCCCACAGCATGCTGTGCAGATCCTGTCCATGGAGAGGTTCCTTCTCCCTCCCATATTATGGCGGCTTTTATCTTGTTTGACAAACAAAACCATATATCTTCTGACAGGTCACAATGTTACCTCTGTCATAACACCCACCAGTGTGCAGTGCAGTCTGTTACAAGCGTTGTGGCATATACCCTTGCAGCAGCTACCCATGCTAACACACAGGCTTCTCAAGCCTTACGTACAAGGCCCGATGTAGCAGACATAGCCTACTCAAGGTCACTAACTCCTTGAGTACAGTATCTTCTGCAAGGCTCTCAGTACATCTCCTTATATTATTTAATAACTGTATGTTGTCTGAATACCCTCCTTTTTATACATCAGGGAAATAAAGCAAAGAGAAGATGGGCTGTGTTCTGTCTTAAAACCAAAAAAAATTACTAAAATCTATCAATAATTATGTACTTTTATGTCTTGAAGTTTATAAATGTGTGAGAATTGAGTATAGGGTCTGGCTACTAAATACGTGAATTTTAGCTTAACCATAAAGGAAGGTAAAGAATATGTTTCTTAGCATACTTTCCATCTACAGATGTTGTTCTTGATCCAGCATTACAGTCTTTATTTCAAGACTGGACATTTTTCTTGAATAGAAGTTATAGGACCTATTAAAAAATGTGAGGTTTCTTGATCTCTATTAGGTGAGCAAAGCTCAGAACCACACATATCATTTTGCATTAACACAAATTAATGTGTTCTGTACTTAGCATCTTAAGTCATTTCATTTGATGCTGTGTAGTTTCACACCGTTGAATAATTGTAATTACTTTTTATTTTCATTCCTATGTCATCCCTAGAAAAAAGACTGATAAATAGTATAATTTTATGGCTAAATGTATAGGGTCTCAATGCCATACATTACATGGTTCTTTCCTGACAATGTGAAGGGAAAACTAATTTTAAAGAAGATCCTCCAGGTTGCCCTGGTGAAATAAATTTGCGTTATTAAGACATATAAGATGAAATAGACAAGCATAGAACTGTCAACTGACTGTAGAGCCACTGTCTGGGCATGCAGGGATAAAAGAAGTGCCAAAACCCATCTGGAACTGAATCTGGTGAGGGACATGAAGGGCAAAAAATGGGCTTGTATGAGGACATCAGCATAAAGATGGCTAGGGAACATACGGACCTGCTGCCGAGTGGGGCGGGGGACCTGGTGATAAAGGGCATGGAAAGAGTCAAGTTGTACTGAAGGTCGTCTTCACCTCAGTCTTTCCTGGCAAAAATGGCCCCAGGAATGTAACACCACTGGGAAAGTCTGTGAAGAAATTCCTCCTCTGGCAAGGAAGCCTTATCTGTGGTGGATAGGATCAGATTAGAAGCCGTTTATACAAACTGGACACTTCCAGGTCAGAGGGCTGGGTAGGATGCCTCCACGGGTGCTGGGCAAACTGGCCCATGGCATTGCGAGGCCACTCTGGATTAGCTTTGAAGGATCAGGGGAAGTTTCTGCAGACTGGAAGAAAGCCAGTGTCACTCTTCAAGATAGGCAAGAAGGAGAATCCTAGACATGATAGGCCCAGCAGCCTCACCTTGATCCCTGGGAAGCAAATAACCCTGGAAACCATTCCTAAAAACATGAAGGACAAGAATGTGTTTAGGAGCAGTCAGCATGGATTTATGAACAGTGTGCCTAGTCAGCCTGAGAGCCTTCTGTAATCAGGTGACTTGTGGAGTGGATAAGGGGAGGAGTAGATGTTTATCTTGTCCTTAGAAGTCCTTTGGACACTGTCTGCCATGATATCTCCAAAGAAGAACTGACAAAGTACAGGCTAGGTGCACAGACAGCGGGGTGAACTGAAAGTTGGCTGAACTGCCAGGTCCAAAGGTTGTGATTAGTGCCACCAGTGCCACTCCGAGGCCAGTTATCAGTGGCCTCTGGTACCACAGGGCTGTGTCTTTCCTCCTCCTGTCTGTCAAAGTACAAATGACCTATTTAACACTTCGGCAAAAGAAAACAAATACAAACACCTTGACATTCCCTCTTTGAAGTTGTCAGCTTTTATACAGAAAGATTTGACTGCATAGTGCTTGCAAAGCAGGTGCCTTATTTAGTTGATGAGAAGGACCAACTGATCACGTATTTATTTAAAAAATAATAGCTGCCAATAAAGCATTAAACTAATACTCCATCTCATGATTGCAACTCATATTGTAGTCAGAGGTCTAATTCAGGAGAATAATCAAATATTTTAAACACAAGCAACCAAACGTTGCTTAGAAGAGACACGTTAAATGCTCTTGTTCTTGTCTGCCACTGAAACATACAGTACACCAAATCTATTCAGTGCTGTCAGCACTGGATATAAATCTAAGACTTACAGTGGTGTTAACAATTTAGTTGCCAAGAAGTTTCATTCAGAGCAGTTGGATGTCCGGAGGACACATACTCGGCCAGTGTAGTCAAGACTTCCTTCAAAGCCAGCCTCTCCTGAAAGTAACAACCTGAAATCAGATAAAAGCAGATGACTGAGAAATAAATTTAAAATATGTTGACTCCATTTTCACTTTAGCAGCAGTTCAACAGAAATTCTGCCTCCTGCTGTAAAGGTTTACTACTCAGCCTGAGTAAGTGACGAGATGGCACACTCCATTAATCTTGGCTTTTGGCAGTTTATTGCATCCTAATGGTTAAAGGAAACGCGAGGACGGTATTTGAAAATAATGCACACATAATCCAGAGAGTTAAACTGGTTTAAAGATAATAAACCAAAGACCGAGCGTGTCTGAAAGCTGCATTGATGTTCAGTGTTAGGAAAGGGGAACTTTTTTTAATTCTAATATTCAGTATCACTTCACTTAAACAGTAAAACTGCTACATTCTGCTTATGTGGGGATCTCTCATTTGTACACTTCAGAGCACTGAAAAAGTAATCATCACCTTCATTTTATCAAGGAATAACTGAATGACACAGTTTAAATACTGTGTCTAAGGTCATATAATGAGATCGCTCTGTTGAGAGAATTGGTAAAAAAAAATCAGGGGACAAAAAATAGTAGAGGAGAGGGAGAGAAAAAACAAAAGCCCAGTAGCTCTGTTATCCTGAGACTCTAAATCTTGAGCTTGTCACAAAGCAGATTGACATTTTTTCGAAGGACCCTTCTACATGTTTGCAGCTCTGTATATTCTTTCAGAGCTCAAGAACAAGAGAAATACTGTGCTGCATGAGGCAGAAGACCTATCTTGGTCCTGTCTTCAGCCCAGTAGAAGGTGCTTGGGAAAATCATAGTATCTGGGACTATTCAGGAATGATAGTTGTTCCTGTTTCTACTCTTAACCTTAAGCAGTCAGCAGTTGAGGGTCTTCTGTATACCATCATAATTTTTAATAATGTGTCTTCCATTACTTTTTCCAAACTTTTTTAAAAAATACATTAATGTTTTTAGCTCTTGAAATGCTGTGTTTCATTGAACATTACAATTTCAGTATGTCTCTCTGTGACATATACCTGTTCTCTGTGTTGTTTTCCTTTCCTTTAATTTTTCTGTATTTCTTAAGATCATTACTTTGCAAAACACTGGTTTTCAGTAATGGTATTTTAAACAATTTATTCCATGGCATGCTGAGCTCTAAATATTTAAAATTTGCAACATTATATTTATGTTTATTTTTATTCTCCCCAGGCAGAAAGAGCAAAATTAAGATAATCAGGTTTTATTCATCTCAAAGGTGTAAAATGAAAATGTAAACAAGATGGTGCAATACGCGGAAACAACTTAAGCACTTAGCTGGTTAGCATGCCATCTTACAGTTCCCAGCTTGATCTTCCAAAGATAATGGCAAACATTATACAGCATGACAACTTTAGTAGCATGGCTGTGTTACAGCAATACAGAGTAATATCTTCTATTCACTTCAGCTTTACATGTTTCTCTCATAACTATGTCCTGAAATAAATCTCTTCAAAGTCCAGTGCTTTTAAAGGAAATGATGAAAATTACATCACCTGTAATTAATAATACATCATTTACGTGTATGTAAACTCAACGTGCTTTTTGTAATGGACTTTGAAACACACTATTGATAAATGCTAATGGAGTTATCTTGGGGGGGCAGATATAATGGGGGGTGATGGGGTTTACCCTAACCCCAATAGCCATGACAGCTAATCACAATTTTGTCACATGACATAAAGAACTTTATTTAACCTTATTGTTAATTCATTGTTTACATTGATTTACCCGTAGAAGTATTTTAGTGAATCAGGGGTTAAAGAATCATAATAATTTTAGAATTGATGTATCATTTCATGGGGGGGTTTTTCTTGTTCATATGTGTTTTCTGTTCTTTCTCTTACATGCTGCAGTTGCAAACATATTGTGGCGAGAGCAAGGTAGTAATACAGATGGCTTTTTTTATATTCTCCATATTATGATGAAATGCTCATCTATTGTTCCTTTCCTCTGTGTTTGGTGGGTTTTGGTTTAGTGGGGTTTTTTCATACTCTACAGTTAGAGCAGTTACCTTCCTTCTTGCAATGTTTGATGGATTTTATTTAAAGAAAAAATATTGTGGAAAATAATCCTTTAAATGCTCATACCTTTGTGAACTGCTTTTCCTTTTGGGAAGAGAGAAGGAAATAAGCTGTTCAAAAATTACTCAGAGGGGTACAACAAAAAGCTCAGATTTAAAACTTAGACCTTTAACTTTTGTTTGTTTCTGACATGATAAAGGCTTCCAACCAATCAGCCTATATGCTGTTGGGACCAATTTTCTTGTGTGAATCATTCTTATTTGACAAAATTATAATCTGAAACATTTCAATTAAAACTGAGGTACCTGTTTGTGCTTAATGAGACAAAGCATTTTCTTCTTACACTCAGGGAAGGGTTTGTAAATAAATGTTGGGAGGAGTAACAGAGGTTTGTGGTGTGTGACCAGCTGAAGGATAGATATAAATACAGACAGTATCAGCTGTTAATAGAAAGTACAGAAAGGATATGTTACTGACGAAGAGATTTAATTTTCATAGGCTTATAAAGGGTATTGCAAAAAAAAAATCGTAATTGAAGTGTTGAGCTCTTATTCCATTGCTCCAAGTAGCCTGTTCTTAATTTAAAGTTGCTCTTTAGGAATTAATGTATTTCAGGAACAGGAAATATTTTCAATTACTTCCACTGAAAGATTGATAATACTGTAAGTGGATCAAGCTTTGCTATGAATTCATGCTGCAAATGGCATTTCTGCATATTTCTTAAAGATTTATTTTAAATTAATTTAAAGATTCAAAAATTTGATACTTCATTTGCCTAATTACATAGTAACCTTTGGCATTTCCCAGTGTGTTTACAAATATGAACTAGTTTTATTTTTTTAATATCCCTGTTTCACTAGTTTCTCAGCTGGTATAAGTGGTCAGTTCCTGGTTATAGTGGGGCTCAGCTGTGACCCCCCTCCCTGCTGGCCCTGCAGAGTAAACATGCCATGTTCAGAGCTTCATACACTTCCACTGTTAACAGTTAAACTGGTGCACAAGAAGATTCTAACAGGAAAGTTTTCAAATGTAGAGTATTTTCACCACTTATTGGGAAGGTATCACTTTTATTTTCTCCTGAATAAAACTGAAAATATCATTGGCAACCCCTTGGTTTTTTTGAGGAGTGTTTTTTCAGATGCGTGGGAAAGGCTGCCTTGGAGTATGTGCAGCTGAGGGGGAAGTTTCAGGAGTCTGTTTATCAGATGTCTGTGTCGCTTGGGGCTATCAGCTGATTTACTTCCTAACAGTCTAGTATTACTTATCCCGCTAATAACTACAATATACTTTAGTCAAGTAGACCAGGGAGAAAGGAAAAGATTTTTTTTTTTTTTCCCCCTCAGCCAGCCACACATATTTATTTCTCACCAAGATACAATAAGCCAGTTGCTCAGCTATTGATCTCCACACTGAGTTCGCTGGTAGGGGCAGCCTAACCTCAGACAGGCTTATCTACAAATTCCAGCTGTTCTTACAGGATGCAGTGTCGGGTGTTCTTTGAAGCAAGACCTTGACATATTATCTTATGGAGGCTGTATGATTTACCTGTAAAGGCACATGAAAGTACCCACTGCCCAGAGTGGGCATATTGCCCTTGGTGCACCCTGTGCTCAGCATAGGCGGGATTGGCAAATTTCCTTAAACCTGAGCCTGCTTCTGTGCTACACCAAATGCAGCACAGACAAATTCCTCTCACACTTTTTGGTATCCTATTAATAGATATGTTTGATATAAAATGAGGAAAACTCTGCTTGGAGACTGCCCCTTTTTTCTTTTTAGGAAAACTTGGCCAGAAGTGGGAAATGATTCTGCAAGGTTTCTCAGAGATAATTGAACTCACTTGTTGTGGGCATTGCCAGACACCCTGATGCATATCACTGCCTTTTAAGTGACAGTGGTACCTGTGTGATTTCTAACGGGGAATAGGAACTTCCATGTACCTGTGTACATACTGCAGTGCCTGTCTGCCAACCTGACAGGACTTCACGTGGGGTATGCTGCCTTCTGGGAGTTAAGATCCGAGATGTTGCTGACAGGCTGCCACAACTTGTCAAGAGCATGGACTGCTATCCTCTGCTACTCTTTCACGTGGGCATAGATGACACTGCAAGCCAGAACCTGGGCAGAATCAAGGAAGACTATAAAGCTCAGGGGGTGCAAGTGAATAATTTTGGTGCCTAAGCTATTTTTTCTTCTATTTTACCAGTAAGAGGAAGGGGTGCAGCCAGAAATAGGACTATAATGCAGATCGATCAGCTTCTGGCTTCATGGTTGGTGCCATTGTGAGGGGTTATGGCTTCAGTGACAATGGCACATTCTCTGGCTACAGCCTGTTAGGGAGGGATGGGATCCACCTTTCTAGAAGACTCAGGGGCATCTTTGGCAGCAGGCTGGCCAGCTTGGTGAGGTGGGCTTTGAACTGAAGGACTTGGGGAAGAGTCCAAAGCGGCAATGCTCACACCATCACATCTAGTGGAGGAACAAGCCAGGCCAACCAGAGCAGCGATAAATGTTCCTTAGCTGCCTCCCAAGATGAGAACCAGAAGGTCAAGAATGTCAAGGGTGGCCACGGCTGTGGTGGATCCACTTACCTCCCTCCTGGGAAACCTGTGTGCTCAGTTGCCTCTCTGAAACGCCTGTGCGCCCAGGTACAGTGTGGGAACAGACGGGAAGAATCAGAGATCTGCGTGCGGTCACAGTTGCAGTAACAGAGACATGGTGGGACAGCTCGCGTGACCGGAATGCTGTCCTGGATGGCCACGTACGTTTTAGTTAAGGCAGGCCAGCGAGGAGAGGTGCTGGAGCTGCTCTTTATGTGAGGGAGCAACTGGAACGTATCGAGCTCTGCCTGGGCATGGATGAAGAGCGAGCCAAGGGCTCACGGATAATGACTAAGGGATGGGCCAACACAGATGACGCTGTTGTGTGTGTTTGCTCCAGGCCACCTGATCAGGAAGGGGAAGTCGATGAGGTTTTCTACAGACCATTGGAAGCAGCCCCCCGATCACAGGCCTTGGTTCTCATGCAGGACTTCAACCTCCCTGATATCTGATGGAAAGAAAACACAGCTAGGCACACACAGTCCAGGAGGTTCCTGCAGATCTTTGATGATAATTTTTTGACACAGGTGGTGCAGAAGCCAACAAAGTGAAGTGTGTTCCTACACTTTGTACTCACAGAGAAGGACTGGTTGGGGATGTGAAGGTTGGGGGTAACCTTGGTTGCAGTGCTGGTGAAATAGTGGAGTTCAAGATTCTGCATGGAGGAAGCAGGGCAACAAGTAGGACTGTAACCCTGGACTTCAGGAGAGCTAACTCTGGCCTCTTCAAGGACCTACTTGGAGGAATCCCATGGGTTAGAGCTCTAGAAAGTAGGGGGGTCCAAGAGAGCCGGTTAATATTCAAGAATCATTCACTCGAAGCTCAAGGTAGGTGCATCCCCATGAGTAAGGAATCAAGCAAAGGGGGCAGGTGACCTGTGTGGATGAGCAAGGAGCTCCTGGAAGACCTCAAACAAAAGAAAGTTGTTTATGGGATGTGGAAAAAGGGACAAGCCACTTGAGAGGAATATAGGAATGCTGTCAGAGTATGCAGGGAGGCAACAAGGAAGGCTATGGTCCGTTTGGAATTAAATCTGTGTGAGGGAGGTGAAGGGCAAGAAGGACTTCTTTGAGTACATCAGCAGGAAAATGATGACTAGGGAAATGTGGGCCAGATGCTGAATGAGGTGGGTGCCCTGCTGACCGAAGGGCACGGAGAAGATGGAGTTACTGAATGCCTTTTCCTTCAGTCTTTACTGCCAAGGCCAGTCTGCTGGAATCCCAGACCCTGGAAGCAACAGAAAAACCCTGGAGAAAGGAGAACTTTCCCTTGAATGAGGAGGATCACATTAGAGATCATTTAAGCAAACTTGACACCCACAAATCCACAGACCCTGATGGGATGCACTCTCAAGTGCTGAGGGAACTGGCAGATGGTATTGCCAAGCCACTCTCCATCATCTTTGAAAGGTCATGGAGGACAGGCAAGGTGCCTGAGGACTCAACAAAAGCCAATGTCACTCCAGTCTTCAGAAAAAAAGGAGGACCCAGGAAACTACAGTCCAGTCAGCCTCACCTCCGTCCCTGGAAAAGTGATGGAACAGCTCATCCTGAGGTCATCTCCAAGCATGGGGAGGTAAAGGTCATCAGGAGTAGTCAACATGGATTCACCAAAGGGAAATCATGCCTGATCAATCTAGTAGCCTTCTGTGATGGAATGACTGGCTGGGTAGATAAAAGGGGAATGGTGGATGTTATCTGCCTTGACCTCAGCAAGGCTTTTGACACTGTGTCCATAGTATCCTCACAGGTAAGCTCAGGAGGTGTGGACTAGATGGGTGATAGTGCAGTGGATCGAGAACTGGCTGATGGCAGAGCTCAGAGGGTTGTGGTCAGTGGCGCAGGGTCGAGTTAGAGGCCTGTAGCTACTGGTGTTCCCCAGGGGTCAGTACTGGGATCAGTAGTTATTCATCAGTGACCTGGCTGAAGGGACCCTCAGCAAGGTTGCTGATGATACACAACTGGGAGGAGCGGCTGATACCCCTGCAGGCTGCGCTGCCACTCAGCGAGACCTGGACAGGCTGGAGAGCTGGGTGGAGAGGAACCTCATCAAGTTCAACAAAGGCAAGTGCAAGGCCCTGCACCTGGGGAGGAACAACCCCACACCAGCACAGGCTGGGGCTGACCTGCTGGGGGGCAGCTCTGAGGGGAAGGACCTGGGAGATCTGGTGGGCAGCAAGTTGCCCATGAGCGTGGCCAGCAGGTCGAGGGAGGTTGTTCTCCCCCTCTGCTCTGCCCTAGTGAGGCTGCATTTGGAGTACTGTGTCCTTCTTGGGGCTCCCCAGTTTGGGACAGGGAACTACTGGAGGGGGGTCCAGCAAAGGGTTATGATGATTGGCTGGAGTATCTGCCATATGAGGACAGACTGAGAGAGCTGGGCCTGTTCAGCCTGGAGAAGGGAAGACTGAGGGGGGATCTTACCAATCCATACAATTATCTTGAGGGCAGGTGTCAAGGTGATGCGACCAGTCCCCTTTCAGAGGTGCCCAGCGACAGGACAAGGGGCAGCGGGCAAAAACTGCAGCACAGGCCGTTCCGTCTGAACATGAGGAAGAACTTCTCTACCTTGAGGGTGACAGAGCACCAGGACAGGCTGCCCAGGGAGGCTGTGGAGTCTCCTTCTCTGGAGACATTCCGAACCCACCTGGAGGCAGCTCTGTGCAACCTGCTCTGGGTGACCCTGCTTTAGCTGGGGGTTGGACCAGGTGACCTCCAAAGGTTCCTTCCAACCCTGACCATGCTGTGATTCTTTGATCTATGCAGAAACACACACTTTTCCCTGCCCCTCATTGTTTTATTATTTTATTTGATATTAAGGTGTATTCTCTCTCTATTGATACAGGGTTTTCTTCAGAATTTAGGATGAGCAGAATTTTAGACTCATTTATTTTTCCTGGGGTTTATTCTCCTGTGTACCTATACCAAATATTTTTATGTCACGTGGAAGCTTGGGCCCTGTACCCAGGATACATCTACATTTTTATCACTGTAGACCATGGTTCAGCTGTCCGAGTTGGTTATAATGGTAATGTTATGAGTGACTGTCTTCACCGAATTATACAAATATGAACAGATCACCCATCATAGCATCCACATAGCGAATAAAAAACTGTCTTAATTGGAACATGATAAAGTAAGGAGAACGTCCTTTTCTGTGGTCATGAGCATGATCACACATATTATGAGACCTCACGCTATAGATCTGCTTCCCACCTTCTCCACGAAATGTTACATCATGTCTCTCATTTAGCAACATTGCAGTAGAAAGATTTAATAGTTCTATAAACATCTGAGGCCCTTCAAGCTTGGAATGAGTATCTGCCCAGCTCTGGCTTTCCAATAAAATACAATACAGAATATTTCCTTCTTTGACCAAAAGTGACGTCAAATATGGGTTTATAACAAAGATTCAGAACTTCTCTTTCAACTTTATAGAGAAATTACTTCAACTTTTCCATCCCTCAGAAAAAGAAAAATAAGACTACATGGAGAATTTATATTAATTCGATTTCAGTGTAATGCTTCCATAAGGTTATCTTTGTTACTGCAGCTGTCAAATTATGTATTTCCAGATCTGTACTCATAAAGACACTGTCTTCCCAATGGAGAAAACGATGTGAAATTCTGAATAACGTAAAAATTTTCTTTTAGTTTTACAACAGACGATCCCATAGGATGAGCTGTATTAGCACTATACACATTAACAAATTGATCTCATACCAAAAATGTGATGAGGTTTTTAGTTCAAGATAAGGATTTTCTTTTTTTGTCACTATTTAATTTTATACATTTCAATGTGTTTTTGTTCCTAAGGTCTGGGAATTGGGAACATGTTTTATGTTTTTTATGAAGATGGAATCAAAGTAATACAACCAGTGGAATGTGAATTTCAGAGACATATTAAGCCTAGTGAAAAACTCCTCGGTTTTCAGGCAAGTTATTTTTTCAATTTTTTGTAGTGTTTTCTCAATTATGGTTTTCTTTAGGTAGTAATTTATTATTGCTAGTTTAGTGTTTTCTGCTTGATAAATTCAGACATGTCTTCTCAATTAATAAGTAGCTGATAATGGTGGACTGAAATTTTCCTGTATTTTGCTTGATCAAATTCAAATTTTCAATCTTTCTTTTAGATTTAATATTCCCTGTGTATACTTTTCAAACCCTTTAATTTCTTTTTTTGTCCTTCTTTTCTTCCAGTCCTTTCCTTTAACTGCTCTCTACTCTTTATTTCTGGTTTGGTGGTTGTTTTTTCTCCCCTGCCTGAGTTAAGTGCAGGGACTGATTCTCTTCCCATTAAATATAAGATGTAAGATTACTATTTCTAATGGTTTGTTTTCCTTCACTAGATGTTTGTCTATATTAAACTGTCAGCTACAATGAGGCAAATCCCTGTCCTGATAAACACATTTACACCTCCACTGAAGTTAGTAGAGATGATTGATGCTTTGACTCAACTTACAATTCATATAAGTAGTTTCAATAATTTTATTGTTAATAGACTTATAGCATATTTCACCAAATTCTGTGTGTTTATGGAGTAGTTTACATGTGTAGCATACATAAAAACAATAGTGTATTCCCCACTTCCATTTGTTCTTCTGATGTTTTTCCTTTACTGCTAATCAAATTGCTGGCTGATATGAAGCATGTTCTCACAGGAACACTTGGTACTCATCACCACATTAAGGCTTGTTCCATATGATCTATAACCTTTCAAAAATAGTAACTTTTTCTCATTATTTGGATTTGAATGAGTGACCTTGAAATATGTAATAACCTATAAGCTGTACAGTTTGGGGTTTTTTTTTCCCTAATACCTAAAGCACACTGAAATAATAGCAGAACTGTTTCAACAGAATTTGCCTCTTCAGTTATCATTATTGATGTCAAAGGCTGCTGTACTTAGCAAGATTTATTTTAGTGTGAATAATTATGCTTTGAACAGCTAATCATACCTTGATTTGTGCTGCTTAAGTAAAATTAGGTTGACACAGCCAAAAATAAGTCAAAAAGCTTTTTTATAGCTGTTTAATTCAAAAGCTCATTATTTAAGAAGTCTGTTAAAATTTTATTGGTCTAAAGTACAGCCTAGATTTTAAGTTTATTTTTATTGAAGCAAGGTAATAATCAGGGTGGATAAGTCAAACTAGTTTCCTTTTTGTACCTTTCAAATCTAAAGTAGCATGATAATCATATCCTCTGGGGAAAAAAAAAAAAAAAAAAAGAAAAAAGACAAGGAGAGTTGAGTACTTGATAACTTTCATTTTAAAGTAGCTATAGACCTGTCGTTCTTCGGATATCTTTGGTTTGTGGGTAGGTGTGGTGAATATACAGCCAGAAATTAAGCTTTGAACCTGCATGCGTGTCATTTTGCCCATTAAATTCAACAATATTTCTGCTTACTTCCCTGAACACTGGAAACATCTTCCCTCATATATGGTGGTTAATAAATCTGGTTTTCTGCTCATATTGACATCCTTGTTCAGTCTGCATTCCAAAAAGAGAAAAAAAATGAGGAATAGTTTTCAGTAAAAAAAAATGAAATTTTGAAAAAAATCCTTTAGATTACTTTCTCCTACAAGAAGGATGAAACATGAGTTTAAAAGAGTTCCCTACACTTACTGCTTACACTATGACAACAGTAGCATATTCTTGAAAAAAAAAAAACTCATTGACTATGAAGCTTTAGACAACAGTTTTCTGCTTTGAAGAACTTAATATCTTCCTCAAACCTCTTTGGAAAAGCTGTTTTCTCTGAGTAAGAATACTAAATAAAACCCCTGTTCTGTCCCAGAAACAGATATTTTATCGAGTTCAGCATGCGATCATTTAGTAGTAAGAGTTCATGTCATAAATTACTTGTTGGCAATTCTCTTTGTCTCTGTCCTATAACTTTACTAATCAGAGATGTTGGTGTACTATGTGTTTTGAGGTGGCTTTATATAGCCTTTCACATCCAGGGCAGCTATTGCTAGTAAGTTCTCCTATCTCTTACTATATACCTAAAGGAAATACATGCTTGCTTAAACCTCTCCCATTTCTTTACTTTTCTGAATTAGCTATTCAAGTGATAAGTAAAACACCAATAGACCTGTTTCATTGCCAGACATTTACTAAAGTGTAGGAACATTTCTAAATTCTGCTGCACAGTTTAGGTACTAGAAGTGTTACAGAAAATGTGTGAATATTACACCTGATACTGTTCCTCCCCAGGTTTCCTGTTTGCCTGTCAAAAAAAATTATTACCTTTAGCTGAGCTGTTGTAAAAGAATGAATTCAGGTGTTTCTGCATGGCATTGTATTGTATTGTGAACAAATGTTGCAGTAGTTACACATGTTCATATTTAGGTATGCTAGTTTTGCTAAAGGTAATTTCTCTGTAACTACATACTAGAGAACCCTTATCTAAATATTTAATTGCCTCTTATGCAACTGGGTGTCAATGCAGCAAAGTACTTTAGCGTGTATCTATCATGGGAATCAATTAGACTTCCATTGTGTTTAAAGTGACCAAAAGATTTAGTGCTTTACTGGATCGTCATGGTTCACAGGACATTATGAAGAGCTTCCTCCTCTGCTTCCCAGAATCTCCTAAATTACTTGAATCTTGTAAATTAATGTGAAAAGAAAGTAGACTTTTATTAGGCTGATAGCCACAATTCTAGGTGCACGGGGACAGAAAAAACCTCATCTCTGTTTTCTGATGCGAACTATTTAGTTATACCATTTTTGACAGCTGTTTAACCGGTCATCAAATAGATTCTTAACCATGGTCCAAGTAGAGTCTTTCACCTCTTAAATGTCTCATCATTCTGAAGTGTTTGGGACATTTTCTGCACTAGCATGCAACCTCTATTTATCTTCTGCAAATTGGTATTATCTAAAGCCTTGAAAGTCAAATTCTTACACAAATTTTTTTTTATTTTCCCTTCCCAATGAATCCCAATAAGAATAATTATTTCAGGAGGCTAGGGGTGGGGAAAGAAGCAATTGAAACATGCCTTTGTTGAGACCAATGGCAAAATCCTTTGGGTTTCAACTAACCCTGATTTCCTCTTTGTTACAACTAGCGCATAATGGCCATATTTCAGTGATCTAGGCCATCTCACACTTGAGTATGTGCTGGAGGTGGGAGCAAAATACTTAATTGCAAAATAATTAATGTGAGTACTTGGCAGAGTGGAGTTTCCACAGGAAAGGAACTTGAATCACACTTACCAGTCCACAGAATTTACTTTGGTTTACCCTCTTACAGCACAGTAGGTATAGTAAATGCAAGATTATCAATCTTTGCTGAAAAAAAAAAAAGTGAAAAAGGTCCACAGTCTGATTTTTACTACATAATGTCAAGTAAACAGTAACTTAATATAGAATAGGTGGTATATATAAAGTCATGTCTTAATACATGCACTGTTGTAACCTGGTGAACTGACCTGACTCTTGGACAGCTGTAGCATGGACAGGCATTCCATTGTACTGGCTGAAGAGCTTGACTCACAGCTTGTTAAAACACTGAGGACCCTTGCATCAAGTGTAAATTTATAGTCATAGAATTTGCACATATAAATCTGCAAGTACATGTTTTCTCTTGAGAATTTCTTGCCCCAGACTACCTCAAAAAACTTCCTCTAAGGATTTATTTTCCTCCATCTGCTGACTTGTTACAGGGCAAGTCACTTTTTGATTAAAAAGTCTGGGGGGAAAAAAACAATGAAATAAATTAATGTTTTATCAGATGTTAGATTTTTTCAGAGAGAATAAATTAGGAAAAAGTAAATTGCTCACATTTTAATTAGAAGAAGAAAATGGTGGGCTTATGCCTCTATTTTAAGGAGAAATTATTTTAACTGATTACCCAACCACTGGGGAAATTAATACAGAGCCTCAGAATTCCTGCCTGCAATGTAAAAGAAAAACCAAACTGTCTAATCAGCTAAATGTTAACTTTTCAAAAGCAAGATTTCATTTCCATTGATTGAAGCTATTTCTGAGGCATCTAGATAAATAAGGATTTGAATAACTGAAGAAATAACTAAATAAACTGATTCATGCTGAGGAGAAAGACTGTTCTGGATATAAGAATTTTAGTGCATAATTTTCACTGTTACTTCGGAGAAACCCTATTTTTCTTTTTTTTTCTTTAGGTTTTGGGGCAGAGTTGTCATTGGCTTGTAGAAAGTTATGACAACATATTCTAGAACAGTAAACTGCATTCACATATGTAAATTTATTTTTTACTTCATATTTTTTAATTTGGCTCTGATAAAGTGTCATGCTTTCTACTTGCTGTATTTAAAGTGGAACAAGAGGGGGAAGTTTTATGAATTATATAGATAAGAGTCATACCCTGTAGTTTCTAATTAAAAATATGTATGTGAGTGTACATCTATATACATATATAAAAATTATATTTATATTGCTTTTACATTGAAATAATATTTAGAAATATGCTTCAGTCAGTGTTTTAGACTCAGATTTAGAAAAATATTTAAGGAGGTGGATTAACTATGGATATAGATGTAAGTGCTTAACTTACAGTTTTTTCCCATTCTGATATACTTCCCACAATGGGATTAGTGGAGTCATTTACACTAATCTATATTATGCTATGTGAGAGAAACCTAGATTCCTTCAGCATCAGCAAGATTTGGTTTTATTTTTTAATAATACATTGAATATGTCTTGATATATTTCACAGCACCAAAAATTGCTGTATATTAAGGTGAGTCCCTAAGAGACATAACTGAAAGTAATGACACAGTATAGAGTTGTCGTAAATATTTACAGATGCATTATTTGAAGAACATATTCTTTGAGGAAGAAAGAGTACAGTTTAGAACAGTCTAAAAGTAGGTATCTGTTCAGATAAAGCATGGAACTAAGACAAGGTGTATTTAGAATATAAAAAATTGAGATTAGTGAAGCAACTTTCCTACTGAAGTGACAATTGCATAGAAAGTAAATTACTTTCATAGAAAGTAAATCAGATCATTGATCTGATGATTGCACATCATATTGGAGACATATTTGTTATGTTGACAGTTCTCCTTGTGATGAAAAGCTTTTAGCCACTTGTAAGAATGATTGTCACCATGCCTATCATTCTTTAAAAAACAGATTTTAAACAACTTCTCCCCTTAAGTGCATGGCTTTTTAGCAGTGCAAAATAAATCTTACTCTTTGCACTTGTTTCTAATTTCTGCTGAAGTTCCTGATTATGTGCCATCCCAAGGTACCTAAGTTTAGTAACCTTTCCTTAGTAGTGCAATTCCTGAAAGACCTTCCGTTTCTGGAAGTTTAGGAACCGTGTAGGAACAAGCAGTATCTTTCAATATCCTGTAAAGAATCTCCCTCTGTTAGAGTTGGAAATTGATTTATTTCTTATTTTGACATATAAAGATCGAGTGTATTTCCTCAAACACAGAGGCACAGCATGCAAGGAATGGTAATGATATGGAAAAGTTAGTGTTGAAATGCATCATCTTCTTGAAAAGCATTGCTTGGTGCTGGATATGCTCTTCTGTCCTATTATTTTTCCTCTTCCATTTAAAAGGAGACGTGCTTAAAAACAGAGTTCTTGTTTAAGGTCTCATCAACTCTTGTTGTGCGTTCTACATAGAAGTCATCATCTGTTCATATATCATAATTATTTTTGCAGTGTCCAGTTATGATGTATCAGACAGAGTATTCTAAATTAGGAATAAGCAGCAGATAAGTGCTAAAAAGAAAGAATACTTCAGATTTGGTGAAATAGGTCAGGAAAGCAAAAAAGCTTGACACATGCTGTACCTCTCCAAGCAGAATATTTTCAAGGTCCTTTTTTTTTTTTTTTTTAACATAAATTTGATGTCCATTATAGGAAAAAACATGCTATTTCATAAAGGGAATTTCCAAATTGGTAAATTATTTTTTATATATATAAAAATATACGGTATAAAAAAGAATGGTGAAGTATTTGACCAGATAACATTTAATGTTGATAAAAGCAAGTCTTCACCAGGAATATAAAGTATAAATATATAGAAATAAGAGTGGGAATATATTTATATAACAATATGAATAGTAAGCATGTAAACTAAGGATAGCTATGCTGAGTGAGAGCGCATAGTTACAAATACATGTATTATGAAATATGAATTCACTGAAGTCCACAGGAATTTTACTTCCCCCCCCCCCCCCCCCCCCAAATTGATCCTATTGCAGAGATGGAAGGGCAGAGGGCGAAAGACTGAAAGTAAAAAGCTATTTGATTTGTGTTGGGTTTAACACTAGTGAGATAGGCCATGAGAATGTCTTACGGCAGACGTAGCTAAACTTCTTGACCTTTGAAGCAACAGATCAGTTCTCCATGTGACCAAAAAAGCGGATTCCTCTAACTACTGCTGCTGCTCTGCCCCTAATCCATGTGGCAGCCTGCACCACACCTCTTCCTTTTCCTCTCCATTTATACATTATCTGCCCATTTTAATATTTGCCCTCCTGCCTGCTGTGTTCTCAGATGCAAGTGTGAGCGGTCTGTCCCTGCCTGCCTTGGCAAGGCATGGTGACCCTGCAAATGGGGCAGCTTCCAGCGACTGCGCGCTAGCAAGGCGTTGTGTGTCTAATTTGGTTTTCTGTTTTTACTGTTTCCTGGTTCTCGCTCACTTCATTTCTACATTTCTTTCTCAGGACAGCGGTGCTACCTGTCTGAATATCTGGAAAACATCCAGAAAAGCTGGTGCATAGTTTACTCTGAAGTGCTTCTGTGTTGTGTGGTGCTTACAACTTGCAGTTTGACTAATATTAGTCTATGTCCTAATGTCACCTGTCCTTTTTTCCTTCCCTAATTTTTCTGAGGTTTTATTTTACAGTTAAAAAAAGAAGAAAAAGAGTATAATTTGTCTTTCTATTGCATTGTTGATTGTTTTGATTCTTACCTTTCCCTGTTTCTGGTGAATTATAGGATGAAGTTTGTCCCAAAGCAGATGGAGATCCTGTTCAGCGGTGTGTATGGGCAACTGCCGTTAATGTGAAAGACAAGTTCATTTATGTGTCTCAGCCCACACTTGACAGAGTCCTTATTGTTGATGTACAGTCTCAGAAAGTTGTACAGGTATTTATTTCTCATTTTTAATTTATTATCTAATTTGGACACAAGATTTTAAGGTTTTCCTTTATATTTTGAAGAAAAATGCAATTAGCTTGAGAATAAACACAATATCTAGAAAAAAGCTGATCTACTTTCAACATTTAGCAGAAGTTTATGTTTAGTGACTGTTCTTGCCAATAGGCAATTGGGAGGGAGAGAATCAACGTGAAAATATTTCTTATAAATATTAATCAAGTAGTTGAGGAAATGAGTTCTTTGGGAAGTTTCTGGCTTGAGGTACTTTCCAGTTGAAAATGAAGATTTGTTAAGAATCTTATCACAGGAACATATATGTCAGTTTTGACAGGAAAGGTCGGGGGTTAGGTTTCGCTACAGAAGGTGGAGGACTGTTACACCATAAGCATATTTTGACAGAGAAATTACTGGAATTGTGGAAGAGCCAACACCACACTTAGCCAAGACTGGAGACTATGAATTTAAACTACTTCTCCATTCCTTTCTAGTGTGTGGGTAGTACTATCAGTTTCTCGGTCTCTGCGATGCTGGAGTTACTCTGCTTAATCAAAACATTTTTTTGGGTAAAAGAGAGAAATCGATGCTATGGTATGGGGATTAATGCACTTGTATAGTTTGTGGAAGACCAAGGTACAAGGCAAAGCTAGAATGAATATTAGGGTTTTTTGGAGCAGTACAGTTTCCTCAGGAAAGCCTGAGAGAGTCACAATATGATCAGCAGTTTTACTGGGATGGAGTAAAAAATTGATATTAGTTGCCACCACTCAAATCAAATACTATAACTGCTGTACTCTTGTCTCTTTTTCTCCTTTTTTTTTTTTTTTTTCCTTTATGTATCCAGTGGTATCGATGATATCGTTGTACTGTGAGGTTAAATAGGGGATTTACATAAGGACAGATTTTAGTCTGTGGAACTTTTAAACATATGAAAATGCATTTGAAAATAATAGCCATAAACTCCTTGAATTCTACCAATATATTTTGTGACTATGAAAAGAATTTTTAAGGTCTTAAAATATTTGTGTTAACAAGTCATATGGAAAAAGAAAAATCTTTTTTTTTTTCTATTTGTTTTTGCCTAGTATTCCCATCATATTACACCTTTTTTTTTTAATCAGACAAATGCAGTAGACTACATATCATTATATTAGCTTTAGTCTTTCAAGATGATGCCATTTGATGCAGAAAGATTAGTTTTATTTCACTTTCAGTGGCAAAAAAAGTCAATCAGTTATAGTTGGGGACTGTCAACAGTTTTGTTAGCAGACAAGGGGCTTTGTTTTTGGTTGGGCTTAAGTGTTTATGGGATTTTTTTTAAAGTACATTACAGATCACATAAAATCTTGAAATTTACTCTAAAATCAAGATTCTTCTTTTCTTGAAATAAAATTATTTCCTGGGCAAAGAGTGCTGAAGCTAGTTAAAAACTTGTTAGCAGTCCTGCTCTGATTCTCAGAAGAAAGGACACTTTATGTGAAACTGGTAGAGGTTTTGACACCATACTGAGTGTTCTGATTCAAATTTTAATCATACGAATGTGTCTAACATCTACAGGGTTATTTATAGTATCATCACATTAATAGGCAACAGATGTTCTTTAGCTAAACAAAACATTTTTTTTTAATTAGAAGTCTAAATTGTTAATAAAAATATTTAAATAAAGCTTTTGCCTTTCTCTGATAAACGAACATAAGTTTTTAATGTATAGATTATATACTACATATTAGGCTCTGGGGAGACCTTATTATGGCTTTTCCATACCTAAAGGGGTCTTAGAAGAAAGAACAGATTTTTTTAATAGGGCTTGTGATGGTAGGACAAGGCGTACTGGTTTTAAACTAAAAGAGAGTACAGACTAGATATAAAGATGATTTTGGTATCATGAGGGTGGCAAAACACTGGCACAGGTTGCCCAGGGAGGTGGTAGATGCCCCACGGCTAGAAACATTCAAGTTCAGGCTGGATGGGGCTCTGAGTACCCTGATCCAGTTGAAGATGTCCCTATTCATTGCAGGGGACCTGAACTAGATGACTTTTAAAGGTCCCTTTCAACCAAACCATTCCATGATTCTATTATATTGCTATACATATGTATTACATATTAATATAAAATGTAAAAACACATAGCAAAATTGCAATTTTAAAATTACATTGCCTTGACAAATAATTATAATTTTATTAATTTTGCATTTTTTTAAACATCTGCATTTTCTTCCTTCTATATTCTATGTCTGTTGGCTCAGTACACATAACTTCCTCAAAACCTGAACTATCCAAATGGTGACAGGGACTGAGAAATGTTTTATTCAAAAGGTTAATAATAAGAAGTTATTAATTTTTTTATTCTTTTATTTTTTTTTTAGTTACATTGACCTTTGCATATCAAAGTAGAGATCAACTGGGTTGGTAATTAATTTTTGTTTTCTGAAAACAAGGCTTTTTTTACAACCAATTCAACATATTTCTGGAGGCAGAGAGACTAAAAAAACCCTAGTCTTACCACAATCTACAGTTTTGAAGGACTAGAATCTCTGGCTTTGGCTTCCCTGGTCTCTGGCTGACATTCATGTGTCATCTTGCTTTTCTACAGATGCTGTATGAAATACCAATGTAATTGCATTTATTAGCATTTACACTTAAGTGGCAAGAGCATATTAGGCTGTTTCAGCTCACTGAGAAATACTAGAGAGGTTGGAGGTTTTACGGAAAAAACTTAGGTTTTACGGAATAGTTTGATTTGTACACTCTTCTAATTTGCCTTCAGTTACATTAGTTACTATTTTATTACGTACTTTAGCATTAACTGGATGTTTAGAGATACTTGTCTCAATTATGTATGTTAATTAAAAGGTAAAATTCAACAAATTTTACCATCACATTTCTGTAGTGAGCTGAAAAACACATACAGGATGCTTAGGTGTTACACAGAGCTTTGTGCACCAAGTCTGTGCTCCTTAGCAAATATATTGAGCTAAAACCAGATATCCACAAGCCTTCATGCTAGTCCAGGAGAAAAACCCCTTCACTTTCAAAGAAACTTATTTATTTTGAGGGATAGAACAGCATTGCTTTTGCATTACTTTAATAATATCCAACTTTTGAACTTAGGGAAGTGTAGAATGAAATCTGTCCCACCTTTGGAAACCTTTTGCAGGAATGTAAGTCTCAGTTTTAATGGTTCAGGGATGTTTAGATATCAATGATAAATGACCCTTCCATGTTGCAAAACTTAACACAGACATTTAGTAAGACAATATAACTGAGGGGCAACAGATGAACCAGATAAGTAAATTAAACCAAATGTGTCACTGTCACATTTGGGCACCTGAGCAGAATTTCTGCTATTTATTACTGACCTGAATATTATTTTCTAGGATACACATTTAGCCAAATACATGGGAAAAGTGCTATGAGACTTGTTTTGTGTCCAGCTTAACCATGCTGGTATAAAAAAATAAAGTTAAAAAAAAAAAAAAAAGATAAGTAACAGTAGTTGCAAACAGAACAAGTCATGACAGCATAAAAACTGTACAATCTTTTACACATAGGAAAAGACTATAGAAAATAGAACTGCTGCTGATTCACAGATGGTGTTTAGAGATGAAATAATGCTAATTTGGAATTTAGTGACAAGTCAAAAGATACTTTGTTCAGCATTTCATATAACAAGCATGGCCCTGTATTCCTTAAGTTTTAACAATAAGCATTTGTCTTTGGTGCTGGTTTTTTGCAATCAGAAAGAATTCTTCTAATGATTACGTGTTGCTCTACTTGTATCACATGCATGTATACAAACACTTATGCAAACAGGAAGCAAGAAAGGGAGTTTAATGTCTCAGTTAAGTCTGTTTTCATTATTTACAGTATTGTCTAGTACAGAAAAAAATACCAAAATGTAATTGATTTTTGGAAAACAGGTACTAAACTGTTCAGGAATAAGAGCATTTTGATTGCTAGACTGCCTTTTCTCTAAGTATCATTAATACAGAGGATATTATTTACATTTTAACTATTTCTAGTCTACATCTTAAAGAAGAAGCCACCTACCTACTCTGTAAAACCAAGTTTTTAAAAACGCATACTCTAGAAGGAACAAATATGGAGAAAAACTCATGTTTTGAATGTGAGCAGCACTCTAATAAAAGTTCTGGAAAGGTACAAAAAAACTGAAGACAACTAAAAACATATTTGAATGGAGTTTAGGTTGTGTAACTGTGCTTGTTTCTGTGTAAAAGTAATGTTGATTTGGTTTTGGTTGTTATGGTTTTTTTTCTGAAGTACTACTATATATGTTAGACTTACTCCTTTCTGCTATGAAAGTTAACATAAAAGATGTGTGTGCAGGTGCACATATGCAACAGCTAGATTTGAGGTTTATTTGTTTCTGTGACAACTATATTTATCAAAATAAGTACTTAAAGAAGGTTCTACAGCAGACTAAATTGGAATGTATGGGAAACATGGATGGTGTATCTTTAGAGACATATCCATAGACTTTTTGATTTAGCTAGGTAATTCTCATTATAAAGTTCAAGAGAAATATTTGCTTTCTTCGTAAATTCTTGAAAGCAAGCACTGTTGCCTGCGGTTGTCCAGTAACAGCTTAGCGGAGCACGGTGGACTGGGATGACTCAGAAGTCATGCTGAAGGAACCAGAGCTCATCACCCTCGGCCCAGGCTGTGCTGGTAGCTGCCCCCCGGGCTGGCCAGGTCCAGCGGTGGAGGCCTGCGGCCACGGCACTCCATGGCCTTCTGCTGCTGCCGCCTCCCCTGAGAGCTGCGTTACCTGCGCTTGGCTCCACAGGCAATTCCTTCTTCTCGCCTACTCGTGGCAGTGCTGCAGCCCAGACCCTGAACACAGCTGGCATTCATGCCGCAGAACATGTCTGGGTCAGCCCTCTTCTCTGGGGAAGCCAGAAAGAAATTTGACACACCTGACAAAATCAGCTCTACAACAGCCCAAGTATTATTTAGGACAACTTCTCTCCTAGCCTACAGCAGAAAAATGTTATCAAACACGAATGACCTTTTTCAAGGAGTATCTTTCCAATTTTAAATGAGGCAGAGAGCAACCTGGTTTAATTTTCCATTTTCAAAAGAAAAAACAAATTCTGCCTAGATGAAGCTGTGGCTTGCAACACCTCAGGAGTACTGTTAAGTATCATCAGCAGTCTCAGCCAGCCATTAGTGCATTATCTTGAGGATCTACATCATTAGTTTAAATTAGGTTCACTTAATTAGCCAGCTGGTACTCTCCTTGACAAACTGATAAACAAGCTGTGCTTTACAGTTCCATAATGGTGAGACTAAAAAACAATTTCCACCTATTGTTTTCTGCTTTAATGATGAAAATAGAAAAGCAATCCCCGCAGTTGTTTACCTCATGCAGAATGTCTCTTAATCAAATAGATTGTCCTCCCATTTCATACCTCTTGAAGTCTTCAGTTCTTCTCATAACAAAGGAAGTGTAGAGCTGGCAGTCTGAAAGGTTTGTGGTCTTAAGAGACAGTGCCCAAACTGTAGGGAAAACTCTGGTTCTGATCACAAGTCTACCTACAGTGGCAACTGTGATTGGAATAGATAGGGAAACAATCTTTCCAACTTCAACAAAATATACTCAGTTTAGCAGAGACAGGAAGCTTTGGGTGTAGCAACGTTGTGCTGGTTTTACACAGGACTGTGTAGTAACACCTTATGTTGATTTCAGTATGTGGTTTGAGAATACTCTTCCCTTTTTAGCCATTTTCCAGTAACGGGTGTAATTTTTAAACTGGTATGTATAAAGTGAGAATGATGATAGGGAAGGAAGATACGTACTTTTTGATTTGATTTAAAACTTGTTTTCAGCTTCATCACAGCTTCAACATAGTGTAATTTTGATGCCAAATGTTAGAGCACATAATGAATAAAAAAATTTTCAGCAATTCAGTAACTTCTTATTAATCAGAGTGTTGTCCCAAAAGTGGGATCGTTACCTGATGTGCATTAACCGAATCACACCCACAGAGTCCAAGTATTTGTTTATTTTACAGATCTGTGCAGTGAAGGGTGCGAGGCAATAATTCACAAAGCTAGTACCAGTGTTTACAATGTTGTGATATTTATACATTTAGATTTCTATAGATACTCCCATTACAGCCACTCCTCTCATATATTTTTGGTTACAACATTCTTCACTTTAGTTGAAAGGCATAGTCCATGAATTTTTACTATGCATGTTCTCTGGGTGGGGGTCTCCTTCTGGAGGTGGGTGGCTGGCAATGAGGAGGTGTGTTTTCCTGCTAAAACTAACATATAATGAGGATGATTCACTTCAAAGTGTTTAACAATTCATGGTATGCTCCCTAGGTTCATCAGTCTCAGGTCTTATCTCTGGGCCTATTGTTTTAAGTTACTTTTCATAGGTAACTAATTCCTATTTTGTTTTCATAGGCATACTTTTTATGGTTTTCTTGACCTTATACTTTGACCCATGCAATGTTTAATCTTACATTAAGAGGGCTGTTTCAACAGTTCAAAACATAATTTTTAAATACAATCGGAAAACACCAGGGAATGCATGTCCAGTCATAATTTTAATTCAAGTGTATCTATTACTTTTCTTTTGAAAATGTGACAGAAACTAAGGATTTTTATTTTTATTATGCTTCAGGCAGTAAGTACAGATCCTGTTCCAGTGAAACTACACTACGATAAATCACATGATCAAGTCTGGGTGCTGAGCTGGGGAAACATGGCAAAGAATTCACCAACTTTGCAGGTGAGGTGATCACAATGATTAGATGTAAGGAAATCTAGACAAGTTGAACTTTTGTGTGATTGCAACATTTTGTACATTTTCCTTTAAGCATTGTCATGACACCAGCATGTGCAGTGAAATTATTTCAGGTAACTAGAAAACAATTCAGACAACTGACTTTGCTAAAAAAGTTATTTTCAACACCGTCACTAAGAAGTGACAATGTTAATTGACAGAAAGATAAGGAACACAGCTGAAAGCAGCAGCATGTTCTTTTGAGAGCAAACCGTTGCTGTTTATTATGGTTTTGTCCCTAATTATAGGATAAACTGGATTTTAAGAGGCATATTCCTATTTTATTGCTTTTTTCAGATGTAAAATATTCAAAATCTTTACTTTTCCCATACCTCTGAGCACTGGCAACCCTAGGGACAGTCACTAAAGAAACATTTCAAGAATCTGTACTTGCATTCCTACTTTTTCACTACTTTCTTTTCCTTACTTAAAGTAATTTGCTGAGAACATGGTGATTGTTTTCATATCATACTTTCAAAATTCCTTTTTATTTCAGCTTATTGTAGTTTTCTTTAGAAGTTAATAAAATCCTTATGTATTTAGAAATATATATTTAATAATGAATAAGAGAAATTCAAACACAGGGTTCAAGCAGGAAAATGAGTAACATTTGAAAATACCTTTTTAGCACCTACAGACTCTTAGTATCTATGAGTATGCAAAGTAATTTGTGGGAGTTTAGCTGTCACTCGTCTCCAGAAAATGACTGATGACTGAGTCAGTCTCAGCATGTTTTAAAGCAACTGATCATCTTTGCTCTTGATTTCTTCACAGTATAGATAATAGATCATTTTCTTGTTTTTTAACGTGCTTCTCAGTGCTTATATATGAATATCATAGTGGATATTACATGGAATTGTCTTTTATTGACCCACAAACATTTACCTCAGAGAAGGTCCAAGATTTGGGGATGTGAGGCAAATTGGTTTATAACAATTTCAGGAATGTGTAAACTCAAATCAGCTTGCTCTTCTGAAAGATATTTGTGCTGTGTTGAATTACCTCCTGATTGATAAGAATTGGGAGTATGCATAGCCATAGTTTCCTGTGGATTAGTTGATAACATCTAATCTTTTCACTCTGGCTGAAGTGCTTAGGAATTTAATCTCACTCTAGGATCTAGAGTAAAAACCAAACCAAACCAAACCAAAAAAGGTAATAAAAAAATGTAATTTGCACTAAGAACTGCCAGAGGCTTTAATAATGTAAATGAATAAATATAGACTTAACGGGGGGGGGGGAGGGGGGGGGGGGCGGGGAGGGAAAGAGGGGAAAAAAGAAAAAGATTAAATGTGTAACAGTTGTCTGAAATCTGTAATACCAATCAGCTTTATTCCCTGTCATTTGGGGGGGGGGGGGGGTTTGATAACTGAAGGATAATACAAGAGATGGAACACAGAGGCAATACTGTGTTAATTTATTTGGATATAAATTAGATTTTGAAAGTATTTCTACAGAGTATAACGCTGTTACTTCATATAGGTGATAACACAAGCCAGCGGGAGTGTTTCTCATCACACAATCCATACTCAGCCAGTGGGAAAGCAGTTTGACAGAGTGGATGACTTTTTCATTCCAGCTACAACCCTCATCATTACACATATAAGGTAGGTTTTAGCTGAATTACAGCTAACTTTCAAAGGACCTATAGCATTGTCTTCAAAGAAAGTATGATTTAAAGACCTTGAAAATCTGACACCATGCCATCTACTTCAATATTGCTTTGGAATATCCTTCTTCATAAACACACTAAATGTGAGTTTTATTGACAGCAAGCTAGATGTAAGAATAAACACATTAGTAGAGTTTTTCATACTTATGTCACCAATGTTCAAAAGTTCCACTGCTCTACATACCAAAATTGAGGTGTAGTATTATCTGTGGTTTTCTTATATACAGATGATTCCCTAATTTAGGAACATAAATCTTAATTTCTAAGTAAGGCTTTTGAAAATAACAACTTCTACTGCTCAGAAAAGTTGCCATATATAGTATTTGCCATATTGTATTACATGTATATTGGAGTTATTATCTTGATTAATGGACCAGAAAAAAACCAAAATACAGTTTTGGAGTTTTAAAAGGAATTGTGATGCAGTGTAACTTGAGTCTATGAACTGGCCTTTCCTGCTCATGGAGTTCTTACCGCCTGTTTTTTCATTAGGCTCCCTGTTTTTGAAACAAACCATGACTGAGCAGGTAACATAAACTCTGTTTAGATGCATGAATAAAATCAGTCTTATTTCATGTTTACTGAGTGTATGATGTTAAAATGGTTCATACTGTAATCCATGCCAGGAAACACTGTAAATTCTTAGGACATTAGTTATTTCTCTTAGTGAGTGACTGTAGGATTGTCTTTGTGTTTGTTCAAAGAACAGACAAATTATGACTGTGATAGAAATGCTCTAAGGATGGAAGAATGGAACAAGGTGGCCAGTGTGATTTTAAAAGACATACAGGACAGAGAAAGAGTGTGGGGAAAAGAGAGCAACACTTAATACATGCATAAAGGAGAAATCTTTTAAAGATCTTTCCAAGGCCTCTTAAATTAAAATCTACTTTTCTTCCTCAAAATACATTGCCAAGGATGTGAAGTATAATTTTATTTTCATACTTTTTCTGTAACATTTCTATCTGTAGGGATTGAAAAATTCTGCAGTCCACGATTTGTACATCTGAATATTGCATTAACATCTATCAGGACTTTGTATGGTTTGGTATGGGGTTTTTTTTGCAACCTGACGCAGACCTGTTTCAGCTCAAAACACCTCTGCAAATAATTAACTCAACTGTTTATTTTGCTCTTCCAAGTTCAAGTTTCCGTAGAAATGTTTTCAATAGGATGATTGTCACAGTTACGAGACACCATCATTCACTTTTAGCTAAAATCTCAAATCACATATGTAAACATGCATCTCCATTAAAAGAGGTATAATTTCTGATTGTAGTGAGTAGTAGTATTTTAAATGTGAAAATTTAGGATGATTTTACAGTTGATTCCAGAATTTACTCTATACATGCCTGTGATGAATCTAGTCTTCTGTATCAAAAAACATTTGGCTTCTCCTAAGAAGGCTGTTGATGAAAGATATTTTTTTTCAAAATTTTCTACAAAACCCTTAGCCAGCAAATTAGCAATCAGCCATACGCAATTTAAAATAGAATGTGTAAATTAATACAGCTGAAAAGTAAATTGACTCTAAGTAGCATTACTGCCATATTTCTTGAACTGAGTAGTTAAATACACATTCTGTCCCTGAAGTAATCTGCAGTGCTCACGCTCAGCCTTAGAAAAGCATTAAATAATTTACATTTGGAACAGGTATGCCTTGAGAGAACAAACATTACTGCTGCATAAACTACTAGGTACTAGAGGAACTATCGGAACAGAACTGGCATTTAGATACATAATGTCATGTAAATAGGAAAAGAAAAAGATGGATACGAGTAAACATCATACAAGGAGGGGAACCAGGACTGGGAAAAGAAAAAATAGTCCCTGTCCAAAGCTAGTGAGGAACTCTAACTCAAACAGTTTTAAGTTGATATTTTGCCTAAACATGTCAAGGTGGTTTCTGTTTTGCCTGATCAGTCACTATCAGCTGATGAGTCATTTCACCTGTCCTATATGCAACTTAGGAGAAAAGAGAATTAGAGAATAAAATAGAACGCACAGAAATAAAAAAAGGAATATGAAATTCAACAGTGAAAGAATAAAACTGGATAAATGAATACATATATATACTGAACATGTACATCAATTCAGGCCTAGTATAATTATCTTGCTGTGACTTTTGGTTGGTTGTTGGGGTTTGGGCTTTTTTTTTTGTATTCACATGACAGATAAAGACCAAAATAAAATTTCTGAAGTCTGAGAAAAAGCCTACAGTAGTTTGATGCTAAAACCATAGATTTGGGGTTTTCAACAGGCAAAATCAATTCAGCAGCAATTATCTGGTTTTGCCTAATAGTGCAATTTGCTTGAATTGCAGAGAATCTTATTTTAGTTTTCTGAAATGTTATCTAATTTTAAGTGCATTTTCTAGAAAAGAAAAAACCCAACAAAATACTGTGTAGACAGATACTGTATTTTTACTTTTTATGTATTCTTTCAAGAGCTATTCATGTGAAGTTAGTCAGTCATTAAATAATTTGCCTTACATAAAATGTTTGGCCTTCGAGTACTTAGATTTTTTTTGTTTTTTAAATAAACATGAACTGTCGGTAGTGTCTCAGGAAAAGGTTTACATTAACTGTATTCATCAAATTAGTAGCGATGTAGAAAAAACTATCTATTAAACCTAACTTGTCACCAGTCAACAATAAAACTGCTCAATAACAGCATGTGTTTATTAAAGATGATAAGCAACAAACATAAAGCTTAAGCTTATAATTCTTTGGTGTATGTACCAGCCATGGGAGCATTTTGTGAGTGCGACTGAGAAAAACAGCTACAAGGGAAATAACCCCACTGGCTACGTTAGCTGGTACAGTGAACTGGTCAAGGGCCCTATTTAGTCTTTGTTATAAGTTGGTTCCCCTTGACCATGCAACACCAGGCCCTTCTGGAAAAATGAAAGCTTTCTGTAGCTAGGTGCATTTGTCACCTGTAAGCTAAAATTCTGAATGATGGAGCAGAATATAGAGTGTGCACAGCTTACCAAATTAGCATCCAGAACCAAACTTTTTGTCTGAATAATGGCATTTCTAAGCAAAAAAGGCATATCATGTAAAAGTATGGACTGAGCTTTGTAGCGCAGGTAAAACAAACCGTCTGCTACCTTCTGCAGCGTATTACCATCTACTGCATATTCTGACCAATCAGTTATTCTTTAATCAGTGTAAAGAACAAGGGACAGAAAGTAAAGATAGATAGGCTTGTTGACACTTACATACAGAAATAGGGTGAATAATTTAAAGCTATGGTGGGTCATTAATTTTTTTCTTTGTAATAATATCTAAAATATTAATTGGCAATAATACATATATAAATGTTTAAAACTTGTTGCAAATTAATTTTATTTAAGAAGTAATGTAATTACATATTTGCTTTACCTAGGTGGGTTATTTTTATGTATGAAGATGGAAATGGTCTGGCCATTATTAAAAAGAAAACTCCACACATTTTACTGCTCTCTTGGTCAGCAAATAACTTAGGATGCACTTGCCCCAGATCAGCCATTTGAAGAGGTACTACAAATTTTGGTCTGAGGTGAACAATAATAGATCCCAAGAAAAAAAGAAATGTTTTCCCAGAGTTTTCCTACCATAGACTGAGGCAATGTTTGGTTGTACTTACAGTACAGCAGAAGTTAGGGCAAATAACTTTTTGATTTGATAACCAGCAAGCATAACATTCATGCTCTGAACAACTGAGGTGATTTATCAAAGCAGCAGCTAAGCAAACTAAGTAGGCATGAGACAAAAGAAGTAGAAGAACAGGCCAATCCTGTTGGTTTTAAACACTTTTGTAATGGGAGGATAGTTATGTGCACAGAAAAGGACAGGAAAAGAAACTATAATTTTGGAGAAAGAAATGTGGTAGGTTCAGTACCATCAGTTAGTTTTGCAGTGGGGAGGTGTCTCCCTCTCTTTTACGTTCCAAACAATTTCCTTCCCCTGATGAGATGAAGGAGAAACAGTTTTGTGCAGTCAGACACCTTAGGAATCAAGAAATATTTGGGCTATATTATTTTTGTAACTGCTAACCATTTATGAAAATATATCTATTAAAAAAAAGAAAATGTACATTAGTTTTAGTAAAAATCTACTAATTACCATCCTAATAGTGAGTAGAGCACCCCACTGATGTTTCCAGGTAACGAATCTGTTTGTACAGATTCTCAGCTACAGATGCATGAGAAATGTAGGTGACTCAGTTCTAGAATTTCTACAAGACTAAGGGAGGGATTGCCTCATGGCTTTGAGCAATACTTCATGATGGAAATAAAATGCCACGTTTTTCTCATAAAACTTCTAAAATGTAAGTTTAGACTTTAGAGAAAGTCAGTGTTTCCTGTGGGTTTGAGTTTCCTGTGCCAGCTAGTTGTAGTGCAATTCACAAAAATTCTTAGTCAATCAGCAATTAAAAAGAGGCTATGGCACAAACCAGTAATAATTATTGATAGAAAGAGCCCTTGAGGAAATTTACCCAGACTTACTATTGAAAGTCTGAAGATTTTAAAAGGGAAAAATTACATATTCATCTTGCATATCTTGAAAAAACCTTGTCCTGCTGTTAACATTGGCTTTATTTTGCCTCTGATGTGCACTCACTGCCGATATATGTTGAGTTATACCAAAAGAATGAATGAATGTAAATCATTGTTCTTCATGCACACCTTCATGCCCATATTTTCAGTGCACACAGCTTGGAAAAAAATCTTCCCCTCCCCCTGTTTCGTTCAAAAATTGTCAGACACTGTGGCCACAAAGTAGACAGGATGAGATCTACTAATCCTTAATAAATGGTACAAATCCCCAAGGGTGGGTTTGGGGTTTTTTTTTCCCCAGTTATTACTGAAGCTTGTTCCTTTTGTAGATACACCTTTTAAGAATTGATATATAGATTTTCAATATTTGGCCTTATAGGTTTACTGAGAAGATTTTACTCAGTGAACTATTTTTTGTGCCAAAGCAGTTCAGAGCAACCAATGATCTTGTCGTTAATTGTCTGTAATACCATTCTTTATCATAAAAATAGACATATGCAATTAATGTGTGTGATGGCTGCAAAAAGATGACTTGTACAATAGTCATGAAAATATATTCTTGGAAGCCTAAGGAGCAAAAGGGCTGATTATTTCGGCTCCACTGTTCATAAATTCAAGTGAACAAAAGATAATTGGAATAAATTAGGGTCTGACATTACACTGCTGTGAAATGTTTCAAAAGCAATATTAAATGAACTTACTGTAATGGAGTAACTCTAACTTTTTAAATGTTTTAGCAAGTATTTTAAATATTGTATAGTTATGTGACCTAACAAGTGGAAGAAAGAGCAATCAGCTCAACAGTGAGATGGCTCAGGATCTGAAGAGTTAAAACATTATCAGTTTGATTTTTTATTCTTTTATTTCTCTTTTGTGTATGGGGAAGCAGTCTTTCTAAAATTATACTTATTCATTTGCATGAAAGAGTCCAAAAACTAAGCTCTCCTTTAAGAGATAATTGGAATGTGCTGCCAAGGCATTCCTCCTTAAATGAAACCCTTGTGGGATGATGATTCAGTAGATTCACACTTCATTCCAGAGGTTACCTCTCTAAGAGGTGTGAAGTAGTTGAAGGACCGTGAGAGCATTTACACTATTTCTATGCAAATAACTAAACAGAAATACTGTTTTGCTTCAAAACCCCTACATAATCAGGAGGAAATTTCTGTTCAGTGGTTTGCAAGGCAAACAATGGAAGTGTTAAATGCTGAGTCAACTGTAGACAAAGCTTCAACAAAAGAGGAGAGGAAAAAGCATCAACAAATTTGGAGGTTGAATTTTTCACATAAAGAATATGATTTAGCTCAAAGATGGGGGCAATTTAATATTTTGTAAATTCAGTTAACAAGGCACATTAGGGTAGTGGAAAGTTTGGAACAGTTCACAGTCATCAGGCTGTAAACATCTATAGTACTACAGGGGAAATAACTGGAAAGCTTGAGGAACTGGAGAAAGGAGCCTGGCACTACCAGGGCAAGGAAGGAGGATCTGGACAGTAGCTGCGATTTCCAGTAATGATCGTGGAATCTATCAACGAGTCCTACCCGGCAGCACAGCACACAAGGAGACCCCTCTGTGCTGGGGGTCCCTCTGGGGTCTCCCACTCTGTGAGTAGTCCTTGTGGGGGCAGTGCTCTGGTCCCGTAGGCGGGTTCCTTGCTCAGTGCACAGCATCAATTCACACCCCCAGTCGAGGTATTTCTGTTCCTTTATTGTAGTTTGTGCAAGTAGGGAGCTGGGTGGCCCCCCACAAATGCCTAGCTCACTGATTGTCAAAACTTTATCTTATTTATATAATAGCGAGCAAAGACATTGATCAGCCTTCATTGGTTACAAGTGACATTATTCCTTCATTACTTAATACTCAAGTTTTCTACTTGGCAAGTAATTCTGTCACTTCTCATGTTAATTAGTTCGCATGCTCAGTCTCAGCTTCGTTTTTGGTCTGGCGGGTTTCTCGTGTCAGTGGTCGATGAGTTGGGGGTCACCATCTGCCCCTGCTGGAATTAATTACCTTTCCCCTAGTTAGTGAAACTGCCAGTCAGCTCATTCACCTTGGGGTGACCTTGGGGTGGTGCTTTCCTCCTTTGAGCAGGGAACTTGCTGGCCAGAGCACTTAGCAGGACAGACAAAAGTGCTTGAATCTGGAATTAGCCATTAGCAATTCATTTGTTGTGATTGTCTTAAAGTCAAACCTCTAACAATACATTTGATTTTATTAATCAACTCCTTAATCATTTTATGTCAGTGCTAAATGGAAACCTTGTGGAATTTCCCCCTCTCTGTGAATTTGCCCCTGAAAAGGAGGACCCTTCTGGTCCATAAATGTAGTGCTTTTGAAAAAGGAATTCATAGGAACTTCTGGGAAGGATGGAGAGGAGACACTAAAAACTATTTTTTTTTTTTGTTTTTTTTGTTTTGTTGGGGATTTTTTTTGCTATAAGCAGTGGATTTTACAGCATCTTTGCTCCAGAGGGAATATGGAGAATGAAAGTTTGAGAGATTCACTTCAGACAGTTTAAATGCTCTGAAACTTGCTTTGTTCAACTACTACCATTGGCAACAGCAACTACTGTTGAAAAAAGTGCCTCTTTAGAAAATGTGCAGGTACTCTTCATCGTATCAAACCTATATTCTCCACTTCGTTCCTCCTCTGTTCACATGTCCCTGCCCAAAAAGCTAGGAGTCCGTAAGTGCAGCCACCACGTATCTTCAAACTAGGAAACTCCCAATCCTTTACGTACATACAAGGTACACCACGTGCCGATACTTCTAGTTTGTCTATATCATCCTTCAGCTCCACTCTTATATTCTAAATCAAAAAGACCTGTGTTTGCAGGCTTTAGAATGTGCTAGCAGAAAGAATTCCCACCTGTGTCTGTGGAGAAGTACCTACAGAAATTATGAAGCAACTGCCAGCACTCCCAAACTACAGTTTAGTTTTGCTGTCACTGAATCAAGCAAAGGCCTGATGTCCTGATGTGTGTATGACATCTTTTAAGCCAGGTAATTTTGGAATTCGTGGAGAAAATATTTTGAATTTTAAAGTTCATTTTCAGATCAGTGTTATGAAATTTAATCACTAGTTAATGGCATATTTAAATCTAGCTAAAATAAAAATATTTTTATAATGCATTGCAATCTGTGATTGCTTCTAACCTTGCGATATATATGTATGTATGCACACACGCAAGTATGTAAGAAATCAGTCTTGAAACCTATCTTGTTTCTGGAATCAATTATTCTGCATGCCTTTTCCCATGCCAGCTGACAGTACAATACAAATGCTGCTTGACCAATTTATTCAACTCATGCTTTAAATCTTTTCCTCTTAGGTAGCTTGAGTAAAATGTCACAAAGCTCTCAAACTAAAAATGCCAGCTGTCAAGAGAAAAAAAGATATTATCAAAAAACATTTCCACTTCAGTGTGGCTATTTAGAAATGAAAATGCCCTTCAAATGTTACCTAAAACATGGGATTGCAGCCAGCCTTTGTAGTGCTATAAAACTATAGCATCGGTAAAGGAAAATTACGTTCTACTTGTCTTTCCCCATTAGCTGAGGAAATGGCCAAAACCTGGCTTAAGCAAGTCTATTGAGCTCTACTAAAGTGAAGGGTAGTTTTGTTAAACAGTAGATGTTTTTCACACTGTAAGTTGGGGTTTTTTGCCTTTTGCACATGCAGTAGTCATTACAGGAATATTTACTCTTGAGGTAATATGAGCTGTCCACCTGCAGCCCATGGCCAAACCAACCATTATTATAAAAAATTAACTGTTGTACCTGTTTCCTATCACCTACCTGCTTTTAAATATTCAGTATGTGTGAGTATGTGAAAATACATGATGCAGTGAAAAGTACAAAAATGTAAGAAAGTAACCAAGTAACCCCTGCAATTATGGCACATAATTTGTTGTACCCGGTGACTAGAAGTTGCCTTATCTTCGTGCTGCCTCTAACACTCATTGGTTTTCCAAATAAAGCAAATTATAAAGATTCACTTATTAGCTTTTAGGCAATCTTAAAATTATGTAATTAATCATTTTATATATGTTTGCTAATAAAGTACCAGGGCAAAATTATTTTAAAAAAATTGTTCTGGGTCTGTCTTGTTGGAGCTCATTTTCTTGATAGCAGCCGGAATTGTGCTGTGTTTTAGATCTGAGACTTTGGAATAGTGAAAATTTTTTGGAAATTGTCATTTGTACATTTCTATTTTTAAGCATTTAAAAAATATTTTTATTCATGACATTTAAGTTTACCTATTTGATGTTATGTTACAAATGTAACTTTTAACTTCTAGTAAAGCTGAGATTCTTGCTAGATCATATGAATCGAAGACTTTAAGGAAACTTCCAAATCTACACAGATAGACTGTTTTGTCTGTATTTCTTCCATGGGTTGCTAAGCGTCAGCATGCAACATTTTCTTGTGGATAAAACATCCAAACTTCCATCTTAAGAGAGCCACCACCACCACCACATCCCACCCCTTATTAGCTACAAATTAGAACACAGCAACTTGCCATGAAGTGCCTTATGTTTTTTTCCCCGATGATAATCTTGCATTTTCAATACAAATGTTATGTCTGGTGGTTTTATGTAAGAAAATAATCATATTTTATTGGGTTTTTACAGTTAAAAAAAATCTTTTCTTGGTTCAATCTAACGTTTTCTTAATTTGGGTCACTAGTGAAGAAAAAGGGAGAGACAGGAATTGTGGTAAAATTCAGTATTTGTTCTTTTGAATATTTGTATATTCCCAGCTATAACAGTATGTGAACTTCTTTTTTAAAATGAAGAAAAAGATCTTTTGAGACTGTTTTGACATAAGTAATTTATCACCTTTGTAGTCCTTATCTCTACCTCATTATTCATTTTCTGCTAGTGCTGGCTATTTCTTTTGGCATATATAAATTTGGCTGTGCATTCCATATGACATCTGCCCACCTTGATGTTACCACAATTTCTGGAGTGTCAGATCCTCTTAATCCTATCCTACCTTGTACTGACATTTAGAACCATCTTTAGGAATGTCTTTTGTTCACTGTGTCTGTGTAGCTAGCCCTTTCTTTGATTTTTATTGCTTTAAAAATGAAGTGAGTGGGTTTTGATTAGATTTCTAGCTCTCCTTCCCTACAAGGTACAAGAAAGGAAACCACATTTGCTGCCAATGTTACAAATACGCTTTTGTTGAGAATAAGTTCCTTTTTTACATAACACAAATAGTTTAATATATTCCTGGATTCTAAAATTCTAGAAGTTAAGGTGCTTTCCTTTGACCTAAAATTTCTGGGATTATTTTCTTGTGAGTGCTGTAATCATTGGATAACAATTTTCAGTAATTAAGCGTATTATATATACACATTGCAGGTGTTCCATGAGAAAGTCCTCAGACAATTTATAGATTCCTCCATCACTGGGACCCTGAAAATTCAGGTTTTTATCCCTATCCTATTCAAATGTACACTAAATGTGAGTCAGAAGTTCTTAGCTATGTATGACATGTTAAAACAAGTCAACTCTCCCAGCAAGATGTAAAAAACTGACTGAAGAAGCCACCACAGTGTCTGGTCAACTATGGGGAACTTTTCCTGGTTGTTCTTTCAACATGGGTCATTTGAAGATATTCTTCAACATGAATTTGAGATTATAGTCCATTTCCTTGCTCTAAATCACTAGTGAGACATGACTTAAATGCTGAGCAAGCAAATTTTTAAATGGAAATAGTAATAAAAGGAAAAAAAAAAGAAAAAAGAAATAGAAATTGAAAATAGTATAATTTTAAAAGGATTTTAGGCAGCATGCTATTTTTGTTATCAATATGAGACTTTAGTTAAGAAATTTTTATCTTTCACTTGTAAGCACTTCCATCATTTATCCATCTGACTTACGGAAGACAATTGGCATAGTCTCTCCCACAAATAAGTGTTTGAAAGACTGTATCACCTGTGATTTTTCTGCCTGAGTGAAAACTATCACCATAAAAATAAGTTTGATAATTTTTTTGATGGTACTTACAATGTCATTCACTTTGGCTCAGCAGCATTACATTTGTGACACTCGTTTATTAGTCTAGAGCCAATCTTATTAAAAAATATGTAGGATAAACTGAGAAACTATGTTTCCATTATTGCCCTTTACTGAATGCTTACTAATGCTCAAAAACAATTTATTTCACAACATTCATGCCTGTCCCCATCACATATTGTTTAGGAATGGATATTTTTCTATTCAAATTCAAGCTCTGAGCACAGATCTTAATTTGAGGAGACCCCTTTCTTCTAAGACTGTAGCACTTTTCAGGATTTTCAAGCCCTTGTAGAAATACTGTTTTTTCCCTTCTGTCTTGCACAGCTGTCTTGAAGTTCTTGATATCCTTATTTTTCCAAATAATGGTTAGTATCTGCTGAGACAGAAAAAGAAAGAATCATTCTAGTATGTTTGTCCATCACTGACTGTGGGGTCTCAGCCATCCTCTCTACACTGAATTCCCTCTCTGAGAATGGAAATAGAGAAAACTTTTCCACTTCAATGAGGTATGTGCAAAGCAATAGCAAAAAGGAATAAAGATCTTCAGTGCTTCCAGAGCAAATCTGTGAATAGCGATCTCTGAAATCTTTGAATACTTACTATAAAGATCCCTTCCCTTCCATTCAGATCTCTTAGGTGATGTCCAGCAGTTGTTACCACCTCTGTGAAACACAGCAAGCCTTTCGTGGGATCTTCCCCACTCCCACCCCCAGCCTTTGTGGTAGTCATCCCTCTTCTATTCCAATACATTTTAGGATCTAATCAGGAATTCTGTCATTATTAAGGTAATCCACTCTCATAGATCTAAAAATGTTGGTTTCATAGATTTTACAATTGAATATTAAGTTCCTTTCTGAATTAGTTTATGAAGACCTGTATTTCTTTGTAACAATATTAACCAGTAAATTTCTAAAGCATATATGACTTCTGATGGATTTGATCTCTGCTGGCATATTTTTCATCCTGAAAAGGTATTCTTAAATCCACTTTCACAATTAAAAATAAAAATAGTATTATTTTTCATTGAAAGCAAGTTATATCTATATATTCATTTTCATCTTTCCTCCCACATAAGTTGTAAATTTCAGAGAATTCCTATTAGTGTATAGACATTTTTTGCTTCTAATTGGAAAGGTACAGATGAGCTATTTAACGTGCAAGGCTGTAAGAACTCAGAAACCTGGAGTTTTCAAAACCCAGAACTTCTTTGTCAATACAAAATAGTCAATACATTTAGAATATGCATTCAGAAATGAGACCAGCCAGATCAGATTCCATTCTTCATCACCACAGATCTTCTCATTCATCTGATAGAATTGATAGTGGAGATCTTGTTTTACAGTAAAATTACTCATTTTCCATGACTGATGCCACAATCTTTTGTTCTGTGTTTTTTGATTTTCTTTTTTTTTGACCAATTTCCCCCCCATTCCTGTTTTTTAGGACTGCTATGTTAATATTTCCCAGCTGTGTCACACATTGCTCTCCCAGCAGTCACACATTACTGCTGCAAAAGTTAGTTGTCTTTTTTAGAAGGCACTTTTAAATATTTAATTTACCAGTAAATAAATAAAATTGGTGAAAAGGACAAAAATATTTTAAAGATATATGTGTGAATATGTATGTCCACACACATAAACACAAAACTAGCGAATTATCAGATGTTCTCTAAGATGTAAATGTGTCCTCAGATAGGAAGATGCTTTGTGCTTAATGCTGTTATATAGAAATACAAAGGAAGGAGAAAAAAACTCTTGTCTGATGCAAAACAAAAATATGAAGCAAGTGTTCTTAATGTCGTAAAGAGCATCATTAGGAAAACAAACTTAAAAGGTCAGAGACTGTTATAGTACCCAAAAGAAAGGTGCCATTTGTGCTGTATGAGCAACAGCTACCGGGCAAAATCCACTTAGCCTTTTGTTATCATCAAACGACCATTTCTGAACTGCAGAAATTTAAGAAAGGTATTTTCTCAGCAGCCTGCCAGAAATGAACTATTCTAGGCAACAGTAATTTTGGAAGTCCTGAGGGGAAGACTGGTATGCCCTTGCGATGCTGACAGTTTTTGAAATCAGAAACACTTCCAAAATGAAAAGTGTGGGTTTTTATCTAGAGGTAAATATTTTATTTGTGCAATAAACTACAGTAAATGTAATAGAAAATGACAATAAAAAAGGTGTATTTTAAAATTACTTAAGTTAGGAAAATTAACTGTGTGATGATTTAAATGGTATGCGTGCAAGGCCTCTGAAGTCAAATAAATCAATGTTAACTGCCTTCCTCAGAAATAATTATGTACGGATATAAAGTGAAGACTAATTTTAATAAAGGAAAAAATGGTTGCAGTGTTGTATGTTAAGTTCTTAGAAAATCCTTAGAGGGAAAAGTGCATATTTTTTTTGTTGTGCTGGTGGCAAAACATCAAGGGACCAGCAAAGGCAGTTGAGCTATACAGCTAAGAAAACAGTTCTTAGACCAATGTTCCTTTTTCCTTTCCTTAATTGTTAATACTTCCTTCTCCAGAGCTACTGTGGATAACTGAATTTCATCAGAAAAAAACCTGTTTGCTGTATAACACACTTCTACTTTAGAATTTTGTTTAATTGGTTAGACTTTCCCATGTTGCCAGAGTAGAAGCTTTTTCCCTCTAACAGGCTGTCCTTGGACAGCTAATGGCATTTACTTTGAGTCCCAGAAAACTTTTGGTCAGCAGATTTGATCAAGCTTTGTAGTAATAGAGCTTTATCTTCCTGGGTTGACTTTTTTGCATAAATTTTGAAAAAATGGTCCCTAATCTATAGAATGTTGAGTGGCTTTAAAAGCAAATGTTATTCACTCAGGATAAAGTAGGTAATGTTTATTATTATTTTCTTGAATTAAGTTATACAGGTTAAAAACCTTCTCTTTTGTACAATATTACTACTGTTCCCTTCTTATACAGATAATTTTGATTGTAGCTCATCTAATTCACTTTTACTGGGTTTCAGTTTTGAGACCATAATTTTCCGTAAGTGTTTGATCTCAGATACCTCTTCAAAAACTGTCTGTTGACTTCATGATGGTAATCTGTGGGTGTAAGGCCAGAAACAAAAAGAAAGGAGGCCATAATTTTTACATTGTTGTAATCTTTTATTCTGTCAATCTTTCTGAACTATTCTGTTGAACTTATAAAAAGTATAATGAAATTTATCCTCATTTCTAGGAGAAACATTCTTAGGCTTTTCTTTTTCCATCTTTTTAACCAGTCCTTAGATATTTCCTTTTTTTTAACAAGTGCAGTTGCAGTAGTAAGCAATATATATGCCTCGTCTAAAGGAAGAAAATAACATACGGGAAGCCAGGTTGTTAATTTACTGCTTGTTGGCAGCTCCACACTAGAATCTTGCTTGGCTATTCATTGTGCATAGGAGATGCAAACTAACTTATTCTATCGGAAGGGTGGAAAGAAATACCTTGCAGAAACAATTTTGAAGATGTAATGTCAGAGTTCACATGACATTGGAATTTTGTATGGAGTATCTGGTCCATTGTTAATTCATACTTTACTGAACTAGAACTTCCCATCAAACTCAGATTGCATCCTCGCTGATTTTTATAGCTACAGGTCTCACGTTATCCTTCAGTCTGCATAACTGCTGGAGATGCAGCACGAAGAGGATGAACTGAAGAATTTTCAAATGCAGCAAATGAATATAAACTTTATTCATACAGGGTTGTCCTAAGTCCTGCCTGGAATTTTAATTCTTTTTCTCTTGTGACCTTTGTTTTAGTGTGTTTTGCCCAATAACCTTGTATAAATCTCACATTATTATAAAGGCAATAAATAAAGGTAAGACAAGCTGGGCCCAGCTGTGGTATAGTTACTTCAAGTAACAGTGCCTCTGCAGGCTTGGGATTCCTTCCTGGGTTATTGACGTGGGATCCGTGCTCTAGAGTGTGAAAAATTGTGTAACATCGGTGGTGCACCATTCCCTTGCACAGCTTTCATAGTTCCTGTCTGCACAAAAAAAAAAATAAATACTTTTAACATTCATCTTTTAAGAACAGGAAATTTCCCAATCTTTTAAAATCAGCAGGTATAGCATGATAGCTAACCACATTCCATTATATTAAGTATTTCTTGAAAAATATTTGTTATAATTTGCAAATACAGTGTGTGAATGACAGAAGTCATACGATGTGATTCTATCTTGGTATTTTGCAGTAGACTATGGTGTTAGTTCTAACAGTGTGTCAAATACTTTGATAGTGACATGTAGTTCACTAAGAGTGATAAAATTGCTTTTGGAAAATTCATTTATAAGATTTGCATGCAATTCTTAGAGCTCTGCAAAACCCTAAGAAAATAAAAATGAAAGGCAGGCTATGAAGAGCTTTTATTTGTCTTTTTGATGACTGTAGCCTTGAGAAAATATTGAAGCTGATCATTATGGTTGGAAGAATACACTTTTTGTGGAAAGCAAAGTGAATTCTTGGTTTTCTGATAAAGTTACCCTTTGAGTGCTGTGAAAACCATCTTCAGAGGTCCCTGAAAATTCTGGGGTGGACATTTTCTCTGCGTTTAGCTGTTTTGCATGGAGACTTATACAACATTCTTCTCTCTATCCAGGCACTTGTAACAGTGCTATCTGCTTCTTTAAGGAGTCATTTTAATTTCTGACCACAAAGGGCAGATATAGTAACCTCTACAGCTATGTGATACCTGAACTTCTTACAATGGTTTGGGGAAACACATGAGCACATTTCAAGCATAACTGTATGTTTGTCTTACATTCTGGTACAGTCTTACTCATTTAAACTTCAATTTTCCAAACCTGTGCAAATTTTTATAAGGCTGGTTTTGATTTCATTCTGCTTCATATGCCTTCATTCTGATAGGATGCTTATGGTGAATGCAAGGTTGTGGGCACCTAGATTTAGGTGTGAAAATAAAGTGTATCCATGGCTGTAAGCTGTCTTTTGCTATATCCAATAGGGATCTAGCCTATACAGATGCTGGAGTCTAGAAGGCAATTTTGCTTTCCCCCTGCAGGGCTCTGGCACTAGTCACGGTAACAAATCCTGTAGACTCTGTTGACTATATGAACTAGATCTCTGCTGGCAAAAATAGCAACTTAGATGTTTGACTCATATGCAGGCATGCATGGTTATGCACAAAATGTAGGAAAGGAATACTACCTGTAGAGAGTGATTTTTGTAGTGAGGATTTGTGGTGAGGCTGAACATTCATAATGGCAATTCTTCAGCCTCCTTACTGCCTACTGATGTGATCATAGAGGAGGGAAGCGACTGTGCTTGATTAGGACTGCAGAAATACAATTTTTCTCATTTATTTCAAAGCAGTAAGGATGTAAATATCAGATTGGTATTTTTGTGTACTCTGAAAGAGACAGACAGGGTTAAGCCATGTATTATTTTTGTCATTTTTTTAATTTCTTTGTTCATATATCAATTTTTAATAAACTGATGAAAAGAGCAGATTATAAAACCATGCAGTACTTAAATTGCACTGGCCATTGTGGCAGTGTACTCATTTTGCACGTGTGCTTAAGGTATACCTTTTTTAACTTTAAGGTGTATTACTTGAAATCCTTATCACCACCACCTAAAATTCAGCTTTGCATGGCTTGAGATCTAGCACTGCTATTCCAAGTGATGTATGATACCAAAATACGAGCACTCAACTATCCAATTCATCAACTGTGTCATGAAAATGTTTAATCCTAAGAGGAGGCAGCATGCTTATCCCTTGAGAGGACAAGGAAAGGTCATCACTTTCAAGGATCCTACCATTTGACCTTAAAAAGCATCAGTGGGCTCCTCATAGGCAAATTTGAAACTAGATCGTGCAGGGAGGAGCAGTAAAAACATTTGGAGCATTAGGGATGAAGCCCAGAATAGGCGAGACAAAAATGATTTTTACTCATCCACTTCTGGTAGTGAAAGAAAATAGAATGAAAGGAGGGATGCCCTCAGTGCATGTTTTTCGCCCTGTGTTTCAACTGCAGACTGAAGTGTTGTAGCTACTGTATATGCACATACCCATGTATGCATATTTATGTTATGTTACACATGCACTTTTTATATCAAATAATACACATCTCCATTAAAACTCTGCAGACTGGGAGTAAGTAAACTGCAGGTATGTGAGAGTCCTATTTCGTGCAGTCTCAGCACTGCTTTGGTGTGGCTTTTTTACCCTCTTATTACTCCCCTGTCCTGTGGGATTTAAATGACAGAAGGAGGGTCTGAAGAGAGAGGAATTCTTAGATAGTTAAGGATATTTTGTTACACACCTATACACAGTCCTAACGAAATGGTAGCAGAAACTTTGTCAGTTTTAATCAGCATTACATTAACTGTGAAATGTAATAGTTCACATGGTGAATGTTTGCTGTATGGCTGTAACAACTGCCTTCAGAGTAGGCTGGACAGTGTACAACCTCTTTGTGCAATGGCTTTATATTTTGATTTGAAAACAATGTCAACCCTTTCCAGATATGGAAAGGGATATCAGAATGTGGCACTGCTGAGGTTCAGGCAGGCAATAATTACCCACCATCTGGCATTAGGAATGTGTTTCTCATTAAGCCTTTCCCCAATACTAGAAAACAGGAAAAATTTTACTTAGGTACTTTACTGAGATGAAGATGGGGAGTTATGCCGATAGCGTGACATCTAGGAACCAGAAACCTCCCACAGAACTGGGCGAGTCACTGAAGATTTCAGTCAAGTTTCTGGTTTTCAGGTTAATTTACCACTACCAATACATAACACATTCTACCACTGATATTTCTACAATACATTCTGTAATTAATTTATTGAAATCTAGCTTCTTGTTATGGAACAAACCTGCAGAAAACAGAGCAGGAAGCTGTACACATTTTAAATAGTTTAACCACATTCAAAGCATTTTTGTCATAGAAGGAACAATGATATAACAGTTATGTAAGAACAGTGAGGTGTTTAAAAGAAAAAAAAAGAGGTTCTTGTGTATTTCTCAAAAGCAAAGTATTCCCATTGTGCTATACAATAGTCAAAGCTACTTAGGCTGAACAGACTTGACAGGAATTTTATATAAACCCAACATTACTTTTTCAAAACCATAATGAACTATTTTTTTCTACAGTAACGGGGGGATATGATCTCATTTGAAACTAGCTCACCACCTTAAAGGACAGTGACTGAATAAATATTTTGGACAGTGAAAGGGAACTAGCTGTATAAATCCTGTTGTGGTAACATACTCTGCACTAGCACATTTTTTCATAAGGGAAAGTCATTTTGTTATACCATGTGAGGATTTATATTAAATGAAAATTTGTTTTTACCCTTTATAACTGTCACAAATGATGGAACTTAAGGTGATGGAAATTGTGTGAAGAATAATATGAAAACTGGACATGATAAGAGAGAGGAGAGTAAGACTTGTAAAAACTGGTAATGTAGATATATAACAATAATACCTAGTAAGATTTCCAAAATGAATACCTTGCAAAATATGAATTTAACATTCCTGCTTTGTGGCATAAACTACTTCTCAATGATGGGCAAGTTCCTGCAAACAAGTTATTCCAAATCCACTTGTTGAAAGATTTCCCATGCTCTGAGGCATTTGATACTCTGATGATGGAGAGAGGGTTAGATTTGGTAGAGCATTAATCGGACTTGCTATACGGAGTCCTTTGTCAGCTTGGCTGTGAAAGTTTTCGGGTTAACCATTTTGCAGTAGGTTAGGGAAATAAGATAGTGATACTTATGGTAAGTATTTTTTGCAAAAAGAATGATATGAGTCATGGGTTTACTGTTCACGGTTTTTGTGGTACATACAGGCTTACAGTTCCATAAAACTAGGACCAAATCCTATTTTTAAATATATTTAAAATGCTTTAAAGATACTTTAAAAAATCTGGTCTTGAACTTATATTGTGAGACAATAGGAGAACAATAATTCATGACATGCTGTTAACTTAGTAATTATAATTATTCTGCTCTTAAAGATGTGGGTGGGTTTTTCCATTAAAATTAGGAAAATAAGTCACTCATCCATATGAGCTTCACTTAATTTTTATTTTTTTAAAAATGCATTTTGCAATCAACGTCTTTTAGGATACTCTTTGTCTTGTTTAAGTTAGTTTGGTCAATTCATTTTTATCTACCATTTTTGTATACCTTTGTCTGGGTTCTGTGAAGCTCATTAGCTTTTATGGAAAGCTAATTACTCCCTGTGGTGGGTTGACCCCAGTTGGCAGCTGAGCCCACATCCTAGCAGGAGCAATGGCTACTTTGGAAGGAATTTGAACGTGATGTTACATGGCATGGCATGTCCCTTCGGTCAGCTGTGCCAGCTGTGTCACCTCCCAACTTCTTGTCCACCCCCAGCCTGTTCATGTGGAGGGCAGAGTGGGGAACAGGCAGCCTCAAAGCTGTGTGAACGCTGCTTAACAGGAACTAAAACATAGCTGTGTTATCAACACTTCTGTTCACATATCTAAAATACAGCACCATACAGGCTGGTAAAGAAAAAAATTAACTCCATCCCAGCCAAACCCAGTGTACTACTCATACAGAAAGTGCAACAGAGTTGCAAAGTATTATTATTCCTATTTCTCTTAACTATTTGTTACAATGTGTGGTTGAAAAAAAACTGGGGTTAAAATTGTTATTATTCATTCATATAGAATGAGTGAAGAAAGAAACCATCTCAGATTTCACAGTTCTAGCATTTACTCCAATTAGAGTGGTATGCCCAGAGGCTAGATTCCCAGTTGCATTAACTGTAAAATAAACTATTGGAAATGTGAAGATTTGCTGTCGTATCTTGCAAGCCTGTGTCGGGCAGGGTCCTGAGATGCACTCTGACCTTTCTGTGCTGTCTGATACTGTGTGTGACTTCACTGCATAGAAAAGACATGAGGGTTGGGATTCTCATAAATATTAATCAGGGATTAATGAGCACTGGGAGGCTTCTGCATATCAATCTATATGAGAGGAAACTTTGCATTAAATACACCACCATCTATCTATAAAGCATTTGGTAAAAGTGAAGGTACTCGCAGGTATCACTTGTTATTTTCCAACAGCCTAATCGTAAAGCCCAGGCTAACAGTACATAGGTGACAGGCAATTTCATCACATGATCATGAATAGCTGTATTTTTTTTAATCCCTTTAAAAAAATAACTTGTTTTGAAAATTTATAAGATTATGGTAGCTGTGGGGGTTGAGTTCAGCTATCCGTAGAAGACAGAGCAGTAGTGCAGACTTCTTTACTTGGATTAATAGCTTTGCTTTGCTTTGAATGGAAAAAAAAAATCAGGATAGCGAGAGCACAGCCCATACACTTGCTGATTTGGTTTACCAAGACGTCCAACAAAACTCTCTTACTAATATCTGTTTTGTGAAATGTCCCTGTTATACTGGGCCTATAAACACCACTGGAGGACAACATTTTGTTACAGCTCTGGTAAATAACACATTTATTACATACAGCTTTTTTGGGTTCCCCAGTTCTACTAACCTGTGAAATCCAAAGCTGCCTTTAACATTACTGCCTTGCAATACTGTTTTCTGACAAATCTGGTAAGTACTATTTTTGTACAATTGCTTTTCCCTCTTCATCAAAAAGATGAAGGTCAACCTGGTAATGGAAGCAGAGTTGATAATCTGACACTGGCATGCTGAGGAGGTTCTTAACATTGGACAGTAGAAGTGTAGACATTCACTTGGTGGTTAGAAGGCAGCAATCGGGTTATTGGACGGTGGGCTACGATTTAGTTGCAACTGATCATTGCTGTGTGCAAGCAGGTAACTGTCGTGAAGCATGTCTCTGCGTTCTGTCACTGTTCCTCCAACCTTTCCACCATGATCTGTCATATTTAGATCAATAACCCTCAAAGGGATGACCATCCCAGCCTTACACCATCTTTCTTCCCAAGTGAAATTATAGCCATTATAGTTGTGTAGTTGTAATATTACACAAGCGATTCACTAACTTCCTGACTTTGGAGACCAATGTATTGTCAAGGGGGGCCACTTATTTTACATATATATGTGTGTATATGAAAGATCAGTAGTTGTAAAAGTTACTAATAACTCACGTGAAATTCACAATTAATTAAGACCAGAAACAGTGTAAAACTAATTTTTTAAAAAAACAGCTTTTTTTCTGTACAGTGGGTGTAAAAGTGTAAACCTCAGACCTGCAGAAAGAGAGATTCCTCTGCATATTACTTTTTTTCTTGTGTGTGTGGATGAGCCAAGATATTGTGTCAAAGCACAACTAATTTCAGGAGATTTTAAACAATTGGCTGCTTCTTAAAATCTTGGCATCAAATGACTGAGTGCTATAAGATTAAAATCTACTGTATGTATGCAAGTTTTATTGTATTAACAAAGCCAAAAAAATGGTGTTTCATATATTCACAGGCTAGAGGAGACCACAGGAACATCTTGTCTGACTTTCTGTGTATACTATAGGTTTTAAACATTTCAAATAGTCATCCAGAGATTCAGATAACAAACCTGATATTTCTAAATCTACATCTACTTGAGTTTGGCCAAACCTTCCAAAAAAGAGCGTAGTCTTTAACTGGAGATTTCCACCATAGAAAATTAATCACTTCTATAGTAGTTTGTTGCAATGGTTTATTATCCTCATTGTTAGAAAAAATTACCTGTTTCTAATTTAAATTTGTCTGGTTTCAGTCTGCAATCATTATTATAATTTTTCTTTGAAATTAAAGAAAACATTACTAAACAGTACATTCTCTCTGTTCAGGTATATATATGTTGTAAATCATGTCTCAATTATGTATTTTTTAAGCTGAATATATTGGACTTTCTCAGACTCTTGTTTAAAATCAATGTCTCCTTCCCTTAAAGAATTTTTAGATTTTTTCTTATCTCTAATTTTTTAATATTGCTTTTTAGAAGGGCAGAAATTTACTACTACTACTACCACCACCACCATAAAGCATTCTTAATTTGGTCTCCTCAGTGTAGAATACAGATATAAGACTGTTGTATTATTCTTAATCACCTCTCTCTATATTCCTCCAAGGACTGTACATGGACTTTGGGGTCTTTTTTTTTGACTCATCAGACTCAGATCTCATATTGACCTCATGTCTGCTATGATTCTGAAATCCGTTCATAGTCGCTGCTTTTCAGGATGTTGTTCTCTATGAATGTCCAACACTCCTCATTCACATGTGAAGTTTCTCCACTTTACGCTTGGCAATGTTTGAACACATTTTTCTTAAATGAGCAACTGAATAATACAATGAGCAACTTTCCTGTTACTATTTACAACCTTGGTGTCATGGACATATATTCACATCCAAATTGCCTGAAAATTTTGTGACATGTCAGAGTTGGTACCAAGCAGAAGCAAAACTTCTCTACAAAATGTTGATTCTGCGTTGACAACTGCTTTTTATTGCAGAGAAATTATTTTTCCTTGAGGGTATCAGTTTTTATTCCAAGAAAGGTATGCCTTCTTGATACTCAGTTACATTCAGCAAGGTTTTCCAATAAAAAAAATAAGTTAAGCTGAAAAAGTTCATTTTTCTATAAACCCATGTCAACTGCATTATGTTCATGTTTTTCTGTAGTTGGTTCTCATATCTTCTATTTTATTATTTCCCTGGGGTATGCATCAAGCTATTCAGCTTAGCTGGGATGCCTGCCTTTATCTTATGAATGTTTCAACAACCTTCATCTAGACTTTCCTAATTTTCCTGTTATTCTGAGATTTATTAAGATGTTAAGAGATAATCAACTCTCAAAATTATCAGGAACGAATTATCTGACCTAACAGGTATGTGTTCCTATTAAAAAAAAAAAAAAAAAAAAAAAAAAAAGAGTTTATCATCTTTCTCAGTTGCTAGTGCCTTGCAAAATACTTCCTCATCTTTAGGTAAAAAAAAGTATAATTTCGCATTCTTTGTGTTTTTTGTTGTTGCTTGGGTTTTTTTATTTTGATTTTGGTTTTACTTTTTGCAGCCATAGTTCTGGTTCTGGGGATGGGTAGGCCCTTCGGGAAGGTTTACCAGCTTCCCACTTTGGATCTTCTCTCCCACCCACTTCAAAAAGTCTGTCTAATTTTAATATTCAAAAATGTTTTGACATTTGTATATTCTTACTCAAAATTATATATTTTAGTTTTCTTGCTCCTGTCTGTCTTTTTAGGACCTCAGCTGCAATGGTAGCCTGTAGCCTGATCAGTTAGAAATCACACTGGGCCTCAGATAACCTGTATTTTCACACGGACATTGCCAGCGGATCGTTATATAGCCTTAGGCAAGGCCTTCAGCTTCTTTCCTCGTCTGCTGTAATATTTGTAAAGTGCTTTGAAATCAATAGCTAAAAGCTGCTGCTTAAGTTCAATGTATTATTCTGCTCACATAGCTGGTCTTTTAGTGTACCCAGCTCCAAAACCATCACCTTCTAGGCTAACCTCACAGATGTGTCCGAAGTAGTGGGTTTTTAAAGTTTGAACCGGAAAACACTATAAAGCAAAAAGTCTTTAGCATGTTAACATTACAAGAAAGTAGAATTATATTTTTCCAGGGCTAGAGAAATGGCTACTTGAAGGAAGGGAGGGCTTATCTCACAAAGCTGTGTTTTCAAATTCAGAAATAAGAGAACACAATAAATAATATGGATAATTATAAATAATTTGAAGTCTACAAAGTTAGGAAGATTTAAAAATACAAAAATGAACAATCGTAGAAAAAAATAATTTTATTAAACTGCTTCTTGCACACTTTAAACGTAAGATACATTGTTAATGGGTACTCGGGTATAGCTGATGGTCAGAATATGTATTCTGACATATATATATCTATATCCTATATATATGTATAGCTGCTGCAGCAGGAGGTTATAAAATCAAGCTATCTTAATAGCTTCAGAGTAAGGGACAGTAGATCTCCTAAGCGCAACAAATACAGCATCGTGATAAGGTTATTGCAGTCTTGAACACAGTTTATTTATTTTTTAAGTAAACTCAGTTACTAAAGCTGAAGCCACTACTTCAGTTGCAAGAACAATCTATCCAAGATACTGTAAGATTTTTACTTGTGACTTTAGGTCTGGGAATTAAATGTTATAAAGAGATAGATAAAACTGCACAAGAAACTAGAATGCTTGAGACATTATATGTTATCATCTGCTTTATGTTTTAAAATGTTTGCCAATTTGCTGTAGAATAAAGATGTGATTAACCCTGAAGATCTGGGGTCCCTTACTATAGAAAAACATCCTTTTTTTAGATCTGCCTGTTCTAGTGGGAAAGTTTATATCCACATTCTGCTCTGGCTCCTAAACTATTTAGTTCATACCAACCAGGTTAATCAACAGGTATTATTTTAAGCATTTAAATGATTCCACAATAGCTACATTCATCTTAATGACATGCATGCGGGAATGCCTCTGCAGCCTCTTACCTGGCAGAATTTAGGGGATCTGTCTGGCAGAAGGTACCACCAGCTAATGAGAAGCTAGGGGACAAACCCATGGCAGCATCCTCCTCAGTGGGGAAAGCTAGCTGTCAAGTGCGAGTCTTTCCATGCCTTCAACTGATCTAACACTTGGGGAAGGTATGTAAGACCTTAAGTTTAATTGAACTTTGGAGAACATATTCGCTGTTTTGATAATCAAGAGTTTTATTGCAACCCGAGTTAACATAAGCTGAATGTATTTGTGGTTCAAAAACATTATGCTGGGAATAATATTTGAGAAGCAAAGATCAATAACATATATTCCTCTTGAAATCAATTACATTTAAATGCAAAAACATCACATAGATTTATCATGAACACTGCTTAATCAAGATAAGTTAGGCAGATTTCTTTGGATCAAACTGAATTAAATCCTTCATTTTAATAGTGATTTAAATTAGCAGGTAAGCCTTGCTGATATTCTTAGTATTCATCAATTTATGTTACTGAATTAGTCTTCCCAGAATTTATCAGTTAAGTGACTCTTAGACAAATTTCTCCATGCTTGGATTAGCCAGTGTAATATTTGTCCCATGTTACACTGTTCCACAATAATCACAGGTTCTCCCACGTATCCAGTTTCTCCCTCTAAAAACGCGCTAATCTCTCTTGCATGTACCACCCATCTCCCTGCACAGCGTTATGTCCACTTTTCTCCACGTTCCTTCTCTACGTTTTCTAACCTGCCACCTGTACATGCTAAATGGAAGCCATAGGATGAATTCTTGCCAAGCTGACCCCACGCTTCCCTCTGCCAAAGCACAGTTATCCTCCACTCAGCCACCCACTGACAGCACATGAACTGCTCCGCATGCACCGCCTGTGCTCCTCAGATATGCCCCATGGATTCCAAAGCAGTAGCACTGGAGTAGGGCAGGGATGAAGAGTTTTCTGCATGTAATTCTGCATGTAATTTTTGTATGTAATTACCCAAACTTAACTGTAGTAGAAATAAGGCTGAAGATTGATTATACACAATAAACTTGACAGATCAAGAAGTTTGGCCAAGTTTATATTGCATATAATATCATCTCTAACATTACTTTCTGTATTTGTATTTGTTGCTTTTATGCTTTCTGAGTTTTTAATGCTTGATTTAGCAACCTAGATAGTTCTGTTCTGTTTTGCGTTTGGTATTAATGAAGCCAACAGTGATGACAATATCTAGCCCTCAGTAAATTCTCATCCAGACCAAAGTCCTTTTAAGATGCATTGGGGGTTTTGGTTATTGTTTTTCAGGAATAAATATTAAGTAGCAAATATGTTGAAGTCATTGTCCAGAATATTGTGAATGCTCTCGGACAGTTCACTGATCGTTGCTTTACATTGGAGACTGTTATGTAAAAGATAATCAATAAGCTAATTCTCTTGTCCTTCTGTAACCACTGCTCATGTGTATAACATTGGTTATTTAACACTGAGGTATACCGTAAACATTTGAAATGTCAGAACGCTGCTTGCTATTTAATGTCTTCTATTACAGGATGATTCTGTACATAATACAGCACAAGTTTGTTTCTCATGACCAACAAACGCTTGCTACACAATAACAGAATCAAGAATCAACAACTTTATGCCTGCCCAAAAAGGCTGAGGAAAGGACATTAGATGGCCAAAACAGCTAAAAATCAGGTTTTGCTTGATGATCCTAGTCTTCCTCCATGACAAAAAACCAAACCTTGTGAATGGAAAAGTATCAGTGATTGTCAAGTTCTCTTGCATAATTTTTGTAATGGCTCACTCAGCCTTTTTCTAACCAAGACAATTTAATTCAGATTACATATAAGTGACTGAACAATCAAAGACAAATATGATCTCGTTATCAGCTCAATGCATAATTGTGGGCAGCCTGATTCATGCTGCCCCTTCCTTTGGTGGGAGCTGGACCACATGATAGCTAGAGGTCCCTTCCAGCTGAAATAATTCTGTAGTTCTGTGATCCTATGGTACTGAAGCAGTATGCAAGAGCTTTGGGGCTAAAATTAAAAATGTCCTTATATCAATTCAGTAGGAAATGCAAATACCGTTCACCCTGTCTCATGCGGGAGGAGCTGGCCGAACAATGTCCTGAAACCTTTTTGCCTGTTACTTTGGTGGTTCACTGATTAGTAAATATATTGGGGTTGCAAGGTATTGTGTGAAATTTTTCGTGCTATTTTCAGCTCAATTGTTGGAACATTCTAGCCATCATAGTGTTTTATATCAACAAGATATGAAAGGTGTTTTTAGATTATATATTCTTAGGATCAAAGACTCAGTGGCCAATGTAAAGAAATGTGCCAAAGGAAAGCAGATGTTCAGGAAAAGTGCTGTGAAAGCTACTTGGATAAGCAAAACTAATATACTTTCACATGACTCCATAATATTTAGAGTGGTGGGGTTTGCCTATATACAGTCAAATGATCGTGCAGTCAGAACTTATATGTTAACATTAGAGAACAGTCATATAGCTTATACTTAAAATGTTACAAACATTCAGCTCTAGGATTTTAAAGTTTAGCCATACTATTCATGTTCAGTGAAAATTCCTTGATGTATGGAAAAGCATAAAGGGTAATTTAAATTGTAAGAAATATGGGCCTTGGATGGTTGGGAGGCATAAACCTAAATCCTTTTATGATATTCATGAATTACAATGAAGAAGATTCAGATAATTATCTGAATAACAATGAGCACTAGGTTAAGTTGATCTTCCCAAGAAAGTTGAAGAAATATATGAAGTGAATTAAAATATGTGGGATGTACTATCTATTGATACTGGATCTATTTCCCCTACTTGGCTTTTGTAAAAGTTGTAACTGAATAGATAGCTGAGAGTAATGTTTACCTTTCCCCTATGTCAGTAGGAAAAAATACTTTTCCATTAATCAGTTTAATGTTTTTTAGATGCACTTTAAATTACAGTTACAAGAAATGCTAAAAATTAAATATTATAAACTGCTTAATATCTGGAACATCTGAGGCTGAGATACATAGCAATACACCACTGCACATAGTAACTCATCTACTTTGCTTAGAATGGCTCTCCCCAGTTGTACATAATGCACACAGTAGCTGACTTTGATTTTGTGCTTTTCCTTCCAGGTTTGGATTTATTCTTCATAAAGATGAGCCTGTGCTCCAGAAAATTGATCTAGAAACTATGTCATACATCAAGACAATTAGTTTAAAGGATTATAACTGCATTCCTCAGTCACTGGCTTATACACATCTCGGAGGATACTTTTTCATCTGCTGCAAGCCTGACACCACTGGGGCTGTCCTGCCACAGCTCATAGTGGATGGCGTTACTGACTCAGTGATTGGGTACAACGGCGATGTAACGGGCACGCCACATATTTCTCCCGATGGACGCTACCTTGTCAGCATTGATGATGCGAAAGGTCTCATGAGGATCCAGTCCATAACAATGAGAGGAGAAATACAAGATGCATTTGACATTCACACTAATTTGCACATATCTGATGTAGCTTTTCAGCCATCATTCACTGAAGTTAATCAATACAATGTCTACTGTAGCTCCAGCACACAAACTGATGTTCTCTTCATGGAGCTCTCCTCTGGCAAGGTTAAGATGGTGAAGAGTCTGAAGGAGCCTGTCGAGGCAGGCGAATGGCCTTGGAACAGTAAGAATCGTCTTATTAAAGACAGTGGCCTTTTTGGTCAGTATCTCATGACACCTTCCAAGGAATCTCTGTTTATCCTGGATGGACGGCTCAATAAGTTAAATTGTGAAATCACTGAAGTTGAGAGAGGCAACACAGTAATTTGGGTTGGAGAAGCATAAAGATCTGTTAGATATTTACCGAATTAATAGTTTTACAGTACATTGCACTTAAATTACATGTTATTCAAATGTACACAATTTTAATTTTAAATTGTTAGACCCTTCTATACCTGTAAATTCTTTGACTTGAACACAATTTGAATCAACTTCTACATAAGAGTTACTAAAACAATGGCTATTCGATAATGGTACTTCTTATTAATTGTCAGCTAAGATTGTGTTCTTTGACTGAAATCACAAAATATTAAAATTGATTATAAATGCCATACGTTATTTTAAAGGAATTAGAAAAAAACCACACCCAAAAGCTTCAGGGAATTTTATTTGATACTTTGCATTTGTAAATGGAAGACTTAAGTACGGTTCAAATATTGGTTTGGTTTGCTTCAGACACAAAATAAGAGCTGTTGTGGAACCTTTGACTCCTTAAACTGAAATTTTATGTCCTGTTCTGTCCAGTCCACTGTTCAATCTTTTTGTGCCTTGAAGCGAAAGTCTCACATGAAAGGTAAAACATAAAAATTGTATAATCCCACTGTGGCTACAGGATTAGCTGTCATTGGAAAGAAACTTTTGGTATCAAATTTCTAGTCTCAAGTTGTGGAACATACATGGGGAGAAAAAAAGGAGAAATTATATTTGCAGTGTTTTCTGATCACTGCAATTTGAGGAGTTTATTTTTATGGCAAGTCTTAGTTGAGAGAGCTGCTTGCAGAAGCTTAACCTTTTTTTAGAAAAAAACAGATGTTAGGTTTTTCAGCTATCACAGGGCTTCATCAGCAAGGAGTTTCAGTTCACTAAAGAGAAATATTGCACTTATCCTTTCAGAGGAAACCACATTCAAAAACCTGGCATCACAAAGCTTCACTTATATCATCAAGGAAACTGTTACTTAAAAACAAACAAAATGTATTTCAAGAAACTAAAATTGCAAAGAGCTGACGTCTACAACCAATAGATAACATTTTTGCTTATACATTGTACCATTGATCCATATTTGTTAAACCATTAGGTTAGCTCAACGGGTTTTCTATTCCATGCACCCAATTGGATTAGTGCAAAAAACAAACAAAAACTTTGTATTTTTTATAGTTTGTTTACTTAGAATTCTAATATTAACAATGGTTAAACATGTAAATGGGAAAAATAAGATTCCCAGAAGTAGAGTAACGAGGCAGTAGGATCAGAAAGCCAGCAGTAAACAACTATCCAGACTTAGAGCAATGACTTAAAAGTTTGGGAGTATTTTTATTTTTATTATGTTTTTGCTAAAGAATGCTTATAAGCTCTTAAACTGACCTCCATTTACTGAAGAAGAAATATCTTTTTTTAAACAAAATTTTACTGCAATTTAGATTGTGTAAAATTGCTTAGAATCTGGAATTTTCTAGCATTGCAATCTTGTGTGCATTTAGCGTCCTGCCCTGTGTGGTACAGTAGATCTCTCTTCAGCTTGAGCAAACCTCCTGATAGGTAGATATAACTAAGATAAGAGTTTGATTACATTTCTAGGTACTGAATCTGTTTTCCTTTATCACAACTTTTCTCCATTGTGAACAAAGAATCATGTAATCTGTCTGCTACTCAGTTAGTTGCAGTAGTCTGTCTCATGCATTTTTCTTCTGTAACTTACACCATGTGAATGTTCTGTATGTAGAAAATGCTTGACAAAAGGAGAATAAACTCCATCAGTTTTAAAGAGTCCTGACTTTGGTGAGTGCTCCAATGTAGCCACACAGGGGTGGTGTGTAACACAGACTTCTTCTGAAAGCAAGGTAGAAGGAAGTTTATCTGCCTATTACTAGGGTTTTCTTGAATATATATATATATATGTATATATAAAATATACAACGTGAAAAGAAAACTTTTTAGAAGAGCTTAACTAACTGGAAAAGTTTCCTTTGGCTGCTACAAAGAAAAGGCCATCTATTCATCAATTAAGCACAGAGTAATTAGAGTATCGACAGAGGTCTGCTCTCATGGCCAGCCCCTGGCGCCAGCCTCCAGCCTAGGAGCTGCACAAACACACAAGCGCCCGCCGAGCACCGCAGCAGCAGAGCAGAGGCGCTGCCTGGCCAGGCTGCTCGGTGCAGGTGAGTTGGCGCTTCCCATGCCCTCTCCTTGCCTAACCAATAATGTTAAAGAATTGAATCTCACGACGATGGTGAGATTACCTTGAGGGTGAAAGCTGTCCTGTGTTGTGCGTGATCTCTTCCAGTCTGTTCAAGTCCAAGTTAGTGGTCAGTTTTGGCAGCAACTTACTCTTTTGTATTAGCAACATTTGGCAATAGGAAAAGCTTTAGAACTTGAATAAACTATGTTGATCATTATATGAAATAGGAGACCAATATCTCCATTAATAAACTTAACAGATTTAACAATATCAGTAATATCACAGTATAGTACAGAAACTGTCCTCATTTCACAATTCTCATTTGAAACCAGTATCTCTGTTCCCACCCTAAGAATATCTCTGACTCACATTAAAGCAGTTCAGTAAAGGGCTGTTGCCAATTCACTGTATTTTTTGTAGCTAGTCCGGTGTTCCAGCTCGAAGACCAGGGTTTATTTCTTTCCCATTGCTATGGAACAGGTTTCTGGTGTCCAGGAGAGTTGTTTGGTTCCATTGAATGAATGAAAAATCAAACACTCTTCAGCGTTTCAATTTTCCCTTAGTACAAACTCAGATGTAACAACGGTTGGCTTCGAGTCCTGTCATTCCTTGTTGCTGTTGGAAGCAGAGGCAACAATTGCCTTCTCTTAATTCATGGTAAACACTCATGTTTGCTTTCACAGGCTCTTACAAACTTTCAAGATTTAGGATTTTCTTATGAGAATACATTAAAGTAGTGGAAGGTAATGGAAATGTAATGGAAGAAGCCAAATGTGCCAAGTTGTGTTACAGCTGCTGAAAGTCTACACTACGTTCCTGAATGCTAACAAATTTGAGAAGCACATGTGGTGAGGACGGGATGGAGTGCTCTTTACCAGGGATTATGACGATAGAGCTGCTTTTGCTAAGGTATTAAAAAATATATATATTTATGAGACATAGAATCATAGAATGGTTTGGATTGGAAGGGACCCTAAAGACCATTGAATTCCATGCCCCCGCCACGGGCAGGGACACCTTCCACCAGACCAGGCTGCTCCCAGACCTGTCCAGCCTGGCCTTGGGCACTGCCAGGGATGGGGCACCCACAGCTGCTCTGGGCAGCCCGGGCCAGCGCCTCACCAGCCTCACAGGAAAGAAATTCTTCCTAATATCTAATCTAAATCCACCCTCTTTCAGCTTAAAGCCATTCCCCCTTCTCCTGTCACTACATGCCCTTGTAAAAAGCCCCTCTCCAGCTTTCTTGTAGGCCCCTATTAGGTACTGGGAGGCTGCTAGAAGGTCTCCCTGGAGCCTTCTCTTCTCCAGGCTGAACATCCCCAACTCTCTCAGCCTGTCTTCACAGGAGAGGTGCTCCAGCCTCTGATCAGCTTTGTGGCCTCCTCTGGACTCGCTCCAACAGGTCCATGTCCTTCTGATGTTGGGGGCCCCAGAGCTGAACACAGCCCTTCAGATATGGGGTCTCATGAGACCAGAGGTGCAGAATCACCTCCCCTGACCTGATGGTCATGTTTCTTTTCATGCAGCTCAGTATATGGTTGGCTTTCTGGGTTGCAAGCACACATAACTGGGATATGCTGAGCTTCTCATCCACCAGCACCCCCACGTCCTTCTTCGCAGCACTGCTCTCTATCCATTCACTGCCTACCCTGTGTTGATATGGGGGGATTGCCCCAACCCACGTGCAGGACCTTGCACTTGGCCTTGTTGAACTTCATGAGGTTCACATGGGCCCACCTCTCAAGCCTGTCAAGGTCCCTCTGGATGGGATCATTTTCCTCCAGCATGTTGAAAAGGCTCTGTCAGGCTATTTTAAGAGTCACCAAAAGAAAGAAAAAATGGTGCAAAAGTGAAAAGAAATGTTGCTTTTCCCTTCAGTTTGGCAGTAGACATTTTCAATAGTCCATGCATGAAGGTAATCTTTTAAGCTGCTCTTCCATGCTGATAAATAGCTAGTTATTTGCTGCACAACTATATGTACGCATAAGGAATTAAATCCAGAGATTTCCTAAGTTTCTTTTTTATAAGCTAGTAGAGATTTATATTTCAAAGTATGATCTTGCAGTTTTTAACTTCTTGCATGTGGTCTATCTGTCTTCATTTGTGTACTTTCTGACTGCTTGGTTTATAATATCAAATTGAGAGAAATTGGTAAGCAACTGCATGAATAGGTAAACTGATATCAGAACAACCCCTTCAGTGCAACTAATTGTATTTCCCATAAACAAATTATTTCGACAACTAGACACATGATGCCAAAGAGTTCATAAATTCAAAAATAAGATCTATGCAAATACGTAAGAAATATATCTTGTATATGCATATCTTTAAAAGTTTCAATGGAAAAAATCATTAAATGAGTTTCAAAGAACCCTGCGTATTTTTGTAAGTGGTATCAATGAGGTTAAAAATGTCATTTTGAGATTTTATTGAGCCTCCTTCTCACACATATCATTAGGACTGTTAAATACAGGTTAAAGGGCATCTGAATATTTAAGACTATCATGGTAGCATTTAGATTTTAAATAGTGACTCTTCATCAGCAGTTTCAACTTCTTTCAATTAACAGAATATTCTGAGCTTGAATTCGATATTTCTTTGTGCTATTGAACAGCTGTTTTGTTATACAGAGGTAGTGTTTGCATTTCAGTTAGAAATCAAGTATGCCCGAATATGGATTACAGAATAGCAGATTATGAATGTTGTATTAAGAACATAACATAGTTACTACATCATTTTTCCTACTTACCACAAGGTACTCGGTTTGATTTCAACTGAAAGAGCATCGACAGCTTAATTGGGACGTATATTTTTACCTAATGAAACACCAGGGACAGGATACTTTGAAGGTTAGTTTGTTAATGAATTGGAAGGTCTCAAATAATTCTAAACCCCCATATGATTACCAGTCATCTGTACTCATTTCCCCCTTTTTCATGGTATTTTAAACTGAACACCTGTGATGCATTTCAAGAGCTTCTGGAAAAATGAATCCATTAGTTGCTACAGGAACATGCTTAGTGAATATTATAAAAATTCAAAATTCTATTAACTAACATTTTCACCTATTGTTCTTATTCTGCCAATCAACCCTAGGAAAAACCAATACAGATGGATAAGCTTTGTAAACTATTTTATAGGTCAACAGATTCCAATGTTGTCTGATTTAACTCTGTTGTATAAATGTGTGGATTTGAACCAGGCTGTGCTTATTGGGGACCAGTGCTGTCACCACTGGATTTGGTACAAAAAGGAGGAAGCCTTCACCCACTCTTCCTGCATCCACGTTTTCAAAGAAAAGAAAGGCCACGTCTTCAAAGACTGTAGATGGCTGTTTTCAGCTTTCTGAACTTGGATTCAAAACAGCGGGAGGCACCTTCCAGCTGTTCAGTAGCAAACTGAAGTCATAGCAGGGTCCTACACCCTGTGCCAGTTCCATTAGCTACCTCCAGACGGTGTTTTTCATCCTCTGCCTTTCCAAGCTCTGATTCTGAGGCACTCAAGAGTTTCCACTGACACAGGGGACTCCTAACAATAAGCTCAAGAAAACCACTTAGCAGCAATACCTAACCCTAAGGCACTTCTGACTCTAAATTAGTTCTAAGTACTCCAGCAGCATGTATCAACCAGCAGCAATGTGACCCGACAGCACCCTGTTTCTGCCAGGTTGTGGCCAATTTCAGAGCTTCACTGAAGGAAATAAACTCAGAATAAAGATTTTGGAAAATGAAGAGAAAAAGAAAAAAAAAAAACCAACAAAACAAAGCAAACAAACAACCAAAAAAAAAAAACCCCAACCAAAAAAATACCCCAACACCCAAACCTTCCTTGTTTGCACAAGTAACCAGAAAAATGCTTAAACCAGGGATCAATATAAGAAGAATAATTTTTTTTCCTTTAAAACACCTTTGTAAAATACTGGACTGTATAGGATTGTTATCACAAGCTTATTTTCTACATTTATATAAAAAATCCTCCAAAACTGTACAAAGTTCCATGTTAAAACAGTGAGGGCTTCCAGCATTAATTTAATCATGACTATGCCAATTGTTGTGGTACAATTCTTTGCCTTCAATAATTCCACTGCTTCTTTGATAATATTTTCCAGACTGAATTGTCACAATTTCTCATATTTTTTTTCCAGTGAAGTTAGACAAATACTTGATCACCATGGCTGTTTTCATAGCTGTTCCAGTTGAAATTCAGCTTTCTCAAATACAGGTGGCCTGCCTGCCTGAAAGCATTAATCTGAACACAGGGAAGAGCTGAAACCCCAGTTTCCATTTTTGCTGGTGTTGTGGGTTTGGCTGGGATATTTTTCATCTTAGTAGTTGGTACAGTGCTGTATTTTTGGATTTAGGATGAGAATATTGTTGATAACACATGATGTGGCAGTTGTTGCTAAGCAGTGCTTACCCTAAGTTAAGGACTTCCCAAGATTCCTGTGCTCTGCCAGCGAGCAGGTGCACAAGGAACTGGCAGGCAGGGCAGCCCTGACCTGAACGGGCCAGAGATGTTCCACACCAGGGGATGCCAGGCTGAGTATATAAACTGGCGGGAGCTGGCCAGGAGCAGCAAGTCCCTGCTCGGGGACTGGCTGGGCATCGGTCAGCGGGTGGTGAGCAACTGTATTGTGCATCACTTGTTTGTTTGTTTGTTTGTTTTTCCCTTGGGTTTTATTCTTCCCTTTTTCTTTCTCCTTTTCTTTACAATTATTATTACATTTTACTTTTTTTCAATTATTAAATTGTTCTTATCTCAACCCACAAGTTTTACCTTTTTTATGATTCTCCTCCCCATCCTGCTGGATGGGCTGGGGGTGGGCTGGGGTGTTGGTGAGTGGGCAGCTGTGTGGTACTTCAGTCACCAGCTGGAGTTAAATCGTGGCTCCTGGCAACCCTCTGAAGAGCTGAGGTAAAGGGGCTTGTTCAGCCTGGAGAGCAAACATCTCCAGGGGGGCTTAATAGCAGCCTGCTAGTACCCATGGGGAGGTTGTAAAAATATGTAGCTAGATTCTTCGCGGTGATGCGTAGCAGGAGGACAAGACGCAACAGTATGAATTGATTTAAGAGTTTCAGACTGGATATAAGGGAAAGCTGTGAGGACAGCCAAGTGTGGGAGCAGGTTGCCCAGAGAAGCTGTGCAGTCCCCATCATTGGAGGTTACCAGCACCTGGCTGGATTATGCCCATCTAAGCTTTAGCTGAACTGGCTTGACCAGGGTGTTGGACTAGAGATCTGCCATGATCCCTTCAAATCTGAATTATCTTGTGATTCTATCACCTGGGACTGGAAACAATAGCAATCTTCATTTGTTTCAGTTGTTTAAGTTTCTGGCTCAGCTTGCACAGCAAGTATTTAAATGTACTTTTGCAAATGAAAAACCCAAGTGTTAAGGTCAGGCTGAAATATGGCCTGAGCACAACTCAACAAGTAATTGTGTTTTGGAACTTTAAAATCCTTAGCTCTAAACATCTTGTCTTAAATTAAAGGTATTGTCATTTTGAAATCTGGAATATGTTTCTTGGCTTCCAGGCAACCCCAGGCTCAGGGTAAGTGCTCCTTTCTGACTACCTGAAGAGCAGTGGTAGCAGGGAAGGGTTCCCGAGGGCACCACTGCAGGTGAGGTCTCATCACACTCAGCTGGTGCCTGTCCAAACGGGAACATAGCCGTTTCGGTGTGTCCTTGGTCACAACTCTTCACATGAGTCTGCTCTGGGCATTTAATTGAGACCTAATGTGTACATTTATGATATGATTCAGTAGTGGAATAAAAGATTTGTTAATTTGCTAATCAATTTGTAATAGAAGAGCTCGTCGTATCTACAGTATTCTGTATAAAGGAAACACTAATACAGAGAAAGTCCTGTTCACCCCTTACCAGCTTGTATTTTGCATTTTGGTTTTCATTTTAAGCAGGTCCTAAGGAAACTTACTGATGGCTTGTGTTTTGAGGTTAGCCACAAAAATATAGAATATCTAGGAAGAAAAAAAAAAAAAAAAGATGTACTTAAATACTATTCAGCTGTAATGATCCATAAAAATGAATTAAATGTTCTGTGAGTACACTTGTCAAGATGGGAAAAGCATAGGCTTAACTCTGCATCTCAAAAAATCCCGATTTCAGCCAAATTCAGAAAATACAAGACAGAATGTACTAGGCGAGAGAGAGGAAAAACTCATTCAGAACATGAATATTTGCTAATTGGAGAGATGTGATTTGAGTCCAGCAGTCAAGGACTTTTGCATTTATACCACACTGACAGTGTGTCACTGTGACCGACCTCCCCACAGTGGAGAAAGACTCGGAGGAGGAGGCCAAAAATAATGAGCTCAGGGAAGAACGTAAAGAATGACCACCAATTATTGTAAAGCAAGCTGTACTTCTAGTGGGACTGGAGAGTAACCTTTGTTTTCTTTATACAGCTATACCGGTGACTCATCAAACTGTATAAACAGCTTTCCCTGAGCTAATTAGTGGAGACTAATGTCTTTCTGAGCTAGTCAGAGCAGTGTGGGAGGGAAAGTGTGTATGTGACTTAACCTAAGTTTAAGTTTAAAAACTGGCCAGCTAATAAAATGGACTTTGAAGAGAGCAACGAGCTTGACCTGGCTTCAATGTTCATATTCCTTCCTGGCGCCTGGGCACACCCAGCAGCACGATGGTGAGCACGTAGAGACTGGTAATGGGAATCATGTTTGCGTGGTGATTCTGCTGCCTGCTACAATAGCTATATTGTGCTTGTGTTGTGATTTCAGTATACTGCCGTATCACTCTATTAAATCAAAATCCCATGCAATGACAATTACATCAGATAAGTACATTTGATGCTGACCTTGAAACCCTCCTTATCTGGAATATCTGAAAGAATCTAGTCAGAGGGTACTGGACTGACATTCACCCACTACCACTCCATTTTACATCATATTGGAATGAAAAAAAACCAAAAAACCAAGCACAAAAAACACTTACAGTGCTTTATGGTATTACAATAAGAATGACATCTGGAAGAAATGGGTAAAATCTTAGTTATGTTGGTATTAGGAGTTCTTTCATATCAGTGAGCATCACATTACACATAACAGTAAAGGCAACACAGACAATGTGGTAAACTATTCCATTCTTATAGCGGGGAAGGAAGAGATTGCAATGGGTCTGTAATCTAAGAGTTAAATTGGTGTCTTATAACTGCACGGCAGAGATGTTTATGTTATTTCACAGAGGTAATTGAAACCAGCTTCCAGATTGTTGGAAGTTTTTTGTGTGGTGGGTTTTTCTCAACAGTAACATGGAAAAGTAAGTCTTCAGAGAAGGTACTAAAAAGACTGTGTTCAGGAAAAAAAATGTATTGACATCAGTTTTATAAAAATTCATAAACAAGGATTTAAAAGTATATATTTCACTTGAGTCTCCCCCGTCACTTTTTAATGGTTTAAATGCCCTGTTTGCTGTGCCACTACTTTAAAAATTATTTTAAACTGTCTTCGGTGAGTTATCTTTCACAAAGTATGACAAATTCGGTTACTGCTAAAAGACTGAAAGATACTGAAATTGCCTTTTTCTATTTAGAAGTAATGCATGAAAAATTGCTTCTTCTAGCTTATTAATATTAAAATTGTTCTTATTTTAATCTAATAGATGAAAAAATAGTTTCTTGTTATTAGTCATGATGTTAATGTTCTTATTTTTAATCTTCCTGAGGTAGTGTGTCCTTTATCTTTTCATAAAGATGGGCAATAGTTCTCTCATTTTGCAATACTTCTTTTTCTAATTTTCTCTAGTAGTGAAAGCTTAAGTATATGCTTTCCTTTTTATTAAATGTGTATTAAACCTATGGCAAAAAATAATGTAATTGCCTGGCAATATTTTTCAGTGATTTCTTTTTATGTGTTTAAAACCCCCAGACAAACAAAAAAACCCCACCCCCAAAAAACCAACCCAAAACCACAAACCACGATTCACTATCCCCTAGCAACTCCCTGGAGTATTCCACAAGAACCTTCCCTTCCCAGAAACTGGTCTTCTACATGTTTTCACTCATGAACAAAATTTATTAGTTTTCATCATATTATAATAATGAAAGATATTCTTTTATTTCTGTGAAATGCTGTCACAAGTTTTAAAAAAAGGATTCTGCCTCCAGCCCCAGCTTCCTTTGCAAGGTGTGTAATGCAAATTACTAATGTGAATACTCTAAGAGATAATATAAACTGTAAACATAATTATAGAAAGGCAGAAAGAATGATCAGCATTATTTTTAGCATAGGTCTATTGAGATGAAAATCATTGTTAATGATGCAGCTGTACACTGTGAGGAAGTAAAATCAACACCATCTTTATATTGAAGATTGCATAAGGAAAAATTATTGCATAAATGAGAAGGAAAGAGGCGCTAGGTCTCCAAATCATTGTAGAATTAGTTTTGAAGTGTCTTAATTAAAACTGTAAATAAATATCCATTTCCTCTATGATGACTGTAAATATTAACTTAGAAGGTACACTTGTAAACTGTACGTGGGTACCCTTTCCACATAGAAAGTTTGTGCTGATACTTTGAGAGCAGAACTACATCACCTACACTGTGCAGGCTGGTGTCAGACATCTAGATCTCTCCTCCACTGACTGGTGGCCTCTGGGTCCTTCATATTTCCAGCTAAGTGGACTTCTGGGGTGGCATTCCCACTGTCTGGTCCTCTTTTCCCTGTAAGGTTAAATACAAGCACAAATTCAGCACTGCTATGGTAGCAAGTGAACCTCTTCCCCACTAGATCAGCATGACCTTTCCAGTTCCATCTGCTGCCCAAATCAATTTTGGCTGAAATGACTTTCACTTTCTCTTAAACCCTATTAAACTTCCACAAACTACTGCTTTTCCTTCGCTCGCTTTGTCAAGCTGCATTTACCTTGGCTAACCTCAGTCTTGAGATGAAGAGACATTTTCCTACTTCTCTCTTTTTTTCTTTTTTTTTCAAACCCAAATAAGACATCTTTCATCCAGTTCACTAAAGGGAGGTGGTGGCCTCATTTTTTGCATCTCTTTGTTTACTCTGGAGGAGAATGGATAACCTGTGGAGCTAGTCTTTTACGTCCTCTAGCAGCAGTACTTTGTGCGTACTGAGGAGGAAGGCTACGAGAGAGGCAGCACCACGTCAGCCAAGACGTGTGTAGCAGGACACAAAAGCAAGCGGCGTTGCAGTACTTCCATCCCATGTTAACCCCCTGCTGTTTCACATGCTGAGTGTGCCAGCAGTTGCAGGGAGGCGGCAGTGGCTGTTTGGTGCGCTTTGACTGTGGCTGGAGCAAGCAGGTGGAACAACAACTTCAGTTCGGCACATGAAACTTCTGTAATTTGGGGGGTCAGTAAGTGATGAAGACAAACGTTGATTCCAGGTTTCAAACCAAACGTTGCACCCAACCCTCTGAAACATGGGTTCTAACAGGACTCCAATCCATGGTGAGGCACTGTTCTCTTGGGCTGAGGAAGTTTTCTTAGAGAACACAAAAGTCTGTAAGGTCGCTTTACTTTTTCATTATTATTATTCTATTTTTCATTATCACTTTTACCATTAATACTGGTTTTGGCACCCATATCCTATTGTTCTGTTACTGAAACGTTGCTATTTCTATCATCTTGGCTGTTCACAGATGGAAGAAATGATTGTGTGTCCCTATTTTTCATGCTTGCCCTCATTCTGTTTACCAACATAAGTAATTATAGTAAAACACAGTAAAGCTGTAGTAGTCTAAGGACAGAAACATGGTCTCCTAGGAGAGGATAAACTGTTTATTAACTACTTGCCATAATGTGGAAAACAGCAGAAAAGTGTGTACATAAATGAAGCCCTTTTTCAAGGAAAACTAAAAGTCTGATGAGCTTTACCCAAAAAATAAAGAGCTTATTTAATCAGCACATATACATTAGAGTATCTAATAATCTACTTGGCGTTCTATAGAGTATGCTTCTGGTTTCCTAAACATTTTACATGCGCCAAAGGCTGAATATTCTCAGTTCAAGAAATATGACTGCTCTTTAAGGATTTTGTTAATACCATAATGCTCCTATCACTTTGTCATGTAGAGTTTTGTCACTGGATCTATCCTTTTTTCTTTTTTTTTTTTTTAATTAGAAAACTTATTTTTAACATCTAGTAAACACAGATTTATTTAGAGGTTCAGTTACTGACTGTAGATTTTCATTGACTGAGATTGATCATGATTTACACACCTCACAGGCAGATGATAATTTAGTAATATGTAAAGTTACAGAATTAAATTTCCCTGTTGCTCCTCCAAATATACTGCCATTGGAATGACAGCCTTTTGGGAAGTTTAAGGTACTGTAGTCCCACTCTGTCTTTCATTATTTGATACCAATATAATTCCAAATCATTCTTCAAGAATCTTTTTTTTTTTTCCTGACACATAGACATAAAATAGAAGAGAGGAAAATAGAAAACTGTTTTTCTCTTTACTCAAAGCTTCAGTAATTCTGAAATATTTTTGCTATTACTAGTTTATACAATAAACTGCATGCTGAAATTCAACAACTACAGTGTTCAGATAGTGCTGTATTACCAGTCATCTTTTCTCTTGTTGTTGAAGGTGATCTCTCTCTCTCTCTTTTTTTAATTGTAACTCTCAGATTTCTATTAGTGTTTATATTATTACTTGTACCTGAGAACCAGTTAGCTTGCAGGATAAGCATAGTTTTATTCTATTCCTTTAAACATGGACCAGAACAACTGTGAAATCTTTCATTTATTTAAAAACATTTCACTCCAACAGAATAAAAAGTCTTTGTATTATCTGGAATCAGGGCTTCACAGAGTTCAACTGTATTTTGCCTAAAATATGCCTCTCCCTTTCTCTAGCTGTCGAGTAACAAAGTATATTTGCATCAACGCACTCCAGCACCAGACAGTGAACAGGGAGGATGATACCAATGTGTGACTGGTGGTGGTCACCAGAAGTTTCTTAACAATGAAGGTAAATCAGGAAAGTAGCAAAATATTTTAAAATTTCAGCTACACCCTAACCGTTAGAGTACCCACAGTACAGGAGGAAGCCGAAATGAGAAAATGAACTATATGCTATTCTGTTGACATTTTCCCTTGTAATTCAAAATGGTTTGGGGCATTGTTGATTATGAATGCTGTAATATGATGTATCGTTCTTTCCAGTTAGACTGTATCAATTGAGAAGATTTCTGAGAGTCAATATAGTAATTCTCCTGGCTTTTTCAAATATACACAGTGTTAGGCCTCTCATAGATTGCTAATCATTGCAATAAAATGCTATTCATGCATTTAAATTTCCTTTATAATTTTAAATGATGTATTGAACTGCTTCTTACAGGTTTCCCTTTTCAGTGCTCCCAATACCAACAGTTTACATCTTTGTGCACGCAGCTTATCCTCTGTCTCCTCATCAATGACTACATCCAGAATAGTTTAGTGATTTTTAAGTATTAAGTAATACTTCTCTGTCTGGGGAGAAATAGTACACTTTGCTTTGTTCCTTGAAGTTTAACAAAGCCATTTAGTTCACAGTTCTGTCAACTCCCTTTTCTCCTCTTGAGTGAGAAGCTGGTAATTTTCAGTTCAAGAAAAGTCCCTCTGTCAGGAAATTTTTGTCAGTAACAGTCACAGGAATGGCTTTAGAATTGTATATAAAATACAGCAAAGTATTTGATGGATAATTGCATGACAAAGTATAGTTTGTTTTCCTTTTGGCTGTTTGAAAGATGTTGTTCTACCAGTAGATTAAAAAAATGAACTCAACCCAATATGTCATTGACTTCATTTGGGAAGAACAGAAACCTCAAAACACCTTCCTTTCCTCCTGATACTCAGAAGAACATGCTGATGGGAGAGTGTGGGCTCACAGTGTTATACCTGTGCAGAAGCCTAAGCATTTTGAATCACAGAAAAGAGCTGGAGAGTGATTTACCTTTATTTAGCTTGTGTTTCAAGAGACTTTTCATTACCTTCAGGTGTTTAATAACTAGGACAGGAGAACAACCTCAGCACACTGTACTGGCAAATTCAGATCCTGAACAGACCTGAGAAGAAGATATACAGCAAAGTCTAAGATGAATCTGAGGCTGAAGCATTTACCTAAATAAAAAAATGTTCTGCTAATATAGTACCCAATCTACTTTAAGAATGACAAAGAAGCTATTTTTTTCACTATAGAATACTATACGTTGTTCCATTTGGATCTCACCTGCTGCTTAGTGTGATTGCATTGGTTTTAGTGAAGTTGCTCTTGCCTTCCAGTAGGACAAATTAGACCCAGTTTCAACTTACTGTTTCTGAAACTGATGAATATCTAAGATTTGTGGAGAATGAAATGATCTGTTTTGATTTGAGAGGAGAGAAAGATTGAAAAGTGGAAGCCAAGCAAGGCTGAGTGTAGCAAAGCCACGTGCTAACGAGCCATTACACTGAAGAAATACAGTGGTTTCATCTGAGATGGACATGACACAGGGATGTCCATTCTGTTAATATGTAGAGTTCTCACCAAATAAATTGAACCATGAATTGTATGTCCTAGCTTGCTGAAGGGTAAAATTTGTTACCAGGCTTAACAGTCACCTCAGCATTTGCATTTGCTTAATATAGTTTGAGCATTTCTGTAAAAACAGAGGTGGTGGAGGGCTGGATTGAGGCAGCAGGATGGACTTTCTCATTTTACGCATCTCAACGTAAACAACTTAGGTGGTGATTTCCAGGCTTCTAGGAGCTGCTTTTAGATTTTTGTGTGGATATTGTGGACAGATACTTATTAATTTGATCTAATTATGTTAAAATTTCATCAAGCCCAGGTTAAGACCCTGCAGAATTAGACCCCACTGTTTGTTGGATAGAAAGAGCCTACTCTCTGCTGACATTTAGGTCTGAAATAAATTCTCAAATTTCTTAGCAGTATTAAAATATCGTTTGTTTCTGGGCACACCAAGGTCTGACTGTCTTCTGGAAAACATGTCAGAGGAAGCTGACACACACAGGAGCATTTAGGGACCCAGGTTGTGGAAGCAGGTAAGCACATGTTTTATGGATCTACCTTTTGTACTCGGGCATTTTACATGTTTTGTAGGTCTAACACTTAAGACGATCAGGCACTCAGTGGAATTCACAACACGTGAATGGAAGTTTAGTGAGAAAACGCAAGTGTTTTAAGCATAAATATCTTGTGCCTCACCAACCCAGTCACAAATGAACTTTTTTTCCAAAGAAATGGTGTACAAATTCTAGCCAATATAGTCCATGCATTGCTACTGTGAGCACAAACAAAGGAAATATGTTTATATGTGTGTATGTATGCATACTAGGGCTGATCTCAAGGCAGGTCAAGAAAATCCTGCCATTTCTGACCCATAAGGTTTAGAACACTGAATGTGAGAAATAACCACATACCAGGAAAGTAGTGCATGTTGTTTTCCTTCTTTAAGTAATAGAAATAAGTGACAGTATGAAAAAGCTGAGAGCACTCTGCACTATTTCACTGCAACAGCAGCCACTTCATTTCCTCACTTTTGCAGATTATTAGCAAATGCCAGAGTTGCTACGAATTGCTCCTCTGCTGCACAAAGTAACTATTGTGACTTGTCTGTTATCTCTGGGAAAACATGCAAACAAGGCCCTGTAAGCAGGAAAAAACGAGCCACCTTCAGTTTGTTACATTCATACTGTCAGACTCCAGTTAAAAAATCAGTATGACTAGGACAAAAAAAACCCCTTTTAATCAGCTTATTGGAAGCCTCAGTCACAATAATGCCAACATATTCTCTGTTAGCATTCCTTTGTTTTATAAAATTTGAAAGTTGTTTCTTTTTTTTCTCCATGTTATTCTCTAATGCTAATACCTGAAGCGGAGCAGTACATGGCTGCATGCCATATCATGTTTTTATGCTGAGCAGAAGCATCATCTGACATTCTGAGGCAAATGCCTTCATTCTGGAACCCCACAAGAACTCAACGGGATCCACTGGCTTACTCAGCACAAGATGCCAGATTTCTCTGAATTTGGCAGTAGCTTTTGCCACAGTCTCAGGCAAGATGCTATGTGCGGGTAAGGTGCCACCCATCAGCAGCATCTCTCCAGTTCCTCCTGCTTTCCCTTCCTTCATAACACCAAATGAATAAAGCAATGAGAGAGAAAAAAATATATGGTACTGCTACCTGGGAAGCGAAGATCTCATGAACACTAACACCTTGGTGAGCATGTTTATGGTTGGATTTGATGAACTTAAAGGTCTTTTCCAACCTAAATGATTCTATGATTCTACATTCTTAAATGAGAGTTTGGACTCACAATGGGAGACTGTGGAGCCCTGTGTAAGTAAGTGCCACAACCGTGTACTTTGTTCTGCTAAAACTGGCTTTCTGGTCATGGTATAGCACAGTTGCTGCAGAGCTTGTCAGGCACATAGAACGCCCTGGGACATAGCCCACCTTCACAGAAAGACCTGAGAGTCAGTCATCCAGCTGGATAGTTAAAAAAATTCTTCCTACTCAGATACAAAATTCCTGGGATCTCCTTGCAGAAGACAGACTGTGGACAGGATGCCTACCTGAATGAGGGTCACCTAACCATGTTCAGGGCAGAGCTATGGGTCCTCTGTGGACTGCCACGGCATGAGCTGGGTAGGGTATAGGTCCTCCTGCATTCCAAAGCAGGGTGACACTGCAACATTTTAAAATCTAGCTGCTTAGTAGAGCATTTAGGCTTGTCTGGAGCAATAGTACTGCAGTTCTGAGTCTATTGACATATTTGGAGCCTGAAGTCCAGCAATGCAGCCTTCCAGCTGTAAAGAGAGGGAAAATCTTCATCTCACATTGTAGAGGCTAAGACTAGTGTTTGACATAGAGAAGAAGTGAAAAAGATGTAAGGGTGGTGACATAGTATTTTCTGGATGTGTCAGAGCCCTGAGAACACCCACAGACTGTGTAACCCCTTCCCTCCACTCCCAAGGGCTGTCTGTGCTCAGGGCCATCCCTGCTACAGTACAGCTGCATAATCCTGGGCCAGACTGCTGTGAAATTGGCTAAATGATGAGAAACAGCTGTGAAAAGTCCCATTAGGGCCCTTCCCAGCCCTGGAACAGCACTTAAGCTCAGACCCTTGCATGAGTTCTGTTGTTTTGCTCTTTGCTACTCCTGGCCTTTGCTTGGCTTCCTGGCTTGACCTTGGGCTTGTCTTGTCGCAGCAGGTAATTTCTATGGACAGCCGCCTGACCCTGCTCATTGTTGCCGTTTCCTCTTTTCTTGTTTTGGACCTATGGGGCTGAAGTGCTTGCTGGTGATGTTGCAGCCTGCCTTTTACCCTTTGCTGCTGCCTTGCATCCCCTGGAGCAGCTGGGTCCTGCTGCTTCCTGGCACACTGCCTCAACAGCTGGTCTGGGGGCTTGACCCTTGAAGGTGTCACAGTTACAGCTGCAGATGACGCTTATCCAGTGGATGACTTGATTGAGCTTTTCATGGAAAAAAGGTGACTGTATTTCAAAAACTACAAATTCATGCTCTTTAGTAAGACAGGCTTTCTTATTGTTTTAGCACTTTTGAACTTTTCCATATTGAATGTATAGATAAATGTTTGTTTTTTTTTACATGAGCGTTCATAAATATCTTGTACAATGGCCTTAGTATCGTCATGTATCTGCTGGAAATACCAAGAATACTGTATTTTAGTAAACTGCTTATCTTTCCTACAGCTGTCTCCACATTAACGGAGACCTGGAGGTAGCTGATGTCCAAGTAGTAGAATTCTGCTTTTCTAGCTTCATGTGAAGTCCTGAACCAGTGCTGCTGGGTTTGTAAGCACCACACATAAACTGTGTGCTGTTAAAATTCATACTGTTTCTGTTACTCCAGTCATTGTGTACACAATGACTTTTCTACACAAACCTTTAATCAAGGGTTCTGCTGGATTCAGCTTTTCAGGAAAGCTCAGTGAAGGGTCTACTACTTTTTTCACCCCGATTACACTGCGTCGTGAATGAAACATTGAGCTCTTCATTGCTATCGAAGATGGGGGTAGGCTTGCACGAAAGCAGAATTAGGACCTTTCTGGATGGGGGAACTTCAAAGTCAAAATCAAATGTAGGTTAGCTGCCTCCACGGGTAAGCTATACTTTAAGTGGTGTTTCTAGGGTTATGTTTTAGACTTTACTAAAATACACGTTGTTAAAGTGTTTGGGGGTTTTTAGGTCTTAAAGAATAAAATCTCATTTTTCTTGTGTGAGGTTATATGAGGTACTGGCTGCAACCAGGTCAGTGACAATGCTGTCAGTCTAACACAGGACAGTCTGCATAGACTGTCTTGGGATCTTCTCCACTCTCTGGGCAGTTTGGCTGAAGGGACTGAATGCTGGAATACCTTCTCTCTGTCTTTAAATTCATGTGGCAACCTTTTGTACTTTTAGATTTGTTGAAGTTTAACTGCAATCATGGAAATGAATTTCAATGAAGCATATACAAAGGGGCTTCCCTGCAAGTGAGTGTTTTACATTAGTCTGCAAACTTCACAAGGGGGTTTGTCTGAATGACTGCATGTACAATTGAAATTGCTTAAGATCAGCAAGTTGCAAATGTTTCTTGAAATATCTTTTTTTCTTTTTTTTTCCCCCTAGGCTTCACCAATCCATTCTGCCTGGAATATGTTATTTCCATAGAAAAGTAGGTTCCAAGAGTGGTAATACATAACAATAAGTAAGAAGAGATGTGTTGTTCCATGTAGCAGATGTTATAATAATTTCTGTAGGTCTGTATGTAGAATTAAAACACTTTTTTGCGCTTTCCAATTGCATACAATACTGTGTGTGATCAGTATGTGATTTTTCTAATATAATTTGCTTTTTCATTGAATATATCAAACATGAAAGGAATTCAAGAGCATCCTAGCTTCCAAATTCTTATCCAGTTCATATAGAAATTCCTGCTTTATCATAGCAAATCCAGTTTGGTTTTGTTTTGGGTTTTTTTTTTCCCAGATGTGCACTATTTTCATTTTTCCATTTAGTCGTGAATACAGAGATGAGATACTGATTAGTAAGAATCGAATTTAACCCTGGAGAAGCCGTTTCCACAGTAAGCCCTGAAGGCGGTGCACTCCAGCAAGCACCACAGCCATCTAGTGGTGGCATTGTAAGGCGGCTTTTTTGTATGGCTGGACTTCAACGCCTGTGGGCACCATAAAACGCACCTCCGGGATTAAGGTCTTGGATGTGACAATTTTGAAAGCAAATCCCATGTCTAAGTCTCTTGTACAAGGATCCATAGAGACAGGGAAAATTCATCTAAATACTCTTAAGGCGCAAAAATTTGACTTTCAATTCATGGTAATTTCTGGAAGTGTTTGCAAATGTGAGCAGGTTTTTCTTTCATGTTTTTATTGTTTGTTTGTTTGTGGTTTTTTGCCAATACTGCATGGTTTTCCACCTACAAAGTGCTTTACCTGCCATAATACATTTTTACCTAACTCTTTGACCTCACAATTTTAATCTCTTATTTGGATCCTTCCATTTTTCATTGCATCTTAAGCCCTGTTCAGTTACTTTCCTCATTTTAAACTGTAATGACTGAGCAGTCAAATTCTGTGGCTGCAATTTGCTCTTTCGGTAAGTTCCACCTGACTGTTATTGTCATATTTTCCCTGCTTGTAGGCCGGTAGGTGTTACCTCTGCCGTGCCCGGTAAAAGGCCACAGGTTCTGTATTGACATGATACTGCAGGTGTCAGGACTTGTCTGGGCCTGCCCTGACTTGAGCTGTTTTTAGCTGCTTCTAATGATTCTCTGTCAGTCTAGTGATTAATGCCTACCTTGTTTTAGTTAGGCCCTGTGAACAGACTGTAAGCTGAGGGATCCCATGGTGCGACTTTCAAACTGTAGTTGGGAACCAGGGAAAGAAGCGGACTGTCATAAAAAAACATGCCAAAATAGCCCCAGGTGAATGCCAGTTTTGAGGCAGAAGGATCCTGTACACACACCTAAACCAAAGCCCTAACTGGAAACATCTCAGGATAGTGACAACCGCTGCAAGGCTCTTTGCCGCTGCTGCCTGCCTTGGCTCGATGGAGACCAGTGCCATCAACCTTGTGACCCAGGAGACATGTGAGCAGTGAGCATAACACCAAACAAAAGCAGTAGATATCAGGAAGTGTTGGATAACAATTTTAATGACTGCACCAGTAAGGCTTTTCAGTATGAATTTGGACTATGAGTTAGTATTGCTGTAGCTAGACTAATCAGCTGGTGGTATTTTAATTAGACTGTTAAGGTTACAAATAAATTCTTGGCTACATATGTAACATGATGTTCTTTTTTGGCCATAACGGTTCTTTGAGTATAGCATACACATAACAGGCACTATCGCCTCTACATCAGAATTGAGAAGACGTATTTCACCTCTTCTCATTTCATCCTTTTCTGATTCCTGAAGACACGATCAATCTGCACAACCTGTCCATACTAACTTCCTATAAATGCTTATATAGCACATCCATACTAAAAGAGAAATGAATGGAAGAACATGGTAGACTGAAAAGCATTTACTGTTGTTGGTTTATGAAATCCCTGCAGCAAAAATTATGTCTTCTATGAGATCTGTGATGCCAATTCTTTCTCATTTGATATAATTTTTCATTATAAGCATCATTTACGTCTTGTATCAATTGGAGACATAAGTGACAGCACTAAAAATCAAGTACTAATCTACCTGAATTATATCTTGGGTTGATATAATTTTATGGGTCCCAACTATACCATTTGGGGTTTAAAATGACTAGGATGTTAAAAATATCTTTTTTGAAAAAATCTCGTCCTTTGTGTGAAATGCAGTATTTGTTATAAATTCCACAGATGCATACAGATGGGTTATTGTATCAACTCCAGTTCTTTTAACAGTCCCAGCATTTGAAAACAGATGAAATAAATAATACAGACTCATTTTTTGAAAGGCAAAGGCTAATTTATTTTCCATGAGTAGGAAAAAAAGTTAAGGGAAAATTATTTTCAAGAGTGGACTAAGAATTTGGGGTACAAAAGGTAGTTCCATTATTATGCAGACTACCAGAAGCCAGAAAGTCAGTATATGTAGCTTTTGTGAATATCAACATGTTTTCTTAGTGTCTTCTTAACACTTTTTAGATGTTTGACAATATCTGCTGTTGGGTTCCCAGGGCAAGTAGCATGAATTCAATATTTCAAGAAGGAGCCATTAAGGTGTGATTTGTCATACAGAGTAAACTCTTCCTTCTGGAAATGCTTTGCCAGAACTTTGCTTTGCATTTGCTGTCGCTGCCATAATGAATAATGTGTTGTCTTTTTTTTCTTTTTTCTTCCCCCTCAAACAACAGATATTGTAAGGTTTTACTGTTTCTGTAAATTATTGCCTTTTAAGACTTCCCAATAATAGATGGATTAGCTTTTAGTCTGAATATACAATAAAGAGCTGGCTATGCAGATACACAAAAGATACTAGAAAATTTTGCCTCCAAACATTCATAGCAAGTATCTTTTACTTTTGCATTCTATTTGCTCTCAAAATTACAGGAATGGGTTGGTTAAAAAAAAATATATATATATCCCAATCCCTTTTTACAGAATAGCAACCAGGTTTCTAAGATCTGTTGGAAAGCAAATGGCTGAGGATTCACAGTGATGAGGCTACGTGCAAGAAGTGTCAGTGTCTAAATGCACTGATATGCAACATCAAGAATTTGGTTCTAGGTTCATGCTCCTTGCTGGAGAACTGTCATAGGATTCTCAGCACTGCAGCACAACTACAAACAGTGTAGTAGTTCTGAGGAATTTTCATTACAATAATTATCTACCTATCTTTTGGTCTTGTCTCGGAAATACAAGAGGGGCAGAGGGGATGGGAGGTGCAGGGAACAGTCCGGTATCTTTTTATGTTGCTGAAAATGAAATTGTGACTATATTCTGGTTTTTCAGATATTTGTAAGTTACTACCACGTGCAAAAAATTAGCAACTACAAATTTGCATGAAAAAGAAACCCAGCCATTTTCCAGAAAAATGTGTTGTGCTAATACAACAAAATAATTTTGTCCTCTAAATTGACTTCACTCTTGCACAGAGTTAGAAACTTCCTCCAAAACTGCCGTTGATCTGTAATTTGCAATGATGTAGTTAGAGCCACAGAATCCAATCCAGATCAAGTCAGCTGCTTCAAAACTTTTCTATTCCAGATAACATAGTCCAAGTCCCTTGAAAGTCACCTTTTCTAGAGGGGAAAAAACCCCAACCAAACATACCTGGGCCTTTATCAGAAACACAGCTGCACAGCAGAAAAGTTGTGTGACAGATGAACTTTTAAGTCTCCTTTACCGCAAGGAAATTAGAAACCAGGATTATTCTATTATTCTACTGTTGGTTGAGGTGAATTTACTTGTTATTGATACCATGTTAGCAGCTACTACCTGTTAGAGGAAAACACATATTCAAGCTCAAAAATAAATTTATTTGGAAAAGTGACACGTGGAAAACGTGTTTAGGAGAAGCTGCCTGAGTCCTCAAAACCCCTTTGGACCTGTGGAGTGTCCATCAGAAGGACCAAGTCAGGACATTCATATGATGAAACACGCTACAGATGCTAGTGTAATGGCAACCTGCAAATCTGTCTCTCAAGTTGTTCCTTCAGATAAAAGTAAAAATATACATGTTAGAGTGACATTTGTAATAACTCTTCTTGTTCACAATCATATATTTTATTCTGTATGATCCTAACTTCTTCCTTTCTCTAGCTGTCTTTTGGAGGCTTCTGTACCACTAGTGATTTTCTAGAGGATTATCTTTAAAAAAAAAAAAATCCAAAAATGTCATGAAGCATGACTTGTCTAATAAATACTCAAGTAGTTTACCAGGCTGGTTAATCCTACTTTTGTGAAACTGATGCTAGATAATTTTAGAAGGCTTTTGCTGTAAGTGCAAAATGTCCCTCTTCTCTGATTCAGAGGTTAAGTGCTTATGTATTACTTCTGGGCCAAATCTTCAGATCAGCTTATGAAACAGCATGGAGCATTAACATCCCCTTTTTCCCAATAACCATTACAAATAACACTCCAGATCAAATCTCTAATTAAAGAAATTCCTAAGTTCTTATCAGAAGATAGAAAAGATTGTTCTGTTCTTTCCCTTTTTCTTATATGTTTCTTAAACAATGACTACTGGCTTCTATTAAAGCAAAACAGGAGACCAGATAAATTTTTGCTAAGTCTGTAGAAGTTCTTACAACTACTAGAAGGCAAGATAAACTGTCTGGTCTTTCAGCATTAATTTGGATAGAGTAAATTATGATACCATATATGATAACCTTTGTGTTTTCAGCAATAAGGACATCACATCTATACACTGCCAAGGTCATGCTATATTAGATCATACTCAAATTTGAATTTTCACTAACAAGTTTTTTTGAGCAAAGTGGTTGTCAATCTTTGCTCACTACCTTTGAAACATGAAGTAGGGAGGGAAAGTATCAGCCCTACTTTCTCGCAAGACTTCTCTATTTCTCAGGCTATCACTTAGAAATTATTTCCAGGAATAAGGCTCATGTTGCAGCCTTGTTCAGTATGACCAAAATATCAACAGAATCTGACAACAAAAATCCAGAGGCAGGTCTTACTCTCCATTACACATTTCTATTGTTTAGAAAAAGCCTTTATTGCCCTGTTGGGATGTCAGGGAAATGCTTCTTAAATTTCCATAACAATTCCCCTACGCATCATTATGATTAGCAGTGCCAGTTGTTAAAGGTATTTTCTTCTTTTTAAGGTTAATGGAAATGCTTTGCTCCTTAGGAGTAATTTCTCAATAATGTTCCTAGAACAGGGCGCAGCTAAAAAATATTTTCACCCATAGACAGTTTTCAAGATTTGATATTTTTATAGAAGATACACTATTAAAAAAACATTTTACTAAACCACTTAAGAAAACATTCTGGACCAGCCTGATGCACTGGCTGTTTGCACTTACAGTTTGAGAGCAGTCATTTTTATCCTTGACTCAGGTGTGTGTTCTGGCCACCAAACGAGAGTCTGTCCCTTTTGACCAGGTGAATATTGAACGCAGCAGCTGCAAAGGCAATAAATGAATGATTATAACAGGGATGGCCAGAGACAACAGATCCTAGCTCCACTCAGAACTAAGGAAAAGCAAATATTTGGACTAAAATATTCTGTAGCTAAATGGAAATCCTTGTCTATTTATTTTATCTTTGTTGAGTTTTAAATGGTTATCTAGAACCAAGAAACATTTGTTCTGCTGAAACCAATTAATTTTCCTTGAACACTTAATTCTGGAAAATATGGATTTTTTATGTATTGAAATTTTTCCTAATTATAGCTATTTTCTAAGAGATATGGTATCTTTGCATGGCTAAATGGTTCACTTGGAACTGACAAACATAACTAGATGTATGTCTTTTGTTTGTAAGGACTACACAAAGAATGTGGATTTGAAAATTAATTTGGTTTATCTTTTCTTTGCCTTGGTAGAACAAATAATTATTGAAGAAACCCTTAAAGGGATGTAAAGATGTGCTGGGGCTGAAAACAAGACAGAACTTTGAGATTAATTTGCTTGCACTTGAAGCTTATTAAAACAATGACAGGTGGCAACAATGAAATTCTTTCAAACGGAAAAATTCAAACAAGTTGTAAACAAACACAGATTTTCTACCCAAAACTCTGCCCTGCTCTCTCTTTTCCCTGTGTTCATTAATTCTGACGGCTGCCCCCTCCAACACCTGTGGGGTGCTCCAGGGCGGTGGTGTGGCTGCCCAGCTGAAGCTGTTCAGGTGCTTTCAGAAGGGAGGAGTCCTGCTTTCTCTCCAGGAGAGAGTCTCATTCCACAGCACCAAGATTTTGTTTTATCTCCAAGGACAGACTACACCACAGGTTTTTAAAGATTCCTTTTAAGATTTCCTGCTCCAGAGTCAGGCTGACTACTCTTCTTCTGATCAGCCATTATATGAAAACCAAAGTGTACAGCTGAAGGCAGGTTGTGAAGACCCTTTCTGTCGCAGCAGGAGGCTAAGGTAATTGTGTGATGAACCTCGTGTCTTTTCTTTTAAAAGAAAATCTAATCGTTTAACTAGAGCTAGAGTTTTCAAGTGTCTTTAAAGTGTGCAGTGAGGTCTGTAATGATGGATAGACCTTTATGTGTGTTTGATATGAGCTGCTGACTTTAATGATGTACAGTACTCCTATTAGTTCTGAAAAGATGATAGAGATGAGATAGGGTGAAATGGAATCGGGTGGTGTTTGCATTAACCTTTTGCCTCGAAGCTTGTGCATCTCCTGGGAGTTCCCAGACTGTTTACATTGTTTTGCATTACTTAAACTGGAAAGTGGCAGAGGCGAAATGTGTCCCACACAGGTGGTGGTTAGAGTCTTTCTGCCTCTGAATACTCCATCTTAGAGGGTGCAGCAACCTGCTACAAAACCGAGCAGTCGCTGTAGTGGCAGCGTGGTGTTTGAGGGCAGAATCTTGGAGTGGAGCTGGCAATACTTTCCGCAGGCAATGCGAGATGAAAGAAAGGAATAGTGGAGAAAAAAAAAGCCATGAAATTGTTTGGTGTTTTGGTAACCCAAACTTGTCAAAAATGGGATGCTTTGGAAGTGTTGTTCACGATGTTGTTCGCTTCTAGTAGAGACTGTAGGAGTGGAGTTGGATGAATGCTTTATCACGGATGATAGAACATAATTATCTGGCTTATAATAGCCAAATAGAAAACTCCTTAGAAAAAAAGTACAGAAAAGGTTTATTTTCTCTTGTTTTCTAAATGTTTGTATCAATTTGTTGATAAGATTATATTGCTTGGTTAATTCAGTTTTGATGAGATGCTTGCTATTAGAAAACTAACTCTGACTTTTTTTTTTTGTGGTAAGAAATATTATCAGAGAATGTTTTGTACAGTGGTAGTTAGCTCAGAAGCTCTATGTAGCTGTGGAATGATACTATGTAAAATGTTATTTTTCCACTCTCTGTTAAGTCGTGCATCTGAACATAATGTACTACTTACTGTTCCACATAACCAAGATTTTGTTTGATTCCAAGAACAGACTGAACCACAGGTCTTTTAAGATTCTTGACAGACATGTCCTTCAAGGGTACATCTATTGGGATACTTCCTAAATACCTTGGATAAGCAAAACCAGCATATGCTATTATGGGTCCTCCTGCAGGTTCAGCCAGAGTGTGGGCAATTTAGAGATTCAAATACTATGAGAGAGAGTGAAATCTTCAGAGGTGACGATATGACTGTTCATAAATCACGTGTCTGTGAAGTGGCATATGATCATGCAGATGGTCTGTGTCAGGGAACTGTGGAGCTCTGCATAGAGGTGTGAGGAGCTGTTGGTGTCCTAACCCTTAATAAATGGTGCCCTGGCAATACTTGCAATTAAAAAAAAAATAATTAAAGATTTATAGTGTAAAGAATAAACAAGATGTCTAAGAATATATTCTGTGAAAAATGGAGGAAACAAGGTGTTGGGTATTTTTGTGTTTTATTTTTTTTAAGCATATAAATAATGAAAGAATGGACAAAACTGAATTAGTTATGAAAATAAAAATAAAGCACACAATGCTTGAAAAATAAAATGAACATGAGGAAGACATAAAGCTGTTGTACAGTGAGAACTGGGGTCAAGATCACAGGTTATCTGGATCAAATCCAAACAAAAATAATTTTATATTAACACATTCACAAATGTGAATAAAAAGACCACATACCTACTGGGAAACAAATTGGAAAGTTTTGCAAGTAACTTGTTACGGAAGTTTTTCACTTTTTTTCCAGTAGGAAAAAACGCAGTCCTAACACTGATTTGTAAGTCACTGATGAGACCTCTTGTGTGTACAGCTCTCGAGTTGAACAACCCTGAAGGAAGACAGCCAGCATAACAATAAAATTGAAACTTATATTGTGGGTTGAGAGAAAAATAAATAATTTGGTTTCCTTACTTTGGTATAACAACAGTCAAAGGGGTTGTGTGACTTCTCCTGAAGTTCAAGAGGGGAAAGTTAGTGGTGGTTAAGGTAAAGGACAATAATGATGGAAAAGCTGGCAGTTACACAGTCTCCACAAATACATTTAGGCTGAACACTGGAAGTCGGCAGAGAACGTGGTGAAATGGCTTTGTGAATGGAGTGGTGAGGGCACACATCCTGAAACGATCCCATCCCAGCTTAAAATACTTGTGAAGCGATTATGAAATCTGTTTGCTGCATCTGGTGGACTGGATTGAAAGATCATAAATGTAAAAGGAGAAATGCAAATGTTCATCGTAGTGTTTTGGAAGCTAATCCCATTCCTTAAGATCTAAAGGTAAACCATTTTACTGAAAAATGTGCTGAGATTACATATTTTCCATCTATTTCCACGGGTTTTAAATTTGTGGTATTAGTCATCTGACCTGTGAATTTGTTTCATTCATTAAGTGCAAAAGTGCCCATTCCCTCCTTTCACTTTTTAATTTATTTATTATTTTCTACACTTTCACTGCCAGAATCATCTGCCTTTAGCGATGGTCAAAGAATGAAAGAACAGAATTCCTTGTATTGTGCTTCTTGCTTTGAAAATCTCTGAATAGACCAGATTGAAATACTTCCTATTGAAAACATGTTTTTGTACTGAGGGTGATCTCTGCTTACAAAAGATCGATATTCTTTCTTTCGTGAGAAGAGACTGCACCTTTTCTTGTTTCTAAAGAACATATTTCAATTTCACAGATGAGATGCATAATTCCAAAAGAATACATACGAAGAATTCTTTAAAATTCCTATTAAAGATGTGACCCTTAATAGCAGAAGACCGAAAATAGTAATAAATCTGCTTTTCAGATTTTGAAATAAATAAATTTTGAAATTTTGAAAAAAATAAAATATGAAAGTAAATTCCACTATATATACAGAGTATATTCTTTACAGAAAATCACTCCAGCTCCTGTGTAAGAAAGAAGAAAGCCTTGGAAGATAATATTACTTATGTAAAGCATGCATCTTTGACCAATATCTTTTCATTAAATGTCTTCAGGCAATGTCATGACAATGTTTACAAGCATCCCATCTTATGTTATTATATTTGAAATATTCTTCAAGTATAATGTATCTGATAGAGTCTTAGTCAAGTCTTGCTTTTGTTTAAAAATATGTAACATAAAATATATTTAAAACATTTTTAGAACAAAAGTAGGGCAGAGCTTGAAGTTTCTGTGACCATTTTCTTAAAATAAAACCTCCCACGGTTAAGGTTGTGGATTGAATTTGTAAAGTAAAATGTTAAAAGCTTCACTAGCTAAAATTAAAATTAATAGCAAGCCAAGTAAATGTGTTCTTTCTCAGCTATTTCAGCTTCTGAGTGTGTGAGGTGGGCTTTTTGGTTTGGGTTTTTTTTTTTTGGTTGTTGTTGTTGGTTGTTGTGTGTGTGGGTTTTTGTTGGTTGTGGTAGTTTGGCTTTTTGGTTGGGGATTTTTTTTTTTCAGTATTAGCTAAGCATGCTTGCAGTCTAGCCAGTGCAACATAGAATGAGCTGAGCTATGTCCATGGTGGTGACTCAGCTGAGTAACTCTGTATCTAAACTCTCTTGAGTTCAGAGTGCTGGCTTTGATGTAAACACCTGACTTTGGGTGAGCCAATTTCCAAACCGACCTTGTCCTGACACGCCATACTGAAGGGACTCATGAAGAATTAAGTTGGTAGCTATAGCTGATATTATGGCAGAGATGGACCTTTGTTAAGCATTTTTTAAAAGGTACCAATGTGTTTAAATGTTATCAAATGGTTCCAAAGTTTCAGTATGAGAAAATCATGGATGTTTTTCTGCCATTTCTGCACTTCAAAGTAGCATTTCAATAGTGTGGTGGGGGAACAAAACACCAAAAAAGCCCCACCAAAACCCAAACTGGAACAGGAAGGCAGATGGCAAGATTGAAAGGTTCGCGCGCACGCATGTGTGTTTTTAAATGGTGAAAACCTGATCATGTAAACTTACACATTAAGTGCATGCACCTTAGGATAGACATACTTGAAAACTATTCAGAGGTCCTTGTTCCATAAGTGGACGCCAAGAAGAACACATTGAAAGTCAGAGTAGCTTCTAGTCATATTTTGTGGTGTCCATCTAACGCTGATTCACAGTAGAGACTGCTGCTTTTTCATAAAATAGCAGTTGCTGAATGTCTTCTGTGGTAAGAGCCAGCCTGCCTGCTTTCCAAATCTGAAACCCAGGAATAGCCACCGAGCGATTCAGTGAGCTATCATGGGCAAAACAGGGCGTGCAGAACATCAGTGAGTAGGTGCACTGGAAGACTGCTTCTGTCAGAAAAATTCTAACTCAGGAAAACGAACCTGTCTTGTTGAAATGCATCATTTTTTGCAAAAATTGTTGTTTGGGGAGGCTGAATGTGCAAAGAGGGTGGCATGGTGGAATCAGTCAGTTAAAGCACTTACTTGGAGTTCAAGAAACTGGTTCTGTCTGATTTTTATTTTTTTGTGTGTGTGTCTCCTTCCTCCTGGCAAGCATGTGCTCCTGAGCCCTCAGTACACCAAACGGGTGCTCAAATCCATTGTGTTGATGGTATCCTGGTCTATAACTGTTTTTCTTCTCTTGTGTATTTTTCCAAGAAGTTCAAAGATACCATTTTTTGTTATAATGTGAGATGAAAACTTTGATATTTTCTCGTGAAACTATACATCTGTTCTTGAGGCAGCCCTAGAGAATGATGAATGATAGGTATCTCAAAAACTTCAAAATAACTCGCATTGTTTCTGACAGCTCTGACAAACAGAAAGCTATTAGCTGATTCCCAAAGGACAGGTTAGTAGACCAGCCGGTCCCCTACTGTGAACATATTTATCATCTTCATTGTTTTCAAGATTATGAAATGGACAATTCCAGAGGGCAGGGGTTCTGCTTCTGCGAAACAGAAGCTCCAGCATTAAGGCAACTCCAGTTCCCCAGTACACAAAGGTAAATGGTGTCATATCTGAACAGGTCAAAATTTAACTTAGAGGTGAGGGTTTTTTTTAAAAAAGAAAGAATATTTCCAAACCCTTCAATGAGTTACTGGAGTGATTTTTTAATTCTTTTTTTTTTTTTTTTTCTGGCTCCAGGTTTATGTTGATCACTTTTACACAAAACAGCTAAACTCTCAGTTGATTCAAGAACTGTTGCACTCTAAGAATTCTCTTCTTTCCAAATTCTTATAGCTATTACTAATTATCTGCTAAGCCACTCTCCATCATCTCTTTGAAAGGTCATGGAGGACAGGAGATGTCCCTGAGGACTGGACAAAAGCCAATGTCACTCCAGTCTTAAAAAAAGACAAGGAGGAGGACCCAGGAAACTGCCAGTCAGCCTCATCTCCATCCCTGGAAAGGTGATGGAACAGCCCATCCTGAGGTCATCTCCAAGCATGGGGAGGAAAAGAAGGTTATCAGGAGCAGTCAACATGGGTTCACCAAGGGGAAATCATGCCTGACCAACCTGACAGCCTTCTGTGATGGAATGACTGACTGGGTAGATGAGGGTAGAGTAGTGGATGTTGTCTGCCTTGACCTCAGCAAGGCTTTTGACATTGTGTCCCATAATATCCTCACAGATAAGCTCAGGAGGTGTGGACTAGATGAGGGAACAGTGAGGTGCATTGAGAACTGGCTGATGGCAGAACTCAGAGGGTTGTGGTCAGCAGCAGCAGCACAGAGTCTGGCTGGAGCCCTGTAGCTACTGGTGTTCCCCAGGGGTCAGTATTGGGTCCAGTCTGGTTCAATTTATTCATCAGTGACCTGGCTGAAGGGACAGAGGGTACCCTCAGCAAGGTTGCTGATGGAACAAAACTGGGAGGAGTGGCTGATACCCCTGCAGGTTGCGCTGCCACTCGGCGAGACCTGGATGGGCTGGAGAGCTGGGTGGAGAGGAACCTCATCAAGTTCAACAAAGGCAAGTGTAAGGCCCTGCACCTGGGGAGGAACAACCCACACACCAGTACAGACTGGGGCTGACCTGCTGGGGGGCAGCTCTGAGGGGAAGGACCTGGGAGATCTGGTGGGCAGCAGGGTGCCCTGGTGGCCAAGGGGACCCTGGGGTGCATTAGGAGGAGTGTGGCCAGCAGGTCGAGGGAAGTTGTCCTGTCCCTCTGCTCTGCCCTGGTGAGGCTGCACCTGGAGCTGTGTCCAGTACTGGGCTCCCCAGTTCAAGAAAGACAGGGAACTACTGGGGAGGGCCCAGCAGAGGGCTGCACAGATGATGAGGGGCTGGAGCATCTTCCTTATGGGGAAAGGCTGAGAGAGCTGGGCCTGTCCAGCCTGGACAAGGGAAGACTGAGGGGGGATCTTATCAGTGTCTACAAATATCTCAAGGGCAGGTGTCAAGGTGATGGGACCAGACCCCTTTCAGCGGTGCCCAGCGACAAGACAAGGGGCAATGGGCACAAGCTGCAGCACAGGCCGTTCTGTCTGAACATGAGGCAGAACTTCTCTACCTTGAGGGTGACAGAGCACTGGCACAGGCTGCCCAGGGAGGCTGTGGAGTCTTCTTCTCTGGAGACATTCCAAACCCACCTGGAAGCAACTCTGTGCAACTTGCTCTGGGTGACCCTGCTTTAGCTGGGGGTTGGACCAGGTGACCTCCAAAGGTCCCTTCCAACTGTGACCATGCTGTGATTGTGTGATTTATTTGGTTGCTATAATTAGTGGGTCAAATTCTGCTCAGCTAGGGTTTTGATGTTTGCTTTGCTTGGTCAGAATAAAGAATTTAATAAAGAAAATAACACCCTTTCATTCTGATTGTAACATATGCAAAGGAGAGAAAACCCTTCTGAATAGCCAAAATCTCTTTATTCAGTGACTTTAGCTGGGAATGCCACAAGAGCTCATTAGATCAATGGATTATCAGAGATTATAGTGTTTGTTTGCAATATCTTAGCCCTTTGGTTCTACTGCAGAGACAATAAATGGAAATTCAAAGCTAAATGAACCTGCTGTGGGGAGAAGAACCAAAACCACACAAAACCCCAAACCACCCCATCCCCCTAGTTATCCAAGTGTGTTATACTTCTGTAGAACACCACCTACACCCCCACTGTCTCCCTCTCTTTGGATTTATAAATACATTTGCTCTTTGATTTTTACCTAGTTATTTAAGCTCTAAAATATTAACAGGTATTTTCCTTTTAGGACTTTATCTGAACTGTCTCTAAAGCTGTTTTGCAGTTTAATGCTAAAGTATGCCTTGGCTGGAAAAAGAGGGCCACGAAATACTTGCATTTCAGAAGTTATCACAAATGTCATGCTTGGACTACTTGTAAACTTAGCAATAACAGCATAAGACCAATGAGGAATTTCTAAAAAATTATTTCTGTGGAACTGAAAAGCTTTTCCTTTTGACTTGCTCCTATTTAATATGACTAATTGATACATGTGAGATTGCTAGTACATATTTAACTCTTCTCAGCCACTGGGGAGTCAGGCAATGTTAAGTAAAGAAACACATTGTTATGCAGTAGCAGATGTTATATAATACAGATTTTTAAAATATGTGGTTCATGCAAATGCTGTTAGGGTGATTTTTTAATTTTTTTTTTTTCCCAGGGGTGGCTGCAGTTTTCTAAGGGCCTGTTTAAGTTTTTCCAAATGTATTTGTGAAGTAACTATGACCTGATTGCAGTTACTGAGCATATTTCATAGTAAAATATCATTGTATAATGTTATTGAATTATTTTAATGAACAAGACTCATGATGTTGTAGATATGAATAAAATTTGAAGTTTAACATAGGAGACATCCACTAGGGGATTGTAAGTATCATTCAGTGTAGAAAGGTTCTTCCACTCTGCCCTATTTTCATTATTCTACCTTTGAATCTTGGCATCAGAACCATGCTCCTTTTAGCTGAGTAAGAACAGATGTCTCTCCCATTGGAATCTGTCTCTCTTATCCAGCCAGAAGGCTCACTTTTAAGTTACATGAGGTAAGAGGTAGTCTTTCTCTCTATGAAGTTGTGAGCTGTCAATCTCAGCCCCTGCTGGCTGAGGAGCAGGGAACTGCTACCATGACTGTACAAGAAAGCTGTACTTCTGAGATGCTCGGATATCAGGAAGAGATTCATTAGAACTAAACCACTGCATTGTTGTGTCTAAATGATGTTACAATTAATGCAGGGATGCTTTTTGGTACCTCAAGCCTTGGTGACTTTTAATAGGTTTGCTTGAGCATGAGAGTTTCTCACAGCTTAGAGGTACAATGAAGACTTTCCTCTCCTTGATTTCCTTTACACTGTTCAAATACTCCATTAAAATCATAATCTCTTGAACCGTTTGGAAAAAACCCCAACCAACACCCAAACAAACTAGAGTATGGATGTTGTATCTGAGAATGTACAGAGCACGTGTAAACTGCATTTTAAATACCTTTCCACTTCTAGAGGGTTTGTAGAAGTTTAGCTTTCTCTGCTGAGACTTCATAATAAGACTATATTTTCTTCCCACATACCAAAATAAAGCAGCCACAGCATAGAAAAAAATATATTTTAGTTTTGCAACCATGGCACAATGTTTCCTATTAGGCAGTTTTGTTTTTAGAAATGGAGCTTTTAGGTGCCTTTTAATTCTGTTATAAAATGGCTATTTCTTCCTGTGTTTAAGGAATAGTCACTTAAATCACAGTTGTGTAATGTGGATTCAGGACTCGTGTTCCCCATGTCCCGCTCTGTAAAACCAAGATAATACTCTTCCACAGAGGTGGCATAAATTGCTGGTTGGGAAGCTACCCCACCTTTGCAATGGGCATTTATGAGTAGCTAAAATGTATGTATAAGTTCTGTGGCAAACTCCAAACATTTTACTGGACTTCTGCATGGCTTGTAAGTGAGGAAAATTCAGGCTGCAAATAGTAACCTTGCTTCTGTGTCCTGGGGAATTGCTGATCTTGCTATATATGTAGTTGCAAAACAGGAATACATCAAATAACCTTATGATTGTGCCTAAGCACAAAGAACCTTTAGTTTCTTTGTAGTGAAAGGGTGGAACAAGCTTGCAGCAGTTTTAGTGACAGTGTCTTGGGAAAAGCAGGAGTAAGAGAAAATGTTTGCTGGCAGGCTGAAGCTGTTCGAACACAGCTGTCTTTGCTGCAGTTCTGAAAGGGGCGTTACACCTGTGAATTGTAAAATTCACTGCTGATGTTGCTATCAAGACACCTGCTCAGGCATACAAATAACTGTGAATAAATCAATCTTTGGAATTTGGTATTCGCTGCTGTTATTCACTTATTTCTTTTCCAATGAATTAATTGTAGCACCTGGAATCAATTCTTTCCCAGCCACTGGGAAATTACAGTAATATCTCTTTCCCCAGAGTTTTGTACTTTTATATAGTAAGTATTTTGTTCAACATTTTTCTTTTATTTTTATTCTTTTTATATACTGTGATTATGATTTCAGCACTTTATGTCTGTGGATGTCTGAGTTGTCCTATAAAATTAGAAGAATCTATCATGTAGTCTTTGCCACTAAAAAAAAAAAATAAAAAAAATCACTCAGCACCTTGAAATCTGAAAGAACATGGTAAGAACTCTAGGAAGAAGCATCAGTCTAGGAGTCTGAGGGCTTTTTGCTTGTTAATGTCAAACACTACCAGAAAGATTATCTTCCTGTACTTACGTCTAGCTCTCATGCTTTTTTCTTGCTGTAGACAATCTAAAATGCTCTACACAGGCAACTGCTTGACTCTTATCACAGTAATCCTTTACTTTAGGGCTTACAACCAGGATAGACTCTTTTATTGCGCTTTTTTTTTTTTTTTTTTTTTTTTTATCTGGAAGACACTGGGTGTCATAGTACTATGAGAACAAACTACTGTAGAAATTGGAGTTCTTCCCCTAGACTGATACTCCTCAGGATATTTGTGTATATTGGCAGGTCTTATTTACGTTCTGCTTTCATGTGGGTATTGTAAAAACATCTTGAATTCTCTTTTGACATGATAAACCTCATACTTGGCTTCATAGTGATATGTTTTAATCTGAAATTATTCTTACTTCCGTGTTCATTTGAAACACAGAGTATACTCAATTGAGTTCCTTAAAGATGGAAATTTTTTAATACTGTTGATTCAAACCTATAATGGTATAAGCAAAGAATGTTAAATTACAGCTCAGTAAAGCAGGACATTTTGTGCTTTTGCATAAAAAAAAGCTATTACATTTAGTAGCTAGTACTCTTTCACAGAGCCTTCCCCCGCCCCCCCTCCTTACTGTTTGCTTTCATTAAACTTAAGTAGCGACACCTTTGTGCTGAGAATTACCTGTAAGTAAAAAGTGGGGTGGGAATACTGAAGCGACTTTTTTTTTTCTTTTTTCTTTTAAATATATTGCCAGATGTACAGGATGTTCAGACAGTGCTCATTACCTGCCTTCTAGAAATCTAAGTGATTTCAGACTGGGAATCAAAAATCACTGGCAGTGCTTGAAATTGTGGGTAGGGTAATTACTTGCTGCTGTTTTTCAAAATGCTGGTAATGGTCTTCGATTAATACATTTCTAAAGAGATTTATCTGAAGACATGTATTAAGGGTCTGATTAAAAGGTCTTATGCATAGCACTGGATTTCTTGTACTAAGTGCAGATCAGAACAGTTCAACAGCTGTTTTTGTGTGTGTTGGGTTTTTTTTCCGTGGTTTGGCTTTCGAAGGACTATCGGTACAAAAGACATTGGAGTTGCTGATGTCCTGTATCATTGCTGCAGGTAAGGATATCACATCAGCCCTTTCATAAAACAATTAACTTCTATTTTTAGGTGACTCTGAAAAGCTGTTTGAGAGTGTTTTATAGCTAGATATTTTTTGTCCTAGGTCTACAATATTGTGGTGGGTTACCCTTGGCTGACTGCCAGTTTTCCACCTAGCTGCTCTCTTGCTCCCTCTCTTCGGCAAGACAGGGACAGAAAATAGGATGAAAAAGCTCACGGGTCGAGATAAAGACCGGGAGATCATTCTGTAATTGCTATCAAGGGCAAAACAAACTTGACTGGGGAAGATTAACTTCCAGTTAAAAAGGGTAGGATAGTGAGAAACAAAGACAAAGGTAAAAACACTTTCTTCACATTCCTCCCTACTTCTCCAACTCAAATTTGCTCATGGTGCTTCTACATCCTCCTCCATAAGCAACACAGGGGGGTGGGGAATGGGAGTTCATAACACTTCATCTCTGCTTCTTTCCTCTTCGCTCAGTCCCCCTGCTCCAGTGTGAGTTTCCTCTCATGGGATACAGTGCTTCGTGAGCTGCTCCAGCGTGGTGGTTGCCATGGGGTACTGTCCATTGGGAACAGACTGTTTCTGCACGGGCTTCTCTCCATGAGTTGCAGCTCCTGCCAGCAGCCTGCTCCTGTGTGGGTTCTCCACAGATTGCAGCTTCCTTTATGGCATATCCACCTGCTGTGGTGTGGTGTCCTCTGTGGGCTGCAATGGGGGTATCTGCTCTGATGTGTTCCTTTCCACATCTTGCAGCGGGACCACCTGCTTCACCATGGTCTCTCCGTTGGCTGGTGGAGAATCTCTGCTCCAGTGCCAGAAGTACCTCATCCCCTTCCTTCTCTGCTGACCTTGGTGTCTGCAGGGCTGTTTCTCTCAAAATGTTCTTACTCCCCTCTCTCGCAACCGGCATGCAGCACTTTTTACGTTTTTTTGTTTTGTTTTGTTTTGTTTTTTTTTTTACCTAAATACGTTCTCACAGGGGTGCCACCAGTGGTGTTGATGTGCTCAGCTTTGGACGGTGGTGAAACTGGCTGGAACTGGTTCTGTCTGACATGGGGTAGCTCCTGGTCACTTCTCACAGAAGCTACCCTTGCAGGTCCCCACAATCATAACCTCATCACATTAAACCCAATACAAATAATTGATTAATAATGTACTGAGTAGTATGAGGTTCTTCTCTGTTTTCTATTGTGACACTTTCCCAGAGGAGCAGGAAAAGTGAACTGTCTGTGTGACCTGATGTTTGGTATCCACACTGAAAACAGAAGATTTTTTAAAGGATATTTATCTTTCCTTTTCCTGGTTCACAAATAAACTATTTAATAATTCCTATAAATTACTTTTAAGTGTTACAAAAATATGCAAAGAGAGAAGAACTGTTTGGATTAATCACTGAAACTCCTGTAACCTTAGCGAGGAAGATAAATCTAGCTAAATTAAAATTGTAGATTTTCCTTTGGTTATAATAGTGCACCATAATAATGGTAATAATAATCACATTTTTAAAATGTGATTGTATTCAACTTACGTTTGACTCAGGAAATTTAGTTTTTATGAGTTCTTAACTTGGTGTTGTAATGATCTATACAAGAGATCCTTGGGTTATGATTTTTTCCCCGATCTTACAGATTTCATTGTACAAATTACATTTTCAACAAGGAAAGTAGATAAATTTAAGGATTTTTAGTGTTTATTAAAAATATTACATAGGAAAAAGATGAAATTATTTAAAGTTTTGAGATGTTATTAAAGTAAACCAACTATGAAGTTTTGAAAGTTAATATACTACTTCCTGTTTAAAACAATCTGCTTTACATCAAAGGCTATGTTCCTAATATTGCAGTCACGCATAAGTACCCATTAGAACAAGAGCACATTATTGCCAATTACTCAGGAATAATGAAAGCTTTACAAAGCTTTTAGGTATGGTAGCAGAGAGTTTCATCAAATGTGATAGTTATGGATTGCTAAAAATACTTGCAAATTGGAAACCGAAGGTCACATCTGCTATTTCACTGATAGTTTTGGAGACTTACAGTAGACATGCTTCTATAAAACTTTTTTTTTTTTTTTTTTTATAGGATATGCATCACTTCCTATGCCAGTTAAGAGTGATAACCTTTATTTGATTTGTGGAGTCTATCAAAGTAGATATGCTGTTTCACTGAATATTCCATGGGTGCCCGTACGGTTGCACGGCAGCCCGAAGCAGTCCTTTGCAGTGCTGCAGGCAGCTCCTGCCATGACACTTCTGCATCTACTTTCTGTTATTGATTGGAACTATTCCCTGGGATTTACTTCACCACTCCAGTGAGCTTGCTGAGCAGATATTTATAAATCTCTGAAGCGTGCCCTGACAGCAGAGAATTGATGAAGAGTATCTTGTACTTATTAGAGATTTTAATTATTTATTATGGGACACATGGTAAAGTCTTATTCTTATATGAAACCCCTTGTTTATTTTCACTTTAGTAATGCCATAACTTAAATTCTCCTTTGTATGTATCACCACAGGTTCTTTATGATCCAATGCTTTATATTTTTATATGTCTCTGAAACCCTGATGTGAACAGCTTTGAGCTGTGGAGCCAAAGAAATGCTTCCTTTTTTATTTCATCACCTTTGTGTCTAAATCTTCCAGCAAAAATTATTGCAATTTATGCACTGAATTGTGCATCGTGCAACTGCTGTTTGACCAAGGGATGAATGATAAGTCTGGTATTTATACTCAGGTTTCTGTTTGGCACCAAGTGAGTGTTACTAGTAGCAACACAGAATTACTTACAAAGAAAGCCAGTCAGCCTTTTATAATTTTGAATTTTGGTTAAGAGTTAGTTAATAAAGTCTTTTATTTGACATTAGAGGCAAAACAAGTATTTAAATGAAAGACTCTTTATTGGCCAAGAATTCTGGATTTCTTGAAATATGCAAAAGCCCCCAAAAGTGATGCTTGTTTGGCTCATATTTTAAGTGTGACTATCAAATAAAATATTTGCAGGCCTCTGAATAATTCTGCTCTACAGGCTATATCTTGTTCTGACTGCATATGATTAAACAACCACTTTTAATTGCTGTTATGTGATCTCCATAAATTGAAGCGATGAATGACAGTAAGCATATTCTCCACAGAAAATCTAAGCATGCCATTAGCTTACTATCAATGATGACAGGAACAGCAAAAAATGCAAGACTAATTGAAAATAAGATCTCTTGGGACTCGGCATCCCTTACGCTAGCCCAGTTTTCCGTGAGAAAGGAAAGGCAACACTATTGTTTTAATCAGAGTTCTCCACCCATTTTAAGTGAAAGCTCCATCTCTGCTTGTAGTCTTCAAATGAGCTGAAGAGACTATGTTCTTGGTGGGCTAGCCTGTCATAGAGGGGAATAGGTGGAAGAAACTCTTCATTTAAATGTGGAGTTGGGAGCCTGACAAATAAATACAGAATAGCTTAGCCAGATACATCGATTACTCATCTTACTACACTGGTGTCAGTCACCACACCTCGTGATATTTCCACTTACTGACAGTTTTGCTGGTGCTGGGCAGGACAGCATCAGGAGGGGCCACGTACGCCTGCCTTGAGATGGGTTATCTCACCTCAAGAAAGTGAAAGCAATGCAACTGTCAAAGCAAAGTTGAAGAAAGGAAAAAAATAAATAGTTACCCAAAATATTGCAGCATGTGAGTTCACTTAGGATCTTTTCCACTGCACTCTCCAAAAAAGGCCTTGGTGCCCTTAGCTCCTTTCACAGCAGCGTCAGAACAAGTAACATGACCAGGCTATTATACTTGAAATACTATTAAATAGAGAGTATTCTCTGGCTTTAGTAACCTGCCTATTCATGGATTTTTCCTACTTAGTAGGTAATGAAGTTAATGAAAAATATATTTATTAATAATTAGGCATTTTTCTCTGTATGAAGTTAATGCCTTCAGCTGTCTTTCAGATCTCCACAAAAGCCCAGCACACTTGAAATGAAAATATCTTCTTCCTTAATGTAAAGAAAGCACAACTGAAATAATGTCAGTCTTTGAAACTACAGGATTCTTTACGGAACACTGTTTCTTTAATGACCAGCAGGTACCAGAACATAATTTTCAAGAAGAAGCTATAGAAAAGGATCCTCCCCGTCAGATGTCATCATGTATTATAAGCTTTGAAAAAGGCACTTATACTGTTTATAAAGTATGACTGACCAAGAGACTTTGCAGGTTTGCGCATTTTGTAGATATGATTAAAGGCTCTGCTAGGTAAGCCAAAATTCTCCTGGGGTGGTCGCAGGGGTTACTGTAACTAGAATAGCAGAAGAAACTGGGTCTTGTAGTTAACACACTACATAATACGCTAATCTACTAAGTTTTGCCTTTTATGTTTAGTTCCTTGGATGATAAGCAAAATGCCTAATTCTTACAGATTTTTGTCTCCTTGATAAGTCTTTACAGTTGTCAGCGCTTTACAAATAATGAGACGCATGTGTGACTTGACTTGTGCTCTCTCTAACTGTGGGTTGTATTCTAACACTGTTTATTTGGGGGTTTATTCATTAAGTGTGTACCAGAACTTGTTGTTTTACCAAAAAGAGAATAAAACTGTAGTATATGCCTGGTGGAAAATCAAAGGGTTTCTAATTTTGCTCAAAGTTACTATCCAAACTACTCGGTACGCTTCTTGTTGTAAGACGAGGGATACTCTGTGCCCAGGATCACTAACAGGGAGTCTTTCTTTTAGCCCACGGTCCTCTAGTTCTACGTTTTTAAAGGGTCTGCTTAAAGTTAAGTGTTTCACTTGAAATACTCAAGGGTTGTATTTTTTGTGAATATATAAGGTAATTCTGGCAATCAAGTAACATTCTATTTCTTCAGTTTATTCCTGCAGCATCAAAATAGGAAGAGCAGCTGGGCAACAGCAGAGAGTTCTGCTGGGTAAATGACTTCATGACTAGTAAAGAGTAAAAAAAAAAAAAAATTATTAACATGGAAATAAACCTATCTTAGCATGAAATAAATTTACAAGACCAGCCCATGAGATATGTTTTAAATTTGACTACAACTATTTTAAAGAATATTTAAGAATGTGACAAACTGAATACCAGAAATAAAGCATTTCTATCCCCTACCATGGAAGGGAAGCCATCACGAGACTGTCACACTCTTTCTGTAACTTAAGAGCAAATTCTTCTGTCTTAAGTCAATTCTAGGAGTAATCAAAACAGGTACTGGGTAGAACACAGAAGATGCATCCTCTAAGATCTTACAATGCTGCTCATATGAATTTTTCTAGTGGCTATGGCGTAAGCGCTGCTGAGGGAGTACCTGTAAGTTTCTGTGGTCAGAGCAAGCTGTGGTACTATGTTTGTTGAAAGACGCTTTCCTCTTTACCAATCCATTTATTTTGGTGCTGATGCCAATGCCATGGTTACTAAGAAAACATTCCACATAGCTGGCTTCTAACATCTTCTGTAAATAACTGCCTTTCAACTGTGGATTTTTCTGAGCTCTTAATTTATACTTCTTCAGCTTTTGAGGCTTTTGAGAGCCATTTGATTATTTTGAGATCCAAACAGTTTCATTGCGGTGTCTGTTAAGCACAACAGCTTTCTTAATTACTAAGTTGATTTTCACTGACAGCTGGGATTATATTTCGTTGTCGTTACTTGCATTACTTCAAAGTTTCATGTTCAATATCATCTACCAATTTATAATCTAGTAAGTTTCATAAAGTCCTTTGTAGTTCTTTGCAGTCATCCTTCAATTCTTCTATTTTGAACAAAGTAATTTCATCAGCAGCCTTTGCTACTTCATTGTTTGTGGGGTTTTTTTTGTTTTTTTTTTTTTTTTTCCTTTTCCAGGTAATTTATGTATTTGTAGTGTTGAATAGCATGCAACCTAGCACATGTGAAACAGTCTTCACAGCCTTTTTCTGCAGTAAAAATTCACAATATCTTTCAACAAATTGTATTGGACCTTCCTTTTATCCCATTACTACTTAGTTTGTTTAAGAGGCTTTGGTAACTAATCTTCTTGAAAGCCTTGTAGCTGACAGTATCTGTTTGATCTCCCTTATCCATGAACTTGTTAGCTATCTTAAATGCTAGTTCTCAAGCCTAATAGTGCTCTTTCACTTTAGAAAAGCCATCCTGACTCTATCTGATATGATACTTAACAATGTGACTCTATCTGATATGATACTTAACAATGGGGGTTTAAATGTGTTTTGGATTTTGAGTTCTTTTTTTGGGTTTTGTTTGGTGGTTTGTTTGTTTGGTTTGGTGGGGTTCTTGTTCATCTGGAAGCCTTTTTAAAAAAATAATGCCATTTTTTGCCAAAGAGAATAAATACAATTAAAACTTACCTGTACATACACCTGGCTACCTGGATACTGTCAAACAATACTGGTTTAACAGCATGTAGCTCAGCATGCTGCCCACAACAGTAGTACTGGGTTAAATACTGACATAGTTACGCTGTTACGGTAATCGCCTTTGTGTTTTTAAATTGGCTCGTATATCCAGATGAGTGAGCTGTGGTTGCAGCTGGACCACAGTTTAGAAATACCTGGGAGCATCCCTGAAGAGGAGGTTTGAACCTTATCTTCAACTCCTTAATGAAATATTCCAGCTATGAGGCAAATGTGAGGGAGAAACAATTCCTGGTGCTGTTGTCTTTGGGGGTTGTGCCTGGTTTAAGAGTATTTGGAAGATGCTTAGAATCAGGCCTGGATGATCTGGTGATAAAGCAATGCTTTTTGATAGTACTGATCAAGGATTTCAGGCAGCTTTTCTGTTTTTATCATATGCAGGGTCGTAAAGGGAGCCATACCTCAGTAGGAACCTAAGCAACAAAGGAGTTGTGGTTGTTTCAGTATTAGGCACCAGTTGAAAATGTAGACTTTTTTTTAATTTGTTTTGTTTATGTGGTAGATTTTGTGGGCTAAGCTTTTGGATTTCTTTAAAAGTAGGAATACTTCTTATATATATATGTGTATATATAAAAGTAGGAATACACAATACTTGCAATCTTTGAAGAGTATTGTGAAAAAGCACTTAAAAATCACAGTACTTGTATAAAAGAAAGTTATACAGATGAAAAAGAAGGGTTATTCAGGTATTTGTTTGCTGAGTGGCCACTATTAAACAAAATTAAGAACATGTCCATGTGATGTACGCTAGATTTTTTTCCTCCTGTTTAGTGGTCATAGGTAGTTACTCAGTAAACCAAACAGTGATTCAATATGCTGCAAGTTCTCCTTTGGGTGACAAAGCAGAGAGCAGGGGAAGCTGAGAAGGCAGGCTTGTCTGACAATCAGCAACAAACAACATTTTTATGTGAAATGTCCCATGTACTCTTGTGAACGTCAGTGGGGAAAATATCGACCTTTATATTCCATTTATGAGTTAGAATGCATATCAAAGGAAACAGTTGGATTTGCTTCCAGATAAAATGAAAAACTTCATAAAGATGCTAGAGAGTCACAGTTTTGTACAAGCTGATTATCAGTAAAGTGTACCTCTTCTGTTCTTTTTACATGTGTTAGTCTTGCTGAGTGATAATATAATACTACTTTTGTTTTTTTCATGTCATCTTAGGCTAGTGAAAACTCAAATTTTATTGGCTTGGAATTTTTACTATCCAAAGACTAGAACAACAGCTATAAAAAATAAAAGTATAGACTCCTACATGATCATTATGAAAAATTTTAGGTTATGTAATGCGATGGAGAGACAGGACGCAGCTCAATGCAAGCAAATGTCAATTTATTGTATAGAAACACGGGTATATATACTTTCAGAAGTCGCGCATTTTAAACAGATTGGTTCTTTTGAGCTAAGCATTGCATACTAGGCAATCCCCGATTGGTGGTTAACTACCATCAATTAACAGCAAGGTGTTACCTTTCCTTGGCGCCATCCTTGGTGCCATCGTCCCCCACTCCCCTATGCTCTCTCAGCCTCACTCATTATGTTAATTGTTGTGTCTATACAAGCTCCAGCACATTCCCCTCAGCTAACTGATTGCCATGCATGGTCCTAATTTTCAGCCCGCTCCTGCAGTTATGAAATAAGTGAACACTTAAAAATTGTCATTGTGCTTACAACACATGACAAAGATCTTTTTAATGTGTGATGCATGTTACACTGGGGATCTGATTCATCAAGGCTTCTTGGATTGCAAAACCGGAACTTTTAGACAAAGTGCAAAGCTTTGGCTAAAATTGCAGAATTAGTTTTCAGCTGTTGGTATGAAATACCATAAGTTAGTGAAGTTCAAGTTTCAGTAGCAAAGTTCCTGCTGTGTAAAGCACCATGTGAGTGTTTGAGGCAGTAGAATCGTGTCGTGATCTCTCTTGCTTTTCGTCTATGACATGCAGAATGAAAGCATTACAGTTAGAGGAATTATCAGAGTAGTCTGAATGTTTTCAGGGAAGAAAAATGAAGTAGCATCTTGGGTTTAAATATCATTCTATTCATTAGCTGAAAGACTGGTATCATTTCTTCATTTCCTGGGAGCTTTTTTGAAAGGAAAGCTTTTTGAAGGAAAGGATTTATACACTCAAATTCAGAAGAGGATTCGGGATGTGAATCCCCAGTTAAGAGTGACATTTCTCTACAGCCTACATTAAGCTGCTTAAGCACTACAGAAAAATGAAATTTAAGACAACTCTTTCCTGAAAAGCTGTTTCAAGGCTTTTCAATAGTGTAAGCTATGTTTGAAATTCACTGGCTTAAGGATAAGGATAAAATAACTTAGTTATATCAGGATCTGTGAGCGAGAACAATTTCTGTCCCACAGCAGCAGAGATGCTTTTTTTTGCTAATACATTTGGTGGCTGAGATGAGTCAGAGGAGGTTGGAAAGGTGCTGTCAAATGACTCTAAGGTGTTGGAGGAGACTGGGAAGTTTTGATCATCTCTTAGGGCTAGTAGATCCCTCTCTCCTCCACCTCCTCCCAAGCCCTGCTGGATTCTTCACTTACCCCTCTACAGTTCCTCTCCCACAAACCTACCTAGTTCACACTTCCATAAGAAGCTGGCCTGACACAGAAACAGGGAAGGGGTTTGGGAGTAGACTATGTTATGCTGCTGTTGCAGCAAGGAGGACTGAGTCAGTAACATTACTTATGGCTGGCAGACCCACAAAGGAAACATAAGCTGAACCCCAAACAAACAAATTTTAAACACACTACTGCCAAATGGTTCCCTGAAGAAACTGGTAAATAAAAAAGTTAAGTATCTATCTTCACTAGTGCTCTGTCTTCTGTGATGTGGCCGTTTGCTTTGGGTTTTGTTTTGTGGTGTGTTTGTCCTGACAGAAAGAAGAGGTATGTTTCACTTGACGCTGAGAGCCAATATACAAAGCATTAAGCTGGTGAGCGGGCTGACTTGTTCAAAATCCTTGCTCTAAGTGCCAGGCACTCGGTGGAATTGGGATTCCAGTGGTGGCATGCCACGAGCACCACCCAGCACAGGCAGACTTCAACAGCAGAACCACAAGCATGGGGGCTTGGCTAACTGCGCTGTCAGGCAACCGCTGAGTGATGCTCTAGTATCTCTGTTTTGGAATTTCTTTATATAGATCCACTCTTTTGTTCTTACTCCATGATTTATTAAGTGGATTTTTTTTTTTTTTTTAATTACCAGGAAAAATAAAGATGTAGGAATAGACAGAGAAGGACTTATAAAACAGCTGGAATCCATCAGGAAAATACTATCTAGAACTGACTGGAGGATAACCTGCCTTAAACCCATGTCTTTGGCTGGCTGGAGCTGCATGTATGTGGTGTGACAGTCCTTGAGAACTGTTGAAGAGAATCCAAAACAAATCCCTGTTCTAAACAAGTCTGTGTTTGATTTATCAGCTCCATGCAGCAGAACTTGTCTGCTCTGAATAAGCATGGCCTGAGGTGATCTCCAAGTAGATTAGCTAATTGGGTTAAGGCAGTCAGCAATGAAAATGTGGCTGTAGAAAGGAGGCAACAGAATAAACATAATGCAAATAGAACCTTCTCAGCAACATATAACTCTGTTTAGGTCCTTTAGTTAAAAGAAAATTGAGCTATTTATGTTACTGTGTAGTAGCTAGAGCTAAGGAACTTTTAAAACTTTTTGTGAATCATCTCTGATCTTGCATCCACTGAGATAAAAATAAAATAAGAAACAGTAGTTTCTTATTGGTTTAACCTGAGAGATGAATTAAAGGTATAACTATCTTGATTTGGTTTAAGATAACTAGCTTAAAAATATAGATATGTATTAGCTGTTGTGTTACAGAAATAGTAGAGAAATACAGACTGTTTCATGAGAGCTTGTTCATTTAGAATAAAGTGCATAGGGGAGGGGGAAAAAGGGCTAAACTTCAATGCTCATAGGAGAAAAAGACCTCCTTAACTGACTTTCTTTTTTTTCATTCAAATGTGAGGATTTAGGAAGAGGAGGTTTCAGGAAGAGGTGCAGTCACACTGCTGTGGAGTTAGCACAGTTCTGCACTTAGAGGAGGTCACTATCTTCTCTGGGAAGAAAATGCAGTTTGAACCTAGTATAGTGGAAATTTTGGGCTGAAGATTTTAACATTAGCAATACGGTTAGGATTTTTATGAGCTGCTGTTTTGTTTTGTTAATTTCAAAGTTCATGATATTGTATTTCCTTTTTCCTCTTTCTGCAGCTCCACTATTGCACCTTCCTTTGCCAATGATTTTCAGTGATTTCCAGCTTCTAATATGCCTTCCTTACACCTTATTATTCGCTCCACTACTCTGATATCAGTCACCTCTTCAAGTCTAGCAGCAAACACCAAAGCTAAACTCAGAGAAAAACCTGGGATTCAGATTTTATTTAAGTAATAATTCAGTCTTAGTGAAGCATAGTTACTTTTTTCTATTTTCATATATTTGCATGAGGTAAAAACATAGTCATGATCACACCTTTTGTGAACATACTGGTAGGATTTAAGTAACTTTAGGAAAAATATAGGCGATATGGGTTGCAGCTTGAAGAATATGCTCTTTGTGGAGACCTTTGAAAAGCTTTGCACAAATACTTGTATTTTAGGATAATGAGATACAAATAGAATGGACTTCTCATTGTCAACAATATCATTCCTAGTCCTGGGAGAGAATCCTCTGTTAAAATATGCTTGTTCTTGAGAAGGGTGCTATTAGTGAGCCACAAGCCCTTTCTGCCTCCCTTCAGTGGCTGGAGTGGGGGGTGCTGGGGGGAGATAGTCAAGGTGGGAAACCCACTCAAGGCTTTTCTTCCTATGCATTTTTTGCCAAGAAAAAAAAAAGTGATTTAGGTAATGGTTGATAATCTTAAACAGAACATAAACTTTTTGGTGTCTGAAGTTCAAAACAGTTGTTTCAAACATAACATTTTTTTGGTACTATTTTTCTTTAAAAAATACTATTATTTTTAACCTTAATTAGTTTAACAATTCTACTATTAGTTGCCTGCAACATAGATATATTTGACACCTTGCTGATCTTGTAGGCAAATGTCATACAACCCCTTTTTCACCATATTTATACCTAATATTTTGGTTACAAAGGTCTTTATTGCCCTGGCAGCTGATTTAATTTTATTGGATTTTTATATGCACTTGTAATTCTACTTGATCAAACCATGTGGGATTTTTTGTTTGTTTGTTTTTAACTGGCTATGGACTATGATGATCATAGGTTGCAGAAACCACATAGTACAACGCAGTTTTTTGCCTGTCCATGTCAAATAGGACTTGAAATGCCTTCTTGGATCATTAACTGTAGTTCCCTACTGCTGCAAAGCATCAGATTACACAGTCCCTCTTGTTTATCTTCAAATTAACGTTTTGCTCTCTGTGAAGTAAGATTTCTCAACATGTAGTGATAGACAACAGTCTGGATCTGTCATCTTTTGGTTTTCACTTTGACAGTGACTTTTCTGAAAAGAAGGCCTTTGTGAATTGTTGTAGGTAATCATACTGAGATAGTCACAGTAAAAATGGGGATTCAGCAGTGCTGCTATATAATTCTATGCTACAAACACTGTGTTATTAAAGGTAAGATATCTCCAAAGGGTTTTATCACTAAAAGCTTGAAGAATGCTTGGCAGATCAAATCATGTTGCACACTTTTTAATTAAACAGTCCTGCTTAAGTTAGTGATAAGTAGCACTGCATAGTACTCTCGAGTATTTCTGTTCAGCGATGCTCTGAATGCCTCCTGGTTTTCCTCCCATTGTGACATGTTATCATATCACATTCACCACCTGGGGAAACTGAAGACAAAAACTAGAACTTTAATAGGATTTGGTTTTGGCATTCACGCTTAATTAAAATACTCAGGTGAAGCCAAAGAGTTGTTGTATATGAAAACATTTCCATGCTTCAGTGGAATAAATCTTCCTTAGAAACACATGTTCTGTGGTGTAGCTATTTATGTCCTCTGGGGTTTGTAATGCAGTTTTACCATCCTGCGCACTGCTCTGAGGTCAAAGAAAATGCCTATATCATAATGGCTGCAGCAACACTAAAGGCATCTTACCTGAAAAGGTGCCTTGTGTCCAAGGGACTTTAGCTAGTGAGATTATAGGAGCAGTTACAGGGGAAAAGTTGTGGGGAGGGAAACCCTCACATTTTTTAATAGTTAATTTGAAAAGCACTTTGTTAGCAGAGAACCTGGGTTGAAGACGTTTGAGAGATGTAACTGAACTGATTAAAAGACAGTTGTGTAATTTGCTTGCCACAAAGCTATTGAAGTATCAAATTTGGGTATGTCCACTTCAGTAAGGCCCTTTGTCCTTCAATGGCTTAATTTTCTCACCTGATGAATTAGAATAATCAAGTCTTTTTATATTTTCAAGTTTTCTACATTTCAGTGTTGGGAAGCACTTGGATTACTTCCAAATAGCACTACCAGAAAAAAAAGAACAAACAACCAAAATATGTGGAGTATGAAAGAACATAAAAACAAAACCTGGAGTCATTATTTGTTTTCCAATACACTCTTTTTAACAATTTTTAAAAATTATAACCCAAATGGAAAAATTCACGCTAAGGAGAGGAACGTTAGTCTCTTTTTCACCTTTTTTCTTCCCTTTTCCACCCTGATATATTTCTTCTGATTAATGATAGCTTGCTATCACACTTTTTTTTTTTTTGTTATTTGTCAGGGGAATAGACTGAGTATTATATATCCCAGTGGATACCTGATTGTATAGTCATCTGTGTGTCTCCGCCATGCCCTGCTAATGACTAACGGAATATTCTTGGGGTTCTTTATCTCAAGTTTTTAAACAACATATATTCATTATGCCGTTTGTTAGAACTGTACATGCAGCTGACCACAAATTTCATAAATGTCAGTGTTTTATTTTCCATGTATTGTATTTGTATTGCATGCACTTGAGCAGCTACTTCTGCTTTCAGTTTGTACTAGTTTTTCATGACATTGTTTCACTGGAAATTAACTACTTGTATGTCCAGTATAAAGTGAAACACCTACTCTATGAAGCTGTAGTTTAATTTAAATTCCCACTGTTGTGCAAGTTTACGATTTTTATGGTACCTAACTCATTATATATATACATACTGTTCTCCACTTCCCAACCACTCCCTGTGTTTTTAGAATATATCCTGAAATTTTGCATGAAAAAAAAAAATAAACCTGTATTTTACTCAGATTGTCTCTGCTAAATGTAGTACCATTGGAGAGTAAACCAGTATGCTGACATGGAAAAACATAATGGAGACTGTAATGGAAGGGAGGAAATTTGGTGAACAACAAAAGGTGGCATTTAAAGGAATTGAGGAGGATCACAAGAGAGACAAATCAGCCAGTGCCAAACAGATTTAGAAACACAGGATCATGTCACAGCTGGCAGCCTTCTCTTTCTCTGTTTAACCTCTTGCCTCAAAATTTAGGTTAATTAAAAAGATACTTAAAGCCTCTGTCAGGCTTTAACTTCTGAGAAGATTTTGGGTCAAATACCATATTCTATTTAATTTTGATGTGCGTGTTTAGAAACTCCAATGTTTTGATAGTATGTTTAAAAAAATTCACTGGGAAAGAGTATTTTCATGGGAAAAAGGTTTACTAATAACAAGGGAATCTAGAACTATAAATTGTATCTAGTCACCTACCATAACAGGAAAACATATACTACAGATATGTACGGTTGTCTATAAAGAATGTCTCTGTATGATCTGAAAACTGAAAATCATCAAATACTTTATAACATCACATAAAAGGCTTCAGGGTTGTTTGTTTGGGTTTTTTCCCTATTGAAGGTCTTAAGTCAGAAATAAAGAGAAAGAAGAGTTATTTCATGATTGTATTTACAACTAAAGCCTGTGCACGTGTGTGTTTATTTTTATTCTTTTCCTTTCATCACATGATTTTTTTCTCTTATCAATTGTCTTATGTAATTTCACTGCAAGAAGCGAACAAAATCATTAACTTTACGAGTATTTTTTGAATTCTTCTTCGGTATAATACTTCTGAGACATAGCTACTAAAACATATATGGTGATAGCTTGCTCTCTTGTAAAATACTTTACAGATGGAGCAGAGATGATGTGACATCTCCAAGCTTTTTCAGTACACTCACAAAAAGATTTCATAAGATCAATTTGCAGTCCAGCTAAGAAAAGAAACCCCAGGAGAAACACCTGCAAAACATTGTTTTGTACACAATGCATAGTCATTTGAATTAGTACAGAAATGAGTTAATAATTATGAACTATGATTATTTAAAAATGGCTTTGCAATTAAAATATTTTTTGCACTGTTTAATGAAAAATATAAGCCACCAGAAATATAGTGTAAAAGCGATAGAGACTTTATATAGAAACTAAAAGAAATGACCTTAAAGTAATGCCAAATTAAGTTTACATGTCTGCTCTTACTACTGACATAAGAAATAAGTCATCCTTACAACACTTATGCTACAAAACAAAACCAAATTAGCTCTGAATAGCTTCAAGATTATTAACATTTGTATATAAGGTAGACAGAAATAGAAAAAGTTTTAGAAACAAGGCAATTTAATACAGTCTTAGAAAGTATGCATTCATGTGCATGATATAAAACTAACAGGCTAGGTGTGATACAGCTTGTATGGCATTTAAAATACATTAAAAAGTCCAATTCTGTTTTTAACTACTCAGTTAAATAAATAGTAGAACTTAATGATTTTGCTCCTGTACGTTTTGATGTTAGGTATGCAACACTTTATTAACTTAATTTTTTTTTGCTTTAGTTAAATACACAAGAAGTAATATTTAAATCATTATTATGCATTGTGTTACAATCCATGCTAAAGCAGATTATTTCCCTGATTTTCATGGCATCGCATATGAATTCAAAATCATCTGGCAAGAAGTTACACTGTTGAATGTTACTGAAGAGATCAGGATTGCCAACAAAGTAAAATACAACATGCAGTTGTGTGCTCCCTTTAAATTACTCTGTGTGTGTGTGTGGGGGGGTAAAAATCTTCAAGTTAGCATCTGCAAGCAAAAAGATATCCATAATAAAGCAGCCTTTACAGTGTTAGGTATGGTAGATTTATTTCTGAACTGATGAATGTGTTCCTGGAGGTGGCTGACAAGCTCTCATGGTTCAAGAGGACACTGTGCTTGTGCTGGACAAGTGAACTGTAAACCTCTGGCTCAGCTGACTTCTATAAAGTTCACTTTAGTCAATGTTTCAAGGAACAAACTACTGAAATGGAGATGTTCTTGTAGTGCTTAAGCGAGTCTATCGGAAATTAGAGTGAAGCCTGGAGATTTAAGAAGAAATACTGTTTCAGTTGACCTGCACCAGGGTAAATTAAAAAGCAGCCCAATCACCCTTAGCAAAGCTTGAGGGGTATTCTAAGTAGTGATTTTTTTTTTTTTCTTAATGTAGCCCATCCCCTTTTCTAAGTGCAAAAGACTAGGCTATCTAATGCATTTTGTACATCTGTAATTATTATTGGTACTTAGTCTCAGAAGCTTGCTTTGCTACTTGCAGCCAGCCAGCATCTTTGGATAAAACCAGTAACATAAGCTCTTCAGGTTGCTTTGTATCTTGTCTATGTAAGGAAGAAATAATTTTACTTAGATAGTGTGCTGCATTCCACACCTACAACATCTTATCTAACGTCATTCCACTGTTTGAGTAATTGCAAGAATTTTGATAGAAATCCTCTACCCATCAGTATCTTGATAACCACCGATAACCAAACAAAACAAAGTTTGGGGCAGTGGGGATTAGAACTTTTAAATACAATGAAATTGGTTTGAACTGGAGGATTTTAGACAGGCAAGAGCAAAACGTCACAATTTTGATTAAGAACAGGAACTGTCATTTTTATGCAGAAATAATTTCCATATGTGCTGAGTTGTAGTTTGATGCTATTTCTTTAAAAAGTTCTTTAAATTGGAATAGCATGTAGATATACAGAATATCAGCAATATAAAAAACAGAGAAATGTTACAAGTTTTCCTGAGTGTCCTCAACTATTCACAGCAGCCTATGTTCATGTTGCAGGTCAGTTGTTTGTTTAGTAGCATTCTCTTCGCTGCTGTGAACAGAGGTGTTTTATTCATGAATATGCATCTTATTGGTCAGGCACACCACATGCAGTTACTGCTCCAAAGATATTACCATTGACATAAAATAACAAATAGTTTAAGGTTATGGACAACAGGACTAAAGGGAAATGATGACATGCATTATTCAATTTCTTAGTCAGTGCTCCATGTGTACCAACAGCTTACTATTGTACATTTAAGCAAGTGAATATTTCAATAAAAATGAGTTCTTAAAATTTGTCTTTAAGCCCCTGTGCTGTATAATGCAAGTTCATCACTATAACCTCTTTCAGAACTGAAAAGACTTGTTAGAATCATCTAGATTAGATTCTTATCCTTCTCTGGTAAGATTTAAAAAAAGAAATGGCCATGCTTCACTTAACTTGCTGAAAAAAGCACTGCTAAGAAAAAAATGAAGGTAGTCTTGTTTGGGTTTTTCTCCACAAACCAGGAAGTGTTACTTGGAAGAAATGCTGCTGTTCATCACTGAAATGTTTTTTTGGGTGGGCACAAACCCCCTTCTGTGGTTGCAAAGATATTACATTGCACAGATCTGTAAGAAACACAAGAATATAACTATTTATGCTCAAAAATATTGATTTGGAAACATCTACTAATGTTAAACAGGTGTGGGTTGTGGTTTGGTGGGTTTTTATTTGGGGGACAGGTAGGGGGTGGAAAGGAGCTGTGGTTTGTTTTTGTTTTTTTTTTTTTAAAGCATCTAGAAATGGCATTCTAACACTATTAGCATTACATTGCACAGTTGTGAACTCGGTGAGAATGCATTCCTAAAGGAAGTAAATCTTCAATGTTCCTTAAAAGGGGAGCAGACTTTTGTGATATCTTTCAGAGGGAAAATATATGCCGAAATAAAATCTTCCTATTTCTTTGGTAACAAATGGAGAGATGCACTTAAGCAACAGTCCTGTAACATGTGTCAACTATGGAAAGAAAATTTACAACTCCTGTCTGGAAGCTTCAAGAAGTTATCACTACTGTTAAATAACAAATAGAAAAATGTGGACTCAAATCTACTTGATTCTGTTGCAGTACAGCAGATTTAAAATAAGAAATACAGGATAGTAGAACTCTTCTGTGCAGCTGGGTGTTAACACTTGAAAACCATGAAATTGCAAGCACCATGGAAATGTCAAATTTCTAAAAATTGACCCCATAAAATATACAATACTCCAGAAAATCTGAGATGAGCAGCAACTTTTATCGCCTGTATATATTACCATTGGTAGTCCAGCGATATTCCACAGATAAAACAAAACAAAATAAAAATGTTTATAACATAAAACTGAGATGATGTTTAATAGTGAAATACTGGCAGGTCTTACACATACGGTATTTATTTGTTTCTACAATAATTTCTGACGTTAACAGCAAAACTGTGGATGTATATAGTCATCCATGCATTAAGAGAGAGAGAGAGAGAGACACCCACACCCACAAACACACACACTCTCTCTCTCTCCCTCCCTCCCTCCTTATTTTGTCCAGCTAAAGGAATTACTATTTCCATTCACCAGCAAAAAAGTTATCCAATTTGAATTACAAGAGCAAATGGTAACTCAATTAATGTTCACTAAATGCCCTTCATCTTGTAAATGAAGTTAAAGATACTGATTTCTCTTATTACATACATTTTACAGTGCCTTTGACTTTCCAAGGTAGTGTGATAAAGTGATGCTGTGACTGAGTTAAGACTTATGTCACAACATGTTTTAATTAACATTTTTTGACTATTGTTAGTTTGAATTTAAATCAATGTCCTCACCCATATGTAAATAATTTGACCTTTTGGGCTATGTTGTATTAACAGCATCTTTCAATTTCAAGTAAAATAGTTTCCTTGTATTCCCGCATATTTAATCGTGGAAGTCAGATTATGTGCTGTAAGCATGAACATTTCATCCTGTGCAAGATGTTATCATAAAGTTAGGAATCAAATTAATTCTGTGGGCATTAAAGCATATAGAGGAACCATTTAATTTTACATTTAAGATTGTTGTTTGTTGTTTTGGGTTTTTTAATATGATACATTTATTTGTGTAAAATCAACCAGATCTTTTCAAAGGATCTTTATTGCCTTCTTAATAAAACACACTGTAGCTATAAACACGAAAAATTAAATTTTTCCTCTTGTTCTTTGAGGAGCTAAATGAAAGGTTAAAGGAAGAGTTGAATCTGAAATTTAGAGGAAAGTTTTTTGGTTTTGCTTTTCTAAGACAAAAAAGAGGAAGAAGCTCTATATTTTCCTCATTTAGAATCTTGAAAGGTGGAAATGATTTTGGAGTAATGTGATGGAACTGCAGTGCAAAGTATCAATAGAAAGGACTTGATTCCAAAGATTTTTAAAAAAATGTAAGAAAGAAGCAGCTATTAATGACACTTGTATAAAAACCCAGAGTTCTTGTTAACTTATTCTGCCTTCTCCTGTTGCATCAAAATCCTTTCTCAAAATCATTAAAAATGCATAGCAGATGTTTTCCTTTTGTTCTCCTGTACCAAATCTCATCATTTTATAATTATGTATGCATCTTTCAGTATTTGTGCTTGAAATACATTAAAAAATTAACAATTTATTTCCATATTGAGGATGACAAAACAATTTTTAAGAGCTAGCTAAACTTCTACAGCTTTATTGTGATACTGTAATTCCTTGTTTTAGGGGACTTGTTTTTGGGGGGGGGAAGTTTTTCCAACAACAGTTAAAAATGTGGAAACAAGTGTGATGTTTTTGGTGTGTGCAGGATGGGGTTATTGGTGGTAAGCGCTTTTTTTTTTTTTTTTTTTTTTTTCCCCCCAGCTGTTTTAATGGTCCTCAGCTTTATTTGAAAAGCATACTGGTTTGTGGTACAAAATTTTGAGGAAGCTTAAAAAAAACAAACCCCAAACCCATGAGGCAGAACAGATGCAATTCTCACAGTTCACAGAGAAAATAATGTTGGCTAATGTTTTTAGGATTTTGTGGTTGTTTCCTCTTCCTCTTACAGGTAGAATCCAGAGTTTTAAGCAAACTGTCTTCAGACCTACCAGGATAATGAGGTCCTAACATTATACATTATCTATGTTCCTATACAAAAGACATATTCACATTATGAACTGTTAATGAATTGTTGAAGAAAAAAAAGTGCTTTGCCTTTTGTCTCATGAAAAGCATTCAAGAGTTGTAAAGCATTTGTTTTGGTACAAAACTCTAGACTCTGGATTAGAACCTGTTGTATTTCTTTCCCCAATTCAGGCCATGGGGTACAGACAGGGATGAATTATTACTGATAACAATATGATAGTGAGTTAAAATTTCTATGCACCTTGATATTGAAAGACTGCTGTAAAAAAAGAGTATTCTTTCTACTTGTATGACAATCTAAACTTCAAGGGAAACAGCTGAAGCCAGAAACCGTGAATCTCATTAAAATTATTATGTCTGAGAGCAAGCAAGAGGAGCTAAACAGGTAGATGAAAAATGTCAGCAGCAGGAATGTGGATAACAAAGATAAGGGATGTAAACCTGGCAAAACTGATGAATTGTTAGATTTTTAGTAATCACTAAACCTCTGATAGTCTTCCTATTGCTTACTATGGTAGTGTTCAAAACATAATCTACAGACTTTTAACTTGAAAGGAAAAAAAACCTCCACCCTGATAAGTTTTTTGGGAATTTATGATTTTTTTTGTCCTATGCTGGGAAATTATGGGGAATCGAAGAGCTTTGATTTTCATGATGAACACTTCATTGATGCATGCAGAATATTAATTCTGCAAATCCTCCAGGTAGTGAACGACAAAGGTCCCTATCCACTGTAGGGAGGGGCAGAGTTGCTTTATGATGCATAAAGGTTGATGCTATTTCAGTAACAGTGGCTGAGATTTCACTGTCAAATTTTACAGTGGAGTTACTGGCGTAATCTCCTTTACTTTTATTTTGCAGTGGAAATATTTTCCTCTTCCCCTTCATAGAATGGCTTAAATATCAACCTATTGCTCTTCCCGGTAACCTTGTGCAAGATGCTTACTCTCCTGTCTTGCTTTAGGAAAAGGAAGTGGATAACTGGTGCTTCTGTAGGAGCAGGTTGGTTCTGGTCTTTTCTTGTAAGTTTTACTAGTGCTGTGCCTTCCCCATCAATGCCTGGTGTACCTTCATCCCATTTGTTACCTGGGATAGCCACAGCAGAACAGGATTCAGCTCATGAAATGTAGTGATCTGGGACAATGAGATAACTATTCCCATGGTTAGAATTCTGGTTATAGCACTTAGTGACACCGGAAGGAATAGATCAAGAAGGAACAGGGAAGGTCCAGGTCCCATCACCAAGCCTGTCCCAGACCACCCAAACACCGCATAAACTAATCCCCTCAATAAAGGCTGCTAACCATGGTGTGGTCAAGTTATGTAGCAGTCATCAATTTTCAGTCTATTTTATAATTAGAGCTACAAAAACAATCTGGTAAACTTAAAATTTTAACCTTGTCCAAAAGTGTGGTAAAGACTATTGAGAGAGGGGATGAAAAGAAAAAAGTTGTGTTGTTTTGTTTTGTTTTTTTACTGTGGCATGAAAACACCAAATATACAATACTAACACACAGAAATGTTTTAGTTAAGAGGGATTTCCTTTAAATTTTATAATTCAGGATTTTTAATGTTTCTTTTAAATAAATACCTGAACAATATGTCTATGCTTCCAAAAATATTAAGTGGACATTTTGAGTGTCAAAAATTACTTTTGACCTTTTTTTTTATGACATGACCAATTTATTTTGGGCTTGATTTAAAAAAAAAATTAATAATGGCTTTAATTGATAAAAAAATCTTTCTTCATATCTAGAGGTTTTGTTATGATCATGAAATCACTTTGCTTGTTTCTCTGAAATTGGCCTTCTACAACATATTCAAGTAACAAGAAAAGCAGTCTAGAAATGTTAAGAAAAAGTAATTATTTTAAGGAAAAGTTGCAAATTATTTTTCTGCTCTTTGCTAGAGTCAGTAAATTATTAGATCCCATTGCTCTTGTGAAGAACAAATCTACCTCGGATTGAACAGAAAGCTGAAGAGCAGAGAACCCTAGTGTGATGCAAATTGACCAAACAGCTGCTGAATGTTGAATTTTAACAATACTTTAAACAGCTGCTTTCTTCTGGGACATTAATATTAGAAGCTGTAAGTTGAATAAGACTTGACAAGACTTGACTACTGAAAATCTTTAGGCAATTTGAGATTACTTAGAATTACTAAATAACTGGTATTTTTTTTAAGGCATGTACTCAAAATTCATGACAGTTTTCAAAATAACACAAGACCATTGTGAAGTTTCTCACTAAGGATCATATAAAGAAAGAATTTATATTATTAAATAATATGGATTTTTTCCTTTTTTCCTTTAATTTTTCAGGAACACTAAAGATTGATGATTTATTATTTAAATTGATTTATTAACATTGATTTATTTACATTGATGGGGGTATTGGGGTATGTGGAGGGAAATTTATACCTGGTGCTTAAAAACACTTAGAGTTTGCAAAGCACGTAGATCCCAGTAACTGGTTGCTGAAAGATCTCCCCTGCCTGTTTCAGGCATTCAGGGTGGCAGCAAGGGGAAGGGTTCTGCAGAGGTATTTTATTTGTAAAGGATTACAGAAAGCTCTGAATGTTAGTTAGGAGTGGAAGTGACCTCTCTGTTGCCTCCATAGTGAAAATGTTGTCCTGATAACAGAATATATGCAGTAATAGTACATGAGGTTCAAAAATCACAAGTGCTAAGGTAGTGTAATACATGAGAAACTACAAGATATAATGAATATGCTTTTTACAGTGGCTGTAAAGATATAGTGATGTCAAAGGTCACCTTGTATTTAAATTCATATAAAATTTTCTTACTAAAATTTTTCTCAGGACTGAAAGGTGTGCATTAGTAATAACTCAAAAAGACCCAGAAGTGGCCATGATAGACTTGCACAGAACTTGGTTTTGGAAGTTTCTACAGAATTTTTTGTATATTTAAAACCTAGCTATTCCCCTTGAAATACCCCAAATTAAAAGAAATAGTTGGTGTAAACAATTAAATTTAGGGGAAAAAAACCCCCCAAACAAACCAGAGTTTTTCATAATAGGAAAAAATCTGATTTTCAGGCAGTTCCAGTTGACACAATGCTTGTGGTTATCTGTATACAATGATTGAGCTGCAAAACATCTGACAAATGTTAAATGATTTATTAAGAATTGTATTAAGTATACTCTGAACTAATGATAAAACTTTTTTCTTCAATGAACTGCCTAAATAGTAATGAATGGGGAGGTAATCAGAGGTTCTGCTAGCTGTTGATGTTGATTCTTTATGAACTGATTTTGTTTATAAACAAAAGGGGGTTGGGGGTGGCGGCATGGGAGGAAGCAACGGTGCTTAGAAAGAACTTACCCTGAGTTAAACAACAAATCATCAGCGTATTCGATACAGCAAATTTCTTGCTCAACAGCGGAAAAAAACATTGCTTATCTAATGGAAAAATAATGATGCAGAAATTTATGAAATAAAATACTGGACATTTAAAGCTGATTCTTAAATCTTATCTAATTGAATCTTCCATGTTTGTGCAGGCCCTCTGGCTTTTCATATTCATAGTTGTTTGAAACTGAACACAAATGTGTTTAGTTGATATTTTCTTGGTAGAGAAGCATAAAATTATACCTTGGTATTTAAGCCCCTCTCTTCTCCTGTATTAAGTTCGCGTGGCAAGGGTTCAGAGGGTTTTTCAGCCCTTCCTTGTGTGATCTAGTAGGTGGGAGATATCTAATGTGACTTTTGCAGTCTCCTGGATGTAAACCCTGCTAGCACAGTGCTCTGTGGTAGAATAGCATTTCTGGTGGTATTTGCTTCTTGGAAATGTTGCGAGCTAGGCAAGGAAAGAGACAGACACTCTGCTTTGAGTGACCGTTCCCACAATGCCCAGTATTACTCTATCCATGTAAAATGCAAGCTTTTTTAAGGCTTCCAATAAACATCCCTCACAAACTAATTCCATTTGTTCTTTACTGATTGCGTCTCTTAAGGTAACAGATTTAAGAACAGTTCTATCTGATTTTTTTACAATTTTCTGCATTTCTTCACTTTCTCTCCTGCAGATCTCCTGACGCGTTCCTCTTTTTACCATGCATCAGACCTGGTCTGTGCATGCAAAAAGCAAGTCAAATACAATGACCGTAAAATTCTGTGAAACACAGCTTTAACAGTAACAACAAAATCCAAAACAAAACAAGAGAGCTGGGGGTGTTATGAATAAAAATGAATTGGTAGTTTTAATTAATGAACAGTTTATACCCTAAGGTACTTATTAATTGCATTTTATTTCTTTGTAATTACAGGTGAAGGTTTCCATTTTAAGCTTACTTTCTGTGTAGAATAATTTGCTAGTATGGTAACGTGTAAATATTGAAATTAATGACTGTACTGCTGTGTTTCACACAAGTATATAGAAGTTGGGTCTAAACCACAGTGAAATCACTCTGCTGACCTCACTGGAGTTCAGGTGGATGCTTGTTTGCAACTGAAATAATTTCAGCATATCTAAGCTAAAAATATATATATATATATATTATTTCCATCAGTAATTCTTCTTTAACTGACTTTAGGTAACACATGAGCAAAAAATGCTTGGAATTTCTACGTTGCCTAGCCTCATACAGTCTTGCAGATTACACACAAGGACAAACAAGATTATGAAAGTTATTTTTGGGGGTTGAGGTGTTTGTTTTTCTTTCTTTCTTTTTTTTTTTTTCTCCTCATAAGCAACTAGTTGTTCTTGCAGCAACAATCAGCATCATTTTGTTTTGTAGTTCATCAGCAGCAAAGCTGACAGTTAAAACAGGGAGCTGAATTTTTCTTATTCCCTGAAGACCGTAGGCTGGGATAGAATGGGAACTAGACCTTAATTAATTTATTTCAGTGCTTCATAAAACAAAAGAAGTGCAGGTTACGAAGAGACTAGCTGTAATCATTACATGACTGCAAATGTTTTTTCTCTGCCTGGACCATTCTAGTGCCCACCACCAGACTCCTTTAATCCTCTAGCTTGCTGACTTTTCTCTCAAATTCCCAGAGCAAAATCTATTGTAAAATTTATTTCTGTATTAGGTTATCTGAGGCTACTTCAATTTCTATTTATCTCCTGGTTACTGCAGTACCTGTAATGCCCTCAGCTAATTGTGACATAGAAAAATACCTACCATTCATTTCCTTTACCCCTCTTGGAAGCCTATCTGTGTATCATCAGTGAGTCAAAAACATTCTGAACTTCTTGATATTCTTGTTTCTTCTTTGTGAATGCAGTTTTCTAGCAGAACAACACGTTTATCTTTCACTTGCATATTTGAACAACACCAGCATGTTACCCGTTGTCAGGGGAATGTTTTTATGCAAAACCTAAGTATGAAACAAGGCCTGCATGATAGGGAGGGCCACATTGTTTGCTTCCTGTCCCTCATCACAGACAGCATGTCATGACGTTATACAAGGAGAAAATTAGAAGAACTAAAGTCCCACTAGAACTTAATCTAGCTACTACCATAAAACGCATTTTAAAATGTTCCTATAAATGCATTAGCAACAAAAGGAACACTAAGGAGAATTTCCACTCTTTATTAGATGCAGGGGGAAATGTAGTGACAAAGGATGAGGAAAAGGATGAGGCATTTAATGGCCTTCTTTGCCTCAGTCTTCAATAGTAAAACCAGTTGTTCTCTGGGTACCCAGCCCTCTGAGCAGGAAGATGGGGAGCAGCATGAAGCCCCCATAATCCAAGGGGGAAATGGTCAGCGACCTGCTACACCACTTGGACACACACACAAGTCCACAGGGATAGATGGGATCCATGGAAGGGTACTGAGGGAGCTGGTGGAAGTGCCCACTTAGCCACTCTCCATAATTTATCAGCAGCTGTGGCTAACTGGGGAGGTTCCTGTTGACTGAAGTTAGCAAATGTGACACCCATCTACAAGAAGTCTGAAGGAGGATGTGGGGAACTACAGGTCTGTCAGTCTGACCTCAGTGCCACAGAAGGTTACAGAGCAGATCATCTTGAAAGCCATCATGTGACACGTACAGGACAACCAGGTGATCAGGCCCAGTCAGAACAGGGTTCTGAAAGGCAAGTCCTGCCTGATTAACCTCATCTCCTTCTATGAGAAGGCAACCCACTTGGTGAATGGGGGAAAGGCTGTGGATGTTGTCTACCTAGACTTTAGTAAAGTGTTTGACACCATTAACACACAGCATTCTCCTGGAGAAACTGGCTGCTCATAGCTTAGGTGGGTGAACTCTTTGCTGGGTAAAAATGTGGCTGGCTGGCTGAGCCCAAAGAGTGGTGGTGAATGGAGTTAAATCCAGTTGGTGGTCAGTCACAAGTGGTGTCCTCAGGGCTCAGTGCTGGGGCCAGGCCTGTTTAGTATCTTTATGAACAATCTGGAGGAGGGGATCAAGCACACCCTTAGTACATTTGCAGGTGACACCAAGTTGGATAGGAATGTTGATCTGCTTGAGGGTAGGAAGACTCTCCAGAGGTATCTGGACAGCCTGGACTAGTGGGCCAAGGCCAATTGTAAGAGGTTCAACAATGAGAAGTGCTGGGTCCTGCACCTGGGTCACAAAACCCCACGAAGGCTACAGGCTGGGGGAAGAGCGGCTGGAAAGTTACCTGGGGGTGCTGACTGACAGCCAGCAACATGAGCCAGCAGTGTGCCCAGGTGGCCAAGAATGCCAACAGCATCCTGACTTGTATCCGAGGCCAGCAGGTTGAGGGAACTGATTGTCCCCCTGTACTTGGCACTGGTGAGGCTGCACCCTGAGTACTGTGCTTAGTTTTGGGCCCCTCGCTGCAAGAAAGTCATTGATGTGCTGCTGGAGCTCTTCCAAAGGACAGCGAAGCTGATGAAGGGCCTAGAGCACAAGTCTTATGAGGTACAGCTAAGGGAACTGGGGTGCCTCAGCCTGGAGAAAAGGAGGCTCAGGGGAGACTCTATTGCTCTCTACAACTACCTGAAAGAAGGTTGTAATGAGAACAGTGTTGGTTTCTTCTCCCAAGTAATAAGCAATACAAGAGGAAATGGCCTCAAGTTGTGCCATGGGAGGTTTAAATTGGATATTAGGAAAAATGTCTTCATTGGAAAGGTTGTTAAGCACTGGACAAGGGTTCCCATGGACATGGTTGAGTCACCATCCCTGGAGGTATTTAAAAGATATGTTGATACGGTGTGCAGGGACAAAGTGTAGTGGTGAACTTGGCGATTTTAGTTAAACTGTTGGGCTTAATGATCTTAAAGGTCCTAAATAATGCTATGGTTTCTTGCACAGAGGATCTGTCATGGCACCATGGCAATATTTGCACTCCTTCAGCACATCCCAGCTACAGGAAGCCAAAATGTAGTAAGAAAGGTCAAAAGAAAAGCCAAGAAAATTGAATGTGAAGGAGATACCTTTTGAATTCCAATACTAGGTCTCACTAAAAGTCATTTAGAGGTTTCCAGGAAGTTACTTAGTGGTGGTAACCTTGCCCTGATGTCAGCTTTGCTTAGGATAGCCAACTGTGAGGCAACTGAAGTCATCAGGGATGTGGGTTTTGATTGAAAGGGCTGGTTTCGGTCTTGACATCAACAGCTGTCTTGGGTGTGGCTTTCATGCTCCAGATCACTTCATACACTTTTTTTTCCATGTGCACAGAGAGAATGCAAGCAGGTTATAAACAGTGAAGATTTAAAAAGCAGTTGCTTTTTGGCAAATGTGCATAATTGATGAGACTAAGCTAGCTACTGCCTAAGCTTTAATACATTTGTTATTCCTGTGATCCCAAAGGTGTCTTTGCTGCCCAAGAGTTTGTTGGCTGTGTAGAAAGGTCAACCCCTATTATTCTTTAGAAGGGGATGATCTTACTTGTTGTTGAGTTGCCATCTTCAAACTCCCTGTATTTTCTTTAAAGTTGTATTCTTTTGCATGTAAATGTTTTTCTCTTTTATCTCTGAGCTTAGCTTTGACTGCAATTTTACCTTTTCTGCCTAGCTTGGTTCTAGTCTATGTATTTTCTCACAACTTAGCCTAGGTTTGAAAACATGAAAAATATGTAGTTGTGTCCCCTCAAAAGTAGTCCTTGCATTGGAGACGGCTCAGCTCTTGAAGGAAGGGTCACACAGGCATTTCACTTGTAGCTTTTTTTGGGGATGGGGAGGAAGGCAGCAGATGAAGGTTTTTTCTGTTTCATGATGTTTGAGAACTAGAAGAAGCACGAGGCTCAGCAGCATTAGCGTGCAGGTGTAATGGGTTTGGTTGTAATCAAATTAATGTATCACTGCTTTTTTCCTATTTCCATATAAAATATAAAAGAATTGACAAGATACTTCCTATTTTTTAATAAAGACAGAGATAATGAAGATAGTAAAGGCAACACATGTTGAAGCAGGAAGAGAGCAAGCTTTAAACACTTAATAAAAAAGGTGGTTTTCCCTGATTTCCACCTATTAAAATAATTAGATTTTATCAGTCACTGCTGTCCAGTGGTCAGTCTTGAAGTTGCAATATTTTTTTCTATCATACATAACACAGGACCACCATGTTAGTTAGCATCAAATTTTGCTAAAAAGTCATAGGAATTCTTATCATTTGTATGAAAATTAATATAAATTGAGGAAGACACCATTTTTCAAATAGATGTTAGAATCTATTTTTATTTGTTATCTGAAAATTAAATTTACTCTTAAGAGATGTCATAATAGAGAAAATACTGACAAGTGTCATGGCTGATACTGCTTCTGTATTGTGATACCTTTGTAGTATCCTTCGATATCCTTTGATAGATACCTTTGAATGTGTGGTACATATTTATGGCTATGTGCAGGGTATCATAGAAGTGGTGTGTGAATGTTATCATTGCAGTACAGATTTGTGACTCATTCGTTCCAGAAAATATCAGAACAATGAATAACATGACATAGCCAACTTTCATGAGGAAGGCTTTTCATGGCCAAATATTAGGACTATTTCTTCAAGTAAGCTCCTACATATTATACATATTATCATCTGTATCATAGTCAGAAACCCCTGGTTTTGTTGACTGAAATCCCATGGTAGTTCTTCTAAGATCCTCCAATATTAAGACCAACTGCTCAAAAATTATACAGGTAAGAGATTGGAAAAAAGGGGCTGTAAGATTTAGCATTAAGCAATGAATGTCCTATATTGAAGAAGACTTCTGAATGTAAGCGTTTGAATAGAAGTCTTTTAGAGCGCTGAATGTTATTGGTGAGTGTATTTAAAAAGCAGCAGCACCAGTAATCTATTTGCCATTCATTTCTGTACGATTTATAAAATTATTACCTTATTGGAATATTACCTACCTCTTCATGTAATCATAAAAATTTATGATGTATGCCTTTCAATTGCTTATGTAGGAAAAAATAATTAATAACAATAAAATATGATTTGTGAAGAAAGTACAAGCCACATCTTCATTTTTACTGATCTTTTTATTTTCAGTGAAGGTTATGTGGTATTGAGGTAAGTTGTCTGCTTCAGTTTAAGAATACGTGGTCTGTCATCTAGGTCTCTATTCTTGTTACCTGCTTAATGAATGAACCACAGTAACTGTATCATCCAAAGGTAGACCATGTAACAATGAGACCTTTCAGAGAATATTAATTCTTAAATTATTTCAATGAAAAAATTCTGCTTGGTTTTGGTTTGTTGTTGTTGTGGGTTTTGTGTGTGATGTTGTTTGTGGGTTTTATTTTGTTTGTGGGGTTTTGGGGGTTGTTTGGTTTGTTGGGGATTTTTGGTGGAATAAGTACGATATTCATATATTTGCTGACAATCTGTAAAAAACTAATAGTTTTTAAGAAACAAAATGCAGAATGTAGCAGTATTTTTTCTATGGTTGCTTATCCTTTCAGTGTTCTGGACTCATGGGAAGACAAACGAAAGTAATAAAATATGGATAGTGTCAATGTACCTTTAGTGAAAACAGGTAGATAGTATAAAAATGGGTTGAGTACTTCTATTAAGTGAACTTTCCCAAAGGTATTCCTGGAAAGAACTCTTCAGAAATTCTTCTATCCCATGTAGTTATTTTAGTTTCAGAATCAGAGAAAGGGGATGAATTTTTAATTTTTAAGTTATTCCTCTGTGGTTCTCAGCTCAGTTTTTATTTCCCAGTCTTATATAGGCAAATTTCCTGCAGCCTTTAAATGGTGAATTAATTAAAACTGTCTTTTGCTTTACTGGATGAATTTCCAGAATAGTAATATACAAGTATACTTTCATCAATATAATTACTGGTACTCGTGTCTGTTGGCAATTTTATTGGTATTCTTGTTTTGTTTTCATATCACTGTACTGGAATACTCATCGTAACACAACTAAAAATGCTGAAGATCAGTTTCCTAGCAAATATGACGGAAAGATTATGTTCACAAGAAAACTTATTGCTAGAAACCTTAAGAGCAATACAGAACTGAAGAACATTCCTGCACATCAACTCAGCTCTCTAGCTGGTTGTGTAGATGTTTCATATAATAGCTAATATATGATTCTAAATTATTTCATCAAGTATGTTTGAAAATGCATGATTTGATTCATATTATGTTTGTAGTGGATACTTTTAACATAATTTCTTGAAAAATCAAGATATGCAACAGACTTTAAATTTCACAGTGGATCCTATAGCAGAAGTAATAAAGAAAATAGCAAGATGGGGATCAAATTGAGATGATGACCTGTGGAAACCTTGTGCATGTTGCTGTTTTTCTCATGTACAAGTAAGTTTAAGAAAAAGGCCATGTGTAAAACTGGGCAGGAACTTGGCTTTTGCATTTGTGGAAGATTTTCCATAAAGAAGGTATACTTTGGTTAAGCACCACTTAAACCAAAAATACATCTGGCAAAAACTTTGCATTCGCCTTAAAATAAAATGTGGGGGATTATGCTGGAGCCAGATGCCTGGATTCTGCACCACCTAGGATTTACCATTTCCAGATAACCTGCAAACACTATATCCAGAAGTTTTGTGCATCTTCCGTGATTCATTAGTCTCATGCTGGACTGTATTGAAACACAGACTTTCTATCAATAGTTACTGGATAATAATAACTTTGAAAATCCAGGTATTATCAGTGGTTTTCCTCTGTTAGGACACTTGATTCCTGCTAAGAGCTAGTATGAAAAGTACTGATGGTTGTATAAGGGACAGGGCTCACACAAAGTGTGTGAGCTGATGTGTTACTGCTAAGAAAGGATCAAAAAACCCAGAAAATTTCAAAACTAAAAATAGAAAGATCTTCATAAAACATAGCATGTGGCAACTTCAAGTCTTCTGATACAGATCATTTAGCAGACTTCAGTGATATGCCAATAGCTTTCAACCTCAGAAGTCATCTCTTCAGACATGAGTTATAAAATAAATGAGTATTTTTCATGAGAGACCTGTGTGAATAGATTGACATCTCTGGAAAGTATTATCTTATCTTTTTCAGTAACTAAGTGAAATAAAATGAAAAATTCAAAGCTGTGGGCTCTCTTGGGATCCAGTACACTGTAGAACTCTTTCTTTGCATCTTTTTTTATGAGCACTTTACCTTTCCTACTGTACCTTATGGATAATTTCTTTCCATTCAGATAGATAGTTATACATGAGTGATAACTGCAGCTGCCATTTGGGATGTGTGAAATGTTCAATATAAACTTCAAAATCCTGTTCATTAAATTCATCATCCTAGAAGCAATTACATATTGTGTTTCATAAAAAAACAGGTTTTGATATCAGAAAATTTAATTATTGTAGAAAAATACGCACACACACCTCTTTTCAAATTTTGTTGGAGGTTGATTTGGTTTGTTGGTATGACTTGTTTATTTCTTTGTCTAAATAAGTGATGATAGCTTTAATTTGTGTATTCTGTGGGGACTGTGTTGCTTAGAATTAACCGATAAAATAACTGGAAAAATATTAAGTTTTTAATTTTAAAGATTAAAAAATCTTTAATTTTGTACTGTATGCTGTGATAGAGATGCTTTTAATTTCTGTCAAACAATACCTAATTGATTATTAGTACTTTTTTAAGAAGAATGTATAGCATGGTGAAGAAATCTGATTTTTTTTTTTTGCTGTCTTTTTTGAAAACTTGGTATTTGGAAATAGAAAAATTACATACAGTGCTGAAAGCTCTGTAGAGGTTAGAGAGGGAATTTATGCACTTTCTGTAGCAGTGAAACCAAGTAGTTTATGTGGTTCTGAGATTATGGATATGGAAGTACTCAGGAGCTATGGGAACTTTGGCTCTCTCGTTAAGACTGATTTGTACACTGCATCTTGCATCACCATCCTATGTAGGGGCTTCCCCCTACTCCAGGCCCTGCCTCAGCTGTCAGCGCTTCTCATTGCAGCTTTTGTGAATGAAGCAACTACTGTCCTGCACCTTCGCAGCTTCATACCTATCACCTGCTGTATCTCAAAGGCTCTCTTCCTACCAGCTTTATGTCGTTGGAGTTTTAATGCTCAAGTATAGATTTCAATGTCTCATACAGTTAGGACATAAGCTCAGCTGAAGATCTGGAGGGTTTGGGGTTGATTTCCTTTTTTTTTTTTTTTCTTCCCCTTTTTTAGGGCAAAAATAGGTTGTTTTTTTTAACTGATATGTTCTGTTCCATTGCCCTGGTGCCTTTAAGTAATTAAACTCATTTTTTAGATAACATTAGAGCTAAATTACCTTAGTAATTATATTACAATGATAAAACCTCAGGCTATTGATCCTGGTGATATTTATACTTATCTTTTATTCATTGCACAGTTTGAAAATGATTTATCATTGCTTTAGGCTATAGTTAGTAAAATGAAAGCTCTGAACTTAAAATTTCCATGAAAACCCTTTGGTGATCCACAAGTCTGTTATCTATTTTTGCCTTAAACCACTATCATGCATGTGGATGAGTGTAACGGAAAAGACGTTTGACCCCAATAGGTGGAGTACAATAATTTCTTTTTCTCATGCAGTCTATGTGTAAACAAAATTTGGCACTTCAGGAGTAAAGATAGGTACTTAAAGTTACGGACAATTCCTGTGACTTAATTTGTGCTGGACAAGGGAAGCTGGAATACACATTGATAATATAGTTGACTTGTCGGTCTTGGCATTTATCTTGCCTCATCAAAACGGTTGTATATTTTGACTTGACAGTGACGGAGTTAATCTCAAGCATGTGTTCCCAATTATAGCATTTTACTTCCTAGGTAAAGGAAAAACACACTTTTAAAAAGTCTGTATTTAAAAAAAGAAGCAACTGAATACATTTTTAGATAAATGGAAACTGACCAGTGGGTTGGAACAGGTTTTGCCAAGAGGAAATTTCAGGTCCTAGTGAAGCTTGCTCTCTATAGGCAAAAATATTTTTTCAGCTGTGTGTGAAAGAGCAGAGGGAGAGATAAGGATAAGCAAAATACTGGAAATACTTGGCAGAGATCAGATCTAAGATTTAGTTGAACCCAAGCTGAAACCTTTCTGTTCTCATTCCTCTTTTCTCTGAGATAATAAACCCAAATATTACGGTTCCCAGAGGAAAAATAAAAGTGCTGTAACTAGAGAATAGTCAACAACAGAAAACTTTATTAAAAATAAAGTACTAAACAGTGGAAACTACTATTTGCAGAGCACAAGGCAAAGGGAATATAAAACATAAAATCAATGAAAAAACTGCGACTAACATGTTCAAATACTAAAATGAACTTTATTCAGAAAACAGGAGAGATTTCTGAGGACTAATACTTCAAAGAAGTTGTTTCCAGGGAGATACTGGAACTGCTCCTCCAGGATGGCTTCTTATGGCTGAAATTGCTCAGTGCTTTTGGGGTCTGGGGCTTCCCTTGCTGCTGTGGTCCCAGAAAAAAACATCGTAGTTAACTGTGTTGCTCTTAGTTACCAACACTGAGTGACTATATGATGCAAAATACAGAAAAAGATCTTTGACTTCAAGCAGGAGGAGTAAAATTCAAAAAAAGGTAAGTAGGTTGTAGCTGTACCAAGGTGAAACCACAGGCAATTATTTAGTATAATTGAAAAGTGCCAAGTTCCAACTAGGTTAGTCCAGAAATCTATTTCAGAAGGCCCCGTGAGTAAATGGTTTCAGATGACTTAAGGTTTTAATTCCACCTTAGCAGGAGAAGGGAGTCTACAGAGGATCTGGAGGGTTTGCCTAGAAAATCTAGACGCTATTCATAAAAGAAAAGATGCTTAGCTGAAGCTTTTTTTGTCTTAAAAGTGCTTTGATAAAAATAAATAAATCTAGTGATATGTTTAGCTTTATCTAAACTTGTGCATCTAAAATTTAGGTACCTAGATCAGGCTTATCATGCAGGCTTCTGTAAGCAGTTGCAAGAGGTCCAAGCCAGGAGGCAATCCATTCCGCTTGAGGTCAGGGACAGTAATTTTCCTCTAAAAATTATATTTAGACTCCTTCGGTCTTGCACATTTATCTCTTAATCAGCTGAATCCCTCCAAAGTGACTATTTTGCAGCAGTAAGCTGCTGGCTTTTGAAGAGGATTATCATGTGTTTGTGGATAGTTCTTATTTAAGTGTTCCTATATTAATTTTGATTTTTTTTCTGAATTGATTTAAAATAAATTACTTCTGATTACTTGTAAAATAAGTTTACAGGTTTACAAAGACTTCTGTGTTGGAAATTGCTGTGTAATTAACAACTTTGTTATCAAATTTTTAATCGGATGATCAACATTTGTCAATTTGAGAAATTAGTAAAGGATAATTTTATAAAAAGAGGAAAGTAATAGGAAGAGGGTGTAAATAAATAAAAAAAGAAATCAAGTCCTACTTCATTTTTCCTCCGATTACTAAGTAAGAACTAAATACATTGGTGATCAATGCATTTAGATTGTGAATTCCTTACACGTATATATTAGACATAGTTCTTTCTGCTTGCTGTATCTTGCAACAAAATGTTGCTGAAATGGTTGTTTATGTTTCTCAAATTCTTAGCTGGAATGTAAGCTGACCAAATCAGTCTTCAGTATGCAATATGGTCAATAAAATTCTGCTTTTAGAGTTTACATGTTTTCTGGTAAGCAGGTTTGAAATGGAAGGCAGTTGCAATCCACAAAATTAAATGAGCGTTATGTTCAAAATTGAATAAGTTAATGTCTTTGTTTAGTTATAGACTCATTTACAAGAGTATCACAGCTACTTTCCCAGAATAATAATATGCCATAGACATAGCTGAAAACAAAAATTTGCAATGCGACTTTTTTAAAATGTTTCCTTTATTTAGAAGGGAAAAAACATCTTCTACATTGCTCTTTTACTCTAGTTTTTATTAAAAAAAAAAGAAAAAAAAAAGAGTGTATTCATGGTTTAATGTGCCATTCTGATTCACTTTTGCTGTAGATGCATTTAGTCAGTTGAGAGGAAGCACTTTGTGAGAAGGGAGGAAGAGTGTCGCCGTGTTTTCACTGTATTCTTCAACATGATACTTGAAACTAATGCCTGTTCCTTTCCTCTCGGAAGATTACGTTCTAATTTGAGTTAGCTGCGCTACATTTTGCATGAAGAAAACGGGTAGTATTTCTTTTTTTCTTTGAAGGGATGGGGGGCAGCATGCACAGCAAAAAACTAGCTATAGAAACAACAAAATTAGGATTCCCTATAGTGCTGTTCGCTGACATCGCTCCCTTCTGTTTCTTCCATTCACTAGACAGGAGTGTCCTGAACTTACCTCCTCCTCTGCTGCAGCTTTTTTAACTTTTCACATGTTGAGAGCTTTAAAAAGAGAAAGAAGCAATATGGCTACGTTCAAAATGTTTCTTGTGTCTTTTGAAACTTCACTGTTTTCCTGAATTTGCATTCTTCCACCTCTGTATTTCAGACAAAACCCACAGCTTACATCTTAAGAAGTTTTATGGTCATTCCCAAGATCTCACTGTTGCTATGCATTGTCATTATGTGGATGTCACAGAAACTTTAACAGTAGCAAAGAATGAACACATTGAAATACTAGGTAAAGGTGATTTAAATAATTTTTTTTTCAGTTTACTTTTAGGTTGAAATTAATGACTTGTATTTCGTTTTGTGACAAGCTAAATGATATACTCTAATAGCTCTTTCTGAGAGCTGTGCTAGGCATGAATAGAATTAAATAAATCCAGGAACTGTAATGAAGCCTGATGGGAACAATGTATTATTATATTACCAGTATACTGTTCCTAAGGCTAGCCTTTGGCTTATATTTATCTGCTTTGAGACACTTTATTAGTTGTTCTTTCATGTTATAGGAGTTAGTTTGATTATTAGGACATAACAGTAATGTCCATAGCTATCTTATTAATTTCATTATTTATTATCGGTTTTGACAAGAAAAGTCAATGAAAAATAAGTGGCTGAAGAATACAGACTGTGAAGTAAGCTTTTTTCCTTCAACAAAGTTCTTAATATTCAGATACTGTAATTTGTTTTGATGTACTTTATACCTAGAGGGAAGAACTAAACAAATAAGCTATTTTTTAAACCAATAGTGAATTCAGCAGGCAGTGGTTCCTCCTTAGGAACTACTAAAGCTACTTATAGCAGGAAGATGGGGGAACATTTTGAAATGGTATCAGATAAGAAATTAAGCATGGCCCAGAAATTTCATTACTTTTAATTATTTTGACACTGTTTATTTTAAAGATTTAATACAAAATATTAAATATTTGTGCATACATACAGCATAGGTTTGAGCTTGCCTATATGCAAACAAAGTGTATCTTAGTTGGTGAAAAACCTTAAAATAGAGAAGGGAAATCTAATGATACAGACCTAATTTGGGAAGCTATTTTGATGCTAATACTATTTTATAGCTTAAAAAATTAGAGGTAGGTGATAACTTAACCAGGGTACTTGGGGTTTAGCTGATATATAGGGGTTGTTTGCTTGTGCATGCAGGGTGTGGGGTTTTATTTTTATAGCATGGTTGAGAATGTTTGCAAACAATGTGTGTTGAGTATTTCCAGTGTGTGTGAAGAGCCTGGGAAAACTAAATATTTAATCAGCAAAAATGCAGCCTAGTGTAACAGGACATACACTTCATTAGAAAAGAGGTAAAATGTGTAGGTTTTAGACTTTTTATAGATTCAGGAGTACATTATTGTAACATATCCTGTTTTAAACGTTTAATTGGTGTAACATTGTAATTGGTGCAACAGAGCTCACAATTTGAATTCTTTATCACTGACATCACAGCAAAGACATTTTTTTCCTTCCCCAGAACTGTCCTATATTTTGCACTCTGGTCCCAGATGAAGAAATGAGTGAAATTACTTAGATCAGTGAAACCTCAGACCAAGATAGTCTGTTGTGGTTATGGGTTTTTTAGGTTTGGGTTTGGTTTTTTAAAGTGCAACAGCCAACATTGGGCCATATCTATAATTTCAAAAACCTGCAGTCTTCTTTCAGTTGCCTGATGCCTTCTTACTCCCTAAACATGTGTTCCTGCATCACAGCCATGCTTCAGTCCCTATTGACCATCCTCCACAAATTTCTTCCCCTGCCATAATCCCAGCTCCTTCCTAGTAGCATGCCTGCTGTGGCATCTGCGCTTACTGTGACTTGATGCTGTGATACCACTCAACTTGTGTTAGATATGTGACACACGCATAGGTCGCTCTTCGAAATTCTGCAATTTCAGAAATCATATATAAAATATAAGTAGGAAATCAAAAAGTAGCATTCTTCCTTTACTGAAGCAGACGTGGCTCATGCTGGTGTTGAAGTGTCAACATCGGTCAGGTGTTCCATTCTTAACTAGAGAGGAAATGCTGGAGTGATTCTTTGCTCTCCCTTGGTTCTTATTCTCATAAGGATTGTGATACTTTTGTGTATTTTCTTATCTTTTTTGTTTTACATTCATATTGGTCTCTTTCAAATGTGTTGGATATGTTCATGCCCTCATCTATATCATGTCAAGCTATTTCTACCCAGCTGTGAAGACTACATTCCTTTAATACCAGTAACTAACCTTTTTGGCTTGTGTTTTTATCCTTAGAGATCTCTGTTAACATCATGGACTTCTATTATTAGGGATTTCTGCTGAACTAGTATTTTTCTTGTAATTCTGAATGGCCAGTGAATAACATTCGGTAGCAGTAACATCGTGTCCTTTTTAACCTTTTGTTACTCTTCTGCTCCCTGCCCCCCCCCCCCCCCCCCCTTCTGCTCCCTGACATCAAATAAGCAATAAGAAGTGATCTTAAGGATATCTCCAAAAAGGGTCTAGAATCCCTATGTTAGGAGAGTGTCATGGGAATGCTGTTCCCCACAACAAGCTACTGGCCTGTACCCCAGACATGCATCACTGTCATACAGTGGAACCTGTGACGTATGGACATACTTATTCAGCAGTATGCTAGGGGAATAAGACGTCTTTGAACAAAACAGGAATATGCTCTGTGCACGACTTAGAGGATTTACTCTATTCTTCAGTGCAATGCAATATATGTACAGTATATACACCTTGATTATTAAAAGCAGTATTATCTTCTTTATTATTTCGTTATATTTTATTGAACAGTTTTTAGTTGCAGCTATTGAGGGAACATAATCAATAGTTCTCAGAAAACTTGAAATTGATTCATACTAGGCTCTTTCTATAGTAATTTATTTTTTGGAGTACAATAAAATCCATGACAAGTAGCAAAATGCCTTTGCAGAATTAAATCCCTGTATTAGCATAAATGTAACAGGAATTTAACCGTGACTGCAGAAGCATAGCCACCAAATGATAGCAGTATTCTGCATTTTTTCCCCCTCTCCACTGAGTATGTGTGTTAAAGGTAGATGCATTTTTATAGAGAAAAATAATTACTTACACTTTGGTCTACCGGTGATGTTCTGTATGAACACTAATCGGTCTCAGTGAAACTTATTGTGCTCTTCCTGATCTCAAGCAGAGCAAATGAAATATTCATTAGATGTGCATTACCTACATTGTTCAGTACATAACTGTTGGGAAGAAGTAGGCAAAAAGGTAGCAATAGTATTTTCCTACATCTCTTTAAGCAGTTAAAATGGCTTAAAAAGGAAATAGAAAAGGTACAGTTTCCAAGAAATCCTTGGATTTTATCTGTGCTACCACCCATGAGCTGCTAATTCTGATGAAACTGCCATAGTGCATGTGATTTTAGGAGCTGTTCCTTGCCATGATATAAACATTAAAATGTAATATTAATAAGCTATGGAACTATTCTCTTATTCTTTGAAACCAGTCTAATATTCTTTAATTCATTAGGTGGCTTCTATGTGAATTTTTCATTAAGTGGCTTCTATGTGAATTTTACCTACATGGTTAAGCATATCAAAGACGAGTGACAACTGTAACAGCCTTTCAGAGTCTCATGTTTTCTTCTGGTCTTCCAGTTCAATAATCATGTAGTTCTACATAGTGATAGTCTGTAGGTGGATGTCACTGTCATGCTTAACGATCCACAGTTTGCTTTTTTCCTCAGTTTATAAACCAGAGTTCAGGAAAACTAGCTGTGTTACTTCCCTTGGGCTGTGATCTGTCTGCTCTCAAGGCCAGACCTCTGGGCACCCACAGCTGCTCGGCTGCGCCTGCTGTTCCACCAGGGCTGCTCTGGATATACGTGTGTCAGTGAAACAAGCTGCGTTTTGGTTAGTGGAACTGGTTTTTTTATTATTATTATTTTATTTTATTTGTTTCTTCTCTTTTGTCACTGGGAGCCTTGGTGGTGAAGTTACATCTTCCAACAATTTTCATATGTCCTGGCATTCAGGGGATTTACCGTTATCAGTTCAACAGTACATGGCCAAGACGCTATACAGAACATTGTGTTGTCAGCTACATCAAACTACAGTAAAGTTTCTTTAAGATATTACCCAGCACCAGTGGAAATAACTAGGTACCATTTCCTCCTGCCCTGGTGGTGATGGTGCAATACACGTTTAATATAGTGATGTACTTGAGCTTTACAGGCCTTGCTGACTCCAAGCAGTGGAATTTAAGGGAAGCAGTGGTAGCTTAGCATCCTGAATATTAAGGCTTCTCATATATAGGAAAAATAAACAAATATCACATCCATGGGGAAGTGTGGTATTTTCACAAGTAGGAAAAGGGAAAAGCAATAAGTCTTCAAATAAAAGATGTCAGGGAGGATAAGACTGTATTGACAAATACTCATATATTTATGACACCCAAAAAGAGCAGTTAGTAGGATGACCTTTTGCATGACAAACAGCTCTGACATTGGAAAAGAAACATATTCACGTCATAGTGGACATGCTGATTTAGATTGCTCCTTTATAAGAAGTTATATTGTGAAAAATGTAACACGCTTGATAAATGGTTATATTTTTTTGTACCTTTCATTCTTTAATAACTTAAAATGTGAAATGTTCAGTAAATTAAGTCAGTGATTCCTAGGGTATGTTCTAGCTGAGTGGATTTAATTAACAGTTGTTATTGTAGTAAAGTAATGTTGGAAGTCTGTGAAACACCACTATAAGGAATTTACATTCGTTGTCTGTTTACTCCAGAGTCTTCCAATCACTCAGATATACACAAGTAGTTGTCTTCCCAAAATCTGGGAAATGTTTAATTCTGGTTTTCAAGATCATTCAGAAATGCTGTAACCTGTTGACCTTGCAGGTGTATTTCCATTAAAAAAATAATAATTGTAAAAAGGAGGTTGTCAGTTGCAGACAGCTAAACAAAATATAATGAACAATAAACCTGTCAAAAACATATTCTTCCAGTATGTGTAGAATTTCTCTTAGGAGTATACAAAAATAGATTTAGCCAAATTATAAAGATAGATGTCTGTGTTTTCTAACTGACTCAAAATCTCCTTTCAGAGAGTAGGAGGCCCCTGCCATAGCGATTTACTAGAGAGAGAGAAGAATTGCCCAAAGCAGTTGGGTTTTTCATACTGCCTATGATCATCATAGCAGTAAGCAATGAGCATGACTGTACAGCAGCAGGTGCTTTTCTTCTCTGCTGCCTTGCTGTAGGCCAGTCTGACTCCTTACCGTGAGTGTTTTACCTCTTGGCAATGATGACCTCTGAGAGCAGATGAGTGACTCTGCACCCTGGTCCTGCCACCCCTGAGACTTTACTCCTCTGTGTAGTAGTGTGTCTGCAAGGGATTTTGCTGCTGCTCCGAGTGCCTGTTGTCAAATGCTTTCAGCTGCATCCCTCTGTGGACACAGCTGAGAAAGTTGAGATGCAGGCTCCACCCTTCTCACCATTTTGGCAAAAAGCATATATACTTCTGTTATTTAAGCCATAGCATTGTCATGCATCTTAAGGAACACATCCTGATTTCATTATACACGATGCACCTTACTGAAACATTCCTGATTGTAGAAATACTGATCTATTGGTTATTTGTGGTTTTGTTTTAGAATGCTTCTCTATTTTGGCTATATATAATAAAGTAATTTTTTGCCTGATAAAAGTTTGGGTCCTCTAAAAGAATTTGAGACAGAAGATCCAGAATATTTTGAACATCCTGTTGTGTTACATGTATATGCACAGATTTGCCTTTCATCTCTAGGTAAGAGGGGAAGAAAATTTCAAAACGTCAGGTATGGTCTTCCATGAAGCTAAATTTTCTTGGTCGTCTTTACCTATTATACATCTATACATTTCAAGTAAAACATCAGAAAATTGTGTAATCATCCTGCATATATGAAACAGAAAGGAAAAAACCCTTCATCTTTTATTTTAGTAGATTTCAATGATTTCAGTGCCTAAATGAAATAGGGTAGCTAAGAAATAAATGTTCCCATCACATTGGAGCAGATGATACTGCCCTCAGGGCTGTGGTGTCTGAATGAGCTGCTCCAAGTTTTCAGAAAGTGAAACTTCTGTGAAATGGTCATGGCCATGGTTAGAGTTTAGTTCTCTCAGTTAAGACTATAATGCAAGACATGGCCAAAAATCTTCATACAAGGGAAAAATAAAAGTGCACTATTCCCTTCAGTTAAAAAATGGAAGTAGTGGCATAGAGATATTTTTCCCACATTGAATAACTCTTGCTCTGGGATTTGTCATCAGAGAAAGCTGGATACTGGCAGCTCTCAATTTGTGGTGATGACCTCCTCTCTTAGTGCTAGGACTCTGCTCAGTGTTCTAAATAGTTTTGGCTTCTCTGCACCCCAGACAGGTAACACAGACTTAAGCCTTCCCTGAAGTCTATCTCAAATCAGTTTTCATACTGAGTATGTGCCAAGGAAGCAGCTAAGTTAAGTACGTTTCTGTTACTTCTCCCAAGAAACTTAATTATAAGCTAGTTAAACACCTCCATTGTCTGTGGACTGTGTGAGCAGTCTTCTCAAACTTCAAATGCCTTTAAAAACAACCCACAAAACCAACAAAAAACACAAAACAAAAAACCCCAACCAAACAAAACCAAATCCCCAAGAGAACAACCCAAAACTTACTGGGTAGCTGATGAAATAATACAACCAAGCAGCTATTATTTCAAAGTCATTCTCAGCACAAGGAAGAGGGAGCAGGAAGAAGTGCGAAGTTGGAAAATAACGTGTTTATTTGCATAGACACATCTGCGCATACTTTGTTCCGTGTATATTTATGTGTGCATGTCTGTATATTGCTGCTGTGCTTACCTATCTCCCTTTTTGCCTAACAAAATAGGTCCTTATCTGTTACCTTAATCTCAGAAAGGCCTTGAGCAGGAGGTTCTGCCTCGAAGTGGCTGAGGCAGTCCTCATAGTTGTCCCAGGAACGCAGTGTGGTCCTACAAGCTGTGCTGTGTGGGTTGGTGATCTGTGCGGGGGCTGCAGTGTGTCAGGGTGGGACTGGGCTTTGTGGGGTGCACAGCGGGGGAGGGTGAGTGAGGTAGCCTTTCCCCACCAGCAGGTGTGAAGGCCCGTGTCCTAGCCAGAGTGGTGTTGCTTTAATATCATCTCGCATCCCTCGATGGGATATTGCTGTGTTTGTGTTCCAACGTCACCTGTGCCGAATGCACTTATCTATGCTAAAATGAAGAAAAGATACAGTTAGAAATAGATAAATGAGTATAGACAGATAGATGAGTGAGTAACGAGTGAGGTTTTCTTCAAGTCCAGGACAACTTTTCGACTAGCTGCCTGAACACAATTTATAATTATAGCTCAGTTCATGACAGGCTATATCTACTGTAATTTGCCAGCATATAACTTAAAATTTCAAAGTTATGGAAGACTACACCTTTAAAAGTCTGAGGCCACTGATCTCATCTTTTGAGGAAGAGAGCTGTTTGCTGCAAACCCAGGCTGGAGAGCAATAAATCCATCACAAGCCAAAAAATGCTTGGTGCAAGGAACAAAACTGAGGGTCTCATTTAGAATAAGTAGCAATACGGGGGTGCTTTCACTTGCAGGAAGATTACATCCTTTAAATCAGCTTTGGTTCTTAGCGTTTTTTTCCTGTTTGCTGAGAAGCAGGATTCATTCTAGACCATATGAAAGCCTTTCATGCTGTTTTGATGTAAAGTCTTCTGGAGCTTATAAATCACAAATTACTTTGCTGTTTCACTTTGTAGCTCCCACATCCGCAGTTCCGTGTATTCAGTATGTCATTCAAGGTGGAGAGAGTTTCATCAATCTTCAACATGTGCAAGGGGATAAATTCCCAATGTTTAATTTTTCACTCGGTCTCAAAACTTCAGTCACAGAAGAAAGGCAAGCCCATAAAATTAATGTCTACTTGGAGAATAAAAAGAGAAATCTTTACTCAGATCCAAAAGAAACAAAATTTTAACTAACAAAAGAGCATTAATCCCTCTTGTACTTCATCTCAACTCAGTAGTTTGAGAGGAAGAGAGGTCTTTGGCTTAAAAAAAAAAATCAAATGAAAAACAAACGCAAGATAACAACCCCTTTATAATTGTTGTGAAGCTTCTTGTATCACCTTTTGGAAGCAAAATGAATTGTGTTTCTTTTTCTGTTTATTTTTAAAATATCATTTATATACCCTTCACACTTTAGAGATAGAGGCTATAATCAATGATGGAACAATATTTTGTGTAAAATAATTTTAAGTTGTTAAGAAGTTTGCTAAATAGATGGTAAGAAACATGGTACTAGTCTATGCCAAGGGAATCCTTTCCAGTTTCCATAAAAATACACATTTCTTTGTCTCTACAGCTGGAAATAAATTATGTCTTTCAGGGCCTGTTAGTGAGGTAGCTCACTTCTGAAAATACAACTATGTCTAATTAGATTTAGATACATTATCAAAATGGCCTGTGGCTGCTACTAGCTGGCATGCTATTTGATCTTCCTGTAACTTAGAGCTCATTTTATTCTTCATCATGTGACAGAGTAGTATTCTTTTTACCATTATCCTCACACAGCACTGAAAACCAAAGTAACAAGTCATAATTTACTACTAGCTAATAACTATTGTCTGTAGAGCTTTAATCTTACACAAAAAAACAATACTGGTCATTTAGTCTTCCTACATTTCTGCCCTAATGTACCTTAATTATGATGACAGAAAATCTGTCATCGATTTGTTTTAAACAAAAACCAAATAAACCAAATAACATTGAAAAAACCCCAAACAACAAAACCCTGAAGTTCATTTCAATATGCTGATTTGCAGTTAACTCCATAATGTGCTATGGGGAAAAAGCAAACCAAAAATGTTCCTATGGGCTTTTCAAAAGGTGTATAGTTTAAAATTTAATGTATAAGCCAGGGAAAAATTAAATTAAAAAAAAAAAATCTAAGAAAAATATAGGGTAAAATAGACTGCACATGCAACAGACAGGATTTTCTTCTCATCAGCTGTAGGACAATTTGTGCAGTTATTGTAGGTAAATCATTGTTCGATCCTATGATTTCTTCCTGGGTTTTAAACTGCTCTTGAGTAATCACTGTGGGCTTGTAGTAAACTTCCATCCAGCTGAGAAAAGAAAAAGGAAATGTAAAGTTTGTCCTATTTGAGGAATATCCAAAAGAGACTGTCCAGATTTTATGTTTTTTTTTAACCTATAATCCTTTCCATGCTCTGTCACAAATGATGAAAAAACTTTAAAAAAGCTTATGCAAATTTTTGTCATAACATTCTACTAGAGCGGCACTGTGCTTCTGTACCCCTGTTTGCCACCTCCTTGTCCATTTAAAAGAAAGAAAATAACCCATTAAAGACCATATCTTCTCTTTGCACAGGCAAGTGTAATACCTATACCAAAATGTACCACTGAGAACTTCTTCACTGGCACAGAAGAAAAAAATGTGATCTATCCTCCCTTTCCTTTGTATATAGAGTTGCTGATACCTGCTATTAAATATACCTTGTCAAGAAAACCATGGAATGAAGTGGTTGTATGCGCTTTATAAAACATTGTAACTATGACCTCCTATTTTATAGTAATAATTTAGCTTTCCCTTTCATTTGTACCAAAAGTATAATGTCATAAACAAATATGCTACTTAGCTATTTTGATATTTTAGTACTTCATCTAAAAAATTATTTTATAATTAAAAATGTGTATTATTTAGAAACTGTCCAAAAATCTATTTATGCTCTGTTATACACTCCATCATCAGTAATTATTATTTTATTCACACAGCCAAGACTTTACATTCAATCCAGCAAGAGCTGGTGGTACAATACATTTTCCATATTAATCTCTATAACAGTGAATGTTCTCATTAAGGCATCACATCATCCATTTGCTCTGTTATTCACCCATACATATAAAAAATGATTGTAACAAGTGAAATCTCATTATAAAAATCAGAACAGGTTTTAAACACAGATTAAACCCTATCAACCCAAAAAAACCCAAAACCCACAAACCCCACAACAAAACCCAAACAAACCCTAAAAATTAGACATAAGCAGACTTTTAGAACCTTTGGTTGTCTAAATACATATTTTTCAAGATATTGAGCTTGCAAAATTTTTCAGGATGGGAAAGGGAAAATTGCGAGCACTATCCTGCTACTACAATTTACTGATGCAAGAGAAACAGAAGAGGCATACAACATGTTCTTTAAGTGTTCAGGCTTGCTTTTGAGTCACAGGAGCCAGCACCCAGAGCCAGACTCAGACAGGCCTCCCAAGTGCTAGTCCAGCGCTCAGACTGCTCTGATTCTGCAACAGATATTAGATTACTTGCTTCCACTTTTTTTTTTGTTTGTTTCTTTTTTTTGTTTGTTTGTTTTTTTAACTTCAGTATTAAAGTGTCAAAGAAACTCAACCTGCACCCTGGGTGGGACAGTTTGTGGGTTTTATTAATTTATTTTTGGGAATGTATTTTATTGGTTTATTTTTGGTAATGTGTTTAGTGCACACACTTTATGTGTAATACAGTCTATCAAAAAAGTTTGTATTCTTTTCCAGTAGGAAACAAATAGCACGCATTTCAAGTTTTCTGAAGCTGATGTGTGATAAGAACTTACTGTTACAGTGTTACTACTGTTTATAACAGCTCTTGGTTTGAATTCACTTTGTTTTGTAAAATTAATTATTTTTTTCTTCCAGTTAGTGCTAGACACTTTGGCAGATAATAACAAAAGCTAATAGTCTGTGGTACAGATAAACAACTTCAATTACTGTTCTGCTTTCAACATACTGCATACTGGTTTTGTTGCAATAGCATCAGTTTGGCTTGTTTAAATAATATAAAGTTAAAACCAAAACCAACTAATAACACCCTGCAGGAAATAAATCTTTTCTTGTATTTCTGCCTTCATCCTAAAAAATAATCTCAATAAACAAACAAAAATAACCCCACACAAAATATTATATCACCACATTTTCCCAGAATTTAAAGTCAGAAAGTGCTATTGGATTATCTAGCCTGTGTATCAGAAACCATTGTCTGTCTTCTTATATTGCCAAATATCTTATAAGTACGTAAAGAGAACTGTAAGATCAGAAACCTTACTGTAAATTATAATTTCCATAAAACTACCCAAGACTTCAAAGGATGGCTAATCCAATATTTCTCTGATAGTTTGCTGTAATCATGAGAGAAGTTTAATTTCTGTGTTCTAACTAAGCTAGAATCTTGAACTTCATTTGCTTCATTCATTTTTGACTTTTTTGTATGAGAGGAAAAATACCCTTGAGCCTGAAAACTAGCCATTCCCTCAGACATAATTATAAATGAAATTTTTACAAAATACACAAATACATCATTACTTAAAATTACTCATCTCATTTTCTGTAAATAACCTCATTCTAAGGTGTTAAAAAAAACCCACAACCCCAACCCCCCAAAAAACCCAACAAACACCTAATATCGTGTAAGGACTTCGTGGAGGTTTTATTAGGGAGTCATTGGGGGTTTTTTTGTGAAAACTAAAGTTTGCTCATTGATAGTAAAAATCTAGACTAAATTATTAAACAAGACTACTTGTAAATATAGTTGCCCAACTGTGGTTCAGATCAAGGAATGGATTTAAATTAATTAATTTATTGAATTAAATTAATTAATGACATCATTAAAGTGGCATAATAAGATGTTGCCTAATTAAAAAGTCTTCAGATAAGGTAAAAATACCATGTTAAGACTATATAAATCTGCTTAATATTTCAGCACAGCCTCATAAATAAAAATACTTTTTAAAAAAAAAAGTTTGTAGCTTATCTTCACAGTTTTTTTCTAACTGATTCCAAGTCATAATTTTGAAAATATATTTATACTGAGAATCCCTTAAGAAGGCAGGAAAGAAGTTATATAAACTATCAGTGAATTTCAAAGGTAAGTGGATGGCTATGTCCATTGTAAAACCTCCTTTAAAAACAGGTGTCTAACCTCATTTCACATAGAGAGAAGGGGAGGCTAAGGCATTTAAAAACATTCTGAAAAATAACTGTCTCAGATTTATTTTCACCAAATGTACTTTTTTTTTATTATCACATTGTTTCAAGAAATTATGATGAAACAAACATTTTTTAGTAATGGATGTTTCCTATGGATCATGGTAATGTAGCTAGTAAATCATGTGTTTGTTGTTAAATTCAACCTGTGTTCTAATACGCAGTGTGAATGGAACAAATTTCCAAAGATTTCTCATTTTCCAGATCATTTAGTTACAATTTGCAGAGTACAAATAATTAGGTTCCTTCAAAGAGGTCTCTGTTTCCTAACACACAAAACTCCTTCTTATTCTGTGCTGTACTCCAAGTTGTGTGCTGGTACACAACTAGGTTAACTACACAGCTCTGCGAGGTACCAAAAAGTCCATTTGACTACTGAAATAAACTATCAGCTCTGAGAACAGCGCATGAAGTTACTGCCAACACAATATATACTAACTTCTGAAAAAATTGAATATTTTCAATCTTTCTTACCTTCAGTGATGTAGTTTTGAAGAAAAGGACAATAACACAAACACTTTAAATACTTGAATATGTTGCTTGAATACACCATAGGTCTTGGAGCTTCTGTGAATATTTTTGTTTTATACCTGTTCAGCATCACTGGTAAGTTGTTTGCACCTTTTTTTTTTTAACTGTATAAAAATAATATGTATGTATTATTTTAAACAATACAACATGAATATGTACCTATCACTAATAGTAATGTAAATAGTTTATGTATCACATTCCCTGCTCACCCGCCCAGTATGTTTCTGTACTTGTGCCATTTAACTTTTCTCAGGTTAATTTCTTGTGGTGTGCCTATAGTGTGTATTTTAAGGTGTCGTGGAGATAAACTACTTTAGATGAAGGTAAAAAAGTAGCCACAGCAGCATGATGCTTCATGCTACTGCAATTGCACATTCCAGCTTGCATGGGGATAGTTCAATTATTTTACAATACTTTGTCTTATATTTTACAACCACACTCTCTGTGCTGTCATCTCAGACCTCTTGAAGAACAGATGTGTTTGCTTCTTGTCTTCCCTCCACCCCCAGCCCCAATATTATTTGCATGAAAATAATCTGTGTATGTTTATGTATAGCAGTATGATAGATAGCTGTATAGAAGACACTTGTAGTCATGATAAAGTTCTGGAGGAGGTTACCTTTTTCTTGTATGCTTGACTTTACCAGGGGGAAGGCACACACTGTTATTTGGTGAACGTATTCTGTCTTTAAGTGGCATAAAATCCTGACTTGTAGGGTTTTAATTAAACTATCTAATGTTGCCTTCCCACTTATCTATTTATGCACTGTTCTTTACAATGAGAAAATCCAAGTACAAAGGCAAAATAGTCCTGTAGCATGCAAAAGTGAGAAGGGACCCCAGCCTGTGGTGAAGTCCTGGGTCTGGATGCCTGAGGCACTGACACAGACAGCAGCACGCATGCTTCAAGGAGCAAAGGTCTATCTAACCAGCATGAGCCTCGAGGAGCTGTTAAAACTGGCTGCCTCAGGGAGAGTATAAAACCAAGCCAAGCATGTCATTTCACTGATACTCTCAGCTTTCTGGAAGAATGGGATTTCTGTGTATTCAGTAATCCTGGACTGCTTGGCTTATGTCTTAGCAAGAAAAGATTTAAGATGAACTCTGGAACTCTGAAAACAGAGACCCTGAACATCCTTTTTGATGTTACATTATCATAAGCTTGTTTGAGTTGTATAACTTGGCTAACAATGATATAGTCCACCAGCAGACAGCCTTGGCTCAGTTATTCCAAAGCATGTATAGATGTTTAGCTGCAGGAATATGGTGAACTTTATGGTTTCCTGGCCTTGCTTTGCCTGTCCTCAGCTTGTGTTGGGGTGGGAGGTGGTGCCCTTGCTGCTCCTTATCCATGGGCTTCTGTAAGGGAAAAAGCTCAAGAACAAAATGAGGAGGATGCTCCAGGCAGGTCCGCAGTCAGGGTGACAGGTAAGTTCACGTGGTGGAGCACATTCCAGTTCACACCTAAGGATTAAAATGAGAATGAGAAAATATTTCAATATAAAATTTATCAGATGTACTGTGCATATTTTCTGGAAAATATGAAAAAAAATGTCCGCCATCCACCCCCCCCAAGTAGGTTATTTTTCAGAATTCTTAATAATTAGATGTTTAACATTAGCTTGTTCATAAAGAGGTCCTTCAGTGTTTTTTCTCTTGATGTGTGAAATCCTTGTAGTTTTGCTCTGTGATATAAATGATGAAATATAGTTTCTGTTCCCTGGATAGCTGAATATATCTTAGGATCCAAATTGTGTCTTAGGTGTTCATCACTATAAATACGAGATTTGTTTATCCTAAGTATTCTGCCAAATTAACTTAAACTATGCTCTTTTCATGAATTTTGTTGTCCTTTAGTAGAGTCAGTCCTTCAGCTGTCCTCTATATAGGAAAACACTGTTAAAACGAATTAAACACAATGTTAATAAAATTACAAGAGAGTTTTATTAGAGAGCTGAACTTTTAATGATAAAACCCCAATTGAATTGACTTCCCAATAATTACAAATGGAGGACTTTGGTAATTTTCCATACAGGAAACTGGGCTTCTCTTACTACTGCTTCTTAGGCAGGAGAAAATTGAAAGTGTAAATCACATTGCAACATATTTCATAAAGATATTTTTTTTACATAATATTACAAAGTTGACCTGATTGCACATTATGTACTAAAGCTTATATTTTTATTTAAATATCTGTATTCTTAAATATGAAGTTAACAGACTAAATAAGGCAATGATTGTAGATGTCTTAAATCTGTTTTAAAAAAAACAATTCAGTAATTTGTTAAAAACATTAACTTATGTGACAGTTTGTAAACTATAGTAATAGAAATGTATGGGTTTTGAGATTTTTTTAATAAAAGTAGCTTTATTTTAAGGTGGAGATAAACGAAAAGCATTAGAATCCTTGGTGTTTGAATTTGTCATGAATGTTCAAAAAATTGTTAGCACTGCTTTTCTCTGATTTTATTGATGGCAAGGTTGATTTGAAATACAAATAATGTAAAAAAGGTAAAGTTTAAGTAAATAAAAGACTAAAGCTAAGTAGTTGCAGTACAGCTGGCATTACCTAGCAAAACTGAGAGCTGAATGACTTTACGTATACAGTTGTCATGTCTCACCAAGAAGGAGGGAGGAGTGACTCAGATTTGCTGATTCTCTTGGTTGGAATAGGGTATACACAATGCCAGAGGTCCATAGGTAAACAAAGGTTTTTATTCTATAGTCAGGCTCATTGGTGAATATTTGGGTAGCAGAAAAGCTTATCACTTGCTATGGGTATAAAGTTTTATGCCTTACATTACTTATTAGGAGAAGGTAAAAGAAAAAGAGGAAAAAAAGGGGGGCACAGGGGAGGAGCGGCGGAGAAAGAGAGGGATAGAGAGTGATCACCTGGATACCTGGATCCAGTGTTGGGCCAGCTGATGGGGAGCATTTCTTGTAGGAGTGCTCATCCAGAACTCCCTTCTTCTTTTATTCTTATTCCCTCCTAAAATGGCACTTGCCTTCCTCTTTTATTCTTATCCTTCAATGTGGACCACCTCTTATTAAAATGAGCCTCACTTGTCATATAAATTACTGCACGTGCTCCTTACAGGTCTGTGTGGGAAAGTATTTTTGGTCTTGAACTGAGCCGGTGGTGGCTATCCCCCCTGCACGTTTACCTTTCCCCCAGTTAACACAGGAATCTGCTGACTCCGCTGCTCCTTGGGCCACCATTCACCCTTTGGTAGGCTGTTCCCTCTTATCAGTCTTCAGTTCATACAAAGTAACCTCTTTTTTGGTCTTGCGACTGTTAACAGTTAATTTCATGTAATATCTATTTGAGAGTTGATTAGACAAGTTATAGAGTGGCAGTTGCAGTTGCAAAACAGATTGTTCTAGTTAACATACACTGTTAAAAGGAAGCGTTATTTTACTAAGGCAGTTTTGTGATTGCCTTGCATGCTGGCAAAAGCATCTGTATGCATCATGCCCAGGATGCCCAGTTTGGGGTAGAGGGTTAAAAAACATGAGAATGAAGTCCTTTATTTTTTTCTGTATTTCTCATACTTCTCACCTACCAAAAAAAAAAAAACCCACCAAAAAAACCCCCAAAACAACTTACAGAACACATTTCTGCAGTCTCAGCCTGTCATGACAATATGTATTATAAAAACAAAACAAACCTAGGTAAAATTTTACTGATCACTTAGACTAAAACAGTATTTTCCATGACTTGGAAGTGAGTCCATTTTGGACTGGGAATGCACTTATTTAGCATACATCTGGTATTACTTAGGTATTACTGACCTTTGTAGGCTGTTTCTTTATTAGTCCTCAGTTTGAATTCAGTATATTTGACAAGAAATGAAATTTGTTTATGCAGATGTGGTACAAAATTTCAAAAGAAAAATCTTGGCAATATTGGGAGAGGTTCCAATTCTGAATGTAAAACCTTTCTCTCATACACATGCAAACACAAGGGAAAAAAAAAAATACTTATTATGGTAGAAGTTGAGCCCTGACATTTTTTGGTTTTGTTTTTCTTTCATATGTAGAAGCAAAGTGGAATGTAGAGTTGTTCCATTGTTGGAAAATGTCTTGGTTTGGCTCTGCCACCCCCTTGCTGCCTTTGACTTCAGAAGCTGCACAGCTAAGGGATTTAGGCTGTCCCATATAAGCTGGAAGGAGCTTGAGCATTTGAGGAAATCCCACTTCATGGAGCCAGCAGCCTAGGTGCCCTGGTATTTTCTCTCCATCTGGAGGTTTCCCCTCCTTTCTACTCTATAAAAATAGGGACCCTGAGAACTGCAGGTCTGGAAACCTTAAGAGCCTTGGCTTGAAAGATGGTTCCCTGCCTGTCCAGGCTCCCTGATGCAGCGCCTGTGGCTCCTGGGCTCCGCTGCAGGATGCTGCTGTTGCTTTTAGTTATCTAATTTATTTCACAGTAGGGCACTGATACCTGCTGATGCAGAATGCTCATTTCAGTTAAACAGCATATACCCAAGGTTCCACAAAATGAAATAGTCACTTAATTCCATTTGAAACACCTGTCAGTGTTGCAGCCTGCTTCAAAATATTGTTGTCGTCTTGCCTGGTAAATACACACAACCAAGTTGTTCAAAGCCCTGCTCCTTTGAAGATTTGTGCGTGTGCATAGCTTCAGACAATTAGGAGTCTTGCTGAAACCAATGGGACTGATCTCTGACTCATCCTGGCTCAAATGATGATGATTTCAGATTTTCCACTGACTTTTATAAGGCCAAGCTGCTCTCAAAGTATTTTATGTGCTGCACTCTGGTACTACAAAGGGATGCCACCCTTGTAAAACTAGGTGGGCTTTTGTTCATAGAAGTGTGGTTTGGTTTTGGTTTGTTTTCCAGAAATCTGTGATGTTGTGTAGCATTCAAATAAACCTACAGGGGAAAGGCCCTGGACCAACTTCCAGCTTTTTAATTTTGTAACCTGTACTGCACCCTGCTTGGTTCTTTTTGTTTGTTGTTGTTGGTTTTTTTTGTTTTGGTTTGGTTTTTTTTGTTTATTGCTTTTTGTTTTTTGTTCAATAGGTCTTTTGTACAGGGATTTGTTGTCTTGTGCCTCTCTAGTAAAAGATGTGACCCCTACTGAAGGAAATGTCTCTGACATCACATTATGGCCCAACTGACTCATAATTCAAATTCCTCAATATATGGTTGCCCTTTTTGGGTATACCATCGGTACTACTTATTCCTCCTTTTTATGCCTTTCTCTTCAGCCAGCCTAGAAAGTGAGGCTTTGTCCAAATTTTTCTATGTTTAGACTATTCCTCATTTGTTGAAGTGTCCTTTTTGATCTCATCTCTGAAAATGCTGCATCTGTGCTATCACCTCTGAAATATGCCTCTTACAGTCTGGACTGTGATTTGATGTCATGTTTAAATCTCCTGAGATTAGGCCTTGGTCCCTTTCCCATAAGTGAAATATTATTTCCAGCATAGCTTAGGTGGTACTTATCTTGCAAGTACTCTTACCAGGAGCAAGACTGGTTTTTAAGTGCTTATAGCAAGCCATCCCATTCAGTGCTTTATTGGATTGCTTCAAGTGCTCCATCAGCCATATGGTAACATGTTGATGGTTTATTCTTTGTGCAGAGATCTACTGTAAATTGTGTTCTTTTTGGACTATCTTCTGGTACTGACGACCACCTTATCATCCTCAGCTTATCATGCAGGGGATTTTGCAGAGTTTTGAGCAGCTAAACAGTAGTTTCATCACAAAACTTTGGCTTGCAATGTAACTTCTAATCTGCTTTTTCCCCTAAGGTGAAAACTGCATTTTTCACTTCTAAAATTTATGCAGGTAATTGTATATTTCTGCATTTCTACCTGATGATGATCACTGTCTGTCTCTGTCATGTCTCTATTACTTACTACAAAGAAACGCTGGCTCTGCACTAGTGTTGATCCTAATGTGGTTTTCCAGGGCATAACAAAATGACTGCATGAGGATTAAATCATTTTAGCATTTCAGGACAGGAGTTTTATTTATGGTTTTCTTCATCAAACATTTATTTTCAGCTCACTACCCCACAAGCTTCTGTATGTACATATGTACATACTTCAGACAGATAGCTGGTCATGCCTCTAAATAATTTATTTCATGTTCTTCAATCAGAATAATTTGATTCTCCTTCCACCCACTCCCAGTGCAAAATCAAAGTAACAACTTGTTAGTAATTTTATGAGTACAAATGTACTTTAGAGTTGTCTTACTAGACTGTAGATGTGCTCAAAGCAGTCTCAGGTGTTACGACTTCCTGGTGGGAGACAGAACTTTGCATTTGGTTCCCCAATGGATTCCACATGGGAAAATGTTTCTGTTGCAAGCTTGCTTTCTACCTCTTGAGTTCCTTAAAGTATACCTTGATACATATTAAACTATGTCCATGGAGATTCATCTCCCTCCTCTTTCACATGTTGATAATTATGCTCAAATCTTACAGTGCTCATTCTATGTTTCTTAAAGTGCAAGATTCTGCATTAACTAAACTCCAAGTATTCTTTGTTTCATGGAATTCTTGCTTATAGTAGGCATTTGCAAATGGACATAAAAATTAAGCTCTTGCCTAGTATTTCTGGAGGCCCAGCACTGTCACAGGGATTCCACAACATCTGATTCACCATCTAGCTAGAAGGTGACTGAGTCTTGGCTAGCACCATCGCTGAAATAAGGTAGTTGAACAGGCAGCAACTACTATCTGCAGTTCCAGGCTTTGTCTGCTTAAAAACCACACTACAAACATCAGCTGTTTCAAGTGTAAATCATTAGTTCTCTTCTGTTACTGAAGAAGTTATGAAATCAGAATATAAATTTTTCACATCCTTTTATTGATGGCTGTGGGGCATTCTCTTTGACTTTATGATATTTTCCACAAAGATCATAAGACTTCTATTTGTAATGGCTTTGTCTTCTGTCTTGAGTCCTGGTAACTTTTAGCTTAAGGCTCTGACTTGTTCTGTACTGGTGGATGTCATCATTTCAAACTTCTACCTGGACAGTTAGACTAACCTGGCTAATTAGAGGTATCTTCAATATTAACTCCAAAAACCTGATGTCGCACAACCCTAAGCACCTGTTTCCTATTAAAGAGTCTTTAATATTTCCAATATCAGGTGTTTGAGTCAAATTTCTCTTTTGGTTTCAGTTATAAAAGTAAATATATCTTTGTTATATTTCAATCATCTTTGCTACCTCTTTAGCTCACTTCATTCAGAATTGGAATAAAATATTTTATTGGATGTTCTAATGTCTCAAGCATCTTTTACATAAAGAATTTCTGGTTGATTTGTAATTATTTTTAAAACAAATTAAAAAGAAAATATCCATTCCCCCCCAACCCCTAATTTTATTTTCTTCCCCGCACTGCCCCCCCCCCCCCCAATCTCCCTGACGCTCCTGATGTTGGGTTAAAGCTGGATTCTACATGTCACAATGTATTTTTCTCTAAAAACTTCATAGCCCTCCACAGTACTGTGCTTGAGTTTTCTAGATTTTCTTTAGCTTTTCTTCCCCTGTTAAACATTTGGTGGTAGTAGTACTTACTGGCCTGATGAACGATATCATACTTCATGACTCTTTCAGTGGGTGAGAACATGACTATTTGCTTACAGTGTTAAATGATCTTTTTAAAAAAATGTATGTTCCCAGGCAGGTGCTGCAAGCACAGCCAGCATTCTGCCCGCATGTATACAGGTGGATTTCCAGGTGCCTCTTCTCTATTTGCATTTTCCGTAATGAGTAAGAAATTGTAAAGTCTTTCCACAATTAGGGTTAGGATTTATTTTAGTATGCATGTAGATTGGCACAATTCTAAATACAAATACAGGCTGGGTAGAGAAGGCATTGTGAGAGCACCCCTGAGGAGAACTTGGGGGTGTTAGTGGATGAGAAGCTCAACATGGCCAAGCAATGTGCGTGCACTTGCAGCCCGAAAGCCAGCTGTACCCTGGGCTGCATCAAAAGAAGTAGGTCAAGGGGAGGTGATTGTCCCCTCTGCTCTCATAAGACCCCACCTGGGGAATGTGTTCAGCTTTGGAGCCCCCAGCATATGAAGTACATTGGAGCAAGCCCAGAGAAGGGCAATGAAAGCTGATCAGAGGCTGGAGCAGCTCTCCTGTGAAGATGGGCCAAGAGAGTTGGGGTTGTTCAGCCTGGAGAAGAGAAGGCTCCAGGGAGACCTTATAGCAGCCTGCCAGTACCTAACGGGGACCTACAAGAAAGCTGGAGAGGGACTTTTTACGAGGACATGTAGTGATAGAACAAGGGGGAATGGCTTTCAACTGAAAAAGGATAGGTTTAGATTAACTATTAGGAAGAAATCCTTTCCTGTGAGAGTGGTGAGACACTGGAACAGGTTGCCCAGGGAAGCTGTGGATGCTCCATCCCTGGGAGTGTTGAAGGCCAGGATGGATGGGGCTTTGAGCAGCCTGATCTGGTGGAAAGCGTCCCTGCCCGTGGCAGGGGGGTTGGACTAGATGATCTTTAAGGTTCTTCCAATCCAAACCATTCTATCATTCTATGATGATCAGAGTTCTTGTTTAGGTACAAGTAGCAATATTCAGTTGAAGTGGTGGTGGGGGAAGACAAATAATAGAAAGAAAATTCTAAACCAAATGCATTATTTCTTTTTTCATTTTTCATGTAATGTCCATATAAGTATTGATGCATAAATACTATGGTAATAGGTATATTAAAATGCTGTAAGTAGATTCAAAAAAGTGTTCTTTAATTACAAGTTAGTAATTTATGTTTTTTCTTTTCCCAAATTAACATCAAGATACAGGTATCTTATTGTTGCCTATTCCTTAGGTGCTGTTCTACGCTTCTAGTGGAAATTCTTCCCCAGAAAACTGGAGGTACTGCTAGTCCTCACACTGGATCTTAATTTGATTTGGGAGGATGCTGCAATACCTTAAACAGTGCCTGAGGTCTTAAAATCCTTGAGAGGTATATATACATGTGACATTTATACACCATTTGATTTCAACCTATTGACTGTGGGGAAACGTGCTGCAGATTTAGTACCATCACCTAGATGTTTCTCTGTCACAAAGTGGTGTGTGGGTCAGAATCAGCACAAAATTATTTTAGCAAATCAAAAGATCGTGGTCTTAATTATGAGGCTGGAAACCAGATTACAAAGAGAAAAAAAAAAAAAAGCAAAATTATCAGTATTTAAGAAGAAGAATTCATCTTGTCTGTTCTGGTATGTCTCATCCAATGTCATGGAGACCTGTCCTAAATAAATATTTTTGTACTTGAGGATATCTAGTGCCCTTCAATACTGAGCCCTAAGGGTTTATTGAACAATTCTTGAGCAGCTCCTTTTTAGCCTCAGCCTGTCTACCTGGGGTTCTGTTACGGATTCTCTCCCACCAACTAATTTCCAAGAGGGATTTATGGGTCCCTTAATGTCAAGTGTTCAGTTGCTAGGAATGCAGTTATGGTGGTTCTTTGGGGGGTTTTGTTTGTTTGTTTGTTGGTATGGGGTTTTTTTGTTTGGTTGGTTGGTTTGTTTCCTCTCACCAGCAATGGTCCATGTATAGAGGTGGTAGCTGAGCTGTTCTCCATTACCAGAAATAGAGAATTCAAGGCTTATCTGGGAAATGCCACTTTCTTAGAATAATTTAATACAGAAATAATATAATATGTACATGGTTTACACACCATGTATCATAAAATGGATAAAACCCACAGTCTTTCTAAGCCACTGATTTTCAGTGTGGTCTTAGCTCAAAATGCACCACTACTTGGAAATTCATTCCAAGGAGCTGATTGTTGCAGATGGTCATAGTGGGCAGCGATAATGTATCTAGGATTTTTAAAGTGTCTTTCCATGATGACAAACATTAACAAGCAGATTAATCCGTGGCTTAATTGTAAGAGGTTACCCAAATAGCATGCCTTCAGAGCTGTCGTTCCAAGCACAGCCGGCTACAGAACAACTATTTTGGCCAGCACACAGGAGAAACTGGAAGCGTCATCTCATTTGTGATGCTGAGATCAGCTGTGGTGATCCTACAACCCTTGCCTAATTAATCCTATTTTGGCTTTAGACTTGTATCTCTGTTTGGCACAGCAAACACAGCTGTGCTGTGAATATTACTGGAAGCAGACATAACTATGTGCTATGCACTCAGAAGGTTTTCATGCTGCATATTTATTCTTTTGACTCATTTCATAGTTAATATGTGCAGGCACTTGTGACAGGTTGCTACTTGCTGACTGATTGGCACAATTAATTTCCATGTTCCAGTTGAGCTACAATCCTGTAATACAGTTTGCTCATTCATTATGGGCTTTTGCATATAAAACAGGGTGTGTGTGGGGGTGTGTGTGTGGTGTGTGAGTGAGGGGGGAACCTCATATTTAAAAGCTGAGATTTTAAAATATTCAGGTGCCCTTCTACTTGTTAGTTGGGTAGCAATTTTGAGAAACAGATCCATATCCTCACTGGGGACTAAGAAGCACACAGCACAATTCAGATTAATGACTTTGGAGTTCCAGTGCTGTTAAATAGATGGAGAATTCCAATCTGTGTACTGCTATTTTGGTTTTGTGCTGTCTCCTGTAGAGCAGCATTAAAAACATTTCTTAGGTGTTACATCATGGCTTTAAGCAGGGCTTATTACTTCAAACACAATCTTGTGTTAATGCAGCCATCTGACTTCCAGAGACACTGATTCGTTTCTGTTCAACTTGGAACATAGACCGGGCTTATTGTGTTTCTCCTCATATCACCTTCGTTGTTTCCAGACTTAACAAGGGAATAATAATGCAATGTTACAGCTGTAGGAGTCATGTTTGTACTGGTGTTTCTTGCATAGGGAAAACAATATTGAAACACTCGAAGACGGTAGGGAGAACATTAAAGAAAATCATCACATGCTATTTGTTCACTGCTTCTGAAATCAAGCAACTCGAGTTTAAGAGAGGATGAAGTAGATGGTGGTTACATGAAAGTCAAGTAATATTGAATAATCAAAAGAATAATTAATAATCAAATAATAATTTGTACACTACCTGCTCTGAACTTTTGATACCTTGATATCATTAAATTTTTATTTTGCTGTATTTTTTAATAAAGCCTCTGTATCAGAGCTTCAACTGAGCAGTGTTCTTTTAGGCCAGACAATGCAGTACGAGAATAAAAGTCCTTTTCAGTGGACTCTGCAAAGTATGTGATTCACCAATAGTATTATTTACACCCAGAAAATGTGCCTATTCCAGCTAATTAGGTGACAGAATCTGCCTCAAAACTGTTGCAGACTGAAACAGCTGCAGAAACAAAAAGTTCTAAATGCTGCCTTGGCCACTGAAGCCGATTTTATATGCAGTTTTGCTCATAAACTTAGTATATATACAGTGAGAAATTTTCCTTCTAAATCACTTGAAAAAGTTAATTCTTTTATTAATTAAAAATACTTGAATGTTTTAATCTACATTTCTCCTAATTAATATAATTACAGAGAATATGTAATAGATTCTGTAAACAGAAAAATTACACCTGTCACATGGAACCTAATCAAGATCAAGTGAAGCCCAGGCCAATGTCATTGTTTAACCAAAAATGTAGCCTTAGTGTAGGACAAACAAAATGCATTGCGACACGACACAAAGGAATGATTAAGATAGAGTTAAACAAGGAGTCACTGTACTGTACAAAGCATGTATTGTAGGGCAGAACTCTACCATAGACATAAACAGCTTGATAAGGTGTTAATGAGGTGCAGGCAACCCTTCAGATTTCAAATAGAAGAAATGTCTACAGGGAATTTTGTACCTAATGAGAAATACTGTAGAACAAACAATTAAAAATACATAATATCAACTAAATGAATAATGTTCCTTCCTCTCTCACTCAGTGGGACTTGTGTAAGAAGGTGATTCAGACATACTTATATGAGTAAAGGTATGAGATCTATTTCACTCTGTAAGCTAACAGAATCTCAATGGGTAACAATGTCTGGGCAATGCTTACAATGGGTAACAATTACACTGAAGTAACTGTAGCTCATGCCCCTATGAAAATCTCATAAAATTCTAAGAAAAAGAAGTAATACTTACTTCATAACTGTATATTCCAGAGATGTAGCTACCATTTTACTTTTTTACCTCATTGTTATTACTGTTACGGAAAGTTTTTTCAGGAAAGGTAATGTAGAATTGGAAATTCTTGGATTTGAAACAGTCTTTTCAGTCTCAGTCCTCCTCTTCCCAAAAATATACGTAAGTTTCAAGGCAACATGACACCAGCTTCACCTACTTGTGGTGTTCTCTGGCTCCCCCAGAGCTTCTAGATCTTCACAAATTTTCAGACTGGCTATGGTCTTCAATTTCTAAACTTTTCTGTTGGTTGCCTTGCAGTCCCATTTGAGTTTTCATTCATTTTCAAAAGAGACGGTTAAACTTTTTCCATCTACTGTTTTCCATAACTTACTGTTAACATAACACTGAAAACAGTATTACCAAATAAAATTATCCTCAAAATATTTGCGACATAATTTTTAAATATCTTTAGAAACAGTGAGTCTTACACAATTTTGGATTCTGCATATACACTTACTAAACATGTAACTTATTTGATACAAATTGATGTAATAAGCCACGTTTCTGAATGTTAGTATGAGATTTTTGCATTTGAGCTAACTGAAAAACATGAATACAACTGCAAAATTTGCAGCTCGTCTGACTCCCCCAAAACAATGACAATGACATATTTTTTTCAAATGTCTTGTCCAATTTGCTTTACAGTAAAAGAAGTAACTCAAAACCCTCTGGTGATGTAAGCAATGTGTCTTTATAGTCTCTCAAAGCCACTTTTACTAACACAAAGTCATGTCCAGTGAGAGGGCTGTTTGAAAATATTTCATACGTATTGTTAAAAAATGGCATCTCCTTCCTTGTCTTTTTGATTTGTGACTTTTGATGCAACTTCCAAGTTTGTCTGGTCCCACTTATGGTTGGAATCTATTGGAAGAGTTCTCTTAGAAACAAAAGCCATTTTGCAATTCTGTGGTATTAGAATCACAGTTCAGGAGTTTAGAAAACCCAACCAAGCAAAAGAACCCTCAAAACCCCACCAAACAAAACAAAGCAAAACACCCAACCAAACAATATTTTTTTCTCCTTTTCATAATTAATTGGATTTTTCTCACACTGACATTAAGAATAAAATTCAGTTCAGAACTACTATAAGAATACAAGTATTATGTTAGGATGGAGGCCTTCACGTATGGTATATTATATGTACATAGCATTTCTATTAGAAATCTGCAATTCCTTGGTACCATAATGGGTTTGGATTAAGACACTTTTTATTTAAATTGAAGATTTAACATTATCTTGATACATTTTGACGGTCATGTTTTACTGATTCTAGACAATTAAGCGATTAGTTATTTATTCTTTATTTGCTGTACCATATTGGGCTACAGCAAATAACTTTTTTGACAGTCCTCACTTCCATTCTTCCAGACTAATGACATGATTAAAAAGAAAAATTGTGTTTAATTTTGCTTTCAAGGGCTGTGCCATGTAGTACAGTGCTAATATCAGGTATTGCTCAAACACACAAAACTGACATTGCAGAGACCAAGATAATATTTTTTTGCAAACAGTATTGTATGCTTGGTAGGGTGTTCTTCTCAAGCACAGAAAATAGACTGCCTGGTAATGTTTTAAGCTTATAGAGATTTCCTGACCCGCAGAGTCTTTTGTATCCTGAAAAGTATGGTGGTTTTTTTCTGGTTTGGGGGCTTTTTTTATTGGGCAGAGACAAGTGTTTTCCCCTTTCTCTGCTTTATTTGATAATCTTTGATGGGAACTAGGTAATAAAGGAATTAAGAGAGATAAAATATGCAATTAGTATAGCAAAATGGCAAGCAATAGATAACAAAGCAACAAATTGACCTAGGGCAGGAAAGCTTCCTTTTGCTTTATTAAGCTTTATTAAACTTAGTGTACGCTGTGATCCTTTTTTCAACTTTCCAGTTGCAAAAAGAATTTGAGGATTTATATAATGGCATATTAAAGGTAACATGATATAAAATGTACTGGATAGTTATGTGCTATATTTGATATTGCTGAACACTGTAGATGCCACTCAAAGGGCAAATCTTTGCCCTCCTCAAACAAAGCTGTAGTAAACGAACCTGGGGAGACATTTACTTCTAAGGTTTTTCTGGGTTTGCTTGCATAAAACTTTAGGTCCAATTTCAATACTCTAATTGAATATAAGAGGACTGAAATAAGGCTAATGGAGGCCTGTTCCTTTTGTTCTCAAGAGAGGGGAGCTAATTCTTTGCATAACTAAGACACAAGGTTTTGCAACTGAAAGGAAACTCTGTCCTGCAGTCATAGCTACATTATGTAGCTGAACCATATTCCTATTGATACATGTGCAGTTCTGCAAAAATAAAAACCCCCACAGTCTATGGCTGAGTCCAAACATGGCTCCTAATCTACTCCTTCACTTAAAAAAGAATATTTGGAAGGTAATTAGAAAGAGCATATCCAAATCCAGTACCTGCAAGCTGGTCCCTCTCTGGGAAGCTTTGCCCAGTTTTCATAAAAATTGACTGTCTTCTCATTTGCCTTTATCTGTATGGTACGGGCATTTGCCCCTGAGATTTGACAGTGCTGCTTGTTAATTTGCTATTAATTGCATTTTGAACAGAATAAACACTAGTTTGAAAACTGAGTTGTATATTATCCCAGGAGATGCATTTATCATTAAATTAACAGGGAACACTGCCAACATTTTGTTGTAAAAGAACCCAAGGAAACTCTGCACATCGACTGATCAATAGCCATGGCAGTGCTCTATCAATGTGCACCAAGGCTTTTTTAGTGTTGCTTTCATTGTTTTAGTACCTTAAAAACCGCAGGTGAAAAAATAATACAGAGTAGGTGTATTAAATTACATTGATGTAGCTGACCTAAAAAGGATACATTTAATAGAAAACAGAAGAAATAAAAGGAATGAAAAAAGGAAGAACATGGGTCAAGCATTGGAGAAGGGAACCTTGTCAAAAGCTCTCTGAAAATCCAAATGAATAATATCAATTAATCAATGCTCATTAACTCTCTGAAAGGAACCTGACAGATTTGGTGAGATTACTGCCTATAAAAGCTGTGTGGAGTTTTACCAAATATTTCATATTAATCTATGCCTCTATTAATTCCTCCTTTAATTCTGCTCTCTATCATAATTCCTACCTGTTCTCCGGATGGATATCCAATTTACTGTTCTGTAGCACCCTGAGTCATTGCAGGAGTCCTTTCTCAAGAGTTGTCTCACTTCCACAGTGTCGCATTTGAGCAATAGTTTATATGCCACAGTTAGTAACTCAGCAACTTCTTACTAGACTTCCTTCGCTCTTGAACAAATTGCCTGGTCTTTACAATTGTTACTGTTCAATTTATTAATTTGCGCTAAACCTCTTCTATTGATGCTTTTTTAAAAAATAGTTTCTCCATCTCAACCCTTGTGAAGAAGGGAACCTTCCTGACTTTTTCCATAATTAATACTGACGAAAGGATTCACTTATCTCTTCTGCAGTGGTCTCACCTTTCTTTAGTGTTCCTTTTGTACTTTGATAATCTACTGGCCCTACTGACTCTACAGTCATCCTACTTCTGTGTTTGAAAATATTTTTATTCTTATCTTTCATGCCTTCAACAAAATTTCATCTCAAAGTATTACCTGGCTGTCTTTACTGTAGTTTTACATTTCACTTGCTAGCTCTTTTTCATGTTTTCTCATTTGAAAGTGAATTACATTTTTTACCCTTTTGGTCTGTTGCCTTAATATGCTGGGCTTTATAAAATTAATTTGATTTTTTTTTTTTTATTGTTGACACATCTTTATTCAAGGATTCCAGTGTGTCATCACCACCACTTTTCACAGCCACCCCAACAGACATCTGAAAGTTGTATACTGTGTCACTTTCTAAAAATCTATGAAATGGAAATTTAGAAAAACCTAAGAACCAGGAGTCAATGAAAGATGTGCATGAGTTAGTGATCCCACATCTTACTTTGAGTCATGGAGATGTACAGAATTAGAACTTTTATATTTTTGTCAGATTTTAACTAATAAATGGACACTGAACAAAGCTATTTCAGGATCGTACTTCCAGGTAGCTTTTAATGTGCGTGACTTGTTCCTTTTATTTCATTTTCTCCCTAAATAACTTAGCACTTCTTGGTACCATTTTCATCTTTATAATTAGGCATATCCTTAATTTCTTGTCCAGATTCAGCTCCTTGTACCTATTATTTTATATGATGAAGTCTGACATTACTTCTTTCATCTAGTATGTGCCTACGGTACTTTCAGTGACATTCTAAAATCCAAGTTTTTTTCAGCATATATACCTTTAAGCATATTTGTAAAGATTTAGATAGGAACTATGAAATTATGAGCAGTTACAAGTCTCCAATGGATCTGGGGAGGGGGACCTTTGTTGGTTGTTTTTTTAACAAAATTTTTCTGGAGTTTCTCTGCCTGCACTTTTGCAATGTTTGTTTTAGCCATATTCCCAGTTTGCAGATGGTATTACATGTTTCTAGAGTTATCTTTCTTCCTAATGCAAATGATCATTATAAAACCTAAACAATTTAACTGTAGAAAATGAAAACCATCATAGTAACTGAAGGTGAGAATGTTTTAGCGTAAGTATATCTTTATGACACTTAAAAGTGCACAATTTTCTCATATCATTTTCATTATGTAGCTAAGCTAAATTGATTCTAAATTGATATTATGAAAAAACTATTTGTCTCTTCCATTTTTTTTCCTCTCCCTTTTTTCTAGCAAGATGTAACAGTTTTATCTTGGAGGAAAATAGCATCACTATTATCATTTATTTGTTTAGATTTATGACTATGCAAATAAAAGTGCACATCATATACTCCGGTCATCATTGTAAAATTATTTTTCAGGAAATTAAAAAAAATTAGCAGTTTCTTAAAATCTACATCTCAAACAATCAAAGCCAGTGGTGGTGTTTGTCAGTAGTTTTTCACAATATTGTATTTCTTTGCAGGACCAGGGATGTAAATTATGTTTTAGAACACTCCTTTATCAGGTGCTTCTCTTATTTCTACTGTATTTCTTCATCAGAAAACAATTTAAAAATAACCTCAATATTAATCTGTTTTTGAAAACAACCTTCTCTCAGTCACTGAAATTAATAAACTTGTAAGAATGAGTTGCAGCAAATGGACTCAGCAAATGCCAGTAGGTTTTCAGGAACTAGAACCTTAAGGACCAGAGAAAGAACAACGGAATTAAAGTCAGAAAAAGACAGAATAAGTAGAATCCATGAAATGAAGCTCCCCAATAAATACAGTGCAGAGCGTGTCATGGTTAGATTTTAGTGGCTATGTGTAGAAATAGCTGGTAATTTTGGCTGTGATTAGATCACATAAGAATTATTAACTCTTTCTTCACTTGTGAAATAAAAATCATCTATAGTGTGACATTTTCTGTGTAACTACAGCCAGAGGCTGTCACATATACCTGCTTACAGTCCCATACAAGAATAAATGTGCAATTATAAGTAATTTATATCGAAAAATATTCTATGGGACTGAAACGTCCCTTTATTGCTCAAGAACATGCTCTATTTCTTGAGCTAAAGTTACAGTTCTGCACAAGCACAGTCTGCAGGAAATCTCTCATACTTGATCTGCAGTTCATTTCTTATCCAGCCCCAGTCTGCTGTTATTCTCCAACCGATGTCCTTGGGCTAAGATCAGCACTGGTTTACATTTTTTTCACTTCCATCAACTATGTGGGGAGTACTCCACATAAAAAATCTACACTGAATTTCATCATTCAATGGAACTTTTCTTATGGGCTAGATATAACATGGCTCAGTTCTCACATATCACAAGCTTTATATAAAAAACAAATGGTTTGAAGATATTGCTATGCAGATTTATTTTTTTTCCTCCATTCTAGCCTTAAGATAATTAACCTTTTCTACCTCCTATGGATATTGCTTCCCATCCTTCTGTACAGTTTATGTTCCTAGCCAGGAGAAATTATTGGCTGGAGGGAAGTAATTAAATCCTTTAAATAAAAAGCAGTAATCAGAAAACCAACATACAATAACCTAGCTTCATTTTGCATGACCTTTACATTGTGAAGTAAGGAAAGCTTTCAGAACAGTTATTCAATAGGAATTTCGCTGTGAAAGAGAAAAAAATTATAATTTGAATTACTTGAGGCAAATATGATCCATGCCAGACAAATGCATGGCAATTTAGCATAAGGCACGTTGTAATCCGGTCTGGGCAGCCTTTCTTTCAGGTACATTGAGGTCAAATTTTAGTCATTGTATGCTTTTATTATTTTTGACAATGAAAAAGAGAAGAGGGGAAATAACAGTGAAGAGCCCAATACTTTCAGATCTGACCTTTAGAGGAGGAACAGAGTCAACAGCAGTTTCAAAACCGTGTTAAAAGGCAGTTCTTATGATATGCAGCTTCTAGCTGAGCAAGTCTGTTGGATGACAGAACACATGACAATAAAAATCATCAGCATTAACATTTTTAATTTGTGTGTCACCATTTTATGTCATTTCTCCTTTCCAAATTTAGGCTCACATGAAATGTAGCTGGTTCTGGGGTGGAAGGCAGAATGTAGATACATAAAGCACTCGGGTAAAGAAAAAAATATACTGGAGAGATTTATTTTTTTAAAAAAGTCTGTGTAGGCCACTGGGATTTAGTTGTCATTACTATCACATTAGAATGATGCTGCATAAGAAACTATGACAAACTGCTACTGAAGTGCACCTGACTTTGTCATGCTGTTTTGTCAACATTGCTTTCCCTTAGATAACAGTGTATTCTGAAATCCAAGAGGAAATTTAAGGATGTAACTGAAGGGGAAAAAATTATATAATGAAGAAAAGTAAATAATAAATACATAAGCTCGATACATTTAGCAAGCAAGTATGTTTTGTAACTTTTGCTTTGTATGTGCCTGTTTTATTGATGTATTACTAGCTTGCCCAGAATAATTGGAGAGTTCAGAATTTCAGTTTGTAATTCCTGCCTGAAGTCCACAGCTTGCAGCTGGTTTATACAAGAAGAGAGAATTGGTGTAAACAGAATGGCTGTTTAAAGTAGGCATTTTACAGAATTCTACTGATTATGGGTGACAAGTAAACAGAAACATGAAATATTTCTTGTAGGAAGCACTGGAATTTGCTTTTTCTTTGCCATGTAGTCCCTTAACAGAAAGAATGAAAAAAAAAAAGGTGCACGTGTTTTTTTTATGGTTCTTTAGGGGCATCTGCTTCTTTCTAAATCATAACCTGAGTAGTCTCAAGATTTCTGGAAATTTTATTGTCCTCTTAAGGCAAGGAAAAATATGCCATTACTTGTATTTAAAGCGACAAATTTGTTTTGTTGATGGAAACCCTTAATGTGTTTATTTTTAGTGGTGTCTGATATTGTTGCTTATATATGAGAAAGGAAACAGTATGATCATAGCTATTCTATAACACACTAAACAGGACTTCTGTGTATCCCTGAGCAACAATATAGCTTTTTTGAAAAATAATAAATAAGCCATCCCATCAGAAGTTATTAGCAATGGCAGTGACAGAGAATCCATTGCAATCACTGCTAAATTGTTCCTATGATCAATTTCTTATTGTAAAAAATATGTGCTGTGTTGTTAGCTTGAATTTGTATGGCTTTGTTTTCCAGCTCTTACATCTTTGTTGTATCTCCATGTGCTGGACTGAAGAACTCGTTATCAAGGTTTTTTTTCCTGCTGTAGATACACACAAACTGAGATTATTCCACAGCGTAAACTTCTGTTTGGTAATATAATTATTTTGACCCCCTTCAGTTTTTAACGTTGTGAATTTTTCCAATTCTTTATGTATAGGTTGTTATTCATTCCAGTGAGGCAAGTGAATCTTGCTAGAGAAACCAAAAGAAACTGAAAACTGCTTAAAAACTGTCTCATCTACCTCTCCATCACCTCTTCTTCTTTCCCTGAAAAATAACAATGGACTCAATTAGTCTGTTTGTAGTTAGAATAGCATCCATTTCCTCCAAATTATTTTAATAATTAATTGATCTGTAGCTCATTTTGGTGTAAATTTAACAAAATATATGATAACATGAGGATAAAATATACAGTACTTTCAAAGTTCTTGCTCTCTGTTCTTGCAAAACCTAATATTAACCCCTGTAAAGGAGGGTCATAGTGGTCTTTTTTTCTATTATTGTGGAAAAAAAGGAATAGACATTGCCTCATTTTTTTAAATGAAAAATCCTCATTTAAGGAAAGAGTTCCTGATTGCACATACCAAATAACAAAAAAGATTTAATGTAATTCTGCTACAGTTTCTTGAACTCAGACAAATGGTGTCTTTTATATTTTCTGTAGACTGTCTCTAGCCATGTAAGATGTAAGAAGCTGTACACTTCAGGACACTGTCTTTAGATGGCTTCTAGCCTGCTGAGCAGGGCGCTTTGTGTCACTCTTACTGGGAGTCCCTAAGCATCTAACCCGGGTTTCTGAATTTTCACTGAGTGCATGTTGCCTTAAAATTATGTTTGCAAAGCTTCTGTTGGACTCCTGAGATTAACTATAAGACATCCCGTTACAACTGCATTGCCTGAAAATCTCAAATGAAAAGTGAAGTTGCAGTCCAAAGCTGAAATGTCTCTATTTTGAATTGCTGTGTTTACAAGATCCATTTCCTTTAAATAGTGCTCTGTGAGTGGACTGGATACATTTAAAAAACTTTCAATTTCTTTTTATTTTTCACCGGGGTTATATTTTTATTAACGGCTGGAGAAAAGTCTCACTGTAAAATACAAATTTTGTCTCAGAAAATGGTCTTCTAGCATGGCCTGCGGAAAGAAAACAGAAGGATGTTTCTTCCATATCTTTCTAAAAATTGTCAATTTGTAACACTGTCATTTTGCAACGTGCAATCTATCATAAACCCCTATCATAAAGTGTACCATAAACTGTTTGATGACTCATACTAATGAAGAGAAAAAGACTCCAAATATATGAAAGCCAACCAGCAACTTCATCTAATCCACTATGAGCAGCAGCTGAGCAAGTCTATTTTAAAACATCTTTCCTGTGTATTTTTCAGTGCATAATGATGACAAGTAAAATATTCAACTTATGTCTTTCTTTGAAAGTGACAGACTAAAATAAAGGAAGCCTCTTAATGAAGACTTTTCATCACATTATTTGCAAGATAAAAGTTAAAACCTAATTTTTATTAGACTTCTTGTTGACAAGTGAAAGTTCTCTGACAGAATAAGTGCTTAATTTTGTTGCTCTTTCTCTAGAAAAAAGCTTTTCTTACCTGCTTTTCTCCACATTTTTGACAGCAAAAGGCTACTAGCTGACTGCAAACAGAAAACTAAGCGTGGCTGTAAAACAATAAAATATAATGATACAGCAAATTTACTCCTAGAGTTTGTTCTACAAAGGTGCTGTCAAAGTACAACAGTTGTCAAGAGAATTAAAGCAATATTGTCTTTGTATAAAGAGGAAAACCACATAAAAAAGATATGATGTATTATAGGAGAGAGTTTTATTGCTAGGATTTCAACAGTTTTCCTACTGGCAATTCTACTCATCCCTCTGTCAGTGATAGTTACACCACGCTGCGATCTTAAATATGAAATATACTTTGTATTGGAACAGAATTTAAAATCTGTGTCATTGCAAACATAGAGATAGATATAGGTACCTCACAGAAAGGTCTTTCAAAAGTAAGAGTGAATTCCAAACAGAGGTTAATTACCCTAGATATATTACAGCCAGTAGTAAGATTTTTATTGAAATAAAATGTGCTGCTTTAAAGATCCTTTTATTCAATAAATGAGTTCATAATCTTCTAGCTGTATTTTTGGCTCCTTCTAGGCCTAGTGCTTGTTATAGATTACATTTCACCATAAAAAACCAGAAACAATAGCAGAACTAATAGTGGATGTTAAATAGGAAACAGTTACATGCAAAGGCACCATCAATCTTCTCCAATCTCCTTCAGAAAATAACAAGGGAAAGTTTCAGAATAGGTGAGATCTGGCCAGTAAGTAGCACTCAATGCCTGTTAATCTTTTTGTATTCTGTTCAGAGCTGTATTGAAACACTGTAGAAAACATCTAAGTTTTTGCTTATTTGCAATACTATTGTAGTACTTGGGGGGTTGTTTTTTGTTTTGGTTTGGGCATGGGGTTTTTTTGCCTGCAATAGGAAAATTAGTACTTTGTTGTATATAGCCTAGGTTTGTATGTATTATTTCATAATGACATTAACAAAAGCTAGAAGGAAGGGCTGAAAGAGATCTCCATTATTCCCTTAAAATTTGTATGAGAGGTTTAAGAACTTTCTATAATCCCATATCTCAGGCCTCAGTGGTTTTACTAATGTCATGTAGCTATCAAGTAAAAAGCTTGAGTAAGGGCATCATACTCGTGATATATATGCTGTATATATGCATATATCATACACATATGAAGTATATATACATATATATGATGAATCAGCAGCATATTATAGGTCAGATTTACTGTTGAATGTGGACAGAAAGACGCAACTTTTTCTATTTTATTTACTACTATTATAATTTAAACTGTTAGTATGATTGTGCCTAGAAGTAAACCATGTCAGGAACAAGTGAAGAAATAAGAAAGATTTAGGAAAAAAAATAAAATCCCTCTTTAGGAATGTTATTAATCAAAACAGGAAAAAAGGTAGAAATGGAAAGACAAACATACTGTTCATTGCAGGGGTCGTTACAGCATATGTGGTCTTCAGCAGGAGTTTTTTTTTGGGGGAATGGAGAAAAAGTCACTTGGCAAGGCTTGCTTGATATAAAATAGGTTTATAAAGGACAGCATCAACTTCAGGTAAAGGGAAAACAACAGACCAACCGCTTGTTGGAAATAAATTATACTTCCCTCACAGATCATGGGGAAAAAAATATTCCAGGTACTGGGTTGTGTCATACTAGTTTGGGCTGAGGTTGCAAGGGAATGCAGAGAACATAAAAATAGACCTAGAGAGAATTTAGCCTTCCGTATGAATGACTCAAATGAATTTATGCTTAAATCCTTTATGATTGGGGGGGGGGGGGGGGGGGGGGCGCGCGGGGGAGGGGAAGAGAGAATGAAGCAGGTAAAGGCACGTGAGCTTTAGTAGGAAAACCTGAGTGGCTGAGATGGGGAAGGGAGGGTTGAAGAGGGTTGTCAGACTGTTGTTTGACCTTGACAGCAGTGCATTGAGTGGCCCACCACATGGCTTTGGCGAGTAATTTTAGGAGGCAACCAGTGATTTTCAGCTTTTTGTTAAGTCCTAGATCCCAAGATTTCTCGTTTGAAGTTAAAAAATAATAATAATAATAATCAGAAAAAGCAAGCTTTTCTTTAGCTGACTGAATATTTACTATGCAAAGAAATGTTTGAAGGACTACAAACATGAAGAAGGAAAAAAATTAATAAAAAAAAAACAACCCAAAAAATGTCAAAAGCTGTCCACAATTAAAGGGAAGGAGGTCACAGTCCCAATCTGCATTGGAACGCAGGGGTGTAAGGGAAAAAAATCTTTGCTGTGGCTGATCCTTTTGAAGAGGCTGCCCAGAGATGCTCTGGAGGTTTTCAAAACACCTCTGGGTGCGGTTCGGAGATACCTGGTCTACCTGTGAGGTCGCCCCTACTTGGAGAAGGCAGCTGCACTGTGTGTGCATTCTGAGTCCCCTCCAAACCCCCATTTTATATGATTCCAAGTAGCTTACAAGTGTTGTTGTTTGTGCAGTATGATAGAGATGGACTGCTGAGAAAGATATTAAATGTAAGATTTGATATTCCTGTGGGTGGAAAGGTGTTATAATTAAATCTAGAGTTGCTAATAATAATACTAATAGTACTAATACTAATACTAATAATATGTAGTTTCAAAGAGGTACAGCTTCTATTGGTTTTGTCCCGTAGTGGAAAGCAGCAAAGTTTAATGCTTCTTCCAGAAAATAAAATTGTTTTTGAGTTTAATAAACAAAGCTGTAAGGTTTGATGAGGAAAGTACAAGAGAACTTAGTGTGAAAAAAATCTTATTCTTTCTATTTTGTAATTAATAGTGATAATGTGGATATGCTGGAAGGTTTGGAGTGAGGAGGGGACATTAAACAGTTGAGTGGGAGATTGCTGATGCTCTTTGTCTAAGAAAGAAATTTGCAGAGGAGGTGTGTAGTATATTGTTGTAACGGAGTTAAAAACAGAACCTCAGCTTAGTCTGTCACTGGTTGCTTTCACATAAATGACTTTGACAAGGGAAACAAGCAGCTCTCTATTTCTAAGTGTAAGAACAGACTGAATTTATGGTGTTTGACCTATTAGGAAACAGATGTTCTCAACCATGTCATATACGTGAAAAGAAAGTGAATGTAGCAGGTCTCAAAAGAGACCTGAGCAGGTCTCACAAACCCAAGATAAACATTTTTCACTCTATTTATACAACTTGCTCGAAATATGGATTAAATAGTTTTAGACCTTTTTACAATTCTTCATAACACCTGTAAAGTATAGAAGTTGACTATTACCAAGAGTTCAATTGCTTTTTCTTAAGAATATGTATGAACTTTCTTGGCCACATGTATTCATGTTATTACCGTGGTGCATAAAACGTAAAATTAATCAGATGTTAAATTAAGAAAAATGGCATTCAGAGACTTCTATTTTATCTCAAGTTTTTAAGAAAGCCTGAGGAGATGTCATCAAATCCAGGAGATTTACTGAAAATATCTCATCTTTCATACTGACAATACAAAATATCTGACAATCTTTATGTAATTTTATAAAACTGTTTATAGAAGCTGCTTTAACAGGATTTGTTTACCAGTATTTGTGTGTTCTTCTGCTATGCAGCTTGTATTGTGGCAGCTAGTAAGTGCCAATAATGGGAATCAGAAGAATTTCCAGGTTTAATGAAGTTACAAATGTCTTATAATTCTCCCCCCCCTCCCCATCAACCTGGGTTTCAGGAGCAAATGTTATATGTTATATTTATACCTGGCTCATGTTGACTGCAGGGCTTTACAGATCACCATTTCTGGTGACCCATATGAAGTGAATATACTCTGAAGCCACCAGGCTTCTTTATTCTGTTGGATCCAGACATTAAGTTATCTACTCTAGGTAGTAAAAATTGACAGAAGAATCGGTTAACACCATTTATAATATATATTCCCTGGTTTCTCTGGAGTATTTGTAAGTAAAAATAAGGCTTTCACCACATGTTCCAATGTGACAGTGTGCAGTCATTTGGAACACAGTGCCAGCATGCAGCATGAAAACCTCCAATGTCTGTGCTAACCTGCTTTCTTAAGCCAACTTACTTAAAAAAGAATGTGAGACTTGGCAGCTTTTGCAAGCAAAGTGTATTTAAATACCTGCTACAAGGACATTTGCAACTAATTTTTTTCCATCATTTTTTCTACCAGTTGATGTCCCCTAACTTTCAATGTTAATATAAAATATTCTGCCTTTGTCTCCTACACAGCAATTTATTGTAATTGAAGAATTTCCTTTGATATCAGCTGGTTGCCTCAAGCAACCATAAGGCGCTTGTGCACATATGAACTGATTCTAGCAACTGAAACACCACACATAAGGATTTTTTCATTTATGAACCAATTTTTCAGAAGTGATTACCTTACTTAGACTAAGCCAATAGCACTAATTCTTTTCAATGCTTTTTGGAATATGTTTTTGCATCCCGTGTTCTGTAAAGACTATTACTTTATACATTTGAGCAGCTAATTTGAGCTTAGATGAGAGAGGAAAAAATGGATTTGAATGTATTGGGGCATGCATTAATGAATGCTAAAGAGTAGTTACTGAATTGTTCCGAAGTTTTGTTTATGTTTTATTTTTGTAACTAATCTTTAGGTGTTTGCGTAGTCTTCCTTGTTCGTGGATCCTCCGGATATGGAGAAACTAACAAAATACTGAAAATTTTCCCTCTCACAAAAATTTTCCATGTGCAAAAGTTCAGGAGGTTAGATGACAATCAAACCCTCAAAAAGATAGATAAATTTTTGATAATATGACATTTAAGGTTTGCTGACTTAAGCTACTCCCAAATTACATTGTGTTACAAAGAAAAAAAAAGTATTTTGACTACTTTTTTTCTTACCTAACTCAAGAGTTTATAAAGAAGTAGAGTCATGCTAATCTCTGTAGTACAAAAAGGTAAGTAGTAAGGCTGAATTGACTATTACATGTCAAAGTAATAGCCATCAACTCACAGGAGCCTATTCCAATAATAGAACTAGTATTAGTTCTGTTCGGTTTGTTTGTTTTTCTGTGCTTCAAGATATGAGTTTTTATCCCAGTGCAAACACCGCTCATTTTGGAAATATTTATTGAAAAATCCTCTTTGTACTATCTTGTGCTCTTGCAAGTTAGCTATAAAACAAACGGAAATGTAGGCTAGCTTGTTTAGCTACCTAAGCCATTAAACATTTGTAGTACAAGATCAGCAGTTCTCTTCCAAGATTTCTCTTTATCCTCTCTGTTCATCTTATATAGATGCAAGGATGAACAGAAGTTAATAACACCTGAAGACTTCCAATGAAATAAAGAACAAATTAGCAAAGGAAAGGCTAACAGTTTCTTCCATTCATTATTTTGCTTAAAAAATTTTTGTCTGCCACACTGTATCCAAAATAGTGACAGTCAGGAATTTCTCACTAGATAAGGGGAGAAAAAAGAAAACAGCTAAGCCGAGAACAACTAATTGCATTAATGTGTTTGGAGTAGAAGGCATAGGAAAACATTATGTATACTTTCCGTGACAGTCACTTTAATATTTATTTAGTTGATACTACTGAGTCTGTAGATACTTCAATATACTGAGGACTGTGTTGTCATGTGTTTGTTATCAAGTAACTGTTTAGGTGGGGCTAAAGCACATGAATAAATGTCCTGCTGAAAGGTGTTTGTTTTTTAAAGGAAACCTATTTATATTTGACCTTTTCTATGCTATCTGTTATAAACGTTTTTTCAAGATGGATACTCAGACCTTGTAGTATCCTGCTTTGCTTAAGTTTTTCAACTTGTTTTGATTCCAATTAAAAAAGGCTAAGGAAATGCATCTATAGTACACTATAGATTAATTGAAGGATTGATTTTAATAATTTCTGGGCTTCCTTGCAATAGCTACTTCGAATACGGTGAAGATGTGAAGAATGAGAAAAATTATGTAAGATAATTCTGTTGATACCAAGTTTTTCATCTGCATTAATGTTGTGTGATCTCTGTATATGAAGCTATAAACAGATGCTAGTGTTTTTGATGAAGTGCATATATTACAAGTAATTATGCTATATGTTCTGTAGACTAGTCTTTGAAATGTATAATTACTGAGACTTAAGTGACAACCCTCCTATGCCCTGCTTCCTTATTTGCCCACATAAAACTATATTGCTCCATTCATATTACATAGTATTTTCCTCTCTTGTAGTTGAATGACCGTGCAGTCACAATAAGAATGAAAAGATTTAAGAAGTAATTAATTCTAAATGAAGGAGAAAAAGAGGAACCAAGGCAAGGACTTATGGACAGCCTAGATGAAGGAAGCAGTTTTTCTCCCCAGCTTTCCAGTCTATCTTTGCCTTAAAGCTCCAAGGTGAAGTGGGGAGGAGGTCATGTCATCATCTGCACCTCTGTAATGATGATGCATCTTCAGAATTCCAAAACCAAAACATAGCTAAGAGAAAGTCTTGTTATAACCCAAAACTTCATTAGAGTCTAGTTTTCTTGTAATTTTCAGTTTAGCTTTATAACCACATTTAGGGACTTGAAACTGGCCCCTCTTTTGATGAACTGCACCAACAGGGTGATTGTGAGAGTGACTGTTCTTTTTAGCGAGCAGTTATCGGTACCTCTGCGCCTGCTTCCCGTAGGAAGGACAGCCCTGTGGTAATCTTCCGCATCCTCACAGCAGCTCTTTAGTTGTCTTGTGATCCCAAAGGATTGAGTAGGATGGTTGAGAGGCAGGAAAAGAGGGGTTTTTTTGACTGTGGACAGCAAAACTTCTTAGGATGCAGTATATGGTCAATGATCCCTTAGAAACTTGTTTTTCTTCCTAAATAACTCGCATCAGGAAGAGAGTTTGTGTGATCAAGGGCATTGAAAGTGTTTAAGGATCCAAAAGCAGACACTGTATTAAGATTAATAGAATTTCATTTAGCATATCTTATACTCCAACAGAAAGAACTACCCAGCAATATATGACAATCTAACATTCAGGGAAAATGTCGTTTTGACCATAAATATGGCAATCACTACAGACCAATATGAGCAAAGGTATTTCAGTTTTGCTACCTTTGGCCATTCCTTTTATCTAGAAATAAAATTACTTTTTTTCTAAAGGAAGAAATGTGTACATTTGTGTGGGTGAGAGGAAAGATGAATTCTTTATTTCCCCCACAGCTGACCACAGGAATTTATGAAGCATGTGTATAATAACAATACACATTAGTTCTAACAGCTACCAGTGCAATGATAGTCTCGTGTAGGTCATCTGCTTTCTTAGGTTTTCTCTGCTGTATGAATGCTGATAAGTCAAACATTTGAAGATGTTTCCATTGTAAATCCTAAATTTTAATTTTACCAGACTGTCCTTAAGAATTGGTTTGCTCAGGAGTATCAAAACTACTTAGAGTTTTTATCCTATGAAAAACCAATTCTACTCAGAGAATGGACTGTATTATGATTTTTGATTTCCCACGAACACTGGAAAATTGCTGATTTCAAAATTAACATGAATTTTTGGATGTGTTATTTTTCTTTTTGAAAGAAAAAAACCCATTGCTTATATGCCTACAGTAGAGGACAAACATGAAAGGGTTTGTGGACTCAATGAAATACCACAGTCCTTGTAGCTTGCAAGGGATGTAGTTTATCACATTCTTAGCTCCTTATTCTACTGTCTTAATCTCAATTTAATTCTGTATTTCTTCAGGAACATCACTATTTTTTGCTTCAGTTACACATTTTAGGTCATTAATAGTTTTTTTTCTTTCTCTTCCCTTTGCTCCTATACAAGATGTTAATTGTCTCCGAGCAGTCTCTTCCTCCACTAATCCTATCATATTTGAATAAGGAAAGCAGGCTGATAGATCTCTTCTTACTCTGCATACCATTTACAAATCTTACTTTCTCCTAGTTCAGAACACCTCTGATTTTTGATCTTGAAAAGGGTCAGAGTACAGAAAATGAAAGAAGTCATTTTATAGTATTTCACTCTCATCCTTGGAAACTTCTGAATCTTCTTGTCTAAGCCTAGTCAAGTTTGACGGAGTGCTAGCAGACTCAGAGGAAAGTCAATCCCCACAAGTGGTGTAAAAACTCAGTAGAGAGGAAGATAAAGGTCAGTGTCACTCTGGAAAAGCCGGGTTTAACTCAGTTCTTGCACATTCTAGCTTGTTGGTGAAATAATGTATATCTTAGTCCATGGACTGTTGCCAATTAACATACGCAAAACTTTGCCTCAGATGATGGGTCAGGATTCTTGCTTGGTGAGGGTTTTGTGCTGGATATGTCTAGGTCATTTTCCTTGTTAAGATCTCCAAAGAATTAAAAAACAAACAAACAAACAAAACCCCCAACTTTTATCCTCAAAAGCCATGTTTTATTAGAATGTGAACTTCAAAACTTACCTGTTTAAATAAAAAACTCATGACTAGTTAAAATGTGAAATAAAACCAAAAAAAAATATATACAAGTGGTCTTTTGCTCTTGGTATGATAGCAGAACAGGTTTTTGCTTCGAGGCTTGGTTTCAACCAGTTCCATGATTTTCTGAATTGCAGCATGCTCAGTCCCCACTAACCCACAGGAAGGTTTCTTCTGACCCATTCTGATACTGGGCTGTAATTCCCTCTTCATTTGGGGGTTTGGGTTATTTTTCATATTCCACCCCCACCTCCCCCCCAGGCTTACTGCTCGCTCACAGCACCCTATGACCTCTGAATCTTCGGTCCCCAGAGAGTGCTTAACTCCTTCCTAACTCACCAAGAGCAACCTTCAAGGAAATTCTTTTGACCCAGTCACTCTGTGTAAGGGAATTTAAAGGACAAACTGAGAACAAATATATAGTGTCTATCATATCTTATCAGCTAGGCACACAGATGGAACATGGAAGGAAAAGGAGATTACAGAAGGAAAGAAGTTAGAGAGATGGTGGCAGGTATTTATGGGGACTTGGATTTGTTAACGTCTTTAGTAACAGAAGAACTTTTTTATGATAAACTATAGGGAAATCTGGATGAAGTAATATGGTCTTCAGTTAAGAAGTTTTAGTACATAGGTTAAAAATTGAAGAAAGTATGGATCAGAAGGAAATAATTCACATATACTTCTTGATGTAAGACTTGGTGTTTGAAACTGTAGATAGGAAATTGTGTGATCTATAGAAAAGGGTAATTGGATGTTCTTCTAGGAATAAAACTACCAAATGTAAACGTAAACGTAATTAAGAAAAAATATGCTCTGTTCTGAGACTTTATTGCCCTAAATGCTGAACTCTGAAAACCTCCTGCATCCTTCTTTCTGGCAAACTGTAGCTTACCATTAGGAGAAAATGACAACTTGCCTGCGTTAGCCAAAGCTGTCTCAATTTAGAGGTGTTTTAGCATGATTAATAGCCTGAATTCTGCCACCCTATTACAGCAAAGTATGCAAGAGGAAAAGGTGAATATGATATTTTTGCTGCTTTCTTATAACTCAATTGATAATAAATAGAATTAAGCTTGAAGGGTTTCAGAATGTTCTGCAAGAAACAGATCAGACAGATCAAAGCAGCTGCAACAATATGCAGGAGCATAGATTTTAGATGCAAAAATGCCATGACTTAGATCTACTTTATGCCCTGTCATTTGGCACCATAGTCCTGTTGAAGTCAACTACTGCAATAAGCTCTGAGTAATTCTTAACTGATAGTTACACCCTTGTTGTGGTGGCCGATGCTGTTAACTTATGTTGCTGAAACATAAGAAACAGCTTTGAATGTGCTTTAACAGATGATTCCAGAACAGCCAAAGAGCTGGGAGCACTGTGTATGAGCTTCCTCTCGAGAAACTGAAGAACAAAGATACTTTGTGCTCAATTCGACCAGTTTTAGGTAAAAAAAAAAAAAAAAAAAAAAAAAAAAAAAAAAAAAAAAAAAAAAGCAAAGTAAAAAGACAGGCAGATTTGACTTGGCCGATGTTTTCAAATATCCTTTATTTTACCCCTTCAAGCAAATGAACAAAACCACCCCCACAGGCTGAATTCCTAATACTTTTAAAAGAAGAATTTGGGCTGCTTGGATACCAAAAGGTAATTGGAAAGTGATGAGTAGCTAGCTCTTCCCTGACAAAGGAATTTAGTCTGTTACTTGTGCCACTCCCTCTTGGGAATTCTGAAGTAATTCCCAGTCTCTACCTCTTGGTGTTTTTATCCTAAACTCTAAGTGTCTGGTAATACTGGCATTGGTGCCTTAGTTTAAATACAATTTCATGCTGACTTTTTATATGAGGTAATTGCCTATTGCATCTCACCAATATGGGTACCTCTACAGGGGCATGTAGGATTTCCTTCCCAGTTACAGGGATTGACAAAACCAAAATTCACTTTGAGGTGGTACGTCAAGTGAACAGAATTGCTCTAAGGCTGAGACAATCCCAAGAGCATACAGGTTCAGAATAGAAAAAGTGACAGTGTTTGCATACTGTAGTGTGAACAGCATTCTTATGATATATTCTGCTCTCCTTTGATACTTTCACTTTTATTTCCCCTTTCTACATACATAATTTACTGCTTTCTAGTAGGTGCAAGTGTGATATTGCATAACTTGTTTAGATTTTCCAGGGGAACCAATAAAATAAATTTCCTTCTTTTGTTTTATGGATAAGTACTAATTTATGCTTTTAACAGAATCTGAGTGACGTGTAGGGAATGATGTATGACCTCCATCTAGTGCAAAAAGACCCATAAACAGTGCTCAAAACCTAGCATCCCATTCTCATTTGCAAGATTATACACTTGCTGCAGTACAAGCAGCATTCAATTGATTTGTAGCAGAATTTGCACCTAAGACTGTTACTTCACCAGGAAGCGTATGAGCCCTGCTGTGAGTAGCAAACAGTGATGTCTGTAGTTCACCTGTAGCAGCTGTCCTGGAGATGCTGCTTTTTTAAGACTGCATCGTACCACTGTGCCATGTAACTCAACTCCTTAGGTCTGTTCTTTATGAAGGTGTGCATAATTAGGTGCTCATTTATGCTTGAAACACTGGTCACAAGCTTCAAAAGTAGTGTGATTCAGCACAGTCTGTTAAAGTAACTTGGTTCCTGAGTTTGCAAAGCCCTTGTTGTAAAAAAGCTTTTTAGTAGCTCAGGACTACTTGTGTCCTGACAAAGGTTGGAGTTTTCAGCCAACTGATAGCTTACCATACAGCTTACCATACAGTTGTATGTTCCAGCAAACTAATACTGAAACGCTGTATGTATAGATAATACTAGGAAAGCTTTGAGAGGGCTTCAGGTGCTTTATGGGATTAAGTGCATATTGGGAAGAAAATGTGAGCTCATGAAAAATCAGCCTCACAAATAGTGATTGTCTGTCTAATATGAAACCCAGACTTTACCATTAACTACTCTTCCAATCTACTGACTGCAGCCAAGAGCACCCTCGTGTTAAGCCTGTTCCTGCGTTATTGAGGGTCTGTGCAATTGTTTCAGATTAAGGCTTTCCTACACTTCCACACTTCTTGTCACATTTATGCAAAACTTCCAGCTGCATGTTTAATTGATCTACAGCTAAACACCTTATCCCGCAGTGAGAAACACACACTCTGCGTGTGTGTCTCTTCACAACCTCTCTTAGTAACGTTATAAATGCTGTGCAGACTGTGCTATGTGGTTCCCAAAATGACAGGCTACTGCAGAGGAAGCAGAAGGATTTTTTTGCACTAGTTCACAAGTGAAGTTCTTGTGAGTAAACTTATGTATTCAGAAGAGAACTGAAGTTAGCTTTCAAAGTACTCTATATGTGCAGCAAACTCACAAATTCAAACAGTTCAATAGGACTTGAGAGTATGTCCTGATAAGTGTTTTCCATTAATACTTGAGTTCAAGTCATTAAAGTTGATGAGTGGAAGTTGTTCCAGTATTTGCTCGGTCTCCATAAAGCTGTTTGGATTTTAGAAGCACCAGATTTGGGTGGTACTTGGGGGATAGTGGCCATACAGAACAGAATGCTCATTAGTATGTTAAAAAAAAACACAAACCCCAAACAAAATTAAAAAATTAAAATCTAAAAGAAATGATGAAACAGAAGAAAGTACCTCCTATCATTCTGTTGGAAATTGTTATCAGTTGTAAATTTGTTAACTCAGTACAAATTAATAAAATTCTTTCATAATTTTGTCTTAATATCTCTAAAAAAAAGTATTAAATTTCCTTGCCCTATGCTGACACGTTTCCTGTACTGTGCAGGGCAAATTCTATTCTGCACTAAAGATAAAACTCGGATTGTTTTGACATTAATCTTAACTAGGACAATATTAACCTCAGCTTGCCATTAAAAAAAAAAAAGTTAAAACCACACTTCTGAGTGATTTTACTAATAACGTGGAGGACAAAAAATTTCCCACCGGTCCCTTGGGATGTCAAACATTAATTCCCTCAGTCATAAGCACAGTCTGTTTCTGGTTTTAATGGCAGTTGCAAACACTTCACACCTTGTTAGTGCTTTGGAAACTAAAACTGTGTACAGATCAGTGTGCTGTAACTCAGAGCAGATGTGAGATAGAACAAGTATTTTTTGTTTTAGGATCCTTAACAAATTCTTTACCTTGTGTATCCTTTTCTTTACCAAGGCAAACAGTATCTGCAGTGCCTATGAAAAAGAGAAGTGTCAGAGATCTTCCACCACCAGTTTCAGGGAGGAAGAGGACAGTTGCACTTGTTTATAAAACACAGCCACAAAGAGAATAGCTTTGAGGAAAAGGATTGGGTTTTGTTTGTAGAGGAATAATTTGCTGATTTCTGGAAAGTTATGTTAGCTATGCGTAAAAGTGCCTTTCTAGAGACATGAATCATATTTTGAATAACCAGAAAAAGGAAATGAAAGTTTTTGGACGTTGTTTGTGGTGGATAATGCCATTTAAGACATGCTTTAGCTTTTGGCCAGCAGTGAAGTGGTCAGGCAGTTGGACTACATGGTAACGGTAGATCCCTTCCAACTGCAATTATTCTATTCTATTCACAGAATCACAGAATGGTCCAGGTTGGAAGGGAGCTTTGGAGGTCACCTGGTCCAACCCCTGGCTAAAGCAGGGTCACCCAGAGTAGGTTGCACAGAGTTGCCTCCAGGTGGGTTTAGAACGTCTCCAGAGAAGAAGACTCCACAGCCTCCCTGGGCAGCCTGTGCCAGTGCTCTGTCACCCTCAAGGTAGAGAAGTTCTGCCTCATGTTCAGACAGAACGGCCTGTGCTGCAGTTTGTGCCCGTTGCCCCTTGTCCTGCCACTGGGCACCTCTGAAAGGGGTCTGGTCCCATCCTTTTGATACTCACCCTCAAGATATTTGTAGACACTGATAAGATCCCCCCTCAGTCTTCCCTTCTCCAGGCTGAGCAGGCCCAGCTCTCTCAGCCTTTCCCCATAAGGGAGCTGCCCCAGTCCCCTCATCATCTGTGCAGCCCTCTGCTGGGCCCTCCCCAGTAGTTCCCTGTCCTTCTGGAACTGGGGAGCCCAGTACTGGACACAGCTCCAGGTGCAGCCTCACCAGGGCAGAGCAGAGGGGCAGGACATCCTCCCTTGACCTGGTGGCCACGCTCCTCTTGATGCACCCCAGGGTCCCCTTGGCTGCCTTGGCCACCAGGGCACCCTGCTGGCTCATGGGCAACTTGTTGCCCGCCAGATCTCCCAGGTCCTTTCCCTCAGAGCTGCCCCCCAGCAGGTCAGCCCCAGCCTGTACTGATTGAAGACCCATCTTTTTTATTTGTGGGAGAGATTGTATTGTGTTTGTTTTTACTTATTTCTGCTAGATGGGAACAAAGCTTCTCATTTTCCTAGTATTTTGCTAACCACACTTACTTATCAAACAACATTATTAAACTGAAGAAATACTCCATATGCTCAGTGGGAAATCTTCTGAAAAGTTTATCTGGCCTGATTTCTTATACCACTGTCATTCTTTGATTGCAGAAAAGGATGTAATTAGTGTTTGTCATTTTCCTGAACACATCTATAAGCAAATGAACTTGTGCCTGGAAGCAGGAGTTAGAATTCCCTCTTAAAATTTTGAGGTTCTCACATAGTGTAGAGGATTGCTAACTATACGCTAGGGAAAAGATACATGAAAAGAAGGTACTCGCCGTATACAATCATGAATTTAACAGGGACTATGGTTGTGATCTTTTTTAGCAGTCCTAAATGGAGCTGGGGGGACATTCAGGAGTTGTGAATACATGTTAGCAGTCCTGTTGTGAGTTTAAGTTTGTTATTCTTATGGAAATTTTCTAATATTTCTTATTAGGAAAATGCTTCCAGGGACTAAAAATATATAATTGGTTGTCTGTGTTTGTACAATTAAACGCTCACTGTCTCCAGAGTCAAAACAGCACAAATATAATCCTCTCTCTGAAAATAAAAAAATGAGTTGTTAATGCTTAATTTCTCATGACATGACACATAACTATGAGACAGCTACTCTTTTATTCAGCTCTGCTATTAGGCCCCTTGGTCACCGTGGACAACGTATGCAAAGTCTCAGTCTCCAGTAGAGTCCACCCATGCCTCCACTTATTCTTCATGTTCTACAGTTTCCCTAGTTCAGTGGTGACAATTATTGTTGTCTTAGAAAGCAGGGAAAGACTTTTCCAGAGGCTTGGATAGGCTGGTAGAATGTTTTCATGTTGTAGAAGTTATACTCAGAGAACCTCATTACACATGCAATGCCCCTCAAAGATGATCTACTTCAAGGAGAGCAGACAAATAATCTTCTGTTATTGAATCTTGTGTACTGAAACAGAATTGACTGTTTGTTTTTCCCCTTGAAACTTTAAATGCTGCAGTGCACAGATAAAAGAGAATTAGCTGAGAAGTATTAAACACGGAAGTAAGTTACAAACTTTGTATAATACGATAGAAGTATTCCCTGTGCTCAAGTGATTCAGCCATTGATTCTTTTGTGGTTTGGTAGGGGTTTTAACTTTTTCTACTGGAAGAAATATCTTCCTTTTTAAGTTTACATAAATCTTGTACGTGCATTGCAGATGGGAATGTCTGTGTGTAAGAAATAAACAACTTAATATATCTGCATATCCTTGTAAGATCTAGGAAAAACAGATGTTTAGGGTTCGGTTCTAAAAGGTTGAACATCAAGTGTTAATTTTGGTATTTCAAGATTGGAAATTCTACGTTGTACAAGCAAGTTTTGCAATTGTAAAGCAAAACGACTAGGTATTATATTGATCCTTTACTATGCGTTTGTAGATGCTGGGGGTTTTGATAAATGTCTTCTGCAAACATAAAGTATGTCTCAGAATGAAAAAATATGGCTTTATATAATACTCTAGAATGAAATATATAGGAGTTTTAGAAGAGATGTGCAGCTGCAGCTTGTGTCAGCAGGAGCTGCTGGTAATAAATGAGAAGAATGTGAATGACTGATTGGCCTTACAAGAGGGAATGTTGTAGGCAGGTAGGGTGCTTTCCAAAACCATAGACCCTGCATGTGTCAGAGATCAGATATAGGTCACAGTAACAGGTAATGAGCTGTGGAACCACTGATCTTAACTGTCTAGTGCTTAGCAGGTAACAGAGGAGCAGAAAGCGCTTCAATATTTAGGCACAGGAAAAATATATATTTATATATTAAAAAGTCATAATGCAGTGATAATTTCTTGATCAAATTGCACAATTTGATTTCAAAACCAGAATAACATTTCTGTTGGACAGAAACCTGTCTATATTGGTATAGTTCTGAGAACAGAAAGCCTTACAGAAGGGAAAGATACTTGTTATTAAGCCCACAAAAAAATTATGGTGTGAACTTAAATGCTGCTATAACCTTTTGAGCTTGTAATGTGAAGTGAAAAGCATTCTAAATTACTTTTGCCTGCAAACAGATTTGATAAGGTGCTGGAAAGCAGATGTTTGGTTGCATAAAATGAGTCACCAACTTTAAAGATATAAAAAAAAGATTAATATGATGCAGGGATGAGACAGGATATGTGTGCCACAGAACTGAAATTTGATCTCAATGCCACGCTTGGGAGTTAAGCTGCCTGGAGCAACTTGCAGCATGCAGCTTTGTTACCTGATTTCTCTTGTGTTGTTTGAGAACAAGTAAGAGTTAAAAAGCATTCACTAAACTTTGAAGTCAGTATGGCATCTTCTCTGATTTTTGCTTTTCTTACTAGCTAGTTTATCTTGACACTGACCTAACTGTGTGCTTCACAAGAAAATGCACCTTCACAATTCTTATCTGATCTTAGCGGGCTCAAAACCATCAGCTATGGAGTGGACAAAAGAAAATATAGAAATAGAAATATTGAAGGTCTGATTTGCCTGGTCTATTATTTACTTCAGTAAAATTGCTTAGTGAAATGTGGTCCAACAGGAAAAAGCATGCCGAAGTGTGTGTATGTGGAAGCCTGGCTTATTAAGGCATGAAAAAAGTAACGACAGTGTGCTGGTCTGGGCTGGGGTAGGGTTAACTTTCTTCATAGTAGCTAGTACAGGGCTGGTTTGGATTTGTGCCGGAAACAGTGTTGATAACACAGGGATGTTTTCATTACTGCTGAGCAGCGCCTGCACAGAGTCAGGGTCTTTTGTGTTCTTCACACTGCCCCACCAGCAAGCAGGCTGGGGGGCACCAGGAACTGGGAGGGAACACAGCTGGGACAGCTGGCCCCAGCTGGCCAGGGGGTATGCTGTGCCGTATAGCATCTGCTCAGCAGCAGAACTAGGGGGAGGTTGATGGGGGTCCTGCTGCTCAGGGAGTGGGTGGGCATCATTCAGCTGGTGGTGAGCAATTGTTTCTCACTTGCATTACTTGTCTTTCATTGGTTTTATTTCTCTCTTTGTTGTTTTCTTTTTCATTACATTTTATCATTACTATTACTATTATATTTTATTTAAATTATGAAACTGTTTTAACCTCAACCTATGGGGTTTTTTTTTCACTTTTACCCTTCTTATTTTCTCCCACTATCTTGCTGGTGGTGCGGGGTGAGGGAGTGGGTGAGTGGCTGTGTGGTGGTGCTCAGTTGCCATTCCAGTGCAGACTGTAACAATCCATGACAAGTACAAAGGGTAACAACGAACATGAAAAACTAGTACAAGGACTTGACGAATTTTTGTATGACTGTAATAGAAACACTGGGTTTGTTCTTGCTTGTGGGAAGGTATATGGAGGGGTACAGCCCGACATCTGAATGGTGAGCAGTGCCTGAGTTAATGGGAAGAACTCAAGATGAGGAAAATGGAAGAGACTACAAAGCTGTCTACCCACATCTCATTTCACTTTATATATCAATACCTGGCAAATTAAATGGAACAATTAATTTTGATGAGAGAGGATTTAAGTTATATTAATGGGAAAAAATATTTATATTATTGTGCTTAAAGAAAGGGCAGGCTTGTGGGATACTCACGATGAAATGAATTAGCTAATTAACTGCTAGCAGTCCTAAATATTTAATTGTTAATATCACTGATGTTGACTTTGTCTCTATGAAATGCATTTGCTGTTCCAGACAGGATAGGGCTCTTGATAGCTAGCACAGGACAATTAATAGTTCTCTATCTGTATGGAAATTGCTTATTTCAATGTTAGAACGAGAAGGAGTTTTTTCTTTTGTCAGGAAATGTTTTTTATTGTTGCAGAAGATTCACTGTTCCATGATAGTGAAATAAGTAAAAAGTAGAAAGGAAAGACCATGGAAACAGAGACAGAAGGGAGGAAGGGGAAGGATTTTTCATAAGGCAAGAAACATTTATTAGATGAAGAGTAATAAACATAAAAAGGCTTAAAAAATTTACACAGCAATTCAGCTGTGCTCCCAGCAATACTGTCAGTATACAGAGGAGTTCTTTTCATATGACAGTTCTCAGAACTGAAAGTTTTTAAGGAAATGAGTTGTTACCAGAAGAAAAGCACAGCACTACAGGAAAAAGAAACTTCTTTTCTTAAACTCAGATGGAGTTCAAAGCACGTTTATCTTTTGGCAGTGTAAAAACATAATTGGATTCAGCCTTTCAGCTCAGAAGAATCTCCAAGAGATGACTTTTATTCACATATGATTCAAACTGCATTTATCTTTTAGCCACATACAAACTACTCAATCCAGCTTTTTGGACTAAGTGACCTTTTTCAGGGAGTTAGGAACATCAAAGAGCAGAAACAGCATTTAAAATATCTCTTGTTGCAAAGTGAAAGTGTATGTCTGGGTCAAAAGTCATTTCATCGTCAGCAAGATTCCCCATAGCTGATGGCAGTGATGGTTGTATTCTGAAGGATATATTAATAGAAGTCTTTACTCAATAAATGAGAGAAATGTTTTTCATACGGAGAAAACTCCTAGGATTGTAAATAAAAAGTACAGGCAATAAAACAAGTAATGCAAGGAAGTGTGTACAGAGAAAATGCACTGAAAAATGTCATGGTTGAAGTTAGGTTGGTTGAATGGGGGAGAACAAAATCACTTTAAGTATTGAAAATAAAATTTTATTAAAGTAAATGTGAAAATGATTAAAAAATTGTGATTAAAAGAGTTTAGAGAGAGAACAAAGGGTACTATCAGCAATTCCTAACAAACTTTTTATAGTATTTACTTTCTTAATCTAAGACTCTGTGTTGTATTATAAAAAGTGTGCTTTGAAACACCTCACTAATGTTAATGTTAGGGATTGGTTGGGGTTTTGTGTATTTGATTTTTAGTTTTGGTGTTTGTATTTTTCTTTTTAATAATGGGTCTTTGCATTGCAGTTTTACATGGGAGATGCACAAAGCAAAACTAATATACCATTCTGAGTGTTCTGGATCACAGGACAAAGTGATGACCCTTTCCCAGAAATCTCTCATGTGGAGACAAAAAAATAAGTATATGTAGTGAGGATTTAAAAAAAGCGATAACGAAAAACTGATAGCTATTTAAAATATAATTTTTATTATTATTAAATTACTATTTCCTCACTATTAAATTCCAAAACATGAAAGTCTGCTGGTAAGCCTAATTGATCAGTTTGGTTTCTCAGGGCAGTCCCATAGTTTTTCAATTATTCAAAATGGCTAACAAGATTTTCAGAAGAATATCCAAGCAAGTTCCAGCTTATTAATTAATGCACAGTTTTTCTGCAAGGCTTTGAGCTCTGATTATTTTGAATGTCAAAATGAGATTAATGCTTCTGTTTATATGGTGTCTTTTTCCTTTCTCAGACCTCTGAAGTCCAGTGCATAAAAGTGGTCAAAAGTGGTTACACAGTATACCTTTAACGGTAGAATCATTGTAGCCATTAAATTGCTCCTCTGGGATCTCTTGTTCATCTGGTAGAAAGTAATTATTTGTTTCAAAGGTCAAACATTGCTTGTGGCAGGGACCGTAACACTTAGGATGGAGGTACCTTAACTACTATCCTGAAATCACCTTCATTTCTATGCTTTAGCCTGATAGATCTTCATTCCGATCTGCAGGAATAGGAATGCCCCTGGTTCAACTGAAGGAAATGTGGAAAATGTCTGATTAACTCCAGTTCCTAGTGATGAATCTGGTTACCCTCTACTGATTTACAACTCAAGCTTAAGAGTCAGGTCTACAGAGATGAGTAAAAATTTCCATAATCACTGTCTCCATTACTTCTTGGAACTGCGATGTACTGACTTCTTCATTTTTAATACGACTTCTGTAGCTTTCCTTCTACATATTTAAAAAGTATCTTACATAAAACCTCATTTAACAACCCTTTTATTCTTTTGCTTCAAGGCAGAACAGTTTTCATGTACAATTTCCATTTCTAATTGAGATTACTTTCACATCCCTCTCATGGGTACTGTTTCCATTTACCTATCCGTCATACATATCTGTCACATCTCATCTTCAGTCACACTTTTTTGAGCCTCCTCCTAGGTGCCTATTTTGTTTTTCCTTTCCATCTGTGTAGTTTCATAACTACTTCCATCTTATTCATGGTCTCCAAGTGGAGTAATTGCTACCCAGTTTTTACTTATTTAGGTTTTGACATATTTCATGAAGTCTCAGATGCATCAATTTTGCTGTTCTTAGGCAGGTTTCTAGCTTTTTGTTCTTGGCAGTTTTACTTACTGCCTCAGCTGGATGATACATAGAAGATGGGATTAGGTCTAATCTATGTATATATTATTCATGGCTAGTGTACTGATAGTGAAACTGTTGTTTCTCTTCCCTTTTTATATCATATATGAGTTACCGTCAATTTCTTTTCCTTGCCAGGTTTTTCACTTTTCTGTCTTGGACCTGACTTCTCATTACACTGCTCCCTATTTACTGCCATCTTTACTTCTCTGCTCTTGTTTCTATTATTTAGTATAATGTGCCAAATCACAGGTTTAAGGTAAAATTTGATGAAAGCCATACTTCTGAAGCAGATCCTCTGTGTTTCCTGATGTGCAGCTATTTCCTACGCTTTTTTAAAGACTACTATCTACAGTGGAAACAGCTGCCATTCACCTGAAACACCAAAACTAAAGCTATGTCTCTGAAGTTTTGACTTCTTTACAGAAGTGATGTGAAGCCAGGCTTGCAAAGGTAGCAGAAAGTTCATAGAGTTCCTCATTGGTTTTGTTGTTTTGTTTGTTGTTGTTTGTTTGGTTGGTTGGTTTTTTTTTTAATTTATCTCTGTCATATAATATGAGTACTCCTTCACCTTTATGTTTCTGTATTGAAGCTCAAGTGTTCTGGGCTACAGGAAAAGGAATGATTGACCTGCCTTTATTCAAACATGAGTAAGGAGGTATTCCAAGGATGTTAAATCCTTCATATTAACACAACTGAAATTCACAGAGACACAGAATTTTTGAGGTTTCAAAGTGACATCTTGAGATCACCTAGTCCACCCCATGCCTTCTACTTCTCAAGCATAGTCAGCTAGTGGAGGTTGTCCAGGACTTGTCCAATCAGGCTTTGAATATCTCCAAAAGTGGAGAATCCACAACTTCTCTAGGCAAACCTGTTTTGGTTGTTGAAAATCCTCATAGTAATTTTTTTTTTTATGTTCATATGGAATTTAATGGGGGTTTTTGTTGTTTGTTTGTTTGTTTGTTTGTTTTTAATTTTTGCCCGTTGCATTGACCAATTCCATCCTTGTTGAAGCAACTTGAAGTTCAAGCACAAATTTATTGCAAGGACAAAAATGTAAGGATATTCATCTGGTATTTCCTCTAGGCTCATAGGTTGTGTAGAATTTCTTTAACTTTCTATCAGTCCTTTTTTAAACAGTAAATCTGGAAACAGGAAGAAATTGAAACTAGGATTACTAAATCCTAGTAAATTGCATTACAGATGTAGTCACACAACAAAATAAATCAGTGCTAAAAATATAGGTATTTCAATATATTAACTCTCATTATAGGTACTGGTGGTTTGATACATCATCCCTTAGCTGTCACCTCTTTCATGTTCCCGAAGGAGATGAATTCCAGAAATATGTAAAACTTCTGGATGCAGGACAGGAGTTAAACAACCTCTTCAAAATTACCCACATTCTCTGAGTGCTTCTGACAAAAAGTATAAACTAAATGAGTCTAACGTCTTAAAGTATGATTCATAAGCTTAGTATAAAAAGAAAACCAAAATTATTAACAAAATAAGGACAGGATAATCTATTTATTTATTGTTATACCTCTTGTTGAATTTGAACTATAAACCAAGGCAAGGCACATCTTTCTCTAGCTCCACCACCTTAAGCTCCATTGTCATAGACCCTTGTGCTACCCTAAAATATTGGAGAGTGGCTTTGGGTAGTTCTTTAGCCATTCAGCACAGATGGACAAACTAAGAGACTTGGCCTTTAGCAGATGTTGATTTATGCCGAATTCAACAATATTGTCACAGATTACCACTGTAGTTATTTTGGGGGTTTATTCCTTTAAAAATCGCTGCATCTCATTTTGTCAAGGCAAGGTTTTCCAAGATTCTTGGCTGAATATGGTCTCCACTGATTTCTGAGGAAGCATGAGCCAATGCTGAGCTTTTTTTACATGCAGATATGCCCTGGAGATTATGTGAGATTAGCAGAAGAGCTTGAAGAAAAGCTTTTGAGGCAGCAATGGGTTTCATTCTTTGAAACCATACCTGCTCTGTGTTTCTTTCCACCCATGCAATGGCTTAGTGGGGGCACTGTAGTAGTATGATAGAGCCTTCTGCACAGCATTAGGGAGCCAGGGCATTAAGGACCATTCTGCCTCTGAGGTCAGAGAATCATAGAATAAGGTCCTCTACATGTAATGTTAGACCAACTGCCTTTATCACCCCTGGAAAAAAGTATGTAATGTGTACTTTTCTTGGTTTGTCACTCTGAGGAGTAATAAAGCTTTTCCATCTCTCTGTCACTCAAAACAATTGTCATCATTGGTTTACACTAAGGTAAATGTGAGGTCTGAAATCTCACATGGCACCTGGTAATGGGTGGGAATCCTGTTTTTTTGGGTGGGATTCAAGTGTGGCATCCGATGTTTACTGATGCTTGACTGCTTGTGGCAATAGTAGGAATTAGACATCTAGCACATATGTAGCCATCCTAATATTGGATGTAGTCCCATCCAAGAACTGCTTCTCGGTTTATACCCATTTGTATTTGTGGCTTGCATATGACTCCCGAATCTGGCCCACTTACTGCTGATGACACAGATTTAGGTATAACATTCATGTAATGTATCTCACTTAGATTTTGATTTTCTGAGAAAAAAAAAATATTTTAACTTTCTCCTATTATATTATTACAATATGTCAAAATGCACTGTCATCATCACTTGCTGCTCAGCTGCAATGATAATTAATTCATAACCTGCTTTCATCACTTGGAAGAAAACAATTCTTACACAGTTTGCTCTCACTGCTTTTTTGGTCTTCTAAAGAGCATGATGAGCTCAGGTCAAAAGATAGAAATGTATATTGAAGGTTTAAAATCTAGAAGGAAGTGGGCTAAGACTCCTAAAAGCTGTTTCAAAACTAACAAAATCTCATTGTATGAAATATTTGATATAAAATGGAAGAAATCTTGAGTTGTATCTTACAAATTTCATTGTGGTCTTAAAGTATAACTATTCCTGTAAGAAATGTTAATGTATGTGACTTCTTTTGAGAATGCATGTTTTACAGCAATTTAGAAGGAAATAGGATAAAATGAAAACATCATTTTTTTCAAAAAGTTAAAAAGATATTAAACACTTTTTATTAAGTAAAGACAGCTTCACATTAAAAATAACTTCTTGATTTGCTGTGAGGTTCATAATTAATTCAAATTTTCCACATATATAAAATATGGAGACACATGACATTAAACAGCTACTTTGTAAAAACTGTTTGGAACAAAATGCCATCAAATTTGTATAATATCCATTCCCACAGATTTTATACACCTCAGTAACCTCTTAACCACCTGACCACTCCTGAATGTAACTAATCTGCATATTGATAGTATAAATTAACATGCTTAAAATATCTAAGAGCAAGCTTCAAAGGAATCTTTCTGGAACTAGGCATCCAGCCTTCGATCATTTTCACAGGCTTATTTAGAAACTCAAAAGATACATTTTCCCTTTAGATTATGGTAAAAGAGGTAACCTTCCATGACAAATATCTCCTGTACATAACAGTACTTCTCAGACACTTTTTCTGTCTGCACAAGCCCATGAGATAGCACGACCTTATGTTCCTAATCAATAAATCAAAACTGCTTTTAGATATCATATGCATTGTGACATTTAGAAAAGGTGTCAAGATGCACGTTACGAATGACTTCTCAGTACCATTTATACTTACCAAAATGTCTTCCCTCACAGAGGAAGACAGATTGCCTTTATCTCTGTTTCATATTTTAGTTCTCTGTTCACCCTAATTTCAGTTGTAAAAAGGGCAAAAAGTTATTGTCTGTTTAGAAGTCCCAATTATCCTAATTTAGGTCAACGGAGAGTTTAACTCCATTGAGGCTTCTTTGCGTTTTACACCACCGAAAAACCATCCAAAGCCTTAAATCTACAGAATCAAAGGCCACGTACCGTTGAGGTAGGTGCCATTCTGTCTGTGGCTCTGAGCTCTGAACACAGCCCACAGGCCTGACCTTTCTTAGCAAGGTACTGCATCGTACGGACTGCGTCTTTCCCACTGGAGCTTTAAATAGGAGCCAGCTAGTTTCCCAATTCCCTTTGTGACTATTCCATGCTGCAAGTTGAATTCTTGTGGCATAATGTCAATTAGTTACAAACAAGTGAACTGCAAGAATTTTTCTTCTGTCCTCTGAGAATTGGTAAGCACTGTAAAGGAAAAAAAATTCTGTCATTTAGCTTTTCTTGTGCTATATTTTCCTTGGACAAACTTAAGCTAGGAAAAATCTGTGGTTTCATTTTAATGGAAAATAAAGGCAGTGGTGTCAACATGTTTAATTGTTGATTTATTCTAAAAATGTCTATCAGGGCACACAACTTATTATGACGGAGCTAAGTAAATTAAATGTTACATTCTGCATGCAGGGAGCTAATCTGTATGCTTTTCACAGATTTGGGTTGGAAGGACCTCTTGAGATCATCTGGTCCGATTCTCCTGATCAAGCAGGGTCAGCTAGAGCTGGTTGTTCAGGGTTGTGTCCAGCTGAGTTTTGAGTATCTCCACAGATGGAGACTGCACAACCTCTCTGGGCAGCCAGCAGGCACTGCTTCATGGGATTATTCCTCCCCAGGAAAACTGAGGATGGTTCACATCACATCTTTAGAGTGAATATAGACTTTACACCTTAATATAAGTATATTGAGTAATTAATATAATTTTTACATTGACATTTCCCCACCCTTCCCAAATTAGAAGATTTGGGTAGGGATTGTTTTTCCTTGTCATTCAAAAGAAAAAGAACAGATTCTTTCTCTGCCTTGAAGTCAGGGCATTTAAAGAAGTTTTAGACATTCCTTCTTTATTGCCTTTCTTGTTGTCTAAAATGTCTGTTCATAAGAAATAAATACTTTAGGCCAAAATGCATATTCTTTTGCATGGTCTGCTTTCAACCAAGTCATGTTAGGCAACTATGTGGAAAAACATAATTGAAAAATAATTCCAGTTCGGTTACTAATATTTTCTTTAGTCAGGGTATTTTCAGTTAGCATTATTAGTAAGTGACTGGATGTAGATTTAGAAAAAGTGAGATCATGTGCAGTATGTATCACAGAGAGAGGAAATTTGGCATGCCCATGGTGTGCAGTGATGTGCAGGAACATTCATGCTGTCCCAGAAGCAGGTGGGGACAGCGGTGTTGCTGGTCCAGGTGGTCTGCAGCTCTGCTTAGGTGCATGACACTTCACCACGCAATACAGCAACAGGCCTTGTTTCTGCCCTACGACTGAAAATATGTCTTGAGTTACATTCAACAGAAGTCGGTATTAGGGAAAAAGAAGTGATATTTTGTTGTCCTTATTTTCATGCTGGTTCCTTATTCCTCTCAGGAAAGTTTTGTCAGGCCCAAGTTTTCAAATCCTTAGAAACACAGCGGTGAATATTAGCAGAGCTTTCAAATAGGGTTTGTTCACTTGGGAGGAAAGGCTTCTTCTTCTTGGGCTGGTACAGCAGAGCAAATGAGTCAAGGACTGTCTTATTTTGTTCTCTTCCAGGTGACTGGAAATTCATTGTATATTTTAGTGCAAGACAGGTCAGTTATGAACAACAGAAACTTGTAAAAGTGACTTATTTATTCGCCTTACAGCAAATGGAGTTGAGCCTGCAATGTAGACAATGCTTCAGATTAACTGGGGTAAATAATTGATGTTCCAGACAATTCAAAATTAGGATTAAATTGGTAAAGCAGTCCAGAATTGGAATGAACTTCCATTTGTTGATATTGCAGTAACAAAAGAGTGGAAATCTGCAACAGCATTTGAAATTTGTAATTTCCACGGTATGTTCACTTTCACTCTAAACACCTCTTAACAGGGTAACACAGCTACATACATCCTTTTGTCCACTTTTCTAAGGTCTTTTCATTCTGCACCCCCATGCATACATAGTATATAGGTATATATAAAAGGCAACAGCTGTGAATAGATTGTTGCATATGATCATCATGGATGAACAATAGACTTAAAATGCTGGTGACAGCTTGACATTTTTTTCAGATATTGTTTGAATATCCATGTTCTGTCATTCCATATTTTATTTTTTCCATTTTTGTTTTTTAGAAGATTGTGAACATAAGGAAAAAGTCCAAACAAAACTAACACCACAACCTCTTTCCACTTCATAAATTGATTCCTTTGCAAACTTCTTCCGCATGTGCACCTTATCTAAAGGCTACAGTAAAATGAATAAATGCATATCTTTGCATTTTTTGAGGGTGAAGCTGAAATAATAAATGAGGATTTAAAAACGTCATGAATGGGCATGTGAATTAAAATAACATGAAAGGAATGGTAAATTTAACTTAATTTAATTATAGGTAAAACCTGTCATTAGTGAAAAGGTGTGTTTGGTATTGAGCAATATTAATGGGGTCATAAATTATCTGCTTCTGGTTTGGACCGTGCATAAAGAGTAGGGATAGTGAAAAGCAAGGAAAGACTTGGTTTTGATGTTACCAATCATCATTATGTTTGAGCTGACTAAATAGCATGATCAGGTGACACAGTTTTGAATTCAGTTCTACTTTGTCGCTCCACTGTAAAAGAGAAAGTGAGAATGTTTGGGGTTGAATACATGTGGATCAATTGTCCTGGACAGACTTCCATAATTCGATGATGAATCCAAATCATACACAGAGAAGCGTGTTCCTCTACCGTTCAGTAGAGCGCTGGTGCAAAAGCATAGTTTAGGAGCCAAGAATTTTTTTAAGAATTGAAGAGGCTGCTGGTGGAGAAGAAAGAAAGGAATGGAAACTTCATTGGAAATTCAAGTGAAGGTGCAGAGTATCCTTTTCATTGCAGTTAATTAGGTTAATATCCTTGGCAGAGTCATAGATGTCAGTACTTCTGCTTTGTTAGGAATGTCACAGTAAGATAAGTACAGCAATTCCTATGCCCTGATATATTCCATACTTCAAAATAACAGTAACATGAAGATGTTAATCAAACATAAGAGCATTAGCAATTATTTCTGTGTTCCAGAAGTTATATTTGAAGGCACCCTATGTAGTTACTTGACATCCTGGTTCCCCTTATGTGGATAGTGAACTGGGGGGAATGTATTTCTATTGTAGTTTAAACATATATAAAAATACCTTTGATAGAAAATAGCAGTAGATTTACAGAAACAAAATGCAAAGTGAGACCACTAACCAATTTTAAATGTAATTCCTCAATCTCAACATGTACAATACAGACTAAAAATAGAATACCAATTACATGCATTGCCTATTAAAATTAAAGTAGCATTTTTATTACTGTATTTATATAAAAAATAAGTATGTATGCATAAAACATTGATTTAAATTTAAAATTGAAGTAGTAGAGACTGTTTTTCTCTAACTTGGTGGGGAAAGTTCCATTAATATTTGTGAAGCAACATGTTAAGATTACGGTGCGCTGTTACATTTAATTTTCTGTCTGTCATTGTAGATGTTACTTGAGAACAGTGAGAGTAGTAAATAATGTACTCCAGTGTGATTATTTTTTTTAATACTTCAAAGATAGAAATGTGCTTTAGGCCCATTTTTCAACATAAAGTGGTCAAAGTTTAGGATTAAAATTTCCTGCAGGATTACTTGTAACTTGTCCACTACAAGAAGAGTCAACACCTCTCCTCTATCAGAGTTCCAGGCAAATGTTATAAAAAAAAAAAAAAAAGATGTACTTTTTAGGTGGTGACAGAGATGCATTTTGCCTTATCATCTCCTCTTTTCTAAGATACTATGCCTCACTGTAGCAGCTAGCACGTTTGAAAGCACCAAAAGCGGTTGAAAGGGATTAGTGAGCCATGCCGACATAGTTAGGTTTTACTTTGAAACATTGATGCTGAAACTAAGAATTTTAATTATTGTGATTCAGTTCTGGAGCCAGACTAAATGCAGGTCATTCAGCATTGTAAAGTATCAGGAATTTTTAATTAATATTGTACTTGGTAGTATTCTGTATGTTTTGGAAACCCACAGCCATAAATAAATAACAGTGAGACATCAGTCCAAGTTGATTGTCTACATGTAAACAAAGACAACTGCAAGTACCAAGTACAAACAGCTGTTTTACCATACACAGAGCAGTATTCTTGGTACAGATTATGCACTGATTACAATCAATAGAAATATTGAAGCATGTGGTATTTTGTAACTAGCTTTCTGTTCTCTCTGAAAGGAATCCTTAATGCATTTTGACTAAGTAGAGATGCTAGCTTAAGCAAAGTACCAGGTTTTATGCGAAGTTAAATCATTTTGACTGAAACAGGTTATCGTGCAGTTATATGAGAACCATAGCTAGCAAAATCACCAGGAGCAATAGCTTGTGTTGTAAGGGTGACAGCAATCAGCTGGGCTCAGGCTGGAGGCAGTTGACAGAAGATATATGATCGTGTCCTAGCTATAAATCCAGGTTATGTTTTTCTTTCAAATTCTTTTTCTTCCCCAACATCATTTGCAGGCATCTAAGCTGTTTGATCTAACCTCTACCTTGGTTTTCCTAGATGTAGCTCACATTTACTTGTATAGGTGAATTTTTTCCTGTTTTTGTTTGTTTTGATTAGAAAAAAAAATCTAAGTTACATTAATAATACCACAAGATTATTTTAAAGCTCTGTGGGAAGATTTTACAATGAAAAGAAAACAAATTGTGTATAAGTCTGCTACTTGGAAGTAATTGACTAGTTCCTTTCTTTCCTGACATTTAAAGGTGTAGCTAAAACATCAGATCTAAAATTAATATAAAAATAGGATGTTTAGAAGAACTACTTCAGACAAAATATTGCTCTTTTCCACAGAGTAAAGAAGATGTACAGGTCCTGAGATTATGACCTATATATTGCACCTGCATCATGCGTGTAATTGACTCTCATGTAACAATTTTAATCTTCCCTACAGACATTTTTCTAGGTGGTCTATGCAAAAATGTATGTGAATTACCTTAAGGTTTTTTTTTGGGGGGGTTGGTTGGTTGGTTGGTTTTCAGCTCTATCTCTAACATGTTGATTCTGTACTGTAGAAAAGAAAAATTTCCTTTTTAGTTTTCAGAGTAGACAGCAAAACATGCATGTGTTCTCCAGCAATTGCTTGGACCTGAAGAGTTGTTAAGATACAATGTCTAAGCATGATCGATAATTCCAGTGTTCTTTTCCTGGGAAAAGAAGAGTACATCAAACCACCAGGAAACAGAAAAGATCTAGCTGAAAGATTATATTTGTTCAGTTTTGTGGTTGGAGAAAAGGGTGTCTCACCAAGCTGGTAGCAAATTGTAAAATGAAGTGAGACAACTTATTTTTAGGTATTAGAATATTATCAAATAAAAGATATTGCTATTCTTGTAGAGGCTTGAAAGAAAAAGAAAGGAAGAAATACAAATCTGATCTTACTGGAATGATATACATTAAGGTAGAGTGTACTAGACTCAATTAACATCATAAACAGTCAGACCAGATTAAAAAAAAAACCAAACAACAGTGCATGTAGTGACTATTTTTTTTATTATTAACTGTAGTCAAGGTGAGACTTAGGCTGGTTGTATCCAGATTGCTTGTAGGATTAAGGCTGAGTTATTGTCATTCCACCTATTTTCCTTCTATTGTCCTCACGGGATTAAGAGCTGAGATGACCAAGTGAGACACTATATAGGTTGTGTGGGTAACTGAGGAATTTTGAGCCTATGTGTAGTATCAGGCTGCAAATCCAAAGGCCAGTGTAGATCTACTCATAGAAACTGGGATCCAGATGAGTGTGTAGCCAGTCCTGTAAGACTGACAACCTAAAAAGATCAGTCCTGAGAAGCAATCTGTAGAGATTCAGATCTAAATAGATCTAAAACTGGATTTAGTACTATTAGTTGTCTATAAAACAGCCGAAGTTTTCATTCTCTGACACTAGGACTGTAAAAAAAGAAATTCAGTTTTTCTTTTGTATATGTTTACACCTTTATAACTGAGAAGAAAAACTGGCTTAGATTTCTGCTTTGATATCCCCTGGATAAGAACATTACCCAAATCCTCAAAGCTGATGCACATTTTGGTTTCCCCTGAACAGCAGCACTCACGGCCATCTGTTAGGCTGGCATTATTCCTAGGCAAAAATTGTTGTCAGTTTAAAAATGGCATGGAAGATCAGCTGATAGAGAGAAACAATTTCAATCTCTTCTTCCTCCTGTGATAGCTTTCATCACATATATCTCTAAAATTTACTTTTTTTTTTTTAATGTGTGTCTGGTTAACAAGGTTAGTCACAGAAATTTAATTGCCATTGTACCTTTTTAACCAACATTAATATTAGATGTCTACCAATTTAATTTTTGCAAAATTATTAACCAGCATTAATCTTGGACCTCTACCAGTTTGATTTTTGTCAGATTATGTCTGGGATTTATAAAAGTAAAAAAAAAAATAAGATGGACTTAAAAAAAAGATAAGGTAAAAATTAAGGAAAGCACTAAGAAGCACATGATTTTTTTTTTTTTAATGGCTCAAGTTGTGTGACAGAATAACTTTTTTTTTCTCTTTTTAAGTAAATGAATAATTCATGTCATATTAAGCCATTCTGTAGGAATCATGGCCCTCATTTTTATTTCTAAGAAAACCTATTAGCTTTAGCAGTGTTCTTCCATTTCAGCCTGGGATATCACATACAGTATAGATTGTAAATGAATAAATACAATTAATACTGAAGCATCCAGAAGAGTTCACTTCTCTGTTATTATCTGGAAAAAGGTATGCAAACTAATTTTCTCCAGAGGTTGCTTTTATGAATAAATGTTTATTCTAGACCTGCAGCCTTGCAACAACACTTCAGCTATGAAGCTTTCAGTTATTTTAAACACTTGCAGAAGTTATTACTGTTTTTCCTTAATGGGGGAATTCTTCAAATGGTCGTACATGGTATATGGTGCTAAAAATATCAGCCAAGCATCCACTACCTGCCATCTGGCTTAGCACCTCAAAGCAATGCATGTCTGCTATACACAGCAGTCCCAGTATGGCTTCAGACCACGGACAGACAGACAGCCACCTTCAGTTCTTCTGCAGTGGACACACTGCCAAAGAAACTGGTAGGCTGATACTGAAGGAAATGTTGGGAACAGCAGCAGTCAAGCAATGGGTGGCTATTGCTGCTGAAGCAGTAATTCAGTTTAAAAAATGCTTCCACTGTGAGATGCTTTTCCCACTATGAGAGAAAAAATGCAGCACCTCTTTTCTCCAGCTAGACTAATTTCATGTATATTCCATGGAATTTAATGGTACTAAATGTTTGGTTTGAGACCAATTCACAGCTTTACCTTCAATTAATTATATGCTCTTGCTGGTTTCTTTGTGCAGGACTCAGTTATACTCTAAATTAAGTACTCTATTTGAAGAGTTTTCACTTTCAGTTGCATCATGTGCGTCTTTCGGGAATGCCTTTAGTTTAAACTGATACAGTTTCCTGGTTTTGTTTTTACAGAGAACTGTTCTGCATTCTTAAAAGTTTAATTTTCAGACTGTTGTGTTTGTTCATTAATGCTCTTAATGTCCCTTGCTGAATTGCTGCTGCACTTTTACTGTCTAACATGCATCAAGCTTGGCATTTATCTCACTGTAATGAAAATTTGGGACTGTGACTTAAATTTTAATGATACAAATAATTCTGCTGCTACCTTGTACACACTGGCATTAATTGATAGGGGTTTTGGCATTTCTTTAATTGCTTCAGTTATGTAATTATGACAGATCTTGTGAAAAGACATTAGGCTAAACAAGCCTGTTAGGAAAAAAGTTTTATTCTGAATAAAATTAGGCAAAAAATCCCACTCACAGGATATTTTATAGTGTGCCATTCCTAGAAAAAGATCAGAAACCTGCTTACTACAACTAGCTGTGCCATTGGTTAACTCATAAAAATTAAGCAGTTGTTCCATGATAGCTTTGAATATCTTCAATTCAGTCAGGGTTGTTTGGGTTTTTTTTTTTAGGTAATGAGTGTTTGATTACTACAACTAATTTGTGTTTGAAATTTCCCTTCACTATTTCTCTCTAGATATCTTAATAATCCATTTTAAAGTACAAGTGTTAGAAATTATTTTCCAGATAAAAGGAATTATAATTTTCTATCATATATTTTTAGTCAAGAATGATCAAATAAGTTATGTTTTTCATGAGAACTGTATTAGGATGGGAAGGCTGAAAGTGAAGAATAAAGAATGGAGTAGAGAGAAACAAAGTCATCACTAAGATTAATATAATTGTTTTCAGTGGAAAAGACGTATGGAAGTTGGGAGAAAGAATAGAAAGTGACCTAGTTGAGAGGACGACTCCTGAAGCTAGATGCAAGTACTGTCTGGTGTAGGTGTAACAAAATCCCGACACATGTAGGAGGCTCCCTCCGTGAGAGAGCACAGGTTCATAGTTCAGGGATCACCAGTGGGATGAGGATCAGTTTGGTCAACTGTGATGGACCGTTATTTCGTGTGGACTGTGCTCATGCTAGTGTACGCTTATTTCAAGTGTTTATTATTTCAAAAGAGTTGTTGTATCACAATGAGCAAGAATTCCAGGATGCTTAGCTTTTCATAGCAAGATATATGGTAATCTAATGTGACGTACACAAAACCATACATGCTTTGGAAGATCAGTTTAGCACTTTTGTGATCCCATATGCTCTCCAAACCAAAAAATAGCAGAAGAATATGTAGAAGTAGATATCTCTTGGAGTGAGAAACTGTCAGAACTGATTCTAATAATTGCATAAGCAAACTCAAGCAAAAAGAAAAATTTGTGCAGACGGAAAGAGATAGCTTCAAGTAATGCACATATGATGCAAATAAACCATTCCTGGAGCAGAGGAACCGTATTTCTCAACAGTATCTTAAAGCTGAGTATGCAGAAATAGTTGGTGGTCTAGTGATGTTTGTGATGTAAACCTTGGTCACTACTGGTGAACCTGTTCCTTCAGATGAAAAACGATTGCTTCCAGTACTCCAGAATAATTTTTAAATTATCTTCAGTTAGTGCATAAGCAATTTCCATCTATTCTTCCCATTTACTAGTGTTTCTTCACTGGAAGACAGAAAAAATTGCAGTTCATTCCCAATTTTATTGTTTTGAGTTCTAAAAGACTGAAGGTATTTCAGGTGTTCAATCACTGTTTTTATGGAAAAAAAAAAATTAACTCTCTCCACATATGTGTATAGGGAGTCTGTGTAAGGAAAGCAGAGACTTAATCTAACCTTACCACCTTCGGTGATTGCATTATCTGCATCTAAATATACAGACAAAAAGGGTTGTGCTTTCTCAGAAATATTCTTGACAGGTCAAATTTTTACTGTGTCTCTTAACTGTGTACACATGTGCTTTTATATGCTTCTCAGATTCTTTGAATAGGAGCAAAGTAAAACACTTCAATTTTTTATATGATCAAGATCAGGAACAGATTATGCATAATTCTAGTCTTCATTTCACTCAGAGAAAAAATAAGAATGCAGTAGGGTGAGCTTGCTGAGCTGTATCCTCAGACATCTTGTTATCCAGTATACCAAAGGCTTCCGAGAGATCTAAAGAAACCAAAATGGGTGCTGCTTTCTTGACAACCGTAAAAAATAATTGAAGTGTGAGACCACTACTGCTGCTGCTGCTGCATGTTACTGCATCTTAAATCTGAATGTATAGAGGTAAAATACCACAGGATGTCCAAATAAAATCTTGTCAATAAGTTTCTTATTAAGAGAAGATAAAAATGAGGTTATTGATGTGAAGAGTCGTTGTGGCAGCAAGATGTTTAAAAAAAATTACTCATTTTTGAGTGCATGTTATCTTCTTTAAGAATGACTGCCAATTTAACAAACTCAAAAATTCCCCTCAGGATTCAACATGGGTGTAATTCTGCTTCTGGGTAGCTGATTTCCTAAAGTCTTCCCTTCTTTCATTCTTCCCTTCCTTCCTTTCTGTTTATCTGTCAAATCTTTTGATGTATTAGCACTCCTGTCTCCACTGGTTATGTCTACAGACTTCTTTGTCATGTCAAAGGAGGAATAAGCTTGAGTTCTTTGAACACATACTGCAAGAAAGGAACAGATTTACTCTTTTGCTCTTGCTCAGGTACATTTAGCTAGAAATCTAGTCTGATTTCTTCCACTCTCTCATGAAGAGTAATGCTTGTGTGAGGCAATACTGAGAACATGTAGCATATCATACCACATTGATTCAAAATGATTACAAAATTTATCTTGCAAATACATATTAACCTGTTGAACAGGAAATTATACAAATATTTCTTAATAATTCTATAGGTTTTGTAATTTTCCATACTTCTAATAGACGGTATTTTAAGCCACCAAACATACTAAAGAGTTGCAAGATACTTTTGGTGGACTTTCTCTGACTGTTATGTTGAAAGTGGCAAAATATTTACCTTATTTGTTTATTTTGTACTTCATGGGGTTCAAGCTTCAATGAATACGTAAAATGGCAGATGCTTCTGTGATGCTGACAATAAAAAAGTTTCCTTTGAGCACCTGTTTTCCAAGAAGCAAGTTAGTGATTTTCCAGGTGTAGTCCCTAACCAGCTAGCAAATGCAAAGGTAAGTCTTAAAGATAAGCTTCCCTTTCATGTTTCTAATGTACATATATCAATTTTAGTGTCAGTTCTAAATCCAGAATGAGACATACCTTCTGTAACTCTGTACTAAAAGTGTTTTTGGATCTAAATCCAAGTGGGAGGTGAGCAAGGCATTTTTAGCTTCTTAAAACCTGTCCCTCATTTCACAATGACTTTACATCTTTAAATTCAATTTCGAATTGACTGCCACATTGCTATCTGTCTGCTCTACACAGTGCAGTTCTGCAACAACAGGAAGCATGCTGAATTCAGCCTTCAGACAGCTTGTCCTCTTATCAACAAAGCAGACTTCATTACGAGGCATCCCGTTTTATCTGACCTCTTTCTGTACGTACTGCCTGAATGCAGTGTCAGCCTCCTCTGGTTTAGTATGGTTACGATTGCCTGTGGAGAAGTGCTCGTCAAAAGTGACAACTTTTTTATACTTATATATATGTGCGTGTGTGTGTATCTATATAAAAGATATTCACACATGCATGTGTATAAATATATATAATATGTACATTATAACTTCTGAACATCTCTCTCCTTTAAAGCAATGAGAGGTAGGAAAAATAAAATTTGATGGAAGGATGATAGTATAGGACTTTAACATTATGCTAACTAAAATTTTATTTCCTTCGAGCTAACAAAAAGCAGGATGGTGAGCTCTTTTCCCTCCTAGCTCTTTCCCCCTGCTACTTGTGCCCTTCAGCCATGCTGTGGCCAGGGCTGTACAGAAGACAGCTTTCAGAGAAGCCAGGCCAGTGTCTTAGTGCTTTTATGGTTTAATTCATTTTCATGGTGACATACTGGGTTCACAGATTGTTCAATGGCATGTGAAAGATGGAGTTTATTTTGTTTTCGCAAAAGTAAGAGAGGAGGAGGAGCAGAGTGAACATATATTTAACTTTCTTCATTATTGACCTTTACTCTTCCTTGTGACTTGGGAGTCCTTCAGTAGTTGTTGGTACAGCTTATGTTCCCATGGGTCTATGTCAGTTGTACTCCATGAGCAGAGCCACAACTTTTCTCTTTCTGTGTGGTAGGTGTAATAAGAGAAGACCTTTAATGAATTCCTACTTGTAATGAATGCTGAAAAGAGTTGCTCTTACATACATGTATAGTCAGGGTTTTGGCAGAGGTTAGTAAGCTGTCAATGCATGGCATGTTTTGGAAAACTACACATCAATTACTTTGTTTTCCATTGTTTTGCTGCAGTTTTCATAACAGTGATGTAAAAACCCCAACCAACCAACCAACCAACCAACCAATCAAGAAAACCCAAGGAAGACTGAGAGTGTTTTAAAGAGAAAAATGTCTTTTATTTTTTTCATCATTTCTGAGGGTCATATGAACTTCAGATCATTCCAATGCTATAATCCTATTTTTGCTTTGAAAAGCTATGTGAAAATGGAATATTACACTTGTTACAGCCCATGGAATTCTTATTTCTTTTTCTGTACATGTACTAAGAATGTTTTCCTGGTACTTTTCCCAGCATTCCCAATGAGGCACTTGACCACTAGTGAAGGGAAGTAATTCTCATTGTTGCAGCATTAAAAAAAACCACTTCAGATTTTTCCCACTGTAATGTAAGAGTTGGAATTTGGTATTTGGAACTGTAGAATTTCCATTCTCAGTGATTTTACCATTCTGAGTTGTAAGGAACTGTAATTAGACACTTCAGATTTTCAAAGTAATTTCAAGAGAACTGGTTTTAAAACCTTTTACATCAAAGTCTGGGATTAATCATGGAATAAAGCTTTATCTCAGAGATTATAAAATACAATATATATTAATAACCAGCACATCAGGAGAAACAAACCTCTGATGTTACATAACTAACTTCATTTTACATTACTGAAGGATGCTGAAAAATAGACAGGTCCTATAAGACCTGTGATCTTTTTGAGATAGAAAATAAAATATTTTATGTTTGTATTATACGTCAAAAAATTCTGAGAGAGAAAAAGAAGCTAGGTGCAGGTTTATGCTTGTCAGTGTGTTGAAGCTGAAGCATCAATTTTAAATTACTGTAAAACTACCTTTTCTTAGATAAACGGACATTTTCTTTCTGAAAGGTGGTGGACAGTGGTACCACCAACTATCCCTGCAGAAGGTGACAACTCATGATGGAGGACTGAATGTGTGCTGAAGTAAGGAGGAGCAGACCTGCCAGACATTTAGTTTACATTCATTAAAGAGAAACCTGATACATATTTTTATTAAAAGACAAGGGAATAGATAGATCAAAGTTATTTATTTGAAACATATCATGAATATCAAATTTCTCCCTGCTGTAAAAGGAACTGAAAACAATGCTGTTTTCTTACTCTTCTACAGCTGCTTCTACAATATAGAAGTTTTGTGGCAGACACTGTGTTTTATTTTTGAGCAGTAGCTAGATATCAGTGAAGGCTAAGATTGTCCTGTGACTGCTACAGTAAGGCAAATGCTGTATTTAAAATTTCAAGTTATTAGTTGTGCAAGTCATATATACAGAACTTACAGAGGAGTTACATTTCACTTTTGAGAATAAAGAGGAAAGTTTATTTCAGCCTGGCTAATTTATATAAGTAGTCATAATTTGCAGCCATAGTTTTGTTCCATGGGTGGTGTTGCTCTGATTAAAATCTGTTTGTTGTAACTGAAGACAACAGTAAACTGTCAAGATCTCTTCATTCAGAAAGGCAAATGAATTGTATTAGAAGTTCCCCAGCTTCACTAAACCACCATAATCTGAAGACTACTGGATTTTGCTTTGCCATCACAGCCCCTGAGCTGCAGTAGCTCCTATGCTTTACTTTTGAGCACAGAGGTGAAACGAGGTGCAGGAAAGGTGTTTTTTGATTTCTTTACCAGCATTTCTGCTTCCAGAATCTAAATCACCCACACACTTGTTTTATAATACTGTACTAACTATGGGCATGTTACCTCAAACACAACCCTGAAAAACATACAGCTAACTTTATAATAGAAATTAGCCAGGTTCACTGCAGGACAGGATGGCCCATGACCAGATGATGCTTTGAAGCCTGGAAGAGGCTGGAAGAGTCCCTTTTCTGTACTGTTGGAACTTCTGAGGACTTCAGTTCCAAGGTGTCTCAGCTTAATTTATTTATTATAGCAGCCCAAAAATTATGTTGAAAATTAAGTTGGCTCCAAACAGTCCAAAATATTTGGAGGTAAGAAAATAAATATCAAGCTAATTCCTGTTTGTCTTTTCCCCTGCTCTTTGGCTTTGCTGAGGAAATCTTTGGTCCTTTTATAGATCTAGATCAGCTAGATTATAAGGAAAGCAGCAAACACAGAAAAAACCTAAAGTTAAGGGAAAAATCATAGCTAAAGTTGGTTCATATATTTAATTAACTGAAGAAAATTAGGGCAGAGTGCAGGAAAGGGTGCGGTTCATTTGCCCTGAAATAGCGTGATGGGTGAAGATGGAAGAGAAAACCTGAAGTTAGACATAGTTAGACTAGTAGGAGCAATTGGAAGAAAAGCTTGTCATGGGCAACAATTCAATGTTAAAAGAAGTCTGTTTTGAATTTGGAGGTAACGTGGGAATGATACAGTTCAGCCTCAGGAGAAAAAAGTATCAAAATTACTCTATTTGACTGACTGGGATGTCATTTTAGACTTTTACTTGTATTAGGTGACTTTGCGATGGCAAAGAGCTTATAAGAAATGTCACACAGGGTCTGATTATTAATTCAGTCTTGAAAGATAATGCAGATGGTAGGAGGTATGTATGTTTGTGTGTGTGCTTGTCCGTGTGTGTATTTCAGCTGAAATGTTACTTGTAATTTATAAATATATGGGCTCGCCTGAAACAGTTGCCATGCTATTAGCAACCTTTTGACATAGTTCTGATGGGTCTTACTGCTAAATATCTCTGAATCATTAAAATAATTTTTTTTTAAAAAAAGTAATTTCACTTTGTGATAGTGAGATCACTAATCAGACATTCATCTGTATAATCAAAATTTGCAGGGGAGGGGAAAGACCAAGCTTGTGAAAAGATTATTTGTTCATTTCTTTATTAAAAAGTCCCCACCTATGCTGATTATAGAAAAATAAGTAACTATTCTAGCTGCTGTGATGGTTTTGAAAATAAAGTTAAGATAGCTCTAAAGAGGTCTAAATGGCATTGCCTTATTTGCATGTTAGATGAAAATCCAAAACACTGTGCATACTTACACAAAATCCTACCACCGCTTCAACCCATAGGAGGCAACAAAATGTCAACTTCCTCTCATTGCATTAGCTAGTGAATTGACTCCTTTTCATACTGGACAAACACACAAATCCTCAAACTGGTTTTGCTTTTTTGTTTTTTGTTTGTTTTGCTTTGAGGGGGTGTGTGTTGTGGGGTTTTTTTTTTTGTTGTTGTTTATTGGCAATAACTGTCATCTTGAAGCACAAACTGAGTTTGTGCCACTGGATTCTCATCCCTTATGTGTGATAGGTACACATTACAGGCAAAGTTATGAATGTATGGTACAAGATTAGTATAGCCATAAAAAATTAGTATAGCCATATGCAAAACCATATGAGCTACAGAATTGCAAGGAGAGGTGTAGCTGGCTGCTCGGTGCTGCCCTTTTGCTGCTTGCACCCAGGGCTGGTCCTGCTGTAGTGTGCTGGGTACTTACACGTGTTCTGAAATTGCAGTCTGGCTGCTACAGAGATAAACCTACTGCGCATGGAGGTCTATGGCAAGCAAAGCCAAATGATGTTATGAGGTTTTTACAAGACTGTTTTAATTTGTGTGATTGAATAACCATTCTGAAGTAGCTTCTTTGTGAGCCATGATAATCAGAGACTTGCCAGGAGGTTGCCTTCAGATATCCAATTCTAATTCGATCTTTGGAACATTTCATCCTAAGAGGTCCAGGAGAAATTTGCAATCAAAGCAACATTAAAATCATGATGTGGATGATTTAATGAAGTAGACAACAACAGCAAAATACATCTGTGATCTTTGTAAAAGACCTTGAGCAATTACACTTACTTTAAAATAAGAAATTAGCTACTGTTATCCGTTAACAAAATTTAACATCAGATACATGTAAGAGAATTCTATTACTGCTGTTTCATTATATTCAAATCTTGACCCAAAATCTCAGGAGAAAGCCATCTTGAAATCTAGAACTCATAAAATAATTCTGCTTAAATTGGAAATATTTGTGTCTAGAATGAAGAAAGAACCACAGAGACCATTCACCTCTTTGAACTAGAAATTACTCCTGGTATTTTTCTTACTAACCTTTTTTTCTCTATTATCTGTGAGATAGTGGTAGATTTCTTACAAAATGGATACCCTTAAGTGTTTTAGAGTGTGTAGTGTTGAAATAATTAGATTGCCCAAATTTGAGTAGTTAAACTGCATTCACTTGATTTTGTCTTTAGCTGAAACAGTGGGTGTTTGGGCACATCAACCTTTACCTTCCACTTTCATCTAGCTATATTTTGATGCTACTTGAGCTGTCCTCCGTTAAATATACTACCATCCTTCCCCCTCAAAACAACAGCCAAAGTTTCTTTGAGCAGGCTCCTAAGCTGCTGATTTAGGCAGATGCACATTCCCTTTGTTTGTGGCTTGGAAACTATCACTCTTGCAACCACTTGTTTCTGTAAAGGATCTCAAAGACCTTTTACAATATTGGATGGAGAGCAACAGTTATTCCCAATAGCTTGAAAGCAATTTCTGGCAAGAAAATAAAAGAGCCCTGTATAATGTGAAATTCCTGAAGTGGAATTGGTGAATGTATACTAATGGTACTCTACTAATACAGTATGCTAATGTTATTTGTAGATATGAATGTGATAGGGTGTTACATAGAGTTAGGCCACAAGAGGTGCAGGAGGAAATATTAATGACTCTTGAGAAATCAAGTATTTCAGGCAAAGTAAGCTTATTCAAACTAGAATTATTTAATTTCTCTTTTTGATTGCATTGTGTGAGGCTTATCTGTTCTGTTTGTAAATTAGTCGTAGATATGTCAAAGCTAACCTCTTATTTAAATGGCTCAACAAAGGTGTTTTTTGACTGAGATGCAGGATTTTTTCATTAGAGCACTTGGTAAAAAGATTGTAAATTAACTCATGATTTCCATTTCAATGTAGCCGTACAGAAGTGTTTGTTGTTAGTGTCCTTATTGTTTCCCTAGTGATATCCTGTGAGGGTAATCTTTCACCCTAAAATATGCTGCATACAAGAATTCATTTGACAGTTATAATGATACCTCCAATTTCTAGGTCTGACTTTGCTACAGTAAATTTATGCATAATTTTGGGCAATATTCCCAGGATTTTTGACTGATAAAAGATGATATTTCACCTCCGATTTCACACTGCATAGTGCAAAAATACTTTGTTTTCTGTGTATATATTCTCAAATTATCCTAATTCTGATGGAGACTTTAGTTTTGGGCGTGAAACACAGTTCTTGTGTGTGGACATCTTTTCAGTTTAGGGATGAGATTCTATGAAGAGCAGTGGCCCTTCTGTTGATGTATCAGGTATCAGTCATGTATCATTTGTGATGCTCATGTATCACTCAGGCATCATGCATTGGTCAGGCATATGAAACACAAAACTGGGTTTAGAGATATGTAAGTACTTTTTTATTTGTTTGATTGGTTGGCTGATTTTTAAACACATGGCTAGAATTACTTTGCCTTTCATTTAATCCTGATTGTAACTAGCAGTATTTTTTCTCTCCTTCTCTCCTGACAGTTTGATATTTCACAGCAGAAATTGTGGAGAAAAGAAAAAGTCATGGTTTATATTGTTTTATAAGAATTATTTCCTCAGGTTTAACTGACATAATGATCCAAAATAAGAAAATGTTTTACCTTATTAGAGATAATTTACCTGTCAAAGAGGATATTTAAAAGGCACATGGGAATTTATTTCACTTTGGCCTGATAGAACAGAAATGAAGTGACTCTTCAGAAGTAGTTTATTGATTTGAACAGTTGTATAGCTATAATCCTGAGAAAATAATACATCATAAAATGTACTATGTCTCCACAGAAAAGAAATTGCACTGGAATCTCTGAATTGGTAAAGAGGGTTCATTAGAAATAATGGATACCTTTCCCCAAAATTCTGACTCTCCTGATTAGTTTTGCTGTTTTCTATATATTTTTAATGCTTCGAAGATATTAATTACTAGGACTTCATAACAGATAGAATCAAGGGGTTTATAGCTTCTAATAAAATTTTTCTATCTACTGCAGTCTAGTGTGGCTGTGAATAATAAATGTTAAGTTCAGTATACAAAGCTTCAAATCAATGCTTAAATGTACCAGCCTGAGTGCATTAGTATTAAGCAAACATTTGAAAATTGTACAAACTTGCAGACTTCTCAGGATTCCTAATGTGTGTTTGAGGTTGTTTGTTTTTTCTTTTTTTCAAATGTGAGAACACATAATAACGTTGCTTATTGTGATATAGTGCTACCAACAACGAAGGTTTCTTGCAAGATATGTTGGTGCAATAATGGTATTTTATGCCTCTAGAAATGGTAGCAGAGTTGCATTTGAGAAGTTTTCCTACACTAGGGCTGTAGGAAATCTTTCAATTCATAGGAAGGGGATCATGTCAGTACAATCTTTCCTAACCTCTTCTGTCCTATTTATAAACTTTAGAGACAAAAAATTGAGAGAAGCCTGATGTTTCCATAGTTTTTTACTTAGTCTGAAAAGGATTTTATTTTTGGAGGTAGTGAGAGGGTTGGGTTTGTTTTCATTCTAAAGCATTGGTAAATATGCCAGTTGTCTTTAATTGCTATTTTCTAGGAAATATTTAAGGAACTGATAAATTGAAAGATACCATAGATAAAGATAGTCTCAAAGTCCAGCCCAATATAAATTGCAGCTCATATCTATCAAGAAGTAGGCATTAACCATTAACAAGTCTATTAAACATGCTACTCTAAAAATGTATTTTTACTTAAGTGCATTCAAAATAATCAAATATTAAGAGGAACTGAAACAAGTCTGTCTAGTCTTTGCAGCTGGGTTGCTCTGAGTAAGAATGGCTTCACTAACTCATCAGAAAATTAACTACTAGAAAACAAAAACAGTTTTAACTTAGAAAAAAATTGAGGTTAACAAGAATTTGTTTGGAACTCAGTAAATTGCTCTATCCCATGACTTTAAGCAATTCATAAAAAGATGTGGATTGACCCTTGTTTGTTTGGGGTTTTTTTTTGTTGTTGTTGTTTTTTTTAACCTGGAAAATGTTTCTACCAGTTAAAAAAAAAAAGATTATCCTCAGCTGAAACCATTCTTAACTGCAATGATTGGAAATAAAAGTGAGCTCTTTAGGGAAGGCAAAGCAGTCTAATTCAGGCTGAGGAGATTATTCTAAGCATTTTATGTATGAATTAAACTCCAGTAGAGGCATAATGAATTCCACTGTATATTACAATGAAGGTTTTAGCTAATCAGACAGAACAAATTGATAATAAAGTTGTACCTTGAGTAGTCTGCATCATATCCTGTATGATTTAATGTGTGTAATAAAAGAAGCTGGTAAAGGAAGGAAGTCAGAATCAACAATCAATCAATAGTAAATGCACATAAGGGTGTAGTAGATGACATCTGATTCTGTTGGGACTGCTTTGCTTTGTTTTGTTATGCTTGGTTACTTCACTGTGGCTGGACTAAACTTCATCAAAGTTTACTCATCCACTAGAGAAATGTGTTTGTTTTTCCTAGGTCATAGTGACCTTCAAGAGTCTGATATTTGCAATAATCACTGTAGATCTTACTTAAATGAATTATTGGGAAGGGATTTAGGAGGAGTGATTTGAGAGAGGAAGGTGCAGTTTGATACATAACTCTGTATTTGTATTTAATATTAGTTTCCCTTGGCTGCGAGAATATACTTGTGTGAACAAGTGCATGATCTATGTAGCCCGTGTTGTTGACAATCCTAAATCTAAACTTCTGTGTCCTTAAGAAACTCATTCAGGTTTGGGTAAAACAGTTATTTGCAAAAGTAAATGAGAACCACATCCAGCTTCCACTATGAAGACTTAAAAGTATTAAAAGTACATTTCTAAATTATTGCACCAAGGTCTGCCTTTGTGCCTGGCTGCCAGTTCTAGCCTAGATTCACCATACTGTTGCCCTTCCTATACCTCTTTCTAGGGAAAAATCCAGCCAACACCTTCTGTGGATAACTTTTCCACATAGATCAGTCCTCAAGACACTTTTTTTTTTCAATAATTTGATTTTTTTCAAAGAGAACAGAAATGAAGTGACTCTTAAGAAGTAGTTTATTGATTTGAATGGTTGTATAGGTATAATCCAGTTGAAAAAAATAATACATCATAAAATGCACTGTCTCCCCAGAAAATAAATTGCACTAGAATCTCTGAACTGATAAAGCATGTTCATTAGAAATAAGAGAAATTTGAAAGAGAATGGAAAGTTTCACACAAAGGTCTGATTCTATTTTTCAAACATTCACAGCTAGGTGAAAACCCAGATTTGCTTTTCTAAAGCTGTAGAACACTTTTATCAGATCAAAACTTACAGGCAAACACCCCACCCCCCACCCCCAACAAAACCCCACTAAAAAGCAGTCTCTTAATTTATAACTTTTAATCTTTATCTTGAAATCTTGTATCACTCAGTACCAGATAAAGAACCTTCTGTAGCTGGAAACCATCTCTCTATGCATCTACTTAACAGACAGCTGTCAGGTCACCTTCTGTTGAAAAGATAAATAGCAGAAAGAATGGCCCAAATACAAATCAATAATACTGAGCATGCCTCTGTCACAAGCTTTGTGGTGATCTCAAGTCACTTTTGAAGTACTAAGAGATCATACTTTGTAAAGTACCTTCACAACTAGTAATGTTGTTAAGGCTATGCAGATCACGTCATGCTGATCACTGTAAGTCTGGGAAACCAAAGAAATACAGCCTGAAATGTGAGGATTTTTTGTTATTTTTCATTGAAACGGTTACCAAAAGATTGGTTTAAGAAACTTTCTAAGACTTTCTAAGAAATCAGGTGTTCTTTATTATGGCACCAGGAACACGGTGGATATCTCCTCCTAACATTCTCACCTTGTCCCCAAATAAATGTTCCTTAGATTCTGTATAATCATACATACACATTACATTAAATTTCCCGAAAATCGTATACATATTCAATTATATCCTGGAATTCATTTACATTAGTCCCTCCTTCTTTTGCACATGTAAATTCTCTTCTGAATTGAGTTGAAGGTCTGCTTTTGTGCCCACTGACCCAAATTCATTTCTAAATACTTCATGACCCGGTCGTCTTAGTCCATTTATGATGTTTCTCGGCAAAACCTGCTCAGTTTCCATGAGATTAAATCAGTTCTTTTCTTTCACCCTAGATGTTTCTTTCAAGTTGGATCATAAATCTCATCCATACAATAATAGGTCTTCTTGATCACAATCTAATAATTTACTAATACAGGGACTTCTTGATTACAATCCAATAATTATACTAAGTTTATATGTATACTAAGGTTATCTTCTGGTATCACTGGTATCAAAATGGACCAGTGATGGTGTGGAACAGAGGATTCTATGTTTCACTTCCAGCAGATCTCAGACTTTTCTAATGGAGGAAAGGAAATTACGCTAAACGCGGAAAATGGAGAACAGGGAAAAAACCCTAAAAAACATTTTCCAGAGAGCTGCCCTAACCAGTTATACCTGAATCATTATTTCTTCTTTGTAATGACTAAAGTAGGTGTTTTATAGAGGACAGAAAAGCATTTCACCAGGTAAAAATATCTTGCCAGAATTTCCTAACAGTCTGTCCAGGAAGAGTTAAGGATTTGAATTTTGGAGTTTTGAAACTGGGCGAGGGGTATTCAGTTTCTAAGGAATTACTTAGTTTTCTGGTAGTTTTCTGTATCTGGTTTCATGCAAACTTTCCCATCCAGTCCTGTGAATACTTCTGGGATGACTGAAATCATGCTTTTTTAAAAAATAAACAATTTCCACAACAAACATAAAAAGTGGGAGCTTTTCCCAGTTTGAGTATTTATCTTTTTTTTTTACCTAGGAAGGTAATCTGTGAAAACAAGACCTCAGCTGACATTTTTGATGACATGTATTTGGAGAGTTTCTCCTAACTTACCAGATCCTGTTCCTTGCCGGAGTGATCACTGCAGATGCATGCATTTCTACTGCTTCTACCAAAAGTCACTTCTTCCTTCCCTGACCTTTTTTTTTTTTTTTTTTTCCTTTCCCAATACAAAATTAAGTCAAATGATTTTTTCTGTAATTTTCCATTCTTATGACAGTGAAATTATAAAATTATATTAGCCATATAAGGAAATCAGTGGGGAATACTGACTGCCTTGTATTGTGCCCACTCTAATCTGTTGCTAAATAATGAAGCTTTTATGGCTGAAGTATTAGTACAAGAGTTTGTAACGTTCTTAAGGTTGTGAAAGAAGGTGAAGAGAGTCAATATTCTCCTTGTTACTTGGTTTCTCATGAAGCATTACAAAGGTTTGTGTGGCTTTTTTGGTTTGGAGGAGAATTTTTTCTTTTTTTTTTTTTTTTTTTTTTTAAGAATGTCCTGAAAAAATCAATTGAAATTCCAGGATTGACATAAATTAAAACTTTTAGTGAAGGTAAACCTTAGTTGACTGGTGATCCCAGATGTCAGGTGAAAGGCATTGAAGTCTGTGGTTAGTTTTGAAAAACCTTCAGTGAAAAATTAACTGAAAATTTAAGTTCCCCAAAGATCCATTTTGTATTATGGCAAGATTCCTGATATTTCCCTTCATATATAAAAAAATAAAACCCTGAACTGTAGGACTACATGTGTTTTCTAAATCACCTTACTCTGTGTTAACAATCCTGACTAGAAGTTTATACTTAATACATTGCTTTTTGGAGTTGTCAGCAATGCATTTTTATTCCTAATGGAGATATTTTAGTTACAAAATGGGGAAAACATACAAACCAGGTCCATTGTTCTAGGGTTTTTTTGTGGCGATGAGATACATACAGTATACAGCTTAGTGTCACCACAAAGAAGGAAATACTCCAAGTTCTGATATTGCATATCTTGACCCAAATCTACTGAGGTCAAAAGTTAAAACTGTCTCATGAATAAAAATCATAAATTATTTACTGTGCTTTGCTTAAAAAAGGGAGGAATATAGTTGCAGGTCCCATTTTCAGCAATATTTATGTTAATTCCTACTTTTGTGAGAATTTGATCTAATAGATTGTTTGAATTGTCAGCTCTGTATCATCAGAAAAGAAGAGAGTTAAACTACAAAATAGAATCAAGAGAAACTTTTGTAAGAGAACATATAATATTTAGAATTAATGAGTATTTAAAATTACATTGTTTTGAATTTAAGAATTAGAAGTAAAGTATTATATGTCATCATTATGTGTTTGTTTATTAAACTGGAAAAACAGAAATAACTTGGACTCTTTTCATTCAAAAATTATCAATTTTTCTGGCTGAGGATAAAAAGTCAGATGTAGACCTATTTAAAACTGTGTAGAGTTTATGTGTTTTGGGACTCCTGGACGAAACCAAGACACCCACACTTTTTTTGCTTGCTTTGTTGGGTTTTTTTATTATTATTTCTAACCTCCAGCAGTACAACAGTGTTAGAGTCTACTGCTTCTTTCCAGTATGTTGTTGTTCTTTTGTTTTAGCATACAAAGGCTTTTCTGGTGAGATCTGAGTTTAGAAATGCACATGAAAGACTGGTACTAATTAAAGACTTTTCCACCCTTCTCTTGTCTAATTACCTACAACATTTCCTTGGAAGTTTTATGTCTTGCAGTGTTAGCCCCACAGTTTGTACAATCCCAATGTAATAATTGTCCATTTTTTAATCATGAGTAAGAAAATATCTGAGAAAAGTCTTAGTTTTGACCCACCACGATGCAAAAGACATTAATACTTACTATGTATTTCTTAGATTACTTTCTTCATTAAATGAAACATGATGAACATATGAAATACTGGATATAATTCCACAGCAGAAAACTTTTGTTTGTAAAATAATTCTCACTTCTTTGCTACTCCAGAGTTGATTCTGTTGATGAGTTTTATAAATATGGCAGAATGGCAGCGAATTGGTTCCTTGTATTGAGTCTCATACCATTTTCTACTGTTAATACATACAGTACAATACATTTGGAAACTGCTGAAAATTGGTATCATTGCACCAGCGGTCTGTTAAATGTATTTTGCTTTCCTGTCTGTTTATGGGACCATTCCGAGTGATGTCCACTAAAGAGAAATATGTGGCATTGAGATTTCTGCTACTACTGCTGTTTTACTTATTCACACTGTTTTTGATGACCTAAGCTGAAATTGTGCCTGTGGAATTAATAGTATTTATAATCTTGCCTATGTATTCATGTTTTTATGATTTTTCTTCCATCAGACTGCATTGTATTTGACCATTTTATTAATTTTTATTTCCAGGATTGAAAGGTAATAGAATATATTGCATAAACCTGATTTAGATTTGAGGTGTATTGATTTATAGAAGCACTGCACATGTATTGCATCAGACAGATTTACACATACTGAGATTTACATTTGCAATACATTTATAAATACAATTAATAATTTTCTTCACATGCATTTTTTTTCACATGAAATTATGATTTTATGGAGAGTTTTTTCATTGATATTATTCAGGTGTTTTTCTAAGATTGTAGCATGTTGTACTCTACATCTGGGGATCCGTTTAAGCATACCAGGCTCATTTTTTCTTCTTCATCAGTGGAAACTAATATGAAAGAGAGAATTTTCAGGCATGGATCATATAAAAGGCTTGACTGCATTTTTTTCTACTAGCTTCCAGCTATTTTATAGATTGTTGACATAATAAAATAAATTTTTTATATATATAATAATAAAAAATTATTTTACCACGTTAAAATATTAGAGCATACCTAGGAAAAAACAGGAGAAGGATGAGTTCAAAGAATCCTGGTTTTTTCTGTGGGGTTTTTTTTTTTTTTTTTCACTCTCCCGCTTTTAAATACTTATTCCGAGTAATTTTCCATAGAATTTTCTTTTGTTACTACTGGATGACTTCCTTCAGCTGTTATGCTCTACATAGTATACTGTGATTTCTGTAAGAATGCTTTTTCTAGCAGATAAAAATATTTGAAAATTGTTCCTATTGCAATTTTATACTTAATGCATGTTGACAGTCAGTTAATGTGACCCTGGAAAAATTCCGATTGTTTGGTACTTCATTGTAGATGAAGATATATTAAATATCTGGAAGGAAGATTCTCAACACTTCAGATATGAATCCAGAACTAATCAAAATTTTTGAATTTTTGAAGCTCTGTCCTCCTTTTAGGAACCCCACCCTCTCCTTCTCAATAACATGTGCTCTCCTTGCAGGAAGGTGATGTATTGAAAAGAATTATAGTGAACTGCTAGGGCTCTGGTTTTAATCCCTGGTCCTAAAGCTTTGGTTAGTTCACAATTTTCCTTCTTGTTTAATGTGATATCTTCTGATGGACTGTATAATCGTCCTTTATTGTACAACTGCAGCTGACTACACGTATCTGATTCTCATTTCCTGTCTTATCTTGTAGAAAATGTCGGAGTAACAGCTTTTATTGTTCATAGTGGTTTTGATTATCTCCTCTCTCTGAACTGCTTCAGAGCAGATGAATGCACTTAGAAGATGGTGATTTGTACGCTCAGAGGAGTCTAGTAACTAACTGCACAGCCTAAATTCTAGTATTAGCTGATAATCCGAACACATGATCATGTAAACTTCTGGTCTTGCTTTATCATAGAAAGAGACAACCATGAGAAACACATGTTATAGAAAGTTTCACAATGCTGGTGAAGCCTTATTTTTATCCTCAGCATTTATTTTATTCTGACTGTCACTCCTAGATCTGAGTAGACTACTGAGTATAACTAATTTCTCTGGCAAGACTTTTTCCTGTGTGGTCAATATTGAGTGTTCTCATATTCTTAGTAAATGTATTCAGAGAGTCAGTCTGAACCATATACTTGTTCCAACACTAATAAGGAAGATTAATTTTCTCCAGCAGAGTTGGTTATCCAGGTCACATGACTGTGTCTATCTTCTAATTAAATAATTCCACAAATTAACCACTATACCCATAAATCACGTTTGTTTCTTAGTTTGAATATTTCTTAGTCTCATGTGCTTAACTTTGCTATTTCAGATTAAAATGAATTTCACAAAAACAGAATTGTTTCAGAATTTTATGATTCAATCGTGCTTTTTCCAATATTGTCTTAGCTCTGATACTCAGATTATTTTAAGTAATCAAGTTACCCTGACACACTTCTAAAGAAAACATATGTCAATGTTTTTCAGAATAATGCACTGTAAAACATTTTAAATAAGGATCCCCAAGCAAGCTACAGTCTTTGTCTAATTTCATCCCTCCTGATCAGCGTATGAAGTGGGCGTGTTCTGAGGAGTGATAACAGTAGGTCATAGGAACTACCTGAGATAATTCTGAATCATTACACTGTAACCTGAAGTATGCTGCTGATGCATGGCTTTTACAGCAGTAACTTGCATCAGTTTTGAGTAAACACTATTTTCAGAAGTAAGCTAGACATTGCTACAATAAAATTGATTAACCGGTCACAATTTAAAAAGGGTTCTAATGTTCCCGCTGCCACTTAAGTGCATTAACTATGAGGGGCCAATGACCACTCTGCTAAATCACAGATGATACAGGAAAACAAGAGAATCTGGGCCCAAGGGTAAGAAGATCGATTCTAGGAGAGAAATCTAATGTATGTAAAACAAGACTAAGTTTTATATTAGGTATTTTTGTGATGGAATTTGACGGTGTTTGTTTTGGATTTTTTTTTACATTTTTGGCACACGATGTGTTGTAGGATTAATATGCTTGTGCACTAGGCGAGAAATGTAAAGTAAATGCATGTTTTTAATTTGGGAATATTTTTAACAGCCTAGAAAGTGACTGTATACAAACTGCAGAAAAAAACCCGGTATTACATTTCTTAATCAAGTTAAGATGTAATAGAAGGTCTCAAGCTTATTTTTCCATTTCATCCGAAGAATTACTGCTATTCCTTTATCTTTTCTACTATTAATACATATTAACAAATCAAACTATGATTATCACTGTCTCATATGTACAATCCACATCTTCAATAGGCTACTGAACTGGTTCTTGAAAATAAAACATGAAGTAGCTTTTTCTATTTGATGCTTTGTAGCAGTCAGAGGTGGCCCAAGTGGGAAGGAACAGAGGTATGGAGTAACCTTCTTGTGCTATTTGCACTAATACAGAGCACATATTTCTGCTTGATGTCTAGACTGTAATCCACCAAAGGCTAATAACGAAGAGCTCTGTACTTAAAATGCATTACATGTGGTACTCTAAAAAAAATGTGTCATGCTTCAGAAATATATTTTGTCTTAGAAATGGAGCATGGTAAATCAGTAAACTAATTTAGTACAAAAAAGCAAAAGCTGGGATTTTTTTTTCTTAAAAGTCTCTGGAGGTCAAATGCCTGCAAAGATGCTACATACTAATTGAATTCCCAGTATTGTCATAGTTTCTTATAAGACAGGTGTTTTGCTTCGAAGTAGAGAAAGGCTGCTGATACACAGACTCAGAAAAGGCCACAATTGTACAATTTCAGTATATTATTTTAATCATTAGAATTATGGAATTCTAATCCTTTCTTCTGGCATAGAGGCTCAACCCTACTGTTAAACACAGGAGCAAAAATTCAATTTCAGAACAGAATAACAACAGTTGTCCCTGTTAAAAAATGGTAACACATCTTACCTACGTTTCATTACACTGATATATATATACAAGCAGTCTTAGTGAAACTAATAGCTGTGCTAGATTTACACCAGTGAAATGATGCTCAGACTCTGGACCAGTGTCTTGCGTTAGCTTATTATCATAAATTCATGCATGAATTTTTATAGCAAAAGGCTTGAGATGGAATAGAAGACTGAAAACATACACACTACTTTTTTAGGGATGTTCATGCACCATGTAACGCGGGTAGAAGTATCAAGAAGTATCACACAATGTGAATTGCTGCTAAAATTTTCTTTCATCTTCCATGATCTTCTTTCCTAAATGGAAAAATAGGATGTTGGTGTTAGAGCAAGGAAAAGTTTCATAACCATTTCACTATGTAAATAAAATCAGGATTTTTTTGTTTCTTTTCTCAAGAACATAATTTGTAATTGCTTGGTAAAATATAACGATTTGCTTTTAGACAATGAACACACACAAATAACACACAGTTTCAAACAGAGAGATATTTGAAACCAAGTGTCAGAGATTGGCAGTATTCAGCTCATTATATTTAATGGAGCTGTTGCTTCTGTGTGCCCATGGATTTAAAAATTTCACCATGATTAAAAACTTATAAATACATTAATCACTATCTAAACACCTTGAAAGAGCATGAGATTAGAATTATGAAACTGAGGTCCTGATTCAAGGATCCCATAGAATATGTACTTTATCTTACTGAAGTTCAAACCTAAAATTAAGCCTGTATTTGCTTGTTTGCCAAATTGAAAACTAAATGAATGTGGCAAGTCCTCTTAGAGAAAGCAGAAGTGTGTTCAACGGCCACATCCAAAAAAGAAGCTATTAGAGTCATAGCACAAAGCTAGGAGAGAGGGAAAAGCAAAAGTGGATCACTAAAAGAGAAGCCTGTCAGACTAAATAAGGTAGAAAGTGGTATGGATTATGGGAAAAAAAGAAGAAGAAGAAAAAAAAAAAAGACGGCTTCAGAGATTCAGAGTAAAACAGCCCACAGAGAAGAATATTGCAAAGGGTTTGGTGATCATGGTGGAATTATTTCTAAATTAAGCTTTAGAAGGCATCAAAATGTGGCTTGCTGTCCTGACATGCTGATTATTTTCCTCCACGCTTTCCTATACATTCAGTCACCAGAACAGCATTCCTCTCTGAAACCCAAGCAAGGCTCCTTTTCCTTTTTTCTCCCTTTCTTCGCCCACCCCACCGTCCTACTGTCCCACCCCCCAACCCTGGCAAACTACTTCTATTTCTGTGTGTGCCCTGCCCTTTCTGTTTATTCTTAGAATTGGTTGTGTTATCTTTTCAGACACTCTTTTCCAAATTATGCTTTCTGGACAGCTGGACATTATGCAAAGAGAATGTGACATAGTGTGGTGAGTCATTGGTGTTTATTAGGAAAAACGTGGGGGAAAAAGGAAGCTGCATTATTCCTAAATGCAACTGCTGTTTTCTTAGCCAGAATTACTGAAAAGACGTCAGAAAGCTGAATGGTAACACACACCTTCCCAGTATAACAAAAAAAAACCCCAACAAACAAACAAACCCCAAACACAGAAACAAAATATTAGCCATATCCAGACAAAAATGTACAGTCTAGTTACAAAGAAAATTATTAGGAGGGGAAAAGGATCAGTCAGAGCATGGGAAGTTCTTATTTTCAATATGGCAGAGCGCTCCCTCACCAGAAATTTCTATCGCTTAGTAAAACCTTTGTATCTCATTTCCTTCCTCTTAATTACAGACAGCACACTTGCTTACACCAAACTTTGCACAGAAATGCAACCAAAACATGAAGAGCATGTTTCAGCACGATATATGCTGTGCTTGTCCAGTTGCCCTCTGGAAATTTCTACAGGTGTTCCCAAGATGACAGGGACAGGCATACAGCAACTGAGCTGACTGCAAAACTATCATGTAGAAAAAGATTAAAAGGTCCTAACGAGCTGGCCTGTCCTGGCTTTTTTGAGCAGAATGGTGAGAATTTATCGAATAATGGAATGCTTTAGACTTTTTTTTTTATAAGCATGAACAAAATACTTTTTTTTTTAATTGAAAAACTAATTCAGTGACTGTATCGCAGTTTTCAATGCACATGTGTGCACGCACAATAGTCCTCGGTGGGGATTTTGCTGGCTATCCCCAAGCTCAGAGCCAAATGTCAATGGAGGCGTGTCGGAGAACATTAGAAGGTCTTTTGCAAAGTAACGATTATCACTTCTGATTTCCAACAGGTAAAAGCTAAATATTCTCATCTTGCTAGTATTGTCATGATAACAAATAATCTAGGCTGTTTGTATTTTTTGGGGGTAATTTTCTCTTAAACCTCTGTTGTATCATATACATTGCGTTCTCAAATATATGCACCTATTCATACATCTACTACAAATATTTTGGGGTTGAAATCATACCAGTTTGCAAGGTAAAGCTAAAGGCACTGACTTGGAGTCCCAGTCTGTCAGTGCAGCTATGAAACAGCAGCCCCTTGCAGTAAAACAACGGACAGAGAACGAGCAGGTAAATCCTCATGAGGATTCTTGTTTGCAGAGACACCAAACTTTCTGATTCTCTTGTAGTCCAGGTGCAGTGATTATCAAATGAAGGCAATACACAGGTTGTCTAGTAGTTTCCAAAGGGAATACTATTCATTTGCTCATAGGCTGGGATGACCTTTTAATTCATAAGTGTGAATGTTGTAGGCTTCCTCATTAAAGAACCTCATTAAAATCAACGTCTCACTGAAAATTATTAACTGTGCTATGATAATGTTGAGAAGAGAAGCTCATACAGAAACAGTAAATATATTTTGAATGTCCTGTTAATCCAGTGAGATTAGTTGTTGAGCGTGTTTTTTCAGATCTCCAATGAGAGTAATAATAGGTTCATTTTAATTCCATTTTCACCATTAAGCAAATGGAGTAACATTAACAAGCACCCTGATGTGTCTGCCTTTTGCAGTACTCTTTTGAGGGCTCTTTTGCTCCTGGTTAACTGGACTGCCTCGCTGTAGATTTTACAGGTCTACTGTGTTGTAGCTTGCATCAGCATCTTTCATATCTTCGTGTATTAGGAGCATGGTGTAACAGGATGTTTTGTGCTTATCAAAGTGTGTGAAAAAAAGGCCAAGATATAGATGTGTAGAATATGAGAAGAGTAAGAAAAAACCCTAGCATAGTTTGGCTTTGTTAAAGTCTGACTGATAATTGAACCAATAATTTAATCATAGGTACACCTGTATTGCTCTTTTTTTCTGCCTTAGAAACTGTTTTCCTGTGAAGCTTCACCATATTTTCTTCTTATTGTCCCCTCTGCCCAGTTACTTGCTTTCCTCAAAGGAAGGTCTTGAGCCCCACCAAGGCACGTGGCTTCCCTCTGCGGCCCAGCGGCAGAGAGGCTGTTCACGCTACTCGATTCTGTAGGGTATGACTGGACTTCTGCATCAGGGAAAGCTCTTTCCTACAGAAAAGTGTGGCATTTAGAAGTGGTGATGGTTGCCTCATGCTTGCCTGATCCCACAGAGAAGCTGTGCAGAGCTGTGAGGCAGAGTGCAGTGTTTGGGATCTGTGGGGTCACACAGAGGGTTCACGTTTAGCATCTTTCTCTTCACACATTTGCAAACCCAGACATCTGTTCTGTGCTTTGCAAAATCAATCTTAATGTACTTATACTGTAGCTAACGTTAACTCTATATCCAGTGCACACCTTTCTGATAGGAGATGAACTATGGCTGGAAGAGGCACACCAGTTATATTTGTGGTGGTGGAAGAGCAGTCGTTAGCCAGGACAGCATTCCACTTGCTTGTAGCAGCATAGTTATTTCCAAGCAGAGCAAAAATGAATCAGTTTTACAGTGGAAAGTACAGTACTTTCAATAAACATGGCATTTTTTTTTTCCCCAGCGGGAAACAATGAATTAATAGACTCAGGCAAAAACGTCTGTTAATCTGTTCCTTTGGGACAGTTGCAGGCTTTGTATCAGCACGTGCTGGCTGACAAACTGCTAGTGCCTGGAGGAATAAAGCGAAGGAATACCGTGACCCTTCTATTGCTAAAGAAGAGAGTGTGACTTGGTGCCAGGATCTTACTACACTATTTATATATAATCTTTTGTCCTTTACACTGTACAACAGATGGAGAGAACATGTTTTGGAACGATGTCTGGGTACACATAAGTTGCCAGTCTTTTCCATTTTTTAAGATTTTCTACAGCCTGACCTTTTAGTGCAGTGAGATCACCTACGTACTTAGGACGAAATTTTCGATGAAGAACCTTGCTGGGCTGAGATGCTGAACCTCTCCTTGAGCACAAGCAGTGGTTTCTTGCTTGCCACATAAAGAACGCTATTTCCTTACCACTGAAATAATTATTAAAGAAATCTTGCTGTGACTGCTGCTATATTTTCTAATCCCAGAAGATGCATTAGAAATTAACAACAAGTCCTGCATTAGAAATGATCCCCATACTGAGTTACCATGCTGCTAGCTAAAATGGTTTAATCTCCTGCCACAGTGATTTTTTGTAACATTCTTACTGTTGCTTAGTTCATAAGTTAGATGCGGAATTCATTTATACTTTTGTGGCTCATAATATACTCCTCTCTGGGATATAATTGACATCGCTGCAGTTGCAAACCAAGGAATGAAAGGCTTGTCTTTGTTCCAAGTGGTTCGTAAGCTTTTTTCAATGAACTGTTTAAAAAAAAAATACAAATAATAAAAGAAACCAGGAAGCTTTTAACAACAGATTTAAGTTCTATTCAGAAGAAACATTATGTATAGACAACTAAAGGAATAATAGGGCTAATATTCTTTTGAGTCTACCCAGAGAATCAAAGGGTCATTTATTCAGAAAAGTCCTTCTCTAAA